>NC_134424.1:1334375-2668750 GCF_030867145.1 Opisthocomus hoazin | reverse complement strand
AAACATTTTGTATATTATGGAGAATACTCCGCAGCAAGTAACTGGTATCTTACCATCATACATATATTGCATAAATTATACTCCATTTATTTGTAATTTTAGTTCCCTCCACCTTCCTTCACTGCAAGCTGATAGCAGGAAATATTTTCTGGAGTTATACAAGGAAGGACAAAGTTCAGTCTCAAGTCTGTCCAGACGGATCAGATCGATCTCCTGGTGTCTCCCGCCACCTCCTCTCCTCAGCTGCCATTTCAAAGATTCAACCTTCAGTTCTCAGTGCGCCTGAAACAACAGTAAGGTGGCTGCACACCAAACCCAAATGTAGTGAGCCTGCTTGTTTGGTGGTTTTTTGGGGTGTGGGTTCTTGGGTTTTTTTTAAGTAAGCATCAGAAGCAGAACTGAGCAGATGCATTTAAGAGACGGACTACTGCCTGTTCATCTCCAAAGCAGGTTACTGGATTACAGACAGAGTAACGGCGATCTGTCGTGGCCCGAGTCCTCCTCTGCTTCCGGAATCCGAGGCAGCAGAGCAGACCGTGTCAGTCCCCAGAATTTCTGAGGTGACATATCCTTTTTGGTGGCTGTGAACTTCCATCCCATATGGTTCCCACAGATTCTGCACTGGGCTATAGTCCAGGCATACCTACCAAACACAAAACAAAAGGTCAGTCCTAACATCTAAGGGAAAGATATTTTACACAGCTCACTTATTAGATAAGAAGGGAATACTAGTCTCCAGCGAGATTTTCAAAGAAAGAGCACAGCTCCCAACTAAAAACCCTGCATATGTTAAAAAAAAAAAAAAAAAAAAAAAAATCAGCCTTCAGGTAGTGAAAGCAGCTACAGCTTTTTATTGGCACAGCATTTCAAAAGTACGATGAAATGCTGTGTGCCTGAAAGAACAATCAGAAAACGGTTCTCAGAGTAAGTCACTTAACAGAAATACAAGTGATTTTTGCACTGCTCCTAGATTAATAAGAAATTGCACTTTCCTGAGCAACGGAGCTTTTCTTTAACAGTCTTAAAAGGCAGAACATGAATATTTCAAAACCCTCACAGTACAAGAGAGCTGAGAAAACACATAAAGATGAGAAAAATTAACTCCAGGTATTGTAAGCCAGAAGTTTTCTTCAGGGAATCTTAAAGCATGCACAGCTTGTGACAGATGCCATACACTCTCCAAGTCATTACTCAGCCCTACATGATAATCCAGAAGAAAAAATCCCACGACCAAGATGAGAAAATGGAAGAGTAATGCGTACATGCATTAGTCAATAACCTTGGACTGGCTACAAATACAGCAAACCTACTATTTTACGCTGCTTTCGAAAAGAACACAACAGCCAAAGAGAACGAAGAATGATATCTGACACTACGGTACAGAAAGCACCACACAGAAAAATGATTTAGTGAAAGTATATTTAAAGAATATTTTTGTGAAACTAACATTCAAACATAATTTGACATTTCAGCTATTTTTAAGAGTCAAAAAATCACAATTTTGAATGAGTGCCTGAAGCATGCTTGTTTAGCCACAAAAAAATGAATATAAGCTACGAGACGCGGGTGACATTTTGATGCAAGACCCTTCATTATTAGGCAGACTTTCACATCTTGACAGTTAAATTTTGGTACTGTTTTAGAGAGCAAGATTAATTAAAAAAAAATCAAAGGTAATCAGTACAATGTTAGTAATTTTTAAATTAATGTTAACATTTATCCAGTTTTTATATTTAAAAAAACGTATCTCAGTAGAATAACCACATCTGTATATTCTGTTTTCCATTTACACTTCATTTGCTTTATGATCAAAGGAAGCTGCATGGAAACAGCAATTATGGTATTAGTTGTGGCTTATGCAAAACTATACACAAAGAAACTCCCAGACAATTAGTGTCCTGTTTGTACCTCTCAGATGCTAGACTAAGTTTTAAAATCTTAAGACTTCCACATTTTTAAAACATTAAAGAGAAACTCTGAAAACATTCTATCTGAATTTTCCATTTTATTCTGTATTTTGAAAAAGTCTAAATTTACTTTCCTAATTTTCATACGAGCAAAATCATGACATATGTTTAAAATATTGTATTTTCACTATGCCACCGTCACAGGAATACACTTAGAACCAAATTTCTATCGTTTACTAGTAAAATTTCTTATAACTGTTATTACCCCGGAAACCAGCTGTGCTCTGTCGACGGTCGTCCACTGAGATTCAGGTTGCAGGCTTTATATACAGTAAGGGTTTCATGGATGTACCCGTGAGGATTCACGTATGCTGCCATGGGTCCACACAAGGATAAACTACAACAGACAATTAACGATTTTGTCAGAGTTCAAGGAAGAAACAAAAAAACAAACACTGTCAAACATAAACAGAGGAAAAACTGCCAACCATCCTTACAACTATTTTCTACAGCAAAACGAATCACTTTAGGCTGAAACCCTCCCCCCACCTTTAATTATATTATTAAAGAATGAAAGAAAATAGATACTAATGTAAAATATCATTGGTCAAATTTTCTATCATTTCAGAAATTTACGCGTCCAGTGTTATAACTCCAATGCATTCCTCACTGACATAAATTATTCATGTTACCTACTTAAGTCCCTACTTCAGAAAAGGTATTTAAAAAATATATTATCAGGAGTAAGGATTAAAATATTCTTGTGTTCAGACGAACCTTTCCCAGCTGTTTGTTAAAAGGGACAAGTTACTCAGAAGACAGCTGACAGCATGCTATGGAAACTACCTCATTTAAGGCAATTATTAATCTTTCCCTCAAAAACCTACAGCTCAGTATAAAAAAAGCACGATAGACTCCTCATTGCTGCCTCCAATACAAACAACATCTATATTGCTATTCTTAAATCTAACTTTAAAAGCAAGCAAAAATGTTCACTCATTATACGAACTTCCCATCATTCTTCTGTTAAAGTACATCATATTGACACAGCAGGAACTGTGGTTTCTGGAATCCATCATTTGATTAGAAGATAAGAATTGGCTTTTAACTACCACATCAGCTTCTCACCACACTGATACAAGAAAATTGTGAGGAGTCTTGTTTTGTTAAACCAAGACATCTTGTAATCTTAGCATTATCACAGGTGTTGGACAGATATTAGTTATGCAAGATCAGAATAGTGACAAGACTGCCAGCAATTATTTGGAAAATGTACAGTGGTCTTATTGTTGAACATGGAAGATACCGTATAGGTCAAATACACAGTGGGAACATACTGCCTAGTGCAGTTGTTAGGATTAAACCCTATTCTCTTAGAATAAAAAAGGTATGACAATGCTTAATGACATAATAGGCAATTTCCTTACATGACATCATCCTGGGAGCCTATCTATACCACTCAATTAGTGCACTTTAATGTGCTGTTGACATACAGAAGTCGGGATGAAGTGTCGTGAAAGAATTTTTTGTCCTATTATTTCTGAATAAAGTTCACGAGATACCAAATTTCATATGTAACAAATTTATGTTTCAAAACTCACCGCAGAGTGTGTAATTCTTCAGTGGCAAGGTGCTGGACTAGGTGACCTAACACGGCCTTTCACACTAACTTCCGTTACAACGTACATGAAGAAGTTTGCATTCACCAACTTTTTATTAAAAAAGCTCAAGTAACCTGTCCTGTTTTATGATGAAAATCCCTTGTAAATATTTATTTAAATTTTATTGCAGCTGTGGAAAACACAATAGTTGTAAGACATAACTTAGCTTAATGTTTTGCCGTGCCAACGTTTCTGATCAAGAACCTCCCAAGGTTAAGAGCAATAAACTCACCTGAATATTTCATTCTTGGTAGTTATTTCTGTGTCTTGGCATTGCTTACAACAAAGAGATGTACACTTGAAAAGAAAAAACAAAGAAGGTAATTTTGTTCATTTCCAGACACTTGTCACCACAGTGGCAAATCATAAAAATGTCTGTCCTCTTCCCCCAGAACAGACTTAGTATCAATTTTTTGGTTTATCTGGGCAGCAGTCACTTACATTCTCTGTTTCTATCAAAGGACAAAAATTTCTGTGTGCATTTTACTTATTTCTGGTAAACATTAATTGTTATCTAAAAGACAAAACATTTTTTATGTATTCCCCCCCTCAAAAAAAATAATCCACACACAGAAGAGCATCTGACGACACAAAGATAACAAGTAAGTCAAACTTCTAAGGTCTTTAAAAGCTAATTCTGAAAAAATGCCTTTGCTCTTCTAAGGTATAACACAGAAAAGTTAGATGAGTACAAAAGCAACCATTGAGTTTCTCTAAAATCTGAGAATACTGTACATCTGTGGTTTTAATTTCCTGAATAAAAATATGCAAGATGTATTGATCTTTCTCTCAAAGGCTGTAACAGATTAACCCATCTCCTACAATTTCTAGAAAGTAGAATGCAACAATTCATCACTGACATTGCCCAGAAAATAAGCATTTAAATCGGCTCAGTAAAACACCACTATTAAATTTCAGGAGGTGCATTACTTCCACCTCTTTTTAAGGGTAATGCATATGAAATTACCAAAAAAAAGGATCCACTATATTTTGGAACAAAATGCTGTGTCTAGGACCTTCACTTTGACAAGTCCCTGTGGGAGCACATTTCCTTTTAAAACCTGGAGTAAATCATGGCTTGTGCTTCTCAGTCTGCCTGAGCTCTGACTCCTGCACTTCACTCGTGTGATACTACACAGGCTTACGTCAGCCTTTACTCTCTCCTTTCCTGTATTCAGATGCTCTAGGCTTCTTGCCGCATTTCAACCTCCTCCAACTCCTTTCTTGCAGGTGACACTGGTTCTGCCCCCCACTTTCACCACACTGCCTACTGATCTTGGAGACCGAGGGAGGAAAGTTGCTGTACTACACAGATACTATTCATCATACACCAGTCCTCTTTGCTTCCCTTCCTAAAGCTCACTTGGCCTTTCTCTCCTGTCAGGGACCTTTAACGCCTACTACTGCTCCCTCTTTTAAATCACTCTACTCACAGATTATTATCTAATGCTCATGTATCCCTCTCAGAATGCAGTTTAGACAGCTACTTCATTACATCCCTCCATTTCCAAACCTATCTAATTACTACTCTCAAGCAGAACTCGCAGAAGTGTTACACTGAGTGATGCACATTCCTTTAAAAATAAGCACAGCAACAGTTAACTGTCATAACAGGAAAAGCTATTAGAATTACAATAAAATTCACTGGTATCAAAGACAAAAGAAACTGGATCAGGCCCTGCAATCAGCTATATTACTGTAAAATACATTCTGAGCAATAACATGTGTGAAGTCTTATCCTTCTCAAATAAACCAAAATATATGCTATGCTGCCAGAGCACCCCTTCTCATTAAAGAACCCTGGCTCAAAGAGTGCCTTTGACAAAAATAAATGCTGCTAAAAATGGCAGAAAAACCAAAACGCACTTACCGTTCTCGCACTAATATAGAACAGTTAAACACATTTACAGAAGAAAACGTCACATGTTGGTGAAGAAAACAGCTTTTTGCTGTAGGCTAAAAAACAACTTTACCTTGTATTTTATGAGGGTAACTTAAGTCCTATCGTCTCTTTGGGATTTAGAGAAAATATACAACGCACTGAACATGAATAGTTCTTAGTAAAACCTGAATATCAGAATATTTTCAGAGTTTCTGACTCTGGAAAGACAAATTAAGTTTAATTTGATTACAGACTCTCACGCAAAATCCTGTCCATTTTTGTCTCAATCTGGAAGAGATGTTTTCTGACTTCTTTTCTCTGTATATTCCCTTGCGGATTTTTGGTGCATGAACTTCGGGAAGAGGAACAGTATTAAAATGATACTCTGGTTCTCTGTTCCCCAGAAATGGGCAGTACTTTTTAGGCAAACAGGCAAGATTTCCACTGCTCTGTATCCAGGAGACAAACACAACAGTGACTGGGGTTATGCTACACTAATGTTCGAGACACTACGTTGGTACCCCCAGCAAGCTTACAACCATCAAGGCGAGGGTCGAGCAGGATGTAGGTAGCTATTCTTTGCGAGATGAATGTGTTAATAAACTATTAATTCGTCTCTCCATTCAAGAGCCGAATAGTAAATATGCCAGCTACCACTATCAAACACATCAACAAGTTTATAGTTAAAACTTGTATTTCCATGTTTTCTCTTTGGGAAGAGAACAGCAATCTGAACTGCTGTTGGAGATGTTGTTGCAAATGCTACTCCTATAACAGATTCAATACAAGGTTGACTGATACTTACTAATAATATCTACTGTAAGTAATATTATAACTGATAAAGCAACTAAGTATATAGTATTAAAAAGAAATGTACTGCGTATAAATAAAACTTTAATGTCCTACGTTTAGAGCATTACACGGCCATAGCAATGGGAAGAAGGGCAGGTAAGTCTTCAAATACCTTAACAAGGTACTGCCTAACAAGTCAACACGTCTTTTGCAAAAATCCTTTCCGTCCAATACTTAGATTTATACTTAGTCGCTCAATACTACAAAGATTTATCTTTTGTTACAAAATCCACGAGTTTCCATGGCACAATGCTACTTGATTGCAGTGTATTATACTGTCAGTATGGGGTTATGATGTTCATAAGATGTTCATGAGCAACACTAGACTTCTAGCACCATCTCTTGGCTAAAAAAGTACTGTGAGGTGTTGAAATATGATTTCTAACAACAGCAAATATTATTCTATGTTTTTTGCTTACTGCCAATCAAAGTTCAGTATTGAGGGAGAGCATTTTCTTTCTTGAGCAAGCTTTTAGAAGGGAAGGAAGAAATAAAAAACCCACCCAAATTCACTCTCTAGAAGTATTATTTGGAAATTTCATACATTTTTGTTACAAACTGTAACAGTCACTTCTATTTATTTTTTGTGAGAACAATTAATGACAAGTAAAGAAAAAAATACTCACTTTGTTCATGATATCTAACTCACACCGGAGTCGCTGAACGGCACTACCTATTTTAAGCAGCTGTATACGCAGCGCATCATCAATTGGCAGGCAAGCAGCAACTCTGTAAGAAAAATCTAGAAATGACAAAGTACCAGTCCCGTTAGAGCTTTAGAGAAAAATAAAACCCACAACTTCTACTCACTTACAGAGAGAGTGCTAAACCTTCGGTTTATAACAGACTTTTAGAGGTCATCTCAGTACACCCTTCTGCCCTAAGGCCGGACCATGTACATGTAAAACCTCTTCCGAGGTATTTATCTAACCCACACTTGAAGATCACCACTGATGGAGACTGAACAATGCTGGTAAGATAACGTATTCTGAAACCTGAACACACCCCGGGAGAACACGGTCTGATACACACTTCTACTTTGACAGTGCATTACTGAGCTTTCCAACCACCGATGGTTATTGTTGTGCTTCCACTTCCTCCTTTTTTTGCCAAAAAGACATGCTTTTATAAGAGAAGGAAAAATTCAAGAAAAAAAACCCCAAACTCTCACCTCCTTCATAAACCACAGCCGAGTTACATTACTCACGCTAGTACTAAGCAAGTATTATTTACTGTTTTATCATAAGAAGGAAAAAGACATATTCTATATACACTCCCTTCTAGAGGTTTTGGAGCTTTCTTTCCACATTTGAACGCAGACCAAAACTAGATGCAAAAATTTTAAGCCAAGAAGGCAGACTTTGGTTTTATTTAAAAAAAAAAAAGTTTTAATATGATAGTACATTCTCAGGCAGCAACTTCAATCAGGTATTAAAAGGCACAAACAGAAAAGGTAGTGGACTTTACTACAGTCATTCTTTAATTTAGCCAACAAAAACCTTGCTAAGGTGGAAATCATCCCATTCCTCACAGCCTGTAAAAGAAGTCAAAAGCTGAAAACTGAAGGTAGCAAAATATCAGTGTGCTGTGAATCATGAGAAAAGAAGTGCCAAAAAATACTTGATTTTTTTGTTTGTTTGTTTTCAGATTATTTCATATGCTTTCCATGTACGGCGCTCTATGCTGCGCTCTGGGCAAAGCAGACGGGAAGTACTTCCAACCACTGCTTTAGGCAAATCAGAAATGGAATTCCATGTACATCAAAACTGTTGAGGCCAGACCTGCATTTGGTGCTTAACTGACTTTAATTGAAGGCTGCAGTTTGAATTTCCCCCCTTCTTACACATTTGAGAATCTACACAGGGAAGAACGTTTTTCCTCTTAGTAAGGCTTCAACTGAGATTTCCATCTTACTACAGATGAGATCTGTTCACTGGGGCATAACCCCAATGCCTGCTACATCAAAACATCCGATCCCAAATTTTTGTTACTAGGTTACTGGTGCTATTTTCCCTCATGTCAGGTAAGAGGTAGTAAGAATTAAGATCAAAGAGGTGACACATACTAACACTTACAGTTATGTAATAATAATTCAAAAAAATCTAGTATGTTATCGACTCTTACTTTCTTACCAAAAACACCACATTCCTCCCGCCAAGGAGCACAACAGAGTTCTATTTGGAAATAAGGATGGACAGAGGATGTTCATGTCTTTAAAAGCTCTATCATCCTTTTGTCAAAATCAACCATCAAAATTCACTGGAAACTTCAAGTGAGGGATGGACTACCAACAAAAAGTAATTACCTAATCCTTATTTATTTAGGAACTTAAAAAAGCATCCCAAAACCAAAGTTGAGTTCATAAGCTCAATAACATCATACCTATTGGGTTTGTTGGAAGAGATTCATCTTTAAGATTTTCATCCCATTCATGTAGCTGCCTCTTGACTCTTTCCATCAAGGTTTCCTTTTGTTAGAAGAAAAGCCTAATTTAAATACATAGGTATTTCTGTTTTCTTAGGAAAAAAAAAAAGGAAGCAAAATGTAGAGTAAGCTATTTTCCCTAAGTGGACATTAGCTTTTAAGACTTACAGTAATTACAGACTTGTTTTGTACCTACATATTTTAAACTAACAGCAAAACAGGGATGGGAAGTGGGCCAAAATGAACCAACAGCCCAAGGCGGTTATAAGTCTCATCCGAGATAAGGAAACAACCGTTCAAATTCTAGAATTGTGCAAGCGGGGTGAGGGCTGGCCTCGCCCCTACTTCTGCCTCTCTTACACCAATTACTTTATGTACTAATTTACATATATACCTGCGTATATAAAAAAAGTATGTACTTTTAAAAGAGTAAACCAACTCCAGCAGGACAGACCCGCCTGAGATTATCCAGCATCCTGGGGGTTAGGACATTCACTTGGAGGGTGTGGGACAGAGGACGGAGTTTTTGCTCTGAGATGACCCCAGAGGAACCTGAACCTCTGTTATCCACCCCAGACACATGCTCCGGCACGAGGGAAGAACTGTGCGGAGGGGCAGCCCTCCCTGCGCTTGTAACAGTAAATTGAAACTGTACCCTTCTTCAAAGGGTAACGTATGAGCCAACAAAATTAAAGCCTTTACATCACCCAAAAAATCAATATTGAAACACACAAAACTAATTGTAGATTATCTGGTAAAAGATGTGGTGAACTTACAGCATCATATAGAGAGTAGAGCCAGGGAGGCCAAGATGTCAAACTTGCACAGTGGAACTTCCTCTAAAACCAAAACCATAAATATTTATTCTTTAATATTAGCAGATTTTAGGGACAGTTCAAATAAAACAGAGGAGAGATACCCGATTATTTAAAGATACAAAAAACTATCACTATCAGAACCAGTACTTCAATGTGACACTTGCAAACCACTTCTCAAATGCATTGAGAGCTGAGACATCTGTACAAGACAGACAACATATGGATTTTCTCAGAAAACCTGTCTCAGCATTGAAAGCATTTCTAATGTTTAGTAATAAGAAATTAGGTCTTTCAAAAGTGCATCTTTCTGAAATGTAGACAGTTCAAAAAATTTAAGTACTCTTAGACACTGCATCTGTTCCTTAGTCTCCACCAATTATTGCTACTCCAGCAACCACAGCAAGCCACTATGAGAGATGATTAAACTACTCTTACCAATTTAGTCAAATGCATTAGTAAATAAAATTAAGTAAGAAGATTAATGGCCATATCAGGTATTTTAAGCTGACATATATAAATTCAAAGGACGTATGATGATATGTTTTAAATGGAAAATTAATCTCTTTAAAAGCATAACTAAAAATACCAACACACAAGCTAAGAGTTCCAGAGGATGCTTTCTCACAGCAGAACAATTACTGATTATGAAAACTTGGGCAGTCTTGATGTTGAATTGCATACTGCCAGCCACTCTCACTGTGCTATCTATTTTTAACGGAAATCACATTTTCAGAAATGCTTACTGAACATCAGTGCTTGTGCCAGCCTACAGAAAAGCTATTAAACAGCTGTATTATAACCACCCAAAGATAATAAAAAAAATATTGTACAATATCCATTTAACAACATCCTATGAAGAAAAACTGAGACCCAAATGGAGTACTGAGTAAGAAACAAATGTGGAGAAGGAAAACAACAACAGGAAAAAAAATTCCCTGAAGGTCTCGTAACTATTTTTTCTTGAGGGGTACTCTTTCAAAATAAAAATTTTACTAATAGGAGTAGCCCATGCAACTGTATCATACGTCACTGTGAACATGACTAACACGTTTACTTGAACTGTGTATGAAAATATCTATACAATACAAAGCAAACTTGGAGAAACAAAATACAAGTGGCCAGCAACACCACTTCTAAAATATCTTCAGCTTGTGTGTAGCTCATGCGTATCCTGCAGACAAAAATCCCGACATTACAACTGCATTCCTTAACCGCCAAACTTTCAGCAGTGTGAGGTTATTTGCTTAGTTAACCAATTCTCTACAGTGACTTCAGAACACTTAAATTTATAGGTCTAGGTTAATAACAAAACTAAAAAGCACTATACTACATAACCACATTGCTTTTCAAAAGAAGATCTCAAATTGTACTGTAAATACTTACAAATTAAATTTTAATTTTCCCTTTGAGAGCAACTATCCTTATTTTACAAATGAGAAAAATCAGGCAATAGAGAGCAAAATCCACAGCAGTTAAACGGTACTTTGAAGAAAGAATTCAGGAACACCAGAAGTCAAGTTACTGTTTTAATTAGCGAGTGTATTTTCTGGAACAGCTGACACAGGGTCAGCTCTTGCATGGAGCAGAAACCGTTCTTAAAACGCATCTTCCATTTTCTTGTGTTTCTCATTATATTAGTCAACATACAGAGGCACAGCCTCTCATATTGGCAACAGTCACAGTTCTACTGACACCAACAGAGTGACGGAGGTCAGCAGGACAACACCCCTACTCCGGCTCTGCATCTCAGTCCACAAAACGAGTCCTTCTGACAGCGGGTGCACTGCATTTCAGCTGCCATCCCATAGAATCAGTCTTGGAAAGGGATTTCCGCTCCCCCCCTCCAAGCACAGTGTTTCCAGGCTTGTTAACTCACAGATGAACTTGCTCAAGAACTATGAGAATCAATAGCTCTTTGTTATTCATGGGTATTTTTGTTGGTTGGTTGGGAATTTTTGGGGGTAGAGTTCACAACCGTTGAAGAAAAAAACAAATCCAAACTGCATCTGACAATGAGGAGAGTCACTAGGATTCTATACGAACTGGAGGTCATTCCAAAGATCTCTACCGATACAGAAGACCTCAAGGTATCTTAAATTTTATATGCCACTGACCGAAACAGTGCATTAAATAACATAAATAGTGCACAATTTTATTTTTTTCAAAAGTGTCAGGGTGCCCTGTTTCACCACATCCCCTCCTACAGACCTCAGTGCTAAGTCTTGTCCCATTAACCTTAATGTGCACATTTGTGCACTCTTAATGACAGCTGGTCTCTGAAAAGCCTGCACTGTGCCTGAGGAGGAGCTAGGTTTACACTCCAAAGGCTTCTGCCGGTATAACTACGCTAGTACAGTACGCTAGCATGGTGCTTATTATTGGAAACATAATTTATTCCAGCAAAATTATCCTTTTGACAGTACGTTTTATTTCAGACTCCTAAAGGAAAGCGCTGTATACTGGTAAAAGTGCACATTCACTTGTATAAATGCATCTTTTAGCACCTTTTAAACAGCACACCTGTCTATAGCACAAATCACGCCTTATTATTCTCCTGAGCAATGCAAGCTTGTAGTTTAGGCCTGGCATCAGCCACTTAGGACTCGTGAAAATTCTGCCCTACCATCTCAGTGTGAATTCCCTCCTGACTCGAAGTACTGCAACAGCTGCAGTGCTGCAAAAACAGCGTAAACAAGCAAAGACAGAATTTGTGCCAGTGAAGCAAAAATGGGAAAGTAGAACCTAATTCCCTAATGACAATACCAACACCTTGACAACGATTATTTCTTCTCTGCTTCTTTCCACCCCCCCCCCCTTTAAATCAGAATCAAGTAAATAAAATTCTGGAAGCTCTCTAAAGAAGTGTAAAGGCTGCATACTTATTAAAAAAGCTCTAGGAAATAAAATTGGTAAGACCATGGAAGTATTAATTCAGTCACATTGCGTGTAAAACTACCATCTTCCAGTAATAACTACTATGTCAATATATGTAGAGTGCACGACAAAAATTGGAGATTTCCATGACCCTCTCCTATCTTGTCAATTTTAGTACCATATTAAATCTAAGAAAGTTTCTAAATTCAGTTTTAAAAAAAAAGGGAAAAAAAGGGGGGGATTACATACTAACGATCCCAGAAAGTAAATCTGTTGAACAAATACTAATAAATCAAAAAACAAGAGTTAGAATGTATGTACAATTGGCCAGATAAATGGATTGTATAGAAATACCCTGATGTGACGAAGATCAAAGCTAATGACTAAGCACAAAAGTCAGCAAGAACTTCAGATACATGTTATATAAAAATTTACAAGATGAAAGTGCAAAATGAAGCACTCCCAAAAGTATAAAGTACGGCTTAGTTGTTAGCCAACAGTGGTGGGAATAATTGACTTCAGTTAAAAATCCTGAGTCTGTGATTTTAATACAGATCCGCATTTTCTGTAAACAAGAAACTGTAGGTACAGAAGTTAATCCTTTAACTGCAGGTTTTAAAGCAAAATCAGCAAATCGAATTGTGATTCCAAACAACTAAGACATTGTAGGTCTTCTATTTCATCACTCAAATCTGGGAGTCACCTCTAAACCACCTCTGCTCTTTAAAAACCTTTTCTACCCCAAACAGTCACAGTAAGAGTTACAAAAGGCTCCTCACTTTCAAAACCAAGCCATTAACACCAGTACAAAGCAAGAGCATTGGCACTGTCAACACTGACTGCCAGTATCCTTACAGGCAAAGCAATGTCAGTAAAAATTAAGACGCTTCTTTGACCTGTCTACAAACTAAATCCTATAAACTTACTGCTTTTTCTACCAACACAAGCTTTACCAACCAGCACTCTCCGAGGTGTTTGATTATGTAAAAAAATAATAATTGTAGTATTACATGAATATGTAATAATATTAATCTAATAACACTGTAATTAAAACCAAAGAGAACTTGTAATACAAAACGTGTATTTCCCCACTGTTGACGGCTGATAAACAATATGCGACAAAAGCAGCAGGTTGGCATCTAGCATCCCAGTTGTGCCTCATCCTCTAAAGATGAGCAGATGGAATTTTATACGGACTGCAAAAGGCCATCAAAAATTTAAAGAAAAACACTACCACAGCTAGCTTCTCACCTTTTGATATTTCTGCCACCACTGATGTAGAGCTTGGTCCTGCCACGCGGTAGGTTTCGAAGAAGGAAATATATGGCATCGGCTGAGAGACTGCAGCTGTACTGCTGACATTGTTGAAGGCAGCACTCGCTCAGGAAGGATTTGTACTTTAGCCTGCTGGATTCTGATAAAAGAAAAGAAAAAAAGATGATGTATGCACACATATACAAGAGTTTTTAAAAAAATGGATTTTGCTGCTTATAAAAACATATGCTTGTGTAATAGATTAATAACCACACAGGACCACAGAATTTAAGCAGCAATCCATTGCATCAGATTTTTAAAGTTGTACTAACGTAAATCAAATTACCTTAGGCAACATATGGCACATTCGCAGCAAACCAAACACATACTGTTCTAGAACGCAGATTATCTCATGCCCTTGGCTAGATTATTAAAACCACTCTGCTGACTGGACTTTGGTGTACCTAAAGTGAAGACAGACGCAATCTCTATTTCTCCTTTCACTTCTGAAACCAGAATTAGCTGTCGTCCAAATATTTTCTGCACTGGCATACAGAACTCTACAAAGATCACTGCTTTAACTTCTTCAGCAAAAGTTTCTTTGCTGTTTTTTCCCCCCTTCTCATAGCAGCTACCTGCTCCATGGGATATACCAGGCTGTCTTCATATTTTAGAGCACTAGGTATCTGTTGGGATTGTGGTGGACACAATTACAGACAGACTGGCAGTGGCAACACAGCAGAATATTCTACCATCTCAGCACTGTATTTTTAGATTTCTATCTCCTCAAGTTACTTTTAGTATGAAGTAATAGTCAGCTATTGCATATCAAACCCTCAGAAAGTAGTTTAGCTGAAACACAGTTTGCTATCTTCAAACCACAAAAGCTTACGTGCTTAGCTAGAGTTCAAAATCATCAGAAACCGGATACAGACTCTGATCATCTTAATATCCTAGCATCACCCAGGTCACCTATTCCACAAAGAGTTCAGCGACAGTTATGTGGCTACTAAGAACACTGTCTAGCAGGAAGGACTTTACATTTTAACAGTATTATGCATCAGAAATCCTGAAATATCAAGATGCATGTCACTACAAATTTCCAATTCTACTTACAGGGACAATACTGAACTCTGTTAACTTACTATAAATTCTAAAATGATGTTTTGCCATAAGCACTTAGTAATCAGAAACACCAAGAACTACAGATATTTTTTTTCTTGCTAAGAAGCTCAATACTATTCTCTCTGTCACAAAGGATTTTAGACTAGTAACGCTTGTTTCTTTTGTTATGAAAAATAGGAATTCTGGAACACTACATTCTTCTTGTGTCTGACTGCTGCCTTCTGTCTCTCTGATGTACAGACAAAAGTGGCAGCCAAGCACCATGCTACCGGGCTCATTCATGGAAGGAGTTAGCACATTGGCACAGGAGTCTGCAGAGCGTCTCACAGCCTGCGGAGCGGATCATTTCCTCGGGACGAACTGAGGAAAACAGGCTCATGTCTCCAACGTGCACTGCCAATATGGAGAGGTTCAAGTTCACTAATCACTCCCCAAACCCACAAAACGTGCAGTATTTGAAAGTAAAGGAACTCTGTATAGTTCAAGTCATTCAAACTAATCTAGAGCTTGCTATGACGAGAAAAATCAATCTCACCTCCTTTATTTAATACATTTAAAAATTCCTATTTATGAATGAAACTTGTGAACGCGCTGTGTGAAAGTGATCTCTGCTAGTCAGTAAATATAAAATCGTCATAACAAAATGCTTTAACAGCACAACAACAAAAAAAATCAGCGTACATCTTTACTGCTTCTGGATCCTGAATTCTCAGTAACAATGCCGTTGTTACTGTAGTTGTCCAAGCACTGCCATCTTGTGTTCAAGCAATGGTTTTTCTAAGCTGTAAAATTTGGAATACTATTTGTAACCAAATGTTAGATAGTAAGAAATAGCAAGTAGCACACGTATTCTTAACTTCTTCGGCTGCAGGTCATAAAAGAATATGAAAATGCTGAGCTCAGACTGTTCATAGGCCTCTTTCTAAAGCAATGCCACTATACTGAGTGATAGCAGAATACAGGCGATTAGCTTCATTCAGATTTACAGATTTGGAGTAAGATGTTATACGCCTTGCAGAAAAGATTGCAAAAACCTCTAGCAACTGTGCTAACAATTGTCAAGTGCCCACAGAATCAATGTCTGGAGCGTGTCTCTCTGGACAGTGCCGCTGGCAGAGGCTCACGATGCAACACACGGTGCAGAGCATGATGTCAAGAACAAACTTGAAAATGACAGAAGACTCAGCAGACTCTTACCTAAATGTTATGGGTCTCGATCACTTTTATAAACGGACAAAGGCATTAATTACATAATATGATAAAACTGGCTAGAAGAGGAGCCTGTAAATATCATATGTATCATGTTCAAATACGGAAAAGAACAGGACTAGAATACAGAAGAGAATAATCCTGTCGAGGCTGATTTGAGTGTGCTAGACAAGCACATGAAAAGAACTGTCAACCAGTAACAGAAGTAGCACATTTCCATCAGCGAAGGAAGGAAGAAGTAAGACTTGCTGAAGGTAAGGATGTACTAAACTGTGACAACGATTCAAATAAACCAGATTTAGTATTTGAGTAACTGAAAATGATCATCTGCTTGTAGTTAGCAAAAATCAAGAATTTCTCTTCATATTCAAATACTTCTCCAGAAATTTCAGTGTGCTTTTCTGTTTTACAAAGAAAAATGAACAAAAGAAGTGACTTGTTTCCCCATTATTATTACCACACTACGGTCCTCGCCTTTCATGGGCAGCTTCTCATGAGAACCACCACCCCTCTGGGCACAGCCACTGTCCCCTCCATATCCAAATCACGCAGCTGAATCCTTCTGCATGCTGTTGAGGCTCAGCAGTTAAAGATCACTCAAAGAACAATATGCTTGTTCTGTTTTGTAATTAGCTGTAGTGTCAGACCCTTGCCTGCAGCAGTCAGAGCTGCAACTGCACATAAAGTTACAAAGTGGAACACATCCAATCCAGATCATCTCTAGAAGCACCTCCTTTCAGAAAATGAAAGCTACAATTTTTCAAAGGAAGGGAATCTGGTCGCTATCAGGGAGGCTTTCCACAAGATAACAGAAGGCACACACTTGCTATCGTACCCTCTCATTTCACACCTGGTTTGAAACAGGGACATGAGCGATTTTGAAATAATGCTTTAGAACTTCTAATCCAGGCAAATCAACATCTTTTTCCTGACACAATTTTCAGAAACAAAGTCATTCTGACAGATGTTTTCTCACACACATCAAATCAAACTACAGGTAGATAGTCTTTAGAGAATTTTATTGCAAAGCTACTAATAACTAAACATAGGTTTTAGAACAGGAAATGTCAGAAGTCCTTAATAACCAGAGAAGATATTGATTACACACTCAATTAGTATTTATACTAATTAGTCAATTGTGTGACCGAAAGGACAGATGCACCTGCAGTAAAATATAAAAGTTTTGGTGAAGATTTGCAGTATGTAAAATTAAATACATAATTTTCTTACCCATCTGACTGGGTTCTTATTTCAAGCACCTTGAACCTCTGTCTTCCTATTGCTTTCACTTTGACAGTTTCAATTCCATATTCCTGCTCTTCTCTGTAGGCATATATTTCTGCTGTTGTTCCAAAACGTGCTTCCCTTTCACGTACGTTACTAAAAGTAACAGAATTAGAAAGGTTACCTACCCTCCAAACGGCATTGTTCATTCAAATCTCACACGTTAGTCTACCTGCACTAACTGTACATGATTAGTCTTATCAAAATAGTGTATTTGGTAATATACCTTCAACTAACGCATTCATTATTTTTCCATTTTACAAGCAACTTCTAATGTTTTGTTTGGTTAGGGGTTTTTGCCAGTTGACTTGGTTTTATTTTAGGGTTTAGAGGTGAAATTCTGGGAACAATGGGATCACCAGTGTATCTGCATTTGAAATGTAGATACTGAAAGTACCAAAATACTTTAGACTGACTTTATAAAAGTAACTGTTCCCACCTCCTACATAATTAAACCATAGTAAATTGGGGGAAAAGGGAAGAACATTCCCAACTTCTTTTAGCACTCATTAGCCTTTATCTTTTTCACTTTTCTGTCACCTCCTGTCTCTCAACTCTATCGTGAAATATTTGTCTTTGCTTGTTAATTTATACCCAAAACAAGAAAAGACACCTTTACAACAACACAGTTCTCAACAAAAGAATCTGATTTTTACATTTCAGATCCAAGCTTATTCTTTAAGCAAGATGGAGCCAGATTCAAACAGTTACTGAAATCAAAAGGATGCTCGAACAAGGAAAGCAGATCAACGCTTACTGTTTCTCTACACAAACACGTGATACCGTCATGCACCTACCCAATACAACATGAAAAGCTTTTCATTACGCATTGGAAGACAATTTTTGTCAAAAAACTTCAAACCACAACCTATATTATTCACCACAGTACCGATGCAATCATCTGCTTTTCATTTAGTATCCAAAGAAATTGTGCTAAAGACACATGCTGCATACCATCAGTAAACCCACTCGTGTATTTTACCTGTATGCAAGAACAGCAAACGTTCTGTCTTTCTGAATTAAATTCCGCACCATGCTAACCTCTTGAGGGTGGAAAAGCTGAAGGGGTAACGTCTGTCCAGGAATCAACATCACCATCACGTGCGGCAACACTGGAATCACCTGACAGCTGTCATCATCATGCACCGTTCTTCCATGAAACTCTTCCATATCAGAACCTAAGTACTGAAAACAGCAAGCAAGGAAATGACAGTAGTCTAAAGGGGATTGGTGATTTACAAGGATAAAATAAAATTAGGTCTTTGGCCTAAGGATATTACAATAGAATTACACAAAAACAATCAAAACCTCTTCAAGAGATATTGAGTGGGTGATACACGAAGAACATACCACATGTGATGTTGGCAAACTGGTATCAAAGTTAATGACGTTTGGCTTTTCAGCTTCTTTACTATCTTGATCTTCAACTTCCATTTCATTGTCATCCTCTTCTTCGCTCTCTGCTAATAAGCACATACAGAATATTGTGTAGAAGTCAATAAGCAAAGTCTAAAATACTAAGAAAAATCACCGAATCACAGAAATGCACTGAATATTCCCAGGCTACAGGCTTTCACAGGCAAGCAACTTTCATATTGGTAAATTTGTGAAAAATAATTTTCTTGCTGTTACAGCAAAATCACAGCTCTACAGAAAGGGTCAAAAGCTGGTAATTTATTTTTGACAAGCTAAGGAACAACTTTCCTTGGAAGAAAATAATAACCAAAATCTGTCAGCTCAGAAATCTGCTACAGTAGTATTTCCTTATCCCAATTCTAAATGTCTTCTGCTGTAGACCAAGATGCCAGGTAACTTAATTTCTTGTAGGATGCTGAATACAGCATTTAAACTAGTACAAGCCGGAACAATGTAACTGCACACATAAAGCAAGTGAGTTAAAAGTAATCCGAAGCTCTATATTCGTGCAGACTGTTGCTGGTATTTCAGATAATTTCACTGCTGTCAAGTTCTCCTGTGTGTATACCAAACACACACACACAAACCCCAGCACACGCGCAAACACAGCGAAGGCAACTACTAAGGAAGCAAGTAATATGGCTCTGCAAAGGATTTCAGGTACAAAATAGTATTTAAAAATTACTACTTTCTTCCCATTTCTCAGTTCCAGGTGTCAATCTTAAAATTACTTTCAGGCAAGAGGACAGTTAAATTACCAGTATGTTTTATTTCGGCAACAGAAATAGTGCATGTACGTGTATAAAAATCTGTACAGATTTTTAAAAATAAATAAAAAACCATAGTGAAGATAATAAAAAAAAACATACCTATCTCTAAAATTCTGGTTCCTCTGATTTTCTGCACAGTACCATACAATGCACGCCTGCAAATACTCACCCAGAACAAACGCAACGTCAGCAGCACACATTCGTAACTGTATGACTTGATCCCATTTCTTTCAATACAAACAGTATTCATATGCCATGCTATACCTAAAATAGATGTTACCATAAACTTTGCAAACTGCATCTGCAGGATTCTTACACCAATAGCTGCTGGGTAATGGATAATCTCAACAGTGCTGAAAAACATCATTTAGATCTTGAAAGCTATTACATTACAAGATAGGCAGAAAAATGTCTTTACAACAGTGCATCTAGTTGCCTGCCTCGGCAATTAGTCTCTTCTTAAGAAATAATCCAGAACTGAAAATTTAAAAGGTGATTATCTTATCTGAAAGGTGCTGCAGGCGAACAGAAAAAAAAAAAATTCTTACAAAAGATGCTGCAGAAGGAAGGAGCCTTCCTTCAGAAACAGAGCACCACCACCCTCTTTCACTGAGATCTTGCTATTTCTGAGAGTGGGTGGACGAGAGAACAATGAAAATGACATTGTAAGCTGGTTTTGGAGAACTTTTTCTTTCCCTCTTCGGCCTTCAGACACAATTGTTCAATGTGTTCTTTACAAAATATTTAGTTAATTATCTCTTTGCTTCGCCTCACTGTTATTTTTTCTTTTAAATATTGCATAGTGTACAGACACTTCTCTGTAGGAGGCACAGCACAACACGCTGATGTTATGGCTCTGTCCTATCTTGTATTTCTCTCAACAAGAAATGATCCAGAAGTTGCAGAATGTCTTTGGTGTTTTGCATAACCACAGAATTTAAAGCAGTAAGACATCATCTCCCTCATTACTGTAAAAAATACTCAATTTCTACACGAAATTTCTCTTCCATATTCATTTAGGAACCCTAACCGACTACAAAATGTTTAAGACCTATAAAACAGCCAGCATTTTGCCTAGCTTGGTGAAGAGAAAGATGAAGACATTTTTTGCTTGGTGCTGGGGCAGCACAGCAGGGTAGGGGAAGGAAGATGACCATAGAAAGTTATATTCTGGTTTGCATGCACTCTCATCAAGTCGCATCAATCATTAGGAGTTTTAATAGCCTTTTAGAGAGAGGCTGTTTGACTTGTTTCCCTGAACACAAAAGGAATTAATCGCAGTTGATTAGAAAGAACCGTGCCCTGCAAACTTTTGCTCGCTCTTGCCAAAAGCGCACGCACGCTAGGAACGATGACTCATTTCACTGCAGCAGCACCATGCGAATGGCGAAAGAACACCACCGGCTTCTCTCTCCTCCTCGACCACGCTGTAGGAACAGGAGGTGGAAGGCAAAAGAAACCGCATCTTTGACACCCTTACCTGTATGTATATATATCTTTTGTTGTTTCTTTTTATTTCAAGATTAGTGAGCCCTCCACTGCGCAGCACCAAGGGAGAGGCAAGCGCCGGAGCACCCGGCACAACAGGGCTCAGGCTTCCTTCATGGCAGGTCAGGCGCTCCCGGCTGCTCATCCCGACCCACCAAGGCTCCCAGACCTCCCCTCCACACCTCTGCGCAGCAATGGGGAAATGCCAACCTCACTTACAGGGTAGGAAACACTAAGGGTGTATTTCTGGAAATATTCAGGAAATATTTTCACTATTATTTTAAATATACAGGCATAAAATGCTCATCGAGTTTCCTGCTATGGGAAATGACGCTGGTTACTGGCAGGATGCACTGCCAAGCTCTCCTTTGCACTCTTAGTCTGAAATAAGGTGTTTTTTTCCAGCCTGCCACGAGCTGCTTGCCAAATCGTCCACTCTCCAGAGGCACCACACGCTCCACCAGACCAAGGCACGTTATCAGGTCCCCAGGCCAGGCCTCACGCCGGCGTGCGTGGATGGAGAAGCTGCGTTGTCCCACCAACTCCAGCACCAACGCCGCAGAGGAACCCAACGCTGCCCTGCAGTCCGGCGCTTCCCTGCTGATTAATGGCACCAGAGAGCATTTCACGGGCGCGGAGGCTTCCTCCAACAACCGACGTTCTCCTCAGGCTTTGTTTGGCTTCAGGGAAGCCCACGCTGGCGGAGCAGAGCGCCTGCCTTTGCCCGCCTTTTGGTGGAAGCTTCCCAGAGCGCTTGGCCCCGCGCCTGGGCAGCCCCGGGCCGAGCGGCTCCGCTCCCTCACCCGGCTGCGCCCGACCGCGGCCGCGGCTCCCTCCGCCAACGCTCGCACCGCCTCCCCCTTCCCCTCAGGGCCGCTCCGCACCGCCGCCCGCGCTCCCCAGAGCTCCCCGCAGCCTCCCGCAGCCCCTCAGGGCCGGCGGCGGGCAGGCCCCGCTCCCCGCGGCCCCACAGCTCGCGCCGCCGCCTCCTTCCCCCCGCGATCGCTCCCTTCCCCGCCCCGCGCCGGCCATTACCGGGCACCAGCTGGAGGTGGTTCCCCATGTTGTTACGGGGCTCGCCGCCTCCTTCTTCGGCGGCCATCGCTGTTTACCCGGAGAGGAGCCTGGGAAGCCGGCGGCGCGGCGGGAGGAGGAGCCGGGGAGCCGCGGCCTCTGGCGGAGCCTCCCGGGGGGGGGGTATGGGGGCTTCGCGCCGCCCCGCCCCGGTTCGCTTCACACCGCGGGCCCCGGGAAGGGCTTCGGGGCTGTTGCTGAGGCGAGGGCGGTCGCGTCCCCCGGGGAGGGACAGCGCTGCGGCTGGCCCGGAGGGTCCGGGGTCCCTGGGGGCCCGGTGCGGCCCGGGCTCCGCGTGTAACGGCCTCAGAAGCGGCGCTGCTGCCGGGCCGGCCCCTGAGGAGACCGCCGGGGGGGCTGGGGGTGCGGGAGGTGCCCCCATGGCTTCGTGCCAGCGCGGTGCCCGGCCTCAGGCCTGCAGTGCGGGTTCCCTCCCTTTGAGGGCTGAGCTTTTAGTAAAAATCATGGGGTTTTTTCCACACAAAAACCAGATGAAGACTGGCTTTTAGCGCTGCTAAAAGAGAATGGTTGAGAGCTGTCAGCTAAAATGGCGAAGCAGCGTCCTGACGTGAGGTTGGTGCGGTCACCAGAAGCTGTTCACGGGGTGCAAACCCAGTGATAACGCCCCAAAAAAGTCATTCTGGTGGGGCTGCCTTTGCCCTGCCCAAATCTTGGACAAATGCTCGGTCTCATCTATGTATTACCTTCCCCCTTGAAAAAAAAAACCCCAAACAAATGTGTCATTGTGGCTCTGGGATTTCTCCCTTTCTACTGAAATGCCTACTCTATTGCCGTTGGCGTTCACTGCAGGCTGTCACAAACCACTGAATGCCATGCAGTGCTCCCAGCATTGCACAGTGCCTCGGGATCTCCGCCCCGTTTGGTTTCTCCCAAATGAGGCCTTGATCAGAGGGCAAAATTCTGTAGTTTCTTTAATATGTCCAATTTCAGTCCAGCAATAAATAATCTTCGGCAGGAGGGTTGGACTAGATGACCCACAGAGGTCCCTTCCAACCCCTACCATTCTGTGATTCTGTGATTCTCCCTGACCAGTGACAGAGTAAACCAATGATTAGCCAGCAAGCAAAATACTAATTTTTTTTTTCCCCCCAAAGTGTTTTAGAGAAACATTTTAAAGACAACTTGCAGTCTAATTTCCTCACCTTCCTGGGTGGGAGATTTCAAAATACTGTCTATACTGAACTGAGTATGTGTTTAGAGCAGCAATCAATATCACATTTGCCAAAGGAGAGATGTACCACACACATGCCTGTCATTATACTTTAAGCATTTGTAAGAATACGATAATCACTCCAATGATTAAGGTATGAGTCCATAACTTTTTCTGTATTCTCTCAGTACAATATACACAATTCCAGGGTATTGTATCTGTTACATATACCATAATTAAAAAACCAAATGTTTTTGTTGTCAGGCTGGATTGCAAGCTGACAAACTGAAGTATTTAAAAAAATATGAGCCCCTTCTCCCAACCCTGGGACTTGATTAAAAACCCTTACGCTAAATATTTTTGGCGTCTTTTGATATGCAAATCTATTTTGATTTCTGTTGGGATTTTTACTTAATCGCTGAGGGTACCCTTGGGTCACACTTTTGAGCTTGTTTCTGCAGTCGTGAGGGATAGAACTTATTTTTTAATAGCTACCGAGATTCTCGTATAATTCACATGACTGAAGGAGCTGGGGTTTTTCAGGAAACACTGAGTACAGTACTAATCATAATCGAATGATGAGTACTGGAAACTCGGGGACCAAAACCAAAGAATTCCCTCGTTCTTAGTTTGGATGATATTGCATCTCTTTACGATCTTAACACTGCTAAGAGCTATATTTGTGTGCAGCATGTATAATTCTAGCTAGTGCTTCACATCAAAATCCAAACTCCCAAACTGGGCATTAACTCTAATTTAGTCTCTGGCTATAAATTACATACATGACTCTCCACCAGCCTTTCCTACAGGGCTGTAGTGAAGACACTGTGAAGATTTTTCTTGAGATACGTGACCTCTGCTAGGTTACATGTTACTGTCAGGGTGTTTATTAAATATGCTAAAGTATGATTAATTTTCATTTTTAACCTAAACCTGCTAGAAAATACATTTAACATACAAAGAGTTACATTCTTTATCACAAAAGGCAGTCTTTAGGAGTGTGAGAGTCACTCATCTCACACTTTAACCCGTCCCAGCATCTGCTGTGTTCCCAAACTCAGACTGGAATCACTGGAAGCCATTTCTTATTCTTCCAGCAGTATTAACCCCGGGTCAGGTTAAAGACAGAAAGCAGCAGGTTGTAGACTGAAGAGCAACTGTGTAAATCCCAAATTATTTTATTAAATTTCGTGAGGGCAAGTACATGTACATCCCAGAGTATGCTAGTTAATCTGGTCAGTGCCAATCTGTCTGAGAGTAGCCCAAATTACTGTAATTTAGATGAAGTCGGAGCACTTTAGTACGATGAAGGGCTTTTTTCTCTTTAGCAGCTGTTTATCAAAGATACACACAGCCAGCTGTGATGAATTTTGATTTTGGTTTAGGAGTGCTGTTTGTAAGGACGTTGATTTAGAAACAAAATTTAAATACCATGCTACCAGAACTGTGGGATTTAATGCTCGAATTCATATTATCTCTTTTATATCTTGCAATTGCTGGTTGGGAATAGTTGCTAATTGCAAAGTTGCTGTTGGATAACCTCTTCATAGTTTGGAGTCAGAGGACATTTATCACCTTTCCAGAAGAAAAAACACAGCAAAGGATGGCAACGTGAAGGATATTAGAACCTAGCGATGGCTGGAATTTCATTTGGCTTTGCTGAGGGTCATACTCGGGGTGAAGCAAACCAAGGCTTGGGTGCTGGTCACCTGAGACACGTACATTCTCTAGGGGTGCAGTCCTCAACAAAAGGTGTTTGCAAACAAACACCAGCCTCCCACTTGTCAGTCAGTCATACACACAGAATATATATATGCTCTACCAAAAATTTGTCTCTACCCCCCCAAAACATCCCATTTGGTCAGTTTGCTATTTAATCGCAGTACTTTTCCTCCCATTTCCTCAGCGTATGCACTCCTGTGTCCACTTCCCTACGATGCTCAGGAGGAAGACCTATGTGACCGGTGAGAGGATGAAAGAAGAGGAACTAACAGCAGCTATACTGACAAAATCTGCACCCTGTGAAATGCCAAAGCTCATTTACATCCCTCAGCTCCCTTCTGTCTCGGCACTAGTGGAGAGAAAATAAGTTGCCAGAAGGTAGAAGCAGCCGATGCACTCGCTCTTCTCCACCTACATACTTGAATTAAGTGGAAAAATAAATTAGCTTACCGTAATGCTGGGAGAAGAGGCACTAGATGGTGCTGTGCCACACACTTCCGCAGATTTCGTGTCTCTGTGAGAATTCAGCAGTCAGCCGTGCTGCACTGCTGGCTTCAGGATTCCTATTTTTAGGGAATTCACAGCAAACAATGGATAAGTTTGATCTCTGACCTAATCCCTTTAAATTAGGTTTTTGTGTGTTTCTGCAACATGCTGTTTTGACTACTTCTGTTTAAAAAGTAGCCTGTATAGTCTAATTGAAGTAGAAAAAGTCCTGTGTCTGTATGCCATTGATTTCTACACTGCCAATAAATTGGCTTGTTATACACCCAAACCCGCTAGCTCTAGCCAGAACAGCAATATACCTGAGCATTTCAAAATGAAAACTGACTCCCAACCTGCAGACGATTTATTAAACACTGACAGGAAGGAAGCAGTTACAGGACAAAAAGACCATCTGTACTTTAGACATGAAAAAAGCCAGTTACAAAAAATACACGAAGCCACTTTCATTCCACCAACCAGGCAGTCCCACCACTAAAGGCTCTTGCCATCCCCACATGCCCAAGGAAATTCCTGGCTTTTCAAGTTACCAGCTGAACTCGCTACACCCTTTGCCACAACTTCGTTGCAGGAATTAGGGAGACGTGCCAGGTAGTGCAGGCATTACCTGCCAGCTGACGCACGGAGCATGGCGTTCAGGCGAGCGCAGCCGTTCGGGGCAGTAATTCCAGTCGAAGGCCCTGGTACACACACCCAGCACGCAGGGAGAAATTCCTTCTTTTAATTCAATTAATGCAGAACAGATCCTAAGCTGTCAGCTTCGCATACCGGGTTATCAACTTTGCGGTCCCAAAGCTACTCCATCATCAGAGCTGTCCATTTCAATACTACATGTACTCTAAGAGAACACAGACAATGGAGTAAGGCAATTCCAAAAGCAAAAAAATCAGTGATGGACAGGAGAACTATTCCAGAAATAAGTGTGGTTGGACGACGGGTGGGAAGTTTAAGAGCAGCAGATGACTAGTTTATCGTGAAGCAGCTCACTTCATTTGGCATTCTAGTAGGAACAGGGCATATTTACAACTCTTTTTTTAATATTTGCTGCCTAGGTCAGGCTAGCATGACAAATGAGCAGCTCTGAATATGCAAAAGGCTTTCAGACAAAGAGCCTATTAGCCAAACATGCCTATTACTATGCGTAGAAGCAAATTCTCTTGCCAGTGAACTCTCGCCAAGTAACAAACTATTTGGCATGTGTGCAAAACCCATATTCAACACAAGTGACAGACAGCGTGGCATAGAAAGCAAATGTGACTATAAACAGAAATTTGGTTCAATAAAGAGAATGGAAAGTGAGGAAAAACTCCATTTTATGTAAGGCTAGCTGGGAGGGTATGCCAAGTCAGAGACCCCACGTCCTTTAGGCAGCCGTTCGGAGCGTTGCCTCTACGTAAATCCAGAGCTTCCAGACAGCTTAGAGATGAGTGTACCCTTCTGAGAAAAAGGGCCAAGACCCGTTCCTGTGTGACTGCTGCTCTTACAAATAGAGCTGTAAATCAGTGTCGTCCGTGGGCAGCTTTACAGTTGCTGATGTAAATTAAAGATGGGCCCTAAGGCCAGATCCTGAGCTGCTCCAAACGCTTCTGTGGCTGTGGGGAACTGCACTTTAAAGAGACTGACAGACGCGGCAGTGGGAAAAACAGCAGTGGTGTGGTGCAGAGCTCCAGTTACACCAGGCTGACATGAGAGCTTGAAAGAAACAGATTCTGTTAGGGCTTCCTTCACCTGCTCTGGTTACCCCCGGGGTTCGCACTGCTCCTGGGCCACCATGAGACTTGTCCGTGGCTTTCCGACGGAGGTTAGCACAGACCCGATGTGTCCGCAGCTGCTGTAAGCTGCAGAGAAGATTTATCAGAGATAAGGGTCTGATCTTTCCTTTAATTGTTTCCATAACAAAATTTTTGGTTGTCTTTGTGTTAACTAGGTGGCAGGATCTTTAGCCAGAGCAAACAAGAGTAACGCCATCCACTCTTACTAGCTGTAACATTTCTTTTTCTTTCTCCGCTGTTCTTATTGGATGTGTCAGCACCCGTCTTTGCAAAAAGATCAATGTGTGTGTAGTTCTAGACAGCGTTGCCGGAGAAGATCTAACTAGCCCTGTCTGAACAGGGCTTTGTGTAGCGCTCGCTGCAGCAATCCCTACTCACGGTGCGAGCCGTGTCGGTTTCGTACATGTACATATTAACGAACAGAGACAATTAAATTGTTTCCATATATTATGTAAAATAATGTCATTTGTTTTATATACATTTAGACAGAGGTAAATAGCTAATAAATCTGACAAGTTTAAAATAGAGAGTACTAAGTATAAGTACTGTATTTATTCTACCACTGAAAAGACCATGCTACTTCCACAACCCGTGCAAGAAAATCACTCAGCACTCAGGAAGGTTCAGAAAGTTGAGATGGCAACCTTTACAACAGTATTGTCCTTCATCTTGGGGAAAACATTCTTGATGCTGGCTGAGGCTTTTGCTGGCGTCGCATGGCTGCACTTTGTCTTGGGGAAGGCGGCACGTAACCTCAGCAGATGATGGCAGTGAAAACGTATCAGCGAGTCAGAGCTAACACTGGCAAGGAGTGAAAGAGACACAGCAACGGCTTTTAAACCAAGACCTTTCAGAGGTTTTTTTCATGACAAAGGACTGAAGTTTAGTAGAGACTGAGTACACGTTGTACTCTTAGGTTTTCTCCATCTCTTGGACTGAAAGGTTTATTCCCTAACCTTTTTTTAGTAGTGGTACTGAGTATTGCCTCACTCCAGTCCAAAGGTGGTTGCACTGCAAAGGTGGTGGAATAAAATATACACTACAATGTAGTGGACTTAAACTAGATGTAATGGACATAAACGCCAAACTCTGCTGGCTTTCTGCCTGGGATAGCAGAGGAACGGGCACTCTAGACGTGCTCTTACGCTTCTGCAGTTCTCACTTTGCTCTTGCTTTTGCAGGACTTCCATCGTCCTTGACCCTCCTATAGGTTAGAGCAGCCGAGGTCCCATAGGTAATGGCATATTAGGCAAAGCGAGACTAGCTGTGCTTTCTATCTGCCTTGATGTGTTCTTCACCGTCTCCTGGAGGGATGCTTCAGAATATTCACAATCTGAAAGAAATCTCAGGAAACCCTTTAACTGCTTTTCAGCCACTTTGAAGAATGTGGGAGACATGAAAGAGCTGGAAACTCTTTTCAGTGGTGCCCAGTGACAGGACAAGGGGCAACGGGCACAAACTGAAGCAGAGGAAGTTCCAGCTGAACACGAGGAAGAACTTCTTCCCTCTGAGGGTGACGGAGCCCTGGCCCAGGCTGCCCAGGGAGGCTGTGGAGTCTCCTTCTCTGGAGATATTCCAGCCCCGCCTGGACGCGGTGCTGTGCAGCCTGCTCTGGGTGACCCTGCTTGGGCAGGGGGTTGGACTGGGTGACCCACAGAGGGCCCTGCCAACCCCCAACATTCTGTGACTCTGTGATTCTGTGGAAAATCACAGAGAATCCGGCCTCACAACTCGTATTGGACACACCAGCGGTATTGAGCTCATACCAGTTTATGGTCTGATATCAGGGCTGCCACCTTTATGTCACACACCAGTTTCAGCTGTGCAGACAGGTGACAATCCCTATCTTGCTCCCACGGCGTTACCCAGCATGGGAACCTGTGACTATGTCCTCCTGCTCCTGCTGCGTCCCTTCGGGAGCGCAGTCACAGCCTCAGAGAGGTGCGCAGCCTCCCCGGCTGCCCCGCGCTGAAAATCCATCCCGCTGCCAGTTTCGTCTCTGTTGGAAGGAAAAAAGGGACCCTGCTGCCAACTGTGTGGATAAGGAAACCTGTCAGATAACCTTTCTCATGTACAAAACTACTTATAGAGGAGTATTTTCTCTTTACCAGCATAACCGTCACATTAAGAGGATTCCTCTACCTGCGAGAATCTCCTGGTGAAACACCGAGCTGACTAACAGCTTTAAAGGACTTCAGCTAATGTGACGATGAAAACCTCCGCTGGGAACGGGAGGGAAATGCACCTTCTGAAAAATGGAAATTCTCACTCTGCGCAGGAGGTTTCCGGCATTCGATTACCAGTAGTTTCAGAGCACTAGCTGAATATTCACAGAATCACAGAATCACAGAATCACAGAATAGTAGGGGTTGGAAGGGACCTCTGTGGGTCATCTAGTCCAACCCCCCCGCCGAAGCAGGGTCGCCTACAGCAGGCTGCACAGGACCTTGTCCAGGCGGGTCTTGAATATCTCCAGAGAAGGAGACTCCACAACCTCCCTGGGCAGCCTGTTCCAGTGCTCCGTCACCCTCAGAGAGAAGAAGTTCCTCCTCATGTTCAGACGGAACTTCCTGTGCCTCAGTTTGTGCCCATTACCCCTTGTCCTGTCACTGGGCACCACTGAAAAGAGCTTGGCCCCATCCTCCTGACACCCACCCTTCAGATATTTGTAGGCATTTATAAGGTCCCCTCGCAGCCTTCTCTTCTTCAGGCTGAACAAGCCCAGTTCCCTCAACCTCTCCTCGTAGTGGAGATGCTCCAGTCCCCTCACCATCCTTGTAGCCCTCCGCTGGACTCTCTCCAGTAGCTCTTCATCCTTCTTGAACTGGGGAGCCCAGAACTGGACACAGTACTCCAGATGAGGCCTCACCAGGGCAGTGTAGAGGGGAAGGAGAACCTCCCTTGTCCTGCTGGCCACACTCTTCTTGATGCACCCCAGGATCCCATTGGCCTTCTTGGCAGCCAGGGCACACTGCTGGCTCATAGTTAACCTGTCGTCCACCAGGACACCCAGGTCCCTCTCCGCAGAGCTGCTCTCCAGCAGGTCCACCCCAAGCCTGTACTGGTGCATGAGGTTGTTCCTCCCCAGGTGCAGGACCCTGCACTTGCCCTTGTTGAACCTCATCAGGTTCCTCTCTGCCCAGCTTTCCAGCCTATCCAGGTCACGCTGAATGGCAGCACAGCCTTCTGGTGTATCTACCACACCTCCCAGTTTGGTGTCGTCAGCAAACTTGCTGAGGGTACATTCTAACTCTTCATCCAGGTCGTTGATGAAGAAGTTAAACAAGACTGGGCCCAGTACTGACCCCTGAGGGACACCACTAGTTACCAGCCTCCAGCTAGACTCAGCGCCGCTGATGACAACCCTCTGAGTTCTGCCATTCAGCCAGTTCTCTATCCACTTCACCGACCACTCATCCAGCCCACACTTCCTCAGCTTCCCCAGGAGGATATCATGGGAGACTGTGTCGAAAGCCTTGCTGAAGTCAAGGTAGATAACATCCACAGCTCTCCCTTCGTCTACCCAGCCAGTCATGTCATCATAGAAAGCTATCAGATTGGTCAGGCATGATTTCCCCTTGGTGAATCCATGCTGACTACTCCTGATAACCTTCTTTTCTTCCACTTGCTTGATGATGGCCTCCAGGATAAGCTGCTCCATCACCTTTCCCGGGATGGAGGTGAGGCTGACCGGCCTGTAGTTCCCTGGGTCCTCCTTCTTGCCCTTTTTGAAGATTGGAGTGACATTGGCCTTTCTCCAGTCCTCGGGCACCTCTCCAGTCCTCCAGGACCTCTCAAAGATGATGGAGAGTGGCTCAGCAATGACATCCGCCAGCTCCCTCAGCACTCGTGGGTGCATTCCGTCGGGGCCCATGGATTTGTGGACATCCAGATCGCTTAAGCGATCCCTCACACAGTCCTCCTCGACCAAGGGAAAGTCGTCCTCTCTGTAGGCTTCTTCTCTTACCTCCGGGGCCTGGGATTCCTGAGGGCCAGTCTTAGCACTGAAGACTGAAGCAAAGAAGGCATTCATTAGCTCTGCCTTCTCCGCATCCTCCGTCACCAGGACACCCGCCTCATTCAGCAGCGGCCCCATGTTGTCCCTAGCCTTCCTTTTGCTGCTGATGTAGTTGAAGAAGCCCTTCTTGTTGTTTTTGACATCCCTTGCCAGCTTCAATTCCAGGTGAGCCTTGGCCTTCCTCGTCGCATCCCTGCATGCTCTCACTACGTTTCTGTACTCTTCCCAAGTGGCCTGTCCCTCTTTCCACATGCCATGCACCTTTCTCTTCTGCCTGATCTCCGCTAGAAGCTCCTTGTTTAACCATGCAGGTCTCCTGCCTCCTTTGCTAAATTTCTTTCTCAGGGGGATGCATTGCTCCTCTGCATGGAAGAAGTGTTGTTTAAAAAGCGACCAGCACTCATGGACCCCCCTGCCTTCGAGAGCCCTGGCCCACGGGATTCCTCCCAGTAGCTCCTTGAAGAGGGCAAAGTCAGCCCTCCTGAGGTCCAGGGTTTTGATCCTGCTTATCGCCCTGCTTCCTCCATGCAGGATCCTGAACTCGACCATTTCATGGTCACTGCAGCCGAGTCTACCTCCAACCTTCACGTCCTCCACCAGTCCCTCCTTGTTTGTTAACACGAGGTCCAGCAGCGCGCCTTTCCTTGTTGGTTCCTCCACCACTTGCATCAGAAAGTTATCATCGATGCTCTGTAGGAACCTCCTGGATTGCGCCTGCCTAGCTGTATGGTCTTCCCAGCTGATGTCAGGGTGGTTGAAGTCCCCCATGAGAACCAGAGCCTATTGGCTCTATTCTCTGGTTCTATTGGCCAGCCTATTCAGCTGGCATCAAATCAGCTGAGAGTTTCATTGTGGTTGTGCGTCCCGAGTGCAGGCTGTGTGTGTGTGAGGTGGAGCTGCCGAGGGCTGGAGGAACGTGTGGGGGGCTGCACCCAACATGGGTCAGAGGCTCCAAGGAGGAAGCAGTTATGGCAAAGCTCATTAAAAGGAGGTCTCCATCGAAGGATTTCATAAGCAAATAAATGAAACAATTCTTTTAAAAATCTTATCAACCCTATGATTTGTTTAATGCCTAAAATAGATAAAGCAGAGAGATTAAGGAAACAGACATTGTAACAATATACACAGTGATACATAAAATTGCAGTAATCCTATTTTAAGATGTTATGTAATTGCAGAGAACACACTGCAGAAAAAAAAAAAGGCAATTCAGTCCTCAGAGTTATCATACCACATTTTCACCTTGTTTAAGGGCAGATGTACACCGATTCCAAAAGGAAACAGATGTTTTCAAACCATCACAGCTCATTTATAGGGATAATTACCTGTAAATAGTAAGGTTATTAACGTTATTAGTTGAACATCACCATCTATCAAGCATGAAAAATTCACCACAGCAGAAGTTCTGCTACTGAAGTCCCACTTAGGATTAATTTCCTTCAATGGCTGAGTATTTAAGGAGATTTTCAGCAATGTATCATATTTTGTTGGCCATTCACAAAACAGCTGATTTTCTACAGTGTTCCAAGTCACTGTAGGCTTTACATTTTAAAATGCTAAAGCTCCTCAAAGTTTGTCACTGATTTCACGCTTCACAAGTTGTAAGACTGAAGAAGCCAACAAACTCTTCCACAAGGAACTGACCTTCATTTAGTGACCTGTCATTATCAATAGCAAATATGAACAGCAACACCCAATACTGAGATACAGAGTAATAAACTCCAGTCCAAATTTCCAGTACATACCCATTTTTTGCCCCCTTCTCATTCATTCTATTTCATGTAAATTGAATATTGTAGGTTCTTCCAGGGCTTAAATAGATATTGTCTAAATACGTATTCAGACAGCTAGGCATGTTTTTTTCAGAGTGTTTTTCAAATAATGTATTTTGTACATGTAATATTTTTTGACATTTAGTTAAACAAACTAGAATAGAGGCCAATTCATGTTGTCTTTGCCTAAATTTCTGAAAATTCAATTAGTTGATCTTTTATTACAAATACGGACATATAAACAATTTACTAATGGCTTTAGAAAATTGTAGTAGGATAGAAAATGGTATGCAGTCTCTCATTTATATTTTCTATTGTTTTGTTAAAGTATCTTACTGCCCATTCCATATTACGGAAGGCAAATCTTAGGCACAAAAGGCGTGAGACTGCTAAACCACCGCTGAATTCATTTCCGAAGAAGTCAGGTAAAATGTCATTCCATTGTTCTTTGGAAAATCATCCCCACAGCACCTGTAACATAAGGAAATGAAAAATGGAAGAGAGTATTAAACTAAACGGCTTTTAGAAAGATGGAGCGAAAGCGATACAAATGATGTATTGTGGGAGGTCAGCTAAATGCTGTGTTTGCTGTGCTTTCCTTATGTCTTGTTCTTTCCCTGGAGAAGTAGGGATCGAAATAAAGACAGGCCTGACTAGAGGTGTTTTCACTGACTTGCTCATTAGGGTCTCACGCTCAAATGGAAGAAGACTAGCCATTTTCTAAAATGCAAAATGGAATAATTCCCTTTTAATGTCCTATTTATTAGGAGCTGAAGAAGGCTTAGTTAGAGAAAAGAAGCCTTGTTTCCCCTGAGTGCATGGATTGCATCTAATTGTATTCAGCCCAGACCAGCCGCAACAGCGAGAGGAACGAGAATCAATATTGCAATGGAGACGCCTTCCCCATCACATTTCAGAGACGTTTACCGTTCGTAAGAACAAGATACTTTCTGCTAAGTAGTCTACAGACACAACAGGCAGCCAGGAACAGAGGTTTAGAAAGTTGATGATAATTCATAGGTTTCCGTGTCAGAAACGCTCCAAGTGCACTGCAGCTGACTCACTCCGTATCAAGCATTTCGTGCCTCGTGCTGGGACCTGCTGGAGTAACTGGTTTTAGCATAAATGGTTCAATGGCTTCATAGCGCATCTGCTCTCTTGCTGTTTTAAACCATTTTAGCTTTGGGAGCAGTTCTGCAACATTTCCCAATACAGCTTCAAAAAGCAGGGATATTTTTAAGGACGAGTTTCTTTCATTTTCAGATCTGGCTGTCGTTGGTAAGAGACCTTCTAGCTGCCTTAGAATAGGTCAGAACAGGACAAATTGTACGTGAACAGCTTTGCTGACTGTGAGGCATCTGGGGACTAATTTCCAAGGGAAATTCCACCTGGCAACTGCTGCCAAGAGTCTGGGTCCCTAAGTCCCTCAGAACACACAAGTGGGTTGGAAACAAGATTAAAATTGTAGCCCAATGTTGTTTAAATCTAGCTAGAATAATGCAGTTCTGCATTCCATAATCAGTTAAATGTATCCATTCTTCATTCATTGGCACTTACTTGGAAGCTGAGCAGTCACGGCACGCAAATAAACCCTGCACTTCACTCGAAACAATGGCTTGGCAGAAGTCTCGTTCAAACAAGAAAGCTGCTACACTGAACAGACCTGCTGTTAGTTATCCCTGACACATATTGTCTGTGACGTGCACATCGCAAACACTGCAGATCTCACAGCCACTCTTGACTAAATTAGATGGCAATGTTTATGATTTTGTTAATTACAAAAGAACTAAAGGATGCCGTTCAACGGAGACATTAATTTAAATGATTACCGTGCTTTCACAAAGTCATGCTCTCTGAAGCTGCTAGGCAAGCCTTCCTTTCCAGCTCCAGCTTTGTCCCGTGGAACACCTTTAGCAGCAGCCTGGAGGAGAGTCTTGTCAAGTTTGCAGATGGCATCAAATCGGTCAGTGATGTGCTTTGAATTCAGAGAGACCTGAACAGGCTAGAGGAACAGGCTGACCATCAACTTGCAAACACAACAAGAACACATGCGGAGCCCGGCGCCTGGGAAGGAACAAGCCCTTGGGTGCCTCAGGCTGGGGGCTGGCCGGGGGGGGAACAGCCCTGCTGGGGATGCCCTGGGGACACCTGCTCTAGGTGACCCTGCTTCGACAGGGGAGTTGGACTAGATGATCCACAGAGGTCCCTTCCAACCCCAACCATTCTGTGATTCTGTGGTTCTGTGAGGCTGCAAGCTGAGCCTGAGCCGGCAGCAGCCCTGGCAGTGATGGCCAGCAGCATCCTAAGCTGTATGGACACCAGAAGCACTCAATGGAAAGGCTCATGCTCCTTTATCCAGCGCTCCTCAGACCCCATCCAGAGTACTGCTTTATGGGAAGTACTTCTTTGTGGGAAGTTTCTGTTGTGAGTACTTACTCGGATTAGTTTCTGGAGCGAAGGCAGTCACAGGCAAAGAGATACAGACACATCTGTAACAGTTCTGTGGTGGTGGCTGGACTCCTTGAAGCTGTAAGCTGCAATCACTCAGACGAATAAGTGGTTTGGGGAACTGCCCAAGCAGGGAAATGAGCAGCTCACAGACAAGGTCCTGGGTGTGCAGAGTAGCGAACATGGAGATATCACCAGAATTTTTAAGCATATTCCTACCTGAGAAATACAGAAGAAAGCCAGCAGATGATTAGTGGGAGACAAAAGAAAGTGCATGCAAGAACACTGCTGTTGCAAAGGGTCGGCAGTTCTGTCGTTTGACCAGCCATATTCCTGAGCTGCCTGAATAAAAAGGATTGAGCCTGAAGACTGTACACAGGGCGACCATCTCAACTTTATGAAACAGAATCAAAGACAAAGAATCTGTTCAATTGACAAAATAATTAACTTATTAATAACCGCATGCATATAAGTTCAGGACTGAATGATATCAATTACATTTAATTAATGTCTGTGCAATGCTTTGAAGGCATAAAATGTCATGTAACTCTAAAGAATTGTTAGAATTAATCCTATTAATCCTTTTTTTAGGATTTATTAATCCTAAACCACTTTTTGGTGCATTAGCACACTGCTAACCATGAACATCTCCGTAGGCAAAGGCAGGTGGTACTCCAAAGTTATAGGGTGATTAGTAATTCTTCTATATGGAAAAGTAAATTTTTTCCTGAAATCAAATTCCACTTGCAACTGGCAGTAATAAGCAAATCAATATTGATGACATTTTAAAAATAACCATACTCTTTGTATCACTATTGATTCTAGCAGGACCGACTAAAGAAAGGATATACATAAATACACCAAAAAGAGAAGAGTTGGATATTAATGTCATCTTTCATCATCATAGGCACTAATATGGCTGGAAAGTATTGATTACCTTAAAAGCCCCTAATAACTAAAGAACTATTGGCTTAATATTTTCTCTAATCCTCCATGAAATTTTACAGTAAGTCCTGATGTATTTTCCGTTAAGGGTTTTAGGGCTGAACTATATCATGTACTTACCTGAAGTGTCAGCTCTAAGGCTTACACTGCCGTTGATGAGAACTATGTTAAAGGTGAGTAACAACTCCCAAGATTTAAGGATGGTTTCAGGGACCTGGGAAATAGATACATCTTCTAGTGCATATTATTCTATAACTTTTGTCTTTTAAATAATCTTTATAATTAGGGAATAATATAAATTTATTCAGTGGAAACATTGGTCTTGTTCATAATTACTCAACTATAGGTGTTCTGAAAATTCCCTCCTCACAGTACAAGCATCTCAAAAGCCACTTTTACTGCTTCTTATTTTCCTATCACTAATACACTCACAATCTAGTTTTCTACAACTCCAATGAGCTACATTTATCAAAGTTAAATAAGGGAACGGTGAAAGAAAACTTACCCAAACATCTGAACTCCTCAGATCCCATTAAAGCGAGTGGATGATTGTTATCATTATTATTTGTTGGTTGGTTGGTTTTGCATTCCTACTTTACTGAAGTGAAGGTCATCTGAAAGGTCCATTTACATCTTTACTTCCGCTGTGATCCGTCTCAGAGCATTACAGCCACCGTCGTACTAAGCCCTGCGTTGTCACGTAGCGAACAGGGAGACGCTCACCTTCGGTCCGCCTGGCTCCGGCTCAGCGGGGCCGGCTGGACGCAGCACGCAGCCTCGCCGGTGCAGCCCAGCGAACAGCCAGGCTCCGCGTCCCCGGCACCTCGGCCCTGCGGCGGAGAGAAGAACGCAAAGCAGCAAAGAGCCATTTTGGTGCAGCCTTCGCTTTCGGTGACCGTTTCAGCAGCGGACCCTGGTGCGAGCTCACCTGCTGTGCCCAGCTCACCAGAGAGCACCGACCTGGGCTGAAGCACCACGCAGCCCTTTAAGGGCGAGGGGCTTGCAGCCCCGCTCGGATGCTGCAGTGGAAGCGGCTGAGCCTGAGGCACCTTCGCACTATGAACCTCGCCTAGGTCCAAACTGTCGATGCAGAGAAAAGCTTTGCACACCCTCAGCAATTCCCCCAAGCCAACTCTATACATTTCAAGCGTATTTACAGAAATACCTTCAAGATACTGCTCCCTAACACCAGAATTACGAGAATGCCTCTTTGCTTTTTCAAAAAAGGATAAAAGACTTTTTGATTAAGAACTAGTCGAAAAAATAGCATGGGAGGAGAAGCAGAATTACCAACCCCCTTCTGCTTCACACCCTTACATCACTTGAACAGCGTAACGGGGCCTCGGCGGGTTAACACACATTTTCCAAGACCTCTTGTATAGTGAAGGTGATACATAATGCAACCCAGCAAAGAATAGACTTTATTTCCCTTGCCTCCAATAAAACTAAGGACATCTCTTGATCCCACAAGTTACATCTAATCCTTAGTGATTGGTTTTGGCTCAAGCCTAAGATCACTTATTTATGGAACTATATTATAGGAGCAGCCTCATTAAAACAAATGGACCGGCATGAGCGGCTTATTCACGGGCTTTTCTGCAGGCCCAGGGCCCAGCTCCTCAGAGCCATTTAAGCACCTCAGTCCTGCCAAAGCCCTGCATCCCCCCAGGCCTTGGCAGCCCGCAGGGGCCCCACCAGCATCGCCGGGCATCGCCGTGCCGGTGAGCACGGACGCGCTGCCGGCTCACAGCCCCGCTCACGCCGAGGTCAGCTGGCCCCACGGCTGTGCCCTTAGCAGAGCAGTCAGAGCACAGCACCTAATTATTTTAATGACTGGAAATGAACTGTGAATTTCTTAAGAGCCACTGAAGCACAACGTTTTCAGTCAATCTACCCACATTAATAACAGACCGTTAGAGATTGCCTATATCTTTAACATGATGCAGTACATCTGCTCTGTCTCCTAGTTAATATTAGGCTGAGTGTTAAAATATCAAACCTTGACTTGCAGCCTTCTGAGGAAATAAACGGAAAGGACAAAAATGAAAACTCCCACCGCACCTTATGCCCGAGCCGTGCTGAGCTGGGCTGCTTGCTCCCGTCGGGACACCCCCAGGAGCGACCGGCGAGCGACGAGGCGGGGACCGTCCCGAGCCACCCCGCTCCTCGCAGCTCCCGCCCTGCGCCCGCACGGCCCCGGGGTGCCCAGGCCGCTGCGGGATGCTCTGCGGCCACCGGCCCGGGGACGTCTCCGTGTCACCTCCAGACCCGCAGTTACTCCTCTACCCCAGTTTGGTTATTCCTGCTCTGACTGTGCTGTTCATTGCTGATTTGCTTTTTCTTTGCGTAGCCAAGGAAATGCAAATACGGAGTATAATCAGGAGGATGAGACACCACAGCCAGTGTTTGCCAAACAGTTTAGCGAGTGCGAGCACCTCCATTAGAGACAGGAGTTGAAGCACTTTAACAGACCGTTTTCAGGCAGTTGTGAGCATCCATGCAGAAAGAAATCCCTTAAAATCATGATTCATTTTTTAAAATGCTTCCTGAGCTTGAGGTCCTTAAAAATAAAAACGTCATTACTAATTCAGAGAAGTTTTCCTTCAGTCACAAATGCTAGCATGCAAGTTTGGCGCAGGCGACAGCATTTGGCCCCGTGCTGAGGTTCCCGAGGTGTCCCCGGAGTCCCCTGGCAGAGCAGCCCCCGACGAGGAGCCTCGCGCCGCCTCCCGAGAGCGGCCGCGGAGCCGGCCGGGGCCACTCACTGTGCTTGCTCCTCGGGGAGGAGGCAGAATGCATCTCAGATTGCAGATGGAGCAGAGATTAAACACAGCTTTTAATGGCTCTGCAAACACTTACATTTGAGAAAAACACCAGAGCATTAACTCGCTATTTACCACTAAATAAACTCCCTTTTTTTCCTTCCCCAACATGGCCTGCTCGCGTCCAGCCACAGCACTGCCTCTGTAGATGTCTCCCCACAACTCAGGCACTCTTGTAGTTCCTTACTTTATGAACATCCACACATTTTTGCTGTTGGACATCAAACGACCCAGGTTTCTCACAGCGTCTTCTGGGCTGATGCTCCTGACCGTGGGCGACGCCAACCACAGAAATTCTCCATCTCAGAGGTCGGGGTCCGCACGCCGCAGCCCAGCTCTAGGTCAATAATTAGCAAAGCGTTCAGGGGATCGAGCCATTCTTCTTCGCTGCTCCAGGAACCCCCTGAGGAGATCGCGTTCCTCAAAGACGCTCGTTACTGGCATGGATTCAGCACACTTCATCTCAAAGGCTCTGCCCGCTGCGGAGGCCACAGATGCTCGAATTTCAGGCTCGAGTGTGATCAGTTTGATGTTACACAGCGGTCTTTCTCCTCCCTGATTAGACGTCTGCTCAAACTCTTCTGGAGAGAATATTCAAAATGAAAAATCAGGAAGAAGGACATTTCTTCAATGCTAAGAATTTTTTCACGGGTCATCTGCCAGCACTCAGCACCCTCCCGCAGAGGCACAGCGGCCATGCAGGACCGCGTCCCCCCGTGAGCACAGAGCCCTCTGCAATTACACCAGCAGGAAAATCCACACGTGTGCTGACCACCTTGTAAAAACTGCCGGTTTTAAAAAACTGCCAGTTTTAACGAGAAAGCACCAGTGGCGAAAACCTCTGTTGAGATAGACTGCCCTTCTCCATGCCCGCCTACAGCTGTGCTGCCGCAGTGTCTGCTAGGACACCGGCATCAGGGCCCCATCCCTGCAGTCACCTTCTCTGAATTTTTAAATACCAAATAATTTAACATCATAGCTCTGTCATTGAAATAGTATTGTTTAGCTCACATCACTTTAATGGCTCTTATTACTTAACTTTAGGTTGGACGCACAGAGCTGATCGCAGAGCAGCGTGAGTCAGCCAGCCCATCCCCAGCTGCTGTGCCAGCGTCCCAGCTCCCCGGACTTGCCTCTTTGATGGAAATAATCATTGCTTACAGTCATCCACTGCACCCTCCGGGCTGCTAAGCACCCAGCTGACCCCTGTGGTGCAGCCAAAACCCCCCCCCCAGCTCGGGGCGAGAGCAATACTGGCTCCTCGCAGGTAAATGCCGCGCGCCGGGCAGGGAGGGCTGGCGAATTCCCCGGCCGTGCCCATCGCTCGCAGGGCATCGCTTCTCCCGAGCTGAGAAACTCAACAACCAAGATTAATTTCTCTTCAGCAATTTTCCTTTTGCCCATTACTGCGTGCACATTATAACTGTACATTTCTTTGTGACTTAGAAATAAAGAATTGTTTAGATGTTTATTAAACAACAGAGTTGAATGAAATTAGTCACATTTTGTTGTCTGGAGTATGAAAGTTAATTGGAAGACACAATGATTTACTAAAGTTTGAAATACCAAATGGGTTTTTGAGCAAGTTAATGACAACTAGAATCAGAATGTAACTGTGGAAAATGGAAATTTTATTTTAATTCCTACTGAAGTACTTTTGTAAATGAGCTTGCTCTCGACTCATTGTGAGAGGTTTATCACAGCTTGGTTGCCGTTACATATTTAAATGTTATCCAAGGGCACGTTAAATACGGCGACCGAATCACATTCATCATAGGACACTGGAATAGAAATTTGATTTTTGTAAATGAAACACAAGAGGGGAGGGAGAGTGGCAATGGGAGGAATCTCCTGGACAAAGAAGATGAAGAGCAGCAACTGCCTGGTAGCTGAGGAGCAGGGGTGGCGGGGGAGCCTCGCCGGGCCCCCCAGCCAACCCACCCCCCGCAGCTTTGCTCCCCGAAGCACACACGCAGCGGTTTTGAGAATGGAAACTCGAAATGTCAACACGGTCATTTGAGAAAAGCCAGCGTGGCATTTTCAGAGTATGTTTCCACCTCTGTCTTCCATGCCTGCACTGATTTCTGGTGCTGTGGGGGTTTTTTTTCGGTAGAGGAGGCACATCTGCAGAAAATGCCGGCGTGTGCATTCCCTAGAATAAAGACAAATAATCGGAAGGGATCCAAATTCTCTCAGCAACAGTGGAATAACTCCACAATAGCCCACAGAGCCCAATGAACATCGCACAAAGCGAAAACTGGATTTATACTGCACGCAGCGGAAAGGAAAGCACATGCCGTTAACAGGAAAGCTCAAACCAGCAGAAGAAGGCGGAAATGTTGCTTTCCCCACTGAAATGCTTTGTACCGTGATTGCGAAGAGCCCGAGGAGCACAAGCGAGGCAGCCACCAGATGGTGCAGGCAGCATCGCCGGGTCTGCTTGCTCCCCAGGCCGGCAGAGCCTCCCGTAAATCAGAAGCGGTGTTTGGTAAATGCTAGGGAAAGAGATGCTGTTTGTTTTCAGGATCCTAGGAGTATTTTCCAGCAGTGGAGCATAATGAAAAAGGAGAAAAAAAAAAGAAAAAGGGAAGGAAAGAAAATAACAGAGAAGTGTCCCTGTATAGTAACTGCTTGTGGCGCATCACACAGTGGGCTGGACGCAAAGCGGAGATGCTACGCTAACCATGCTTTGCCTCGGAGGACCTTCAAAGCCCACACTCATGTTATCCCAGTTCCCTTCTGAGGGCACAGAACTCAGCTCTCCTGACTCTTTTTTTTACCAGGGTAACACAGAATTTTTGCAAAGACATTTTTGTTGTTAGCAAGAGATGATCCAATTCCCCCATCACATCGTGCCAGGAAATATAATTGTTTCCCCAGCAACTTTCCATCCTCCTCCTCTACGATGGAAGAGCCAACCTCCTCTTCCTCCTCTTCCACCTCCTCCTCCTCGTCTCCCATGAAAGATGAGGCACCAGCTGGTGCTAAGAAAAAAAAAAGAAAATGCCCGTTTCCCTCTCTCTTCCTTCCCACTGTAACATTTATGAGTTTCAATTTTACTTGTGTTTTCTACCACCAGTTTGGAGCAACTCCTTGCTGGCCACGAGCGTGTTCCCTGCCCCGGGAGCTGGGGACCCTTGACTGCAAGGAGGTTAATCCAGTTTGCACAAGTTGAGGACCAGATCCTCTCAGCATTTTATTACAATCCTTTATTTCCCCTTTCATTTCTTTTTACGCCTCTCTCCCACTGATCTCTTAATCCTTGCGCTCAGCAGGTTGTTTATTGTTTATCTAAACATCTCCTACTGTTGCCTGATATTCCCTTCCAGCCCTCCTTCAACATTTGGCTTCTCCTGCCCTTTCTTAGCATAAACCACCCCAGGACTGAATTGCATTGCAGCCCTTTCAGCTTAACATCTGCTGATTTTTCTCCAGTTGCTCTTCCACACTGTACTGTCTTTCAAAACAATCCTGTAGCTCAAATATTTTGCTCCCCTAACAAACATGGGGCTCCCACAGAGCTCTGCGGAGAGAGTTTACTACAGGTTTAAAGATCACGCCTCTCCAGAAACATCAGCTCTTACACAACTGGCAATTAAAGCTATTAACCTCTTCTGGATTATTTTGTGTTCAGTCAGAAATAGATTGCTGTTGCAAGGGAATTATTCCTGAGATACTGCTTCTGCTCGTTCCTCCACAAGGACAGAGGGGAAAAAAAAAAAAAGAGATTATGCAATGCTGTAAGCTTAAAATATGTGGAAAAAGGAAAAATAACAAATTTGAAACATTTGCAAGTGAAAACATATCATGCAATTCAAATTCCTCTGGAATATACAAAACAGAGAAGTTGTCAAGCGTCAGTCCAAATTTCTCGTTACATTTCGTGTTTTTCACCCCCGCCTCCAAACCCCCCCCAAACTCGCCGTACCCACGGCAGCGGGCCGATGGGCGCCCGAGCGTGCATCCCCCTCCCACAGAGCCGGCTCCCTCCGCCGTGGACCGAAGGGTGGAATTACGGCTTCAGAGCACCCACGGGGTCCCCTCCTCGTAAAGGACAAATCGCCCTTGGATTGAAACGTGACACGGTCACGCCGTCGGACAGATAAGCCGTAATTTAAAGAGGTGTAATCTGGGGTGACAAGGGTTTACAGGGATCTAAATAATTCTTGAAATTGTATCTACTGCACATGAGAGTCCCCCCGTTAAAGCTGGTAACTGCCTGCCTTCCTTCGCTCTCTCTCCCATTAGTGCTGTAAATTTAATGATACTGCGAAGCTGCTCCATCAGTGCTTGGCTTGCTGTGAAGCAGGAATTCAGCAAAAGCTGGCTGCCACGCGGACTGTCTGAGCTAACAAACAGTATCCAAAGCCCCCTTGCTTTATCTTTGCAACACACCCTCCTCCTTGCTCAGATCTGCTTTTAACAGCTGCCAGCCCAACCGATACCGGTACCACTCCAGATACTTTATAGCTTCCTTTTGCTCATGAAATATCTCCGTGTTCACTCGATTTTCCTGATTATTTCTAATTGACCAAGACTAAACGGCAAAGACATAAGGCATTAAATGTTTTGGCCACTGCCTTTTGAAACCTTAGCATCTCTCCAACCACCATCTTTTGCTTAAGCACAAGGGAGCAGGTGGCAGCCGGCAGCTGAGCTGGGTGACAGCGGCAGAGAACACTGGGGGGAGAGCTGGAAGGGACGATAATCCAGCCCGAGGAGCTGAGCGAGACCTTCAGGCAGAGCTCGGCGCTCGGCACTGAAGCGCAGGAGCAGATCCGGGGCTCCCGAAAGGCCGTGGGAGCCTGCGGCAGGGCAGAGATGCTGCGCAGCTACCGACGGCGGCACGGGGTTTGTGACCAGCACGGCGAGGTGAACCGTGGGGGGCTGACTAGTTTCCTGCATGAATGTATTGACCTAGTTTTCTGGCAATTCCTGGATTTATGCTTATGAAAAAATATTTTACTGACTTTTCAGAATACGTAGTGGAGAAGGGAAATGGTGTTATAGGTATCTGGTAGGTCCTTTTTCAGTTGCAGCCATTTTAATAGAGTTTAGCAGTTTGTATATGAAATAAATGCAATAAGGCTGCTACAAAGCTCATGTATACACTCCTTATTAATTCCACAACACCTCCCATCCGTGCACCACTTAAGGTGAAAATGTATGCCTTCCCAGGCCTCCTAAATTATGTCTATTTTAAGAAATACTGAGGCACCGGGGCCGAGCAGTAGGCTTTGTCAGCACATTGATCGGGATTTGCGTGGAAGGGCAGTTTGCGTACAGTCGCGTTCCTCACAGCACGCCCCAGCGTTAACCACGGAGTGAATTCCCTTGCAATTTATAGCCCTGCTCTTTTCAATTTGCTCCGCTAAGTCATTCGGCTCCTGACAGCTCTCGACTCCGAACGCCGGATTGTTCAGCACAAAACAAAATGACATCGTCGCCCTAATCAATACGCGTACGTCTCCCAGGCCGCGTTCTCCAACGGGGGGTTTCTCCTCCGGGCTGCTCTGTGCCGCGGTGGCCGAGTGCCGGAGGCGGCTGCAGAGAGGGATGCCCAAGCGCAGCTGGCCCCCCCCATCAGCTGCCCCTCCGCACCCTCTGCAAGGGGCTGGAGCCATTCCACCATCAAACCTTCGTCAGAGCTCGGACTCCCATTACACCACAGATGAACCCATGAGATACATCCACTCCAGCTACCCCAAAGAGCGAGGAATATGCAAACATCCTTCTCTTCTTCACATACTGGATTTTACAGTCTTTTTTCCTCTCTTTCTTTCTTCTCACTTTCTGTTCTTTTCATTCCCCCTCGTCCTTTCCCACACTCCCTGTTCCACCGCCCTCGCCAGCCCACCAGCAGCAGGCTCTCGCTGTCTTCCCCCGTCCCACACCCCTCCTCTGCCCTGCCCCAGGGAGGCTCACGGAGGAGGGCTGGGGGATGCCAAGGAGGACCAAACCCAGCCCTCGTCATGCAGCCCGTGTCCCTGCAGCATACGACGAGCCCGCGGTCTGTTGGGGAAACCTGCCTCCACGACTCCCCTGGCACAGAAACAGAAGTACTGCCGCAGCTCTCATCCCTCACACACAGCTCCCTCGGGTAAAGCAACGCTGGCCAGGAGGTCCCGCTCCTCCAGCCAGCCGCTCAGTTTGTTCCCTATCATTTGAACCGCCGCTGGTGACTGGTTTGGGTGAAGAACCCTCAGAAACCGAAAAAACTCATAATAAGAGTCAGATTGGGTAAAACAAAACACACACGGAGCACTCTTGGAAACTCAACTTCTCAGCTGTGGAAATCCCACTGCTGCAACGGGAGCAAAGGGCTGCTTCTCCCGTGGGTCGGGGTCTGCGGCCGGCACGAGAAGAGACGGCAGCAAAGGGGGGATCCAAGCCGTGGAGCAGCTCAGAGCACCCCCCGCGCAGGGAACGCAGCGCAAAGCCCTGCCTTCCCACTGATGGGAGCAAAAGCAAAGGCAGGCTCGCCGTCAGCACTGCACGTCGGCAGGGCAGCGCAGGACCAGGAGGATCAGAAAGAAATGCCCTGCAGCGTTTTCATCGCAGCGTCTGGAGCCTTGCTGCCCATCACGGTGGAAGGGATGCCAACCTCTGTGAAAGCACAGGGGAAGCTGCCTTCCTGTTTCTCCAAAGTAACCTGTAAAAACCACCTTACGGATTACTCCTTTCGCAGGGACGGCTCCACCCAGAACGTAATACTCACAGTTGCCATCCACCATGGACAGAATTAGCAGTCACGCCTTCGCCACTACACAGCAAGCTTCAGAAGAATGAAAAAGCCAGCGAAGCCAGATGAATACACGTTAGCAATACGCTGACAGCACCTGGTCATCCCTGGGAAAACCCTGCCACGTTTTTGCCTGAACGGGTTCCGCTAACGAGGTTAACCAGCATCCCAGAAATACCACACAGGTGTTCTGTGGCATTAGACTGTAACGTATTGATTTAAAAACCCCAGTGCCTCTGTGGCAGGAGCAGCCGTTTCAGCGATGTATTTAAATATTGGGAGATTGCTGCCAGTCTTTCCCTTCACGCAGCGTAGTGCCGCACGGGGTGGGTCAGACTCCGTTTTTAAATATTTACAAGAAATCCGCTGTCTTCTTGCTTGGAGACTGCAAGGCAACCCGAAAGCTGAGAGAAATATGATATCCCTCTCCCCATCTTTCCTGACTGCAAGATCCAAATGTGCTTTCAGCCTTGGTCAGCTTTCCCCTGATCCTTCCGCGCCGCGTCTGAGGGTTTAGATTGCCGGTCATTAGCACAGGACCAGAGACTGAGACAAAGTCTCCTTCCCCTCTACACTGCCCTAGTGAGGCCTCATCTAGAGTACTGTGTCCAGTTCTGGGCTCCCCAGTTCAAGAAAGATGAGGAGCTACTGGAGAGAGTCCAGCGGAGGGCTACGAGGATGATGAGGGGACTGCAACATCTCCCCTACGAGGAGAGGCTGAGGGAGCTGGGCTTGTTCAGCCTGAAGAAGAGAAGGCTGTGAGGGGACCTAATAAATGCTTATAAATATCTGGAGGGTGGGGGTCAGGAGGATGGGGCCAAGCTCTTTTCAGTGGTGCCCAGGGACAGGACAAGGGGCAATGGGCACAAACTGAGGCACAGGAAGTTCCGTCTGAACATGAGGAAGAACTTCTTCCCTCTGAGGGTGATGGAGCACTGGAACAGGCTGCCCAGGGAGGCTGTGGAGTCTCCTTCTCTGGAGATATTCAAGACTCACCTGGACAAGGTCCTGTGCAGCCTGCTGTAGGTGACCCTGCTTCGGCAGGGGGGTTGGACTAGATGACCCACAGAGGTCCCTTCCAACCCCTACTATTCTGTGATTCTGTGAAAGTCAGGTTTTTGGTTTCCAAGTCCCTGATCCTCTGACTGTCGGAGTGAGTCTCCCACGAGCTGCTCCAAGCGGAGCAACTGCCGAGAGCCCCGTGACCGGCTCCCACCGCGGCTGCTCAGCCATACACACGTCGACAAACGGGCAGCTCGTGTTTTCAGCGTGGCACAGGCTGGGTCCGTCGATCGCTCGGGGAACCTCCGCTGGTTTCGGTATGAGCAGGACTTCCAGCCGCCCCTGCGGAGCTGCAGAGGGGCACTGGAAGGAGCAGGTCTGAAAATCCATCCTGTGAGCGCGACGGTGCAAAATGTGCCAGCACCGCGTCATTAATATCAGCCATCACCAAACACAGAGGACTCCACTTCCAGATGAGATCTGGAGGTAACTGCTTGTCAATCTACCTTCGAGGCCATGCATTTGCTGGTGGGTTTGTGTAAATCCTCATCTGTGGAGGCATAAAAAGAATACGTGCTTCGTACCAACACAGCCCGTGGGTGCTCTTTATAAGCTGAAGTAAAAACCATCTGAAGAGCAGATAGAGCTGGGCATTTACAAACCGAAAACAGGCATTTCTTTAAAACTAGATGAAAACAACATCTAATTTAGTTCAAAGGTTGAAATGAGCCATTAAGAAATCAAGGTTCATCTAAATACCTGCTTGTCATGTCTATTTAATTTTTTTCATTTCCATTTCCATTTGGATTGTGTTCTGCATTTACACGACGACCACGGCTTGTCCTGAAGTGTCTGACCATGGAGAAGGATTTTATAGTATTTCTAAACGCAGAATTAAAAATAGATGCAAAAAAACACCCAAAAGGCTGTTCTAAAGAATTATTAGCCAGTCCCTGAGTGGGAACCAGGGTGTTTGGCACGAAGAGTATGTAAAAGCAGGGTAGGCAGCAGAGCAGCAACAGGGCAACACATTACAAATACATGAGTTGTAACTCCCCCCCACTACTTGAAGGCAGTTTGGTAGAACTCACTACATAAGAAATCACCATTTTCCTTCTTTTTCTTCAAACCAGGACAAAAGGGTGGAAAGCATCGCTCCTTCGGAGAGCAGCATCCCACCAGCTCCGTGCCATCGGGCTGGCCCTCACCCATCTCTGCTCTCCTCTGCGTCTGGAGGGTTGGCGTATGCGACCCAGGAGAACTTCTAGGGCTGGGAGGTATGAACCACTTCACTAATACCAGGTCAGCTGCAACCAGTATTTTAGAAGTAGCTAATTAACAAACCTCTGATAAACCTAATGTGAGCAGATACGTGATGTTTGCAGTTACTCTGCGTGCAGGTTCCAGACTGCAGCTCTAAATAAGTTTTCCACGGTCCCTGAAAAATTCATATGCTTCATTACTCTACTCATTACTTATTAATTACTCTTATTCTGAATTCTGGATCACCACAATTTCCTCACTCACAAGTCTAATTTTACTCCTCTCTCTCTTATTAAAACGTAGTCAGGAACCCAACTATGTGCCGCCTCTGACTGGTTTCCCCTTTGGGCAGTGAGCGTGGGTTTGGTTCAATGTCTGAGATGACGGAAGGGCAACAGAATATGAAGACTCCTGTATCATACTTGCAGTTTCGTTTCTGGCTGACAGATGTTTTTTCCAAGCCAGCAGTCCTCTCTGTGACCGGGTTTCCCCCACATCAGGTACTGACGTAGCCCCAGCAGTAGCAAATACGAGACCCTCGCAGTCTTCAATATTTTCTCTTTGGAAACTCCTGCCCAGGAAGGTTGGTTGTCAGTCGAGGCCCCGAAATGCAAAGAGATCAAGATCTGGCAGTGCCTGACCATGCAGAGAAACTGTTTTCTCAGTACAAGTGACACCTTAAACACCAGGACACTTTTTCTGCACAGATGCAGAATTCCAGAGAGGTTTCTGCGTCCACGGTCCCGGTGCTGGTTCAGCGTCTGGCTGCAACTCCCTGATCTTCCTAACAGCTGTGGCCAGAGCTACCTTGGCAGGTTTGCCATCCTAGCTGTCTCAATTAGCGGCATGAAAATTCATCCTACTAACTGGATTCATTATGAAAACAAGTTATTACACGAAGATTCAAATAATTTGACCATAAAAAAAACCCAACATCTCTTTCTTAAGCGTCGTTTGGACAGATGGCTTTTCGCTCTATGAAAGGTTTGGTTTTTTCAACACAAGCTGCCTCTCCAGCGGAGAGGAGGTGGGGTAATCATCCCCTAATTAGTGCTCCAGCAGCTGAAAGCACATCCTTTGAGTGGAAGGTATTACATGTAGCTTTCTTACATGAAATTCGGACGTAAAAAAGAAATCATAAAACCACTACTGTTTTGGATAACGTCAGGCAAATTTGTATTCAAGAAAATACTACAACTGGGGTTCTGATTCTTCCCCATTTTACACCATCTTCCAAGAAAAACCTGAATAAAGGCTACTCAGGAGTCCAGAGTCTATTTTCTCAGGAGGTGAACTACATATATCCAAAGAATAAAGTGACAATTCCTTCATGTTTCTGAGTTATGGATTAGAAAAATGGTCTCAGCAACACTGATCAATGGGAACTTCAAAGAGAAATGTGGACCATCTATTACATTTTCTCCCAATTACCATCCTTCTGCTGAGAACTGCATTTTGTGTGCCTCCTAGGCTTAAAAAAAAAGGGAGGAGGATTGAAAAAAAAAAAAAGCTCATAAGAGAGTTTTACCTTTTTATTTCTGAATCTAAAAACCATAATGCTAGTTCAGTCAGCAGTAAATTCTGAACTGCTAGAGCAGGTGGCACTAGTTTGATGGTCTCTACAAAATCACAAGCATTTTTTTTTTTCACTTTGTAGCCAATGCAAGTAAAGGAAAAAGGCAATAAAATATATTTTTTGGTTGACTCACTGCCCCAAAAAAAGTTTAATTGGCTAAACATTTGAAAAACTTATTTCAAGGTGACTTCGAAGCTTTTGTCCTGCCTGGTTAGGTTTTTCAGGCCTTCAAAGCCTCCAGGATGGCATTTTTTAGCTAACGGCGAAATGAAAGCATCACTTGGAAAACCAAAGTCAGAAACATCTCTTAAAGTTGTACTTTTTTTCTGGTAATTTTCTTTCCTTTTTGTTCACAGCCATTTGACAAATTTTATCTAAATTCATTAATCGTTTCCAGTAAGCTGAAAATAATTTACCTTATTTTCCTGTGTGAACTTTAGCTCTTCGTGGTGTTATTTCAATCTCATGAGCTCCCAGGACGTGTTTTTGGAGAGGAAAGGGGAGCCGATTGCTTCCCCCATCTTTTCTACTGGAAACCACAGATAAATGCGATTCTTTCATTCGCTCCTTAAGGTGAGTTGTCTCTCCTTCCACAACCAAAGGTTTCATCACATTGGAGAATCACACCTAAAGGCAGAAAAACACTGTAAAGCAGGAAAAAATAACAGCGTCCCCTCCTGAGCTGTTGGTACTTTTCCACAGTGATTTTTTTTTTCACCTGCAGCCCATCAAGTGCCCAGCAGCTCCCGTTGCTCCCGACTGCCCTGCTGCAGAGCGAGCATTCTCCGGCCGGTAATTTCTGCCTGCGCAGAACGTGTCAGACGCTGGCTGTTTGGGGAGGCAGAGGCTATCAGCGCTGCAGAAGCACTCTCAGCAGCAGCAGGACCTGGCCTTTAAACCCTTTGCTCCAGGTTGCAGAGTATTTACACAAGCAAAATAGCAAATTATCCGTGCTTTGTCTCCAACACTTGGCTGATACCGGCACGCCATGTGTGTCCAGGGGCATCTGCCTCCCGCCCCGCCACTGGAATTAACGGGGGCTGCTGGAAGGAGCCCGTACCCCTCTGCGGCTAGCTTGGTTCAACCACCAACAGCACAGAGTTAAATGATGTGATCTTTAAAGATCATTAACAAGTCCTCATTCTCATTTCAGCATAACTGTGAAATCGCCCCTGTGGTTATCCAGAATTAGACGTGGCTTTATTCTGCAGGGCACGGATAACAATAGACTGTATTCAGGAAATCATGTAACAATTATCTCTAAAATTAGTCTGCACACAGGGGACCGGTGAGCTGGGTTGGAAAAAATTTCATTTTTAACTCCCACTCCAAATCCTGCCTCCTTAACCCACACCACCTTGACATCTCTCCTGTCATGATTTATTTGCGTGACATGTCGTTCTCACACAGTTCCACGCCTCCCAAAACCCAAAGAGATCGAAAGCCCCGAATCCTGCGCGAAGGCCGTTGTAGAGAGATCCGCTTGGCAGTGCCAGGCGTCCGCACCGGTGTCGGACAAAGCAGGGTTTGCCCATGGGTGCCACGCAGCGGGTACCCAATCCCATCGGTGCGGCTCGCACACGGGTGCCTTGGCTGGAAGGCACACCCAGCTACAGCTGCCCCTTGCAGCAAGGTCTACCCCAGCCTGAAGGATTCAGCCAGGTTAAAGACCAAGTAGACTTCAGCTTCTCCTGTGTCCCTAACTAGGTGCAACAAACGCGCAGGTCTGGTCACCTCCATCCAATTCACCCACCTACTGACTGAGGTGGAGAATGAGGGTCCATCTTTGTCCTGTGCAGCCTGCTCTAGGTGACCCTGCTTTGGCAGGGGGTTGGACTGGATGACCCTCAGAGGTCCCTTCCACCCCCCACCATGCTGGGATTCTGTGATCTTTCAGACTAGCTGACGAGAAGGGAAGGAGATGAACTTTCGGGGACGCTGTAGACTGCTTTTGCGTCAGTGAAATTCTGTGTGGGTTTAAAGTAAAGCAAGTGCTTTGCTGGATCAGGGTCAGAGTGCTCAGCCTTGTGCCTGTATGAGTAAGAACAACATAAATTTTCACTCAAGAATAAAAACAGCCAAGTGCTTACTTTTTCACAGCACATCCAGGCAACTGAGCTCTCTCTGGAAGAGACGTAACTCTCCATGGATGCAGTGTCCTACACTTAATGCCCTATTTCTCAGCATTTCTCAACCCCTTGTATATCGCTAAGCACAAAACTTCAAGCAAAACTGGGTGTTCAGTGCATGCTCTGACTGTGCACCTTCACACAGGCAGAAAGAGCAGATTCCTTTTTGGCAGCCACAGAAAGCGGAGACGACAGAAAGTTTGGTCACTCACTGAAAATGACTCCTCTCTGCTGAAATACTTCCAAAACAGAGGCAGCAAGACCTGGAATATTTGCATGAGTGAACCTGTAACTTTAACTGTAGCTGATCAATGGTTCTGATTTGAAAATCACAGAATCACAGCATGGAAGAGACCTCTGTGGGTCACCCAGCCCAACCCCCTGCCCAAGCAGGGTCACCCAGAGCAGGCTGCACAGCACCGCGTCCAGGCAGGGCTGGAATATCTCCAGAGAAGGAGACTCCACAGCCTCCCTGGGCAGCCTGGGCCAGGGCTCCGTCACCCTCAGAGGGAAGAAGTTCTTCCTCATGTTCAGCTGGAGTTTCCTCTGCTTCAGTTTGTGCCCATTGCCCCTTGTCCTGTCGCTGGGCACCACTGGAAAGAGTCTGGTCCCGTCCTCCTGACCCCCACCCTGCAGATATTTGTAAGCATTTCATTTAAAGGAACAAAACTGCTCCTGGAGGAGCAAGGAACAAACCTGCTGCAAGGTGGACTGTTTTGCCCAGGTGAAAAGCTGTACAGCATCCACGGTGGCTGGGTTTGAGCTGGACCTTGGCCAGTATCAGAGCAACATCTTTTCCTTCTAGGGACATATTCCCCTGGAAAAAGTCAAAGCAGTAAGTGTGAGCGTTTCACATAATTAAATGACTTAGTACTATTGATTTTAAAAATTAGTATTTTGTTGAACAAAACTAGTTAGATGCCAAAAATATAGCTGCTTTCTTAGGATCTAGATTTGATGTTAATGCAAATAATAATATAGGTTTGCATTTGCAGCACCTGACGTGGACTTCAGCACGTCTGCTCTGGACCAAACATACCCAGAACACAGCTTTAATGCTCTGGGCCCATCGAAGTGAAAGCAGCCTTGTTAACCGCAGCGACACAAACCTGTCATTCACGTGCACCGTCACATTAACGATAACCCCACTCGAAAATTGCATCTGGGCTGGACGGCTGCCGATGCGGAAAGCAGCTCTGCATCCGGAGGGTAACGGGTTTACTTCTGGAAATCAGAAAAAAATACAGGTTCGTATTTCATTCCGCAGCAAGGGAGGTTATTTGTGGGGTTTTTAAGGGGAAAGACGACAGCCTGGAATCTCCCCAGCGGGGTTTGCAGCGTCAGCGTTCCCAGCGCGCTGAGCTGGGTGAGGCCCTGACCAGTGCCGGAGGCTGTAACCTCCCAGGAAAACTTCCAAGCGCTGCTTTCACCGATTCAGCCATTTCTCAACCTTGAGTAAAGGGGCATAATTCTCCACAAGACCGTTATTCGGACAAACGGCAGTGTGGCAGTGCAGGGAGCCCAGCAGTGTCACGGCAGAGCAGGAGGTCCGGGCAGCTGAGGAAAGAATAGGACGGAGCCACTAAAAGACAATACACCCAACAGCATCTGCGCTACGGATCCCTTCCAAGAAGAGAAAGCTGATTTGGTCATTTAGTTATTTACATTCTGCCATTCCAAGTCCTTTTTGCTATTTCTAATTGCACAAAGCATTATTCTGCTCCTTCCAAAACACTCTTTATATGGAAACCGCTGATGAAGCACCATGGAGGTAATGGCATTCCAGCAGGTCTGGAGCAGTCCCTGCACACAGACGGTCCATGTCTTCTACCTCTGAGCCACTGCCAGCAAACAAGAAGGTGGGAAGAGCCTGCTGGGCCCATCCTCCCTGTCTCCTGATGGCACAGGAGCCTCTGAGGATATTGGTGAATTATAACCTGCCTGTGCTACCCCCGAGCCTGAAGCTCCAGCTGCAGGTTGTGGCTTATGGCAAGGTTCTTTGGCTCTGTGGGCACAATCGGAGACTGCAGACCCTCAGCACCCAACGTCTGACCACAACAAAACGAGGCAAAGCTCAGCCCTAAACCCAGGAACCTGAAGCAACCATCTCTGTGACGTTCAAGACGCCAGCAGCCACCCTGGCACAGCCTGCGCCGAGGCTTTGTGCCGACCGTGGTGCCGCGCCTGGCCGGCGTTACCTGCTTACCTCGGAACTCGTCTCTGAAACCAAGATGTTCTCTTGTAATTTCCAGCCAGGAAAATCCATTCCTCCCAGGCTCCTGGCTGCTTTTCACATCAAATAAGCCTCTTGCAAACAGGCTTAACTTTCTGACACCTCTCTTTAGCTTAACAGATAGAACTCCATCAAATAGGGGGTTAAAAAATTGTTTTGTGGGCAATTAGTCTGCAAGAATCATTACTTAGAGAGTCCTTACCACGGAAAAACATTTCAGATATTTTAATCTCAGCCTTGTTAACACTGAATATGACAAACGGCTGAAAAGAACCTTGCTTCCCCGTCCCCGTGTGCATCTCCCGTGGCTCCTGCAGCATAATCAGGCAGTTGTGGGTTTGTGACACATGCCATTTGCTCACTGTTTGGGTGTCTATGCTAAACAGCATCAGTCTGCACAAGCTGAATTTTTACCTGTCAGCTGCCACAACAGGTCCCAGGCTTGGGCATTTTTCTCATGGAAAACCAGGTTGTCAAGGAAATGAATGTTTATACAGAACATCAGATTTATCATTGGAGTAAATCAGATGATGTTTGGGAAAAAAATAGTAGTGGAAGTTACCTCCAGCCACAACAATTTAATAGCTCACTCCTTCTTCCCACAGTACCTGAGAAAGCCCTTCCTGCAAGGGGTCTCCCTGGGAGCTCCACTCGCCCGAGGAGCCGAGGAAGGAGCAGCAACACAGCAAGGACCTGAGAGCCCGGAGGAGAGGACGAGGTTGGTGCTGCCGATGGACAGCCTGGCCCATCTGGCAGCTTAGAGGTGAGGACAGGCTGGAGACCTGCCCTTACCTAGACGTTCATCACAGCTTTCAAGGTCAAATTGGGCAGCTGCCAGGAGATGAATTTGGAAGTTCACGGTGCAGACAATCAGCAGAAGCGGGTTTTTGGTCACCTTAAGATGCCCTTTATTAAGAAGGCACAGTTGCACAGCAGAGTTCTCACTTCCCAGATCCCAGGCTGATACCACGCGGTCGTATCGTTGGCTTTGCTCTTTAATCATGCCAGATACACAGCTCCCACAGATGTCAGCACAGGTTTTGCATTCTTGCAAAATCAGCATCTTGTTCACAGCAAAATCCCACACTCAGCTTTAGTGGGAATTGGGTGGCAAAAACCCACTGAGAAGTCCCAGGCAAGTCTCCTTTTTGACCTGACTTAAAATCAAAAATGCAATAAAAAAGACTCAGCAGAGATCTGAGAAAATGCTGTGTGACTGCATAGCAGCAAACGGTAGGCTTGCTTTTGTGACGAGGTCTTTGTATATGCACATATGTGTATATAAATATACTTTTAAAAATTAAAGATTCATGTATGGACTGATAACAAAGACTTCCTACATGTCCATGTTGCAACCCTACACACAAACACAAGGCTTTTGAATTTGGGTTATAAACATTGAAGAGGAAATGTTTACATCCATGCATCTTCCTCTGAACCTGTTTTGGAACATCTGTTTTAACGTTCTGACCATGGAGCACTGGCTCCGTGAAAATAAAAGCAGTTTACTGGATAGCGAGCTATCATCTGCCTGTGTGTGCTCCTGGATAAAATAAGGTTATCTCAGGCAGCACCGCCTCGCTAGCCTTGACTGACTCCAGCGAAAGAGAATGAGAATTTCTTTAATTAAGGTTATCAAGTTACCTTGCACTGCCTGGCTTTCACTGCAGAAAAGATGTGGTTCTCACAGGTCAGTTAATATACAGGATCCTCAGGGCAATGCTCATGTACCCATAGCCAGACTTCTCCTTTTTTTGAGCGACACCAAAGGTTTGACCTGCGATGACTTCAGCGTTTCCCTTCCAGTGCCTTTTGGGTGCGGGGTTCCATCCAAGAGAGTGAGAAGGAGGATGCTCTGCTGCATTTCTCTCCCCCTGGAAGCTGTAGCAGCATTGCCAGCCCCTTACCATGACACCCTTGGGCAAGCACGGGTCTTCTGGGACACGGGAGCATCAGGGAGCAATGCAGGGGCAGGAACGCAAACTGGCAACTCCCCAGGAGAGCGGAGAAGGAGTTTTTCCCTTTTACATTTTTGTACTTAGTAAGATACAGGCCTATTCTTGGAAAACATATCTTTTTCCATTAATCATTCCTGTGGGTAGAAAAAAAAATACTTTTTTTTCTAAAAATAAATCAGAAGGCCTCACAAAAATTCTGGAGATTATCAAATTTTTGAGGGACTGAAAAAACTCTTAAACTTAATTTAGGATTCAGTTTTCTGCCTGCAGTTTCTCAGCTCTTTTAGGAGCTGTAGGTATTTGAGTTTGGAACACAGATATTTTCAAATTTATTGTCAGTATGACAATGATTATGTAGCCCATTGAGATCGAGCGGTGTGATTTAGTATTTTGGAGGCATTTGTCATGTTTGATGAATGCATCTGCTGATTCAAGGCAATGAAAATGTGAGATTCCCAGCCGGCGAGAGAGAAAGGATGCTGGCTGACACATAGGGTTATGGCAGTGGCTATATAAGGCTACAAAAATTTTATTTGTTTCTCATTTAGAGGAAGATGGGAAGGAAGATACATTTTAAGCTGGCTCTCCAAGGTGGAGCTAGATAGGCTGTGTAGACAGAAAATTTCTAACGCTTGCACAAAACTTACTTGGGAACTAACTATTATTTTTGGTTTCTTGTGCTCCTGGTTTCTCACCTGTCACCACTCCTCTGCACAGAACCTCCACGCAGGTGCATTCGGGGGGACCTTGTGAGTATCTCCAAATTATCCCAGCATTTACAGCGCTGGAGAAAGTCATAGAAATATTTGTTTTCTCGTTTGCCTGCTGTAGAGCACACAAGGGTTTGATACAATGCCAAGTGGAGTCAACGGGAAACTGCCATTCAGCTGGCTGCAAAATGCAGGCATTTTCTCAGACAAATCGAGTCAAACGAGCCTCAGAAATTTCAGCCATATCCAGAGAGCGTCCAGTAATTTATGCCTCACTTTGGTTTTAAAAAAATCACAAACAGCTTCCTGTGAAAACAAAGTATTTTCAAGTGTGTTTTATATTGCATCTTTGTAAAGAAATCATCTCACTCTTCGTGGCACGGGGACATCCCGATTTAAACACAGGATGCCAGAGAAAGCGCCTGGAATCCAGTCTGATTTCTGCATTATCGCTGAATCACCGATGGCTGTCGGCGGTTGGAGATGTCTTTATCAAATGTGGTGAAATGGCTCAATGTGGAGGTAAACAGCAGCTCAGAAGTGCCATTACCACCTCTGACAGAGCCATCTCCAGTTCCCTGAAAGCCATCATTGTTACAATAACAACTGGGGAAGACCATAAAAAAAGATCTTTCCTGATGCTTTTCTATCAGGCATTTGTGCTGCAGTAAGTTACAGTAATCCAGCAGGAAATACCCCGAGTGTGAGCCTGAGAACGGCAATCTCCACGGATTTGAGGATTACCTCCATGTCCATCTCTGCGCAGCTGTATGTGGGCAACGGAGGCGGCGGTGGCAGTGAGAAGTTAAGGTTGATGTGGAAGACAGATGGCCACAGGCAGCCGCTCTCCGGGAGACCCCATGTTCTCACTGCCACCACCATTTTCTGATGAAGCCATGCTCTGTGGCAGCGCTATGATCAAGACTAAAGGCAGTAACCTCCTCCAATATTGGAAACACAGCATTTATTCACTTGTCATACATCTTTTTTGGGGGGTCAAAACTGCATTTTTCCCCTCTGCCTTACAGCCAGCATGTCTGACAAGTGCCTAAAGCTGGAGGCTCTGCTTTCAGAAAAAGCCCACACCTGAAATGCTGAATACACGAGAGATGCCACATTGTATTTTTCAGAAATTGGTTTGTAAAAACTCCCGTGTTCCCACCAAATGTCAAGTCAGATCATTGCACTGCACCTGCCCCAATTCCCCTTTGCGGTTTCCATAGCGCGTTGTTCATCACTCCCTGCCCTCCGCAGTCGTCTCGCAGAGTTATGTGCTTTCCACGCCGGAGGAAGCCGACTTCGGCAGTCAACAGACTGTATTTCAGCTCGACAAATTCACGGATCCTTTAGGGATCCCCTCAGACGCGAGGCGCTGTGTGACTACAAGCTGTCGCTCCATCGAACTCAACACGGCCGTTCGCGGAGCAAGGTGCTGTCAGCGTGCAAGAGCCGGTCACCGAACCCGAGACATTTAACGTGATGATTGGCTTGATGGTGCTTCAGCCTCTTCCTCACTTGGACTGCCACCAGCTGGAACATCGCCATTCAGAGCTTGCTGAAGTTTCTGTTATGAGGCGATATATTTCTCGTGCTAAAATAGGAGATTTTTATGCAGCCATGCATTTACTGAAAGCTTGTCTAGAAGTATTATGCCTCTAAGCAGGCCCATTTGTTTTTCATCTTATTATAAGCCTCAGCTTCCATGTAGAAGATCCACTGAGAAATAACGTCCACTGAAACCTGTCCCAATCAAGTAACAAATCCTGATCTAGGATCCCCACCAGATCAATCAGTGCTTTAAGAACTCAGCAAGGCTGAGCTATCACAATGAATTCCTCCTTGAAAAAAGGTGCTAAAAAGTGTTTGGTTTTCTCCTTCTCCATTATTATTTCCTTTGATTTCTGGTTTGGTAAATATTATGCATACATTACTCAGACTATTGAGCCTTAAAATGTTATGATTCATGTCAGTCTCCCAGCCTCTTGATTTAAATATGTTGCCCCGAAAAGCACTGTGTGTTTTTAGCTCACAGGGTTGTGTTTCTAAGCGGACACAGCAGAAACCCACCTACCTCTCCATAATTAAAACCACCGGGCAGTGGAGGCCAAATCATCTACTTCGTGGAGCAGTATTTCTTCCGTGCGTGGCCCCGTGAGCTCCATGGGACACATGGGAAGTCAAGGTGAAGACGGTGGCCTGGAAGAAATGTTAGGTTATTAGTACTGTACACATCAGCCAGTTTCTCAGTACCAATGTAATTCAGGCACAGTGACTGCAGAAGCAGAGTTTTGCCACTCTCACGCCTGGTGCTGAAGCTCTTCAACACCAAAATGTGTCTTCTGCGGCAGAATCCTCACCAATGCTTTCAAACCAGCTTCTCAAAGCTGTTTTGTTTATGTGTGTGGCTGTGAGAACCTTGAAATCAGGGTCTCCATAGGTGAAGGAGAAATATTTACCGTAGTCAAATGAGGTGTGAAAACACCATGCAAACAAAACTCAGGTTAGAGGCTCTTTAAGGCAAAAAGAAAGGAAATTGAGGATACCATTGCTTCAAGAGCAGATGAAGAACAATGCTGACTTCATTAATAAATATTCCTAAGTAAATTCAGATGTGCCAGTGCTAGTGCATCTTTCTGAAATATTTCAGTGTCTAGCTTTCAGATGGAAATACTCCATCTAGTCTTCTAATACCTCATTTTACCTGATGTTATTTAGGGTTTCCAAAGAAAATGTATTCCATTCACATTCAGTAAAAGCAAACCCATGTTCTGCTGCTATTAGCCAAGCTTTAACTGAACCTGAAGCTCAGCTTCCACTTAACAAAACCAGCTTTAAATGTACTAGAGCATCAATCCATATAGTAGTACTTAAGAGGAATAAATTGATTTTCTCATTGCTCTATGTTGGCTAAAAATTATTCGATTATGTATTTAGCTACTAATGGAAACTCATTAGTAGATTTTCATTTCATGCTTGTTTGCACCTGCAATCCATTTCTTCTTGTCCAAAGGACTGTTTCATTTAGGTTGGATGCTATGAATTTTCTTGCATACAAACTGATAAGCATCAGCCAAAATTCAGTATACACGGCCTGAAATAGCTCAGGGCCATCATTTTTACAGCCGCATCATTAAAGCGACAGATCTCTGGTGATTCATTGTCACTGATTACTGTGCATGTTGATGTTATAACTTGCCTCTTCGTTTACTCGTTAACTTTGTTGCCTTTGCTAGTGACAGTCCCCTGATGTCTTCCTGTTCGCTCATCCCTCGCTTTCTCCCAGAGCCCCACAAGGCTCCTGTCCAACTCTTTTCAACCCGAAGATGGGACATACCCAATCGTGTTTTGGCCACGCTTAAACCAGAATGCCAAGCTCAGATGGTATCTTTTCCAAGAAGAGCAGGCGGCATTCGAGGGTCGAGACAGACACAGACTGAAGACTGACCTACAAAAATCAGTCCCTTTATCAGACTAATACAGCATTAACATCAGCGCAGTCACATTTGTAGCTGTTCCCAACTTTTAAACCATCATCTGCACCACTATGAAGCTAGTTCAGCTGCACTTCATTTGCTTTGATTCCTGCTGCGTATTTTGTGGCTGTTATTCTGCACCCAGAGTTTGAAAAACTAGTGGAAGTAGCTCTTGCAATAGCAGGAGTTTATTTTGATTTTGTTTCCCCCCTTCAGTAATCCTGAGCTTAGCGTAACTTTGGCAGAGCAGCAGGGCTGGGCCAGAGGTTTGAGTCTCAGCCACGTTTTTGTGCGAGACCGTGGGCCTGCAAAGGGCAAGCAAGCATCACCGGTCCCACCAGCGCTCAGACTCACTGGAGCTCTCTGTGGAGAAAGGACTCCGGGCACTGCATCACTAATATCACCGTAATTATCACACTACAAATCTCTGATGTTCAATAAAACTCTAATAAAACATATGCTCAGTGGTCACTTGTTTTATTTGAAGGGATACGTTGTTATCTGTGTTGGAATAATGCCCTATCCTAACCCAGCCAAATCCAGCTGCTGTGCCAACTGGTCATGTTTTATAAACCTTTTAACAACATAGTTTAACTATACTTTTAACTGCATAGATCAAAGGAGTGTCTTTTTGCCCTGAAAACATTAGGTAAGACATTGAGCGTAACGAGCCCAACGAAGTCAACAGGAGAGTCACTACAGCCCCAGTATTTAGAGGGGGACGGAGGAAACCCTCCGCACAGACCAGCAGCACGGGCTCCTGCCAGAGGGACAACCCTCGAGCCAAGCCATCTCGGCGCCGTGGCGGCACCTTCCTTACCTCTTGTCCCCAAGACCTCCTTGGTCCACAGCAGCACAGGAACGGTGTTTGGCGCAGGTCCCACCTCCCGGTTTCTCATGTGGGCAATGTTTTGAGACAGATGCCAGAGGCTTTTCAGTGGGTACAGATGGGATGAGATGCTTTTTTAGGAGATGTCTTCAAAGCAACTGCTACTAGGGACCACTCTTCATTTTTTGCTTGACTTTCCTCTCCCCTTTGCTCTTGCTTGTGGTAGACAGAAAACACAGCTAAACCTCAACACAAGTAAAAAAGCGGAGCAGCCATCCCTACTTACCCATCTAATACTCCTTCAAGCGCTTCCAGCTGAGCCACAGACCACCCTGAGCTGCACTGCTGAATGTCGATGGAAAGTCTCCTGCTGGGAGAAACCAGCAGTCAGAAGTCCAGAGGTTAGAGGTGTAGGTGCAGGAGTAGCAGGTGACCACAACTTTCACATTGCAAATTGCTGGGCTTTTTATTTTGGAGTTCTGAATTTAGAAAACTCCCACATTCTGGCTAGTGAAGCAGAATCTGATCGTAATAATTATGTCATATTTTGTTTTCATATAAAAAATGAAAACCTTGTTCAACTTCAGCAGAGTTATTCTGCATTGATCCAAACACGAGAACTGAACCTATTAACACTGTGCACTAATACAGCCCCTGCACAGAAAAAAACACATTTGCTGTAAAAATATCTATCTTATCAACTGGCTTCACCCGCCGAGGGTCTGCCTGTATTCCCCACCAAAGGAACTGAGAACAGGAACGGCGTCTGACCATGCTTGTTAGATGGTCATGATCAATACAAATCTATTTTTCAATTAAGTAGAAGATACTGGGTGTATGTGTATTGCCTGCAGGCCAAAATAGTTTTGAGTAAAACTGGATTCCAGAATACAAAGTTGTGTTGTTTTTGCTCTGTCTTTTAAACGAGCTTTACCAGCATGCAACTCCAATCCTTGTGAACTCTGCAGATTAAATTTCCTTGCAGTAGTGACCACCAGGAATTAGTGAAATGTTAATCTTCCCACCTGCTGTGTATTATTATACATGAGTCTAATCAACCTGATTATGAAAGAAAGCAATTTCTGCTTTTATAGAATTTTTTTTTGTTGTTGTCTCCTTTAGTTCTTTTTGAGGAACTGCAAGGTTCCTCACCCTACATTTTAAAGCAAAAATAATAATTAAATCAAAACGTGGAAAGGGGAGCAATGGAGGCTGATAGCAAGTTCTTTACAACAGACACAGTAATTGATGCTCTGAGGATTTCTTTCAAAGCACAGAAGTCAAATTAGAAACCTAGCTTTATCTGGATTTGCGTTGCTTTGATGAAGTCACTGCGTCTTTGTGTCTTGATTTTCAGCTAAACTGCTCTTACTGAGAATGCTAATAATTACAGTAGGACTAAGTTGTCTCAGGGACACAAGAGGACCAAAGACAAATTTTGATTTAATTTAAAGCTACAGCCACCAGCGTGACACCTCTGCCGTCGCCCCTGCAACGTGCTGGGTGGGAAAAGGAGGAACCGCACCGGCTGCGGTTGGCGAAGGCAACTTCTTCATGCACTAAAGGCAGATTATAAAGACAATCTAAAAAGCGACATCTAATTGTATTTCTTGTGTAAAATATTTGGTTGAGCCCACACGTATTAACCTTAAAAAAAGAAAAGAAAAAAGAAAGGAAGAGTTAAGGCTGGGTCCGCACACCTTCTGAGCGGGTACTGCAGTGCAAAGACACTTTCCTAGTCAGAAACCCAGGGCAGTCAGAGTCGGAGTACGGAAATCTGAAAACACGAGGAATGTAGAGCGAGCCACAGCAGAATGTTGTGCTACTTTACTCACCAGCCAAAGCCACGGTTTTCTTCTCAGTAGCCACAGAGCCCAGAATGCCTGAACCTCACGCCCAGCACAGCTACGGTCATCTCCGCGCTTGCACACTGAGCATGGAAACACACCGAATAACCCCGGGACTGAAAATCATAATATTGAATCATCTGGTCCAATATATTACTGCTCGTTACCTGAAACCATTCAGGACCTGATGAGCATTATGCCACAGGCGAACTTAATATATGCAGAGAAATATGATGCCAATTACGAAACCAGTGTTTCTCAGCACTTCGCATGCAAAGAGCGGGAGGTAATCGGGGATCTCCATGGCGACAGTGCTAAGGTAGCTGGGTTACCTGAATGATAATTTCCATCCTTTCATCTGATCTTCATTGGTTTTTCACTTTTCATCTTTACCTCTGAATGTGTTAGGCTTCTAATGCAGAGGAGTTGACAAATCTCCTGGTATTCCTTAGGGGAAAAGCAAACCTTTTCGCATATATACTCCTGAACCTTAATTCGCCTCAACAATTTTTGCAGGGAGAGCTACTCATTGCAGTCAGGAATTTGCCTTCTACACCCATCCATCCAGCTATCAACTGGACTAGAGACAGGACAAAAAACACCTTGCTGAGGCAGATCTCCAAAAGCCCCTACAAGAAAGTCCCCTCCTCAGGAGCTACTGGAGAGAGTCCAGCGGAGGGCTGCGAGGATGAGGAGGGGACTGGAGCATCTCTCCTATGAGGAGAGGCTGAGGGAGCTGGGCTTGTTCAGCCTGGAGAAGAGAAGGCTGCGAGGGGACCTTAGAAATGCTTATAAATATCTGCAGGGTGGGGGTCAGGAGGACGGGGCCAGACTCTTTCCAGTGGTGCCCAGCGACAGGACAAGGGGCAACAGGCACAAACTGAAGCAGAGGAAGCTCCAGCTGAACATGAGGAAGAACTTCTTCCCTCTGAGGGTGACGGAGCCCTGGCCCAGGCTGCCCAGGGAGGCTGTGGAGTCTCCTTCTCTGGAGATATTCCAGCCCCGCCTGGCCGCGGTGCTGTGCAGCCTGCTCTGGGTGACCCTGCTTGGGCAGGGGGTTGGGCTGGGTGACCCACAGAGGTCCCTTCCCCCCCGAACATTCTGTGATTCTATGACCTGTGCCCAGGGGGAGTCCCAGCTCCCCCACACCACTGGTTCTTCCCAACCCTGTTTCTCCAAGCAGAAGCTTCTTTATTTTTGTTTATTGCTCCCACAAAGGCAAAGAAAATACACTAGAAAATTAGTGCGCATCGAGTCCAGGGCTTTCATAGCTTGTAAGGCCCTAATCCAATTCGTGGTTTGGAGAAAAATTCTACTGAGATCTCAAAGCAATCTATCACTCTGAGGCAGAATTGACTTTCATTGATTTCAGAGAGGTGCGCCATGGTCACAAGGCAATGAGAGCCGCTGTCTCCTCAGCTGCGAAGTGGCTCCTGCCTTTCTCTCCTCCTCATGCTCTTTAACCCCGTGCTTATTAGAAAAGCTGAACATTACTCAGTTTGGCTCATTAAAATCTTCAGTACCTTAAACTGGTTTCTCCCCCGCTTTGGTTTGTACGTGAATATCCTTGGAAGAAGAGCCACACGCCTGTGGAAGGAATCTCGGAGCTGGCGGGTGAGACCAATAGCCCATCTTGGGCATCGAGCAGCCTGCAACAGGTTGTGTCGTGTAGCAAAGCAGCGATAACACAGGATTTCTAACTGCCTTTATCAGCTACAAAACTGCTCTCAAAACGCTCTCCAAGCCCCTCCCGGGGGCAGAGGGATGCAGCAAGGAGGGGAGAGGAGAGGCCCGTTCCGCCGGGCTCGCATCCCGGCAGCATCGCTCCAGCCTGGCCCCCGCGGGCTGCTCGCTCCCTGAGATTTGAACAGGACAAGGCTTCATTAAAACGGTTTTCATTCCCTGTGTTTGATGCAGCTGGTAGGAAAGAGGCTGCCCCAGCTGCGTGCTGTTATTCACAACTGTCGCTCCGGCAGCGCGCGGCTTCACGGGGAGCCGAGAACAAAAGCGAAGACCGATTGCTGTGCAATCACCCAATTAACTTCGGCGTTTTTGTTTTTAATCTACTTCTGCTTACTGGGGAAATAAATACAATAGATCATTAATGCTGATGTGCATAACACTGTGCAGTCTTCTTCTCCCCCTCTCTTCACAGCGCTGGGTTATCTAACACGTGGTAGGAGACTTAAAAGAATTCTCTTAATTTCATATATTAGTGCTAAGTTTAAGTTCTGTAGGTAACAATTTCTGTTTAAACTTTAATAAAGAGGTATGTTTAGAATCTCAGGGGCACAGTCTCTGCTCATTTGAAACAAATGAGGATTATATAAGGAGGAACATGAGCTACAAATAGGATTCATAAAATTAATTGGCTCTAAGCTGCAGCTGAGCGGAGCTGAGCCATCAAAAGGGACGAATGGCCAAAGCGCATCTGTTCCACTTGGACAGTCCTGAGGGCTGGCGGGCCCCGGCCCCTGCCTAGCCTGAAGCATTCATAGAATCACAGCATAGTTTGGGTTGGAAGGGACCTTAAAGATCATCTGGTTCCAACCCCCCTGCCATAAGCAGGGACATCTTGCACCAGCCCAGGTTGCTGAGAGCTTCATCCAACCTAGCCTTGAACACTGCCAGGGAGAATCATTAAGGTTAAAAAAGACCTCCAAGATCACCAAGTCCAATCACCAACCCAACACCACCATGCCTCCTAAACCATGTCCTGAAGTGCCACATCTACACGCTTCTTCACCACCATTGCTGCGGGCTCTTGCAGCAGCCCTGTTGGATTCGGCTCTCAGAATCACAGAATAGTAGGGGCTGGAAGGGACCTCTGTGGGTCATCTAGTCCAACCCTCCCACCGAAGCAGGGACACCTACAGCAGGCTGCACAGGACCTTGTCCAGGCGGGTCTGGAATATCTCCAGAGAAGGAGACTCCACAGCCTCCCTGGGCAGCCTGGGCCAGGGCTCCGTCACCCTCAGAGGGAAGAAGTTCTTCCTCGTGCTCAGACGGAACTTCCTGTGCCTCAGTTTGTGCCCATTGCCCCTTGTCCTGTCACTGGGCACCACTGAAAAGAGCTTGGCCCCATCCTCCTGACACCCACCCTGCAGATATTTGTAAGTATATATTCCCACGACTCGCGGCTCCTGCGGAGCCAGCCGCCCTGCCGGCCCACCCCGCTGCCCCTGCCGCAGTCCCAAAGACCCTCCCAGAGCTCCAGGCTGTCTCGATATTTCCATTTGTGTGGTGCCACGTAATTCTGCCTCACAAGAGGACCGCGGACGCTGCGGACACAGCCTGGAGCAGCACGTGGAGGTCTGCATGCCGCAGAGTACCTCCATATCACTTCCAAAGAATCAAAAAAATTACAGCACATGCTTGAACAGTGAAATGAAGTGAAAAATCCACGCTTTGTTTCTTTGGCTGTAACTGTCAGTCCAGTTGCCAGAATTCCTCTGTGCTGATCTACGGCTGCACGTGCTGTGCTCCCTCTGCTCGAGTCGTTTGTTGGACTAGAAACAACAATATTCCATATATTGATTATATCAAATATTGCGCTGCTAAATCCATCTGAGCAGATTTCAGGGATTCCTTGCCGGAGCCCGTCGGCTGTCCCATCCTGGAATACTCCAGCCCCGACACATGGCCAGGAGCAGGGCAGCTACGCAGCCGCTCCTCGCTCAGCAAACCGCAGGTCGGTGCTGGGAGGATCAGTTACAGCTGCCATGCTTTAACGAGCTAATGTAAAACCTTTAGCTGAATCTCCCTAATTGCATTTAAAGTACCATATATATATGTGTGTGTATATATAAATCTTCTAAAATAGCTTCCACGTGTTCTTCCACTCCAGAGCTCTCTGCAGTTACGGAACGCTGAGATAAGCGTGCCAGAGTCTGCAGAGATGTGCATCCCACCGATTCCCACACAAAGCCCAACCCGAGTTAGGCTTATAGTATCTCTTTAATAGCAAAAAGTTCTAAAAGCTCGTCCTAAGCAGTGACCGGTAAACAGGAAAGAAGCGAAAGGCCTCAGGCAAGCGCTGAAGGCGATGGAGCCCCGCTCAGGGGTTTGGGGAGGAGCGGGACCCTCGGCCGCGTGCTGCTCCTGGCCGGGCTCCTGCCACCTGCCCTGTGTGTGCTCCCCGAGCATCTCACTGGAGACGCAGGGTGTCTGCACACAGAGACCCCGTCATCAGCCAGAAATTAAAATTAACGGGAGTAAAACTCTTGTGCTTAATCAATACCAGTAATATCACTGGGATTATAAAGCCTGAAAAAGACAAAATCTCTGTATCTTTCCTTTCTCTGAAGACTCTGTCAGCTAAGTAAGGCTGTAGTTCATCAACAGCTACTGAAATTATCCCTAGGTTCTCAGTGGTTTATGCACTACCATTGACATTTTAGTCAACAGCATAATGACCCAGGACAAAATACAATTTGTGATAATGTCCTTGGCTAATAAACATACCAGAATCGTTGCTAATGAAAGAGGGAAGCGGCAGCACGACCATTCCACTATACCCCCGACACAGTCCTTTAACAATCTTTGCCACTCTTGATAGCTCATGAGGGGAAGCTGACATTCCTCCTCTGTTAGTTCAGAGAACTGGCATCCACACCAAACAAAAAAAAAAAAAACCCTCGTATAACAATGTCATTCCTCAACACACAGTAACTACCAAGTTTAATACATCTATTATTTCTTTCCAGATAAATCACACCTACTTGGATGCCACCAGGACCAAGGACCAACACGAGCAGCGGGTGCTCTGCAGAGCCTCCGGGCAGAAGAGCAGCGACAGGGTCTGGCCAGCGAGAAGCGAGGATCCGGGGACTGACAGCACAAACATGGCTGTGGCCGTGTCCTCAAGCACTGGCGGAATCCAGCTGAATCACAACGCTGAATCACGGCTCATCACATCCACCTGCAGTTTTCATTCCCTACCAGAAACACACAGCTACGGGTGAGAGCTGCCCATCGACTGAAACTCCTCTCACGGCCATTTTCGAGGGCTGCCCCCCGGTTCCTATACACTATATGGTGCTTCACATCGCTTGGAAGAGTCACTAGAGGACCACCCAGCCTTCTCGGGCTCTATATTGTTCACCCCCAGATATGGAAGCAGTAGTCATCAGTCCGTCAAAACATTTTTCAAAACAAAAAAGGCACATACATGTGGTTTTTAGATAATCCCACAGAAAGAGCCAAGACTAAAATTTCCCTCTAAATTTCACAGCGTCTGGGTGTCTTGCAGCTATTCAGACATGGTTTCTATTTAAAGAAAATGAAACCTTCCCCTGTTGATAACGTACTATTATCAGGAATCACCTGCTCCTCCACACCACCCCCACATGTGCACCAGACGTAACCGAGAAAGTCGCTGTTGACAGAGCGCAGGGGATGACAGACACCGCCGTCACTCGTGTGGGAAAAGGGAAGCTGGAGCCACGACAAACCAGCGTGGCACCGACTTCTGCTGCTGGGAATCACACTGCGACTCCTGCTTTGTGCAGCTTGGCTTGTAGTTGTCGAAACAGACGTGTGCTTATGTACCTGCTATAATAAAATTAGTCAAAAGCATATCTTCCCCTGTAGCACTGGAAATAGTTTTGTACCTAAATTTTTCAAACTTAGTGCAAACAGATTACTTTTGGCGGACATCACAAAAGACAAATGGAATAACATGATGCGTTATATAATGCCATATCTGAAAAAAAATGCTGCCTATATGTGTGTCAGTGCAAATATACATCATTTAACACTTAAGTAATAAAAATCTGAACATTTTCAAATCTTGCAAAACATCCAACCTTCTCCCTGAAGCAACAAAGTCTTGTCACATAGCTCACCACCAATGGCCATCACACGGAATATTATATCATTTTCTGAACCTCAGACGTGAAGGAAAATAAATTTTTAAAAAATTTTTTTGGAAAGGAAACAGTTGGAGAGCCTTCAAGATGTCATTGGAATGTGACCATCCCTGAGGGACGCTAACAGAAACCACAGCTGCATTTCAAAAACAAGAAGGGGACTCTCAACTGAAGTTAGATGGATGACTCGCCACCCTCCAACAACCTTTTCGGTGGCCTACAGATGGAGGGAGAAAAACAGGGATATTATGCATGCACGGTGGAAAGGCAAGTAAATAAGGGGGAACCCACTGCAGATGGGGAAGTCGTGTTCTACTTAAACCAACTGAATATATCAATGTGGCCAACCTTTCTTATCTTAGGAAATCCATCCTACATTCACCAGCTGGCCAGAGGCGAGAGGATGGCCAGCACGTCCCTCAGGGACGGGAAGGAGCCCTGGAGCCATTCACAGCCGGTGATGCCACCGGCTCCCTCGCATCCCCCCTCTCCGTGTGGGTTTGGGTGGGTGGCGCAGCCGAGTCCTGGGGACCTCTCCAGTAGCACCTCTAACAGCCTGGCCCGCTGGCTGTCCCCCCAGCCAAGGGGGTCGATTGATCAGCACCCCGTATGCCAGCACAGCCCGGTATTCTCCCACGATATCACCCTGGCTGTGAAACCACGTCCAAGCTGCTAGAAACCAGCACGGGGCACGTTAAAATACGGCGCGAGCGTCCCGTGCGCTTCCTCGCACGAAGTAGGTGACCCATTTTCCTCACGTACTGTTGGAGCATTTCATTTTCTAACCTTTCCTCTTGTATGACACAGGGGACGGCCCTGCCACTGTCTTCCTACAGTAACGGGCTTATTCTGCAGCCAGATGCAAGGACGCTGGGTAAATTCTCAGGCCCGCTACAGCTAATGGCAAAAAAAAAATCCCATCACGTTTGGAGGAGGCCAGGATCTGCGTTCAGCAACCTTCCGCTCCAAAGCGAAGAAAGCACTCGCTTTTTGCTGAGCCTCTTCACACGCAGCGTACTATTCAAACACATTTATGATTTCTGAACGGGTGTCTTCAGCTGGAACCTCAGAGACAGGGCTTATCTAGTGGTAACAAAAGCCTCGTGGCAGTTCTTAGATAGAAAGAAAACTGAGTTTAGCAATTATTCATAGCCTTACGTACATCCTTGCAGACAGTCAAGCTGACTTGGCAGACTGAAGCTAATTGGGTTTACAGTAGAATGAAGCTTTGATTGAAGTGCCTCGCTTCAAAAAAATTGCATACACACCCCCATAGCCCTGATAACATTACTCTCGCGCATGTAAAACAACCACCCCACATATTACCAAAGAAGAAATGCAGAGATTTTTCATTGCTTTACCAAGCAAAGACCCACAAGTGAATAATGTGGAGCTGTTTGATCTGCCGTATTCTGCTGCATAACTTAGCGGCTGCAGAAGGGCTGCGTGTGGCTGACATCTCAGGCGGCTTTTGAAGCTCATGAAACCCCTGCAGCCACCGAGGGGAGGGACCCTGCTCGGGAAGCCACGGTGGGCCCTCAGCAAAAGGTGGGTGGGGAACAGCTCCAAAGCTAACACACAAAAAATTGGTTACCAAAGAAAAGTTGGAGAATAGAAATTAACATCGCCTCAAGTTTACTGAGTAAATAATTCAAATTCTACCATAGCGATTTATGAAAATAAAAAGACATATTTAACGAACCCAGCAGGCCGCAGGTGCTTCTATTTTTACACGCTAAAAGCAAAAATAAAAAGGCAGGAGCTTTTGCTTCACTGGGCTTTTTTCCTGTTTCACGGTTACAGTTTAAAACAAAAGCGCTCCGGCGCGTTTCAGGGATCTGCTCTGCTCAGCAATTTTGCTGCTCCAGGGAGGGCCACACAAACGCTTCCGTCACTCTCTGCGCCGTGGGTTTCCGTTTCCACACAGGCACGTGGGGAACCCTTCCAGGTGCTCCCAGGAATGAACGGTTCCAGGGGAGTTTTACAGAAATGACACAGCCACCCACACATCTCAGAGGAGAAGACATTTTTGCAACAGCCGGGTGTGGGACAGCACTCAACACAAACCTGCTGGGCTCAGCAGGTGTTTCCTTCAGTCAACACATGTACAATTTCACAGAGAAATTTAAATCATGGACCCATTAACAATTCTGGGTTACTTTGCAGGGAAAAGTCCAAGGTAGTGGCATAGTATCTACATTCTTGAAGAAAATGGAAGATAGAGATGTGCAAAGTCAACACGAAATGGCAGATAGAGGCTTCATAGAAAGCAGAAGAAAGAGGAGATGGGAAAAATAGAAAAAAAAAAAAAGGCAAATGGAATTAGAAAATGGTGAGCTGAGGTGCTTAAAGGAGGCCCAGCACATCAGCTAGGATGGCAAACAAGAAGGGAAAGCAACAGCCAAGCTAGTTACAAATCCCCATGCTTTATAAACTTGTATCTCGTCACCTTTCTGTATGAAGTAGTTTCTAGACAACTAGCGCGATGGCGAGAAGCTGACTGGCTTCGACTGCATGCTCAGGCACCAAGCTTGCCCGGAGAAGCTGTGGCTGCCCCCTCCCTGGCAGTGCTCAAGGCCAGGCTGGATGGAGCTCTGAGCACCCTGGGCTGGTGGAAGATGTCCCTGCTGATGGCAGGGGGGTTGGAACCAGGTGAGCTTTAAGGTCCCTTCCAACCCAAACCATTCTACGAGTCTATGATCTGTTCATCCCACCAGGGGCAACCACTGAAATGCAGCCTTCTTTAGGGGGCAAGCAGCAGCTGGAATTAGTAAAAACGGGCTTCAAACGAATCATAGAGAAGGAATCGCTGAGGTGGAAACCCCACTGACCTGAGAAACCTCTGGTAACGCAGGAAGGAGCTGCGCTGCACATCCTCCCTGCCATTTAGTTCTTCTGCCCGTCTTATTTATTCAATGGTTTCAGACAAAATCTCGCTAAAAATCCAGTCTTCAAAGCTGATGAGCTCCCCATCTGCCAGCTTTATCAATCAGCATCCATGGGGCCAGGCTGCGCTGCACGTCGACACCTTTTTCTTTGACTCCCATATGGTTCATTGTGTGAAAACGCCTAATTAGGAGAAAGAAAATGAGATTTTTTAGAAAGTAAACCCTGTGACTTTCTGCAGAGGAAATGCAAGCGGCAGTGCTAAATGACAAGAGGTGGCGAGTACAGGCAGAGGGGCGACTTTGAAGGTAAACCGCTGCCTCAGAGCGTCGCGAGCTCTCAGAGGTTCAGACTTCCAAATTACACGTTTCACGCGCCGTACATTTGCAGCCTGACAGCAGGGTTCCCCCGGAGAGGCTGGGGAAGGAGCCCCGCAGTACTGAGCACCGCGCTTTGTCGGCTCAAAACACCCAGCAGACAGCAATTGCAGATCAGAGCAGCTTACAGCTATTAAATCCAACAATTTGCCGCTCTCCGGACGTAAACCGGGATCATCCACTCCACGCGCGCTAACGAACGACCCTGCTTCTTCAACGAGCACCATGTGCGATGGATGGACAGCCTGCAAATTCAGGTTTTTTTGACAAGATGCTGAATAGAGCATCAAAACCCCCCGTGAAACCCCCCAACCAACCCCACTGCGCAGACACACTGCCGGGGCAGCCCCAGTCACCAGCGTCACTGGTGTCCCCAGTCCCACTGCCACAAAGGGCCCTGGCACCCCGCTTTCTGCACACCACAGACAGGGCATCAGCTTGTATCTTGGTGATTCCCACTGCTGAAACCACCACAGCCAAGGGCAGGAAAAGGGGCTGCCTCATCTATACTGACCCTGCCCTGTCCCTGAAGGATTTGCTGTAGCTCCTGCAGCCCACGAATGCCCTGCCCGGACACAGCCCAGCGAGGGCTTTTTTTCCAGCTGCGTGGAACTCTGAAACAACTCCTCACCTGGAAAAGAGAGTGACCTTAGCTTGTGAGATTATACAGTGAACGGACAAGAGAGGTACAAATAGACATGGTCTAACGTGCTTTCTCCCTGGCATCGGGAGGACGGGGAGAGCCTTCCCGCAGGTATTTTTGTGACCCAGTGACAGAACATTTAACCAACTCCACAGAGAGTCAGCAAGCCGAGTTTCCACCAGCTGTAACCTCCCACTCCTCCGGGTGAATGGAAGGCAGCAGCAAATCCAGCCCCGGGGTCCTTTCCTGAGAAGTTTTTATCACCTGCTTCAGCAGTAGTTCAGTCAGCTGGCTGGCGTGGGGACAGACGGAGCAAGAACAAGCAGGACCGACCTCCCCGTGCGCGGGCAGAGGGATGAGCATCGCCCACCAGCACCCTCACCCCCCGACACCAAGCCCACAGGACAGCACCGCGCTGGGGTTTCACACCCACCGTCAGCTGCGCAGCCACTGACAGATGCTGCTGTCACAACTGGAAATCATTTGTCCAGCATTAAAAATAAAGAAATAAACTCATTTTTTATGACACAATGCATAAAGTGCCTGGCTTCTGCTGGGAGTCTCAATTTGGCCTGTTTGGTTAATTTGATGGGATGCCAAGAGCGAGGGCATGATTTGAAACCGCAAGTCATTTTTCTCCTTGGAAGGCTGGATAACTGAGTCTATTAATCTGACAATACATTTAAACTGAGTTATTGTGACAGGGGACTTCCATTATCCATTTCATCTAGTTGCAAACTGTCAGAATAAATCTCAGGGGGTTAGGGAAAAAAGCTGCCTGCCTTTGTTTGCTGTTTTTATATGCCACAACAGCTTAGATTTGGTTCACTTTAACTCATGATACTGAGTAACTGTAGGGGGTAAGCTCACAGAGAACCTAGTACAGAAAATGACAACTTTATGGTCCTCAAAGTTTTTTTAAAAAGGAGTCAGGACAGTAACATTTGACCACCTGGCAGAATCTTGACATTGGCTTCAACGACCCTTTTTTCTCATACATTTCTGGTTTTTAGCTATAACTGGTTCTCCCTTTGGAATCCATTAATACCTCTGGAAATGAAAAAGTGCTTTCCTAAAGCTCTGTTTTTATCTTGCTCGCAAACCAAGTTGAGTTAAATAGTTAAAACTCTTATAGCCAGAAATGAATCGACATGAGGCATAAGAGTCAGCAATGGTATCAAGCTTCAGGTGTTAAACTTGAATTCAGAAGTGGGATTCAATATTACGGCTCCACCACTGACTACTTAAATGTTGGTTAACTTACTCCTCCGTCAGTTATGCAGACTCTGATACTTTCTTATTATCCCTTCTTTGCTTGTTTGTGTAACTAAACCTGTTCTGGTAGAAGAACGGTATTTACTGGCGTAACTGGCCAAGAGGTGTAGTGGCCAGCAAGGCTGGTGCTGCTGAGCCCAGGCCCTGCCCCACTGCACGGCTGCCGGTCTGCTCCGGCACGAAGCAGGGGGAGATAGCTCCAGGAAGCCGATGTCGCTCACGGCCTGCAAAGCAGACATGCAAAATTCACACTAAATTCAAACCACCGTGTGCTCACCTGCCCGCATACATCCGAAGGGAGGAAGGCAGGTGACAGCCTGCTGAGAGCTGCCTGGGGAGCCGGCTTTTCATCAGCCCCCATGGGCTGCAGCCGCGGCCAGAGCCCACCGCTGGGCTCTCTGAAGGTTTCCTCCTGTGGTAACGGCACTTTAACCCCTGTCTCGTACTTTGTCCTCAATTATTCCCCTTAAGTTTCACTTCAAAGCCACTGTGAGCTGCGGGAAGTCCAGAGAGTGGCAGATACAGGCACAGCAACACTGCTCCTTCCCCCCCCCCCCCCCACTTTAATTACATCCTTTACAGATAAATGTTAGTTTTGAGAAGTGGACTTTAGAGGTTTACAAGAAATGCTCAAAGCTGGCTGTGCTCCCATGCAGAACACAAGCATAAGCTCAAAACCAAGTGCACTGAAGAAAAAAAAACCAACAAAATGAAACTCTCACGTTTTGGGAGGGCAAATAACAACCACGTTTCCGAGGCAGCATTCCTGCTCTGAGTCGCAGCTCTGCATCCCACATCCAGGTTCACAGAATCATCGGCACCGTCGATGCTCTGATGGGGCAGGCCCATGGTGGGGGGGGTAGCAGCTGCCTCCCACCGCCTTTCTGGAACTGCAGCTCCCCCAGCAAGTTACATCAACCCGGGTATACAGACACACCTACGGCTTGCAGCTTTTTAGATAAAAAGGGCTGCAATCTTCACAAGATTTGGTTGAAACACATCAGTCCATCCAGTCCTGGTATGTAGAATATGTCAGGTCTTGAAGTCAGAGGCAAGGACAAAGGGAAAAAAAAAAAGCTGTCAGCCTTGAAAACTTTTAATATTAGCTTAAATTCTTAAAAAGACTCCACTAAGAAATAAACATTGTGACTTCAACTCCTTTTAATTCCACCCTCTCAGCACTATTGCTGTGAAACAATGAAAACGCTAACGGATGATCTTCCCCAAAGTCACCGTTTGGTCTCAGGAGGTGGTCGGCAGCTCGGCACAGAATGTCAGTGTCACAACTTCACAGCTCGACACTTGCTTTTGATCAGATCTGGGAAGCGAGAATCGATGCAATATGCTCATTCCTTTACTGTCACTGCAGAGTATTCATTAGTTTTAATTATTTTTTAGGTTCTAGGGGGAACCATTAGAAAAATTAATCACAAATGGAAGGAAGAGCAGCTGTATGTGGCCATAAAAAGACAATAAAGCATTTTAGGATACACGCTTGTTATGATTTATACTCAAAACAGGACTAGAGGTAGCATATGGTGATTGCTATAAAGTAACATTTATTATAAAAACATGGAAATTTATCTCCAAGCTTGATTGTACGCAAGAAGTTGCATCTACTTTAACTTATATTCAGATTCTCGTAATACCACAACTGGTTGGGGCTTTGTTGGTTTGTTTTCTCCCCAACCCAGTCGGGTTACTACAAGCCCCAGCCTGCTGTGCCTCCGAACACCTCCTTTAAGCACACGTCTCAGCGATCTCAGCCGAGCCGTGCGTACGCCCGGCTGCAGGGGAGGCTGGGATGCCAGTCAGCTCCTGCTCGCAGGCAACGCGCTCTGCTCGTCGTCTGCAGGCACACAAGGTACCACCGCTGGCTCCAGCCGCAGACTCCACCGGCCCGTAAGGACCCTCTAATTAATTTCCTTGCTTTGCTTTAGTTTCAGCATCTCAAACGCAGTAAACATCTTGAGTGATAATTACTATAGAGAGGGTATTATTATTTACGGTAAATAAGCAAAAATAGCATGTAAAACTATCACCTTAGTTTCTACTTACTGACTGAGTCCGTATGGCAGAGAGAAACAGCAGAAAAAGCAGAAATTCACAGTAGACACATGTCTCCAAGAAGGCAGCAGAAGTATTACGAAGTATTCCTATTAAACTCTGGAAATCATGAAATCCTAACATACACTTTACAACTGTTACGCGATACACCATGAGGACCAGGACAGGCGAGCAGACGACACGGGGCTGGCTGTACCAGGGGCTAGAACAAGGATGGAGCTGGGGTCAGGAGCAGGACACGAGGTCTCCAGAACCATGCAAGCCCCGGGACGGCGTGGCCCAACCCAGCCTGGCTCCAGGGGAAGGTGTCGGCAAGGCACCCAGTACCAGTTCCTCTGCCCAGTCTCCTCAAGCAGCAAAGGCTGTTCATGAACGCCGAGACAGGCCGGTTCCCCTGGTTGAACCCTGTGGACCAAATCAATCCCTGGGGCAACACACACTCCCAATGGATTTTAATACATCAGTGGAGTTCAGGGGGCACAACCAAGTTCTGCTTGCACAGGCTATGAAAGTATATTTTTTAATTCGGCAGTAACAGAGTGAAGTGGAACTGCCTCAGTAAATAACCAGCAGAAATAAATGAGTGCTGGATGGCCAAGGTACAGAAGAGTCACAAGACCTCTCCTCATTTATTTACTGTCTGATTCAATAGCTTTAAATCCCCCAGTCCAGAGCAACCTACGCCAATATAGAATCACAGCATGGTAAGGGTTGGAAGGGACCTTAAAGATCATCCGGTTCCAACCCCCCTGCCATCAGCAGGGGCATCTTCCACCAGACCAGGTTGCTCAGAGCTCCATCCAGCCTGGCCTTGAGCACTGCCAGGGAGGGGGCAGCCACAGCTTCTCTGGGCAGCCTGGGCCAGTGTTTCACCACCCTCATGGGGAAGAATTTCTTCCTAATATCTCATCTAAATCTGCCCTCTTTTAGTTTAGAGCCGTTCCCCCTTGTGCTATCACTACACCCCCTTGTGAAAAGCCCCTCTCCATCCTTCCTGCAGGCCCCTCCAGGCACTGGCAGCTGCTCTAAGGTCACCCCAGAGCCTTCTCTTCTCCAGGTTGAACAGCCCCAGCTCCCTCAGCCTGTCCTCGTGGGAGAGATGCTCCAGCCCTATTCCTAAATGCCCGTGCAGCCAGAAGCCAGCCTGGCACCAGGACGCGCCTGCTGCTGGGGCAGGAGCTGGCTTTAGGAACGCAAAGCCGAGACACATTGAGAGCAGTGACACGGAGCATCCCATCCCTCCCCTGCGAGCAGGGCCAGGAATAAAGGTCACCGGGAAGAAGCCAAGGTCCTCTCTGCCGCTTTGCACGTAGCAGCGCTCAGGTGTGAAACCCCAGCCTGCTGGTCCCATTCCCGCTCACCGAACTGGTGTGAAACTCAGCATGGGAGGTGCCTGCAGAGCCCGAGCCAAGCCCGCGGAGCCCGGCTGTCCTGGCGGGGTGAGGTGCAGCACAAAGCAGCCTCCTCGCACCCTGGGCTGGTCTGCAGCCCTAAGGGGCTCCAACACCTGTAACCGATGCACTTTGCTCATGCTGTTTGCGCTGACCAAGCGGCACGTGAGCCGTCCCTACCAAGGCAGACCAAGATTTCTAGGCTGTCGGTTCAGGATTAAGCCATCACTTCTTCCTAGTCTCAAAAAAAGTAAGTCCAACCCCAAGGGTATCACCTAAAGCCCCACCGCTTGCTGGTCCTGCTTTAGAATCTGCTCATTATCTCTCCAGTCTGATCGTGTTTGAAGTCTGGGAGACAAACAGGTCAAAGTTGTAAAATCACTGCTGTCTCCTTCTCTTTTCCTTCCCTCCAGCCCAAGACAAATGCAAGAAGTGGGTTTGCAGTTTTTTTAAAGGAAAGGTAATCTCCGTCTCTTCCACTTCATTTCTGTAGAAGCAAGAAACTTCTTACCATCCCCGCAGAGATCCTTCTCCTGGTCCTGCAGCGAACTTCTTCATACTCAGGACTGCTGACAGCGACTGCAGACGGCGAGCTAATGAAACAGAGCCGGAAAAACATTGCATTTACCTTCTCCTCCAAAAAAACCCCTACACAGCCAAAGGCTAACCAAGACATTCCTTCCTTGAAAATGGTTTAAATGCACATTATGAAGCGCTGAAGATTACTGAGACTTACTTCAGGCTACGCCATGCTGCTCTGCGAGGTGCTGTGAAGCTCCCAGTTGGTGCCAACGGTGAGACACGCAGGCCAGACCCCGGGCTGACACAAACCCCCGTCCCCAGCAGCATCCCGGTGACTGCGACAGGATTTGAATCCGTGGGCTGCGTTAGCAGAGCCTTTAACCCCCGTCCTCTCATTTCTCCACGCTGCGCTGAAGCTCACCAGGCAACAGCGCATCGCTTCACCAGCCGAGGGTTTCACCAGCGCTTCTTGGTGCTTCCCGGGATGGACACAGCTCCGAGCTGGGGCAGGGTACCGTGTCGCACCCAGAATGGGCAGAAACACGTCTGTTTGCACAGAATGACTCGGCTGCAGAAACAGCACAGCTCTTGGGGCTAATTCAACGCAGCTTATGTTGCGTTGTGGAGAGGCAACGCAATTATTTGGAAGGTCTGAAAGAAGGACAGTGACAGCTATGTTTGTGGAACGTACATTAAAATAAATCACTTCTGATATAATTTTTCTTCCTCTGACAAAAAACCATCTTAAAAATAATGTGACTTTTTTTGAATGGGGGTATTTATTTCAATTAAGTAGTATAAAGCATCAGATCTAAACAGAGCTGTAGGCAAGGGATTTGGTTATTTAGAATTATTCTGCACTAGAATTACACCAGCCCTATAGTTCTATATTGTACTCAGATATTATATGACATTAGCACAAGAATCAATCAGTCCTGGCTAAGGAATTGAGATAATAATGACTCATTTGACAGGATTGCTCTGGAAAATTAATAATGACAGTGGTAATTACTAACCTGGGATAGCTGCAGTGCTCATTATTCTCCTTTTACTCTATTGAATGTTAAGTATTATGAAGACGTTTGCTAGAAACACGGTCTTGTCTGCAGGCTTTCAATCACAGACAAGGACTCTCCGAGAGGTCCAGCACCTGCCCTGCTTTTACACTCACCTGAAACACAAACACAAAATTATTGTGATATTGGATATATGGCATAGAAAGCAGAAAATATGGCATTACTTGAAAGCGTTAACATCTTGTAGGCCTGATCCATGGCCGCTCTGCCATCTTTGCTCACCTGAGCCGAGGACCTGGCCCAGCAGCTCCCTTGGGGAGGGAATAGCTGCTGCCCCTTTGAAGATCCCGTTGTTTCGTTAACTGTTTTATCAGTCTTTTTGCTGCCAAGAACTGAAAGCAGCGCCTTTTACAGCCCAGCAACGTGACTCCTCCGTCGGCGAGAGCCCATGGGAGCAGGTTTCTCCCCGTGAGAGGCAGCGACGCCAGGAGCAGGAGGTCCCGGCCAGGCAAGGGGGAGGCACCCCGAGCTGAAGAGCTCACCCAAGGCTCACTGCCGATAGAAAATGTTCTTTAATATAACCACAGAGAGATATTAGACTCTCAAAAGCTACAAGTGACTAACAATAAGGACGCCTAGCAGCTGTGCTCTCCAACATCTGCTCCGCGCCCCACGGAGCGCGCTGCACGGCTTATTTATATTTGAAGTGGATCAGCAGAGTGTTTACCTTCTGTTGAGCAGCAAGCGATGAAGCCGAATGCCCCGTAACAGGCAGGAGAAGAAAAAACAAGTTCTTCTTTGCTAATGTTGAAGAGAAATAAATTTCTAATTTTCTAAACAAGGTAGAGGCTTCTCAGAGCAGCAGCCATCCTCCTTGACCGAGGAATTTCGGACTCCTAGTCAACTTTCCTAATTACTCCCATTTTCCTGCCAAATTCTTTTTCCCCGCTGAACTGCTTTTAGCCTTATAAAATGGGCTCTTTTAAGGCACCCTGTATAAATATCACTGATTTTTTTTGTACTTTAATCCCTTAGTGACCAAGTTGCATTGTATGTTAACTCCCTCTTTTTCTGTCAAGATTAACAAACATGATTTTTCCAAAGGGACTCATGAATTTAAGAATCTCATCTTTAGGTTTAAGAAGGTCAGAGCACCTTTCAGCAGCAGAAGTGTAAGCCATCTATTCGAAGTCCCCTGTGATAAAGCAGCTGCTCCTGCTTCACAGCCAGCCCTGCCGCTCTCCAGGGAGCTGTAATGTTCTTATGGGGCCCCAGCTGCACCCCCAAACCCCCCCTCAGCTCAAGCAAGAGGCCGCAGCTAAAGCTGGTTCAGCATCTCTGCCTCGCCCCAGCCTGCTCCCAGAGGACTCGCAGCGCTCGGGCAGTGCGGTACCCGGACACACCCAAGGACTTTATCCCACAGGGATGCTCCTCTGGGTGATCCACCTGACCAGCTCTGCTGCCAGGATTTCTCCAGGCAGGGATATCCCTCTGCGACAGCGCAGATCGCAGCGTTGTCGCTCATAATACTTAAATCCCAGTGAGCCATGACTGCGAAAGGTCAAGGCTTTTTTATTTACAATTGTAGCATCATTAATTCTACTTATCTTTACGATTTCACCTCTTTATTGTTCTGTTAGATTGTTTTCAGACAAGGCAAGATCAGTGATGGTCACTGCGTGTACGATTTTATGGGATGTCAAGAACCAGGGAGGTGAGCTCTGCTGGGCTGAAGGGATATGATGAATATTTTTAACTGCAGTCTCTGCTTGCAGGCGTCTTGTTGAGCTCCCTGACAAACCCACTGTCACCCAGGCTCTTTGCTGCACCGTGCACACATCCAATTATTCTGGTACAGCATGGCATGACAAAACCAATCCAGCCATTCAGCCCAAACAATACACTTTTAGTTTAAAAATCCAGGGTTCTTTTAAACCTCCTTTCCCCCGTTGCCAGGACAGATCCTGGCTCCTTAACGATACGGAAATCCATCCTCCAGAGGAACTGGGATTTGGGTCGCTGCTCTCCGGGATCGGTGCTGCATGCATCAAATGGCTGATTTTATTAATCTGTGCAGGACTGAAGAAATACCCAAACAGGCTACTTTTGCAAAGCTGCCTGCTGTGTTAGCTCTGACCACTGCCTGAATATTTAAAAAAACAACTATAAATAGCGCTCACCTTGTGCATTCCTCATAAAGAGATTTCACAGTATTTCAGAGAGGAGGTCAACAAAATTGAATGAGACACAAAGTCAACAGGAACCCTGGGATTACAAAGGAGATCTTGCAACCATTAACCCACCAAGACAACGTGACCAGAGACCTGGCTACACGTCCCCAAAGCCAGCAGGTCTGTCCTATGGCTTCTCCGCGCTCTGCCTCCAGTCCCAGAGATATAACCACCGTCACGCGTGCGTGTCAGCAGCCCTCCATAAACCGTTTACAGGATTCACTCTGGCAGCAGCACTTGCATTTCCTGATGGATTCAAGACCAAGTGGAGCTTTCCCAAAGAATTCAGGACTCAGTCATGCTGGGCGTTGAGCTCTTCAGCAGCTCACTATAAGCATCAGTATGGAGCTGCCTCTTAGCAAACACTTCTCACCATTAGTTTTCCCAACAGGAAAGGGCACATTTGAGAGTCTGACTTCAAGCTACGAGTGCTAAATGTTGAAAATAAGTGGCCTAAGCAGGTGGGAAATCCATCAGTTTGAGACCAGGGATCCTGAAGCAAGGACAAACAGAGCTGTTCCGCAGCACAAATGCCTTTCACAGCTTATCTGAACCACAGCAACACATTAAATCTCAGTCTCTGCTTGCAGCTGTGCTCAGCTACAGCTGAAATAGTCATTTATATAGTCACCTCCACCTGGGAGGATGTCACCTGCAAGCACATTCCAAGAGCAAGCCCAAATTTAGTGCACTTCCAAGCCTGACTGACTGTAACACTTCAAATGATCCATGCCTGCTCTGTGTCTTTCCTCCTTCCGCCTAAACAAAGGTACCAAATTTCTGTTCAGAAGTGCACGCAAGCTCAGAGGAGTTAATTATTGTAATTATCAATTGAACAGACTCAGAATGCTAATCTATGATAAAGTGGTCTGTTAATTGGTGTTAAACCATCATTAGCCTGCCATTTCCCATGTTATCAAGCTGACCTGGAGCACAGCACCTTTGAAAAACCAATCCATTTCTCATTTCTGGCAAACACTGATTGCAGATTTGGAGACAAAGAAAAAAAAAAAATCTACATACCTGCAACTGAAATTACTTTAACAACAAAAGAAAACATCATTCTGCTGTTTTAAATTGCAGATTTTTGAAATGCACAGCATTGTACTTGTATGCACCTTTCCATGCGCTGCGGTGCCCGTGTCGGTCTGACCCTGACCCTCCCAGGGCTGCCGTGGGCTTGGGCTCTGCCAGCTTGGGTGCTCAGCGCTGCTGGGGCACTGACTCTGTTCCTGAGCTGCAAATCCACAGGCAGAGCAGGACCTTTCCTCCTGGCCACAAGCCTGCAGCCTTCTCCATCACGGGAACCTCCATTTCTTGACCCACCAGCGCAGCCTCTGCCTGCTCCTCCTGCAGTACAGTTGAGGGCTGGAGACCTGGTACCTGCAGAGAACCAAACACCCAAGCACAGCGATGATCAGCACCTCACCAGCCCCGCAAACCACCCAAAAACCATCCAGAACTGTCCCTGAAGAGGTTCCCCTCAAAAAAAGGGGCAGCTCTCAGCCTGGTCTCTTCCACTCCAAAGGTAGCTGCCTTCAGCTGGTCTTTGGGCTTTAATTTATAGACCTGGAGACAGAAGATTTGCTTAGTCATTCCTCACAGGCCAGTTATACAATCCAGGTGCCCAGAAGGGCAATGAACTTCCACTTCAATCTGCTGCAAGAGGGACAGACGGTATCTCAACTGCAGCCTGTCCTCAGGGCAGGCAGCGCTGCCGGCTGCTCTCTCCCCCCCAAACGCTGTCACCGAAGTGGCATGACCTGCCAGAGCGTTTCTCAGGGTCTCTCACCTGAGTGACAGTTATCCATATTAATATTTCTTTCTTTTTCTTTTATTAAATAGCTAACTTTAAAAGTTAGGGGAACTTGAAGTGACCTTCAGAAAGTCCAGAAATGATTCATTGCCTGAGACAATTTCACAACGGAGCAATCTCCGAAATACTCACCTGCGCATTGCCTCCCTCGCCCTGGGAGAGCCACTGCACCCAACTCAGCACCCCTCGGCAGAGGATACGGGGCAGAATTGTCCAATTCAATAGATGTGCAAGAGTTTGAATAGGGGAGCAGTGATTTTTCTCTGTGCAAATCAGAACCTCTTGGTGTTCAGGTCTAGGACATTAGATGAAGGAAAAAAGGCTGAGAGATTCAGAAAGCCTGTGGAAATAGTGACTTGCCATTTCCTGAGACTTTCCAACATGCTTTAGTGATAACTAGGAAAATAAAGTCTTCGTCATTCAGGATTATCTCCAGTTCTTCTTATTTTTCTTTGTGCTCCTTGTCTGTGCACAGCTGTTATTCTAGCCAGTTTATGTCATTTTTCACTTTCCTTCCAGAATCCTTCCATCACCTGCCTTTGCATGTTGAAATACTGACTAGATCACTGGAGAAGTACAAAAAGGAAAGAAATAACACTTTCAGTGCCATCAGTAATAAACATAGGAAGTTTCCAGAAGGGGGAATCCATCTAATTCAATGTCTTACACTACTAATGGCTATTATTCCTTCATTCAGGCTTTTCCGAGACATCTGACTATTTACCACTTACTTTCTTTACACTGGCAGAACACCCAAATACACCTGCATGAGCCTCATTTCTCCCCTTCCTCAAAAAATGCGCTAGTCATCTTCTGTTTGATACCCTTCACTGCCACACAGATGCTCATCCACAGGAAACTCCCATTTATTTTAGTCCGTAAGGCCCTGTTATGTTGATAAACTGGTCCTTGTGACAACCAGCCACCCCATTCCCTTTCCTTGGTAGCAGATAAGCTAAGAGGCCAACATCACTTCTGTGCACAAAACATCACCCAGAATTGCCCATCCAGCAAGAAGACTTCTTTGTCATTATCTTCCACCTGAACTGGAAGTCAAATTAATCCTCACAGCCGACAGATACCTCTTCAGAGAGCTCTAACGCAGACCATCAGTACTGTCTGTCAGCTTCCATCGCTCCGAATAATTTTCTTGGCAGTAGCTGCTGCATGAAAGTCATACATACCTACACAAGTTTTACACATTACACTCCACATTATGCAGTGGCACCAGTGACCAGGATTTTTGGCAGGAGATTAGAAACCCGTCAGTTCCTGGCTTTTTCTCAGCCTGCCCTATCACAAGCAGAATTTATTGTTGCTGGGATACTGTCACCAGGACATCTCTGGACGCTTTGCTTTGCTTATCTTTTACTCTTCAAAGTGCTACATATTCCCTGTCTGTTATCTAACTCTCTCATTACTATTCCATCCACTGCTCACACCTTTACAGTTCCTCCAGTTGTCTTCATGTGTTCTTGCTGCCGCCTTTTCCACCAGTGACTTCAAATTCCGCTTGAGTGCATGTTCCTTTTACTGCAATAAAAGAAAATAAACCCGTATCGATGGAAAGCCACCTCTTCTGCCGCTCAGGAAAAATGGACTCTACGGGCTTTCCACTAGAGGAATCACTTGGTTAGCTTGGAGAAGACTGACAAGCACAATGTCGAGGACAGCTGTCAAAATGAGACATGCCCATTATAGCTGCTTCTACACTTCAGTCAATCACATTTGCTTTTACTTCACTTTATTGATGTGCACGCACATGGTCCAAAATGGAGCAAAGACCAAACCCAAGTTTTTCCCATTTCAGGAGACCAAGGCCAATAAGAATAACAGCATGCCTGTTCAAGGGAGTGGCTCCTCTAAGCACCATTCTTTCAGAGAATGAACAAACAAGTAAAGAAAAACATCACTGCATCCATCTTTAATTTGTCCTTAATTACTTTAGGATTGAAATCAGAATGAAAAGATTTCCATAATACCACTAAGAAACTGTTTTACTATAGGGAAGATAATTAAAACCTGTCCTTAATGTCTTGGGACTCAGCGGACTGATTGCTAATGACTTTTCACAAGTGCTAACAATGATATTTAGGGAAAAAAGGAAAACTGGAGAATGCTATGAAACAGCATTTGAGCATTGTTTCTATTTTCTAAATCTATCAGTCACAGATGTACAGCCTTTCTTTAACAGAAGGCATGCAAAAAGCACACGGATCTCTCATTTCTTGGATGGTTACTCAAGACTCACTGCTCAGCAGATGCATGCAAGTGTGTCTCTTCTGCACTGTAGAAATGTCCTTCCTTACAGGCGTTTGCTTTTGGTGCTCAGCCCAAGTGGCCTGTTGGGAGATCAGAGACGCTCAAATGGCTGGGTTGCTGCTTCTGTTTCCTTTGGCAAGAAGATGGGTGTTAATTTAAAACAAAGCGTTGGCTTTTTTATGGGGTGTGTGGGCTGGCAGCCTTCTGCTTGCAAAGGCATGCAAGGCTACAGGCAATGCTTTTTCTTCTTTGCTTTTTTCTTAAACTTCTAAATAAACCCCAAAGGTCCATTCTCCATTTTCATCAATGTAAATGCTGCGTGGCAGTTCCCAATGAGTGATTGCGCCTCAGCTCCTGTTGAAGGTGATGGCAAAACTCTGAAAGCCACATTATTTCATGACTTCAAGTATCCAACTTTCTCCACCCCCCACATCAAGAAACTACATCTAGTGGCATCATCTATTGCATTAGAAATGCCCCCAAAGAAGCCACATCTACCAGAACAGCCTCATCAGCCAGCTTTGGTGCTTGCCACGTAGTGAAGTGTCTCTGACTGCTCCATTTGCTTCGCCGTTCTTACCGTGGTGTCATGACTTTTCTTTCACAGACTGGCATGATGAAGTGATGACTGAAATCATCTATTTCATACACGTCCTAAGGATCCGTAAAAGTTGCCAAATTTTAAACTGCTCCTCTCTAACCTGGCTGCTGTGATGCTGGGTTTGACGGTGCAAACCAGTACCAGACCAATTGGAGTAGTTTCTTCATCCCTAGGGCTAGCTCATTAGTGGTTTTATTAGGATTCGTCTGTTCGGACGGAGAGCAAACTACAGCATGAATTTACCTCTGTTCCTCAGCAGGAATTCCCTCCGTGGATGCTGCCAGTGCACCACACCGAAAGCGAGCTCGCTCCCTTTGCAAGTGGAGAGAACACCCTGCCTGCGTCAATCCCTTACAGAAACCCTCGGTCTCTGCAAAGACAACAGAAAAAAGGCAACCTAGACCTTGGAGACAGTGGGGGGAATCACCTTCTGAAGAGTATCCTTCTCTGATCTCCACATGGACCAGCCCCCTAATTAAAGCATTTAGTTGGGCTCTGCATCACCTCCCACAGGGCAGCAAGGAGCAGTGATGGTGGCAGGACCTCCTGCTCCAGCTAATGCATGAGGACCTCCCAGGCTGAGACCTGCACCCGGGGACAGGGAGAAAGGGCAGCCACGAGCAGATGAGGCCATGATCAGGAGGGCCCCAGCAATCCCCAGCACTACTAATTGCCTAAATTCACTCATTTTCCTAGAATGCAAGTAGGTGAGGAACCCGAGTAAATTGCTGGGGCAGCTTCTGTGTAACCCTTTGCTGCAGGCAGGTTGTAAAACTACAGGCTAGCTTTTAACAACTGCCTGGCCTCCACAACTATGTTTTTTTCATGTAGTAATTGCCTAATTAACTATTTCTCCTCTTTGAAGTCTTTTTCTGACAGCAGCAGAATTATTTATCCCATTTCCTCACGGAGAGGTTCATTTTAGGAATTTCAGGAACAATGGTAAGCAGAGAACAACGCAGGACAATACACAGAGTTACCCCCTGCCCAGATCAGAGAGAAATTTCTTATCTTTGACACCTGCTGGCAATTAATCCTTTACATGCTTGAATTTGCAATTAGCAGCCCTCCTGTAACAGGATTCAGGCAGGCGATCCCAGCTGCCATTCGGTGCTGCCCTCCGCCTCCCCATGCTGCTGGAAGGGGCCAGATCCTGCTCTCTTCTTTCACAGCACCCAAGGAGGAGCTTCCCTCCCCCCAGCACCCGTGATGGGGGCACTTTGGCACACACCAGGTTGGAAGCCCTGTTTTCACACACCTTTGGTTTGAGATGAACATGCCTCTGGGCTGTGGGGGAAAGATTGACCTTTTCCTGCACCCACCCATTTGGATGGGGGGGGTCTGTGTCAGTCCTCCTGCACATCTGCACCAGCCCCGTGCCCTGCAGCCCGCTGGACTGCGCTTGTGGGAGAAGCCTCTCCTCCTCCTCCCCCTGGGGTGGTGGCTGCTTCAGCTACCCTACCTCCATTGCCAGTTTTTCTGCTCAAGGGACAAAACCAGCTTTACCTTCTTCGCTCCGTACTGGACCCCACTGACGAGGGTCTTCCTCTCTTGCTTGTAACCCCCCCAACCTGCCATGCTGCTCCTCCTCCAGAGGCCTGGGCTACAAAGCAACCAACAGCTAGAATAATTACATCCCTTAGCTAGAGATTATTTTTTTTTTTTAAAGTTTCTCCTAGAATCCAGAAGGCCAAAGAACCTGCCATAACATCAAATTAACTCACATTTAAATTTCTACCCTATCAAGTACTCAGTACAGTTTTCACCCCAGCATTTTGTTGGAATATAACAACACCTTGACTTTGCCCACTTGGAAATATTTCTGCACTACTTAAAATGAGTCAGCTGTGCACAGTGGAGAAAACTAAATAGAAATACTGTATAGAAATATTGTAAAGAATACTGTTCTTTGAAGTACTAGTGGCATTTGAAAGCCATCTAGTGCTTTAAAGAACAGTATTTTATTAAGTATTTCAAAGGAACTTTGGAGCTATTATTTCTTATTTTGCTATTAAAAACTGTAAATTTGAAAATTAATCATCATAAGACCTTTGATGCAAAAACTCTATGAATAAAATAAACTCTGAAGGCTATTTTCACACTAAGTTACATTAAAACATTCCTTCATCTCCCTTATTAATTTAATGCACATCTCAAAGTATCTTAAATATTAGGAATAACATTCTACTAAATAATCCAAAACGCCTATGGCTTCTTCAATTTTTCTTCCATTAACACACTATGATGTTCCTCACTGCTCTCTAGTGACCTTTAAGTAAACTTCTCGGGTTACCAATTAGCATGATAAACAATAGATTCCCATTTCACGGGCAATTTCATGGTCAAGCAACCCGCTGGAGACAGGCTGCGCGCTCTGCAATATTCATATCTGCAGCGAGCATGGGAGCATCTCTGTACGAGACACTTTCAGCCGAATCTCCAAGAGCACAGATCTGTACATGCTTTGCTCAACTCCCAGTAGCTGAGCCCAATTCTTTCCATGCATTAAGACCTCAGAATCACAGCATGGTGGGGTTGGCAGGGACCTCTGTGGGTCACCCAGCCCAACCCCCTGCCCAAGCAGGGTCACCCACAGCAGGCTGCACAGCACCGCGTCCAGGCGGGGCTGGAATATCTCCAGAGAAGGAGACTCCACAGCCTCCCTGGGCAGCCTGGGCCAGGGCTCCATCACCCTCAGAGGGAAGAAGTTCTTCCTCATCTTCAGCTGGAGCTTCCTCTGCTTCAGTTTGTGCCCATTGCCCCTTGTCCTGTCACTGGGCACCACTGGAAAGAGTCTGGCCCCATCCTCCTGACCCCCACCCTGCAGATATTTAGAGGCATTTCTAAGGTCCCCTCTCAGCCTTCTCTTCTCCAGGCTGAACAAGCCCAGCTCCCTCAGCCTTTTCTTATAGAAGAGATGCTCCAGCGCTACTTATTTTAAGGGGTTACAGGCAATCTTTCACTTTATGCCTGTATGCCCATCTATGAAAATGACATTATGTGCATCATTTTCTGGGAATATACTTCTACTGCAGTGCACTACATGAAGCAAACATTGTATTGATAGAAAAGAAATAACAAAATATTAAAGGAAAATCAATACACACTTTAAAATCTCATCCTTCAGCCTTACTTAACTTTGTTTCGGCAGGCAATAAAGCTCCCAGGAGCTCTGAAAGCAGGCATGCTGCGGCACAGAGCTGATCACACTTACTGCTAGAAGTGGCACAAGCTGGAGAGGGGAGCAGATAACCTTCTCACAGAGACATCAGCATCTTCCTGGTGCCTGGCAAACAGCTCTGAGGAGAGAGGCTGGGGTTTTTTATACCCGAGGGCTACATTAATCAACAATTAGCATTCATCTGGGCACCTGGGAACTGGCCCATTACACTGACTACTGCCAGCTGTCACGCTGCAGGGCAGGCAAAGGAACCCACCAACACTTTCCTAACTGGTGAAATAAATAAATGTTAATTTGCTTCACCTTTTTCACCTCTTTCACGTATATTCAGTGTCTTCTCCATTTTCGGGGGGGGCATGCTGGGTCTCTGCCGCAGACCCCGTCTGCCGCGCTCATTCACAACGCAGGAGGAGCTGCTGACGTTAAACGCCTTTCTAGAGGCCAGAGCTTTTCCAAAAATGGGTCCAGAATTAGGTTAGTAAGTCGATATTTCCACACAAGATGATGTGCCCTGGTTTTCTGAAGTGCTGAATACCCAGAAGTTGCCTTGTGGGGCTTGGAACTTTATTTTTGGCACCTCGTTTTATAAAGAGACCATCTGTAACAGCTAGCTCTAGCTGCCGTGTAATTAATTCCGAGTTATGCAAGCCATTCATGAATAAGCATTATTTTCCATACATTAAACTCGCAGAGACAGGCTTCAGAACCGAATCGGTATTTAGCGAGGTAGGCCTCAGAAATTATCAATTAATGCTCCTTGACATTTTGTAAGTATGTTAATTTACGTTCACCTACTGCAGCTAACTTTGCATAAGATAACTCCGAGCCGCGGTTATAAACTACGAAGACTTATGCAGTTTGGGAGCATTATAGCTGCCCTTTATCATCTTTTTGACATAGTGCACATTGTGTATGCGACGCAGTGAAGATAAACACATATATAAAGCAGGCAATTACCTCAGTTCACACAGACGATCATATTTATGGCCATTTGCAGAGGCTTAATGTAATTCATTTACTCCAGGTGCTAGAGTAAATGCATCATTATAAACCCACGAGCCAGGTGATGAGAGGCAGCTATCGAGAGTTGCTGCTATCCAGCTAAGTCAGCAAAGCTCCACTGCTCCTTTCTGAGGTGGCTCGTGGTGGTCTGGGGCACGATGAGAGGAGTCGCTGGGGTCAGAGCCGCTCGCTGCCGAGCACTGGCACGGAATGCAGCAAGGAGAGGGTTTAACTGGGCTCCAGAGGTTAAAAATCTCGTTCATCTGAACAGGCAGGTGTTCCCCACACCAAGTGGCCGCTTGGAGCAGACCATGGCAGGATATGTTTTCGCAAGGAGAAGCTGAGAAACTTCTCCATGTTCCTCAGAACTTCTCCATGTTCTTTAGGGCATGGTTTAGCAGGTATGGTGGTGATGGGTTGACGGTTGGACTTGATGATCTTAGAGGTCTTTTCCAACCTGAATGATTCTATGACAAGGAGCTGGTGTGCTCTCTGCAGGGAAGCGATGGTGCTGGGGCTGAGCCTGGACCTTGCTCATCCTGGTCCAGCTGCTTTCCTCAGGCTCAGGTTTCCACCGTAGGCTCAAGAGGATGGAGAGCCAGCTTGAACATGAATCTGGACACGGGTGTTTGAGCTAAGCACAAGAAGGCAGCAGCCGGGGAAATGCAGGACCACGTCCCCAGCGCTGCCCACGAAGCACCACACAGCTTCCACGCGAGGCGGCTCTGAGCAGTGGGGCAGAGCCGGGCTTGCTGTCGCGCTGGCAGCTTGGTGACTCACCTCCCGCCCCACAAACACCTCTGATTAACGATGGGGGAGGGCTTCCCCAGACACTTTGCCCATCAAAACTGCCACTAGTATTGGTACATTACATGCGACCGATCAAGGGCAATTAAGGCCTAATTACTCTGTCTCTGTCGCGCTCCCTGCAATCACTCACACCTCTAGAAGGAGCGGAGGGTGGGCAGACAACCTGCCATTTGGATTTCCTATCATTTCACACCCGATTTGATCTGATGCAAAATGGGGAAGGCAGCAAAGAATCAAATCAGAAAAACCATTTAACCTCTCCGATTATGAGAGGCTGCATCACTCAAAATGCAGCATTTCCCAGGTTCTCGTTAAACTGGTATCAGCCTGGCTGACTCTGAATCCCAAAGACATACGGGCTGTACACGCGCGTGTCTGTGACTTGACAGCACGGGGGGGTGAGAGGAACGTTCAGTAAGTGTGGTTTTCGACAGATATATCCAGAAATCAGAAACGTTTTTGGGTTATATCTTCAACAGCCATTGTCTATTCTATTCCATAATGAATACGAGCGATCACTTCAGGAGATAAAACACATGCAAATTTGTTTAAAAAAAGCTCGGAGGAAGTGATAAGAAATGAATTACACAAACACAGTGAGAAAACCAAAAAGAGAAGGGCTGTTCTACAGTAAACACAGCTGATACCTTCACATCGTATCACCCTGGGGAAGGAAAAAGGGGGGATAAATTAAGCACTTCCTTCTGTAAGTACGTTTCAAAGTAATCTGATTACAACAGCTCCCACTAGCACCATTCCATGGCATCAATGAATGAAATCAATAACGAACATCAACATTTCCATTTTGTTTAACGGTTTTTGTAACTCAGTTTTTCACATATGGCTTGGCCAAGCGAGGGCCACGACTAACCCGGCTAGAACTTCTCCAGCTGATGTATCCAGGACTTCCTCATTTTTTGATTAACAAAGAACAACGTGGCTTCAAAGGTGATGCTGTGGTGTAATTATTTTGGAGAAAGTATAAAGCTTTTAGGACTTAGGGCTTGAATTGACTAATGCTGCTGGAGGATTTGATAGAATTTATTATTTAATGGTCATCTAACATCAGGACACTGTTGTCTTAATCCATCCTTGAATATTAAAATCTCGAAGTAAAGACTAATCCTTGTTCCCAGTGGTTTAAACAGACCAAACAGAGAGGAAGGGGAACACCGAAGCATGGTCCTACACATCAGTGGCACAGTGAGTGGACACCAGGTTCTAGGGTCATCATCCACAGCTTTTCCCACCAGAGTTTGCAGTCTCTGCTGTAAAATAGTTTCCTTCCACTGAAGTCAGAGCAGTGCAAAACTTCTCTCAAGTCTATACTCAGCATTGCACCTGCCTACACACCAATAAGCCGCCCCTGTGGTAATCCACGCCTCGAGTAGCCATCGACTTCCATGCCCACACAGCTGCCAGCATCTGGGCAACGGCGTCCTGCGTTCGTCTCAGCGGATGGGGCTGGCAGCAGAGGATTGCTGCGGCTCATTCTAACAATACTGTTTCCATATTCCTAAATATTCCACCCTTGTATGGCAGAAATCATATCAGAAAAAGCAAACTGAAAATCAGACATTTGCCCGTGTTGAGGCAGAGCAGTCTGGCCCTGCTTCTCTGTGAACACGTGGAGGTCGGCAGTGATCAGAAGAAACGATTCTTTAGGAAAGAAGCGGATGGCAAGTGCTCCAGGAGAGGCAAAATACGCTACGGCTGCTGTACAGCACCAGTTTCTGTGAAATTTCTCTTCAAAGCCTAATGAGTATTTTCCTTCAGAAAACAAGTGGGACAAAAGACTTCATGTTGCGTTCCAGCGGTTTCATGAAACAAACAAATATGGGTCAGTGGAAAATTCATGCCCTGTTCCAAACACTTGACCAAGTTCCTGCGAAATACTCACAAAATCAGCTTTGTGATCGGACGGAGCTCGCGTGGTGTCCCAGGGGATGAGCAGAATCACAGAATCACAGAATGTTGGGGGTTGGAAGGGACCTCTGGGGTCACCCAGTCCAACCCCTGCCGAAGCAGGGTCACCCACAGCAGGCTGCACAGCACCGTGGCCAGGCAGGGCTGGAATATCTCCAGAGAAGGAGACTCCACCACCTCCCTGGGCAGCCTGGGCCAGGGCTCCGTCACCCTCAGAGGGAAGAAGTTCTTCCTCGGGTTCAGCTGGAGCTTCCTCTGCTCCAGTTTGTGCCCGTTGCCCCTTGTCCTGTCGCTGGGCACCACTGAAAAGAACTTGGCCCCATCCTCCTGACCCCCACCCTGCAGATATTTGTAGGCATTTCTAAGGTCCCCTCTCAGCCTTCTCTTCTCCAGGCTGAACAAGCCCAGCTCCCTCAGCCTCTCCTCGTAGGGGAGATGCTCCAGTCCCCTAACCATCCTCGTAGCCCTCCGCTGGACTCTCTCCAGTAGCTCCTCATCTGTCTTGAACCGGGGAGCCCAGAACTGGACACAGTACTCCAGAGCAGCAGAGACAGGGTGCAGTTCTCAGCTGACGGCCCCCCCTCAAGCTCACCGGCTCCTGGCCTGGCGGGGGGCTGCCCGTGCCCCTGGCAGAGCTGCGAAGCCCACTCCCACTGCATCCGCCTGCGCTGCAGCCGAGGGACGTGAGCCATGGTTGGGCCACGATGTGCCGCGCTGCCCCGATCAGACCTGGGGAACGTGAATCGAGTGGGGTTCCAACACCCGGGGCCAACACAGGGAAGTACTAAGCACATTCCGATTTCCCTTTGAAATAGCAGGTTGGGCTTTTTTTTTTAATATATATACTGAAAACTTCTGCACTTGCTTAAATCTGGCACCGAAGAGCCGTTTTCTTCTCACAAGCTGCCATCTGCCGTATTTCCCAACTCAGAGAACGCCTTCTAAGAGGTGCAAAGCCAGTCTAAAATCCGAGGCCACGGCAGGGCACTGGGAGCTGGGCTGGGCTCACCAGAACCGACGCGCTGAGGGAGACCACGCGGCAGGAGGGGCTGAGGCCGGCCAGAGCATCGCTCTCCTCTGCCCCCACCTCCCTCCTCCGGCACGCACAGGCCTCAGAGTGGGATGGCGGTGCCGCAAGAAAGAGCAACAGGAAAGAAAGAGAGGAGTCTTTATCTTACAACAGTTGCAGATTTTCCTAACCCCTTGTCCTCTGGACCAACGTGAAGGCGCTCCAAGCACGAGCTAAAGCAATCACGTTTCATCACACAGAGGAGCCCAAGCTGCCTCGCACTGTGCGAGCAGGCAGACCTTTCTGAACCACTAACGAGCAAATAATTCACTTTCAACTACAAACAGGCAGTCTTGTGTAAACTCCGAGAATAATCCCACACTGTACGTGAGCCAAAAGCAATAAACGCTCCGCGCCACGTCTTGACAATAAAGCTAATGTACATGGCTTGCTTCATCAGAGAGCGCAGGGCCTTGTTAGCTCAAGCATCCTTCAGCAGGATTTCAAAAGAGTTGGATTACACTCCACAAAGCCCTGGCACCACGTCTGCGAAACGACACGGCGGTTTTCACGCTTGCTGCGACCGCCGGAGTAATTTCCTTCTTTGCAAGGCCACGTTCCGTAGCACAACGCAGCCGGAGAAATCAATATTCTCAGTGCTCCTCGCCGGCCCGCGTGCTGCTTGGGCTCTTTGGAGAGGTTTAGCGGCGGCGTGACCCTCTCCAACCCGTGCAGAGCATCTTTCAGGCGTAACGCGCTGCTTACCTGGTGAAGCCATGTGTTTGTGACAAGAAAACAGCAGGGCAGTTCATGCTGGTGAGGGATGGCAAACAGAGCCAGAAAATCAGGAGGAGCTGCGAAGAGCTGAGCCTGATAAACTCCTCAGCCTTGGGGCAGAACGCAGCGGAGAGTGATGCCTCCGCGAGGCTGGCATTTGTCTCTCAAACATGGACATTCTTCAACACGCGGCGTAGGGTGGATTGCACAAATCACCTCAAGGGGAACAGGGGCATTTGCGAGGAACGCAGCCTCCTCCGTTTGCAGCCCCAGGAACGAAGGGATGCAGTCCCTGCGTGCCACCGCACGCGTCACCTCCCAGTGTCCTTGGGTTCTGCCACATCTCTGTTTTCTGGGAGAGGAACACAAGGCTTAACAAAACACTTCTGGGTTTTTTTTCCAATGAGAAAATAAGAACGGGTTAGTTCAGAATAAATGGATATTTGTACGGAAAGCCATTTCACAGAATCACAGCATGGTGGGGGTTGGCAGGGACCTCTGTGGGTCACCCAGCCCAACCCCCTGCCCAAGCAGGGTCACCCAGAGCAGGCTGCACAGCACCGCGTCCAGGCGGGGCTGGAATAATCTCCAGAGAAGGAGACTCCACAGCCTCCCTGGGCAGCCTGGGCCAGGGCTCCGTCACCCTCAGAGGGAAGAAGTTCTTCCTCGGGTTCAGCTGGAGCTTCCTCTGCTTCAGTTTGTGCCCGTTGCCCCTTGTCCTGTCGCTGGGCACCACTGGAAGGAGTCTGGCCCCATCCTCCTGACACCCACCCTTGAATATTTCCAGTTTTTAGAAAAAGCCCTCTTCTCCAGATTCCGGGCCTGCATTTCGTGGTTGCCACACTCTCACCCTTTTTGCTGTCATTTCCCTCACTGAGAAAACTGAAGGATGAAAAAAAGCGTGAAGAAGAAATTCTGCCCAGATTTAAAATAACAGCACATTCAGAAAAGCATTCATTTTTCGAAGGGCAACTTTTTTTCAGACAGTTTTCCAGCAGGAATGACAGGGATACCAGCAGAAGGTTCAATACTCGTGGTGTGACCAAGCTCCGTGTCTCCACCAGTTTTATGGCTGGTTTTGTGACTGCTTCACCATAGCCACTTTGGGTTCAAACCCAGACAGTTCCAGCACTTGGAAATGTACCACGCGAGGGCCGTTTGGCTCCGTTCAGAGCAAGGACAGTGCTGAGAGCCGCAGGTCCGAGACCGGCTGGGCTGTCTGGGCGCCAGGAGGTCCCGCGGAGCTGGACGCCCGGGCGCTGGTTGGGCGAGGACCGAGCTCCGGGTTGCAGACCTTGGGGCACCCACCGTGCTGACCCATGGACCCGGTGGTAGCGATACTTCACCCCCCGTCCAGAGATGAATCGTACAACTCTCCGCAGCCGAGACCCCCACGTCGCCCTGCCCCGCGGCGCCGCAGCTCAGCACCGACCCCACCACGGGTGCCGGTGGGAGGGGAGGTGACGGGGAGCAATCAGGAGGAGCGGATCGCAACAGACCGCAATCTGGAGACTGTAAAAATGAATAGTTTGTGTTTCACTGATTTTGATGTGGCCGTATCATCTGTAAATTATACACGCAGCTATTTTTCCAGTTAGCCATTATTCTGTCAGGCGACCGGCTGCCAGTTCCAGCCCCCCTAGCCATATGCACGGCTGTAAACCCTGAAAGCAGCTGTCTCCAAAGCAAGCCAGTTCAGGAAGAATAGGGAAACAAATTACATAAAAGCAGATTAACTTCTCTTTAACTTCCTTCGAAATATTTCTTCCCCACAGCCTCTGTAATCCCATTTTTTAAGGGAATTTGGTCTCTTTATTTGTTATACTTATCAGTGTGACTTGAATTTAAAGCTTTATACTGCGTGTTTCTGCCCGTGGACCTGTTGCAATTATAACCCTCGCTCTTTTCGATGGTGGGAACGGCTCTTTGCGCAGTTGTCAGCCCATGGCACTGATGCTTCACGGAAGACAGAGATGGCCAGGGCACGCTTGGTGCGTCTGGTTGTGCAGCTCCTCGGTGGGCAGTGGCAACATTCTGGCAGTCTGGGGGTTTTTATTGTCTTCTCTTTTAACCTCGGTCTACTTGGACACGTAACTCTCCCCATCTCACAGAATCACAGAATCACAGAATAGTAGGGGTTGGAAGTGACCTCTGTGGGTCATCTAGTCCAACCCTCCTGCCGAAGCAGGGTCACCTACAGCAGGCTGCACAGGACCTTGTCCAGGTGGGGCTGGAATATCTCCAGAGAAGGAGACTCCACAACCTCCCTGGGCAGCCTGGGTCAGGGCTCCGTCACCCTCAGAGGGAAGAAGTTCTTCCTCATGTTCAGCTGGAGCTTCCTGTGCCTCAGTTTGTGCCCACTGCCCCTTGTCCTGTCGCTGGGCACCACTGAAAAGAGCTTGGCCCCATCCTCCTGACACCCACCCTGCAGATATTTATAGGCATTTATAAGGTCCCCTCTCAGCCTTCTCTTCTCCAGGCTGAACAAGCCCAGCTCCCTCAGCCTCTCCTCGTAGGAGAGATGCTCCAGCCCCCTCATCATCCTCGTAGCCCTCCGCTGGACTCTCTCCAGTAGCTCCTCATCTTTCTTGAACTGGGGAGCCCAAAACTGGACACAGTACTCCAGATGAGGCCTCACCAGGGCAGTGTAGAGGGGAAGGAGAACCTCCCTCGTCCTTCTGGCCACGCTCTTCTTGATGCACCCCAGGATCCCATTGGCCTTCTTGGCAGCCAGGGCACACTGCTGGCTCATGGTTAACCTGTCGTCCACCAGGACACCCAGGTCCCTCTCCGCAGAGCTGCTCTCCAGCAGGTCCACCCCAAGCCTGTACTGGTGCCTGGGGTTGTTCCTCCCCAGGTGCAGGACCCTGCATTTGCCTTTGTTGAACCTCATCAGGTTCCTCTCTGCCCAGCTTTCAGCCTATCCAGGTCATGCTGAATGGTCTCACAGATGGGCTGCACCGAGCCGGCAGTACCTGCCAGCTGCAGGCTGGGTTTAACTGGGACCGACAAGATGGAGCGGTATCGCGTCAGGACATTTCTAACAAATATGATATTTCACAAGGTTCCAACAAGTGTCATGATTTCTTCCTCAGGAAGCAAAACTATTCAGAAGATACTCCTAAAATAATGCCTGAATGCTTCTGTATGCACACCGATCTTTGTCACCCAGCTTAAACACAATAAAGCTAAACGTGACGTACTCTCCCACATCCTCTCCGTTCTGCTCTAAAAGCTTTGTCTTTTTGTCTGAAAGATGTAAAATAGGGAGAACAGTTTGCCAGGTGCCTAAACGAGTAGGAAGCATCCCTGCATGGTGGGCGCTGCACCTATAAAGATCCCCGAGGTCTTCCTTTGCATAAGGAAAGGAGGAACGGAGGAGCCCCGAGCAGGGAGCCTGGCGTCCGTCCTGCTCCGGGAAAATCGCGTGCAACGTGGGAGGAGGGGAAGACCAGTCCCTTTGGGGAGAGCACGAGATCAGAGAATTAAAAACTGAATGAGCTCCCTGTGCCCTCTGCAATTAAAGGGAACTTGAAAGCGTTTCAGTTTGGTGATATCATTAATTTCCCCTCTTCCCCCTCCCTCCTGCTGCAGTTCAGAAGAGTTCTTTCCAACTGTTTATTGACTGCGTGATGAAAGACTGAGCTGAAGAGACCCTCAGAAAAGGAAAGTTTGAAATGTTCTCAGCCCTTTCATCAGTTCTTTAAACAATGCTCAGAAAGACATGAGAGAAAGACCTTGTTTGAGAGAAATATTGTAATTAAAGCTGCGTGCAGTGGGCTGTGCTGTCCGAATGTGACTCAGATACTTGCAGCCCTATGTCGTGTGAAGATGTAGTTGGCAATTCTGTCGCAAACAAGGCTGTTAAGAAACACGTTTATACTTACCCAGCTATTTCCTTTATCTGCTAAGGAACAAAATTGCTTTGGTACACCAGCTAGGTAGGAAACGCAGCACATTATAGTTTAAATATAAATGTATGTGCACAGAACACGCACATGGCATGAGCCCAGGGATTTCGGGGAGCACGGGATCACACCGTGTGCCAAGCACCTCCAAAATAAAACCTGAGCGCAGGGCACCCCACACCTGCATGGGCAGACCCCACGGGTTCTTGCCTTGTGCAAGCAGTCTGCGCCTGTCAAAGAACCCGCAGGGATATTTTTTAACGTGTCTGCCTTTTTCTGATGAAATTTCCAAATTCCTGAAGAGCACACCTGAAAATTTCTGCCCTGTGTTTCTTCTCCTGTAATTCCTTACAGTCTCGTCCTGTAGCCGGAGGGCAACTGAGCCTTGGTAACTCACAGGCTGGTCCCGTAGATGGTGGGAGCACCAGCGGGATGGGTTTCTACACCAGTATCACTGCTGTAAACTGCCTGGGTCTACTCAGACAACACAAACAAGCCAACGGGAAGAGCTGCCAAATCTCACTTTTCGTGACTTCTTAAAATTGGAAGAAATCCTCAGAAACATCCCAAGCCCATCAAATTTCCTGGGCACAGTTTGCCCACAGAAAGGATCAAAGACTTCAAACAGCTCCGTTTCATTGGCACAGCTGGATCAAAGGCGCTTTCAAAGTCCAGACAGCCACAAGGCAGTGACAGGACCAGTCCCTGATCAAAAGCGTGGGGGCAAACACGTGCGGTTTGCTGGAAACCTCTCATCCGAGCTTCATCGTGTGACAGCTTTGTTGTCATGGCAAGAGACGAAAGCCTCACAAGGGACTACTCCTGGACGTGGTGGAGGAGGAGAAGGCACAGCCACGTGTGCCATGGCTACTCACGGCAGTCAGCACTTGCAAACAGCTCCTGGCTTCTCACAGTTGCAATTAAAAAGGGAAACCTCCGAAATCACAGCCCACATCACCACACTGGTGTGAAGGCACCAAGTGGGAATCCGCGGGGCGAGGTTGCCGGCCGGCCGCGAGCTGGCAGCCCGTGCCAATGGTGACCATCTGGCCTGCCTTTGGGACCTGCTGCTGGAGATGGCTCCTCTAAGTATTAATTTTTGTTGAACAAAGCTTCTCTGACATGTTGTTTACTTCTGCTGGAGTCTGTTAGTCCATCGATACAGTGCGGTGCTGAAGGCGCCCGACATTTGGCTACTGTCCCCAAACTTGGCAGGGGTCACAAGCAGAGAGCACGAGGGAGGAGCAGGAACTAAAAGGATAATTGAGATCTGTGGGGCTGGACTGGGCGGAGCAGGAAGGGTTAACACGGTAATCACATTACAAAGCAGCCCTAATTATTTCAGCAATCAAAAGCAATGACTCACCTTACCAGGCAGCCAATTAATACCATCACAGACATTTTCCTTGTTTACTTTCTTGTCTTCTCAGACTAGAGGGAGAACGTGGGGGATCCCAATCCTGGCCATCTGGTATTAGTGTGAAAAATACGGTAGGGGATATACAGTTGTCTCAGTAACTCCCTTCTAGATGATAAAATCACACGTTCTCGTGATCCTGCTTTTGCTTTTTTTTCTAGGCTTTACTCACACATGACTACAACCCTAGGAGATTTGTCCATTTACAATCCCAACCTCAATCAGCTTACTTCAGGTGCCTTATTAAAACCGTGGTTCCCAGAGAGTAATTTTTACTCAGAATTGAGAATTTTATATGCTGGAGTCCAGAGCGGTGGGTCTGGCTTCTGTCCACGCTTTCTCTTGAGGGCTGCTCTGAGCATCTGCCCTTGGTGTGACTCCGAGCGCTGGTAGTTGGTGGTGTAAGCTCTCCACACAGCTCATGGACTGCCCATCAAGAGCAAGCCAAAACTCAGCTTTGTGGTCAGCAATACTACTTTTTTTGCGCTAGTGCACTCCCCAGCACTACAAATTTAACCAGGATCTGGTATAATTCCATAATCACGCCACTCTTGGCAGACAGCAGGTCATGGCTGTCCTGAAACCTGAGCGACGTACCGAGGTCAGCCCAAGATCCCTGACGGTTCAGGCACAACGCTCTCCTTGGCACCTGCAGTTGCCTCCCATAGACTCTTCCATTTGTCTCAGAAAGCCTGAAAAATGAAAATAAGCTCCCACGCAAGTTTGCTTCTCCTCCTCTCGTACAAAACTGCTCCATAAATTGCCCTCAACGCCGCTGTGCAAATGAGGCAGCTGCTGAGAGCCTGAAGAGCCCCGCGCGCACGGGAAGCAGTCTCCTAGCAATAAGGAAGATGTAAAAGCCCTCAAAACAGCTCCTCCTTCCATCTCTTTTCAGCGACTCACACTGTACAATACGGTTTTTTAGATTTGGGTGGTTTTTTTCCCACTTTCTTACAGCAAAACCACTCATCCTCTGCGTGTGTGTGTGTCAGGTGAAATGAGGCAAGGAACAGGGCGCCTGCATCACCTTCACTTACGAACACACGCTCATCCCAGGTGTCCCAGCCAGGCTGAATGCGTTTCCCACTTTCCTGCTGACACGAGGGAAGAAGCTGTAAGCGCCGCAACGATCTGCAGTTACGAGGCGCCGTGCACAGCCTGGGCAGGCTACCCACCACCCGCTCCGCCTGCTACGTCGCACCAGCGCCTCGTGGATCCGCTGCAAAACAGAAGGCAAATCGTTTTGAATGTGTCTCGTGCTTGGGAACAACCGCTCTCAAGGCAGGGGAGTGATGCAGCTCTGGAACTGGTGGGAGGGAAGAATTATGCTGTCTGACCTGGCAGGGGTTCTAGCAGCAGTGGTAAGTAAAAACGGAGCCGCTATCGGATTTACACCGTCTCACAGCCGAGCTGTGGCGAAGGACTGCGGAACTGTCCAAGAAAAAATAATTATTTAAAAACCAAACATACACATAGCTCAATGGCCAAATTTGATTCAGTCGCAGGAGACATACCCAGACACGTTTCTGAACACCCCCCATAATTTTCATCTCTTTTTTTCTGGAATAATCCTCACCCTCTAATTTGGACTGAAAAATATCTAAAAATAGTTCCAGAGAAGAACTCTAATGAATTATGCAATGGACATATGCTCTCGCATCAAATCTTGACGCTTGCTTTATCTGGTGTCACGCAGAAGATTGAAGCTGGGGACTGTGCTGGGAATGATCCCAGACTTGCAGTGGGATTCTAGGTCACATCACTTTGTCTCTGATCAGGCATGGGAGCACCTGGGAGAGCAGATGGCTAGACAATGCAGCTATCACTGGTGGGTTTAATTTTCCTGGATTAAGGAGCAAGTGCTATGCAAGTGGTTTGATTCGCTAAAGACACAGCAGCAACCCTGGCACAGGAAATCCTTCCAGAGCTCCCACAATGAACTGTCTTCTCGCACAGTTTCTGGTCGGACTGCAAATTTACAGACAACTCGTTCACCAGTCGCTGCCCAGTTACTGCCATTTTTATCATAGAATCCTAGAATCATAGAATGGTTTGGTTGGAAGGGACCTTAAAGATCATCTGGTTCCAACCCCCCTGCCATCAGCAGGGACATCTTCCACCAGCCCAGGGTGCTCAGAGCTCCATCCAACCTGGCCTTGAACCCTGCCAGGGAGGGGGCAGCCACAGCTTCTCTGGGCAGCCTGGGCCAGGGCCTCACCACCCTCATGGGGAAGAATTTCTTCCTAATATCTCCTCTAAATCTGCCCTCTTTGAGTTTAGAGCCATTCCCCCTTGTCCTATCACTACACCCCCTTGTGCAAAGCCCCTCTCCATCCTTCCTGTCGGCCCCTCCAGGCACTGGCAGCTGCTCTAAGGTCACCCCGGAGCCTTCTCTTCTCCAGGCTGAACAGCCCCAGCTCCCTCAGCCTGTCCTCGTAGGAGAGGTGCTCCAGCCCTCGGATCATCTTCGTGGCCTCCTCTGGACCCGCTCCAACACATCCATGTCCTTCCTATGTTGGGGGCTCCAGAGCTGGACGCAGGACTCCAGGTGGGGTCTCACGAGAACAGAGTCAAGGGGCAGAATCCCCTCCCTCGCCCTGCTGGCCACGCTGCTCTTGATGCAGCCCAGGACACGGTTGGCTTTCTGGGCTGCCAGCGCACATTGCCGGCTCGTGTTGAGCTTCTCATCCACCAGCACCCCCAAGTCCTTCTCCTCAGGGCTGCTTTTGAGCCACTCTCCACCAAGCCCATACTTGTGTTTGGGATTATCGTGCAACTCTAAGAAATACCCTGCCGAAAAAAGGCAATTTAAAATCTAGCTTCCGACCAGGCTGCCCAGGGAGGTTGTGGAGTCTCCTTCTCTGGAGATATTCAAGACCCGCCTGGACAAGATCCTGTGCAGCCTACTGTAGGTGACCCTGCTTCGGCAGGGGGGTTGGACTAGATGACCCACAGAGGTCCCTTCCAACCCTTACTATTCTGTGATTCTGTGATTCTGTGACCACACAAAGCGCAGTGTGCTTTCTCTCAATGTGAACAAGGGGAGAACAAAAGTCTTGAATTTGTTTTGTAAATCTTTGCGACTGCCTCTCCTTGCCGTCGCGAACCTGCAGCCTTGAGATCTGCCAGCTGCACACCTTGGGTGTTTGCAGAGAATCGTCCCCCAGCATCGCCTTCCCCAGGGAAGGCACGGCGTACCGCCAACCGGCAGCTTCGTTCCGCCGGCCCTCGCGCAGGCGAGCCGGCTGCGAGCCATCCAACTAGCCGCTGTCTGCTGCGCTCTGCTCACCGCCGCAGCCGGGGCTGCTCGCCGGAGGCACAGCCAGCCCTCAGGACTGCGAATCTCAGCGACGCTCTCTCACTAGGAGCTTTTGGGGCTGAACTTGGGGAAATCTTGTCCTGAGCAGTAAACAAAGAAGAACTGTCCTGGAAAAAGAATTGATAATCATAACACATGACAATTTTGTTCTGCAAGTAATTAATTAGCCAGTCGTGAAAAAGAGCACTCTTCCAGAGATGGATACGACGGGGTAAATTTATTCCTAGTATACCCCTATTGCCTTCCGTGGAAATACATTAGGAGTGGATTTAGTCCAGCGTGGGTGTAGAACGCATCGCTACAACTTCATCCCTAAACCACACAGACAGATGTGAAGATTACTATGAGGGTTCCCTGCTTTAGAGTTCACAAATGAATTTCGTGTTTCTCTAAAAAAGGGCATAGCAGGATTACACAGAGAAAATTACACATTCTTATATTAAATTTTAGTTAGAAGCAGCTTCAAGATAAAATTAAATAGTAGTAGCAAATGTACTCTAATAAAACAACACTGATACTAAAAAAAGGGAATTACTCTCTTACTACTTTCACACCTATCAAATTTAGAGGAAGAAAAAAACCTACAGTACCACTGTGTGCATTATCAGGACAGTCAATGAGACATGAAACAAGGACGAACTCCATTTGCCTGGGCAAAAAGCCCAGTTTGGAAGTAATTGCTGTAGTGGTGTAGCAGCTGCAGATATAGCCAGATCAAATCCAAAGATCAAATGCTTATTTCATTTTGATAAAAGTCATTAAACCACAAATCAACTTACTTGGGAGTACAGTCAGGAAATAACTCTGTATATACCATCTGCACCTAACTCTCCCCTAATAAATTACAGCAGTGACAGCAGCTTTCTTATGTGAAATCCCCAAACTTATATTTCATTAAGTATCAACATTTCTCATTTAGATTTTATTTAACAGATAAGCCACCGCACCATGTTTAAAATCAGACCGGAGGATTTCTGAGCTGAGGGGGTGTGTTGGGACCGTCTGCCTCCCTTGACAGCTCAGGACCAGGCGTTCGAATGCACGTGAGGAACCCCTCTCCCTTTGAGTCTCCTGACGATGGGCACAGAGAAGGGAACGGCGTCGAGGGCTCACCTGCAAAATTCAGGGAGCACCAATGAAGCCCTGGAAGTGTGGCCTTCTGCAGGGACAAGAGAGCAAGAAAAAAACACAGAAGGTAGCAATTGCGTTGGAGCAATTTAATTATTGAAGTGCACTTTCTTCAACACGTTCACTTGGCAATTTAATCAGCCTTTGGAGAGCTTCTGGCCATCCGTCACAGGCTGCTCCAGCAGGCACAGCCTCTGCCCGCAGGTCGGTGCAACACCAGCCAACCCCACCCTGAGCATCCCTCGCGTGGGCAGGGATTTGCTGCGGTGGATACAGGGTGGGAAGGACGATTTCACAGCAAGAGGAAGCTTGCTACTTCTCTCTGCTTCGATGTGAAGATTCCAGAGACTTGATTCATTATATCATCCCAACACAGACCACGACGCTACCGTGCACGGTGGCTTCTCAAGGGGCCGATGCAGGCTGCGCTGTAGAGCCAGTACAAAGGTAACAGCCCTCCTCTACTTATTCAGGCTTGCCTAAACTCATATGGGCTTGTGAAGAAGAGTTTAGGACTATTTTATTACAGTCAAATTATAAGAGTCTCACCCTTTCTGAATAGCATTTTATCCTCCTCTTTATTTAATCAGGATTTAAGCAGACAATTTTTGTAATAACAAACATCCCTGCAGCTGCGCCAGAATCTGGCCCAGTTACCTATACCTACACGAAGTTCCAGCTTTCATGCTGTGATTATAGCAATCAATCTCAAACTCTCACTGCTTATTAACTTAATAGATTGATCTGGATGTCTGGACCTGCAATTCTAATACCACTAATGTTCATCAAAACTTTGAGAGATCAAAGATCAAATCTTCACCTTAATAAATCAATCAGGTTTTTAGACTAGGAATCAATTTGCTGATTTGCTTCTAATACACCTCCCACAAAAGGTAATTCGCTGTTACCTGTGCCCTTCAGAAAATCTCTGCATTACTGACTGATGGATTTAGAGCTAAAAAAATCATTGTTAAATTCCCGATTAATAAAAAGTTATCATGATAATGTTGGCCCAACTAATGGACAGATTATGAAATCTTCACATCAGTTCTTTTTTTCATGGTAGTTCTTTCTTGTATTTACTGGCTAAGGAAAAAAGGGCTCACCTACCAGTCCTGTGCTGAGCTCCGTCCATTCCCGGGATGGTGTCCATCCTCTGCAGAGTGCCCATAGAAAAGCTTCTTTTGGGTTGGTTGAGGAACAAATACTCATTTTTGGTAGTCCGCTGCTTTCCCACACACACTCTTTTAGTGAGTCTCCCTTCCACCTGTATTAATGATATGATTGGAAATTTTTGGCATGTAAGTGGGAATTACTTCTAATCCTCAAATTATTAGAATTCGTAGCATCCAGGAGTGATTTTTGAAGATAAAAAGAAAAGTTTTAAATGAGTTTTGAAATATTCTTCTGAAAACTAATATAATAGCATAACTATTGGATTTTTTTTAATAAAACCCCAGCAATCTGAATTAATATATTTATATTAATGGATTCTCTGTCTATGCTAAGCCTCGATATGTTCTTACTTCAAGCCAACTTTTTGAATATTAACCAGGAAGAAAGGGAGTTAGTCTACAATGCACAGTTATCAGGAGACCAAGGCAAAGTTAGTCTACCAAAGGTGATGATATTAGTAATGACATTTATGCTGCAGGAATTTAATTAGACTGAAAAAGAATTTGTAGTAAGGATGTCATAATAACTCAAGACAAAATGAAAATCAGTCCAAAGGCATTCAGACCCTAATTAGTTTGGAAGCAGCAGATTAAAGATAAACTTCGAAAAACTGGTGGAGTGACTGGCTATTAGGGGCCACTAGAATGTATAATGTCACGTTCGATTTTTCACTTTTTGATGCTTTTAGATAAGACCAAGTGCAAAGTATTTTAAAAAATACAGGAGCTGATTTCTTTTTAATTTCTTCAAAAGATCAAACGTTTTTGCTTTTAATAAAACCAATGACAGTCACAAGGCTTGGCTGTTGACACTGATTTTTTTTCCCTAAACATTATGAAATAATGAGCTGTACAACACCTTGGTTATATATGGAAAATGGCAACTCTGTGTGTAAAGACAACATTCAGTTTATGTGTACTGCCTTTTGAAAAAAAAAGGAAAAAAAAGGAAAAAAAAAGGTGTTTCTGATCACCCACAGCAAGTTACTTTCTTGGTGTTGGCTTGTTCTGTTCAAAACACGTGAAAGGAATAATGAAGCAGAACGTTCATAAAAGAACCAGGAGGATTTTCAAGCTCCGTTGATTGATCTGTAGGTGCTCCCATTTAAGTAAGAAGAAAAGGAGATCTATGCAAAACACCTTGCTGTCACCAGTCAATGGATTGTAAAGCCGTGGGACGCTGGTAGAGCTTTTCCAGCTGAGCCCTCGCGTCCCAGCCGGCCCCGGGGTGTCGATCCCCTCACGTCAGGGATGCCTGGCTGCTTCCCACCCCACGGATGCCAACTGCAAACTCACGCTCACTTTCAACTCTAAGCTCACAACGTAGTGCATTGACCGAGCGAAGACAGAAGCCAAACACCTAGGTCATGCAAAAGACCTCATTTTACACTCTTACCAAAGGAAGAGACCTGAAGGAGGACGTAAGTTCACCCAGACCGAAATCCTGGGGAGCTGCCATCTCTGAGCAGGAGGTTATCCGTCCAACATCTCCGGGACCCTCTATTGTAAATTCCCTCCATGACTTAGGTACCAAAGCAAGTCAAGTAAGTGGCCCATCCTTCACCTTCCAGTAGTATACCTTTAAAACAAAAAATATGGAAAAAATCCACAGAAAAGACAATAACTTACTGTCTGCCTGCTTTGGTGAGGGACCTTAACCCTGCATCCTGTGGGACGGCTTTAACGACCTGTTTTGATTTCACACAGCACATTTTCTTCTGGTTTATCCCAAGCGGAACAGACTCAGCAGAGTAGGGAAATTCAAAACTGGGAAGAAAATACGTTTAGTAGAAAAATCTAGGATTACATAGATTGAAAACATTCTAAGAGTAGTAGCAGAGGCTATTTTGAGCATGCTATTCAACTATATTCCTGCTTTAAACAATTTCTGCATCAAACCCTATCTAAAACAAGAACACAGTGAACAAAGCAAAACAGCAGCTCTCCCTAATTTGCACTCAAAGCAGTTAATTTGCTGGGTTGACTAATGGATTGCTTTTTATTGTAAAGTTCATGAAACCATATCAATATTCATTTCTCATCTAAAGAAATGCCCAACAGCCGTGCTAGATTCCTGCCTGCACACTGCATCCCTGCGAACGTTGACAGTGCCTCATTAGCATCAACACACTCTAGTTCAAATAAAAGCAAAGCTGCACTTGCCCAAGATTAAAAGTATGGCCTTGAACTGTCCATCTGCAAAAATTCCTCTCTCTCTTTGCCCTTTCTCAAGGACAGAGACATTCCCCCCATCTTTAGGACAGCTTAAAATGCTGCTCTCAGCCTTTCGGTGCTCGGTGCATATGGTGCTCCCCACGCCATCTCCCGCTGCAATCTTTCTGCCACTTCCCTCGCTGGCCTCGGGCTGTCTGTACAGGTGCTGCAGCAGACTGCTCCTTTACTGCTGATTTGTGCTGCCGTTATTCACTCCCTCTGCTCTTCTCCTTGGCTCGAGTCGTGCTGTTTTCCTCTATGCTGGATTGTTAAACCAAAGTATGAAGAGCATCCTTCCAAAAAATATCTGCAGTGCTAAATCAGTTAGGCTTTTCATTCGACCTTCCACAGGGTCAAAACAGGTTGAAGGTTTTTTCACCTGTATCTAAACATTTTTCATTCCGGGAAAGGAGTAAATTACATTACAGACATCAGCAGTATGAAAGAGTCTGCTGCTGTGAATTCTGGAGTACAATTCCCACAGCCGGTGAGGAGAGGGATTTTGCCTCGCCAGCGCGTAAGACAGACTACAGTTTCTTCAAACCTCGCTTTGTTTTGGTTTCTTTGTTAGAATCAAGAGAGATTTCTGAGTGAGGAGCTAAGCCGAAGCGCCAGTGGGTGATGCGTAGCTTGCAGGGAGGTCAGCGTTTATACCCGTCTCCTCCAGGTCATGTCTTCTCAGCAGCCTTGTGACACTGGCCCGGCAGTGGCCCAAGGGGTTCAGCTGTCCAGGAAGCTTGGAAGGATGGAGAAGACGACAAATCTTCCACCAGGAGTAGGCAGGGAAGAGGGCAGCCACGGCAGATGGCAGCGAAGAAGGAACATACAGTGGGTTGTGCTGGATGACGAGCTGTCAGTTAGCATTTCTGGAAAAAAAAAATAATTTTCCATATAATTACATCCATCCCTCATACGGTGTCTTTCGCCCTGCACTGAGAGTCCCTCCTCGTAACCTCTGGAGGACCAGAGGCACAGAAAGAGAGGCACCACAGCAGCCAGGAGCACCGGCCAGCTTCTGGCGAGAAGAACCAGCTTGTGCTGGGTGACAGCGGGGCTGGACGGCTGCCGGCTCCGTCGCTGGCTGGTTTGAGGGGGGCTCAGCCCTCTCCCCCCTGCCCTGCCATCTCCTTCACCACCACACATCACGCAGCCAACGCTGAGCACATCTTTGAAAGCCCAGGCCGCTCAGGTCTTGTACTTCAAACATCAAGGTCCAAGTCAGAGCAGAGAGTTGAGAGTTTACTCTCTTTAATGTCTTCTGCAAAATTAATTACTGGTCATTTGACAAAATTAATTGACCTTATAATAAGGTTTCTAAAAATCCAATTGCTGTAATTCTTTAAATTACTTTCTGTACAGAGTATCAAGTTCTCTCCTGCCTGCCTTACACCTCCCATAATGCTCTACTCGGTGAGTATAAAGCAAGGAAGAATTTAATCTCTAATATATAATTGGCATACACTTATTTCCCTAGGGAACTGACCCGATCTAGAGCACTGGCTATTTATAACACATTCAGAAATACACTGCGAGGCAAAAGGGTAGAAAAGCTGTTAAGAAAGTCTGTATTTGTTGATGAAACTAGAAAAAATTAATATAGCTGTGGATTCTCATACCAATACCTTCACAGTTTGCTGCAGATTTTAAACTGTTACTAAAACTGTGTGTTACCCACGGCGAAGGCAGCTCCCCGCAATGGGCACAGCCATGCCGCACCGTCAGAGCAAACCACCCCGTCCAACCTCGAACGTCTTCTCTCTTTGGCTTGGGAGATTTGAGGTCATGGCTCGGGACCAGTTCCCTCTCAAGTGAGATGGCCTCATCCGCACTGCAGACCTGCTGGGACCTGCCAGGCAATCCCACAGCAGCATGGCGACGTTGGGCCAACATAGCTGAGATGATACCAGCAATGTTCCACAGCTCATTGGAGCTATGAGACAGCATGATGGTGAGAATGCACATTGCATCTGTGACAGCAGCCCCGCAGAGCTGCCTCTTGGAGGGAACTAGCTGGCTCACCTCGAAACAGCTTCCAGCACGGCCAGCCAGACGGTGAAGACCAGGAGCAAACAACGGAGTGAAGTTATCTGGCAACGCAGATGGGCCCTGAGTCATTTCTTGGATCTGGCCTTCAAACACAGCGTGACAGTCAGCGCTGCAGTCAGGTTTTGCAGGAGCTTCACGAGGAGCTGACAGCGGAGGAGTGTGCCAGATATCCTCTCGCCTTCGAACCGTGCCTTTTCCCATGGCTTAGTCTTGCCCGTCGCTGCAGTTGCTGTCAGCCGGCCACATGGCACTGCGCTGCAGCTCCGGAGACAACACTGGTTATTTTGGTGGGGTGAGGGCACTGCGGAGTTTTTATTCAAAAAAATCTAGAATAGTTGAGGAAAGCTCGCTTTAAGCTGACTCTACTGGATAATCTTTCTGAATAACATCTGCGTTTGGCTTCAGGCAGAGGAAAGGTTCAAAATTTCCAATCATTAATTCTCATGAATACAGATATTCAAGCACTCCTCGCAAGCCCAGAGCATCACTTGCTAATGGAGCTGCTTCCCACTGCCACACTCAAAGCTGGCAATGGCAACCTTTGCCCATGGCAGTGCATCAGGGCATCCTGGAGTCGGTGGGTGAGCAAATCACGGGACGTGCTTAGGGCCTGCAGGGGCTCCTGCAGCCAGGAGGGAAGAGACGTCGTTTCAAAAGGAACTAAAATTCTTCCATTCTCTCCTTGTTTTTCTGGAGAGCTACGAGCATTTGTCCCTTCTCGTTCCCCTTGCTAACTTTTATCATCAGAGAAAACGACCGAAGAATGACACGGGAACAGAGAGACAGCTTCCTTGCGCCAGCAAAGAGAGACTCAAAGTCTCTGCACCGACTTCTCATGATGAAATACTGATAGAAAATACTATAACACAAGAACAAGTTTAAAATCACTCAGTCCTTTATATACAAATCTTTTTTGTTCAACTGTAGCCTGGTGCTACCAGACAGCTTTTCCAACTTACATAAGACTGACTTTTCAAAAAACCCAAACACATCTTGCAAGAAATTTCAAAATAACTTAGTTTTCTCAGTCTGCAAATTTTTATTTTCCCATTTGTCATTTTCAGCAGTACATTGTGAAACAAAGGGTATGAGAAATTGTTTTTATATTCTGAAGACATTATAACTTTTCAATCTTCTGTTCTTTTTCCTTGGGCAAAAAGGAAAAGGAAATAAAATAAATTGGAAGAAGAATTTTCTTGCACCAGAATTACCCAAAACCATGACTGATGTTTTTCTAACAGGAAAATTTGAAGAAATTAAAAGGTTTTCATGAAACATTCATTGAAACAATATGCTGACAAAATAGTTCTTCAGCCAAAACATTTCACTTGGTCTACTACACATGGTACATGTACGTTCAAAGACCTTGTTTCTTGTGTACCAGAAAGCCAGAGGGTTTCAGCTCACTTTCAGCTGCTTTTTTCAGAATAAACTCTACACAACCCTTGAGATCTCTGCAATTGCTTTACGGGGCTACATAAACTCTCTGCTTCTCTCAGATGTGCTGAACGGACTTGTACCCTGACCGTGGGGTCATGGTGGAGCTCCAGTCTGCAGCTATCCAGCCCAGCCTCTGGCCTGCAGAGCCTTCTCGGCTGCAGGACGATGGGCACAACCGCGCTACTGCACCTCCTAGCTCAGCCTCCAAGTAACCACGAGACGTCCCTCCGTGACCAGAAATCCCATTTGTACCCAGCCAAGGCTCCTGTCCTCTACACCACTACTGCAGAAGACCAGGACTTCCAAACACCTTGCTGGTGCAGACGTTTTATTCCACCACTCAACATCTACTGGTTTGTTGAATTCTGAAACCGTTGCATGCTGATGATTAGTAGAACTTGCTGTAACTGTATAATGACCGTGGTGAAAGAAATCAAGTGGCATCCCAGGAGCCATCAAGTAATTATTTGGTATCTAATTAATGACACAATTTATTTGTTGACCTCCAAGTCAAACCATGCGGAGTTCTAATTAATTGATAAGAAGCTGAAGTTTTGTTTGGTCAGCTTTGCCACAGAAGTGCGACACACATTATCTCCAGCACGTTGTGTAGAGTTCAGTGACTCAGATCAAGAGGAACCAGATCACCAAATGCTGCTAAGATGAACTTGGCAAGATTATGTGAGTAAAATATCATCACCTGAAGCCATGCCACCTTGCTGGGATAACATCCAATCTCTCATGTCAAGCTACATAAACCGGGGTAATGAGTGAGGAGCACCTAGATGGCCCAGGCAGGGGCACTCATTAGTCAGCATGTAGCACGCTGTCATCTTGGTCAGAGGCACGCTGATTTCTAGCCAGGAAGGGACAACTTACCGTTGCACGACTGCCTGCTGGATAAGCGACAAAACCCAAAGGACAGCTAAAATAATTACTGGTCCTGTTGTGGCAGTTTCTCACACACCCGTTTTCATGGTGTGAATATAGCTCAGAGACTTGAGAGTGCTTTGGGGCTCTTCAGGAATAAAAGAAACCATATACCATCCTCTAAGCTGTTTCTGGAGAAAAAAAGCTGAGCGTACGTTGCAACCACACCATGCAACCTACAATCAAAAGGAGAGAAGGGGTGGGCAAAGTGGAAGACATCTCCTTCCCATATAGAACCTACTTCTTTCCTCGAGCTCTCTCTTTCTCAGTTGCACCTTTTATTGACAGATGCAAAGCAAGACTAATGAACTATTGATAACCCTGGCACAAAGCATTATTAGACAACGCAATTTCATTTTGTGGGCATTGATTTATATGTCACAACCACAGTACAAACGAAAATGGTAGTTTAGCTAGATGAACTTGAATGCTGAACAGGTGGCCATCCTGTGCATTCCTAATGCCTGGCCCAAATGCACATATGGATACATTTATGTGTACCTCTCATATATTTACATACTATACACTATATATATGTATATATACTTATATACTTATATACTATATACTTCTAGACATACTTGCAGATTTTCTAGATAGTTAATGGTATTTAGAGAGAAACCTAAAGCAACCCGAACATTAAACCAGGGCTGCTCTTTCGAAGGGTGTGAATCTTGACATCATACTGAATAGTTTTAATTTGAACCAGTGACTCCCCAAACACACACAAAAAAAGAGATGTCCAGGCACAGAGAGAATCCACAAGTGAAAATACGCGAGAAGAAGGGACCCGTCTTAGAACACCCTCAGCAGCCTGTAAGTATGAAAACTGCTGGCCTGAGAAAGAGAGCAGGCTAAAAGGGAAGGATGGGTTTTGCCGCTTCCCTGCAGACACATGACCACAGACCTGTCCACCGTCAGCCCGCAGCGACGTCCAGAAGCCCCGTCCACGGCCTCTTGCAGAGCTGGAGCGAGCCTGGAGGCAGCGAAGCTGCTGATGAGCACCTGTGGGGAAACGAGCTCTGCCTGATCCCGAGCACCGGGTGGACACGGCACCCGAATTTTAATTCTCATCTTCTGTGGTATTCATCTGACATTTAATTTGATGGCAACTGCTGTGCTCAGGACTGTCTTCGCCCAGATGGAAATATGAAAACAGTAGTGAAATTTGTCCTCTTACCCTGGTGAAACCAGAGGGAAATTACAAAGCCTAAGACTCAGAGACCTAATTTCGCTGGCTTTCCAATGGCAAATAGGTATCCAGCACCCATTTTTGTCTTAAATAGCTTCCCCTAGCTCTCCTGTTGAGCAATCGATCATCTCTTAAAAAGAACTGCCACTGGCCTCTGCGTCGCCGTGATTAATGCTCAGATCCCTCCAGATCACAAGCTCAGGTAAAACAGTATGAAGGGCACGTAGACAAGAAGTGATCCGACGATGCTAAGGTAAAAACAACCCCCAAGATTTCCAAGCGAAGGCTGTTCCACTTGCAGTTTCAGTCTAGAAAATGGTAAAATAAAACTGCACATTAATGGACTTTTAGACGAAAAAGGGTTAGCTTTTTTTAGTACAAGCCACGACAACAGGACACTTTCCCTACCTTAGGCTCTGTTAAACATGACACTCAAAAGCCATCTCCAGTACTCCAGGGATGAAATTATTTTCTGAAAGCCAATTCGTTCCCATCGTTATTACTGGTATAAAGCTGCCAGTTTTTTCGCTTTCCCCCCCTTTTTTTCCAATGCTAGAAATAGATTAAACTGGCACTTCGGATGCTGAGCTGCAGTTTCAGCTGAGCTCTGCAGTTCACAGAGCTTTATCAAAAATGACAAGATTCAACATCTAGGAGATGTCTCATAGTGCCCAAAAGCTCAAAGAAGATGCAGCTGATCCAACAGTACCCAGAGAGAAAGAAGGAAAGTCTTAGAAAAAGAACCACCATGCCCCTGAAAATCAAAGGTCCGACACGAATGGGAAGATGCTGTGCTGATCAGCACTGTCCATTAGTGGGCAAGAGTCACTGTCCGCCTCCTCAAAATCACCAAGCAGGGAAAGCTGCCCTGCATTTCGGCTCCAAGGGCTGTTATAAACTTCCTCGCAGGTACCTGTCAGAGCCTCCGAGACGCAGAGGTTTTCTCCTGTTCCATTTGCGAACAGCACAGTCTTAGCTGGAAAGTGAGGAGTGTCCATTTGCAATCGCTTCTTCTAAATTCAGGTATCACTGGAACAGGAAAACATAATATTCCGTAAGTGCATCCTCTTTTTCGCTCGCATGTAAAGCAAATTATGATATATTTGAGAAAGGTTAAGAAAAAAATGGAATATCTGGACAGTCAATACTTATGAAGCCCAGAATCATCTCTGTGTAACCAGCCTTCACTTGGATAACCCACCCTGCCTGAACTACTACTTGTGATGGAGCAGCACCTTGCAGCCAGGCTGCATCATTCCTACTAGAACTGACACCGTGCAGGTGGAAAGGAGGCACTGACACAGGCTGGATCTCACCGTTACCAGGAGCAGCGGCATCTTCTCCCTGCGCCGGAGCCGGACCACACGCACCCTGCGGCAGAATCCCTTCTCACGCAGAAACAAACTGCAGAAAACGTGGGGCTGTTCCCGAGTCACACAGCGAGCCGGGCGGGATCTGCAGAGGGAGACTGCCTGCCTTGTTCCTCTCGATTCCTACAAGGAAAGTTCAGGGAAAAGCTAAGGATCCATACAACGAAAGCTAAGTTAACTGGAAACGGCAACACATGGTGCTCTGCATTATCTCTCTGTCTGAGTAATTTTTACTCAGCGGTGTCAGGCCCCTGCAGGTACACGGCAGGTGTCGGCGCTGTCTGTCCCGCTGCCGCTGCCTGAGCTTTCACAGCCCGCGCTTTCAGCATGTTCAGCATCCTCACACGGATCTGCAGCCAAGGGAGCGTGGCTCTGTGTTACACTCCTGGCATCCACCTTTCATTTAGGTGCATTTTAGAAAGAGCTTATTCCAAGGTTGTACGCAGTAACAACGAGAGAACATAAAAGACCCTCAGCATCACAGCACAACCAGTCACCCACCTCAAGCTGCTCCAACATTTCATTAGCTGTTTCGCATGCACGAACTGAGCTGAAGTAACCGGAGCTGCAGACAAGGGCAGTGAGCATAACCACAGCAAGATATGGGAGCACCCAGGTTTCTTCTAATAAGTAACGGTTATAATGAACCCCTGTAAGAGACACCCATCACAAAGCAATAAGCTTGCACAGCAAAAAGGAATCTGCAAAAGAAAGCTCCTCAATAAGAGAAGTCCTGCACTCAGGTAGGACCTCGCAGGTCTCCTAATCCCTTCAGAGAAGTCAAATGCAAATTCCTCCATGAAGAAAGAACTCGCTGGCCATCCTCCCCTCCCTCTCATGCGCCAAGACCTCTCCTTTACAGATTTGGAAATAGCCTGAAGGAGCTGGGCTAATCCAGAAGAGAGTGAAATGGAAATAACTCCCATAAGACCTCTGGGAAAGCTTAATCCAATCTTCTCTCGTGAATTAGATCTTATTTCCCTTTTACTTGCCTTCAGTGGTGACAAACTGCAGACAAAAGAGATAAAGGACTCACACACCTCACATTTAACCACTCGTAGTAAATACACCGCTCGCTTTTGCTTATCTTACAGCCTAGTATGGATTTCCTTTTAGTAACCTCCTGAATTACAATCAAATTATACTTCGAGGGCCATTGAACTGCACGACTTGCAATACCTTAACGGGTTCTGTTCCGGCTCCTCGGGAAGGACTTGTAATCCCTGTCGTCTTCTATATTTCAGTGAGAATTAAGGCTACGCTTCACTGCTACGCAGAGAGCGTGCATCTTACATTTACCAGAGCCAGCTCCATGCAAACAGCGCGTGGGCGAGGGAACTGCCTCCTGTAAGAAGCATTCTAACAGCATACGTTCCTTCGTTTGCCTCACGGTGACCGTAGAGGGTTTGAATGGTACAGGAACTCCAAAAACTCTCTCAGCCATTGGTTCAGTTTGATTTAATGGTGCACACTCTACATGCCAGGTGTCGGCTGCTCTGCAAACTATTTGAAAAGAAATGGAAGCATTAATGCTCAGCAATAGTGTGGCGTGCCACACTCCTCTTCACACCACTGACACCACGTTTCCCAGATGTGCTTTCATCCTATAATGAAGGAATTGTGGCTGTGTTAGTTATGGGCTACATAGCAAAGAAAATACAGTATCTGGTCTATAGCTGTGCTGAATTCAATTTTTGAATGGCATAAACAGTTGGGTAATGGAAATAAGAGAGAGGGAGAATAAACACAATCTGAAAGTCCTACGGAGACCTCTTGCCAGGACTCCTTGCTCTCCCTGAAATCCTGGAGGTCGGGATGGTGTCCGAGCTGCACGCGCTGATTCGTCAGAAGCCAGCTCAGCGCCGGGCTGGGCAGCTGCCCTCCTCCTCCTCCCCGCTAAGCGTCCGCCGTGAAAGCCAGCAAGCCTTTGGATGTCTGCATTACTCACACGGAGCTACAGCACCGTGCGTCTCCTCTCCCGTGCCGCCCGACGCAGGAAGAGGCACAGGCTCCGGTCGCCGTCACCTCGCGCCGATCCGCGGGCCGCGGTGCCCAGCCGTCAGCGGGGCCGGTGACTCCTCCAGCGAGGCAGGTGCCGGGGCAGAGGCGCTCGCCTGGTTTGGGAAACCGGATCTTTTTGGGTGTTTCACGGTGAGTTTCAATAAGCTTGACAATTTCTCCTTCTCCATCTCCCTGTATACAGGTACTACCCTGCAGTTCTACTGAGTAATACAACAACTGGTGATAACGTCTCTTTTCCACGAGGTATTTCCCAGTACAGTTCAATGAATACCTGAATAAGCAAGTATAGCAGTAGATTAAGGGATTATTGGCATAACTGAGTAAGAAATAAAACAAGGGATTGAGATTTTGAGATTGTACTTTGAAACAGCTGCTGAATTATCTGCTGCTGAAAACAGGCTATTTTGGAGGGTGTATATGACATATCTACCAGTAAAAACAAGCTCACTGTATCCTCCCTCCTCTCCCACAAAAACAGAAGAGTTGGAATAAACTGAGTTTATTTTAAAAGTTTCTGCTGGTTTGAGCAAAATCGCCTTTGCTGCGGGTATTCCCACTTGGGTTTGAACTTACGTGCAGTGGGGTCCCTTCCTGCCGTTGGCTTTGCTGAACGGTGGATGAAGATCTTGCAGAGCAACAGCACCTGCGAGGAAGGTATTTAATAGAGATTACAAACACTCAGATTGTTTGACCAACGCAATTCTCGTTATTTTCAAACAAATTAGCCTCCAAGCCAGCTCAGCCCTAAGCAGACGGCATGCAGGTCAGGCGGGCAGACATCGTCCCCCCACCGCTCTGCTGGAGGGGACAGCCCGCACGGCTGAGGAGCACGGCGGGGACCTTCCTCCACGCGCCAGCACAGCGACCTCGCGAAGGCAGCGCCCGTGGCCGAGTCACCAGGTCCTCCAAGAAAAATCGCACGCGCCGGACATAACCAGGGTAGGAACCTCCTCTGTTTGCAGCTGCCAGGTGGGAGATAGAAACCTCTCTTCTGCCTTTATTCCATCATGCTGTTTTAGAAATGTTATCATGGTTTTTTGCAATTATATTCCCAAGAAGCTGTCAGGTAAGAAATAGTTGTTTACCAGCCATGAAAAGAAGGAATCGTTGCTGGCAACATCATTTATCAGGATAGGGAAAAAAAAGTGCAGATAACAGGTAGGAGGAAGTTTCCCCACAAGACAATCTGAAGCGCTGTCGACAGGCACCAGCTGAACGAAGTGCTGGAAGCTGCACACCGAGCAGGGAAGAGAGGGAACGATTTTCAGCAGCACTGGTTTAAAACGGAAAATTAATTTCTTTCTGACGGGGTCTGAAGTGCTCTCACCCTCGGCTGCCTTTGGACACCTCGGGACACGAGCCTGCCGTGTGTGATGAGCAGTGATTCGGCGAAGGAGGGACGTTTGCACACGCATCCTGTCCAGCCCCGGCTCTCCTCCTGCGGCGGCCGCGGCGGCCGTTCCGACACTGACTCGCCGCGCGTGTCTGACCGCACTGGTCATTCTCGGTGCCGCAGAGCTGGCGGAGACGGCCAGCCGCCGGGACTGGTGGGTTCAGATCAGGCGTCAGCCATGCAGCAGCATTTCTGCTGGCCACATCTCGCGCTAGTTTTTCCCAACGTTACTGTTTCTGGTGACAAACCAAATCGCCACAGATGTATTCCACCTCCAAACAGGCACGCTGCATTCACAGGAGTAGAAAATGGGTGAATATTAACATAGGCAACATGAATATTTAAATGCATTTGCAAATTAAGAGACTTCAACTATGTCCTTGTCCTTTGTGTGTTTTCCACAGATACTGAAAAGAGAACTTTCCTGGGAGAAACATTCACGGAAAGTTTTTGAGAAGTAACTCACTCAAGTTACAGCAAATATTCACAAACCAGATGCTTTAAATTGGTGTGTGTTCACAGGAGAAAGCTGATTCTGGGAACCTCCAATTAGGCAGCAGAAACTTCTCCTATGGCCTCCTCAGAAAAGAACGAAAGAAAAAGGCTTATTTTGATAAATAATTCAGCAAAGATTTTTTTGAAATGGCATATCTAAATGTGAGAAAAAGACAAACTTCATCCATAAAATATTCACTCCGCATTGTGGCAATGCCACGGCGAGCCAAGCTGGAAGCAGCAGCCCCGCGCCCGTTGGGTGCATGAACTGTGTGCAACCAGCAGCCGAGTAACTCGTGCACACTGACTTTCCTGAAAGCTCCATACGGGTGCCCCCCGCCCGAGAATCTTCCTAATTAGAGTAAATTCTGACAGCCTGATGTTGCACCTCGACGCACAGTGGCGTGTCAGGGCGGTGGGTTTCCGCGCACAAAACCCCGCGGCCACCGACTCCGGCTGCCCCCGTCCCATTCTTGCAGCTACGGCAGCCGTGGTTTTCAGCTTTAAAATCGACAGAATCCTCCCTTTGCCTTTCGTCGCTGCTCGCACCGTGAGCACTTCAGAGGATACCGGTTTTACGACAGTCTGGTGTCTGTAAGACGCCTCCGAACCCGAAGAGTATCTAAAGCATTAGCAGCAACAAATATTTAGCCTTTCAGTTTAATCATGATAATAAAGGGGCATGAAAACCTGTCCATGTGATTCCACCTGGAGGCTTTCTTCTACATGCAAAACACTGTACAATTCTCCAGTTTTGTCAGATTTCCTCACGGAGACGTCTCATAACCTTCACACAAACCAAATTCATACGATTACCAGATCTGTTCATTCTTCTTTTCACGGGAATATGGCACAAGTGCTCTATGGATAGGAGGTAACCACGCACAGAGGGTGCGTTTGCTGCTTTGAAAGAGGAGCTTCAAATATCCTGTATTTGCCTTTTATTTAACTCACAGAACTGTCTGGTTTAGAAAATGGCCCGACAAGGGTAACTAGACTAGCAATATGCCTGACTATTCTAAATGCTCTCTGCCAAGCATATGGGCTAACACCTATTTTTAGTCTCTGTTTTTCAAGGGAGATACGATTGTATTAGAAGCAGTATGTAGGTGGCTCATTCTTCCCTCCTCACGTTCCCCTTGACAGTAGTTTGAAATAACATGCATTAAACAGTATAAAAAATTTGAAAGAAATTAATTACGCAACCTTGGAGGAAAAATAAGATGTCTTTTCAACAGTACTTGGATTATTCAGCCTTACAGTGCTGCATATTGTAATTGTCTGAGCAGAAAAGGCAGAATAACGCTGGACCTCTGCACGACTACGAAACATCACAGTTTGAATATCACTGTTGGTAAAGTCAGTTCTTGTCCTTGGTCCTCGCTGCAGGACCCCGCGTGGCGGGCATGGCTCGGCACAGCCCAGCAAATCGCCACCGAAACCCCTCCCCCGCGGGAGGCACCGAGGTTTTGGGGTCCTCCCGACGTTCTGCCTGCCTTTGGACGTTAAGGCTTGAGAGCAGAGATGGCAACGCCGTGTGTCAGTTTACTCTTCTCAGACTAAAAAAATCAATTTTTTAAAAAAATCACTGTTCAATCGCATTTCAGTGAATACTGACCAATTTTTGTACAGCAGCCACATGTATGTCCAGCTCTCCACCCGTAACGAGGACTAACGCTGTGCTATTTACTGCACACACTCCCATTTCCACTCCATCTACGTCCACAGGCTCCTCTGCCTGGTTTTGCTTCTCCAGCTACACCGAGCTCACTACCTCACCTACAAGGCCAGCGCTCTCCTCATCCAAAGCCCAGCTTAGGGAGCCCAAAGCCTGGCTCTGCGGCTCAGCCCCCGGTGCCACGGCACACACGGCATCGCGGGGACAGGGCACGGCCACACCGCTGCACGCCCTGCCTCCTGCCAGAATAACCAGTGCAGACCCGACACTCGCATCAAACCCGCGACGATCGTGGCCTGATGGATTCCTAACGCGACGGGAGGCTGCAACTGTTCACAGAAGGAATTTCCATTTATCTAAACCAAATAACTAAAGTCCAAAAAAACGGTTATGAAAACATGTAACATAAAGACCCTCACATCTATTTCTGATGGCTGGGAGACTCCCAGCTGCTTTATTGAACACAATCCTCAGGTAATTCTTCATTTCCTGTTTGAATTCTCAGTTCCTCAAGGTAATAACAGAGGAAAGAGCACAGATATAACGGCACCAGGTTCCGTTGCTCACAGCGGATCTGCTCAGTTCTAAGCAGCCATGCGAAAGGGATTAGCTGTGACTTATGCAAGCAGCTTGCCAACCACGTAGTTAATCTTTCTCATCAGACACCGGTTTTCCATGAGCAATGACTTGAGCATCTATCTATCTGCTTTTCCATCTACCTGACTTAAGGGCTTCTAACCCTCACCAGCATCATTCAAGAACAGAAGCAAGCTTGTTAGCAGCAGTGCCTCAACCTGACTATAACCTGCACTCGAGGGCAGGACCTAACGCAGGAAATCTGGGTTCTCCTTTTCTGCCTCTGCTGCCACGTTACCTTGGGCAAGTCTGCCGAAGGCGGGTTACCAGCGGAGCAACCTCCCTTCCGCACTCCATGGAGGTGGCTGCTGGGGTCCAGCACGTTGCAGAGCAGGATCTGAACCTCCCCGATGCTCCGTTTCTCTCTGTAAAGCGTGGTAGGAAATGCTCCCTCCAAGAGGCTCTGGAAGACTTAGTCTGTAATTGCCTGTAAACCACTTAAGTGGGCAGTGATGCAGAACTCCAAAGTGGTAATTGTAATAGAGGCTCGAGATGAATCTATTTTGGGCATGTTAGACATACTTGTGGACCCGATTCAAAGCAGTTACTGAGGACTGCAAAGTGTCCAAAAAGTGATATAAAAAAATAGTTTGATTAAAACCATCCCAGAGGCAAATCAAATCTTCAAAACACTCTCTGAAACCTATTGTTATGGCCTGCAGATGAAGCGCTTTTGAACATTTTCTGGTAACAATAGGAGACAGAGACCTGGGAAGAGCCACGAGAAGATTTATGCCAAATAAAAGGTGCTCCAGCTTTGGATTCCCAGGAAAGTAAGCGACAAAACGATGCATTTCCTCTCCTGCTTACCCCCAAAGCAAAACCGTGCTAGGAAAGCCAGTGCAGAGCAGCAATGGGAGTCTGCTGAGGGGGGATGACCTCCCCAGTGCTCACCTTTTCATCACCAGGATTCAGGGCTGAGGTGACTGCAGAACAGCTGGTGGGTTGGATTTCTCTACCTGCCCTCAAGTGAGTGATGACTAAGAGAAGACATTAATTACTGACCACGGCACAGAAACCACGAGCACAGTGGTATTATTCAGTACTATTCACACACACAGTGACTCTGTCAGTGCACTAACACGCTACTTGGCAGAAGGAAAGGACCCAGAAACTCTTGGTTTATCTCTTTATCTCCCAGAGACATGTAGCATCAATTTGCTAGTAAGTCCTAGAAACATCCTCTTTCCCCACAGAGCTGCAACTTCTCCAAACTTCCCACCAGCTTTCACGTTATGTACACTCAAGGTCAAGCTTACCCTTTATTAAAAAAAAAAAAAAGTCAACCATTCCATTCCCATTTACTTTGGACTAGTGGATGCTGTGTCAAGACAGACAAATGAAATTTGCAGGCCAGTATAAACTCTTGCTGCTGTACAAGTGGTACATTTTTATACAGACTTTCTATGAAATAAAAAGTGACAGATGCCACAAGATGTTTTAATTATTTCCTTCCTAAACGATCAAATTAAATTTTAAGAAGCTGGACACGCTATCTCTTATTAAATTGATTGAACTCAGAGATGCAACTTTTACTATAACTCTTCACACCAGATAGCCTGTTTGTAATTTCGGTCATTTCCAGCAGCCTGCCACGCGCAGTATCTTACCAAAGCTTCTGATTTTCACGTTACTGCAATGGACTCCCATTTCACGTGAACCCATAAGAACTTCCCCCTCCGCCAGCCCTTCGCTCGGCCGCAGCGCAGCCCTCCGTACGGAAACACCGGCGATTTGCCGACGAGCACTGCGGCACCGGGTGAGCCACGGGGCACCCGGAGAACACGCACACTAATCAACACCATATTCAAGGGAAAGTATTGTCACTGATTTAAGCAGCAATACAGCCTCAGACTAGCAAAGCAGAGAAGCTGGTCTGTATTTGGCTTGTAAAACTTAACGATGAAAACATGGCACATTTGGGGGCCAACCAGCAAACTATAAAATGCGCAGAAGGCATTGGATCATATTTTTGGATCATGCCTTAAGGGGAGAAGAGGAGTAACAGAGACGAAAACGCAGCAGCTGGTAAGAACATGAAAAATCATAAAGAAGGATAGGCTTGAAAAGCAGAGAGAAGAGGAAATAATGAAATCGCTGCGACAAAACAAGAAAGGTACAAAGAAATGGAAAAAAGACTCTGTCTGCCAAAGTTTTCACAATTTCTTATAATGTATTAATGTAGCAGGAAGAAAGGGAAAATAATCTATAAACTGGTTTCTGCCTTGGATAGGAGTGGAGTATACAGGTTATCTGTTTTCTTATTTCAAGTTCTGCCAGTCAGCGCGGTTCGCCTCGGCGAGTCCCTGACCTCCCTCCCGCGTGCCCTTGCGCAGCTCCTCACTGCTCATCTGTTGACCAAGATCTATTTAGCCACACAGCAACAGTCCCAGGAGATTAATTTCCATGTCTTCCTTTAGGCCAGTAATACCTAAATCAGATCACTAATAAGCCATTGCTCATCAAGTCATGGATATAAACACTAATTTTTCCAAATGGTAATTTCTTTGTCATTAGTGATAAAATACTGATGTAGTTTCTGGTTTTTTTTTTTTATTTTACTCATGAGCTAAAGTGACTTTGGGCAGTCACAAACTAATTTTTCACTGTGCTCTGAACAGATGGTTGTTCCAAGAATACCAGCAACCTGGCAGTGTCAAACAGACTTGACCTTCCCAAGCAGCGCTGCAGACTTTTTATTAAAAGCAAAGAAATAAAGAACCACACACTTGGTTCCAAATTTTTCAGGCTTATTAAGGCACAGCCCATAGGAGTGGACAACGCGGGCACACGCTGCATTCCAGGAAAATCTGAAATTCAGCCTCAGAGAGGCAAGGATGGCCTCTGGGGTTACCGTGGTGTGTTGGTGGGGCAGAGCCAGCTCCAGCGACGTGTCGGAGCCGCTCTGTCGACGCCGAAGAGAGGAGGGACGTGGTGCGATGCCCTGAGGAGAGCTGCTGCGACGGGCTTTGCGCACCCTGAAGAAAAACCTTCCGCCAGCCCACAAAATATCCCAATCCTAACGCTCAGGGTTTATTCAGCAAGGGTCTGGTCATAATTTCTCCATTATAAACAGCTGAAGTTAACCGTAAGCCTTCAGCACCCGTTGGCTAGCACAGCTCTAGGGACCTTGGCTGACAGAGCCTTCAGAGGCAAGGCAGCTCATTTTTTTCCTGCTTTTTAATTTTTTTATAGAAGTAATCCTATTTTAAAGATCATTTAAATATCATCTGTGCTTACTTTTCCAGAAGCAACACAAAAAATCTAAGTTGATTTTACTGCAGTGTTTTTTGTTAAATCTCTATGTCCTTAATCTCAAGCCCATTACCTTCCTGGAGACAATCTGGGGTTTTAGCATATGTGAAATGTTTTGTACCTGATTGTTGTCTGTAAAGAAATAAAAACTTTGGGGGACAGCACCCAGGGAGCAACTCTTGCCATTAGATCCATACCTCATTATATATTAAACATAAAAATTAAGCCGTCCTTAGCTTCCAGTTGACAAAGACTGGCATAAATACCCACGCCGTCGTTTGGGGGATTTTGTGCAAATTACTCGAATAACCTCCTTCTAAGAGCAAATAAGAAGACGTCACCCTTCCAGCAAGCACTGCCTTTTGCCTGTGAGCTATAAAACATCACAGAGGGATTTTGAAACGAGTCCAGTGCTGGCCAGAGAACATGAACGCAATAATCTCAGCTGGAGTCCCTTCAGATGGCAAGACGAGGATTGCCGGTCCGATGGTGTCAAAGAGCTGAAGCTCTGCTGCCCTTTCAAGACAACCATGTGTGAAAAGCGGTTGGACTACAACAGCCGGGCCGCTGAAGCACCGCTTTAATGCAGGAGGCAATTACAGACTTACGAGGTGCGAGCACTTCCGAGCGAAAATCCCTTCCATTTTGAAGACAACAGCCTGGGAAGTGATAGACCATCTTGGAAAAGACACATCCAGCGCTTTAGTGTAAAGCGAGCTGCCCTGGGTACTCGCTGGCTTTTAATGCTACTGAGAACCACTCATTATTCCTCTGACTCAGAGGTTTAACTAATTCAGAGCAAAGCTTTGTAACCAGGGAAGCAGTAACGGGAGAAGAAAGCTCTGCTCAGAAGGTTTGTAATAAGCCTCCAGCAGAACATCTTCACCGTGGGCAGAGGAACCTGTTATCTTCTCTTTCACTTGAGGCACAGACAGAGCATTATGGAAAAACAAAGGAAACTTCTGCTGAGGGGCCATGAGGGGCTCGGGGGGGGGAAAGCATAATTTAGGTTCAGAAATACTTCGCAGACCAAACTATAGAAGTTTCTCATTCTGAAAACGGGAGGTGGGTGGGCAGGGGCACCTTTGCCACTAAGCACCTTCTCCAAGCTGGGGTGTTCTGGTTCGTGTGTCTGACTCGGAGAGAGACACCCAAGCCAGTGAGAACGCAGCCCAGCAAACGCGGCATCAACAACCCACGCCTCAAACCCAGCGATTCTCCTTCGCCGGTGTCCCCAGTTCACCATCACGTAACGCTGAATGCTGTTTTCATCTCTTAATTGTTTAATGACCAAACGCTACTTTCATCTCTTAATTGTTTAATGATTGGTGGAAAAGCAGGGAAATGATGAACCTCTCGCCCCGTGTGCGGGATAATGAAACCATCGAAGCAACGATCCAAGCTCAACTAAGTGGAAATTTGGCCCTAAAAGTATTCATCACATTTTTTTTTCCGACTTCACTATTTTACTTCAGCTGTCAGAGCAGCAATATGAAATAACATCATATATTCAGAGTGCCATCTGCATTACAGTACAAAATCTCCTACCAGTCAACGCAAGTGTCCAAAGAACACTTCAAATTTGTCACAATAACCTTCAAAACTTGACAGAAAATCATGCAAATTATTTCTTTTGGCTCTCTGTGTATCTCGTGATTATTATACTTTGCCAACATCGTTCTAAACATTTTCATTTGTGTTTCCCGTATTTCTCCAAAGAAAGGTGGAGCTGAGGGATTAAAACCCGCCACAGGTTTTTATTGCACTTTGTTCCCCTGTTTGTATTTCTGGACATTGAAGAAACACCGGTGCGACTGCACTTGGAGGATTACCCAGAGAATCGGTCTGAACAAGGCTTTCAGCTGGCATGCCTCGGAATGTCGACAGTCAAGCTGCTCTGCTCAATTCCACTTTTTTTTTTCCCTCTTTTGTAACAAATTTTAGATTTTAGTGGGAACAGTTACACTAAAAAAGGAGAGTATTTTTTTTTAATCATCAAGCACGATAACCCCATAAACTTCAGTTTTAGCCTTTGGAAAAAAAACAGCTTTTAAGGGAAAAACACCGAACGCCAGAGCTCTGGGTTCCCTGAACAAGGTGCTCACTGGTTTTACGAGTCAGGAGAGCAGCTCGTAAGGCAGTCAGCCGTCAGCGAGGAGCAATCTGGGTTAGAAGGTGTTCAGGCTGACGGGAGAACGACACCCAGCCCTGGAAGTAGACTCACCAGCCGGCTGCCCAGGAAGGGGCTGACCTGCTGAGCGCTGCCGGGAACACGGACCACAGCCACTTGCTTGGCTTCGCCAGGCGCGAGGAAGCAGGTCCCCGCGCTCCGAAACCAAAGGCGCCGTGCTCTCAGCAAGGCGTTTTCTCAATGCAGTCGGTATTGGGAAATGCAGATTACTTTCCAAGTCTATAAAAAGCTCAGTTTAAATAACAGCTACAGAGCTTCACAGGAGACAGTTTTCCAGGACAACGGGCAGACTACCGGGATGTGCTTGTAAAGGTCGCGCCATCAGCTACTGTCTGGACAAATTTTATGACTGGAAGCTAATAAACAAAAAAGTGAAGGAAGTAGTCAATACTCATTACCAGCCAGAAAAACAGACCACATGCACCATAAAAAGAATTTTAAAAAATCGTTAGTGGTGGGTGTGCTAAGAAACCCATCAGAGGATTCACAAAACTTGGAGAACAAATCCAGTCCCTGCTGCTTTAAATCAGAATTCTGCATTTGCATTAAAAATTCATCAGGGTATTTATAGCCAAGTTAAAAAAAACCCAACCAAACAACACAAAAACCCCCATGGGTGTTAACAACCTGTTGCAAATGGTTATATCGGGCAACACCTTTCCGGAGAGCTCCTGCTCCTGGAAACGGACTGTTGGGAGCCCGGAGTGCTGCGACACGAGGTGCTGCTGGCAGCCGCTCCCGGCTGAGCTGGTGCAGCGTGCTGCAATGCAGCTCTTGTGTAACCACCCCCGGCGCCGCGTTCCTGCAGCAGCTCTCCTGGCTGGCAGGACACGGCGCGGCGCGCCGGGAGGGAGACCCGTGGGTGGGAAGGGAATGCCCGCAGCACACGCTCCCCCGCCTCGGTAAAACGAGCAGTCCTCTGAAACGGAGATGTTCCGCCCTTCTTGGAGAGGAACGGGGCCACGTGCCACCGGGCGGCAGGACGCGGTGACCTGCCCTGGCTGATGAAGGGGGCATTTGCTGCAAGGCTGAAACAGTTATCGCCGTCTGGCCTTTGGCCGGCCAAACACTACATAAAAATCTCTAATACTAGCAGTAAAATAAATGTTCTGAAGAGCAGCACAGACTCAGGGCTGGTCCCCGCGCTGGCCCACGTGGCTGGTACGGTGCGTGCAGCTACGGCTCCCACTCCCAGAGAACCTGCTGGGCAGCAGAAGTTGCAGATGTCAACCGCGTAGGAGAAACCAGCCATTTATTGAAAGACAATCGGCAAGAAAAGAAAGAAAGGTGGCATTCGTCAAATTAATTATGCTCTACAAATCACCTCCTCGCTCACTTCCCTCAAGAATTTCAGTGGCGTTGGAGCCATCGCTTCCTGACCTCAGCGCGTCAACGACGGCCCTGCCTAGAGGCGGCTGCAAGCTCCCACCGCGCTCAGCAGGGCGGCGGGAAGGACAGATGGGGACGTTTTTTGGGTCTGTTCCTGCCACTCAGCAATATATTTGGACTTTACCTTGGCACACATCAGCGATAATGCAACATCAATCATGTGGAAAGTGCCCACGATTTTTTTCAGTGTGGCTAAAAAAAGCCGGTGCGATTTCTCACTGCTTGAGGTGCGCAGTGTCATACCCAAAGACAAGCAGTGCAGACGAGTTTTGACTTCAGGCAGTTAGTTTGGAGGCTAAAAGACAACTGTGAGTAAAGGTGACCTTTGATATAACTATTTAATTTCTCATCTATTTACTAAGAGAATTAGAAAAGAACAGTGGGCTAGGAAACGAGCAGAGTAAGACCTCCTGAATTTCAGGGTGTTCTGCTTAGTTCTGGTTGACTTCTCACAGAGCATCCCTTACATTTATTCATTTTTGTCCATTTAATTGTTGTTATAAATGAATGCTATTGACAAAAATTGCTAGGAAAAGGTTAGAGCACACCCAAACACTGTAAAAAATCTCTGCACTCAGCTCTGCCTGTTGCACAGCAATGTTGTCCTCTGGTTACGAGACCTCTAAGATTTGAAACTTGAGCTTCTCTGGAGCAGAGCTTAGTCCAGCTGCACAGAATTGTTCCAGATAGAAAAACCCACACATCTTGATTCCCTAACTAGACCTGCACCAACAGGAACATAGCACAGCAGCTAAATTACCAACAGCTATAACACAGAATATTCAGTTTTCTAATTGAATACTCTAAGATACAACCAATCAATAAAATAAAGAGTGCACTTGGAATAACTAAAAAGATACCTTTGCATAAAACACATTCTCATTAGCTGAAACGATGACTGCTACAGGTATTTCTGTGACTGGCAATTTTTAACCAAAGAGAGTTCTATGCAAATTAAGGAAAGCAAATCCCTAAAGAAATAACAATGTCTGGCTTAACAGTCCTACCATTTTTACTCTACAGGTACTATTGATGCCGTGTTATAACTGGCGCTATATGCTGTCTTTTAAAGCTTGTCACGTATGTTTTCCAAAGCAAGAACTTAAAAAAAACAAACCACAAAACCCTAAAAAACAACCAAACAAAAAAAGACAGAAAAGGAATCACTAAGAGAAAGTTTAGCTTTTGAGACATTTCACAGAATGACATTTCAAATTATTTACTATTATTTATATATATGTGTGTCTAATGATCAATGTGAAACGCTTGGTTGGGAAATTGAAACTGTGGACTCCTATCAACCAAAGTACAGCAAATTTTAGGGGCTCTGTTGGTCACGCTAACCTGCATCCAGCGCATGTCCTGATCCAACCGCTCCTGCAATCAACAGCAGCCCTTGGGTAAGGTCCACAACACCGAGCACAGCCTGAGCAAGCTTGACCCAAAGTATTAAAGCAGGTCCCTTTCTTCAGTCTGATCAGCACAAATATTTCTGGCCAAACACACCCGAGTTTTGACTGGCGATACCAGAGACGCGCTGGGATATGGGCGTGCATGCGTGTTCATCTGACACTTTCCTGTGATTTAGACGCATATTTGGGGACATCTGCAGGGTCGGAAGCTACGAGGGTGTCTCGGTACTAGACAAACACTGCATTTCTGCCCCTCGCATTTCTGAGCTGTCCTGTTTGCCTCAGCGTGCGGCGCTGACTGCCGCAGCTTCGCAGCGCGTTTGGAGCTGTTCCGGGTTGTCCTTGCCCACGGCGAGGCCAGGACAACCCGTCAGGTTGCTCCAGGGTAATGAGATGGCAACGAGCATCGGTATAACGGGACAAGAAATCCATTCTCCTCTTTCCAACACCACATTTGCTCTAAAATTCTTCAGAGCAACTTCTCTTAACTCGCCAATGGCACATCTTAATAATGGCTTCCAAACACGCATTAAGACATTATTAAAACTTTCATAATACCTTTTTATAAGAACACACCATTTATCAGCAAAGGCCTCAGCAGCAACCCCCAGACCAGCCCACGTTGTCCGGCTGCGCTTCAAACTTCTTCGCGTTTTTTTAATATACATAATCAACATGCAAATTTATTCTCAAACTGACATAAAGCATTAATGAATTTAGTAACCACCTGGAAATTAACTGTGGTGCTTCAATGCTACACGTCTCAAACGAGAGCAGTTGTCTCAGGTACTGCGTGTTCTCGGAGCGGGGAAGGATTAATCTTTATTACACAGCTCACCAGTTTCATTTCAATTACTTCAGCAATTTACTACTGTATATGGGGCCTTTGGGGAACGACGAAAATATTTTTGATGCTTTTTCAAGTTCACCTTCAGGTTTTAGCAAACGCATTTCCTGATTTTCCTCACTGGGAGAGAATTTCCAATTTTAGGAGGAACATTCCTGTGCCCCAGGGCGATCTTCCTGGCTGGCCTGTTCTCCAGGGCTGATCACACTCTCAAAGTAGGGGAACGAGAAATTCAGCCAAATAACCACATTTAACCACTTCATTTCAGAGATGCTGCAACTCTGCCACCAGTGCTGGACCTCCCTTTTCCCAAAATGTCCTTGGGATAAACCTTGAATAAAAACCGCGGTGGCAAAGCCAAGCCCAGCCTAAGCAGGACAGGCCATTAGGAGTCAAAGGGAATCTTGCCGTTTTTTTTTTTTTTTACCAAAACTCTGTGTTTTAAGCATTGGCAAACTCTCAGCCACTAAATGACAGAGAAAGGAGGAGCAGGGATGCCACGAAGCCCAAACTCAACGGGAACCGTGGTGTTTCAGTACAGCTCCCTCGCGCCTCGACCGCACAACGCTGCCATAGCGCCCGCGACGTCAGGACAGACCGACAGCAGACGGGGCTTTCGGAGGGCTCAGGCAGCAGGCAGGTCGCTTTACGTAATTTAGTAAATACAAAGTATGTAAGCAGAGCTCAATTCGAATAAATCTGCAGCTCTTCCTTCAGCCAAGGTTCCTCTGTTTCTATTCAGTACCGCCTAGCTCTTCAGGCACCATTCCCACCGTGTTTCAGTCTACATTCAAATTTTTCGTAACTTCATTTCTAAGATTGAGATGTTCTTGGGAGCAGTGGGTGTACAACTATTCGATACAAAATTAATTTTAATAATTAATAACAGGCAAGGATTTCAGAAGGAGGGTTTTTTTCTGCTCTAAATGAAGTTCTGCCTGATTAATGGTGTTACCTGGGAGGAGATGGCAAGCTTTATTGGTTTTGCTTTGCAGATTCCTCCAAACTGGTGACATATCTATTAAATAGCAATCATCATCTTCATTTTTGGCCCAGATGGCTGCATGTCAACATATTTTCATCAGAACAATGTAAACAATTGAAAAATATTGAAAGTACACTCAGTAAAACACTTGAGAAAAGTCTTAGCAAGCAGTGGGGAGAGGGACAGGGAGTTTAAATACCTCGCTTGGATTTGTCCTCCAGTTTACTGTAAAGTTTATTTCAAAGTTAGCAGTCTATTTTGAGTTATGATTAATGGTTTTGAAAAGGCTTTCTTCAGCTACACATCCCAACAAAGGATTTTGAATTAATTCTCATCTTCTACCTCCTTCCTTAATGGATTTTTAAGGTCCGCTGCAAAGAATCAGTCAATACCGGGCTGAAAGCTCTGGCGTGTAACGCATCCTGCAGCGTCAGGAGGCTTCTGCGTGGCGCAGGGTGAATTACGATCGTCTGAACTAATTGGAATTATTTGCCGTTATTAAGAAAAGCAAAATAATCATTTGCACTGATTTAATTCCAGGATACAAAGATAGCAACTCAGTCAGACTCATAAAAAACAAAAAGTACCAAAAGTTTTGAGGATTTTTTTTGGTATTCAGAAAAGTGTTTTGTGAACCTTCCCTCAAAAACTTAAATGCTGGCGCACAGAATATTTCCTGGCCGGGAAACATTTCATTTCCAGGGCATTATTTTCAGGTCAAAGTGACATTTGCACATTAATTTTGTACCGTGCATGACTGCACAGAACACTAATGCAACTGGCAAGCAGAACAAGTCAATTAAAGCATTTCCACCTATTTTCTCTTTTTTTTTCCCCGCTATTGATTGCTTGCTTTAATTGATAGCACATTTTGTTAACTCCGTTTCACCCTTTTTTTCATAAAACTTACGAAATCCTGACAAACTGCTCGGCTGTGGTGTGCGGAGCGGAGCTGGCACTGCCCGAGCTGGCACGGGGTGCGGGCAGCGGGGAAGGCTTCTCCCGGGCGCCTCCAGAAAGGGGCTGGACAAGCTGCAAGAGATTTTTTACAACACTGTTCCTCTGGACACGGTAACTTTTCTAAACTTTTCAGTTTCCAAAAGAAATCACCAGAAAATTGTCACATCAGTGGCCCCACTCTAAATGACGAGATCGGTGTCCAGAATAAAGACAGCAAATTTATAAAATTCTGACAAATAACTGGGTTCTAAAATAACAATAATTTGGAGAACGCTTGAGATAAAAAAATACGAATGGCTCCTTTCATTTTGACTTCCAGACGGAATCCACAGGCTACCTGTCATTGACTTCATTGCTTTTGGCACACACAACGTGAAGTTGTAAAACGACGCGTTAAAATTGGAACCACAAAAATCCAAAAGTAAATTTTTACCTGACTACCCAAAGAGGTGACAAGAACTCCTCACTTTTTAGTACCAAAATCTTTTATAAGAATAGGACCAAGTCCACTGACTGGCAGCAAGTTGCCAAGCCCCGCTGAATGTAGCGCATATATAATTTACATTTTGCCTATGCTTTTTACATTTTATTTATTATGTTCTCCATATTTTATTGCTTTCTGTTGGAAGAGATACAGGCTAGAGTCTCGATGTGAAAAGCTCAGTTCAGTGCAACGTTTGGAAGTTAATTCATCTCACAAAAATAGCTATGCCCTGAAAGATACACTGAGCTACAGATCTTCAAAGTCCTACAGAGGGCAAAGAACAACTGTGCCACGTCCAAGGAATCAAAAAATAGTAGCAGACAGTTCTTGTGGGCAGTATCCAAAATTTATTGCTTGCAGCAACAATAAAAGAAGTTGAAATATGGATGGAATCAGGCTAAAGGTCTGATCTGAAAAATACAAACCTTTGGAGGAAAGTAGGCAGAAAAATGAAATGATTGCAAAAAATTAGTTTCTCCTTGAACCCCAGTCAGGATGAGCAAATATGATTTTTGTTTTAACACCTGGGTTTGTTTCTGTTATTGCTCAAGGACGTTCAGGTGAAATGCGTTCGGTGTACAGGCAGCTCTCTCCTCCCTGCCTCCTCAGGAGCACAGCAGCCTTGCCACGAGCCCTGAAAACCATTTTCTTTCTGGCTCCTGCAACAGCTTGAGAAAGAAGATTTTTGGCCAAAGTTGCCCATTTCTGCAAAAATTTACAGAACAGTTACTGATCTCAGACTATTTACAGAACCTGAATATTCTTTAATTTGTTCCTTTTCTATGCTGACCTGCTTGCTTCTCAACTTGTTAAAATTAATTAAATAGCTATAGAACACAATGAGCCTTCTTGAGAAGAACGAAAACCAAAAAAAGGGCCTTGTGTCTCAGCCTTCGCAGGGTTATTGGCCTCTGCCCCTCCGCCTTCAGGCTGCATTTCCCTCTGCTTTGTCTATAACGCATAAAAAAAAAATAATCTGTGTAGGTCGTCTGGCTGCTAAGCAGAACATCGGTAGGTAATAGATCAAGAACACAGGAACCTATTAAACCCCAAAGATGCTTATCAAGCAGGACTAATCTTGACACCTGCAGAAGTGCAATTTCTCTCCGTCACTCCGTTATTTACACTGCAACATTAGTATAAAAGATTTTTTTGAAAATCACATTTCACACAGAGGAGACAGGACTAGTAATACCGCAACAAAAATTCATCATACTTTTCTACCTTAGCTATTCCTGTTGCTCTGACACAACTTTCACCCCAATACTTCAGCACATAAAAATCCACGCGTCAGTTTTCACTGAAAGGATCATAGAGCATAAAATTCGGCTTAAGAAAAAAGAAATAAATTGCCTGTTTCCCTGCTGTTGGTACTCAGCTATGTAACAGATATCATTAAAACACCCTACGATACGGATACCCCGTAGGCATTTTGGAATGCGTTTCGGAAGGAGTCTGTACATCTTAAACACCACTCCGGTTACTTTACAGAAGATTAATTGTCTATCGTGTTTATGTAAATAGGAAAGTAAAGATTCCTGTGCATCCTTATTCATAAATTAAAAACAATGCTTTCCTACAGTTACCGCTGTAAAGGGGAAATAGACCTTGACTAGATGTAATGAGGCATTTGTGTTCGCCATAACTATAATTTACTATTACTGCTTGAAGAGCCATCGGTTCTTGTTTAGTCTGTTAAGTGACAATAAGTGCAGCTAAAATAAATTCTAATGAACACTCTTGGGTCACCTTACTGAATTTATGGGGCATAATAGCGCAGTATTTGAAACCACTGTAGTCTCTGGTGCTGCGTGTACTACTTCGAAGCACCAGTTTGATTTTTCAGGCCATGCCTACGTACCTACACGCTGACCCTCGAGGTGCCTGACTTTTGGAAGGACGACCTCAGGGTGAGCTTTGGCTCTCTGGAAAGCCCCGTGCCAGGATATTTGAGTGCTCACAGCGGATGACAAACAAATCACGAAGGTACATCTCGACTCAGGGATGTATATTCAGCAATAACGGAGCTGACCGGCCGCTGCGTGCCAGCAGAGCAGGGCCTGGCCAGGGCGGGCAGGATGGGCGACCCCAGCCCTGAACCTCCCCAAGCAGCCTTCTTCATCCTCACAGCATTTCGTATGCGATTGCTCTTTCTGTAAAGAGATGAATTCAGCGACAAGCCTAGAGTGCAAGGACAAAGACGGTGACGAGAATGAACGGCATGATGAAACGCCTGGCGTGCCAGTCAGGTCCACAAAGAGACTGACACCCAACCATGCCCACCCTTCCACGAGAGCTCACGAGAACTCCCCCGTCCTCCTCAACCTCCCACAAAGATGTCGACATTCCTCTCCTGAAAGGCAAAATTTTGGAGGGAAAAATATTTCTTCAAAATTTCAAGTCAGCATGTGAAAAGCAGATTTTTTTTTTTTTTGATGTTTTATAGTAAATGGAATAAAGAGGAAAAAACAGAGGAGAGAGAAAAAAAACAACGAGAAAAAATAAACCTGATATTTTTCAGAAAGTATTAAGCAAAAAAGCACATGTTTTCTTGATAGCTGCCATGGGAAAACTATTCCAGTGATTAAAAATCAAACTCCAACCCTCTTCTCACTTGTTGCCTTATTTACATACACTCACACGGTGGATCTTCTCGTAACATGTTTCACTGAACAAAATAACCCCATGCATCCAGGAGAACACTAAACACACAGGAGAGATTTGTACAGTGAATCAGACCAGGCTGTGTTGTCTCCCATGCCTTGGGCAAGGAGAGCGGTTCCTCCTTCCAGCAGCAGCCACGAGGGACACGAGCACTGAGAAAGCCCTGGTGACCTTCCTGTGCCTGTCCGGCTTCAGAAATGATGCTGCTGTGAAAAACTGCTTTAACCCACCAAGGGAGTTTTCTCAGTGCTGCAAGACCCAGGACATGGTGACGTTCATGAGTGCTGGACAGGAGATGCTCTGCTCCAGCACCGCACCGGCGCAGATGCAGGTGCGACCACCGTGCAACGAGGAGGAGGAGGAGGGGGAACAACAGCTGTGCCCAAGCCAGGGCTGACAGAGGCCACTTAGCACAGGCAAAAGAGCTTTTTGGAAGATCTCCAATTCAAGCAGATCTCTCCAAAGACTGAGCTATCTACTGTCTGCAACTTCTCTTCCACAACATGCTGAGAAGTCAACAAGTGCATCTCGCGACCGTCTTTTGAGTCAAAGATGGCCAATGAAGAAACAGTGGCCCTCACTTACATCAAAGCGCTGAAAATTGAGGAGTGAAACCCAAAGCCTAATTGAAGTAAGTGAGAAAAACCTGTTGACTTCAATGAGGCAAGATTGCCTCAAGGACAAGATTGCCCTCAAGGGTGGGTGTCAAGAGGACGGGGCCAGACTCTTTCCACTGGTGCCCAGTGACAGGACAAGGGGCAACGGGCACAAACTGAAGCAGAGGAAGCTCCAGCTGAACATGAGGAAGAACTTCTTCCCTCTGAGGGTGTCGGAGCCCTAGCCCAGGCTGCCCAGGGAGGCTGTGGAGTCTCCTTCTCTGGAGATATTCCAGCCCCGCCTGGACGCGGTGCTGTGCAGCCTGCTGTGGGTGACCCTGCTTGGGCAGGGGGTTGGGCTGGGTGACCCACAGAGGTCCCTGCCGACCCCCGCCATGCTGGGATTCTGTGAAGATAGTTTCTACACGGAGATGATGGCAAGCCCTCACTCTTTGTATTCCCTTACAGTCCGTGACACAGTCTGTTCCCAAGAAACATAAGGACATTTTGCTTTTCAATTAAAATAATGTACTTGCATAACGTTCCTGCTTTTCACTCTGTTGTGCCCGGTCTTCACTTCAGGAGCTTATCACTGTGATCCAGATTTCTTTACCCACCTTTGTATCTTATTCCAAGGGAGTCTGACAGAATTTCACTGCAGAGCTCGAGTGGTCCTTCAGAAATGCTTCTCCAGCCCCATTGTGCAGCTGAGGGGAGGGTACGTGGTGGAGATTATTGTCACGTTGCACTCCCTCACTTTCCTGAAGTATAAAATATAAAAATGCCTGAATACAGTTTTTAGCCTCTTTTTGAGGGAAATAAAAGCCTGAGCTTTCTACAGTGCCTGAAGAGTAATCCTGAAATCGTAAGAAAGACTGGTAATTCTTCTGTCATTCAGGGGCACGGGAAAATCATACACAGCGACACGCACTTCATCACACGAGTCTTCATTATAGATCGTGCTCTCATGTTTATTAAAAATAATATTAACACTACTTACTCTCTATTTAGTGCTTTTCCTCTTCAAAGCACTTTTTAGACATTAGCTCATTAATTTAACGACTTGTGATATTTCAAGTGTGCTTCTCCTAGGCAAAGCTGAGGAAAGGGCTTCACTCCGAGCAAGGAAAAGAGCGTTTGCAGCTGTTTTTTTGCACAACGGTGGCCTCTCAAAGGCAGGTCAATACCTCCAGCACCGCCAGCCTCTCCAGAGGAGCAAGGGGGAAGCCAGGGCCATCTCTTTTTGGTCCCCAAATGTCTTTCTGGTGCAGCAGAGTGAAGTAAACGCTTTGCTCCGAGTACGGCGCAACCACTTGCAACCTTCACCTCCTTGAGACATGGCTGCCGCAGGATCTCCCGCTTCAGGAACACGCTTGGGCAGAGCTCCAGAGTTAGAAAGCCCAGCAAAGCCATCAGAGAGCTGTTCTCCACCGAGGGCTGCACCTCCTTAACGGCCCAGCTCTCTCCCCGATATCTGCAACGCGAGTTTTGCCCTAGGTGCCAGCGGAGGCCAGCTCAACCGGCAGGTAGGCAGCCAGCCCCGGACACGGCTGCCTCCCGAGCCAACGCCGCATTGCACGCCGGGTTCTCTAGAAGCGATTCAACAGCCCGAGATTTACTTCTCCTGACAACAGTCGTGCCGGAGACTCCTACGTGCCAATACACTCATGTCCAAATTCTGCAGACAGAACAGCTGAAGGCGTGAGAAGCTACAGCCTCCCCTCCCCGAGCCGTCGCGGTTTCAATGGGCCCGGCGTCCTCTCCAGGGAGCGATGGCATCACCTCCGCGTACTACTCACGGCACCGCGGGGTACGAGGACAGGCGGCACGGCGGAGCGGCAGCCAGCTGTGCGACGGGACAGCGCCAGGCACGCTCCGCACAGCCCACAGCTGGGAAACCAGCTGCTCTGCACCGGCTCGGGCAGCGCGGCACGGTAAGGTAACGGCGCACGGCATCAGAATCGGCGTTTCCAAACACAGTGCTCAGCACGTGCAATACTGCACCGAGCAGACGATAACGCCATCCCTTGTAAACCTGCTCTTACCTGTGTTGTTAATAACGAGGTGACATTTATGAAACTAATAAACTGTTAACTCCATTATGCTTTACTGCAATTTCTCAGCCACGATCTCTGTAACGTATTCATTTGCTGAAACCACTCGAGTCATTTAAACATCATTAAACCACGTAGGAATTAGCTCTCGCCCTGCGGAGACGGATGCACGTGGCGAAGCCGTCTGAGCCTCAGCCGTGGCAGGGAGCTCCCGCTCTCCCCGAGCTGCCCGCTGCTACCCACGGCGCGGGGCCGCGCTCCGGGGACGCCGGCCAGACGCTGGCACGCGAGCAGAGCCCTGCCGACACGACCAGGGAGCAGCCAGCGCAGCCAGGGCCACCGGCCCGGGAGGGGACACTGCCCGAGCGCCACCGGGCAGCCAAGGACCCTGCTTTTTAAGTGCATTTGAGACATGGCTGGCATACTCCAAACATTTCTTACAGGAAAGGGTTCGGTGTTATAGGAAATTTTTCAGCGAAACAAAAAAGTCCTCCTGCTAAGAGTTACATCAGCCAGAACCCAAACCTACATAAAGGGTCTTTTTAATAAAAAAAACCCACCAAACACAAACCAGCCACTTTGCACCAGGTCTGCAGACAATTTAACATTCTATACGGCTTTTTTCAAACCTGCCTTAACCTTAGAAAAGCTGACATTTTCACCTTTCTTCAAACGCTGCCCCAGACAGCAAAGTAAGAAGCGTGTGCGTTTCAGGAACTGGATTCAAGTGCCCAATTTGTTGAAATACAAAGCTTTCTTCCAGGCGAGCCTTTTGAATGGACATCAGAACTATCGTGGGGTTTACTCGTGGCCCGGGACTCTCCGTGATTTACAGGCCCTGTGGCACACCAGCCCCGGCGCAGACGATGCTGCCTCACGGCGGGGACCGAACTCCCCAGCGATGCCGATCGACATCCCCGGGGCAACTCGGCTTTGAGCCACCTCGGGACTGTGCCTGTATGGGAACTATTCAGTGGGTCCTCACACCAGGATCTCCTCATAAAACACCCTCTGCACGGGTCCTAGAGCACACTTCATTCTTCTGCTTCCATAATCTATAAGAACCATTAAAACTCCCTCTCGGGCATCTCCCTCTTCATCTCAGCTGGGGTCCGACTGCAAATCCATTGCCAGCAGAATCATTTCCAGGTGTCCTTCACGCAGAAGTGATCTGCTGCAGGAGTATTTTGGAAATTCAACGGAAATTTCAGTTTGCTGATTTTTTTCCCCAGTGTAGAAGTGACAGCAGTAGCAGCACAGGACGCAAGGGACCCTCCTTGTTGCTCCCATTCCTCCCAGTTAAACAAACAGAAAGATTTCAGCTGGCTTCTGCCATGGAGAATTTGACTGCTAAATGGTTTTATGCCCCTGCAAATATCTTTTCTGAATGGGAAATAAAATAAAACAAGGCCCTTCTAGCACCCAACTGTTTAAGATCGTCTGCTTTCCTTCTTGTTCTCAGCACTGCAGGCGCTGGCAGCAGCAACCCAAGGGAAAACCCTGTGTCTCCCACGCGCGTCCTGCAGCCCTTCGCTGCCCAGAGCATCCCGCCTCTCCAGCTCCTCCGAGAGCAGGTGGGGGGCAAGAAACCCAAGGCATTTCTGCTCAAAATGTGTGTTTCTAGATAACTCCCAGTCTCCAGGTTTTAAAGAGGAACACTTTTATTTCTTAAAAATGGGATCAGAATCGGCGTTTCCAAGCACAGTGCTCAGCACGCGCAATACTGCACCGAGCAGACGATAACGCGATCCCTTGTAAACCTGCTCTTACATTTTATTTCTTAAAAATGTCTTGCTATTGAAATTTACTTAAGGAGTGTTTGAATTTCTGCCCCTTTTTTTTTTTTTTTCTGCTGCTTCTTTCCTTGCAAAAATGGAAGGAAGCAAAAGACCTGGAAGAAAATTTCCCTTGCGGTTGGAGGTGGGGGCATGGGGGAAGTGTTTGGGACAGGAAAATACTTGAAAGCCTTTTTTGTTTGATTACTAGAAACCGAAGAGACAAGGTCTATGTGATCAGCCCAACCGTCTCCATGGCTGGTGCCGGTGGGTTTCCCTGGAGGCCCATGAAGCTCAGGGGATGAAACCTCAGTAGTTGTTAGAGCACCAGTGCCATTGGGAGCTCCTGTTCTTTAAACTGGGGGTACATTAGCAAAATTACAGGGCTGCCGTGCTGGATGATTTTCCCCACAATCAGATGGATGGGCCGAGGAGCTGGCTGGGCTCCGGAGAGCAGGGCAGCTTGGTGGTACATCACCTAACGTCCTCCTCAGCCTTTCTTCAGAACCTTGGCAGGGCTCTGCTGGCCACCGGCGCATGCCCATGGTCAGGCACTCTCCAGCCCCTCTGATCACTCAGTACTGACCAGGCATGTAAAAATTCCTCAGAACACTCCCATTTTGATGCCTCTTGTGAGGCTTTTCTTCCCGTTGCCCACCCAAAACCTCTTGTCAGAGTCAGTTAACACAAAAGCCCTGTTTTGCTCCCCTGTTTTGCTCCCCTTTCTCAATGATCTCATTGATCTTTCCAAGGGCAGCATCTGTTTTGCAGCAGAGTTCCCCAGGAATAATTTTTACATGATTTATAAGCCTTCTCCCCATCTCTTATTTCTTGTCTTGCCTTAAACTTCAGTTGCTGAGCAGGAGGGAGAAGCGACAGGACCCTCGCGTTCAGAGCTCCCCCCCTGCTTTCACAGCTGCCAAAGACAAAGCAACGGCAAAGCCCTCGCTTGTCATGAGGAGTCACCAGTGATGGTTTGCATCAATATTGCCTCCCCGCAATAACCTGAGGTAAACTGGCAAGTGCAATGAGGGATTCAGGCGCAGGGAAAATCATCAATCTTCTGACAGCTCTCAAAACCTACATTTCCTTTATTTTTTGAAATTCTCAGCTTGCCAAAGGCTTTAGAAGACCTTGCTCTCTGTCTAACACCTTTCTGGGAATTACTTTGAAGTCACTAAAAATCTAAAAATATGAGTGTACTGGAGGACTGCTGCTACAATTCTGAATCTAGTTTCCTAATACCTGTATCACTTTAATACAAAATCATTCATACAGATTGAAATCCATCTGACAACACGTCCCCACGCTATTTCTTGTCCTTTACAGACAAAGCTCCCACACAATCACCTCTACCAGCTACCTGCAGGCAAGCGGCAGCCGGGTTTGAAGGTTTCATGAAGGCGCTGCACGAGATCTCAGAACATTTACATTCATTTCTGGGGTCTCTGTGGTCTTGGTAGAGCTCACTCATAGATTAGCCTGGCCCAGCGAAGGCTTTTCCTTACGCTTCCCCTTGGAGCCTGGGAACAGGACTCACGAATTCAGCACTGCACACAGCACCTCTGGAAACCGTTGGAGGATCGAAGGCTTCATCTCTCTTTTTCCTCTCTACAAGGTCTTCCTTGTCGGTTTAGGCTACCGCTCTTTGGGCACTGACCACCTCTAGGTTTGTTCCCACAGCGCCAACGCAACGCGAGTCACCCACACGTAGGTGAGATGCCAACAGCCATCTGCCCTCCCAGCACAAACATTTCCATCTCACCTGGAGAAGGTTCAGGACGATCGTTTATCCCCATTCCAGGGGCAGATCTGTCTCGCCTTGGCTCCTCACCATACCACCTCTCCTCTTGAATATGCAACGTCAAGCTTTAGTTTAGCCTTTATACCAGCCTGAGAGCTTCACTGGACAGAGTTCTCCTGCATTCTGCAGAGAAGCATACACAGCAATATTTATGTTACAAGAACACAACGAGGATAAGATGGGAGTGGTCGGTACTGGGGCCAGTGCTGTTCAATATCTTTGTCAGCGACATGGACAGTGGGACTGAGTGCACCCTCAGCAAGTTTGCTGACGACACCAAGCTGTGTGGTGTGGTTGACATGCTGGAGGGAAGGGATGCATTCCAGAAGGACCCTGACAGGCTGGAGACGTGGGCCTGCATGAACCGCATGAAGTTCAACAAGGCCAAGTGCAAGGTCCTGCACGTGGGTCGGGGTAATCCCAAACACAAGTACAGGCTGGGTGGAGAGTGGCTCGAGAGCAGCCCTGAGGAGAAGGACTTGGGGGTGCTGGTGGATGAGAAGCTCAACACAAGCCGGCAATGTGCGCTTGCAGCCCAGAAAGCCAACCGTGTCCTGGGCTGCATCCCCAGCAGCGTGGCCAGCAGGGCGAGGGAGGGGATTCTGCCCCTTGACTCCGCTCTCGTGAGACCTCACCTGGAGTCCTGCGTCCAGCTCTGGAGCCCCCAGCATAAGAAGGACATGGATGTGTTGGAGCGGGTCCAGAGGAGGCCATGAAGATGATCCGAGGGCTGGAGCACCTCTCCCATGAGGACAGGCTGAGGGAGTTGGGGTTGTTCAGCCTGGAGAAGAGAAGGCTCCGGGGTGACCTCAGAGCAGCTGCCAGTGCCTGGAAGGGCCGACAGGAAGGATGAGAGGGGCTTTTCACAAGGGGGTGTAGTGATAGGACAAGGGGGAACGGCTCTAAACTCAAAGAGGGCAGATTTAGAGGAGATATTAGGAAGAAATTCTTCCCCATGAGGGTGGTGAAACACTGGCCCAGGCTGCCCAGAGAAGCTGTGGCTGCCCCCTCTCTGGCAGTGCTCAAGGCCAGGTTGGATGGAGCTCTGAGCACCCTGGGCTGGTGGAAGATGTCCCTGCTGATGGCAGAGGGGTTGGAACCAGATGATCTTTAAGGTCCCTTCCAACCCAAACCATGCTATGATTCTATGATTCTATAAGTTGTCTTCAAAAACGTCTGCATAAAATATACAAATGTTCTCACCTACATCTGTATAATTATCAATAACATGACTTAATATGGCACTATCTCTTTGAAAAACTCATCTACAGGCCATTTGCTAATACCGCAGCTTTGCAGTGCTTGTTTCTCCCTGACTTGGTGCCCTGAAATGAAAATGATGAGCGGTGACTCTTAAGCGCAGCACTCTCATCATCGCTAGCTTACAGTCTCATTCCTTTGGACACTGCTGGTACATGCACACTCTTCATTCCACATATCTTAATTAGACTAATCAGGCTTGATTGTAGGACACTGGAAGATTCACAAAATAATGACAAAATAATCAGTACGTGATCAAAAGCCTAAAACGCAAGCCATAGCCTCGAGCTACAGTGGAAGGCAACTACAAAAATCACCAGACATTTAGCCATCCCGCAATTAATTCATCTCAGACCCAGCTCTGAAGCCAGCAACTGGGAGTAAGATCAGGCTGAACATGAAAGAGATTATTGTGGATTAGAAGTCGAGGCTGCTGTGCCCCCTTGGCCTCGGTGAATATTTAACATGAAAGCTGCCATGCAGATTAGAAGGTTAATTTGAAGAAGTCAGGTTTAGGGCCTGCTGGGATGTAGATCTGTTACCTTCACCCCTTTGGGTTTGTTCCTGGGTGTTGGTTGTTGTTTTTAATTTTCCATTACAGAAACCCCACCAGACTAAGATCCAAGTTATTTTTTTAAACCTGTAACAACACATTTTAATTTCATGATTTTAACAGTGTGTTCCTGCACCACGATTATGTTTTCGGCACCACCACAATACCAGTAATACAGAAATCATCATTTTTAGGCCTCTATGAACTGCCATGATGAACTGCTACTACTGTGAAATGAAGAACATCTCAAACCAGCAAAAAGCCATTCTGCTCACCATGGCTGCTTTAACGTCTATTGCTACCATTTTCCACTAAAATTAAGCAAAGCCAGACCTCGGCAATACAGGGCAAACACCAATCATGTGAGAAATTAGATCGTAAAGCAAGATTCTGCTTCAACGAGCCACGAGTAACGAATGAGATTCTGTGTCCTCAGACAGGCCCAGGGCTGGCACGACCACGGAGGGCTGGGCAGCTGGAACACCTCTCCTCCTTTCTGATGCTTCGATGAGGTTTTATTCTGCCCGTGCACATGGCCCCGTGGTATAATCTCAGTATCCAAAGGGATGCAGGAATCCACTTCTTTAGCACACGAAGGAAATGCTACATTTTGGTGCCTTTCAGCAAGGAACTCTTCTAGAGCCTTTAATGGGATGGGCACACCACCTGCAGCCCGGGACAGACGACAGCTCGGGAGCTGGGGCTCAGGCGAGCGGCCATGGACCCCCGCACCACAGGCAGCCCACGAAGGGGTTAGAACAACAGAATCATTGAATCATTCAGGTTGGAAAAGACCTCTAAGATCATCAAGTCCAACCGTCACCCTAACACCACCGTGCCTACTAAACCATGTCCCCAAGTGTCACATCCACACAGCTGTTGAACCCCTCCAGGGATGGGGACTCCACCACTGCCCTGGGCAGCCTGGTCCAATGCCTGACCACTCTTGCAGTAAAGAAATTTTTCCTAATATCCAATCTAAACCTTCCCTGACACAGCTTGAGGCCATTGCCTCTCATCCTATCGCTAGTTAGTTGGGAGAAGAGACCAGCACCTGCCTCACTACACCCTCCTGTCAGGCAGTTGTAGAGAGCGAGAAGGTCTCCCCTCAGCCTCCTCTTCTCCAGACTGAACAGCCCCAGCTCCCTCAGCCGCTCCTCATAAGACTTGTTCTCCAGACCCCTCACCAGCCTCGCTGCCCTTCCCTGGACACGCTCCAGCCCCTCCATGTTCTTCTTCTAGTGAGGGGCCCAAAGCCAAATACAGTATTTGAGGTTATCACTGCTTCCCGGCCGTGCCTGGTACCCCAGGCAAGGTTCTGACCATCTCCATCAGCCCTACACGCCCACAGCTTTGGCCGATCAGCAGGGACAGTCGTTGTCCCCGAGCCTCCCTGGAGGGACCGCAGCCGAGCATCCGGCGTGGCTGCGGGACCATGTGGTCTGCAGCCCCGGGCATGGTGGCCTCGCCAAAAAGCCCACATGCCACGCCGTGCCTGGGAAGCTTCACGGCAGAATCCGCCCGTTTCTGCAAGGAAAGGGTGCAGCATCCCCCCGGGGAGGCAGCAGGTCCTCCTCCCAGAAACTGCTGAGCTAGCTAATTGCTGATTGCTCCCTGCTCGTTACCACTGAAGATGGCTGGAAACTATGTAAACATAAAAGGCATCATTAAAGCAAGCAGTTTTGGAAGCCAGGCTACACAAATCCTGTTTTATAATCAGATATTTGAAAGTGTGTCCAAAGAGAGTTTCTCCCCACCGCTAGAAGTGAGGGGGAAGTTTGCCTAATGGGTTATCACGGACATCCCCTCACCCCCCAAAACCCTCTTCAGTTCTTGGTCACCAAAATGAAACCGCTGGGCTCACACAAACCCCACGGGCAGAGTTTGGTAATTAATTCACTCAGGTAACAAAGCAAAGAAACATATCAGGAAAAACCTCCAAAACCCCTGCCAGGCAGACAAAAAGAGAAATTGCCCGCCTAACGGTGAGCCAAGCTGTAGCTCCTGGGCACCCTCCCTACACGACAGCAACCTCCCTGCCAGAAGGCAGAGCCAGCAGCTGGTGGGGCATCTGGGGCCACCCCTGTGCACCCACACCTAGGAGGAGGTGCAAGCTGGGAAGGAGGTCTTGGAGGCGAGGAAGGCTCCAGCGGACAATCCCACCCCAGAGCTTCCCTCTGGATCTTTTCTCCCTGCTTGAAGAAAACGAGACGGTCTTTTCCTCCGTAACCCCGCTGGTCTATTCTGCTCTACTTCAAAACCATGGGCCACCCTCCCCCCGAATGTTGATGCTGATCTAAAAGTATTTAAATTGAAAAATACTACAATTATGCTCCTTTCTTGTCTCCTATGTTGGTATTCTCGGGCTTTTAGAGAAATATTTTAGATTTATCAAAAAAGTATCTGGAATGTAGTAATTATTTCAATGGAAGAGAAGATAGTCGAATGATGATAAGATCCCAATTGGTGAAGTAAAAATAATTACCAATCTTACTAGAAAACCAAATCAGCAACACTTCAAGGCTCTGTGGGCTTTAGTTAGCGAACATTGTTACAGTTGATCATTCCTCACCAAAGGCTACTTGCTCTTCTTGCAAGCAAAGCTGCACCAATTTAACAAGCAACCTCAACGACCTCGTGCCTCTCCAGCATCTCCATGAGCTGTGCCGGGGAAAACCCCCACGCGGGCGAGGAGACCCCAGGCTTTACAGCTCGAGTCTTTGGACTTGATTGCGACCTGCTTTGAAATCCTGCAGCTGTGTTTTCTCAGTTTTTCAAGCAAGTTCTGGGTTTCAGAAACCTGGGGTATGGATGTTAGAAAGCTATGAAAGAAAATGAAAGGATTTAACTGATATCATTTTCTTCCGAAAATCCTCCCTTTCAGCGACCCGAAGGGATATCACTGGGATCTTTTGTTGCTTTTGTGAGCCCGTAAAGGTTTGCTTTTGCTTTTTTTATTAAAAAAGTAACGCCAAAATATTTAGACCCATGCTTAAACTAAGATTTATTACTCTCTCTTCCCTACAGGGGTTGTTATGTATTTCAGAATTATATTTACTTCTGGCTTTGAGGCACGGCGGGATTTCCCTTCCGTTCTGCAAGCACCTCCTGGGCTCACAGTGCCTGCGTCTCCCCCCGCGAGACAGCAGCGCTGCCGCTCAGCGATGCCACGGTGACGAGGAGCTGCTGCTCTCCGTAAGGGAAAACGCCTCTGCGCTGCCAGCGGAACGGCACCAGCGAACCAGCCGAGGGGCCCGTCCGGCATCGCCCCTCGCCCCGGGGACGGGTGGGGGTACAGGGGGGCAGGGGCGACGCAGCATCTCCTCTGCCTTCCCCCGACTCAGCAGGAGCTGCTGCCACCGACACCCAATATATAAAATTTAAAACCCCTGACATAACATTGCCTTCAATATTAAAATAACTGACGGGGATAAAAAAATTGAAAAGGCCAGAGGCGGAAGGCGGGCAGTACCTGCGGGGTGACAGCCGGAACGCTGACAGCCTCGGCGGGGAGCGGAGGCACTTCCCGCGCGCGAGGACCTGACCTTCTCGCTGAAGCTCTGCCACCACAAAGCCACGCGGACGTCTTCTACGGACACAGAGCCGCCAGAGAAAAAATTTGCTCCTTTGCTGCTAATAGCCTATACTTTCAACAAAATACGCAATGACAATTTTGCTCCCCTTTGGCTATGGGAGTGTTCGATGGCCTTCGGAGCCAGCCGGCCATCCACGCTCCATCACACGCGGCTTGTGGAGCACGGCCATGCACCGCGCTTCCGAAGGACCGGAGCCGACACGGGAAGGAGTGTCTCCCTTCCCAGTATCGCCTACCTACCTTGTCCCGGAAGGCAAAATCCAATTAGAAATTTAAATAATAATTAAATGACAGTAGATCTAGATTCTTGTATTCCACAATTGTCGCCTTCTTCTATGCGCCTGTCTGTTAAGTCTTCTCTGCCGTGGCTTCTTCTTACCAGTATACATCGGGTTTAGCATTAGGAGATGAAGCATAAAACACTATTTAAATACTGTAATTTCAAGAGCAAGCAAAGAATACTGCATTCATCTTCACTAACCTCGAATATGCCTGGCCCATCTAATGAAAAAAGTGATTGAAGGGACTTCTTTCAGCTCACTGTCCCAAGGCCCCCATAAAGCTGAATAGTAATTTAATTAGTTTCCTTTCTGGTGATTAACTAGGAATTTCTGATCATTTAATTTTGATGCATGCAGTATCCTTTTCCTTTTTTCTTACGAGGTTATTAAATAATCCTGCCCAGGTAACTGCGGTCATTGCTACGCAGGACCGCTAAGGATTTCGTATGAATCGGACAGGAAATATGCGTGACGTGAACTGGATTTCCAAACCTATTGGGGACCCACCTGACTAGATGATAAATTAGCAGTTAATTTATTCTGACAGAGCTTGCAAAGCATGACTCAGATCCCGTGGGGAGGAAAATCAGCGCTGAGCTGCGACAGCAGTTCTCACCTCCTGCAAACCCGGCTGCAGCGAGATGCTCCCTCCGTCAGGCGCTCGCGGGCCGAGCCCCGGGGCAGCCAACGCTCGCACCGAACCGGCGGTCAGCACTAACGCCAAATTCTATGATTCTACAAAAACCGGAGTGGTTAAAGCTCTGGGGATTCTTCCACCCGAGAACAGCGTGGGTGGGAGCTCTCCTGCCTCAGGGACGTTCCTCCTGACCACCACAAGTCACTCAGTCTCCTGATATACGGTTTCCCCCTTCGGTAACAGGGAGGCAGTAACTGCTTGCCTAGCTCATAAAGGATGATTAAATAAATCTATTAAAGTGCTATGAAGACTTAGAGTGCGATATACTTAAATTTTTATTTAGATTTAAAGCATATTATAAAGACTGTACACGCTCTCCAGGCACCCTTACAAAAAAGGAAACTTACAATCCATTGAAATGTTGCTTAGCAGCGTAATGTAATAAGAAATGTTAAATTATCAGCCAGCTAATACTGCAGCAAAATGTATTTCATCAGCTCCACCCAAAACTTCCCCCTTGCAAGCTCTAACAAACAGCGTGAATGAAAAGCGTGTTGGAAGGCAGACACGAGGTTGGCTTCTCCTTTATCACGTAATTGAAAATAAGGAGGAAACCTAAGCGTCTGTATCAGACAAAAGATACCAAGGCCAGATTTCTGAGCACAAACACACTGAGACTTATTTATATCCATTATGCCAGAACAGTGTGATAGCATTTGGTTCTTTGTATGAACAGAAAAAATAAAAAAAATCCAGCAGCTGAATGGTGCCTCAGTTCTCTCTTCATTTGTTTTGATTCCTGGAACAGATGAATATAAGGACGCCTGATCATCCTGAATGGATTCCAGGGACAAACTCCAACCACAGCAGTGCCCACCTCCCGCCCAGCGCACGCCGCCCCTCAACACCCGAACAGTAGGGCTCCGGGGAAGAACAAAAAAATACTCACATCTATCCACCCACCTCTGCCAACGCTTGCGACGCTCCAGTGCAACACCAGCAAAGGGCCCGCGCCAGCCTCCCACGGGGCCCGAAGGTCGACAGCTCCGAGGGCGTCCCGTGAGCCGCCCGGCAGCACCCGACGCCGGCGGCGAGCGCAGGGGGCTGGGCGGCTGCTCGCCCCGGCTGCACGCAGGGCACGCGTCGGCTCTGCGGCCTGGGGGAGCTTCAGGCATCTCCTTCTAGGGAGATTTTCACGTTTTCTGAGTCTGCACCTTGTAAGCAATGTTCTATGGGTCACCAGGAGAAGCATACTGCATCTTCTCACTGGTATTTTGCATTAATGGTGATCTCACATTCCAGTTTTAAGAATAAAGGAAGACTTTTCAGGGCTGTAAAAACAGGGCAGAAACATGAAACTCCCACTTAGTGTGGAACCACCTAATAAATGGTGCCTTATTAATGATAAAGACTTCCGGGACTTAAAATTGGACCTAAAACTCCTTCCACTAAGCCTCAGACACGCAGACAGAAGCTGTAACACGGTGCCCGACGCATGCCCCAGCACCAGCTGCCCACCCTAGGCAGCCAAAACCAGGCACCAGCTTGCTTCCCTCCCAATCCTAAGATTGCTCTCATCACCAGGAGACCTATTCCTCTTTCTTAATTAGTTACATCATCTTCACCTGTCTTTGGGATTCTAAGCCACCTTTTTTTCCCCCCTCTCAACAACTGCAAGGAACAGAAACTTGATTTGCTCTTTAAGCAGAAGCCGAAACACCTGCATAACCCCACATTTCACAGGACTGTGACAAAAATCTTCCAGCTCTGACAGGTTAGGAATAACGCTGGGCTTTGGGACCTGGCTGATGTCACTTCTCACCAGCCCAGCGTCCCAGCAGGAGCCAGCGGCCTCCGTGGCAGCGGTGCAGGATCGCACGGCCTGCATTTGTCACCCTCACCAATAATTAATCCATTTCTCTGCCAGAAATCATATCAAAGGCAACGGAGCGACTCCAGGAGAAAGGTGACAGCGCTACACCAGCGGCTCACGAAGAGTTCTCATTTTACTGAAGCACAGTTTCCTAAATCAAGGTTTCCCTCGGCGGTGCTGGAAACGCAAGACGAATCTGCATCAGGCACGAAAGGAAAACTGAAAACAAATCAGGAATGTGTCCTACTTCTGCAGCCTGATGTACAGCCCCACCTGCCAGCACAACCTGCCCGAAAAACAATTCATTCCGTAACATTATCACTTGCCATGATGAAGAGCCAGAACTTTGTTATTATTTCAAAGGAACTCTGACTTTTTAATTACATTGCGTGCTTTTCGGAGGATAACCTAAAAGGTGTTATAATTCTAATTGTGCATCAAGAAAAAGTGTCGTGATAGTCAAGATGTATCGGCTGATATTCAGTAGAACAATAAAAAGATGGGAGCGTGAAGGAAAGCCTGCAATTATTCAATGTGAGCCCAGATAGTTCATCATTTTGTTGGACTGGAGAACGATTGCTGGTTTGAATTTTAAAGCAAGTTACTGTCTATCCTTTTCTCCACGTGTCATTTTGCAGGGAGGGAGCCACGGGTTATTACCATCATCTCTGCAAATCAAGTCGGGAACAAGCACAGACCCAGCCGTGTTCCCGTAGCAAGCGCCAGCAGGTCACCGGGCAGGAACGGCCCCAGGGATGAGCCGCACGCTCCGGCTGCCTTCACAGCTTGCACGGCGCACACCGATGCCGTGAGGACGGAGCCAGCGGGTATTATTCACAGGTTTATGAAGTAGATCCTTTTAGCCACTGAATTAAGTGCAGAACCAGCTGTTCTTGCTGACTGCCTCAAAAAAACAAAATAAAAGAAAACCCCTTGAGAGGCAGCAGTCTCAGCCTCTGCGAGCAGGCAATCTGCCTTTGCGGTCTTTGGGGAACGAGGCACCAGAAGGAGAACAAGCACCCAGAAACCACCCAAACTGGATCCAGGCAGGCTCTGGTCCTGCGTTCAGCAGAGGAATCCAAAGCTGGGTGCTGACACTGGCTGGACGTGGTGCTGTGCAGCCTGCTCTGGGTGACCCTGCTTGGGCAGGGCGTTGGGCTGGGTGACTCACAGAGGGCCCTGCCAACCCCGACCATTCTGTCATTCTGTGATTCTGTAACCACTGCAATGGTGAAATGCATTTTCTAGAGACACACGCTTGCAGGAAGGTGCCTTAGGATTGATGTCTGCAGTAAAAGACGATACAGAGGTGAAATTATTACCACTGGGAAAGAAAACCTGCTGAGAAAATTGATTTAGAGTGGGAAACGTGTGGCTCACAGAACACGGCAGCTGATTGCCTCTCCTGCGCCGGGCAGCGCGGTCCGACCCTGCCGCCGGAGCAGACAGGACCCGGCCCTTTCGCTGCCAGCAGGACCCAAGCAGCTCCGCCGCAGCTCCGCCAAGGTCTGCGCGGCTGACAGCTCCCTGCCCAGCGAGGAACAATTCAGGAACGATTCACTACCACCACCCACAAACTCAGCCTTTACAAGCAGGAGCCTTTGGTCAAAGCAGCACGGCCCCGGGTCCGCGTTTCTGGTGGCGAGGACCAGCACGGAGTCCCCAGGCTGGGATGAGACCGCGGAGAGCGGGTCAGAGCAGCGCAAGGTTTGTCGCAGGGGTCAGGGCTCGGTGAGCACTGAAGGGAAACTCAAATTACATTCAGATGTTCTACCAGCCTCCCAAAGAGAGTCACTCGTTACCGGCTGGGATTTCTCCCACAGCTGCATGCTCGCTTCGCACAAAGCCACCCAGCTGGGGAAACTCTGTCTGAAGCGTGGCTGGGAAGGGAATGTTGCATTGGTACTGAGGCACCATTTCCTTTGCATTTACACACACAGAGCAAACAGCATCACACACAGCATGCCCACAAGCTGCTCAGAGACACGCCGACGACCCACGGAGCAGGATTTCCACTTGTGTTAATCGCGGCGCCTCTTGTGAAGCTCCTGCTGAAGCACACGGCTGGGCTCGGGCAGGGACGGAGCCTCCAGCAGCAGTGCTGCTGTGAATGATGGTTCAGAATCCCCCAGTATGAAGTTAGACGAGGATGCAGCAGGAGAAGATGAATCACAGAATCACAGAATCACAGAATAGTAGGGGTTGGAAGGGACCTCTGTGGGTCATCTAGTCCAACCCCCCTGCCGAAGCAGGGTCACCTACAGCAGGCTGCACAGGACCTTGTCCAGGCGGGTCTTGAATATCTCCAGAGAAGGAGACTCCACAACCTCCCTGGGCAGCCTGTTCCACAACCCATAAATCCCATTTGGGTCATAGTCCACTCGCTGTTACCGTATGCACGTTACCAGAACACACGGGACAAAATGGAAGAAAAAGATTAAAAGGTTCAATCATTTGCAAACGCTCCCCTGATGAATACGAGCGTGTGCTGGAAGAATCGCTCTCATACAAAACCCTCCACCGTGGTCTAATCTTGCTGAGAACACTCAATGAATTGGGTGGATGAATGCGGCCGGGGGTTTATCCGGCTAACGGAAACCACATTCCCATCGCCAGCCCGCGCCGGCTCCCGTCCCGGCTGGTCTCGGCTCCGGCTCGGCCCGGCAGTACCCGCGGCATCAGAGGTGCCAGGCACGGCCCTCGGCATGGTCCAGCGGGGCTTGGAGCTACAGCCCACCCCAAACAGCCAAGTGACAGCCCAAACTGACCCAGGCTGTCACCAGCCACCGCCCGATGGCACTACGGGACGTGCAGGACTCCGCGTGGCCACGGGACGTTCGACATGCCACACGGGTCTGGTCACCTGCGGTCACCTGGCAAGATCTGGTGACCGTGCGATGGTGATGGAGAGGCAATTTTGCCACCAGATTATTTTTTTGCCTTAAAATAGACAATCTGTAGGGAGCATGTGTTGTTAGCATGCGACCTTTATCCTCTTGTGCAGATTTAATGAACAGAAAACTAATTTCAAAGCTGGGTATGCAAAATGGTGTCACGAACCTGTGATTGCCCGGGGCAGTTTGAGCAAGGAAACGCTCAGTCTCTCACACAAGCACCCCATCTGGCTCCACCAGCAGCGAGTGCTGCAGGATTAATCCCCAGGAGGAACAGGGAGAAGAGGCCCAAGTCCCGGAGAATTAGGGCACGAGCCCCTCTTTCTGTTTCTCCTTCAAACACCTTCACTGCTGCCATTTTTGAGAAGAGGTTTTAATCTAAAGATCAAAGGAATACCAGACAAAATACAGCCTAGTACATGTAAACATTTCTTGCTTGATTTTATTATCGATAAGAAGTTGGCAGTAAAGCTGAGGAAAAGCCTTGCCTGGCTGGAGCAGAACGGAACGGCTAACGCGGCTTTCCCCAAAACCCTCCCGTGTGACGGGAGAAGTATCACGATAAAACTCTGAGGCTTTGTGGGGAGCTGACTGGTGGGTTCTGCGAGCACCTACACTTTAGGATTGTTTCTTTCATGGATGCCACATCATCGACATACTAAAGTCTGTATTTGTGTATACTGAAATGATTTTATGCTGGTTTTTTCCTTCATTTGTGCTCCTGCAAAGCAAATCCATACTACACTGGTAGGTAATATTATACATTGATTTTTTTTTTTACTTGATCTTTTACTATCGTATTGCTTAGAAAAACCAGAAATTATCTGGGATCCCAAAGGACTTGCAAAATCCCACCTGCTGCATCCCACAAGATCCGCGGTCAGAAACAGCAACCCACACCCAACGGGGAACACCCATCCCACATGCTGCCTGCTCCGGAGGGACCGCAGCTCCGCCGTGCGTCACCGCGCAGGGCAAGACACCGTTCCTAAGGCCCAAATTCTTCGGCTGCAAAACCTGGCCCTGCCGTGGCCGGGTTATCCAACGGGAATCGCCGTTAGCGAGCCCCAGCGCACGGGAAACGCGCGGGTCCCACCCCTCTGAGCAGCACTGGCGTGTTTTATCCCTGCGTCTCGCCTGCACCATCCGCCGGCGGAGCCTCTCCATCCTCCACGAAGCCACAGCAGCAGCAGCGCTGGCAGGAGATGCGTCCGCCGGCAGCAGCCCCTCCGTTTCTCCCCCGGGCTGGGCTGCAGGACTGCTTGGACAAGGCTGTGTCTCCGCCCCAGCTCAGCCGCTGCTGCTCTCTGCCGAAGAGCGCAGCCTGAACCGCACACACAGAATCACACACACAGAGAATGGTCGGGGTTGGAAGGGACCTCTGTGGGTCATCTAGTCCAACCTTCCTGCCAAAGCAGGGTCACCTACAGCCAGGTGGGTCTGGAACATCTCCAGAGAAGGAGACTCCACAGCCTCCCTGGGCAGCCTGTTCCCATCTGCAGTACTCTGTCCAGTGCTGGGCTCCCCAGTTCAAGAAAGATGAGGAGCTCCTGGACAGTGTCCAGCGCAGGGCTGCGAGGATGAGGAGGGGACTGGAGCATCTGTCCTACAAGGAGAGGCTGAGGGAGCTGGGCTTGTTCAGCCTGGAGAAGAGAAGGCTGAGAGGGGACCTTAGAAATGCTTACAAATATCTGCAGGGTGGGGGTCAGGAGGATGGGGCCAGACTCTTTCCAGTGGTGCCCAGCGACAGGACAAGGGGCAACGGGCAAAAACTGAAGCAGAGGAAGCTCCAGCTGAACATGAGGAAGAACCGACATAAAAAGTGTTTGATAGTGCTCCGCAAAAAGTTCCCATTAGCTGTCTAATGAACAAATGTGGGTACAGTTAAACGCTGACATCACCCAAAGCTAAATTAATAAGAGAAAAACCACCAACAGAGTCAGACGAAAAGTTTCTTCAGAAAATCTGCACTGAAAACCTTCTGCAGTGCCATGACTGAAAAATTTCCACCTACATTAACTCATTTCACATCCATTGATTTTTGTTTTACCAGTTGGAAAGTAACCACCCCGCACTCCTCCTTACCACCTTTCAAATAATCTCCGACTGCTGGACATACCCAGAGAAAGGTATTCACTTTGTTGATACTTTTACCAAGCTCTGCTACTTTCCCCTGAAATTTTATAGCTCTGTAAAGGAGGATCCAACGCCAAAAGCCTGCTTTCCTTTTCACTGTGACAGAGCTGAAACGGCAGTGGTGACAAAGCCAACAGCGAGGCACTCGCCCTTTCTCATTTTCCACAGAGAAACACTTCACAGTGCCTCTTTAAAAGCTTTCCTCACCAAAAACTTCACTGATCAGATGATTTGATTTACTAATTTCTGGGAACGAGAAACGGGAATTCTGCAGAGGCCGTTCCCCAGGCGATGGGGAAATCACCGCCCGCCCAGCTCCGCGCTGTAACCGATGGCACTGCCTGCGCTGGGCAAGGGCCGGGGAACTGGGGAAATCCCAGTAACCCGTGCCCGCTGCCTGGAGAGCCGTGGGGACCGCGCACCCAGACGGGCCGAACGGGACAGTCACAGAAAGACTCCGGGTGCCACCACTGCTTGTTTCCCAGCCCTGCCCACGCAGCCTACAGCCAGGTCTTGGAACCCTCTGCTGCCTGGCATTGGCTCCCAGGGCTGAGGCTACGAGCAGGGCCAGTTTAAGCAGCCGGACCTTGCACTGTGAGCGCTGGCGGGTTGAACCAGGTGGCCCTGACAGGTTGCTGAGGGAGCAGCAAGAACGCTTAGCAGCGAACACTGCTGCTGGTCAGGCTCCTCGGAACGCAACACCAAACAAGCACCCATTGAGTTCTCAGCCATGACAACGCGCACCCCCCATTTTTTCTCGCAGCGGTGAGGACCATCCGTGTGACATCCAGATCTCCTCCTGAGCCCACAGAGACGTGAAGGCCATCTCGGGAGTGCCCAGGCTGTTGCGTTCCAGGGCCCACCGGATTTTATGGTCTTTCCCCTTGCAGGAAGTGTTAACGTAACACTACGGCATCTGGAAAATGAACAAAACCTCTCTCAATCAAATCCCCCCCCTCGGGAAGGGTCTCTTCCCTCCATGCGGTTTTCCTTTTTGTCTCCAGAGAGAGGAACAGCAGTGGCAAACCAACGAACCAACTGAAAAACTCTTGCAATGTCCATGGCAGAGCTTTTTCCTGGCGGCTGCCAACACACCCCCGTCCCCGCGTTCCAGAGCAGCCCTTGGCAGGAGCAGCCAGCACCATCGCTGTTGTTACACCAAACCAAAGTCACCTTAAAGCATCTTTCTTCCAGACTTTTGGAAAACTGATGGTACTTCACCATTTCTATGTTGAGGGACGCAGTGAATTTAAATGACTTCAACCACATCTGTTTAATCATCGATGCCATTTGAAAGATCCGTTAGCTTGAAATACCATTTCAGCTTTTCTGCTGTTCTTTGCCCCCGCTCTCCCACACGCAGTACGTCAGCAAGAACAACATCTCCCCACGGCAGGGAGGGACACAGCCCAGGACCCGCGACGTGCTCCTCCTCCAACACAGCGAGCATCTGGCAGCAGGGCTGCGAGACAGCTTGGCGTTGGCTTTGTTTGTAAACAGGATTCGCGTACTGGGGAGCCTGGAAAACGGGCTGGTCGCCGAGACCGGGGTGCAGCGGCGTCCACAGCTGGGAGATTCGGTCACAGCACCCCCAGATCTGGGAACGCCGCGGTAAGGAATGTGATGGGTACGCAGGGACCAACTCTCTCCAGCTCTCTCACGGAATTACCTGATTCCTGCCTACGAAATCGCTCTCTCATTAAACCAACCGCTGTGTATTTAACAGTAGGAGAAGAAGAGAATATGGAATCGTACCTTCTCTCTAAAGCAGTGCCACCACAGATGAAAACCCCGCGGAGATCTTGCAGAGCTTTCGCAGCGACGCGGAAGCTGAACGCCAGCTCCTTCCATGGCACGCGCAGCCTGTGTCGCGGACGTGTCTTGCGTACCTTTATAATTACTGTGCCCACAATTCCCATTGCTATCATCATTATTATTATTATCCTCATCCCTATTATAATTATTATTCCTTACAGCCACTGAAATCTGCATTTCTCAAGGTAATTTCCCTTCCCAGCTGAGGGACAGACAGAAGGATTTTCCTCTCCATAAGAGAGTGCCAGGAAAGTGCCAGGAGCTTTTCAACAGGACTCTCCTGCGGAACTCGCTGCCTCTCAGCTGACACGGGGCTGGGGGTTTTTACGGCCTTTTCACACGTTAGCACCTCTCCCCCTGACCGCTTTCCCCGCAGTCCTCCCCGGCACAGCTCAGCCAGGGGATGCAAACCGAAACGTGGCTGAGAGCCGAACCGACGACAGCCGTAACGGCGACCTGAAGCGACCCACAGAGATGGCAAAATGCAGTCTCAGGTGCACGCCAGCACCGGCTCCCTAACAACCCGCGGAAATGAAGGAAAACTAAAATAAATGAAGTCATGAATTTTAAAGCTGATGGCTTTTTTAATTTTTATTGACATCCAGTCTTAGCCCCGCTGAAATTGGTGATAAACTTCTTGCAAAATTATTAGTTAAAAACTTCTTTTTAAGCCTAAGGCAAGGTTTTTATAGCCTCTTACTGAATATTACTTGTGTGTCACACAAGGCAGTAAAATAAAGCTGCACTCTATAGCATCAGTCGTTACTTAATTCTTTGCTTTTTCCCTAAAATGTCTTAGTGGCACTTGCCCAAAATCTTTCTCTATCTAATAATATCATCACCAACATGCCTTCTGCTTTCCAAAGCAATGAAATGCAGAACCGCACCTCGCTGGGTCCCAGCAGCAAGTGCTCCTTCCCCACGAGCCAGCTTTTTCGCTTTCCTGCCTCGCTGCAGCACCTATGTCGGCAGCACCCGGAGAACACCGGGTTCCTCACACCACCCGACCGCCCAAATCAAACCTGTGCTCAGAGCAAACACCAGCGCCACAGAAACATCCTTGTGTGAAGCCAAACGGGATCATCTATGGGGCGGAAAAAAATACGCTGAGCGATGAAAACGCCTTTTCTAGCAGAGAAATGCTGGTGCCGGCTTGCCAGGATGGGGTTGGGCGGGTGCCTGGCTCCAGCGAGGAGGGGAAGCCCCAGCACGCACCCCAAGCACACGAGACCCAGATTCCAGCACCAACAGAACATCAACATTTTTCATTTCCCGTGCATTTGATGAGTAAATATTTCAGGCCACTGGAGCTTGTTCCTCAGTCTTACAGAATCACAGAATGTTGGGGTTGGCAGGGACCTCTGTGGGTCACCCAGCCCAACCCCCTGCCCAAGCAGGGTCACCCAGAGCAGGCTGCACAGCACCGCGGCCAGGCGGGGCTGGAATATCTCCAGAGAAGGAGACTCCACAGCCTCCCTGGGCAGCCTGGGCCAGGGCTCCGTCACCCTCAGAGGGAAGAAGTTCTTCCTCGTGTCCAGCTGGAACTTATTAATGCACACAGTTCCACTACTGAAATGCCATTTCCAACAAGCTGATATTGTACAGGAATCCTAAATGACCTTGGCCCGCCTGCCTGACCCCAACCAGCCAAAAAGCTCTTCTGGCACGATTCTCAGGTCATTCATCTTTTATCCAGGTGTATGCAAGTAGCGCCGAGTCATGAACCACGAACAGATGGGAAGTATCTTATATTTATGACCTGCCATCTTTTTTTTTTTTCCCAGAAATTAATTTTTCATTAAATCACTTTGAAAATCTTTGAATTAACTTCATAACCTCATTCAAGGAGGAAGGATCACCTAGAACAGGCAGTTTCTAAGAAAACGCCGACAGGGTTGACCATCTGTGCTCAACCGATCAGCAAACTGACCCTCCGGATAACGGACAACAGCCAACGAGCGGGGGAAAAACACCCAAGGCAGATGCGGCATTGCCGCTTTTTGTGGAATCAGTTTTCCTCGTCTCTGCTTCCTTCTGCGGGGGGCATCGCCCCACTGCCTCCTTTCACGTGCTGAATCGCTGCAGATAGCTTATAACCACGAGCATGAAGAAAAAAACAGATATAGGCTGCCGCGCCCCAAGAGGTTTTGTAAATGACAGATGAAAATATAATACTCCAGAGCGCAAAAAACACAAGTTTGTGGTGGGTGCTTTGTCAAAAGGTTTACAGGTTTTGAGTGTTTCAGGTGTTGAAGTGCACGCGGAGTGCCCTCGATGGGAGCACAGCACAAGCGCCAACTGTTCGCCACAGGCTGCTGGGGAAAAGCCTGCTGTATGTTCATATTAGAAAATAAAACAACAATTTAAAAGAACTGAGCGAAATATGGATTTCTGAAACAACTAGAAGTCAGTGGAGATGGGTTTTGCCGAGTCCCACTGCGGGACGCGGCGCGGTGCCATGGCTGGGGCACAGCAGCACCACGGCCCCTGCCCGCAGCAGCCGGGGTATGAACCCGGCACGTTCCTCCGACTGCATTTGTAACGGGCTTTCCAAGGCTTTAGAAAAAAAATCAAATTGCACACACCCAAGGCACTGCTAAACTTACATTTACACAGCAAAGTCAGGTCAGCTCCTGAATCAAGCAATACCAGAAATAAAATGACTTCCGCTCAGTCTCAGCAAAGGCACTTGCATTGCACGACCACAGAGGAGTTTTTCTTCTTCGTTATTTCTCATCCAGTGAGCAAGATGAAAGGGTAAAATGAAGGCTGTTCAGGCAACCTGAATTCTGACGTTTCGAGACTGTGAACTTCTCAGATCAGGAAACACTTCATACGTAATCTGGGTGGATAATACATGCACGAACTATGCACGAGGACAGGCGTCTAGGTACTTGGCAACACATCTTCATATACTGTATATATACATATACAGGCCAAATCTGGCCTTCAACAGAACAGCTCAGGTCCTTCAGCTCCGCTGACAGGGGCAGAAGGGGGCCAGAGGAAACAATTTAGTCCTAAATATTTTCCCTGTTGGCTTTACACACTCCCTGGAGCCCTGCTATTTATATGTGTGAATGATTTCTTTCTCTGTCCAGTCACCTCCTTTGATTAAATATATTAGTTGCCTTATATTAGTTGCCTTTTAAGTTATTTGAAGGCTACAATCATTTTAAAATTAAATGAACCTTCAAGTACCCGTCGGGAACCGTGCGCCAAACTGACATTTCCATAATGCAAAAAAATTGCAGTTGCACTCATGTTATTTAATTAAACTGTAGTCTTTATCACATAAACCAAACGGGGGAATACTAACCATGCTTTTTACTTCTGGAAAACGAGTAAAACAGAACGCTACTGGAGGCTTTTTGTTGTCACGGTCAAATTCTGTCTGCATTCAAACAGCTGACAGCTTGAACCGTCACACTGCGCCAGCTGTGATTTCACCCGGCGTCCGCAAAGGTCCCCCGAAAGAACGCTTCCACATTTTACCCAGCTAATGATCGATTATGGCCAAGCAGGAAACTTTTAAAAACCTTTCCTCCCTTTAAGCGGTGCAAAAGATCTGAATTTAAATGGCACATTTCAGGCCCTCGCTTTCCAGTCTCTTTGGAGCCCGGGGAACAACAGCAGCCCTGCTTTTGAAGAGCACACAGAAATACTTCTGGCCCAAAGAAAGGAATGCAGTTACAAAAAGAGGAAGATAAAAGCAATTTCCAGTCCCAAACCTACAGAATCCCCTCCGTCTTGGCCTATTCTTTCCGACTAAGCCTCGTTTTGCAAATCAAAGGACCAGCTGCTAAACTTGTCTCTAAAAAAGGGGTAGGCTGGGCAAGCCCAAGGGATGCCGCCCGGCTATCAATCAGTCCCTCGTGTCCTCTCGCTCCGACCAAGAGCCTCGGCGTCCCGGGAGCGACCAGGAGCTCCGACGCCCACCGAGGGTCTCCCGGGGTGGATCAGTGACCGGAGGCTGAGCCTGCGGCCAGACCGCGTGGTCTTCACCCCCATGAAGCAGCTGGGCCCTTCCAGAGGACGCTTGGCCGTCGGGGCAGAGGCAGCTCGGGGCAGCTTGGACCCCGCAGAGCCACCGCAGGGTGCGACCGACGGCCCGTGGACACGTCGGGGCTGCACACACCGAGCCTGAACGCCGACAGGGCTTAGAGAAAGCAGCGGGTGTCCTCTGCTGTGAAGTTAGATGTTACTGGGACAAAACAGGGTGGGGGAGAAGTTTTCTCTTTGGGTAAAACTTATAAAAATCCAAAATTTCACATGTAAGCTTCAGAAGTACATTAAAAACAACCCTCGAAACATTTTTAGCTTTCACTACTGCTTAACAAGACGTTCTCCTCTGCGAAAAGACCCTTCAAGTTGTATTTGTAGTTCTATCTGTATGTTGTATTTCCCTTTGTGGTCTAAGCGATTGCTGCTTTGTAAAATTTATCCCGGGCAATTAATAGATCAAGCAGAGAATCACGGCACTTCTTTCGCCAAAAGAGGTTTTGGCAGCTCTGGGCTGCAGCGGGAGCTGCTGCCACACGCCGAGCCCGCGGGTCCCAGCCCTCCAAAAGTTATTCAGCAGCACTGCCCAAGGATGTCACAACAGCAAGGTAAAAGTAATCCCATTAAAACGAACATGGCAGTTTATCCACCCAAAGACAACACACATCACACCTGATAAAAATCGCTGCTTCCCATCCCCAAACAACAGGTGCTCGGGGAGAAAAGTCAAGACAAAAGTGCTAAAGCCTTTCACATACTTTCTCCAATTTCTACAGCAACGGAGCTTTGACAGAGGGCTTCTGACTGCTCAATTTGATGGCCAGGCGGATTTATAAAAGCTGAAGCGCTGAGTTTCCTAGGGGAAGACATAATGAAATAAATGCACTCATGAATATGTATGGCAGGAGGCGGCCATCTGTTCTCCACCAACATCTTTTCTTCAAACAAGTTTCAAATATTTCGGCAGAGAAGTCGTATCTTTATTTCCATGTATAAAATTAGACCTTCAGTTTTCACCATCTCTGGTCATTAAGTGCTATTGTTATGGAAATGTGTTTTTTTTCCCCAATGACCATCAAAAGATTGAGTGATAATAAAGTTTTTACATAGCTCAGGTGGAGATTTGAGCGCTTCTGCGTAGAAGCTTCCAAATATTGGTAATCAGGGCACGCAGCACATAATGTAAATATAACTTGCTCTGTCCTCCTTCAGAGAAACGAGAGCCCGTGATGCGCTGCCCTCATTTGTATCCTGCATCCATCTGATTTCCCTTTCGTTTCGAGAGAAAACATCGTAAGGCATTTGTATTCAGTATTCACGCAGCCGGCGCGGACGCTGCTGTGCATCGGGGGGAGCGGGGCAGGAGCGGGGCAGGAGCGGAGGAGCCGCTCTCCCCCGGGCCCTGGGCAGAGCTGGGAGCGATCCGGGCGCTCGCCCGCGCCGTGGGATGCCCCGGAGTTTTCCCGGGAAAGCCGAGCGGACCCTGGGCCACGCTTCCCTGCGCTCGCAGGTCCTGCTCCATCTCCCAGTACCACACCACGGGGAAGCCAAGCCTGAGCGCGGCTCTCACGGGCAAAGCCCGCTTTCCCTTCACGTCAAACACTTCCATTTATTTTATTTGTTCTTGTGGACAAGGCAACAACCCTTCCCCGTGTACAAAGAGCACGTGTGCGTGGTTTATAACCCCAGCACGTCTCAGAGCCCGGCGCTGGGGCTGGTGCAAGGGCTGCCAGCGCCCCAGCACAGCACGGCGGGGAGCCACGGGGCGCGGGGTGACTCTGGTCAGCCCTCAGTGACCGCTGACACTCCCTCGCTAGCCAGACCTCTGGTTTTCTGGGGATATGAAGGATTTCTCTGAACACCAAAGGAAGAACAAGGGATGTCCACTGCAGAGTTACATGTAGAAAGCCTTCCCGTCACACCAGAGCCCTCCGGAAGCCCGCAGGCTCCGAGGCGACCGGCAGCGGAGCGAGCGAGCACCAGCACATCAGTGGCAGGGCCACGGCCGCAGAAGCAGCGCGGGTTTTGGGGCCGACTGGCGACCGCCGCTGCACCCCGAGAGGGCTTTGGAGCAGCACAAGCTGAGACAGGGGAATGGAAAACCAAACCACTGTAAATCACAGGCTGTGTGGCAAGAGGAGCAGAGCTGAAGTCTCTTGTAGGAAGAACGTATCTAAAGCACTTTGCTATCTGTTGCCCCGTTCGGTGTTAATTAAGTCAGCTCTTCATTACTCAGAGCAATGATGAAGCCCAGACAGACCACATGAACAAAACTCCAGCTGATACCAAAGAAATTAGTCTGTAAGAACATACTTACGCCGGACGGCACTGGCACAGAGCTCTCCTGGAGGGACTCACCAGCCTGGCCAAGGTCCCCGCCGGCTTCCAGCCCAGCGGGCTCCGGCAGCACGGGGGGCTCCTCCGCACCCCTCAACCGCTTCACAGCGGCGGCTGCAAGTCCCGACAGCACCGAGATGACGTTCAGGAACGGGATCTCACGTTTGATGGGAAGTTTAGTTTCAAAATGCAGCAGATGGACGTGAGGTGTCTTGTGCTGAACTCTGCAAAAAGAAAAATAAAATAAAAACTGGGGGGTTTGTTTGGCTGTTTCAGTCTCGTAACCCAAACCATTCCTTTGCATTTCAGCCTGCTGAAAGTATGTATGTTTCTGCTTTTAGAAATATATTTTAAAACAAACCCAAAGGAAAAGATGTGGTAGTAAAGGCATTAAAATGTAACATCACCTAAACAGTCAGGATTTTTCAAAACAAACCTCAAAACGTCAATGCTTGCGCAAACCTTTCAATGTCACTGAAGTGAGGTTTTGGTGACAAAAATGCCAGACCAGGACTTTGCCACGCGCCCTTGCTAGGCAGTGAGAGCAGGCAGCGATGCCAGAGCACGTGCGTGGAAACGCAACCCGGTGATTTCGGACACAGCCGCTCCGCCGGCCGCAAACTCTTCCTCCAGCCCGGCCACGCCACTCGCGGTGCTCGGCCTAAAGAATTGCTCTCTGAGGACAAAGGGACTCTGACAAACCCGAGACAGGCCCCCAGAATCAGGGCATGAGAGCCCCCACGATTTCACAGCCCCTCGGCTGCAGTCACTAATTAGCCGGGCCGCCCGTAACGAGCACGCAGACCCCGCGAGCTGCCATCGCAGCCCCGTGGCAGGTTGGATCCGTTTATCGCCCCATCCATGCTCTTAAATTCAAAAGCAGGAGTCGAGCTCTGCGGCAGAGCCTGCAGCTGCGAGAGCTGTGCCGTGCAGCTAGTTAGAGAGCTCGTCAGCGTAATTACACAGCACATTAACCCTCCTACCATCGGCATCTCCCCTCTGGACGCGCGGCTTGCTCACTCGCCACGGCGAGCGGGGAAGCGGCCGGGCTGGCTCGCCGGCCTCTGCACCCCAGCCACGCTCACCTGGAGAGGGGGAAAACCTTGGGCTGACTTTGGGGGCCGATCTCCTAAATTAATTTCTGCAGCCGATCTGAAGCGTGGGCAACCTGGGCAGGTGGGACCGTAAACGGCTTTTCCGTTTGCATCCAAAATTCGGGCATCGCGCTCAACCTGCTCAGCCACTTCCACTCAAAGGTGCAGATTATTACATTTGCATAATAACTATCTACAACTAATTATCCACATTTGTTCATGGGAACAGCCACTTTCTGTAGGGCTTAAAATTACCATAAACTGTGCATAAGAATCAAGAAAACACCGATTTATCTTATTAATAGTGGCAAGTTTACGCGTTAATTAGCCGCGTGTTCCTTTGAAGACGCCTTAAAGCGCTCTGAGGAGCAGCTCGCTGGCCGGGCGCTGAGCGTTTCGCGGGATGCTGCAGGCCAGCGCCGACGCAGAAGAGAAGCAGCAGCTCTGAGAGCGGCCGGCGAGCGACGGGGGCACAGAGGGAGCCGCCATCCCGGGCATTTCTGCTCGGCAGACGCTGTGCGGGCACTGCCCAGCTGCAGAAACCTGTCCAGAGGTCATTTAAACCAACAGTTTGAGGCTGAGTAAGATAAAGGTAACGGCTTACAAACAGCCCCCAAAGAGCACGACAGCAGCCGTGTGCACACAAGCTCGGCAAGCGCCCTGTGTGGGGAGAATCGGCAGCAAGTTCTGTTTTCTGCATTTTTCAACATAGAATCGCACTGTAGAATCATTAAGGTTGGGAAAGACCTCTAAGATCACCAAGTCCAACCATCAACCCAACACCCCCATGCCTGCTACACCATGTCCTGAAGTGCCACATCCATGTGGCCAGCAGGTCGAGGGAGGTTCTCCTTCCCCTCTACACTGCCCTGGTGAGGCCCCATCTGCAGTGCTGTGTCCAGTGCTGGGCTCCCCAGTTCAAGAAAGATGAGGAGCTACTGGAGAGAGTCCAGCGGAGGGTTACAAGGATGATGAGGGGACTGGAGCATCTCTCCTACGAGGAGAGGCTGAGGGAGCTGGGCTTGTTCAGCCTGGAGAAGAGAAGGCTGAGAGGGGACCTTAGAAATGCTTATAAATATCTGCAGGGTGGGGGTCAGGAGGACGGGGCCAGACTCTTTCCAGCGGTGCCCAGCGACAGGACAAGGGGCAATGGGCACAAACTGAAGCAGAGGAAGCTCCAGCTGAAGCCGAGGAAGAACTTCTTCCCTCTGAGGGTGACGGAGCCCTGGCCCAGGCTGCCCAGGGAGGCTGTGGAGTCTCCTTCTCTGGAGATATTCCAGCCCCGCCTGGACGCGGTGCTGTGCAGCCTGCTGTGGGTGACCCTGCTTGGGCAGGAGGTTGGGCTGGGTGACCCAGAAAGGTCCCTTCCAACCCCAACCATTCTGTGATTCGGTGATCCATACGGTTTGTGAACCTCTCCAGGGATGGGGACTCCCCCACTGCCCTGGGCAGCCTGGTCCAATGCCTGACCGCTCTTTCAGCAAAGAAATTGTTCCTCACATCCAACCCGAACCTCCCCTGACGCACCTCAAGGCCCCACACTTCTGGACACATTTCTATCAAGGTGCAAAACTCAGGTCCTGTCTCCTGGGGATCTTAGGGGACTTGATGGTATTCTCAGTACCCCGGTTGCTTAGCAAGTGTCTGCTGAAAAGCCTTCCCCTACCAGAGGCTGTCAGAGAGCAGTTCCCATAATATTCATTGATGCTTCATTTTTTTTTCAGCAGCAGGTGGTACAATTTCAGTATCTGCAAACGTTATACACTCAAATCAAGATTTTTCTGCTTAATAGCTACAACTACAAAGTGTTATTGTTCCTACACAAATTTTTAATACCTCCACTAAAACCTAAAGCAAGAACTTGCGTTCAAGAAAAAGATGTTCCCATGAACCTTTAAGTGAGGTTTTCACTCTGGGAAAAGACTACAATAACACAGCTTCTAAAACATAGAGTCATTTCCTATTTTTTCCTGCGCTCCGGAGACACCCTCCTTCATGTTTATTAATGTAATTGCCAAAGCTATGTGGATGCTCAGGGAGAACTGGACAAATTCCTTGGAAACTTCCAGCCAAAGACAGGAATTCAAGCCAGACTTTGTTGCCCCTCGTGCCGCTGGCAGTGCCCAGCGCTTCGGTACAGAATTCCCACCCTCAGGAACGCCCTGGAGCGGGCTGGAAGGATGCTGCGGGAGCAGCAACTGGGGAATGCCCCGGCTCGGGGCTGGTTTGTGCTGGGGTGGGCAGGACCCCAGCCAGGTTTGCTCTGAGAAAGGGAAGAACCAGGCTCTGCCGCTCTGCATCAGGAGGCGGAAAGGAAAAGTCGGTGACCTGGGTGTCAGGAGGACGGGGCCAGACTCTTTCCAGTGGTGCCCAGCGACAGGACAAGGGGCAACGGGCACAAACTGAAGCAGAGGAAGCTCCAGCTGAACCCGAGGAAGAACTTCTTCCCTCTGAGGGTGACGGAGCCCTGGCCCAGGCTGCCCAGGGAGGCTGTGGAGTCTCCTTCTCTGGAGATATTCCAGCCCCCCCTGGCCGCGGTGCTGTGCAGCCTGCTCTGGGTGACCCTGCTTGGGCAGGGGGTTGGGCTGGGTGACCCACAGAGGGCCCTGCCAACCCCAAACATTCTGTGATTCTGTGACCCACACCCACCGGGAGCTCAGCTGGTATCTGTTCCTTAGGCTCATCCCCCAGATCTTTCTGACTTCCAAAAGCAACTGCAAGAATACAACGAACAAATGAGACACAGCTTGCAACAGTCAGTTCTCATTTACAAGACCCCAACCCCCAAACCTTTACTTTGTACTGGTACAAAGAACAGAAATGTAAAAACAAGCCACCAGCCCACAAAACAACGGATTATTTGCTGCTTTTTCATTAAAGTAGACAATAACATTTAGTGCAAATGGTCTGCTTTCAAACAAACACTCATGTGCTGCACCGAATTTTCACAGAAAACAGGTCCACTATGGGTCCCCTTCTGCTCTGGAGTTCGAACACAAAGCTTCCTCTAATAAAGCCATGAAAGCACGGAATCTGCTTCCCACAATATAAGCTACATGACTATAAATCTTCCTTCCATCGGTTTAATAAGAGGACGGATTTAACCATTCTTTCTTGTCAACCATTTCATTCATTTCTTAGTAAAGAAACTTCTGGGTTTGAGGCACGTTTTCAGGTATTCATTGTGCCTTGGCAATTCTGAAAAGAGCTGTAGTGTAATTGCCAAGTTTTTAATCTAGTCATTGCGCATATTTTTATTTTTCATTTTCCCAAGCACAATTTGAACCTTCCAGAGAGATAACAAAAAACAGAATAATAAAGGGGTCTTCTACAGCCCATCAGGTGAGATTCTCATCACACACCAACCCCATGCAGCTAAAAATTAAATTGCAAAACCTGTATCAGCTGCTCTCCGACACTGTTTTCCATGTCAATACAGTAGCAAGTCATAAATCAACCCCAACGTGCCACAGCCAGCAGTGTCCCTGCTTTTCAGCAATCTGCTGGAATGATTGTCCTGGCCGGATGCGAGGGCATAACCCTTGGGCTTAATTCCTTCCCACACACACCCTGTCATCTCCTTTTCCTTGCTTCCTGAAAGTGGTGTCCTCCACCCAGGTACCATCACGCCATGATCACCATCGGTGGCCCCGTTGGCTGCACGCTCTGGTGCTGACTCCCTCATCATCTCTGCAGACCTACCCAAACACCACACACCAGCGAGGCAAATGGAGAAACAGCTCCTTGGTTTTCAGGCAGAAAAATTGCTTTTTAAAATGCAGACCCGGTATCCATCACCTCCTTGCTGGGCAGTGTTTTCCATAGGGCAAGGTGGTCACACAGGAGGCCGGGCCTGGGGCTGGCTGGGCGCCCGCAATGCAGATTAGAGAAATCCAACGGCTTCTCACAGATGGCCGAGAGCTTTTTGCAAAGAATGTTTTTAGCAATGAGGCTGATTTTGATCTTGAACACTAAAGAAACATCAAAGGGAAATACCTGTGGGTATATGCTAGCGCTCTTGGAACAAGCATGGGCTCATGAATACCAGTTTAAAAATACTCAGTACAAATCTCATAGAATAGAATCATAGAATCATTCAGGTTGGAAAAGACCTCTAAGACCATCAAGTCCAACCATCCACCCAACACCACCATGCCTGCTAAACCATGTCCTGAAGTGCCACATCTACATGGTTGTTGAACCCCTCCAGGGATGGGGACTCCACCACTGCCCTGGGCAGCCTGGACCAAGGCCCGAGTACCTTTTTAGTAAAGAAAGTTTTCCTAATGTCCAATCTAAACCTCCCCTGACGCAACTTGAGGCCACTGCCCCTCATCCTATCGCTGGGAGAAGAGACCAACCCCCGCCTCCGTGCAGCCACCTTTCAGGTAGCTCTGGAGAGCGAGAAGGTCTCCCCTCAGCCTCCTCTTCTCCAGAAGATGGTACCATCTCCTTGCAGGCTACGCTAACAGTCCACCACATCCTGGCTCTTCTCACCTCGCAGCCCCACAGACGCTCGCTGCCATCGGACCTCGGGCTTCCCGAGATGCCGGGATGAAGCTGACGCTCAGCGAACGGCTCCAGGTCGTGTCTCCTCCGGTGGCATCTTCCCATCATGACCTGCAGCTTCGAGCTAAGACTCGGCGGTGGAATCACGGTGATAGGTGACGGGTTTCTCACGGCAGCGCCGGGTGTGGGAGGCAGAGGGAGGCTGAGGCCGTGAGCAAGAGCAAGGTACTTGCAGCAAAGACTGTCAGTAGCCCCGGGTGAAATCAGAAGGACAGTTATTGAAAATGGCTGTTATGGCTTCATTTCTCCGCAAAATGTGCAGCAAAAAAAGAAAACCTGAAAGAGTGAATCTTGAATGCACGACACTTTACACAAGCTTCCCATTAAGAATTTCCCACAGTGTGCAAAATTAATTTTGATTTATCTTCTACACTGTTGCTTCTAGAAGCGACTGAAGAACAGAGGGGGGGTGCATAATTTCATTTAAAAATGCACTGTTTCAGGCTAGGACCCAGTGGCTCTGAAAAGCTGTTTACAGTTATGTTTTCCAAGTTCGCCTTTGAAGACCTGCATTATTTCTAATCTCACCCCGAGAAAACGTTTGTAAATCTGCTAAATGACTCAAACTGGAATTTGCAGTCTTCTCGCTCTCAGCTTGCAGATCACTGTATCAAAGAGCTTCTCTGCCCAGCTATGTTTTCACAGAATCACAGCATGGCAGGGGTTGGCAGGGACCTCTGGGGTCACCCAGCCCAACCCCCTGCCCAAGCAGGGTCACCCAGAGCAGGCTGCACAGCACCGCGGCCAGGCGGGGCTGGAATATCTCCAGAGAAGGAGACTCCACAGCCTCCCTGGGCAGCCTGGGCCAGGGCTCCGTCACCCTCAGAGGGAAGAAGTTCTTCCTCACGTTCAGCTGGAGCTTCCTCTGCTTCAGTTTGTGCCCGTTGCCCCTTGTCCTGTCGCTGGGCACCACTGGAAAGAGTCTGGCCCCGTCCTCCTGACCCCTACCCTGCAGATATTTAGAGGCATTTCTAAGGTCCCCTCTCAGCCTTCTCTTCTCCAGGCTGAACAAGCCCAGCTCCCTCAGCCTCTCCTCATAGGACAGATGCTCCAGTCCCCTCATCATCCTCATAGCCCTCCTCCGGACTCTCTCCAGTAGCTCCTCATCTTTCTTGAAGTGGGGAGCCCAGCACTGGACACAGCACTGCAGATGGGGCCTCACTAGGGCAGAGCAGAGGGGGAGGAGAACCTCCCTCGACCTGCTGCCCACACTCCTCGTGATGCACCCCAGAAAAGCAACTTTATAAAACCAGGGTCCACTGACAATCTAGTAAGTCCATAAAGAAAATGTTCCTGTTTTCCACGCAACGCTGGAAAAGCCTTGGAACTTTTGAACAAGTAGGAGATGTAAGAGCAGCAATTGGTCTTTGTTAACAGCTAAGTGCAGAGGAAGGAAAATATTAGTAGAAAAACTGTATCTGTGCATACATAATACAGTTTCTGCAGTCAGGAGCTTTCACGAGATGCAGGAGTTTGACTCACTGTTGTAATTAAAATGTTCTGTAACGGCAGTAATTACCACATCAGGTAGGGCACAATGGATGGCAGCGCATACCTACAATATCACTGTTATTTAAAACTTTCATTTCACTTTTTGTAGCTTTTGCAGGCTTTAAGCAACTTCCTCCCACCCGTGGAGCATGAATTTTTTAAGCGGTACGAGGTGCAACAGCACAGCCCGAGCACCTTCGCTGAGTATATTGGTATTTTCCTTACCTTTCCTGTTCCCACACTCCAGAGCACCCAACAACGAACGGCAGAGAACAGATCGACGGTGTTTTTATAAAATACAGGTTTTTTGAAGAGAATTAGTTACAATAAAGTGATCAGCTGCAAACCCATCGGGGCACACCTTGGCGCTGGCAGCAGCTACGACCGCTCCGGACCGCGTCGAGGGAGAGCTGTGACGCCAAGGTCCCTCCCAGCCCTCCCACACCGCTGAGCATCTCTGCCCTCAGACACAAGGAAACTTCTGGAAGCCAACCCAGAGCATCCCAACCGTCGCTGAACGGACACAGCCCTGTCCCTTTGCAAATGGCTCCGAGGAGCATTGACCTTAAGCGAGCTACAGTTGATTTTTGGGGGGAAGGAGTGGGGTGTTAAGACCTATAGTATATCAAAGTAACACAAAGCATCAGATTATTCCTGCAATTCGGAGAATTCTGTTGTTTGGAGACTTTGCAGAGCGTTTCCAGTACTACAGGAACATGAATTATCTCTCACTTCTTGTATCAAACCCCAGTGTCATGTCTGGAAAAACACTAAACTGTGTCAATTCTCTGTCTTCCCCAGTTTCATGCAGTTCTCTGCAATCTCTTCCTGCGACAAAATCAACCCCTTCACTTTGGAAAGGGGCAATAAAGATGATGGATGCTTTTTGGAGTTTATTTTCGATGTGTCCATAAACATTCCCCTAATAGCTTATCACAGCTGATGAGCAGCTTTGCAAAGCCAACTGCTGTTGACTGAAAATATCTGACAATTTTTTTTTTGAGTATGCTGTACAGAAGGAATTATTTATATTTGAATAGCACTTTCCTGTGATCACGAAATATACATATTTGTCATAGTTAACGCTAGGACCAGCGACGCAGGCACCGTTAATGAGCTTTTATTAAGAAATCCTATTTTAGTCCCTCTCAACTCTAGTCCCTTCCTCGAGGGAGGCAGCCCGTGGCTCTCGATGCTTATCCGGCACCGCTTATTCTCCCCTACACACTAAGATAATTAAATCACTCTGCCAAATTCAAGACAAGAGCTGAAGCATCACCCACTTGATTTTCTCTCTGCAGACCTAAGGACCGTGCTACAACCAGGACGTTCCCCAAAACAAAATAATTCAGCCCTGAACGCCTCCTCTGTTCGCTAAGGGCCACAGGAACGATGCCACACTGTTTTAACACAGGCCTAATTTGAAAGCTGCTTTGGGATTTTGTTTTTTTTTACTGTTATTATTGTACCTTTAAAATGTGCATTGCTCTCTTTCCACCTCTAAAGAAAATCATACTTGCGTGAGAAAATTAAACCTACCCAGATTTTGGTGCTTAAGAGGCACTTTTGAGAGAGAAATAGGTGCACCATTTAGAAATACCATCGTTTAAAGGGATACCTGGGTTTCCAGGAGCGAAGCAAAAGTGCAAACCAGCAGCAGGCCACTGAAAAACACTGGTGAGCCACTTCACAGAATCACAGAATAGTAGGGGTTGGCAGGGCCCTCTGTGGGTCACCCAGCCCAACCCCCTGCCCAAGCAGGGTCACCCAGAGCAGGCTGCACAGCACCGCGGCCAGGCGGGGCTGGAATATCTCCAGAGAAGGAGACTCCACAGCCTCCCTGGGCAGCCTGGGCCAGGGCTCCGTCACCCTCAGAGGGAAGAAGTTCTTCCTCATGTTCAGACGGAACTTCCTCTGCTTCAGTTTGTGCCCATTGTCCCTTGTCCTGTCGCTGGGCACCACTGGAAAGAGCTTGGCCCCATCCTCCTGACACCCACCCTGCAGATATTTATAAGCATTTATAAGGTCCCCTCGCAGCCTTCTCTTCTTCAGGCTGAACAAGCCCAGCTCCCTCAGCCTCTCCTCGTAGGAGAGATGCTCCTCATCCTCGTAGCCCTCTGCTGGACTCTCTCCAGTAGCTCCTCATCTTTCTTGAGCTGGGGAGCCCAGCACTGGACACAGCACTGCAGATGGGGCCTCACCAGGACAGTGTAGAGGGGAAGGAGAACCTTCCTCGTCCTGCTGGCCACACTTCCACCACAGCCTGTATCTTTTCAGAAGTAAAAGTCGAGTGCCCGACCCGACAACAGCCTGACCTCCGCAGCCCTCCCCGCCGGAGCATCCCCTCCCGGGAAGGGGCACGGTGAGCACGGGCAGCGCGGAGGGCTCACCCCCCTTCCTCGCCAGCCGCCCTCGGCTGGAGGCCTGGCCTTGACGCCAGCCGAAGCGCTCACTCCTTGTGCCCCAGCGAGAATGATGTATTTAATACCTGGCACTCCGAATCTCGTCACGCCTTTAACTGTTCGCTTCCTTGCTTTGAGAAGCTGGGTTTAGTAAGCAATGCGAAAGGCAAGCACGCTGCTGTCACTTAGCAACCTAAAATGGGTTTTGGAACAAAGATCTTTACTTCTGGAACCACTCAGCAGCGGAGGCTGACGAGGGCCGAGGTGTTCGGGGACGGCGCAAGCCCCAGCCCCTCCTGCTGCTGGTCCTCCCCGGGGCTGTACACCGGGCTGCCTCGGTGCCTGCAGCTTTCTATCCTCACGTAAAACTCCTCAACTTCATGGTAAAGAGCAGGAAGGACAGAAAGAAGATGTTCTTAAAAAGACAGCCAGCTGGCATTATTTTTTGACTGTGGTAGCTAATTTACTATCATCTGCTTAAAGCAACGAGAGTGGTAAAAGCAGAGATCAGCTCACTTTACACCTAACACATACAGATCCCATCAGCTATTTGTCCTCTTACGGAACATCCTGGAGTCTCTTCAGGTCCCTACGTTGGGGCAATGCCCAAGCACAGAGCCGAAAACCCCGCAGAGCGTTTGCAGGTGGAGGAGCCTGAAGCACGGCGTGAAGGCTGCCCAGCTTTGCTGGTACCTCCTGTTCCATCAGGCTTCCCCATCCATGATCCAAACTTCGAGGGGAAAGCTGAAAATGCCCAAGACAAAACCAAACAAAAGGATGGCTGCTGTGCGCCTCGAGCTGTGCCCAGCTCTGCTCCAGCATCTTCCTCCAGCAGAAGCAGGGAGACCTGGCATCCACACAAGAACCCTGGCTCCCTCCGGGTCCCGTCCTGCCTCACCCAGCAGGTGAGAGAGCCAAGAGCCTCTGCGCTGCATCTTCCTCTCGCCTGAGCTAGGACATGCTTAATTACTGCCAGCTTTAATTACTGTCCCAGCTTCCCAAAGGGCTTTCAACCTATCTCGGTTTTCACTTCTCATCCCCACCAGTTCATTGCGTCTCTGCCGTGCGTGGTGGTGGCTGCAGAAGCTCCCCGACACCTCCAGGCTGCAGCAGAAAGAACAGAGAATTCACATAAAAGTGAAAGAAGTTGAACCTCGTTAAACTGGAAATTTGTGTGTGCTGTCTGCTCATCACCGTGGATGAATACTGCTTTAATGGGCAATATAAAACCAAGCATCCACCATAAATTTGTCGTTGATCATGTGCTAGAAACAAATGCTGCTGCGCAATCCTTGCCCTTTTCTGCTCGTATCCTCTTGTCACCATACACACGAGGTCAACTCGTTTAGCTGTGTTCCTGGTAAATCAAGATACCTTGGTAAAAAATTAACATGGGCAGGAGAGTATGAAATACAAAGAGAAAAATGAAAAAGGGAGCTAAAGAATCCACAGCAACTCTAATAGTTAAAGGTCAGATTTACCTTCTGAATATTCTTCTTCAAGGAAACAGATTCAAGATGACTTTTACCTCTTCAGTCCCATTAACCAACCTGAACTGCTCAAAAAGCAGTGAGAGAATGTAAAATAAATGCCAAAATGTGACAGAGAAAAACATGCGAACCCTAACTGCGAGGCACTGCCTCTGATCAAGCCCAATATTCTAACTCGAAGTATTACAATTATTACAGCCAAGTTTCTCCTGCTGTTTTGGAAAAACAATTTTTTTGTGCATCTTTAACAATTTCTGCTAAGGGCAGTCCACTATATTCCATATTTGATCAATACTAGTTATCAAAAATAAGCCTAAGTTTAGGAGTTTTTATTTAAAACAATTTCACCAGTAAGCATTCGTTCACTGCATTTTGGTCAAGTCACAATAAAGGTGAAGTTTAAGATCAAGTTTTCCCACACATATATCTAGAAACACTTCATGGGGAACACCAAATTTATTGTTGGACTCATTTTATAACGAAACAGTGTCAGCTATCAGCTACCCAAACCACCGAGAGCTCTGACATCAATTTCTGTGCCTTACACCCGAGTCCAGTTACCTCTCTACGATGACTTCTGTTTCCTGCAGCAGACAGGATACAGGTGGCATTTGACTCCACATGAGAAATTTGGAATTGTCTGGCTTCACGGTGAAAAAAGGCAGAAAGATTTAGGGTGGGACAGCTGGAGCACGGTAACTGTCTCGCTGGAACAGGCTGCCCAGGGAGGTTGTGGAGTCTCCTTCTCTGGAGATATTCAAGACCCGCCTGGACAAGGTCCTGTGCAGCCTGCTGTAGGTGACCCTGTTTCAGCGGGAGGGTTGGACTGGGTGACCCACAGAGGTCCCTTCCAACCCCTACTATTCTGTGATTCTGTAAATCCTACTGCAACATTAAGCCCAGCAGCTTTGACAGTGGCTAAAGCACGCCAACAACGTACCCTGTGAACGAGCATGATTTCATCAGCCAACAGAGCGGCAAAACCTGCCTGATTTCCACCTCCACCACACCAGCTTCTAGCCAAACCGCTGATGTTCGTTAGCTGTGTCTCTCCGGCAGCCAAGACCTCGCCCCACGGAGAAGGACCATTCTAGAAGATCTCCACCATGGGCCTGTCAAGGTTTTAGCTTTGGCTACAGTGGGACTGGGAAACACACTTTTTAAGCTTCAAATAGCTTCAACTTAAAGCCAAATGGGAACCACAGAATGGTAGGGGTTGGAAGGGACCTCTGTGGGTCAGCCAGTCCAACCCCTGCCGAAGCAGGGAAAATGGTTCTGAGTTCAGTGCTTGGACCACAATCTGGCAAGAGACACCAGAACACGGGACACCAGAGCAGGGCAATGCAGCACCAAACCAAACCCGGAGCACAACACAAGTGAGCAAAGTTACTGTTAGAAACGTGAACGAGTCCACTCCCAAATGCCATTTTATTTTTGCAATCGTATAATTTTATTAGTGGGATTCCACACGTCAATAATTGGCAGGTGATTTTGCGACCCTTTGAGACGAAGCGCTCTGCCCACGCGTACAGACGGCCTCGCGCAAGGATCGCTTTCCTAGGAGCCAGCGCTCATCGCAGAAGTGACCCATTTTCCAGTGCACCGCAGGAAGCGGTTTCCCTCACGACAGCACCAGTCAGGACACGTGCGAGTTGTGCTCAGTGAAGTTTTCCTGCAGTAAGATCCAAGCCCCTGTGGAATCAACAGGGGTCTTTCTGTTGACTTTGGTGGGCGCTGGATGAGGCTCGTGCTGCTGCTGGCACACGGAAACTGAGAAACGTAGTTTCATCAAATCAATTCATGTTGCTTAAATTAATTTGCCCCACAGAATCACAGAATCACAGAATAGTAGGGGTTGGAAGGGACCTCTGTGGGTCACCCAGCCCAACCCCCTGCCCAAGCAGGGTCACCCAGAGCAGGGGGCACAGCACCGCGTCCAGGCGGGGTTGGAATATCTCCAGAGAAGGAGACTCCACAGCCTCCCTGGGCAGCCTGGGCCAGGGCTCCGTCACCCTCAGAGGGAAGAAGTTCTTCCTCGGGTTCAGACGGAACTTCCTCTGCTTCAGTTTGTGCCCATTGCCCCTTGTCCTGTTGCTGGGCACCACTGGAAAGAGCTTAGCCCCATCCTCCTGACACCCACCCTGCAGATACTTAGAAGCATTTATTAGGTCCCCTCGCAGCCTTCACTTCTCCAGGCTGAACAAGCCCAGCTCCCTCAGCCTCTCCTCGGAGGGGAGATGTTTCAGTCCCCTCATCATCCTCATAGTCCTCCGCTAGACTCTCTCCAGTAGCTCTTCATCTTTCTTGAACTGGGGAGCCCAGAACTGGACACAGCACTGCAGATGGGGCCTCACCAGGACAGTGTAGAGGGGAAGGAGAACCTCCCTCGTCCTGCTGGCCACACTCTTCTTGATGCACCCCAGGATCCCATTGGCTTTCTTGGCAGCCAGGGCACACTGCTGGCTCAGTGTTACAGTGTGGCTCAGTTACCCCACGGCAACTACGAAGATCTGCAGAGAGCTCTACGCGTCCCCGTCCCCCTTAAATCGTGTACACATTTTCCTCGGCTAAAACGCGCAAACCGCCACGGCATTGCACCGGCTGAGCCAAGCCAGCGCTGGCACACCTCACGGGGCTCACCGCGGGCCTCCCGACGCCTCGGGTCGAAAACTCCCTAAACACAACGTCTGAAAGAAATCACAGGTCAAAAATTCGACAGCTTGCCATTTATTCCTACCTCCTATTCACTTTTGCCCTTCAAAAGAACTCAGCCCTGGGGAGCTGACAAATAAAGATAAATTGCCCTTCCGCAGCGTTCTCTCTAACTAAGCCATTGTGGTGATTAAATGAACCTTAGAAGGCAAATTCAGCTTTGATAGCTAAAATTGAGTGGAATTTTTTGCCTTTTTACAAATACAAAGCTCGCAGCTTCCTGGTACAAAGAGCTGAATTCAAGGCGTTTTCCTGGGTTAGCGTTTGGGGGAAGTCAGCGACGTGTTCATTCCAATGGACTCCACCACGTCTAGGAGGTACCTGGACAACTTACGGATGGATCTCCACGTACCACCGTGCACAGAGGGATCTGTAAGCACATTCCCGTGCATGGCCCGTCTCCGGGCAGGGCACCCCTGCGGCGAGGCCACCGGCTGTGCGCTGGAGCGGGGACAGGCACCGCGGGGAGCAGGGACGGGGACCCGCACGTGGCGCCGAGGGCACCAACGCCAGCACGGTGCAGCCGTCGTTCCTCTTCCTCGTGGTTTAAGAAAAACCTGACCACCTGAAAACACCGAAAAGGAGTGCGAGGCCAGGCAGAGAGACGCTGAAAAAAGTTCAGTTTAGTTTAGCGAGAAGACGACTGAGAGATGGCTTGATTACAGTATATCCCTGTGATTATTTTCAGGAAAAAAACAGCACTGGAGGGTTCTTCAGTCTCGCACTGAAAGGTGCGAGAGGAATAAACGACTGGATGCCGAAAAATTCAAATGAGAATGTCCAGATGAGCTTAATCAGCGCGGATAACACCAAGCTGAGAAGCAGTGCATCCACCACCACCACGTGCTTTGGATGCAAGACCGGGTGCCTCTCAGGAAGCAATGTATTTACATGTACAGGCATTTAATATACAGGAAAATGAGGAAAGAAAGCGTTGATGACTCCTGCATTCACAGGCAAGAACAGGACTAAGCCGAGCGGTCCCTGTGCCGCCTCCGACAGCCGCAACGGGAGATGCTCTCCCGGGGCACCTCGCACTCCCCTCTTTTCCAGCGGGCCATTCAGCCCCGGGGAGAACTGTAGGTAAAAAGAGTAAAACTGCTTCACCCCGAACACCGCCTTTCCATCCTCTGCCCACACATAACCAACTGGCCACTGAGTTGATGAGCGCAGAGAAAACCTCAGAGCGCAAGACCCCGGTGTGCACCAGCCAGCAAATTACAAGCAAGCTGCCAGCAGCCGGGTATTTATGGTATCTGGTTTTTGACCACTAAGTCACAGTAAGCCCAGACTTGTGTTCACTGTTCTCCCCAAACAAATATGTGACTTAAATACACTGAAGGATACTAAGAAAGACAACAGATCCATAAGTAAAATATTTCTAAAAAGAAATAAAACCACCTAATACTCATGAAATGACAAAGTTCCCAGGACGTGACCTACCAGCTGCATTAACGTTAGAGCACCCTTCTGCCCTACAGACACACGCATCCGCCTGAGACTGCGCAGGGGACAGGCCATTCACCCTAAGGATCCGGAGGCCGGGCCATTCTGACATCCAGCACTTGATTTGGATGGATGTTCAGCCTGATCCAAAGCCCCCAGCAGGCAGCAGGTCCCATGATTTCTGTAGAATGGGGTGTCCGCAGTTTTTAATGCTGGAATTTTCACATTCCGGTGGCACAGATTCATTTTAATGCATGAGAAGAAAAAAACACCTATACACAGAACCACTTTAAGGAGAAGAAAAAAGACTATTATAATGTAATATAACAATTATATTCTTATAATAATTATAATACAGAGAAAAATATATAAAAAGACTATATTAACCCCCCCACTTTTTCCCATTCCAATAATTCTTATAACTCATGGGGTAAGCTCTACTGCGCTGTTGCTGGCAAGTAGGTTCAGAGTTTGTGTCACTGCTGTAATGGGTTATTGATCACTGAAGTTCTCAAAGAACTTCATAGTTCCTCAGCTTGACAAAACTCCAAACCCCATGTAATGAGCGCTAGTCTTGACAAATTTTATTTTAATTACGTATTACAGGTCTTGCTACACCTCCCAACCCTAAGCCTTCATTTCTCCCCAGCAACAGTTTTATTTTAAGCTTCCCTCCAGCAGACATCTTTGTTGGCCGTTCGGTCTGGGGATTATGTTTTTCACCTGTCCCGGGATTCTTGGGAAGAGCTATTTCTTATTTTATCGGGGTTTTTTTCAGGAGACAGAGCACATGCCTGAGGATGCAAAAATAGGCTGCGTCCCGCCGCCAGCGCCGCGCCGGTGATCTGCAGATGCAGGAGACCACCCCGATTACGCCATCCCATCTTCCGTATCTGCACCTGCTCCCTTCTTGTCCTTGCTTTATTTCTACTAATTTTAGAGCGGCGCAGCTCCTTGAACGCCAGCAGCACGACCTCTTCGTTTCCGTCGGCAGGAGGACACACCGTGCTGAGCACGGAGGACTCGCGGCCGCCGAGAGCGGCGGACACCAACGGGCAGCCGGCAGCCGTGCCGCGGAGCCAGCCCAGCACACCGCCGGGAGCCCCCCGGAGTGGGTGCCGGGGAGCCAGCGCACGCATGGACCCGTCCCAAGGGCTGCCAGCTCGGCACCCCTCGGGCTACATCCTCTTTAAAGGGTTAACACAAAAACCAGCAGGCGCTGGAGGGGCTTCTCCGTGCACACACACACCGAGTTTCTCACCGGCCAAAACCTCGCAATCGCCCCCAAAAGCCAGCCCCATCCCAGCCTGCTGCACCCAGCAAGGGCTCCGCGGCCCCTTCTGCAGCGGCCGTAAAGCTCTGCCTGCCAAGGCACACGTGCATTACTGCAGACTGCAGCAGTGTGAAATGATCACCACGCTTTATTAACACGTCACAAAGTGCCAGTTAATTATTCTTCACATTTTTCGAGACGCAGCTCTCGCCTGCTGGGAGTCGATCTGCGGCAGCAGAGAGAGGGGGACGACACCGTCCCGGTGCCCTTCAGGCCTGGCAGAAGACGCCGCAAGGATGCGCAAATCAATTAAGTGCTGGAGGAAGTCAGGAATAAGCACAATTAAAGGGAGGGGAAAAAAAATCCCCAAAGGAATTTAAAAGCTCTTAGTTGTTCCCCGGCAGGCTGCAACTGATACCCTGCCGTCGCGCTGGCGGAGCAGGGCAAGGGGAGCTGCTCTTGGAGGGAGCGGTTTCTCCTAAGTGAAGGATTTTGGTTTCCCACTACAACAGTTCAATATTGCTTTATTCTAATTGCATCCAAATATATACGCCAAGCCTGCAAGCTGCCAGTAGGCTGACAGTGAAAGGAAAGCCAAAAGCTGTTTAAGTGTTACCAGAATGTCCCCAGCCGGGAAGGCGCGAGGCTCGGGCAGGTGGTAACCGCCCATCAAGCAAATCGAAATTTGTTTGGGGTTTTTTTTGTCGGCTTAATGGAAAAGCCAAGGGGCTTTTTGCTCTTTAACGCTGCTCTGACTCTTCCTGTGCTATGACTCTTGCCGTATTTTAAAAAGCTCTGTGATTACCTAAGTAAGCACATTCCGTCTCGCAGTTTGAACTGGGCCCCAGCTGGTGGCGGAGGGCAGGCAGCGATACGGGTCCAGACCACCCCAGCAGCTCCACGCGCGGCCGCAGGCCCCGGCTCCCAGACCAGACCTCCCGCAGCAGAAACCAGCGGGCCGAGAGGAACCGTGCCCTGCAGAAACCCCGGCTGGAGGAAGACGAAAGCCCCGTGAGGCTTCTCTCTTCGCTTACACGGCGGCGACGGCGAGAAGCGGATCGACAGGCGTGCGAAGGACGGGCAGCTCCCGGCCACAGCCGCATCTCCCCGCGCCGACACACGATGAGCACCCAGGAGCTGCGGAGACGGGGCGAGGTCCTGGCCAGAGGTTCGCCCCGTCAGATCGCGCTGCCGCAGAACCAGAACATTCTTTTTAAGGCACAAGGCCGTAATGGCAGCTGTACATATCAAGCAGTGCTTTTACAGCCAGGGCTACGAATGTTCAACCAGCCAGAAACAGCGCAAGAAAATCCTTCTCCTAGTTTGCTCCCTCTGCGGCTCCTCGGTATTTGTGCAGCATCACCCCGGCGCCCGAGGGCTTCTCGTGCAGGGGCCCGACAGCACGGACACACGCCAAAACCGCCAATACCAAGTATCAATTCATTCAATCTCCATGAAACCTCTGCTGAGGTTCATTTCTGGATGGCTTTGGCCAAGTCCCCTATCCCATCAAATCTGTAAGAGATAAGGAGTGTATTTTCTCAAAGAAAAAAAAAAAGTTTGTGAGCTTCATTACAGAGACTTTTCCCCCTTTTTAAAGTAATCTAGTTCTTCAGTCTGATTCAAGCCACTGGCTGTACAAGCACATCTAGGGTTAGACACATCTTTGAATTCAAACAAGCCAAACCTGGGCCTTCCTTCTGCAGTACAAATATTTTATTTCAAACAAAATCACAGAATCGCAGAATAGTTTGGGCCAGGAAGGACCTTTCAAGGTCATCTAGTCCAACCCCCTGCAACAAGCAGGCACAAAAAATAGTTTATACATTTATATTGCAATGCTAGAAAGATCATTAAGTTGTGGATCGTCTCTGGAAATATGTATTTGTAAGAAGCCAGAACTCACTCCTCTGAAGTCATCTCGGTAAGTATTTAAGAAGTGCGATTTAAAGCACTAATTTACATTTGTTAATTCAAGGTTGCTCAATCTATTATAAAAATTTCAAAGAGGAAAAAGAATTGAATAGCTTAAAAGCATCCTTTGAAAACTAAGATATTACCTGCCTGCAGGATTTTCTTCCCCTCATCAGCCCCCACAGAAGAGTTGTCATTGCTATCTAGTTCACTCGCAGATATGCTTTCGTTATTAAATATTAAATCAGAGAGAACAGAGATTCAATTCAGAAAAACATAGTTCAATCTCCAAAATTGCTACTTTCATAAATTATGTTGTGAGCATACTTCGATAAAAAGGGGGTTATTTAAAGATGCAACCAAGTCTGATGAGACATGAGACCCCCTTTCAATTCAAGTCTGCAAGCTTTAACTCAATAAAAACATTAAAAAAACATATATCAACCTTCATGGTGCATTTTCCTTTCCTTTTTTGAGTTTATTTTTTTCTTTCTTTCGCTTTCAAGATTGATGCCTGCAGTAAGAAATGGTGTTTACTGCACATGAAGATTTTAATCTAACAGCCAGCGAGGAAACAGCTCTCTGGCTGAAGGGAGCAACAGCGCAAGAGAGAGCAGGCATCAGTGAAAGTCTTCTGCTAACTAGGGCCGAGCAAATAATTGATCACGAATAATTCGGCCAACCAGCGTCGCCTCTTTTTAATGCTCACCAGTCATTTAGAAACAAACCGTGATTTCCTTGTTTTCCTTTTAGTTATTTGACTTCATTCAATGATTTCAGTCTTTCAAAAACAGCAGCTCCAGCAACGGACTGAGAGCATTCTGCAGCGAAACCACCGTTCTTGGTTTAATTTAACCAGGGAAACCCCGCGCTATCACCCAGATAACGCCTCTCCCAGCGAGATCGCCCACAGCAGAAGGAATTTAGCATGGACGTGGGCTCCCGCTGACACAGGGATACCTCTGGCCTCTCCTTGCCACTTTCCATGCGAAAATGGAAATGTCCACCCTGGGGAGGACAGAGCTCGTCCGGGCTCTGCAGCCATCCCGCGGGTCATCCTCTCGTTGGCCCCGACCCCGCTTTAAGCGCGAGCAAGAAGCTTGGAAATGGCCGCACTCGGGGTAGAGCTTTACAGCAGGGTGGGCAGCGGGGCCAGCTCTCCACGCAGCACGGAGCGCCCGGGAGGCTCTCGGATGGGAGCACCCAGGAGAGCATCAGCTGCCACCCACTCCGCGTCAGAGCCGCGGGTGATGTGAGCATCCCCGCCATCACCCCTGGGTACCCACTGCCGGCTCTGCCAGCGTTGGAGCCACCTCCCCGCCGGGCCGTGGAGCAAGGACACACGGGGGCTTCTGGCCAGGAAACCTCCCGCAGCTTGGAGACACGTCGCCAGCGACAGCGCAGCCACTGGGAACGCGGCTCCATGGGCAGTGCCGTCAGCCTTCCAGGGCTGTGCCGCAGCCTCCCCCCGCCGCGAAGGAGCCCCCCGGTCCCGGGGCTGGTGCTGAGCTCGGCCCGATGCTGACGGGGCCGGTGACCCCAAGGGGCACCCGCGGGGACCGGCCGGAGCCAAACCGCAGCCGCTGGCCCAGAGAAACCCCATGGGTGCCCGTCAGCCCACGGTGCTGTGCACGCAGGCTGCACGGAAAAGGTTTTTCCCCCTCTGCTCTTCTGCAGGGTTTTACAATTCCTTCCGCAAGACTAACAGATCTCACCCCAATAAAAAGGGCATTTAACTTTGGGTTTTACACAGGCTTTTTATGCATATTATTGCAATCAAATTTAATTCACTCCCTGCTACTTGAACTGGCACTCATTTCAGGTTGAAGTGGTATCAAATAATAGCCCCTTTCGACTGAATTGCTGAATAAAAGTCCAAATCAAGTCCTGCTTAAAGCAGCTTTGCATTCGGACGGCGCTGCGCTGCCAGCGGAGAGCCTGCACACTCAGCCACTCTAACGACATCGTTAAACTTTAAATCGGTTGATTCATTTCACAAGTTCATCACCGGAATGAAAATGTCAGTTTCTCATAATATTGTTTTAATTATCCTCATTACCCTGTGACTTACAGTTATACTGAATGCTAAAACTTAAATTACAAATGTCTTCTCTTAATTAGCCAATACGCTGATCATTTCAATTTAATTTCAGGCCGTGAGTTAAGAAGGGCATCTCTGTAATGTTTCCAGTTTGTTTCAATAAAATGTAGCAAAACAGTCTTCCACCAGACACATAAATCTCTAGTTTGAGTCCATTTGCTATAATATATTAACATTTCACTTATTTATATAACATTTAGGGCAAAATAAATTAATTCTGCTTTAATTCCACATTTACCAAAATGCTTGGTTTCCACAGCTCCGGCTCAGGAGTAGGGTAGCACGCATATGATGCTTTGCAGAAAGGAAAGGAGCAGAGAAAGGACTGCAGGAATAACTCCAGTGGGAATGGAAGATGAGAAACGATCGGGCACTCGCAGAGAGGCACAGACCCAGATACCCCGAAGATGAGGACGAGATGCTAAGAAAGCTCCTGCTCTCCGCTGCTCAGGACACGCACTATGCTCCCTCATCCCTACTACTAGTTTGAAGAACTTCACCCCTTGAATGGCTAACAATCACTTTCTCACCTGCTAATTTTCCATCCAAACTTACTCATTTTTAACTTATAGCTCATTTAATAGTGCAGCCATGTTTTGTTTTCAGCTAAGAACATGCTCTTCCTCCTTGACTCTTCCTCCTAGACGCACTCACTGTCAGCCTCTCCCCTCTCGACCTCCATGTTCCCAGGTTGAACACAACAAGCTCCTACAACGCGCTGTTATAAGCAGGATCCCACACTCTTCTACTCATCCCAGAAGGCCTCTTCTGCCCCTGATCCAAATAATTTTGTCTTTTGGAACCTAATTCCTGGAACTGCACTAAACAGACCAAATGAGGTCACACCAAGGCCTTGCGGTAACCTTGCCAAGTCTTCGCTAAAGATGCCTTACTTCATGCATCCTAAAAAAGGAAACCACACCGTCTTCTCACAGCTGGGCCACCGACCTCCCTCATCCTACAAACCGCCGCTACAAGCCAGGTCTCCTTCCCTCCCCATCCCTCCTAGATGGCAAGTCCCCGGGTGATAGCGCAGTGTTGCTATCAACGCATTATTTTGCGGTTCGTGCTATCCGGTTTCCTCGCACTTCAGTCACCCTAATCAATATTGTCAATTAATTCTCCCCCTATCGCATCCAGACCTCCTCAGCACCGCCCGTTTCTCTCCCGCGAGCACCGCGAGCACGCGCCCCAGCCCCGCTGCGGCCAGCCAGCCCAGCAGCTCCCCGGCACACACCGGGCAGTGTCTCTCCTCGGCCAGCTCCCTCGCTCCCTTACAGCCTTAACATCAACCGCCGTCGTATCGACTTCAACAAACAATTTCCTGTGCGTCTGATGCTCTGCTTAAATCTAGGCAGGTCACATCCCACCATCACCATCATCTAAAAAAAAATCTTTGATGGGGAAAAGAGAAAGAGACACCAAATCAGATTGCAATGGAATAGCAGTAACAGCGTATTCCAGTCTGTTTGTCTCTGTGATCACAGCTCCTCTCTCCTTCAGCCTCCCTAACACTTTGCAGAGCGCTCACCTGAAGCCCTCATTTCTCCCTTTCTCAGAAGAACTCTCTGGTTACAGGGTAGCACCTCCAGCAGACGTGGATTCACTAAAGCTCCCTGGAACTGCACTTCAGATTCTGGGGACACCTCTCACTAACGCGCAGCCGGGATTGCCTGGGCTGCCTGATCACAGAATCACAGAATGGTGGGGGTTGGCAGGGACCTCTGTGGGTCACCCAGCCCAACCCCCTGCCCAAGCAGGGTCACCTACAGCAATCTGTAGAGGACTTTGTCCAGGTGGGTCTTGAATATCTCCAGAGAAGGAGACTCCACAGCCTCCCTGGGCAGCCTGGGCCAGGGCTCCATCACCCTCAGAGGGAAGAAGTTCTTCCTCATGTTCAGCTGGAGCTTCCTCTGCTTCAGTTTGTGCCCATTGCCCCTTGTCCTGTCCCTGGGCACCACTGGAAAGAGCTTGGCCCCATAAAGTGAAGCGCTCAAGGCCCTGCCCCTGCCTTGGGTATTGGAATTTCCACCGCTCTGTGCTCGCCTCCATCGAGCAGCCGCCATCGCCCTCACATGTGTCCCCACCCTCGCTAAGGGCCCGGGATTATTCCCGCTCCGGGAGTAAGGATACAGACAGGGCAAAGTACGACCCCCGGCATCGCCAAAGCGACCGTCCAGCCTGGCTTTCAGATTCCCGCAGCAGCACACCTCTGCCGAAGGAAGGGAACGCAGACAGCGGGACATCAAGTACTGGGGGGGGAACCCACCCCACAGCCTCCACGGCGGCAGAGGCTGCGGCCGGCTGGGCCGAGCGGCGAGGCAGACACGGCTGCGGCGAGGCAGCCACGCATCCCGCGGGCTGGGCCCCGCTCCTGCCGACCGCAGAGAGCCTGCATGCGGGAAAGGAAAGCGAAGGCTAAATCTCCTGCTCCAGAACACTTCAGCTGCTTTGGGAAGGAACAACCTCATGCACCAGTACAGGCTTGGGGTAGACCTGCTGGAGAGCAGCTCTGCGGAGAGGGACCTGGGTGTGCTGGTGGACGACAGGGTGACCATGAGCCAGCAGCGTGCCCTGGCTGCCAAGAAAGCCAATGGGATCCTGGGGTGCATCAAGAAGAGTGTGGCCAGCAGGACGAGGGAGGTTCTCCTTCCCCTCTACACTGCCCTGGTGAGGCCTCATCTGGAGTACTGTGTCCAGTTCTGGGCTCCCCAGTTCAAGAAAGACGAAGAGCTACTGGAGAGAGTCCAGCGGAGGGCTATGAGGATGATGAGGGGACTGGAACATCTCCCCTACAAGGAGAGGCTGAGGGAACTGGGCTTGTTCAGCCTGAAGAAGAGAAGGCTGCAAGCGGACCTTAGAAATGCTTCCAAATATCTGCAGGGTGGGTGTCAGGAGGATGGGGCCAAGCTCTTTTCAGTGGTGCCCAGTGACAGGACAAGGGGCAATGGGCACAAACTGAAGCACAGGAAGTTCCGTCTGAACATGAGGAAGAACTTTTTCCCTCTGAGGGTGACGGAGCCCTGGCCCAGGCTGCCCAGGGAGGTTGTGGAGTCTCCTTCTCTGGAGATATTCAAGACCCACCTGGACAAGGTCCTGTGCACCTTGCTGTAGGTGACCCTGCTTCGGCAGGGGGGTTGGACTAGATGACCCACAGAGGTCCCTTCCAACCCCTACTATTCTGTGATTCTGTGATTCCCTAACAGATCCAGAGGAACAGAAACGTATCCGCTGCAAACCCGACAATCCGCCAGGAATGCGTGCACGAAAACCTGGAAAACTCTTGACTTGAGGATGCCACAGTTCAGGAACAAGTGCTGTTTAATAGGTCTACTCTGAGGCTGTTTCTCAGTAAAGCGTTAATTTATCACATAAAACCCATGAGTAAAGAGGATTTTCAAAGGTCATACAACGGAATATTTCTGACCTGAGCCACTCTTATTCTACAGAACCTGTTTGATTTTTCTGCAATGGTAAGCTCCGAGTTCATGGGGGCGAGGGGGAGAAAAAAAGTGGAAGTCAGCACAACAGCTGATAGCTGCAGAGAAAAAAGAAAAACAGTCAATAAAAATGTCCACTGGGGTCACAGCGATGCTGGAAAGCGCCTCAGACTGCGATCCCTGCACCTGTAAGCGGTTTCTTGAAGACGTAGCTGTGGAGGGAATGCCAGATGGTGAAAATACAGCCTGCAACAGCCTGCTCTGGTGAAAGCACAGCCGGCAAACGGATCCAGAAGCTGCAAGTTCAACCAAGGCAAGAAAGGCTTAAAGGTCAGCCTGGAGGGCATAAATTGGGGTTCTGTAAATGACACTGGGGGATCAGAGCAAGGAGAGATTTAGAGAAGCCCGAGGAAGCTAATCTGCTGCAGATGGCCGGGATGTCACACGCACGGGCAGGACCTTCAGCGTGGAAGTACCGGCAGCACCTCCACGGCGTGGGATCTGATGGGAAGCTCCCTTGGCAGCAGCCAGCGCTCGCGTGCAGAGCTGGCACCGGAGACGGGGCATGAACAGCCCCCAGCACTGCGCTGCTTGGCAAAGCAACCCGGCACTGGGGAGAAAAAAAACTTTAAGCAGTAATAGACCTGCTAGGGTACTGTTCTTCGCTCTGACATTCCTCTGGCTGTTGGCAAATTAACCAAGACTGGGTACGTGTTTAGCGGATTAAACTTTATTCAGTGTTTTCCACTCCAGTGCACCCTCCCCTCGCTGCAGGGACCGGGCTGAGCCGTCGCCAGGTCCGCTCGCCATTGCTCTCGGTGGGATGGCCTGGGGCTTTTGCTGTGCGTGTTTGTTTTTAAACGTGCAGAGGCAGCGTTCTTCAGATAACAAACCCCAAACGAAGCCAGCAGAGACTTCAACCAGAGCAAGGTGGAGAGGAGGAACTTCTGCCCCACGTGGGAAGCACACGCGGGTCTCGCAGACCGCCGCGTCCCGGCCAGCCTCGTGGCAGCACCCCCGTAAGCCATTTCAGGGGTACGCAGAAATAGATTTTGAGGCCCTACCAACCACTCTTCCCCCGGAAATCACCGAGAGATTTGGAATACATCCGCTCGCCAATTCAGCGGTCCCACCAGCCAGGCGGCCGGCAGCAGCACACGACCAGCCTTTCCCCGATGCAGGTGACGCCGGCGATGCCCCTGCATCGTGCCAGGGCACGCACATGGTGGTCTGGAGCACCGCTCTAATTAAGCTCCAAGCTGGTAAATGACCTGCCCCCCATTAGCAGCCGGCTGGGGTGCCCAGGCTGACCCTACACCCAAAGAACCGTGTTCACACAGGCTCTGCTTTTCCCACTCCTCTCCCTACTCAGTGCGTGTCGCGCACAGCACGCCTGGTGCCGGGCTGCACCGAGGAGCAAAGGACCTGTGCAGCGCTGTACGTCCACACCAAGACTCAGCGCTTCTGCAGACCTGGAAATGCTGAAGGAGCGGGAGCACCAGCGCCCGCGTCTCAAAGGGATGCACGCCACGGAGACGCGCTGGTCCCAGACCCGTCTGCTGGCACAGACCAAAGGATTCCCATTTTTCTACACACTGCTGAGAACTCTACGTGCACGTTCTGAAACTTCAAAGTCATAGAATCATAGAATGGTTTGGGTTGGAAGGGACCTTAAAGATCATCTCGTTCCAACCCCCCTGCCATCAGCAGGGACATCTTCCACCAGACCAGGGTGCTCAGAGCTTCATCCAACCTGGCCTTGAACCCTGCCAGGGAGGGGGCAGCCACAGCTTCTCTGGGCAACCTGGGCCAGGGCGTCACCACCCTCATGGGGAAGAATTTCTTCCTAATATCTCGTCTAAATCTGCCCTCTTTGAGTTTAGAGCCGTTCCCCCTTGTCCTATCACTACACACCCTTGTGCAAAGCCCCTCTCCATCCTTCCTGTCGGCCCCTCCAGGCACTGGCAGCTGCTCTAAGGTCACCCCGGAGCCTTCTCTTCTCCAGGCTGAACAGCCCCAGCTCCCTCAGCCTGTCCTCGTAGGAGAGGTGCTCCAGGCCTCGGATCATCTTTGTGACCTCCTCTGGCACCGTTCATCCTCAGCCACAAGGAAGCAGAACCCTCCTGCTCCCGACAGCGCAGCCTGGCCCTTGCCGCTCCCCTCAACGACAGCGAAAAGCCTGTGCCATCTCCCAAAGCTGCACGAATTCACATCGCTTTTTCTTTAGAGGGGATCAGTATTGGCAGTCTGTCCCCAACCACTGCTTCAGCTCAGCCTCTTCCAGTGCCTCCGCCTCACGCTGTCAGCAGGGAGCGAGGCTATCGGAATCGACAACTGAACTTTCTGTGCTGCAAAGACTTACACATTTTAAGAGGTTTAAATAAAAACTATCCCCCTTCTCTCACAGAGAGGTAGATACATTAGAAATCGTTCTTCTCAGTAGGCAAGGCTTGCAGGGGGACACTGCTCCCATCAAACACCTTAGCACTGAAGCAATTTGTTGTTTGACCTACAGAGAGCTGCACGTGCCATGCTGAGAAACACAGACGAGTCAGGAGATGACAGATCTGCTCCGTTTCTTGGCAGCCTAACACAGATGCTACGTATCTCGGTTTTCTTCCCTGCTGAGGGGAAAAAGAGCCCAGGAAGCTGCTGCAGAGCAGGCTCCTGGCACCATCGGGTTCCCCGCTCCGAAGCTGCGAGCACCCCTGGAAACGCCGTCTGCGCAGGACGAGCCGGCTGCTCTGCCCGCAGGCTGGTCCCAGGTGCTTCGAGGCCGAAAAGGAGGGCGCACCAAAAAGCAGCTACGGCCTGGCTAGAATTAGAGGTGGCTCCCTTAGCCCTCTCCAAACCATGGCTGTCCAGACGATGCCCCACGGCAGAATTTCCTCCTCCAACATTCCACCAGAAAAACAGCGCGCAGAGGTGCACTGGGCATCCAAAGATAAACAGCCGGGCTGAGAACAGGGAAAAGGGTTTTTTCCTTCACTTCCCTCACCTCTAAATATTTCAGCTGAATTCATGGTGCCTGCGATGTAGAACTCCACGAGTATTGACATTAGCTCTCGTTTCGAGAGCTGGTATCAAAGGGAATCAGCTCTGCTCTGGAAGCTCTGGCAGCAGCTCGCTGTGTTTGAGCAGTTATGAGGCAGCCAGAAAGCAGGAAAAAAACATAGAAAACATGATCAAGATATTGGGAATTCAAACAGCCGAAGGGCAGATCACACCGTGGAACTACTCTAATATAACAGCACCCATATTACCGAAACGTAACGCTGTGCTCAAGGCCTCAATAATAACAAAACCCCCTCGACACACAGCAAAACGCAACAGAAATCGTCTATCACAGGGGAGTTCATTCAATTATTCTTCTTCATCAGCCAAACTCTTCTCAGCTCTGAACGGACCGACAGGGGTGTAAGTGGCAGTCACAGGCTGGGCCACCCGCCCACGTTTCCCGGGGCAGAGCCTTCAGGAGGGTTGTTGGCTTTAATAAACTTGTTGAAAAGCAGCACACCCAGCCGAAAAACTCCACAGCTCCTGGAGAGTTCCTTCATGGAGGAGCCAAAACCCATTTGTTTCGCTTCCCTCCTTTTCCATACCTGGAAATTTTGAATTTGCATGAATGTCTATTTTCTCTTTTTCCCTCTTACTATTTTTATATCTATAATTGCCCTTTTCATGCTTTGAGCTAGAAAAGACTTTTAACAAAAGCTGTCATGTTTTGGGCCATGGAATCACAATCTTTTTAATCATCTAATAAGACACTTTGTAAGAGACTTCCAACTCCCATTCACATGTTTACCTCTACAGTTATTGTCTCGGTCAATTTTGCTCGCAATTTTCCTCATCTTTGGGAAGTTAGCCATTTTGAAGCACTAAAATATATATAAAACCACGTGGGACTACTCAATTACTATATACAATTTACTGCAGCTCCTTAAGATTCACACTTTCCCTCTTCACGTCTAAATGCTTAGCAGTTCATTTTCTCCTTTGAAAAAAATTCCCCAAATTCTTCTGTTTCTAACCTTCTGAAAATTTTTTAAAAAAGAGCAGGTCACTCCCGAGGCCAAGGGGAAGCACTCAAGCAAACTCCACATCCCAGGGCAGGTGACAGCACATTTCTAGGCTTGCTCTATGCCTTTATGACCACCCTTCACTTCAGCCAACTCACCACAGCAAGGAGAAAAGCAGCTTTCTTTCACGCCTGTTGCCGCGTTTCTGGACAGAACCTGCTGAGCTACGGGCAGTAACGATTGCCCCCGCAGCGTGCCTTGATTGGGTTTTGACAGTGTGGCAGGATCCAGCCCAGGAGCCCCAGTCCTGCGTGGTTCGAGGTGGCTGCTGTTCGTCATGTGGTGATGGGTTGATGGTGGGACTTTATGATCTTAGAGGGTCTTTCCCAACCTAAATGATTCCATGATCAGCCAATGAGTATGGTAGGGGTTGGAAGGGACCTCTGTGGGTCATCTAATATATAAAATTTAAAATAACCTGCTGGACAAATACTAAAAGAGCTGAAATCCATAACCAGTGTGCTGAGACATCAGGCTGTTAAGCCACGGTGAAAGGAAAAGCGAGAGCGGTGGCAGAGACCCAGCAGACAACATATTGTATCTACCACTCGCTTTACAACTCCAGACACAATGTGCTGGTCTAATCTCCACATCCTGAAGATTCCAACACATCTGAGCACCTCAGTGCAGGGCCAGACAGCCAGCTGAGCAATGAAGTCTCGTGGTGAGGCATTTCTTGTTGACCTTAAGCAATCAGCTTGTGGCCTGAGCCATGAGCTTCATTAGCGTGGTTGCAGAACTCCCTTTCTTAATGTTAGCAATTAATTCATCCCAGGTTCCAATGCTGTCTCTACCTCACAGCCCACATCTCCATCTCGTGCTGCTCCAGTCTCAGGGGCACAGAGCTGTGCCCACGACCACGTCCACAGCCATGAGAAGCCCAGAGCAATTTAACAGAAGGGAAGCAATGTCTAAGCGAGGTGGCTGGGTGTCCGAGAGGGATCAGGCTGGGAGCAGACGTACCCAACCACCTTGTTAGAAAAGCCAGGCCATTCCTAACACTCACAAAATGCTCTGTGCCGCTTCAAAACTCCTCGCTAGGAAAAAACGGCTGGAAACACAATTACTTTTTTGTCACTTAGTTTTAAAAATACTTCTCCAGGAGTTCCTCGCAGGCTCATGAGAACGCTTGTTTGTCAGGTTATGCAATACATAACATATGGCAACACGAGTGCCGTGCTGCTAGAGAGCCTGTCCGCAGACGTGGATTTGGGCCTTCAGGAACGTGGCGTAAGGCAGTGCTGGAGCTGGGTCTGGCCCCCACCTGCAAGCCTTTCTCCAGAAGACCTGCAGGAGCAGCCCCCAGAATGTCGGAACAGCCATGCTGTAAATTACTCAGGTTTCCAACTTCAGTAGTGATGACCCAGCAAAAATCAATGTCATATGAATGCAAATGTAAAGCTACACCTATCAGCAAGCATTAAAACCCAAGCTATGTTTGTAGCTCCCAATTTCACTTAATAACATCGTCCCAGAGGGCTGTCGGCTGTCATCTGCTACGGGACGGCGCGCTGGGCAGGTTGCTCTGCATCAGCAGGACTGGTGGGATCTGAAACTCGGTGTCACATCCAAGATCATGCTACAGGTGGAAGCAATGGATTTATTCATTGGGTTTCTGGTTGCCCCTTTTTTTTGTTTTTCCATTTGCCAGGCTGCAAACATTGTTTCGGCAGACACCTAACGTACCCACTGAGCCACAGTACTGAACACGAAGGTCTGACACACCAACGGCAGGAGGAAGCACGGAGGCCTTGAGAACCTCCTTCAGAGCCCCCACCCTGCCCTTCCACCCCTCCCACCCGCAGCGGCGCGATGGCCCCTTCCTCCTCACAAGAGCGATGGGGACAGGAGAACCCATGCTCAGGAAGTGCCCAACGCTGCTGTCACACCGGCAGCCCCTGCGCCCACCGACACCGAGCCACCACGGCCACGGCGAATACGTTGCGCCAGGCAATTTGACGGGTATGTTTCCAGAAATGGCATCGCAATCCAAACGCTGCTTGGACTCCCTCCGAATAGCAAAAAGCTATCAGAATAAATGAAAAGGCAGTGCAGTCTTGGAGAGGGTGAAAAAAGAGGAAGAAAAAAAAAATGGGAGAAAAATTAAGTAATGGTCACTTAATTCCTTAACTTCAATGTTCCCAGCTTTAATTAGGATCCGGGGAAATCAAATGGTATAAGCCCATCAGCTTACAGGCTCCAGAAAGATGAAAACCTTCAAAAATTACATAAATGATAAATCCCCAGGCTTCCAGCATTTTATCGAGTTCCTCCCCACAGATTTCAGTATACGCCAGTACTGCAGGCGTAAAATTTGTTCTGAAACACGTTTTGCAGGAAGTTCCGTTAATTCATTTAACCGTTTAATCCATCAGGGAAGCACGGTTATTTATAACAAAGGGCATTCCCTGCTCCAAGCGGCATTCCACGCGGCGTTCCCCGGCAGCAGTGCGGCCGTGGGCGAGGAAGGGGCAGGTTCGGGTCTCGGCGCAGAGCTGCCCTGCTCGCCTGGCAGCCAGGCTGCACGGGGCCGAACCCGGCGGGACCGCAGCCGCGCGTCGCGGAGCTGCCCACCGCGCCGGGAGCCGGCAGGGTCAACAGTCAGGTTGGTACTGCAGATCCCGGAGAACAGGGATGGCAAGCCAGAGCTGGCAAAAATCTGTGCTGGAAGAAAGTGGGTTCCTCTCGTTTAAAAAGCACTGATTTGTAAGGTTTGGGGGATGAATGTGTATCAATGCTAACGGCATCTCCTGCAGAAGTATTCTCCCTCATTTCAAAACAGTGTTCGCAAAACAAATCCCAGTTCCTTCTCAAAATTATCTTTTTTTTTTTTTCTAATTCATTTAGTATTTTGCGTCCCTGATGCCTTCATCCTCAGCATTCACAGGAGCCGTCCACAGCACGCACCACGTCACAGAATAGAATCATTCAGGCTGGAAAAGACCTCTAAGATCATCAAGTCCAACCGTCACCCCAACACCCCCACGCCTGCTAAACCATGTCCCCAAGTGCCACATCCACACGGGTTTTGAACCCCTCCAGGGATGGGGACTCCCCCACTGCCCTGGGCAGCCTGGTCCAAGGCCTGACCACTCTTGCAGTAGAGAAATTTTTCCTAACATATCTAAACCTCCCGTGACACAACTTGCGGCCATTTCCTCTCATCGTGTCGTTACTTGGCAGAAGAGACCAATCCCCCCCTCACTACACCCTCCTCTCAGGGAGCTGTAGAGAGCAAGAAGGTCCCCCCTCAGCCTCCTCTTCTCCAGACTGAACAGCCCCAGCTCCCTCAGCCATTCCTCTTAAGACTTGTTCTCCAGACCCCTCACCAGCCTCATTGCCCTTCTCTGGAGCTTCTTATAGTCCTGCTTGTACTGAGGGGCCCAAAACTGAACACAGCACTTGAGGTGCAGCCTCACCCGTGCCCAGTACAGGGGCACGATCCCTGCCCTGCTTCTGCTGCCCCCACTATTCCTGATACCAGCCAGGATGCCACTGGCCTTCTTGGCCACCTGGGCACACTGCCGGCTCACGTCACATCAGACCATGTCACCGCGAGACACAACATGCCACATTTTGGGACAATATCCCTGTCCCAACCTCTGCATTTCTTGCTGGGTGGCATGGCTGCAGTGGCCAAGCATCCCGGACACATGGTGGCTGCAGAAAAGCCCCCAGAGACCATTTGGCCACCCAAGTCCTCTTCTTGGAAACATCTATTGGGCAGTAAATGTGGAGATTTAGAAGGAAAAGGCTTCAGAACCGCAACACAAGGGCTGTTCTGCTCCTCCTCAGGACCTTTGGCCACCTCTTCGATCTACACCTGCACGCTGCCGAGCACAGAGGCTGAGAGTCACGACCAGCACTCCCAGGTCCCTCGGCCAGAGACACCAACCACCCCACCGAATGATTAATGGCGTTCAGCCATGTCTGAGACTTCTGCTTCAACAGGCCCCAGCAGGCTCCTGACACCGCTGCACCCCAGCTCGGCACAGCAGTGACAGCCCTCGGGTCCCAGCCCCGAGGTGATTTTTATTTCTGCACAATCTTCGCTCTCTCTTCACATAAATACACACGTTTAAAGCTTTTGCAGTGGAAGAAAGAAGTTTCAAAGCTCTGCCTAGGTATGCCCCAGAGGCTGATCCCCACCTTTTCCTCAGACAAAATTTAATTAAATTCTAAAATATTGAGACTGAAGTTAATCCTGTGTTTTGTTAGGTCCCGAGACATGATTTTTGAAAGACTTAACACTGGTAATATTTCTTCCTTTTTTATTAATTTTATTTTAATTCAAGCCTTTCACTTGAAAAAAAGAATAAGAGAGAGAAAAAGCCTGTTTTCATCCAATATTATACCTTCTATTTCACTCTGTTTAAACACCCCCAGAAATGTGTGGTGATATGATCAAACTGACACATTTCATTTCTTTTTCAATTTTGTGTTAAATCTACCACAAAAAGACTGACCTTACTGACACGAGCTGAAAGCTGAGCCTCGGCCAGCAGGAATTCATCCCCACCACTTCACAGCCGCCATGGCTCTCGCCACAGGCCCAGCACACCCTCACATTCCGAAGCGTCGGCTGGATCACCCGCTGCAAGACGCCAAACGTTACACCTTGATGCTGTTTTATGGTCTGTGGGGAAATCACCTTGGTTGACTTTTTCACCTTCCTACTGAACAGATGTCTGTAACAAAGCCACACAAAATGGCTCCTTTGCCAGCACGCCATCTTCAACGTGCTTCAACCCACCCGCAGCGAGCGGTGGGAGGGAACTTGTACTGCGCGGCTTCGGGTGATGAGCAGAGTCTTCCTCAGCCTTTCAGCTGCCTGGCACTTCATCAGGACAACCAAGCGACCGCCCAAGCCTCCAGACCCTGTCCCTCTGCAGAACACGGGCTCTGCTGGACATGGTCATCTCCAGAGCTAGATACTACTGCGAATACTCACCTCTTCTGCTCCAAGCGTGGGGCTCTCCTCGGCTTACCGCCTTCCAGGAAGGCACCGGGAAGCAGGCACGTCCACAAACAGTGTGAACACCAGCAAAACGCCCCACACAGCGCAACGGAGAGGATGGCAAGCGTGGCAAACTTCCTATTACTAGGACAGGCGCTGTTATTTAGCTTTTCTCTAAATCCACTACGCTTGCCGAGGCTCCGCTGGAATTCTGCGTTTTCTTTAAACCTGTCACTTTTCAACCTGCACTCAAAAAAATTAAAGGAAAATTTGAGGTGACTCATAGCTACAGCACGAGGTATGCATTCATATTTTCCTTCCAAGGCTAGAAAATCCCCTTTTCCTTCCTTCCGAGAGGCTCTGTGCTTCCCGGCTGTCCGAGGGAATTCCCGCAGGGAAGCGCCAAGCACTCGTCGCACGCTAAGTGCCGGCCCACAAAGCAAGGGCCGCGCCGTGGCTAACGAGCGCTCGCAATCAAAGCAAGGTTAATGCTTTCTTCAAGATCCAGACTTGTTCATCTCGACAACACACCTTTATTGTCCCTAGGCAGTGTTTTTTTAAAATGAGACTCTTCAGTCATGGTTTCTAAATATCGAGGCATTTCCTAACCATTTTTCCTAAGAGCCGGCGTTCGCCACGCGTCACAGAGCATCCCTGAAGCACCTGCTTGCTGCTGGTAAGCCAGCTGCAGGTTTGAAGATCCTCAGTTCCCCATACATCAGAACAAGTTTTTCTCAATTTTTTTTTTTTTTAAAAACGGAATTTAATTAAATATTGAGTAAAGTGCCACAGCAATCCATCCTGCGCTTTCGAAGGAGAAATTCGGTGATGCACAATTATTTTGTTCACTGGGACAAGCAAGAGTCAATTTTTAATGTGCCATGAAGGATTTATAAATAATATATCTTGCAGGAGAAATAAATATGAGCAGACATCTTCATTTCTCTGGGACGATTCGGTGTCTGTCTTTGCAGATCTCAACTTCTTTAATCATGCAGACAGAACAGCAAGAGCAGAGGAAGAGCTAAAAGTATTTCGAGGCTCCGCGTGGGTACGTCGTGCCGGGACGGACGGTAGGCACCTCGGTGACTCCAGCTAACACCAAGATGCACGAACTGTCACAGGGACAGAGACAGAACTGGAGGAGGGAAGGCAGACACAGGGCGATGGATGTGCTGCAAACCCTAGGCGTGGGGTTAAACAGCTGTACGAACGAGAACCAGGAGTGGGAACGGACGGGTGGGATTTCTCAGCGTAAGGGAAGCCAGACCCACCCAGAACCACTGCCAGAACCGAGGTTAATTAGCGCCATTTAATTCTCTCGTATATATCGAAAAGTTTTTATTATAAAACAGAATGAATAACAACTGTGTGCTTACACAGGAAATTATAGGGAATTAATGCAAATCTGTAATTTGCTCAAGGGGCTCTAAACACATCATAAGCTTGGAGAGTACAATTCAAAAGATTTACGGACGGCTGCAAAGCCTCACGAGGGAGTTTAGCTGCAGGTTCCCCCGTCATCTCTCATGCTGGTAATTTACACAATAAACTCTAATATTAAAGAGTAATTCCACGGGTGGTAAGAAAACATGCTAACTTTCAAGTTTCTAATGATTATTCCCTCCCTTTGAACACACAGAAGCAAACGCAAGGAAATACCCTTTACAGTTCTAGCGCATTTCCCAGTGCTTTGGCAGGCCCAGCAAAGCTCTCTGGAAATCAGTTCCTGCCCAGAAACAGCCTTTGTCCATCGAAACTCTTCCCCGTATCCCGATGAGTGGATCTGCTCCAGACAGAGAACAAACCGGCTTCCTCTAGATCCGAGAGCTGAGTCAGCACAACTCCCTTGTCAGGAGAAACCCCCTACGGTCACAAACACACTGCACCTGGGCAGACACGGCTGCATGCTGCAAATGAAGTGGTACCTAATCACAGAATCACAGAATGGTCGGGGTTGGCAGGGACCTCTGGGGTCACCCAGCCCAACCCCCTGCCCAAGCAGGGTCACCCAGAGCAGGCTGCACAGCACCGCGTCCAGGCGGGGCTGGAATATCTCCAGAGAAGGAGACTCCACAGCCTCCCTGGGCAGCCTGGGCCAGGGCTCCATCACCCTCAGAGGGAAGAAGTTCTTCCTCGGGTTCAGCTGGAGCTTCCTCTGCTTCAGTTTGTGCCCATTGCCCCTTGTCCTGTCACTGGGCACCACTGGAAAGAGTCTGGCCCCATCCTCCTGACCCCCACCCTGCAGATATTTGTAAGCATTTATTAGGTCCCCTCGCAGCCTTCTCTTCTCCAGGCTGAACAAGCCCAGCTCCCTCAGCCTCTCCTCATTGGAGAGATGCTCCAGTCCCCTCCTCATCCTCGTAGCCCTCTGCTGGACTCTCTCCAGTAGCTCCTCATCTTTCTTGAGCTGGGGAGCCCAGCACTGGACACAGCACTGCAGATGGGGCCTCACTAGGGCAGAGCAGAGGGGGAGGAGAACCTCCCTCGACCTGCTGGCCACACTCCTCTTAATGCACCCCAGGATCCCACTGGCCTTCTGGGCAGCCAGGGCACACTGCTGGCTCATGGTCACCCTGTCATCCCCCAGCACACCCAGGTCCCTCTCCACAGAGCTGCTCTCCAGTAGGTCTGCCCCATATATACACCTCACACCTGAATAACAGCCTGCAGTGGCTTCTGCAATAGCTACGTCACCAACCCAAAGCACCATTCCCATGTCCCTCCAGCCCGTCCTGGCTCTCGGAGGGGACCCAGCTTACCCACGGCAGAGCTGAACAGGAAGCGTTTGCTGAAGCAAGATCCCAAACGAGCTCCTGCACCACATCCAGCTCCAGCACAGCTCGGGCTCCAGCCCCGTGGCAATTCCACGCCTGTGCCGGGGAAGGTCTTGCAGAAACATGACCAGCAGCTTCCCATTTCAGACTCGTAGGATCAAAAAGCTGCTTTCCAGATGACCATACGCCGGCATAAATCTGCGCTCCCCTTAAGGGGCCGGCAGAATGTACTGCATACGGAAAATTGCTCTATAAAGTCAGCAGGTTTTGAACCATTAGCAGCTTTCAGCTGGCGCTGGCAGGACATGATTATCAAGATGTTTACTATGGACTTGTGGTTTAATAAATGGGATCTTACAGCTCTAACCAGAAAGGAGAAATAGGAGAGATGGGCAGGGGAGACAGCTTGGTGATGACAAATGAGCAATAATGCCAGAATTTAAACAGCTACTGTTTTTCTTTTTCTTGGTCCTTTTTAAAATTATTATTATTTTGCTATAAGAAAAACTAGCCCAGCTTTTAGAACTGTTGTGGCGTGAAATCTCATTTGCAGGGCATCACCGAGAGGAGCTGATCCGCAGCCTCACAGAGCAAGGAAGGCTGATGGGGCCAGATTCTGCACTCCACGCTTGTGCAAGTTCGCTATTAAAAAAAAAAAGGATTTTTTTTTTTTTCTGAATAAGCCCAGAAATGCAGAACCTCCAGCATGCAACAATGATAGCTTTGACACTGCCTTTATATAGGTCATGTTATAAAGGAAGTCATGTTCCACTCCTCATGCTATGAAAACACAGCATTTTTTTCTGCCACACTGCAATAACTTCTGAAGAAATGAATGGCATCCCCTCTTCGCTCCCAGCAGGCCTGCGAGGCACCGATTCCAGATCAGCTGTCAGAAGGAAACCTGATTTCTTAAAAGTAATGATGCTTTCCCGAGCTATCCGTGTAGGTAAGCACCTCTGCAATGGAGGTTTGCAAAGCCGCAGCCAGAAATGCCCGGCCTCAGCACAGAAACTATTTACCAGGCCACAGATCGTGCTGTAGTCGCATTCTGTTTCCGCTCCTTCCTCTCAACAACTAAATCTAATCAAAAATACCTGCTGCCCAGGGTAAGAGGGGCAGAGGAGGGGTGCGATTTTTGATTTTAGTGTCTTAGCTAGGCTTTAACTAGCAGTGGGTAAGGTTACACAAGTGTTTAAACGCAAGCTGTGCTGAAGTCTAAAATTACCTGGAGCAACTTCCATCTGGTGTGACTGTCAGCTGATGAGATCGCTTTGGATTCCTGTAGTTTTGAGAATCCCAGCATGGTCGGGGCTGGCAGGGACCTCTGTGGGTCACCCAGCCCAACCCCCTGCCCAAGCAGGGTCACCCAGAGCAGGCTGCACAGCACCGCGGCCAGGCGGGGCTGGAATATCTCCAGAGAAGGAGACTCCACAGCCTCCCTGGGCAGCCTGGGCCAGGGCTCCGTCACCCTCAGAGGGAAGAAGTTTTTCCTCGGGTTCAGCTGGAGCTTCCTCTGCTTCAGTTTGTGCCCATTGCCCCTTGTCCTGTCACTGGGCACCACTGAAAAGAGCTTGGCCCCGTCCTCCTGACACCCACCCTGCAGATATTTGAAAGCATATATAGGTCCCCTCTCAGCCTTCTCTTCTTCAGGTTGAACAAGCCCAGCTCCCACAGCCTCTCCTCGTAGGAGAGATGCTCCTGTGCCCTCCTCATCCTCTTAGCCCTCCGCTGGACTCTCCAGTAGCTCCTCATCTTTCTTGACCTGGGGAACCCAGAGCAGGAGCTGGGTGGGAGTACAGCCAGGCAGCCAGCCAAGCTGGGCAATGGACACACTCCATGCCATGGACACCAGGGTCAGCTTCAGAACAGGGGTCAGCCGGGGGAGCAGGGATCTGCAAGTTCCACAAGTTCTGCGACCACTGCTCGAGGACAGGCTGCACTATCGGTCACCGGGCGGTGAGAAATATTGGATTGCCTATCGCTTGTTTTACATATTCTTTATTAGTATTATTCATTCCTTTGTTGTCTTGTTAAACCGCCTTTATCTCAGACCACAGGTTTTACTTTTCATCCATCCTCCTCCCCGTCCCACCGGGGCGGCGGGGAGGAGCGAGCGGCCGTCTGGTGCTTGGCTGCGGGTCAAACCACGCCGACGCTTCAGCGGAGCTCCAAGAGCAATGCAGCACCACAGTGATTTATTGCCTAAGGGCTCACTGATGGTTAAATTTTTATAAGCCACAATATGGCAGGCCCCAAGCTCCCGCGAAATTATCAGCTACAAAAGTAATGACTAAGCTCGCGAATAATTTAGACACGAAATGAATCAATTCTGCCCTACATAATAACGCTCAGACCTCAGCTGGCAGCACCAAGACCGCGTGTTCGTCGCTACTCCAAATCGCCCATCACTGGAGACCCACCAGCCAAAAGCAGTTCATTAATTTTACTGGCATTTACTAGATGCTTTCTTAAGCCAATCTGGGACACCACCATAGAAGAACTTCCATGGATTTCTCAGAAAACACACAGGCCTGGGTTTTTAATGCCTCTCCTGTTCTGGGACGCTGGCTTCAGGAGAGCATCGCCTCTGCCCATCCGGCCCTGCAGCAGAGAAGCTCTCGGCCTAGGAGGTGCCCACGCTCCGTAGCCAGCGTCCGCACGGCGCTGAGCGGGAGCGGCACCGCTTCACGCTGCGTTTCGCCAGCATCCCCCCGGGAGGCCGGCAGCGGGGCCGTGTCGCAGCCGAGAGCTCAACCGAGGGGAAGCGCCTGCTGCGCGTGTAAACGTGTGCCGAGAAGGACTTCTGTCCCACAGCACCCGTTGTTAGCACACGAGAGAACTGCATGTGGAGAGAAAGATGCTGTTTTTTGTGTTTCACTGATAAAAAATGGAAGCGCAACGAGCCTCAGCGACTTGCTCCAAGTCTCGCTGGGGGACAGGGGAAGAGCTGTGAGTTCAGCCCAGCTCTGCGACGCGGGAGCAGCCCTTGTTCTGGTCCCTCCTCGCCCCACGAGCAACGCCTTGGGCTATTCAGAGACATCTGTCCTTGTCACCATTGGACATTCAAGCGATTTCAAAGCACGGGAGCTCACACCACCCAGACCAAAACACCGATCCTGCGAGACACAGGGAACGAACAACACGAACCGCAGCAAAACCCCAGCTTTTTAGTCTGAAGACGCAACATCCGAGCGTTCCCAGGACGGCTCCACGGGGAAGCAGAGCTCTCCGAGGCTGCACGGGGCCCCCCGATCGCACGGGGCCGCCGAGGCCAGCCTCGGCACGCAGGCTGCATGCTAAGCAGCGCTGATAAGGCGATCGACTTCCCCATCTTGGGAGAATATCAATATCTGTCCTTCAGGGAAAAAAAAGTGAATGATCACTCTTTGCCTGATGCCTGCATGATGAATTTGCAATGGAAAAGGCCCTTCAAGTAGAAGAATTGGCCTCAAGCGAGCCATTAATATTGGAGCGTTGCAGCTATGTCAGATGTTACAATATTTAAATGAATAGAATATTACTTTTTCTACTTAACCAAAATGATTATGTACACACAGAGCAGACTGCGACGTCACACATGGCGACAGGTCCCCGAGACCTCTCCAAAGCGGCTGCTGCAGCCCGCGCAGGCACAGCCCCACCGCCCCCACCAGCCGCTCGCTGCCCGGGCGGGCAGAGGCAGACAAGGAGCTACAGGCCCCCGCAGCGCAGGGCTTTCACTTGAAATCCAGCTGAGGATTTTAACGCCCCTTTAAGGGGTTATTAAAACAGAAAATTGTAATGATCTGACAACGTCACTGCAGAATAACCCTTTGTCTGCATGAAATGCTTGGTAGCAACATGCTTCTCTGCTGGCACACCAATGTGTGGGTCCCTGCGAAAGTCTTCCAGAGCAGCACAAGTTTGGTGACGCTGGGTTACCTATCGCTTCTTGGCATCTGCTAGAGGAACGAGTGGAAGCTCTGCAGATGTCTGAAGCACATTATTAATAGCATAACAACACAGAGGCTGCAAGCAGCACAGCAGATTCCCTGTAGCTATTTTTAATGCCACACTCCTGCTTTTCTAGGCATCCCTTTCACTGCCAGAAAAAACCCAAACTTATTTTGCTTATTATCAGCAAAATCACACAGTGAAATTACAGTAACCTTCAGCCACCAGAAGTCTTTCTTAAAGCACCTGATCAGTTACCTGCTTTTGAAGAGCCAGCACCTCCACACGCAGAGGAAGGACAAAGGAGCTCTACAACATCTCTCAGCTGCATCAACACTTGGCCAGACACCAGCAGATATATCAAGGGCAAGCACCCTCCCACACCCAGCTGAAGCTGAGGATGAAGAAAAAGTGGTAACTCAGCCCAGATGTGCGTCTCAGCCAGGCCACCGAGCTGTGGATGGGAGCTGCCCTTGTGACTTGTGTGGCTTCAAGCTGAAAGATGGGAGATTCAGACGAGATATCAGGAGGAAATTCTTCACTCTGAGGGTGGTGAGGCCCTGGCCCAGGCTGCCCAGAGAAGCTGTGGCTGCCCCCTCCCTGGCAGGGTTCAAGGCCAGGTTAGATGGGGCTTGGAGCACCCTGGGCTGGTGGAAGATGTCCCTGCTCATGGCAGGGGGGTTAGAACCAGATGATCTATAAGGTCCCTCCCAACCCAAACCATTGTGTGATTCCATGACTCAGCCTAGGCAGCATTAAGGGTTTGCTTAATGTGGGCCAGATGCGAGCAGTCAAGGAACCAGCCCAGCCTTCAGCCGACTTGGGGCTCCAGGCTGAAGAATACCCGACCAGGACTGCAGCCTGAGGACCTGGGAGGAAACCTCACAGACATCACCAGTGTAGATGCCCGCGGGGCCATTTTCACAAACAGCATTTAAACACACCTAGGCTACCCATCGTCTAAAAACCCTGCATTCACCCCACCAAGCTGAGTCGCAGAGAGCCAGGCACATTGCAGAAGCCAACACAACGCCAGGTACGATGTTGCTCACGTAGTCTTCAGGTGCAAAAATGGAAAATAAGCGAGTGTCACCACCCATCAGCCTCCCCAGCAGACGCAGGCATCTCACCTACCCCATACGGAGGGAAACCCTCCGTGACCCCCAGACTGAGGGGGACTTTGGGGGCAGGAGGTGGGTCTGGTTTTGCAGGAACATGGCCACCACCTGGCTCGAAGGAGGGCGTGAGCTGGGTCAGACTGACAGCAAACAGCTGGGATTTAATCCCAGGCTAAAAGGGACACCTGAGCACACACAGGGTAGCCCTGGGTAACGTTCAGGTTGACAATACTCTTCTTCATGATGGAGAAGTGCTTAATGACACCTTATGGTATCGTTTCTCGAAAAACTTTGATGCATCAAACATCCCGATGGGAATTGCCCAGCAAGAGGTATGAGCCTCTACTCACTAACAGGGAAGATGATTTGGGCTGGTAATCTTTAAATCCTTTTGTTTAAAGAACAGAATGTAAGAGATGTTTTGCTGCACTATAGTAACCACTGGTATTAACCATGATGTCAAGGAGAGTGACACAAAACACACGATTTCCCACAAGGAGCTCCTTTGACGTGGCACTCAGGATACGAACTCTGCTCTGCTCGAACACTGGCAGTGGAGTGCACACATGTAATTCAGGGTGGTTCTACGTTCTGCCCGACGAAAGGCAGTATGCAAAGCAGGCCCTGAGCAAGCCCAGCCTACATGAAAGTCGTAGTCCTTGGGCAAACTGGACCAAGCTGTTGTGGAGGAAGCCATAGCAGAGTCACCAGAAAGTTATTAGAATGCAAGTTCTAGATCCTAAAATAAGAATGTAAGAACAGCTCTGGTTAGACCAGTGGCCCATCCAGCACGCTCTTCTGGCTTTGGTGGTGGTAACAGAAGGGGCTATTTAAGGACAGCATGTGAGCCAGGTGCTTTTTTTATCATCCATACCTGGCGCAGAAACCAAGCAGGACATTGAGGGGCTGGAGCATGTCCAGAGAAGGGCAACAAGGCTGGTGAGGGGTCTGGAGAACAAATCTTATGAGGAGTGGCTGAGGGAGCTGGGGCTGTTCAGTCTGGAGAAGAGGAGGCTGAGGGGGGACCTTCTCACTCTCTACAACTACCTGAAAGGAGGGTGTAGTGAGGTGGGAGTTGGTATCTTCTCCCAAGTAACTAGTGACAGGACGAGAGGCAATGGCCTCAAGTTGCATCAGGGGAGGTTTAGAGTGGATATTAGGAAAAATTTCTTTACTGAAAGAGCAGTCAGGCCTTGGACCAGGCTGCCCACGACAGTGGGGGAGTCCCCATCCCGGGAGGGGTTCAAAAACCGTGCAGATGTGGCACTTCAGGGCATGGTTTAGCAGGCGTGGGGGTGTTGGGGTGATGGTTGGACTTGATGGTCTTAGAGGTCTTTTCCAACCTGAATGATTCTATGATTCTGTGATTCCAAGATCACTAAAACACCAACTCCACTCTGAAAAAAAATCTGTTGGGAGTGTTTTGCTTTGGACCAAACCAAACTGGCTTGGGAGAAACCAAATGAATGAAAGTTAGTGCTCGCTGGGTAAGAAATCCCGTGTACTTTAAAAGATGCTTTAAAAGGGTGACACCCTCCCAGCCCCCCCACCCGAGCTTTGCCCCACGCTCTGCCCCAGGCGCTCCCCCGAGGCCCCGACCCGCGGGCAGCGATGTCGCCTCGGCTGCAGCAGTGGCCCCCTGCCCACGGCTCTCCTATCCACGCATTCCTAAAGAAACGGGAAAACTGGAGAAAGCGTGGAAATCTGGCTGGGGGGTGCCGCTGTGCCTGGAGAGAGCATCTTCTGGGGGAGGACGGCAAAGCTGGGGTGCGGGCAGCCCGGCTCTGCGTGGAGAGGACGGGTCTTCCTGGAGAGAACGCCAAATGAGGCACTAACAGTAAATAATATCTGAATATATTATAAGATGGATAAAGTCAAACCAAAAATAAAGCATAAATACTTGTCAATGCTAGTAATTAACAAATCACGTTGGAAAGCAGAGCGTTGTCCATCTTTTGCAGACTCCAGATGAAAGCCAAATGCCTTCATTTAAGATCTGTCTTAGTCAAATACCAATTACTGCAGTCGATACAAGGGCAGGAGGCAGAAACGTACAGCCTGCGACACGGGCGAGGGCAGAGCAGACGATCAGACGGTCCTGTCCAGCCTTCAGCTCTGTCAACTGTGTATATAAAACCAGTTTTCATGCTCAGTTACCAGTGAAAGAGAATGGATATGCCATTCAGTTATTTGATATTCCTAAAGACAGAGATATTCAAGGAAAATTCATAAAAACCCATTATAACTCAGTGAAGAGACGCGGGGTCAAGGAAGCAACACAAGAATGCAATAAAATAAAGAATTAAATTATCGAAAGCAATTTCTACTTCTCAAGAACTGATGTAATGACAAAATCATAGGCATGCACCAGTATTACACAGAAGATAAAGACTCTGATAATACATCTTCATCTTTAATTTCTCTTAGATTTACTAATGTAAATGAGTAAATGCTTGGAATTTGGCCCAGATCAGCATTTCAAGCCAAGAGAACCTCAGGCTGTGGAGATCAGTGGCTCTCAGCTGTGAAGCGTGCATCCTCGAGGAGACGTGGAGCAGAAACCTCCCAGAAATTCCTTCCAGCCTCCATTCTCACACTTCTCCTGTTTCCTCCCTCTTTCTCCTTCTCTTTTGCATCCCCTGCACCCAACTGCAGAGCCCGTGATTGCTCTGAGGCACTGAGGATGAGCAGGAGCGAAGCTGCAGCACAGGAGGAGCCATGGGCAGGAGGAGCTTCATAGACTTGAACTTGGCTTAGGGCTCCTCTGCAGAAAGGGGCAATACAGGCAGGATTATCGCCCAGCCAGACAAGGCTCCTGGGGCCAGGATGTCTTCCAGAAGGAGAAAAGGTATAGAGTGAACTCTAAGGAGAAAACAGACTTAAAAGTGGGTTTGGGGTTTCAAAAAGAAGGAGTGGACTAGCTTGTTTTATCGGGTAAGATCTGAAAGGCTGCAGGGTTGTAGGGCTAAAATGTGTGCCGCTACTTGCCTTGACAAATGGTTCATATTTCCTTCTGAGCCGAGCTTATGCCAACAGTTCACGTACCATAGCGTTAGGCTTCAAAGCAAAGAGCAGGAAAAAATGGTTTTCTGGTGGTTCCTTGAAGACCTATAAAATGTGGGCCAAGATCCACCCATGAATCAAGTTCTTGCGCACTTTGTTCCTCTGAAAATTCATCTAACATCTGCACCAAATCTGGGCTTAAAAACAGCCGAGGGAGCCATAACTATCATTTGATAACTATTAGGCTTTTATCCGCGGCAGGGATTTAGAGGTTCAAGAGTAAAATGGGTTCCTGAGGATGCCAAGTCTGAACCCTAACTCGAAACCTAACCTTAGCCCTAAGGATAGCCCAGCAATTTCCAGCTCACATAAAATTCAGTGTAAGCCTTTTGTCTTTAGGGACACAAGATTTAATCTTAACCGAAGGCTCTCCATGCTTGGCCAAGGAGCTGGTCCCTAAGCCCGGAGCTGTGATGATCGTAGTCCCTCAGACAGCCACCCCACAGAGCCCAGCACAACCCGCTCGCCCACGCGGGCATCAGCCCTCACCCCACATCGCTGAACCCCCACCCAAACCCTCCATCTCCAGCCGTTTGATGTTGTTAGCAGAGGTCCAGCCCCCCTGAACCGCAGGGCTCCCCTCCAGCAGAGCTCTGCTGGTCGTCAGCGGGGTGCAGCCCTCGCCGTGCCCCGCTGCCGCGCCGGGAGCTGGAGGCACCCACCTCCTCCCGGTTCCTCACAGTCATAAACATTACCCATCTGCGTGTGTGATCTGTTCTACAAGAAACGCATGCGACTTCGCAGAGCACCCGTCCAGCAAACGCTTTCCGTGCCTTTGTGGTGTTTTTATAACTTGCTTCTCCACTGCCCTTCCAGTGCATCACCCCATATACAATGCCGAAACACCAGCCAAGGATACAACACTGAATCAGATGCTTCTACTACCCAAATGAATAATTTCAACATTAATTGAAAAATCTTTAAAGCAGTCATGAGACCAACATGCAGAGGATTATCAGATAAGGGAAAAGAAATTTAATGTGTGCAGCTAAAAGCGTTTTTTTTCCACGAGCCCCACATACTAAACTGAGTTTCTAAAGGTCATATATAGTAGGTATTTCTTATTTCAGGCACGGTGGAGATTACTTGTCATACTTAGATCTTGGTATCTAAAGCTAATTCATATAAATGCCGTTAGTTTTGGTCCTCTAACTAAATTAATCTGACTTGAAATTCAGTAATCAAACCTTTTTAATCAGATGTTAAAAGCTAAATAGGTCATCAAGAGTTACAACCGATTTAACTCATAGATACTTCAAAAAATGAAGGATCAAGCCCTTCAGGCAGTCCGGTGGCTTATGGAGGAGCTCTCCTGGCTCTTCCTGAAATCTCTCAGCCAAGGCGTCCAGGAAGGCCAGGACTGATCTCCTTCCAGCAGTCTGCTTCCACCCCACTCCGATTTTCCAGAAGATACCACACTCAGATTTCATTTAAGTCATCTCCTTTTCATTCTCCAGATCAGATCAAAGGCCTAGACCGAGACCCAGGACACGGATGTGCTGCATCTCCAAAGGGTGCATTATTTTCCTCTCCTTATCACCCTCCCCCAGCCACACACACAACTACCATTAACTGCCCGTTCTCCCAGCACAGGCTGGCGAAGAATTGCTGCCGGGTGCTTCAGCGGGCTCCAGTCTGATTCCAGGGAGCAGGGGTTTCACTGAACCCAAAGGGATGGTTCTAGGGGTGGAGAAGGAGGCTCGGACACAGATGTGCAGCCCTTCCCGTGCTGTTCCCACTTCATCAAAGCGAAGCGGCTCCAAGGAGCCCTCCGGGCGCCAGAGCAGAGCCTCAGGCACAAGGACACTCCCTGCCCTCCGTATTTCGACCAAGGATCAGAATTACAAAGAAGCTTTTGATTATTGGCTGCTGTCAGTCAACGACAGCCACAATTATAATGATACCAAAGATAGCATGTGGTCACCAATAAAAACTACAGGGATTGATTTTTACATACTAGCACAGCAATAAATACAACACGGACCTCATATTCAAGGATACCTTATTACCTAGCTAGTCTATGCAGCAGTAAAAGATGAAATTGCACTGAAATAGAAATATAATCTCCATGGATCTTCTCGTTTCCCACAAACTTCAACATTGATTTTTCCATGATGAACAAACATATCATGAGGCTGAAATGAGACAGGTGGCTTCATTTTGAGCCTTTTTCTGCTAAAAAAAATTCCTAGCAACAAGGTGAGAGTGCCCTATAATTACAGACGCAGGATTAAGCCAGACCATTTGCAGGTGTTTCACTCATTTGCGATGCAGCTTCACAGACACACAGCAGTCAGGGGTTGGGTTACTCCACCTCAGACGGGCAGCAAGTTTCAACACAGGCATGAACTGGAACCTCAGAACCTGCTTTGTTTTTTTCCTGGTGTTACCTGTAAGCCATCACGTGAACGTGCAGACGCGGTTTTTCGCTCAGTGCCTCTCACTTCCCCTCCAGGTCCTCCAGGGACCTCTGTGGGTCACCCAGCCCAACACCCCCTGCCCAAGCAGGGTCACCCACAGCAGGCTGCACAGCACCGCGTCCAGGCGGGGCTGGAATATCTCCAGAGAAGGAGACTCCACAGCCTCCCTGGGCAGCCTGGGCCAGGGCTCCGTCACCCTCAGAGGGAAGAAGTTCTTCCTCGGGTTCAGCTGGAGCTTCCTCTGCTTCAGTTTGTGCCCGTTGCCCCTTGTCCTGTCGCTGGGCACCACTGGAAAGAGTCTGGCCTCATGTTTTTGTCACTGAACTGGAGTTCTAACACATCTCTCTTGTAATGCTGCCAAAAATAAGAGCATAATTTATTAATTTCCTCTACACGCTTTTTGTTCCCAGTTCTCCCTCCAACTATGTAAGTGCTGTGAAAAGTTAAAGTAGCAAAAAAAAAGGAAAAAGCACCTCTGAAGGTTAAAACTTTGAGCCAATTTCAACTTCAACACACACTGGAGTGGTGTATTTTTCATTCATTCCTCCTGGTGACATTTCAAGCTTTGTTACAAATCAATCAGCGTTTCCAAACGCGTTCGGAGAAGCAGGGAACGATACTGGACACAAATCCTACAGCATCTCTTATCCTTGCTATTTCCCACATTTCGGTGAAAAACATTTCAAAGGCTATTTTAAAAGAAGCCAAGATTTATTTGAAGTTTCAGAACAGATAAAGGATTTCTGTACCATGTTTCAAGAGCAGAATAAACTTTAGCAATATACATGGGATTTATTTCAAATTTGGCCAAGTATTTAAGGGGACGGAGCTTGTAGTAACCTGTTAAGAGATCCATTTCATGCTAACTAGCACTATCCAGGATGATGCAGAAGTACTGGAAAATATGTAAAGAACCTAAAAATCACAAAAGACATATTGAAGGTGATGGTTCTGGAAGCTTCCTCAGTGTGATATGTCTCACCCAAGGCCACGATGTTCTAGCGAGGCGAGTTAAAAACCTGAAGAGCTACTCTTTCGATGGGAGGCAGCTGCTTTGAGTGCCAGGAGAATGAGAGAATGAGGAGAATGTGCTGATGACACCACACTGGGAGGAGTGGTGGACACACTGGCAGGCTGTGCTGCCATTCAGCGTGACCTGGACAGGCTGGAGAGTTGGGCAGAGAGGAACCTGATGAGGTTCAACAAGGGCAAGGGCAGGGTCCTGCACCTGGGGAGGAACAACCCCAGGCACCAGTACAGGCTGGGGCTGACCTGCTGGAGAGCAGCTCTGCGGAGAGGGACTGGGAGTGCTGGGGGACGACAGGGTGACCATGAGCCAGCAGCGTGCCCTGGGTGCCAAGAAGGCCAATGGGATCCTGGGGTGCATCAAGAGGAGTGTGGGCAGCAGGGCGAGGGAGGTTCTCCTCCCGCTCTGCTCTGCCCTGGTGAGGCCCCATCTGCAGTGCCGTGTCCAGTGCTGAGCTTCCCAGTTCAAGAAAGATGAGGAGCTACTGGAGAGAGTCCAGCGGAGGGCTACGAGGATGAGGAGGGGACTGGAGCATCTCTCCCACGAGGAAAGGCTGAGGGAGCTGGGCTTGTTCAGCCTGGAGAAGAGAAGGCTGCGAGGGGACCTTAGAAATGCTTACAAATATCTGCAGGGTGGGGGTCAGGAGGACGGGGCCAGACTCTTTCCAGTGGTGCCCAGCGACAGGACAAGGGGCAATGGGCACAAACTGAAGCAGAGGAAGCTCCAGCTGACCATGAGGAAGAACTTCTTCCCTCTGAGGGTGATGGAGCCCTGGCCCAGGCTGCCCAGGGAGGCTGTGGAGTCTCCTTCTCTGGAGATATTCAAGACCCACCTGGACACGGTGCTGTGCCCCCTGCTCTGGGTGACCCTGCTTCGGCAGAGGGGTTGGGCTGGATGACCCACAGAGGGCCCTGCCAACCCCCAACATTCTGTGATTCTGTGATTCTATATGGTCCTTAGGGAACCCAAAACCACTTTAAACCGGGGTAGGTATGTTAAAGCCACTACCCTCGCCTAATTTGCCTAATTACATACCTCCCTAAAATTCTCTTTATAGTTTCAACTGCCTATGGTAATTTCTTCCTATCTGCTCCTAAAAATGCTGTTAATTGTCCTGATGTGATATTAATCAGCTGCGGCATCCAAGCCCAGCCCTAATTTCTAGCAATCATTTACTTAGAGAGGTGTTAACACGGCTAGATTGAGAATTTAAGATGAAATTCAGATTTTTAATGTCAATTAAGCTACACAGCAGAGATGAAAAAGCTCAATAATTATTAAAAGCTCATTTTAAAACAGCCCAATACCTGAATCCAGCTATGTGAAATTTAGATTGGGTGGCATCGCACATTCGGTTAAACGAGAAGTGGAACAAATCTCTCACGTTTTGAGCGCTCGGCCTGGTTTCATTGCCAATAAATCTGGCATGGAAGCCAGGCGCCCCGCTCCATAAGCAGACTGCTCTCCAGCCAGCAGTGAGGAGGGCAGGAACGGGGCCCCAGCGCCCCACGGCCGCATCTCCAGCCCACCCAGCACCCCTCTGACGGGGCAGGATCACGGCGCGGGCGCGGGCAGCTCCACCGCGGGCAGCGATGCCCGGGCTGCAGCTCCGCGGATTCCCCGGCGCTGAGCTGGGAGCGAACCCGGATTTAAAAGCTCTGCGCGGACGCCTCGAGCAAGTTCCCGCTTGTCTTTATGGTTTCATCAGGGCTATTTCTGCTCCAGGATGTTATGCGCATCATAATTTTTTTATTATGTAGGCAACAGCTTATTTGATCAATTTGCCCTATTTTTCTGTTCATGAATTTAGCGAGAGGTTTCTCATTTTCCCCAGTTTGCCAGAAATTACCTGCCAGATATAACTGCAGTAAATAAAACTTGCTCTGGAGCTCAGGCTTGTATGGTTCAAAACAAATGCTTGCAATTACTGCATTTGTGGAGCACGAGCTCGAGAGGAAGGAAATTGGGGACCTAATAAATGCTTATAAATATCTGCAGGGTGGGTGTCAGGAGGATGGGGCCAGGCTCTTTCCAGTGGTGCCCAGCAACAGGACAAGGGGCAACGGGCACAAACTGAAGCAGAGGAAGCTCCAGCTGAACCCGAGGAAGAACTTCTTCCCTCTGAGGGTGACGGAGCCCTGGCCCAGGCTGCCCAGGGAGGCTGTGGAGTCTCCTTCTCTGGAGATATTCCAGACCCGCCTGGACGCGGTGCTGTGCAGCCTGCTGTGGGTGACCCTGCTTGGGCAGGGGGTTGGGCTGGGTGACCCACAGAGGTCCCTTCCAACCCCCACCATTCTGTGACTCTGTGATTCTGTGAAATCAGCCTGGGCTCTCTCCCAAGGGCTGTGGGTGCCTCTGCTCCCCGGTCACCTCGTTCCCTGAGGGTGTTTTGGTGGGTGCTGCCCCACTTCACGCCCTTCTCTCCTGGAGAGCAAGCAGTGGCTGTGATGAGCGGGGGGGGTCTCGGCCGGTCTGTGCCCCCTCCCTGCAGAGCCCTGGCTGCTGCTGGGAGCAGGGATCTCAGTCCCCAGGGCTCCAGAAAACCCAAGTGCCATTTTCCCAGTTACTCTGTGAACCACTGCCAGAATACATAAATTACTAACCAATTATCTTAAATAAGGGCCATATGAGTGTGCAAACGCAAGGTACAGTTTCTGTATAGTAGTAAACAGCAGTGAAAATCCAGGTTCTCTGGTTAATAAACACACTCAAACTGTCTTCCCTCCCAAACCTCCTCCCTCCTGCTCGTTGCTGTATGTGTTTTGCAGCACAATTTTAATGCAGCGGACGAAATACCGAAGGGGAACACGTGTCGGGGGCACGGAAGAGCAGAGGCACGTAAGGGTGCATTTGAGCTGCCCTCACCCAGCAATTCCTTGTACAACTCCACGCGATGAACCTGCTTCGAAGTAACCCACGCGGTGCCCCTGAGGATCAGAGAGCATCACAGTGCCACGAGGATCGCAGAGCATCGCGGTGCCCATGAGGACTGGAGAGCATGGTGGTGCCCACGAGGATCGCAGAGCATGGCAGTGCCCATGAGGATCACAGAGCATGGTGGTGCCCATAAGGATCAAAGAGCATCGCGATGCCCATAAGGATCGCAGAGCATGGTGGTGCCCGTGAGGACTGGAGAGCATGGTGGTGCCCATAAGGATTGCAGAGCATGGTAGTGCCCATGAGGACTGGAGAGCATGGTGGTGCCCATAAGGATTGCAGAGCATGGTGGTGCCCATGAGGACTGGAGAGCATAGTGGTGCCCATGAGGATCGCAGAGCATGGCGGTGCCTATAAGGATTGCAGAGCATGGTGGTGCCCACGAGGATCACAGAGCATGGTGGTGCCCATAAGGATTGCAGAGCATGGTGGTGCCCATGAGGACTGGAGAGCATAGTGGTGCCCATGAGGATCGGAGAGCATGGTGGTGCCCATAAGGATTGCAGAGCATGGTGGTGCCCACGAGGATCACAGAGCATGGTGGTGCCCATAAGGATTGCAGAGCATGGTGGTGCCTATGAGGACTGGAGAGCATGGCGGTGCCCATGAGGATCGCAGAGCATCGCGGTGTCCATGAGGACTGGAGAGCATGGTGGTGCCCATGAGGATCGCAGAGCATGGTGGTGCCCATAAGGATTGCAGAGCATGGTGGTGCCCATGAGGACCGGAGAGCATGGTGGTGCCCATAAGGATTGCAGAGCATGGTGGTGCCCATGAGGACCGGAGAGCATGGTGGTGCCCATGAGGATTGCAGAGCATGGTGGTGCCCATGAGGATCGGAGAGCACGGTGGTGCCCATGAGGATTGCAGAGCATCGCAGTGCCCATGAGGATCAGAGAGCATGGTAGTGCCCATGAAGACTGGAGAGCATCACGGTGCCCACGAGGATCAGAGAGCATGGCGTCGGCAGGACGTGACACGCGCACGGGCCGTGCCAGTGTCCGGCTGGGAAGAGCAGCGTGCAGACACAGCGTCTGGCCAGCACAGCACCAGCACCGGGCCCGCTGGCACCAGGGGACCCAGCGCAGCCGACGGCTTCGGTGCCAGGCAAACACCAGCGGCCCAGCGAACGGGCTTCCTTTCAGTGTTGCCTATTGTACCAGCGGGAGCACCGAGGAGGTTCAACGTCTTTTCTGCAGCGCGCTCACTGCTTGGGGGTCCTCCCAAGACACTACGCTCCATCTCCCGGCCCAGAGCCTCCCACTCCCAGGCAGCCAGACAGACACACAGACGCTTTTATCCGCAGCAACACCGACGTGCCCGGCACTGTTAGAGCCGGGCCACGGCTTGACACCCAGCAACGTGATCCTGTAAAACAAACCCTAAATTGCTCGGGAAAAATTAACAAGGGATTACTTGCTGCCCAGACTTTGCATTCCCGTAGGATCATCAGCCCAGCTCTCGCCTGTGGAGACGGAGTGGCTGGTAATGAATCTTCTCTTACTAACGAGAAGCTTGATTTAGAAAACGTGCCCCTGCATTTCTCTCAACACTGTAAAGTACAGCACACACAAAGAAGAGGGCAATTTCCTGCAAGGCATGGTCTGCAATTAAAAAAAAAACATCCCCTTTCGTGTTATTTCTAATAAACACTACTTCTATACGGGGAACAGAATGCCTGGAAAATACTGCGGGTGCTCCACTGGCTGCCTGAAGCAGAAACCTCAATATACATCCCACAGCAAGACACATTTCTGAGGTTACACATCCCTGCTCGAAGATCGCAATAATCCTTTTTGCATTAAAAAATAATGAGCCTCATCACATTTACAGATTCTTAAGAGCACAGAATCCTATGGTCACTTGGCAATATGAATGCACATCTCATAAATAGTAAATGAAAACCGAGCTCTCTTACCTTCCCACAGAAGCAGGCCTGAAAGCTGGGTAGTCCCACAGGGAAATATATTTCTTTCGGGAAGCTTTCATGTCTGGTTAGCTAAAAGTCCTGCCCATCTAGGCTTGTTCGGGGGAAGAGAGGATTAAACTGGACAGGGAAAATGTTTGTTTCACTACATTTTGATAAATCTCTCTAAAAATGTAATCCTTTCTTATAACGGAGAAGCGCCAGAGTTCTCAGTAAAACCCAAATCAGTCATTTTTATGGGGAACCTGCACACCTGCCTGCTTCGCCGAAGAGAAAATCCGGGAGGCATCCACAGTTAAGCATAATACAGCAGCTCACTGACACGGGTGCCTAAAGGCAGATGCAACCAGAGAAATGAGATCTGCAGCACAAAGCTCTGCCAAAAAAAGTAGTCTTCTCTGCTTGCCCCCTTTCTTCCTAATCTCCTGGTTCATTTTCTCTCGTAATAAAAACTCCCCAGGACACGCAGTCCCTCATTACGGATGTGTGTGTTCTGCCAAAGTTGTGGTCCAAGGATGAGGCGACTGCAATAATGTGCCCAAGACATCAAGACTAAATCTATTATTTGATTTTTTAAAAATCCCGACAACTATAAAGAAAGGCCCTTCGAATTTAACAGATATGGAACCAATTAGATTTTATAGGCGCAGGGTCTACAGAAGCCGCTCTCGCAGCCACCTTATCACCCTCAGCGAGAGCGATAATGCTTTATTAAGTTCTATTAAATGCTTAAAAAATCCCCAGGAAAGTCAGCCTTTTCACTTGTATTTTACTGTTTTACTGGATTTCACAGCAGCCTGCGCTCTGGCTTTCCTCATGGGCAAGGAGGTCTCCGGGAGGCTGCCGGGGCCGGCGTGGGCTTGCAGAGCCAAGGGTCTGGGTGCGGCGGTGGCCAGGGGCTGGCGAACGCGAGTGCCCGATGCGCGGGTGCCCGGGGCCTCTCCCCGCGGCGACGCGCAGCCGCAGCCCTGCGGCACGGCACAGCAACGCGGCGGTGGGCTCTGGCCAGCAGCCCGCTCGCTGGGGCTGCCGTGGGGAAGCCGCGGGCAGACAGCCGGTCTGGAGGGAGGAAGGTCTGCTCGTCCATCGCCACCAGCATCATCAGCATGGTTCCACGGCGCCATCTTAGACCTAAGCAAACTTTTTCCAGTGGTGCCCAGTGACAGGACAAGGGGCAACGGGCACAAACTGAAGCAGAGGAAGTTCCGTCTGAACATGAGATGTTCTGGAGATATTCAAGACCTGCCTGGACAAGGTCCTCTACAGCCTACTGTAGGTGACCCTGCTTCGGCAGGAGGGTTGGACTAGATGACCCACAGAGGTCCCTTCCAACACCCACCATTCTGTGATTCTGTGATTCTGTGATTCTGTGATTCTGTGATTCTGTGAGGAAGAACTTCTTCCCTCTGAGGGTGACGGAGCCCTGGCCCAGGCTGCCCAGAGGGGCTGTGGAGTCTCCTTCTCTGGAGATATTCCAGCCCCGCCTGGACGCGGTGCTGTGCAGCCTGCTCTGGGTGACCCTGCTTGGGCAGGGGGTTGGGCTGGGTGACCCCAGAGGTCCTTTCCCACCCCGACCATTCTGTGATTCTGTGACTCTGTGATTTCGAAGACTAGCAGGGCTGGGTGATTCACCAGTCCTGGACTGGCAACTCAAAAAGTTTGGGTTGAACTCTCAGCCCTGCCACAGACCCCTTCTCTGAAGCTGGCCAGATACGTGCTCTGCCCCGGAGGGGTCCGCTCTCCACCAGCACAACAGAGCTCACACCACCGCCTCTGCCTCTAACGCGCACAGTGCGACGCTGAAATGCAAACAGCAAAGTCACGGACGGAGCGGAAACTGCCTCTGTCCCTTAACTAAAGAAATAAAAAGTTGAATAAAACGTGCAGGCCCGCAGCAGGCGGAGGGGCTCCCGGGCGCTGCAGCAGCCGCAGCGGGCTGGGGCAGGGGGGAGCCGGGGCGCGGGGGCTGCTCCTGCTCCGGCTCGCGGCACCGCAGCTCTGCAGCTCCGCTCGCTGCGTTCACGCCGGGAACACTTATCTACAAGCAGCACATTCGCTGTGATTGACTTTACCTCATGGAAAAACGCCTTCCAAGAGTAGCAGCTGTTTTTGCACAATACTTCTATTTATTTAGTAAAGTAATTGGAAAACTGCTCACAGGTTAGGTACAAAGTCATTTCCTAAGGCAGATGTTTTAAAAGTCGGATGAGAACAGCCCGAGAACCTGTCACTCTCCCGCAATTTCCACTGAATGTCAGGAGCAGCAGAAAAATGAACTATTGTTTTACATTATTATGGCTGAAAGAACCCATATTTTTGTTGTCAGAATCTTAAATTGACTCTGCCTCGATGCCCCATATGTTCTCTTGCCCTAGATTAAAAGATCCCCCACATTCTCATTTCTCCATTCGGGGCTGTGTCCCTGCAGCCGGCCTTCCGGAAGCCCCACGCTCCAGCCCGCGACCGGCCTGCGAGCCGCGCCGGCAGAGCTGCCGCGACAGTACGCTGCAGGGCGAGCAAGGGACCAGCAGGCTCCGAAGGCTTTGCTCCTCCGCGGTTAGCTACACGGGGAAGTATCTTGTGTGTGCGCTAATTAGCTATGATTTGCAGCCCTGAATTTCATAAACAAATAGCAACACCCATGCTTTGTGCGGGAGGAGCGGTGGGGAGCGGGAGGACCCGGAGTCCTGTGGGAGAGAGGACAGAGCGGGCGATGCTGGGGGGACTGCGCGGGGACCAGGCTGTCCCACCACAGACAGAGCGGGTGATGCTCTTTTCAGTGGTGCCCAGTGACAGGACAAGGGGCAACGGGCACAAACTGAAGCAGAGGAAGTTCCAGCTGAAGATGAGGAAGAACTTCTTCCCTCTGAGGGTGACGGAGCCCTGGCCCAGGCTGCCCAGGGAGGTTGTGGAGTCTCCTTCTCTGGAGATATTCCAGACCCGCCTGGACAAGGTCCTCTACAGCCTGCTGTAGGTGACCCTGCTTCAGCAGGAGGGTTGGACTAGATGACCCACAGAGGTCCCTTCCAACCCCTACTATTCTGTGATTCTGTGATTCTGTGATGCTGGGGTGACTGCACGGGGACCAGGCTGTCCCACCACAGACAGAGCGGGCGATGCTGGGGTGACTGGGCAGGGACCAGGCTGTCCCACCACAGACAGAGTGGGTGATGCTGGGGTGACTGCGCAGGGACCAGGCTGTCCCACCACAGACAGAGCGGGTGATGCTGGGGTGACTGCATGGGGACCAGGCTGTCCCACCACAGACAGAGCGGGCGATGCTGGGGTGACTGCGCAGGGACCAGGCTGTCCCACCACAGACAGAGCGGGTGATGCTGGGGTGACTACGCAGGGACCAGGCTGTCCCACCACAGACGGAGCGGGCGATGCTGGGGTGACTGCGTGGGGACCAGGCTGTCCCACCACAGACGGAGCGGGCGATGCTGGGGTGACTGCGTGGGGACCAGGCTGTCCCACCACAGACAAATCTTTCACAGACAGCACTGCACCTACCGCCAAGTCCGTCTTTAAATGCTCCCTTTCAAAATGCACGTGCAAGATACCTATAAGGAACTCTTACAAATTCCTCCCCCTTCCCCAGCCACGTGGCACACTGCAGTACAGCTTCTCTCTCCAAACCCTGTCCCACCCCTGCCGAGCAAACAGTCTGAAGCAGTCCCAGGGCTCCCGCACCTCGCGGCGTGAGCGGACGCTGCTCGGCTGAGTACGTCTGTACTACAGGTGGGAGGATGCTTTACTGTGAACACCAAGGAAGCAATCGCACACCTGCAAGTCTCCAGGTGCCCTCTGGACACTGGAGCTCCATTCTACCAGCTAAGCATGCTTTCAGTGTTTATGCAGGGAAAAAATAATGCAATAAAATCAAGTGAAAGGCTTGAGCTCGGGGGCAGCTCGGTTTGTTACCCAGGTAGCCGCTCGGGTCGTACCTGCTCTTTCTAAACGAGTCCAGTTCAACTTCCCTGGCTACCTCTAATTAGGAGACTGGTCATTGATAGCAGCACAGCACGAGCAGCGAGGTTAGCCCGAAGATGTACAGCCCTCGGCTGAGTACTGGTAAGTTATTTTTATTTATGTAAGCCATACAGCACTAACACTGACATTTATAATGTGTTTGGAGCATTCCACAAACAGAAGGCTTTTTGCCTGCTTAGCATTACATACTCCGCATCTGTCTGACACCGTGCCAGCTTTCCCTGCCTCTGGATTTTCACAGTGGTAGGAAATAACAGGGATAAAGGGATTAAAAAGCAATGATTTTCTGTAAAGCCTTATAAGACATGTCTGCTATGATCTCAGCTTACTTGCCTCATCTACAGCAGTAAAACACTATTGTGGTAGACAGATCTATGGATTAAACGCAGACAAGTGTGTAAAATGAATATTTTGCTTATAGCTTCTACACACTTTAAAATATTCTCTGTGATTACAATAGCTTCTGAAGTCTCTTTCCAGCGGGGTGATCTGCAGTTCAGAAGTTAAAATCGGGGACCTCCTCTGGCTCCGGTGCAATCTCAAAGCCGTGATTGAAGTACGGTGTTTAGCAATTCCAAATAACCGTACCCAGACCCCAAACGTGCCATGCTTTGTCACCGCTGCCGCTTAAGGTCAAAGTGAATTTAAATTATATTTATCTTGGTATTAATAGAGCTACAGTTCAGGCTAAGCCACGCAAAACACAGTTCTCGGAGTACTGGCTGTGTTTCCTCCCAGTCTGCGGGGACCACAACCACAGCAGACGAGAGAGGGAAATCTGAAGCGTGCGAGGAAGAGGAGCAGTTTCACCGCTCGGCTGAGGCCATGCAGCGACCGACCCCACGCCTCCTGAACCATAACTCCGGAGCCAGACTGCAAGGTCACGCCTCTGCCTGCTTCCTCCACCTTCATCGCTGCCCCGCTGCCAACCCACAGAATCACAGAATCACAGAATGTTCAGGGTTGGCAGGGACCTCTGTGGGTCACCCAGCCCAACCCCCTGCCGAAGCAGGGTCACCCAGAGCAGGCTGCACAGCACCGCGGCCAGGCGGGGCTGGAATATCTCCAGAGAAGGAGACTCCACAGCCTCCCTGGGCAGCCTGGGCCAGGGCTCCGTCACCCTCAGAGGGAAGAAGTTCTTCCTCATGTTCAGCTGGAGCTTCCTCTGCTTCAGTTTGTGCCCGTTGCCCCTTGTCCTGTCGCTGGGCACCACTGGAAAGAGCCTGGCCCCGTCCTCCTGACCCCCACCCTGCAGATATTTGTAAGCATTTCTAAGGTCCCCTCGCAGCCTTCTCTTCTCCAGGCTGAACAAGCCCAGCTCCCTCAGCCTCTCCTCGTAGAAGAGATGCTCCAGTCCCCTCCTCATCCTCATAGTCCTCCGCTAGACTCTGTCCAGTAGCTCCTCATCTTTCTTGAACTGGGGAGCCCAGCACTGGACACAGCACTGCAGATGGGGCCTCACCAGGGCAGTGTAGAGGGGAAGGAGAACCTCCCTCCTCCTGCTGGCCACACTCTTCTTGATGCACCCCAGGATTCCATTGGCTTTCTTGGCAGCCAGGGCACACTGCTGGCTCATGGTCACCCTGTCGTCCACCAGCACACCCAGGTCCCTCTCCACAGACCTGCTCTCCAGCAGGTCCACCCCAGCCTGTACTGATGCATGGGGTTGTTCCTCCCCAGGTGCAGGACCCTGCATTTGCCTTTGTTGAACCTCATCAGGTTCCTCTCTGCCCAGCTTTCCAGCCTATCCAGGTCACGCTGAATGGCAGCACAGCCTTCTGGTGTATCTACCACACCTCCCAGTTCGGTGTCATCAGCAAACTTGCTGAGGGTACATTCTAACTCTTCATCCAGGTCGTTGATGAAGAAGTTAAACAAGACTGGGCCCAGTACTGACCCCTGAGGGACACCACTAGTTACCGGCCTCCAACTAGACTCAGCGCTGCTGATGACAACCCTCTGAACCCCTCCCGGAGCTGGAGACCAGCAACGGAGCTCCATCACCTGCCCAGGGACAGCAGGTTGCAACGGAGCTCCATCACCTGCCCAGGGACAGCAGGTTGCAACGGAGCTCCATCACTGCCGAGGGACAGCAGGTTGCAACGGAGCTCCATCACCTGCCCAGGGACAGCAGGTTGCCACGGAGCTCCATCACCTGCCCAGGGACCGCAGGTTGCAACGGAGCTCCACCACCTGCCCAGGGACCGCAGGTTGCAACGGAGCTCCACCACCTGCCCAGGGACAGCAGGTTGCCACGGAGCTCCATCACCACCCAGGGACAGCAGGTTGCAACGGAGCTCCATCACCACCCAGGGACAGCAGGTTTCCCGTGAAATGCTGTCGCTGGCCTTTTTCGTACCTTGTATGCTTTCCACCTCACACCTCCATGCCTTTTCCAGCACGGTGATGTGACCGCGGTGCTGCTGCCAGCACCAGCTCAGGAGCAAGCTGGTCATTTTGACACGCTGGGTTCAAACTTAAGTGACCTTCTCCGCAGGCACCTCAGGACCACAGCCTGGCTTGGGGGAAGCTGAAGCTCCGGGATCTGGTTAGCTCAGCCAACACAGGCTTGACCAACACCAACGCAGCCTCTTTATTTCTAGATATCTTTCTCCTCTCCTTTTGTCACAAAAAGCGTTTAGTCTTACACCGCACTTGCAATCAGGCCCTTTAACAGCAGATGATATTTGATTTTAAAATTAAGATTATTTCTATTAAAAATAGAAACTACAAAAAGTATAACCAGAATAATAGAAATAATAATAATATAATAGAAAATATAAAAAGCTATAGTACCTCCTATGAAAGAATGCTGCCCATCTCCCCAGTGCACACACAGAAGAGCACGACTCATCAGTCCAGTGCACAGGTCCCCAAATTCCCACTGCATCGGCTGATGACGAGTACAAGATTTCTGTCGCGGATCACCGACTCACCAAGCAAAACACAGCCTGGAATTTCCAGCAGCCTGGAAGTGTCCTTCCACAGCCAGCAGTGTCCTTCCCCACACATGGGAAGCAGAAAGCTTTACCTCCACGCTTTCCAAGCAGACCGAGAGCTGGGCCGTACCGAGCAGGTCCAGAGGAGGCCACGACGATGATCCGAGGGCTGGAGCACCTCTCCCACGAGGACAGGCTGAGGGAGCTGGGGCTGTTCAGCCTGGAGAAGAGAAGGTTCCAGGGTGACCTTGGAGCAGCTGCCAGTGCCTAGAGGGGCTACAGGAAGGATGGAGAGGGGCTTTTCACAAGGGGGTGGAGTGATAGAACAAGGGGGAATGGCTCTAAACTCAAAGAGGGCAGATTTAGATGAGATATTAGGAAGAAATTCTTCCCCATGAGGGTGGTGAAACCCTGGCCCAGGTTGCCCAGAGAAGCTGTGGCTGCCCCCTCCCTGGCAGTGCTCAAGGCCAGGTTGGATGGAGCTCTGAGCACCCTGGGCTGGTGGAAGATGTCCCTGCTGATGGCAGGGGGGTTGGAACCAGATGATCTTTAAGGTCCCTTCCAACCCAAACCATTCTATGATTCTGTGATTCTCCCACACCAGCCTCAGCCTTCCCCTCCGCGCAGCCCGCGCAGCCCCAGCTCCCTGGCACGGCTCCATCCCACGGGCACCGGCGCGCCGGCCGTCACACCAGCACAACCCTCTGCCCCGGGGCACCAGCCACAAGTAACTGCTGGTGGCTGAACAGAAACCTTTGTCTCAGAGCTAGGTGGAGGGCAATACAGAGTATTTTCCTCTTTTTATTGTTTAACTGTGTCACTACAGAGCAAACACAGAGCCAAGGTTTTACACCACTACCCAGCGGGAAGCCAGAGGGTTCCCCTGCAGTTTACATTCTGCCAAGTATTCTCATTTATTTCACACAGAATCGGAACACCCTCCCCCCACCCATAACTGAGATGCTCTATGCAGATGCTAATACACAGAAATACTGAGCAAAAAGGGTCTTAAGTTTTTGGGTGAGTAACATCCCACTGGGGACTCCCCTCTGACAGGGCAGGCCTTTCGATCTACAGATGTCAGCTCAGTACCTCATCAGGTTCATGGGTTTCAAAGTTAACTTCACACTAAGAAGGTTTTCAACAAACAAGCCACAGGGAAAAAATACACTTAAAAAGAAATATGGAATTCTCTGACATAGCCAAAATATTCTCAGCAGGGAACTGGGGCGGGGGGAAGGGGGAAGACGGTGGTTTTAAGTTGGGCACGTTGGCCGCAGCAGCTGAACGAGGTGGGAAGGAACACTTCATTGCACCATTTGGTACCGCAAGTGGCTCTGAAACCAACCCCGACGTTATTTCTGCTACGGAGCTGCCGCAGACGGCCCTGGAGAACCCAAGTCAGTGGCATCAGCGGGCACTGGAATGGCTGCACGTCTCCTCATGCGTGTAAACCAGAAGCAGTAACTGGAGTCAAAGAGTAACACCAGCCCTGCACGTACATGCAGCACGGGTTGTGTTACTGCTCCTTCAGCTCCTCAGCTACCAGTCCGGGACTGCAGCACCGCAGGCCTCCTGCCCCAAGCCCCGCCACCGCCGCCCACCCTCCAGAAAGGAGTCCCCTGCCCTTGGAGCAGGCGCTCCTCTTCCTCACCCGCCCTCTGCCGCAGGGAATCTGAGGCAGCTCTGCGTTTTGGTGTTTCTGCAGAGTGCCACAACAGGTTATTCTATGCGAGTCCTTTGTAAGCATTTCCTTACCCTGGTAAAGGGGAACTGTATCTCAAGCACCCCTGAGACTGCCTGAAACAAAATGTCAACCCGTTCAGGTCCTTGAGTTGGACGAGGAGACTCCAGCCTTCCTCCCAGGGACAGAAACTTCACGTCTTGTCCATAAGGAACTGCAAATTCAACTTTTAAGACCCGAGCTAAGCGTACCTCTCTGTGACCTGCCCTGTCTGTACACACCCTCCATGCCAGGCCGGCTGAGAACGGCAGGTTTTTGACTGACCGAATCCAGTGCATCACCTCCTGCAGCAGGGGATGCGGAGAAACATCTTCATGGAAGTTCATCCAGTGGAAAGGGGTTTCGTGCTCTGCACGTTCTCACTTTTGGAGTAAATACAAATTCTATGGTTGAAATGAAACTCCTCAATCGTCTTTAAGGTGCTCCGGCTTTCTAAGAAGCTTTGAGGGGCTCCCGGCAAAAGGCTGAGGTGAGGTTAGAGTCCCTCCTCATGAAACATTCACACGACAGATCATTTGGGAAACGATACATCAACCACAAGGAAAAGCTTCACAGTTAATAATACATAAGAGAAGTGAGATGGAATCGTGTGTGAAACGACTGACCTGCTTTAAAAACACTGCCGGGTGTCAGTTTAGCTCCTTATGACAGAATTCCCTACACAAAGACATCCAGATGTTCTCCTCTGCCCGCACGCAGACGACTGTCAGAGGGAGGGGGAACCACAACAACCCTTGCTACCGAAGAGCCGGTTCGTTCCTCAGGAACAAAAAGGCAATTCCAGCCGGCAGGCAGAAGGATCCTTGGAGGTCAAACCCAAGGCTTTACTTCTCGGGCTTTGCCCAGCAGCCCCGTGGTGCCTGGCGCGACTGCCGCTCGCACCCAGTCGCTTTCTGCAGTCCCGCCACACGTGATCCCATCCACACTTTTGCACCTGCAATCACTTACACCATTTGTGCACGCAATTACTCTATCTGCATGCATAATTGGGAATGCATTATGCAAATAACCCGTTATTGATGTAATTGGTCACTGGCTTACACAGTTGCTGACTGCTCATTTGCATGTGCAGTGCTGGTACCTTTCTGAATAAATCCAGCACACGCCGGCAATTTTGAGAAGAAATGCACAGCATCCGACACGCGGGGGAAGAGACAACCCCGCAGCGCTTCATCTCGCTAACCAGAACCGCCATCCGAGCTCGGAAACCTGTTGGCACAACGTACAAACTGTGACACCTCTTTCTCCACTCACAAATCCGTCTTCAGCAGTCATCCTGCTTCTCTTCCGAAATTCCCAGCTAAACGCTGCCTGGGCTTATGGATTTCTTTCAGCCCCACGTGGATTGGGAGCTATTACTGTCGGGACGCAGGGCAACAGACTTTCACCTGGTCCCTTTTTCGGTGGTGCCCCTTCTACCTGTCGTTCCCACCTGACACCACCTCCCAGCCCACGGCTCCTCGCAGCGAGGCGCGCTGGAGGCCCGCGGCCCCGTTGGGGGTAACGGGTTGTGCGAACGCTCGGGATGTTCAGCAGCTCAATGGCAGGACGCCCGCTTCGGAGAAAAGAGGCAGTGACATGCACGGCAGGTCACCCACAGCTGCACTGTTGTATTCTTACTCAACGTAAGTTATTGAGACCCTTTTAAAGGTGTAACGGCCCCCAGGTGCGGGGCACGGCAGGGGTACGCACCAGCGGACGGGTCCCTGTCCCAGGGCTGCCGGTCAAACAGGCACGGGGCAGCAAGCGGGGGAGCGAAGACGGCAACGGCAGCAGACACCACGCTCCTTCCGCAAGGCTTGTGGAGATGGAGACGAACCGGGAGAGCAGCGGAACGCAACGCGAACGGAGGAATAAGGGGACGAAGCTGGGGGCACGGAAGGAGAGAAGATGAGAACAAGGAGGCAACCACAGAATCTCAGAATCACAGAATAGTAGGGGTTGGAAGGGACCTCTGTGGGTCATCTAGTCCAACCCCCCTGCCGAAGCAGGGTCACCTACAGCAGGCAAAAAGGACAATGTTCAGCTCAAACGGTGGCGAATCTCACACTTTCCTGGGACCTTCTTTTTCCAGGCCACTGGAGCAGGAGTGTTTGGGAGAGCACTCAGATCTGCGTGAACACTGCTGATGGGCAAGCATTTTCAGGGGTTGCACCTCAAGCAGCTCATGGGAGACACACGGAGAGGAAAATCTGCTCCCCTTCCCCTCCAGCGCAACCCTTCCCCCAGCCCACGAGGCCCTGCAGCAGCTATCCTGGAGCTGCGGCTGCCCCACAGATACCGGGCTGGGGGAAAACGGCTTCTGCTACTCTTCACTGCCCAAAAATATTCCTTTGTAGCCTGCAGGAATGAGAGATTTGTTAATCTCCATGTCCCAATGTTTCAGTGTTGTGAAAACTGCCTAGAAACGAAGACACCAGCTCAAGACTGTAAAATTTTCACGCTTATTATGTTCTGCCTCCTTTTTGGTTGCATGTGGGCTCCAGGTCCATCGGATTTGTGCCTTTCACGCTTTTCTACGCAATCAGAAGGAAGGAAAAGTTTGGGTTTTTTTTAAATGAAGCTGGCATTTTCGTAGCAGTACCTTTCTAGAAGCTTGAATTTTAAGACTGACACGAACTGCCAGTCAGCACCCCCACCAAACGACGCAGCTCTGCAGCGCTCCCAGAACGCCGACCAGACAAACTCCACCGGTCCCAGTATCGGAGCTGGGCTGTGCGGGGAGGAGGTGACTGTACCCAGTACACACCTCGGCCCCGGCGCTCGGCCAAACCAGGCCGTTTTGGGGACGTTTTGCTCTTCCATTGGTTAAGGGAATAACAAACTGAACAGGAAATAGAGATTTAAAGGTAAGAAGCGAAGCTGATTTTATACCGCTGCCGAAAATTCAGCTGCCTTTTGGCGTCAAGCCCAGCCAGGAACGCCTCGTTCAGCTCCGAGGGGTTGCTCTGCCGCCCCGATGGGAGGCGGTAACTCCAAACTAAGATCGCTGACGAAGGAGGCGAGAGAGAAACTTGCGTTAACTCTGAAACCTAATGAAGACCTGCGCAAGGCAAGAGCCTGCAGGCGGGAGGCGCGGCTCACCCACAGGGGGCGGGGTGGGGTTGCGGGAGGGCGGGGCGGGGGCGGGTCCCCGCCCCCGCCCCGCCCTCCCGCAACCCCGCCCCCCGCAGGGCGTCCAATGGGAGCGCAGCCCATCAGCTGACCGCCGGCGCCTACCCAGGTGTGCTCCGGCGGCGGCAGAGAGCGGGCGGCCGGTACCGGAGCCGCATCCCCCTGCCGCCGCTCCCCCCTTTTCCCGAACGAACGGACGAATCAATTAAGAATCAATTAATTAGGAATCAATCCCGCAGCTCGGATGAGCGGCCGCCGCGGGCAGCCGGTAAGAGCCTCCCCGGTGGGGGTTCGGCGGGGCCGGGAGGGAGGGAAGTTTGCGGGGAGGAGGGGGGGGGATTCGAACCGGGGAAGTTCCGCTCCGCTCCGGGGGGATGCGGCACCCACCCCCCCCCCCCCCCCCCGGTTCGCTGTGCCGATTTGCATGCAGATGGGAGCGGGTCCCGGCAGATGTCTGGCCCGCTCCATTCAGCCGGAGGCGGGCGAGAAGAGAAGGAGCCTTCAGGGTAACAAAAGCCCTTCAGAGAGGGGCATAAAGGCGCAGTGTGAGCGGGGCGGGGCGGGCGGCGCGGCTCCCGGCCCCCGCCACCGGGAGCTGCCGCTTCGCTTCTCGGGGGAAGGGGTCCCCGGAGCCCCTCGGGGAGGGGAGAGCCCGGCCGGTGCCGGCCCGCGGCTGCCCGGCTGAAGTTGTTCGGCGCTGGCTCGGTGCGCTCTCCCGGGAGGCGACGGGAGAAGCGGCAGCATCGAACTCGGGGTGGAAGGCTGCGTGGTCCACGGGCGGGTGGTCAGACCCGGGATGCCGGTATTCTTCATCCCGGAGCTGCGTGACAGTTCCCAAGCCATCCATCCATCCATCCATCCCTTCAGTCCCACCTGGTCCGTGAGCCTTCGAGCCTCTTCCCGGCAGGATCCCCGTGAAGCGCGCTTGGCGTCTCCCAGCAGGACGCTGAACCTGTTGTGGAGCGTCGCTCGGCCGTGCGCAGGGCGATCCCACCGACGCTTCGAGTGCCCGAGGTCGCACCGGGCATCGGTCCCGGCTGCTGGCTCCGGCCGAAGCACACCCCAAAGGCTGGAACTGAAATGAATTTAAGAGGCGGGAGAGCGGCCGCCCGATGCGCGGAGCTGCCCCGGTGCGGCCAACCGGACCGCGGGCTCTGCCCCGGCCACCTCCCTGTCCCTGCCGCGCCGTGTCCTGCCCTTTTCGGCCCAAAAACAGCGACGCTGGGGCTTTGCGAGGGCTGGAGGGTAACTTTTGCCTTGACAGTTAAAAAGTTACTGGAATAAAATTTTCACGTAGTCCCTATAAAATTATGTATCTTAGTGGGCATTTTGGCCTTTATTAGACCAGTTAGTGTGACGACTATGAAGTATTTTCCATTCATCTCCAACAGATATGAATAATCTTAACTGATTATTAAAGGAAACAGGGGTTTGTACTGAGTTGTATAGATTACAAAAGGATAAAAACTTTTTAATGTTAACTGTGACTTTTATTTTTTTTTAAATTGACGTGAATAATGCTGAGCGCATCCAAATTTACGCCGCAGAAGGAAACTTCTGTGGAGTCCGATGAACCAGGGCTCGGGCAACTGTGCAGGCGCGGGTCCGGCTCGGGGGGTGGGAAGCCCCGGTTTAACACCGCTCAGATGCGCGTTGGATCCCAAGCGGTGGAGGAGTTGGGAGCCTTTAAATCGGCACCAGTCCAGGCTTTCATCGTCGTACCATAAATGCGTTTCCTCGGTGTCTGGGGACATACGCGGCGCGGAGGTGGCCGCCCGCGCGGAGGGAACGCCGCAGCCTTTTGTCGCGCGTCCGTACGGCACCGTGGCACTGCGGGAGCCACGGAAAACTTTTGCTCGTCGGCGTGCCGTATTCCCGCTGTCTGTCTGTCCGCGGGCTGCGGCCGCCGAGGCGGGCGGCAGCGACCAGCTCCCGGTGAGCCTTCGGTAGGGACGCTGCGAGCACCGCGGGTGAGTCATAACCCCAGCCAAGTATTCCCGGCACTGCAGCTGCCGTAGCTCAGTGTTCACTGAAAAGGTGATTTATTTGCATTATTGCGTCTACGGATTTTTTGTTGGTGGTGTTAGAGATCATATAAACTCCAAGTCAATTTAATTTTGTTTTTCATTTCTTGTATGAATTGTTCTGAAGCTTTTATTTCTGTTATCAATGAGTGAAAAAGGTTTGGGTTTTTTTTACTTTGGTAGGTGGGTTAGAGCTCTGTGCCACGTTATTTCTGCCCCTTTTGGAACTGCTGCTTCCCCAGGCGAACGCCTGGGAGCGTGCCTGGTCCCAGCTCGGGCTTTGTCCCTGGCTCAGACGAGGATCAGGCATCAGAAAAAGACAAAGCCAAAGAAAATAAAGTTAAGTGACGTTTACAGAAGAGCACTGGTTGTTAGCAGCGTTTATTTTACTTTTTTTTTTTAACCAGCAAAGTAGCAAGATGCTGAAAACATTTGCTGGGGAGCCAAACATTTTCAGCAATAAAAATCACTTTCTTTTACGGCGCACTTTGTAACTACGGAGGTGGCTGTTCTCTGAAGCCCTGATTAATATAAATGAGTTGTAATTTTCTGACCAAGCCATCCCAGTTCACATATATTATTCCATTGGCAGACATGTGGTCTCCACAGCTGTCCCCTCATTTGTGTATGAAATGGAAACACTGGTGGCATTTGTAGGTTACCATAGTTACCCGAACAATACACGTGTGAGGCTTCATCCTGCCAAGCGCCAGATTTTTTTCCTGGCAGACATTTTGTAGACACAGAACCGAAGAAAATCTATGTAAAGTTTTTGGAAGCACGTAAATCCGTTTCTCCTCCTGTCTGTTTCTCTGACGCTGATCGCCAGGGAACCTGCAGTTCAGCCTCACAACAGCTGATTTTCGCGTCTTCTCCCCGTTGGAAATGCCACTGTGGGGGATGCTCCCAGGAATCGTCAGCTCCAGTCAAGAGCAGTTCAGGAATGAGCAGGATCGGGCCTTAAATGCTATGGCACGTACAGAGCGCATCTTCCTTAACCACGACTCGCAGCACGAAACAGGAAAACACAAAACAGGACTTTGGAGTTGAAATAGTTTTTCTCCCGGCTGTGCTGGGCAGGTTCCCAAGGGCTGTGGGGCTCCGGGGGGGTGGGAAGGAAGCCCCCACCATGCCTGCTCCGGCAGGAGCATCTGCGGGAATCCGGGGAAGCGCACTGGGGAGCACCCCCGCGCTCAGTTCCGTCTCTCCAAGTAACGCGTACCCGCTACGGGAAGGAAGACGGGCAGGAGTGAAGAGAACCACGGGGCGGGCTCAGGAACTGGTAAGGTCTGTATGTCATGAAGCAGTAAGTAACGGTGTTTCTCTGAGACCCGGAGCGCTGAAATTCGGCACAGAGAAATCAAAGGACTGCTTCGGTAAGGAACAGCCTGCTGAGGATGGGCTTGAGCTGGCCAGTGGTTTTCCCAGTCTCATTCTTTTCCCGGGGCTGCGTAATTAAGTCCTCCACTAACGGACTTCACCAGGTCAGGGACAGAGCCAGGCCTCCGTACAGGTTTAAGAGGTACCCACATTAAAGTTCTTCGAAACCGCATTCCCTTATTCCTTGCTGCTTAAAGCCCTGCAACTTTATTCAAATTTTGTTTCGCTGTTTAGATGTCGTCTTTCATTTTTCTACATACGGCACGGAAGGAAAATACTGGATTGGCCTATTTTGTATTGGCCTAATTCTCCTCCTGTTGAAGACTGTAGAAGGCTTTGGCATCAGTGGGAAAAGAATTAGTCCCTGCTCCTAAATTCTGCTGCAAAATGTTTCTGTAATTCGTAAGCTCTTAATTTGGTGATACAAGCCAGCATTTTCTTGACTTTCCAGTTAGCTGAAGCATCAAAAGAACGGGACCTGGTTTTGAACTGGAGCGCAGTTTCTAAAGATCAAGGGTTTGAGACGGAGTAGATACCTCTTGCTTTTTTCCTTTCCTTTTAGCTTAAAGAGTGACAGGGCAAAGCAATTGTAAGTAACGGTCTTGCAATATTTAACAGGACGCTGTATTGAGAATGTCCAGAATTCACAGAAGTGCGATAGAGGAACAGCTCTTTCCCGTATTTCATTTGGTACGGCGGTCTCGCTACGTAACTCTGTCTCCGAAGGTGCTGCCCTTTGGTCCTCCGTGCTAGCACAGGACAATATTTTCCCTGGCCACCTCGCAAACCGGAGCGGTCTGTTTAACACTGGAGGCAGAGATTACTTATGGGTTTTATGTAGAAGTTTCAGGGATTGTCAGCATCTCATTTCCAGGTATTTAATTTAACCCACCCTGGTGATTCCAGCAATTTATGCATCTGTCAGCTTTGATCAGAGCATGAGTCCCAACCACTTTTTGAAGCCGAGCCCCTGTGAAGGTACTTGGCAGGGTTTGCCTCTCGCTGGTGACTCCAGCGCTGGTGCGGAGAGGGCTGGAGCATGGACAGGAGCAGAGCCCCAGGCTGGGGGCAGGGCGGGTTGGTGCTCCTCATGCCATGGTGCTCCGGGAGCGGGATCTGCCCACCGCCTCGTTTCTCCACCGCTGCGGGTGGGAGCCATCGCTGCCCCGTCTCCCTGGGGACCACCAGCGGGGAGGTCCCAGCGGGCCCCCAGGCCTGGCCAGGCACGTCCCAGCATCGTCAGCTGGGAGTCACTGGCTTCGTCTCAAGAGAGTTGCTTTAGTAGACAGGGAGGAGGTGTGAAAGTCCAGTGCAGGACTGAAAAACGGTATGGCTGACGCTGGGACAGAGGGGACTTTTGTAAGGATGCGTCTGGTACGTTGACACTCCTTGTGCGTGTATTGACTATTATCTTCCAGAAATACCACGTTCTGGTTTCATAAACGCATATTTGGTACCAAAGATGTTAGAAGGTTAAGGCTGAGACCAAAGATGGGTTCTCCTGAGTTCAGTAAACACCCTTCAAAACTGGAGAGACTCCACCAGTGACGGTGCAGTTAGCCCAGATCTCCATCTCCATAACTGCCGTCGTCGTCCCTTTCCCTGGAGTATTTCACCAGAGGTCACTCGGCCTTATTTTATCAGTCAGGTTTTAGAGATAACGTTAATGGTTTGGAGAAGACATGGGGCTGTTCCAGATCATGGGAAGTGTTCCCTGGGTTTCTACTCCATCCTGGAGTCGGCTATATCATATACTCCTCAATGCCGGGTTCTATGTGATTTATAATGCTTTTGTACAGTCAGCGTAACTGGAGTCGCCGAGCAAAACGCAATCTTTGGAGTCTGTCTTTATGTGAAGATTGGGTTCACGCTGAGCTCCTGCTAACCCCGACTGCAGCGGCAGGACCAGCACCGCAGAGGGTACCTCCGCTCCCCGGCCGGGCACCGCGGTGCCAGCTCGGCTCCCTGGGCAGCCCAAGCTCCCTCCCGTGTCTGTGTGTGGTCCAGGAGACTTGGGCCACCTGGACCGAGCCCAGGGGATGGGCAGCAACACGGGGAAGAATCAGACTAAGTAACTTCTAAGAAACACGTAAAAAAGTTATTCAGAGAGAATTACAGAACGTGTCCAAAATTTGGTAGAACAACACTTTACATTTTTTTATAAAATATCAATCAAAGCTTGGATTGTCTTTTTGTAATTTGAAAGTGTTTATCACTGATATAACGAATCCTACATTTTCTGTTATTTCATGCATCGTATGATTTATTTCATTAAGTCCAAAAATACCTAGTAAATGCATACCTTGCTAATATTTTGCATATAATTACTAGGATGCAGATGAGCTACTGATTGGCCTTGCTAAATTTGTAAATTACAAATGATCCATCGCTCTAACAGAAACAGAGTAAATATTGACAGTCACGGAGATCCACCACTCACAGCAGGCATTGCAGCGACTGGCAAACACGTTGTAAAAATCATTTATTTTGCCCATAGATGAAAGCCAGGTGAGTGAGCCAGCTGCAAAAAGAAAAGTTTTAAAATAGTCACTTGAAGACGGGTCTTTAAAATGGTTTTGTCATAGAATAAGGCACCGAGTAAAACCAGATAAGTGTTCTTTATAAATTCACTGGCAAGTATGTTTTCCTCTATCTTTCTGCCCCCTCCAAGTGAAACGAGTCTAGTGTATAGAAATGAAACATCACCGTGCCCCAATGAATCACCTTAATTAGGCAAAGACTTTATCTATGAAGCATCAATAACTTCAAATTGTGAGAGAAGTAACTTCCATGTTTTCTGCAATAGGCAGCAATTTTAGTACCTCTACATTTTGCAAGCACTTATGAAATAAACCCATCCGTGGAAAAACTGCTGACTTTGCCATGACAAGACCGAGGAGTAAAGCGAAAAGAACAATTCGCAGGTCTATTCTTAAACATACAAATACATTAAATACGACATATTTTTCTCTCTCTTCACCTCATGAACTTCTCAAAGCAAGACTGCAATCTGTTTTCCGCGTAAAACAAAGTTGGTCTCAAAATTTAGGTGGTACTTGAGATAAAGAGAAATAGCTAAATATAGGCTATTAACATTTTCCCCATTCTCAGCTGAATGGGCCTTCCCTTCCTGACAGCGTGGCAGGTGACCTGCTCTCCGTTCCAAGCAATACTACTTAAACAAGTGTGGCATGAAGTAACGATGGAAAACATAGACTCCACCAGACGTGTATTTTCTCAGTACAGCGTAATGGTACGTTGGGGCATCAGCTGTGAATGGAAGAAGGGAGTCTTCAGAAAAATGAAAAAACTTCACGTCGAAGCCCATTCAAAAGCACGGAAAGACTTGTGAAAAGGGGTAGGGGAAGGTCATGTCATACAGCTATTGAACTGGAGAGAAAATGACTTTTTTCTTAGATCAGAGTAAAGCCTTAGATCAGAGTAGTACCAAAACCAAACCTGCGGCCACTTAATGGAATTACTTCTACCCTGTCTCAACTTGGTTGAGTTCCAAGTCTTTGTGTTGGTGCTAACAGCCTTTCTATGAGATCTCAGCACCTCCCATGATAAATCCATTTATTTTGTTATTGGTATGTTCACAGTCTTGAGTGAACAGTAAGGTGTCTCCGTATCAGTCAATTCAATATATAGTTTTACTAACATTTTTATGTAAATATAGCTCAGAAATAGAGAATTTGATCTTGCAAGCATAGAACTCCTAGAAAAAAATCAATGTAAGTCTATTTTATTCCAAGGACTAAAGTCTCTGTAAGCAGGCTATGTGTATAAACTGCGTAGATATAGATGTAGGCTAACAGTAAAATACAGTTTAATACTTAATCACTAATAATTGAAAACTAAACACATAGTACAGCCACAGGAAACGGAATTATCAAAGTAGAGTGTAACAAGGACCGGAAAAAGAATTCTCTTTTTTCTTGCCTGAAGATAAACAATTGAAGCTGTAGACAGCTGGCTTATTACATATACATACACACACATGCGTACATAGAATCTTTTTAATAACAAGTCTTACACATTTCCTACAGCCAGCGCTATCACGTTGACCTTATAAATACATACCGAGATCCTGACTCGGTTCAGTTGTTCTTTATTGGCTACCATTTCTAGCACAGGGTTTTTGGCATCCTTTATGGTTTACACGCCGGTGTCTTTCCCAACTGTGGGGGATCCTGAATGACTCATAAAACTGGAGTTTGATCTAGAACTGTGTAGGAAGCAAAATTAGCACACTGCCTGAAAGCCAGTCAGCAAAAAAAAAAAGAGAGGAAGAGGATTTTCTGTTGCTTCGTGAGAATCCTGTGGAATTCTGGCATCCACGTTTCTCATGGTTAAAAGTGTTTCTCATGTGCTCCTTGTTTCGTCATCATTATGCTTCATTTCCACTAGCCAAGCTGCCTTGGCTCTGAGAGCAGTGAAAAACCAAAAAGGAAGTTCTACTCCAAAATTCAACCCAATGTCTTAATGCCCTGGTTCCTCTTTTGGAGCTGTTTCTCTTTTTTTAAAATGTTGATTTGAACTGTACCGATTTTGATAGATAGTAAGAAGCAGAGACTATCTGAGTTGTTCCAGTATGAAATCCTCATCAGGTTGGTGCCCCCATGGGCAACAAGATGCTCAGGTCCCTCCAGGTGGTTCTGAGCATGCCAAGACTGAAGCCCATTTCTATTCTTCAAATATGAGCAGAAGACAAAGCAGTATTTCTCTAGTCTCGTTCCTCTTTCATTCTTCAGCCAGCAGGCAGACTATAGGCAAAAAATAGTTGGAAGGGGTCTTCCAAAATTAGTTACACTCTGTAAAGTTTAGGCACTATACAAGCTAAAACCAATTAGGTTTAAATTCTCCCTGGCGTTTAAAATATACAGAAGGCTACGAACGTGTTACGGCACGTACAGGTGGCAAGGGCAGAGCCTCCCCGGCGGTCTGTCCTCCGCCAGCTGCGGGCAGGCGTCCCGTGTCCCACTGCGAAGGGAAGAGCTGCGAGGACGGCCTCACGAAACCCCCTGTTCACCTGGCGGTGGAAGTTCTTTGGCCGGCTGTCGGGAAAGCTGATCTAGTCCAATCATTTTAGCTGGTAGTTACATGGAATGAGGATAATAATCACGGATATGGTTCTTCTCCATCGAATGAATGACAAGCTTTACTACCACCTTCATACTGAACAGGGACAGACCCTGTGTAGAAGGACAGGAAAATTCGAGTCATGGGCCCATATTGTCCCAAGAGTAAGCTATTTCATGGAAATACACACAGTAAGAAAGCAGATAATAAGTTGGGTTTCTAACGTAAGAATATTACTACTGTACAAACATATCTGGCCTTTCCGCTTTTCAAGGCTTTTAAATGGTTTTATGAGGTTTTTCTTCAGGAAAGAAAAAACAATCAGATTATATAATTTGACAACCCACTGTTTGGAAAGCACTTACTATTCCTGATGTTTCTAATATGAGTTGTTAGTGGTAATTTGCAAGAGATTTTCAAACAGATGACAGAAGCTGGGTTGCAATTCCATGGTTGATTTGATGGGCCATCAATATACAGTAGCCTTTCTCTGCATGGTATCTAGTGCCTTGTAGTCGAGATCAGTGTATGAATGAAATGAATTTTTCTCTCTCCTGCAAATTTACTTCCGTATTTTAATGAAAAACATTGTATCAGATGCAAGTCTTAAGAATAAACCCCAATAAACTATGAATTTTAAAGATTTAATATGCCGTTTCTGCAGTGCAAGCATTATGAATAGGATGCTCTTTGCATTTCTTCTGTGGAGATAAGACTAGTATTTTTCAAAAGAGCAGAGATAAAGCATGCTAAGGTTGTCTTAAAATACAGCAAATTGCCTTCTTGCCAGAGCTTTCCCTAAAATTAAGCACTGATTTTATTTTGATGGAATGCGTGTACAGACAAGAAGAAAAAGCAGGCATTATTTGCAGGGAAAAAACCCCAACCTTAAACATTATAAATCCCCAAGGATGTGTTTTCAAGCTTTCATACCATTATTACGTGTCCTGTAGGCCCTTGTTTCTGTCTTTACTTTTAATAACAAGCTCCCATTTTCAGATTTTGGTGTGCTGTTTCAGCCGTCTCGCATCACTTGCAGCTTGAATTTTCTGTATTTCACACAACTCAGGCTTGTAAATAGCTTATTTCTCGATGACATCGGAGACTTTAAAATCCTCAGTATAAAAGGCTTACTATCAGGCGTGATTCCTCAATATTTTTCTAAATAGACAGGATTCATAGAATCACAGCATGGTTTGAGTTGGAAGGGATCTTAAAGATCATCTGGTTCCAACCCCCCTGCCATCAGCAGGGACATCTTCCACCAGACCAGGGTGCTCAGAGCTCCATCCAGCCTGGCCTTGAACCCTGCCAGGGAGGGGGCAGCCACAGCTTCTCTGGGCAGCCTGGGCCAGGGCCTCACCACCCTCATGGGGAAGAATTTCTTCCTAATATCTCGTTTAAGTCTGCCCTCTTTGAGTTTAGAGCTGTTCCCCTTGTCCTGTCACTACACCCCCTTGTGAAAAGCCCCTCTCCATCCTTCCTGCAGGCCCCTCCAGGCACTGGCAGCTGCTCTAAGGTCACCCTGGAACCTTCTCTTCTCCAGGCTGAACAGCCTCAACTCAGCCTGTCCTCGTGGGAGAGGTGTTCCAGCCCTCGGATCATCTTTGTGGGCCTCCTCTGGACCCGCTCCAACACATCCATGTCCATTGCACTTGTACCTTTGATTCCTGGGAGAGGAGCCCATTTCGTAGGTTAGCTGTAAATATCCTGGTTATTAAACTTGAAGTCCAAGTCCAGCCTCTTTCTCTAGGAGGTACCAGGTCACTGATGCTTGTGAGCAAGACCTGATTTTAGTAACACAACATTTTAGACCATGTTTTGTGTTGTGCTTACTCGTGTGATTTCGTGGGTGTATGCACACGCTCATTTGGCAGTACTTCATGCCTCTCCCCCTGCTCAAGCACGATCGGAGGTCACTGCTCACCCGTAGCTTGGGCACCAATAGCTCGGGTTTTCTCTGTAGAAAAGGGGGCTTCAGAGCTGCAAAGGCCCCGCTGAAGCTCAAAGCAAAGCATGTCCCTCATTACCTCCAACATACACACAATATCCTTTCCTTAAACTTGTCAGACTGTCTTAACCTGACCACAATGAACTCAACCCAAGTTCCTATGTTCCAGCTGAAGCTTCACCAGTTCTCACATCTCGGCACCGAGACTCGGTCATCACACGACGCCCCAGTCCCTGGGCAGGGGTGGTGGGCTGCCCAGTGTGTGTCTTCCTCGTGACCCACCACATCCCTGGCTGCAGCAGCGCAGGAGAAGTTCTCCCGAACTGACCGACGACGGAGGGTGTTTGAATGGCAGCGGTTTCACAAACGGTGACGACGGGGGAACAGGCAAGCTGCACGAGTCATTAGCAGAACATTAGCACAACAGACAATTTTCCAAAAGACTAGCTACATTACTTCGGCTCCATCTCTGAAAATGGTGCTGTGGAGAGCGGGGTGGGCGCTGCGGTTCTGTGCAGTGCGGGCTTCTGGCTCACAGCAAGTGCAAAATCAATTGCTTGTCTTAGCCCGAGGTAATTTTCTGCATGTGTCTGATCAAACTTTTACCTGGGCACATTTAGTACATGTGGCTGCCAACCAAAATCTGTGCTGATGCTACTTGCAATAAAAAAGAGATTTTGCAAGAATGAATCACTTAACTGCAGAGAGAGAAGGTTTTCTGTGCTAGCATCGCTGTTTCAAAACAGACATCCAAATATTCATGCGCAAAACTGTATTGTTTCTTTTTTCAGCAATTTCTAATAATGACCATTGATATAGTTATAGAATCATAGAAAGTTTTGGGTCGGAAGGGACCCCCAGAGCCCATCTAGTCCAACCCCCCTGCAGCGAGCAGGGACACCGCTAACTGGATCAGGGTGCTCAGAGCCCTGTCCAACCTGGTCTGGAATGTTTCCAGGGATGGGGCCTCCACCACCTCTCTGGGCAACCCGTTCCAGTGTTTCACCACCCTCATTGTAAAGAATTTCTTCCTTATATCCAGCCTAAACCTACCCTGTTTTAGTTTAAAACCATTACCCCTGGTCCTGTCACTGTTGTCTCTACTAAAATGACAATGACATGGAAATGACAACACCTCGTCTTCCTATGACCATGAAAATACGTTTAACATCTATTTTTTCTAGTTAGCAAGGTAATTGTCCCTTCATCGTCTCCTCTTGCTGCATTGTGGACTTCAGTGTCCTGTTCTTCAACGTACAGCTGGACAAACTCGGACAGCCATCAGCCAGGCCGCGGCTGCGGGCGCACACCTCTTCCCACCCCACACGAGTGCTGCAGTGAAGGACCTGCTGCTCCGTAACCAAATACTCCCCCATTGCGAGTTCTGGGGCCAGACAAATTCTCACCATGAAGCGGTTTTTGCAGGCTAGCCGGAAAGGGAAGCCCTACACAAACCCTCCCCGCTGCGTTTCCAGGATGGGAGGCACAGGAACGGTGCTCCTCACGTTTTCTGCCCACGAGAAACATGAGCGAGCTGACATCCCCGCCAGCCGCCGTGGGTTTGCTTACTGACAGCAATGCGGTTTCTTAATGCACTGGGTACAGAGGGGTGCTATGGAAAATGCATTTATTTAGCCTCTAGTAAAATAATTCTCTTCATATCTCTCCTATAAAATTAACCATTATTTCTGCTGATATCAAGTTAATGGCTGCTATGACTGTTGTAGTGGTTTAGTACGCTACAAAAGATGAATTGAATAAATGAGGGGGAAGGCAGAGAATGCTAAAACCTGTCCTTGACAAGCTCATTAGCTCCCAAAAGAAAGGTCTAATACCCCTTTAATGTTTAGGGGAAGTTTCCCCGCCCAGTATTTTTCAAAGAAATTTCTCACACAGACTTAAAAGAAGTGCCACCAGGCACGTGACCCATATTAAATGCCATTTTGAGAAAGAAAAAAAGATTTTGTGCTACGACTCCATCCTAAGGGAGGGTTTGAGGACTGATATTCTCCCTTCATCCACAAAGCCCGGAGCTACTGCTCTGCCGCTGCTCTGGAACTGGTGTTTCTTTAAGAAACATTTCCTGGCCTTCAAAAGCCAAAATCTTTGGAGTTGATCCCCTGACTTGTCCTTGGCTTGGACTGCACTTGGCTACCAGGGACGTACTGTGTTTGTTGTGTATGAAAAAGAACAAGTTAATGCAAGAAGGATCTTGCTGGGCAAAACGCTGAGGTGTCCAGCAGGAAAGGGGCAATGCTCACACCCAAATTCTTCTCAATTCCGTCTCCCTGGTTCCAGTGAGAGCTGGGAACTTCGCCAGGAGCCCTCCCCGGTTTGTCCGAACGGGCCTGGTGATTATGCACTGGTGGCTACTGGGAGCCCCGTACTGTCACAGACCTGGTGTGCAGAACCTGGTTGTTCTCCAGCTTATCCGCCAAAAAAAAAGCAACATTTCCCACATACATACCTTGTCTCGTTTTTGTTTGGAAAGATGGGATTATAATTCTAGCTCGGACTTCAGAACCCGAGAAGAGCCTAACACCCAAGAAACGCAGTCTCCCGGCGAAAAACGTCGTTCTGTTTTATTCCTTCGGACACTGCATGTCGCAGAGGTGTCTGGGACCAGTCCTGCCAACGCTGCCGAGACTGGAAAGCCGAGACGTCGGGGGCCAAAGGGACGGCAGCTGGCGGCCGCTCGGAGAGCCGGCAGCTGCTGCTTACCAGCACGGGAGCCGACACGGACAAGCACATCATCTACAGATAAAACCGGCAGAACAAAAGCCGCCGTTGCTATCTAACTCTATAAAAAACCGCAGCGCACTTTTTCACTGGTAACAGCTGGCTGCCTCTAGTTTTTATCAGAGCGTCGGATGGGGTTTTACAGCGTAAGCAGCAGCTAAAGCAGAAGTCCATGGCTTGGCTCTTCCCTCGCGCTGGGGCCTCTGGGCTGCCGTTCGCACAAGCACAGCGCTAAAAGGGACCGGGCTGCGGGGAGCCGATCAGAATTTACTTTTTGATTACACTGGATTTTCATTTACAGCTTCATCCAAGCTGCCCTGGGCTGGGGGACACTGGAGACAGTAATGGGCAGGTCATTTCTAAAGAATATTTTCCAGGTAAAGAAAATTAAATCCATTTGCAGTAGAAAATAGCTAGAGAAGAGAAAGTGTCACTAGTAACTTGTAAAATCATGTGTCTACAGTGATCATAAACCCAGAGCTCTATTCCATAAAACCAGAAATGCCTTCTCACCAAGGATGAACAATAACTGTAATGTGCAAGTAAGAGGATATAAATATTCAGCAAAGGAAGGATCGAATTAGGTGGGGTTTTTTTTCAAAATCTAGATGTGCTCCGACATATTTTAAAAGACCCTTTGAAGTCTTTTTTTGGGCAGTTTCATTTTTAAAGTATTACATGATTCGTGCAACTACATCAGAGCTAAACCAGTACTAGAACACCATTAAGGCCCACAGCTCTGTAAGGCGTGGACCTCCTCCTCCTCATCCCCTCGGAAGCACGTACCGAAAGTTATTGGAGAAGGAATGTTTGTTCTACATCTGGCTTTCCCCCCTCCAGCACGGTCTTCTCATCTCTCATTCAGGTCTCAGCTACCAGAGAGAAAAATCTCACTCAGCAGGGTCAGATGCACTCTGGCTAACGTTCTGTTTCCCCTCCTCCAAGATACAGCCACAGAACGAACAGCAGTACGCCAAAATGTAAGCGATATTTGGTGTGTTCTCCTTCTAGCATTATATCATAACCTGAAGCAGAATACTGGAATTTCGTTATTTAATATGCTGACCAGACTTTGAAGTAAAAGCTTTGTACAAACAGCATTCACAGAATCACAGAATCACAGCATGGTCGGGGTTGGAAGGGACCTCTGTGGGTCACCCAGTCCAACCCCCCTGCTGAAGCAGGGTCACCCAGAGCAGGCTGCACAGGACCTTGTCCAGGCGGGTCACTACCTCGATCACTGATTTAAAACTATTTTTAAAAGCTGTATTTAGTTTTACTGTTCTATACAGAAGTATCTTTTGTGGGCTTTGACTAGGGTGAGGCCTCACCACGTTCTGGCTGACAAAGAAGCTGTTTTCTGCTTTCTGCGGTTACAGTTTATCACCGGTCGGTTCTCCGTCTCCGAGGCAGCGCAACCGGCCTGTTTCAGTTACACAAAGAGTCCAAACTTTTCTTTGAGGAGTCTCAGCCGCAGTCATTAGAGCACGAGAGCTACAGCGTCGCCTCGAGTTTTGAGAGGTCTGCTCGGTAAATCCTTACTCGGATTCGTCTCGTGCCTTGCTCGTGCGTGCCCTGTGCTTCGTTCGGAGCTGGCCGAGGGCAGGCACCAACCGGTCTCACCCACTGTCCCTGGGTGCTCACTGTGGGGGCACACCTCACCGCCGGCGCCCGCGGGCTCGGTGCCCTGTGGGCTCAGCGTGCCGCGGGCTCAGCGCGCCGTGGGCTCAGCGCGCCGTGGGCTCAGCGTGCCATGGGCTCAGCGTGCCACGGGCTCAGCGTGCCACAGGCTCAGCGTGCCATGGGCTCAGCGCACCATGGGCTCAGCGTGCCGTGGGCTCAGCACACCATGGGCTCAGCGCGCCGTGGGCTCAGCACACCATGGGCTCAGCGCGCCGTGGGCTCAGCGCACCGTGGGCTCAGCGCACCGTGGGCTCAGTGTGCCATGGGCTCAGTGCGCCGTGGGCTCAGCGCGCCGTGGGCTCAGTGTGCCATGGGCTCAGTGCGCCGTGGGCTCAGCGCGCCGTGGGCTCAGCACACCACGGGCTCAGCGCACCGTGGGCTCAGCGTGCCGTGGGCTCAGCACACCATGGGCTCAGCGCGCCGTGGGCTCAGCACACCGTGGGCTCAGCGTGCCGTGGGCTCAGCACACCGTGGGCTCAGCGCACCGTGGGCTCAGCGCACCGTGGGCTCAGCGTGCCATGGGCTCAGCGTGCCATGGGCTCAGCGCGCTGTGGGCTCAGGGCACCCTGGGCTCAGCACGCTGTGGGCTCAGCGCGCCGTGGGCTCAGCGCACCGTGGGCTCAGCGCACCGTGGGCTCAGCACACCGTGGGCTCAGCGCACCGTGGGCTCAGCACACCATGGGCTCAGCGTGCTGTGGGCTCAGCGCCCCGTGGGCAGCACACAGGGCTTGTGGACCCGCCAGCGCCAGCCCCGCCGCGGCGACACACTTCGGTCCTGGCAGCCCAGTTCAGAGACACCCCGAAGCTCCCGGCGCTGCACCCACGCTCTGCACGGCCGCGGTCACCGCTCCGCAGATAACGAGCCGTTTCCTGGGGCTCACTCCTTCAGTACAGTGCGAAGGAGACAGATTTTACTGAGAGCCTAGACTGGCCTTGAACGCGTGCTTAAAGACCCACGACAGAGCTGCTCTTCTGAGGCACGCTGGACGCTGCTGGGTTAACCCAGATGTACTCCTGCATGAGTGACTTCAGGCTAAAAGATACAGTTTGTGTGGCTGACACAGTAATGTGGAATTTTGGTAAACGATTCAGGTGCGATGCACAGTGCGGTACGGACAGCTAAAATAAGGATAGTACGTTCATTTAATCAAAATTACTGTTATTGTTTGGTGCTTAGCTGGATTAAATCTGTTATCTGGAACCGATGTGATTAACTCGGGTGAGTTTTGGCGAAGTTCGTACGCATTTAGCGTGGGACTTAGAAACCAACCTCTTCCCGAGGCTGAAGTCCCCACGCCGGCAGCCCGGGCCCCGGGGGCAGCTCTGGCCCCCGGCTGCCCCTGGGTTACGCTCTGAGGCTGGCGCAGACCCGGCTGCGCTCACAAGCACAGCCTCCACCTTCGGCAGCTCTCAAGCCTTGCGAACCAGCACCGCAGAGCAAAGCTGGAAGACAGCGGGAAGTTTTATTTTCAGGTGATTGCGTGCGTGGTTACAGCCACTCGCCTGGAACTGTCAGAGAGTTTTCTCATGCAAATCCCAAGCAGCAGAGAGCTCCAGACCCCACCTAACTTAACTATACCAGAATCACGGTTTTCGTAAGAGGGATGAATGTTAAAATAACCATTGTTTTCAGATATTTTTTCTTTAAAGAATGAAGTAATTAACTAATATATGAACTGTTCACGAGATGAGCATAACATATACCCTCATCTGTTTTCAGGAACATCTTCAGACGCTGATTTGCAGAAGATTCTGGAACACAGAGGAGCAGCTGAGAGTCTTCAGACCATTTCTTGTCTTCTCTAAACTCAGAAAATCATCTTGCACCTTCTGGATGTCCAAGCCTTTCCCCTTGAACTCTAAGCTTTACATTTTCTGCCTGCTAACAAACTGCCCTCTGCATCTCTTGCTGTTTTGAGGGGCGGGGGAGCCGAACTCACTAGCTGAGCAGCATGGCGAAGGTTAGGGTCGTTTTAACGGTTTGCCAGTTGGTGCTAGAATTGTTAATGAATTCATTAACTGAGTCTTCCATACAGAGTAACGAATGTCCACAGCTTTGTGTGTGTGAAATCAGGCCATGGTTTACACCGCAGTCAACTTACAGGGAAGCCACAACCGTTGACTGCAATGACCTTCGATTAACAAAAATCCCCAGCAACCTTTCCAGTGACACTCAAGTCCTTCTGTTACAGAGCAACAACATTGCAAAGACCACAGATGAACTCCAGCAGCTGTTTAATTTAACAGAACTGGATTTTTCACAGAACAACTTCACCAGTATCAAAGATGTGGGGCTCTCAAATCTCACTCAACTTACTACTCTGCACCTGGAGGAAAACCAGATAACGGAGATGACTGACTACTGCTTGCAAGACCTCTGCAACCTTCAGGAGCTATATATAAATCACAACCAGATCAGCAGCATTTCTGCAAATGCGTTCTCTGGCCTGAAGAATCTTCTGAGATTACATCTCAACTCCAACAAATTAAAGGTTATTGATAGCCGTTGGTTTGATTCTACTCCTAACCTAGAGATTCTCATGATCGGAGAAAATCCAGTGATTGGAATACTAGACATGAATTTCAAACCACTCTCCAATTTAAGGAGTCTAGTTTTGGCAGGTATGTATCTCACAGACATTCCTGGCAATGCCTTGGTAGGTCTGGATAGTCTTGAAAGTCTTTCCTTCTATGACAACAAATTGGTAAAAGTTCCTCAGCTTGCACTTGAGAAGGTTCCAAATTTGAAATTCCTGGATCTCAACAAAAATCCGATTCATAAAATTCAAGAAGGTGATTTTAAAAATATGCTCCGATTGAAAGAGCTTGGAATCAATAATATGGGAGAACTGGTTTCTGTTGATAGGTATGCACTGGACAACCTGCCTGAACTCACAAAGCTTGAAGCCACCAACAATCCAAAGCTGTCTTACATACATCGCTTGGCATTTCGCAACGTTCCTGCCCTGGAGAGCTTGATGCTGAACAACAATGCCTTGAATGCAGTCTACCAAAAGACGGTGGAATCCCTTCCGAACCTGCGCGAGATCAGTATCCACAGTAACCCGCTCAGGTGCGACTGTGTCATCCACTGGATCAACTCAAACAAAACCAACATCCGTTTCATGGAACCTCTGTCCATGTTTTGCGCTATGCCTCCGGAATACAGAGGACAGCAGGTGAAGGAAGTGTTAATACAGGATTCAAATGAACAGTGTCTTCCAATGATCTCTCACGAGACCTTTCCAAATCACTTAAACCTGGACATCGGCATGACAGTGTTTTTAGATTGTCGGGCCATGGCAGAACCTGAGCCAGAGATCTACTGGGTCACTCCTCTCGGCAATAAAGTCACTGTCGAAAGCCTCTCTGACAAATACAAGCTGAGTAGTGAAGGCACCTTGGAAATCTCCAACATCCAGGTTGAAGACTCCGGGAGGTACACCTGTGTTGCTCAAAACATAGAAGGGGCTGACACGAGGGTCGCTACTATCCGGGTGAATGGGACGCTTTTGGATGGTACCCAGGTTCTGAAAATCTACGTTAAGCAAGCCGAATCGCATTCGATTTTAGTTTCTTGGAAAGTTAATTCCAACGTCATGACTTCCAATCTAAAATGGTCGTCGGCCACTATGAAGATTGACAACCCTCACATTACGTACACTGCGAGGGTCCCGGTTGATGTGCATGAATACAACCTCACGCATTTACAGCCATCTACAGATTATGAAGTGTGTCTGACGGTGTCAAATATCCACCAGCAAACACAGAAGTCCTGCGTTAACGTTACGACAAAAAATGCCGCTTTTGCGCTAGATATTTCAGACCAGGAAACCAGCACGGCCCTGGCCGCAGTAATGGGATCCATGTTTGCTGTCATTAGCCTCGCCTCCATTTCTGTTTATATTGCAAAAAGATTTAAGAGAAAAAACTACCACCACTCACTGAAAAAATATATGCAAAAGACCTCGTCAATCCCCCTGAATGAGCTCTATCCTCCACTTATTAATCTCTGGGAAGGTGACAGTGAAAAAGACAAGGATGGTTCAGCAGAGACCAAGCCGACCCAAGTCGACACATCCAGAAGCTATTACATGTGGTAACTCAGAGGATATTTTGCTTCTGGTAGTAAGGAGCACAAAGACTTTTTTGCTTTATTCTGCAAAAATGAGAAGTTGAAGACTTTTGTATTTTTGACTTTGCTAGTTTGTGGCAGAGCGGTGAGGACAGGTGGATATTTCAGAATTTTTTAGTATAGCGTATCGCAATTGTTTGACACAAATGGCAGCTTCACCTAGCTTCCAATTCTTCTTTCTTTTTTTTTCCTTTTTTTAGTTATTGTGCTAAACAATGCTGTTCTAACTACAGTGCTGAATAAAATTACCGGGAGGCTGGGGTTACCCTGCGATTCAAAAGTAGCACAACGCCGTTCTTCTGAAGCCATCAGTAGGTGCAGGAGCTCGCACAGCTAACATACGGTTTGGAAACTGCGTTGAACTGGGTTCGCAACACTGCTCGGAGGACTCGGACGCCGAGAAAAGGAGACCCTGAATGATGTTAGTTGACTGTACTGTAACGTTGTATCAACTGATTTGAATGTTTTTGACTTTGAACAATGAGTTTTCCTTTTATTTTTGTAGTAGTTGAGAGGGCTTAGGTAAAGCTAACAGGCAATAGAAATATGTACATCCAATTTTTTAATGTAACAGACTAAATGTTAATTGTTCTCCTATTCTTTTTATTCTATTTAGTAGACACTTTTGAAGAATACTAGCGTTTTGTTGTGTTTAAATCACCAACACATGGCTATTTAGTTTTGTTCTGATTTTTTCTTTTAGAAGTCACGATAATGTATTGGGCTTAGATGTCACTAGTTTGACTGGTGATCATGTTTTGACATAAAATATATCCAAAATGTTATATAAAAATACTGTGGCTTTTTTCTCGATGGAAATATGTTTCAACAAAGTTCCATTTTTTTAAATGCATTTATTTTAATAGCAGTGTTTTCTCTGCACTAGATGCAAAATATTGAAAATCATCTAATCAGAAAAATGTATGGGTACAGCCTTTGGACTGTAAGTCACATGCAGAATCAAAACTGTTTGGCGTAAGGTACACAGCAAAAGTAACTCAGCGAGTGTGTAATAAAACGTCGTCCTTTTTGTATACTTTTCTGTTTACATTTTGAGCTGAGATACAAATGAAGCTGACATTTAGCTGTCATTATGATCAGTTAGGACATAAAAAACCCAGAACTCAGTGCTACCAAACTGAAATAAAACAATTGAATCCTGGCAGACACTTTAAATAAAAAGTGAATTGGATTAATGTTGCTTCAAAAGCAGAAATTAAGGTAGCTAAAACTAAGAAGACGCATGAGTCCAATACTGAACAGTATTGTTTACAGGCTTAAAATTAACTGGTACTCTTAAGCATTTTACTGAATTAATTGCTGGAAGTGCAAAACCTCAGAAAGCAGTGGTGCCTCCATGTGTGCACTGGGTATAGCATAAATGCATAATTTACAGTGGAACCTGCAGAAGCTCTGTACGTTCTCTCTTCTGAGCGCGGGGCCTGCCCAGGAGTCCCAAGCAGGGTGGGTTCCTGGGGAAGCACGCGGTTACAGCGGGAACAGGCACCTGATCAGCAAGCACAGAATTTTCTACACTTTATGACCACTGTCAATGTGCGACTTTTTACGTGTTTTTACATACCAAATTCGTTCTTGGTAAGTAAAAGTTAATTGTTAAAATAATGGATGTGCCTGGGTCGTGAGGTTGGTTGATGTTTTTTAACTCACTAGGTTCTCAAATGTATCAAAGACCCCTCCCAAAATTTACAACTAGCTTCAAACTTCTTTTTCCCCTTGAGTCAACTGTCTAAAAACAAAAAGTTATCAGCATAGTTTCACTAATAAGCTGCTTTGGTGCAAAAACTTCAGTAGGTCTCCTGGATACATGCCTTGCTGATCTTGCATTTCAACGTAAAGCTGAGTGAAGTGATTAATTATGCATTTAAATCAAGTACTTATGCTGCTATACACAATCTTTTATATGTTCATGAGATCTCATACATTTTTAATGATGTGACAATTAGATGGTGGGATTAGGCAAGTCTCTTTTGATCATGGAGAAGTAGCCCGGTGAAAGCATTTATTCGTTACCTTCTCCTGTATTTGTTTATAATGTTAATGGAAAATTTCCTCTTGCCTTCTTCTCCAGAAAAGCTTCAGAGCAATAATTATCATCTTGTCTATATGCTATTCTAACCTTAAAACTGCCTCTATTATCATAGCAGGCATGATGAATTAAAACTGAGGTCTTTTTTGCCGTGAACATTCGCTCTACTTTTTCCAGAAAAAATGACACAGTGAGGACAAGGTTGACAGCAAAATTATGGCTTCTAACTTGCATGACATCATACAATTGTCTTTAGAAAATAATTCACTGAACATGTGTCAGATGGTGCAGAGCAAGCCCCCTTCTCCACCATCTCCTCAGTTTCCAGCAGCACTTGACCATCTACCCCATAAACAGTGCCGAAGATCACGCAAAGCCCACCACGCTCCGCCGGAGCCTCCCGCCCATCTTGTGGAAGAACGCGTCGCTCTGGGTCCAAGGTGCTGGCCCATCAGTCACCGTGAGCCAACCCACGCGTGGGGCTGCCCTCCACAACAGCGGTGCTGCTCTTCCTCCTCCCCGTGCCCACCTCCCATCCCCGATCACACACAACTCCGAGATCCACGTGCCTTCTGAAGACGCTCGCATCGACCGGTCCCTGCGGTGGAGACAGACCAGGCGGAGAGCTCTGCTCTGTGCGTGGCGGGGGGTGGATATGTTCCCACCTGGCTATCTGCTGCACTTTGGGCAGTTCCAGAAACGGAATGACCGGCAAAGAGGAAGGTGGCAGGGGCATGTGGCCACGGAGCGGGACGAAGCAGCACTCGACGCTTTGATCGGCAATCGCCAGCAGCAGCTGGGGGGTAGGGGAAGCAAAACAACGGCTGCCGTGTTCTCTTCCACTGGGGAAATAACGGGCCTTTTGCTCCCTGCAGACCTGCTTGGCCGTTTTATGCCATTTGTTATCTTTTGAGAGCAATGCTGCTGAAGAACAGCAGGAGCAAATGGCCTTACGACAGCCGCCCGTCTCCAGGATGTGCTGACCCGCAGTGTTTCGGGGCAGCTGACGGTGCTGGGACTCTGGGAGAGAGACGCAGCTCACTGGAGAGCAGCTCAGCAGCAAGAAGCACCTAGTTACCACCGTGTATTCTGCACACACAGCCATCAGTGATAAATCTTTTCAGCCTTGTAATCTGATCCCTTAGAATTCTGTACAGATCCCCAGGAAATTTAAAACTTTGCTAATAAAAAAGTGGGTAAGAGATTAATCACATGTGGCATATAATCTTAGTAAATAACCTTCAACCTTGTGCTAGCAATTTTGTGCTTGCAGTTTATTGTGAGCAAAAATACAAATACTCGGCCTAATTGCCTTCAAAACATATCTGCATCTACTATTCACTGAGGACAGAAAAAACACCCGCTGTTTGCTCAGAATCAGAGACTGAGACTGGCCACTTTAAAAACATCGTTATCTTTCATTTGGGTAACAGTTTAGAAATGCTGTGTAAGCATGGATATTTCATACCCAACTACACTTCTGCAGCGTTACTTCCACTTGGTTGCCCAATAATAGAATATTTCAGTCCCCTGAAGAGTAAATAGCGCACTCAAGTGTGGTATGCAGTATTCCAGCTAAATCCACTTTTCATTTCCTCACCTGAATCATAATATGCTATTGGATTGAGAGAGGACATTTTCACCCATGAGCCAAGACTCATACTGGACGTGGTCTTGGAATAAAGTGCACAAACACACCGATAATTTCCTAAAGCTACAACCTGCCCTCCCGCCCTGCCTCGTGGATGTGTACTCATCTAGTTACGAAAAGAAGGTTATGAAGAGAAAAGGCCAACAGTTTGGACCGCTGGTTTCATAAATGGGTTAAAACTGGAAAGAGGTCAGCCAACCTGAGGCCCAGTGAGAAGTGCACAGACTTGCCCTAAAGCCACTGACAAGCTGGGACGCAAGTGATGAAAGGAGCATCCTTCTGAGTTCAAAACAGGCAGCTCCTGCTGCTTTGTGCTGGCAAGCTGGAAATCAAGTCTGAGGACAAACCACTGCAATAACATTCCTGAAATTAAGTGGGATAAGCAGCTGGGGGCTGCTTCTGCAACATCTCCACCACAGCCAGCGCACCTTGTATGGGAACAGGGCAATTCACTCGGGGCATCTCTTCTGCATCACCTCACCATCCCACAAAGCATCGCAGTGGACATGTGCACAACGGGCAAGTCACGGTGGAAAAGCACAGAGGAATTTGGGACCGGTGCCGGGGAGCTCCCTCCCAGTCCACCCAACACACCAGGAGCCGCTGTTTGTCCCACTGTGATCCTGCTCCACCGCCCCCCACCGCAACGAACGCCATGAATTTCTGCTGCAACTGGAATCTGCCTTCTCACGCTCCCCGTGCCGACAGCACAGCCGCTGCAGCCCCCGCGCCCGCAGCCGCGAAACCCCCAGACCGAAGGCCAAGGTGAACGTGCTGCCATCGAACTTCTTTCTTCAGGAAAACCCGGAGTGCCTGAGCTGGAGCTACCAGCTCTGCTGCCCATCGCCCTTGTTAAGCTGCTGGCACTGTGTCCCTGCCCTGGATAGCGTTTCTTTGCAGTGCCACACAGAAGTGAATGTTTTGTTTCTGCTAAACTGTCATCCTTTTAATCTTCTTTTCTGCTCTTTCCAGTGTTTTACGTTTGAGAACTTTTCTCCACCCGCTCTCACACGTTTGCTCTGTAGCCAGCCTTGCCCTGGTCTCACCCTGCCCCGCGCCCTCCTGCCGTTCGAGAGCAAAACCTTCGCAGCCTCGGTCATCGCGAGATCTCACCAGATCACGCTAAAGGACTTTTCATTTGTACTTAACCTTGCAGCTACCCGTTTTCTCCGCCAGCCCTTTTCCCCTCACCTCACTCTTCCCCGGTTTTCCTCCCGTTGGAGCCCTCAGGTGCTGCTGAGCATCAGCGCGGGGCTGGGGTCCCGCCGGCTGCCCCTCGGTGCTGCCCTGCTGCCCCGCAGAACCTGCCCCCCCCAGCAAAAACCCCGTGCGTCGTCCCGCGGCTCTCCGCTCCCGCTGTCCATCCGCCCCAATCTGTGAGCACATCATGACCCTCCGTTATTTTTTCTACTGCTGTAAAAGCAACAAGAGACTCATTTTTCTTTCTAGTAAGGTAAAGGCGACTTACCGTTCAATTTGTACTACTGTACGTCTGTGTCGAGTAGACCAAAGGAATGCTGAATCGTAATAAAAGAGTCGTAACGACAGTTTTTGAAATACATGAAAATAAATACTTTGGAAAAGCTGGAATTGATCATTACGTAAAACTTTCAAAAGCAACTAAATGACTTAAGAGCTTACATCTCATTAACTCCAGCGGTACGTTAGCTGCAAAATCAGGTAAATGAGGTTTTTCTCGGGTGCGTCTGGAAATATTAACTTTCCTTAAATTCTGAGCAGCTGTGAAACATTTTCTGTGGAATTTTACAACAGGAGTCTTTTTAAAAAAAAAACACTTGAAAGCCCAATTTTGGTCTCCGTTATGGGGGTGGGGGGATGGGATTTACACCCTGGCGCGCTCAGTGGAGTTACTGATTGGCAGTGACCTACATCGGGTCTACGTCGTTACAAACCGCAGTTCCAGGTTTCTGCTCACAACTGGTGAAAAAGTTCTTGACAGAATTTTTAAACAGCAGCTTTTCCTACTGCGGCCTCTTCTGCTGGACTTGCTTCCAAGCAAGAATTAATGTGTCAGAAAAGATCAGGGCGGGGAGCAGAGACGAAAGGTGACCGGGGTACTGACCGCGCTCAGTTGTGAGCAGGACCAGTTGATGTGAGCAGCCCCAAAGACTCCGCAGCGTGCTCGAGGACTGCGTGCACCCCAGTGATGCAGGTCACGACAAACCCACTGCTCTGAAAAACGAACGAGAGAAAGTGTTTAACTATTTTTTTTTGGTTTCAGGTACGAAATTACCCTTTTATCCTTCATATTGCATTTGAAGAGACCTCTATAATAATAATAATTTTAAAAAAAGGATTCTACATCCTCTACTCAATGACATGTTTGCCTTTCACCGCAAACCAAAGCACCCGCAGCGAATACAGACGATGCCCCGCCAGCTGCTGCAGCCTGCCACGCACGCTTTCAGCGAGCCGGGAAAAGCCAGCCCCAGCGCACGCGGCTGAGGGTCGCGTGGTGACAACGTCATTCACGCGGCTGCACGAGGAGGCTGCCATGCCACGCACCCCTGGAAGCCACAGCCCATAACCGGTGACAGGCTGTGGATGTACGCTACCCTTTTGCTAAAAAAATAAACATTTTGTCAGCTATTTCCGTGAAAAGGTACAGCAGTTTTTGTTGGGTTGGCTCGTAGAGATCCGTGCCATGCCTGGATGCCGAATTCTCTGGTCACTGCTAAAAATCACAGTGGCTTAAGATTCGGCAGTCGTGCAAAGCAGTGCCTCGACGCTGAGCACTCCCACGGGAGGGAGGAGACCTTGCTCCGAACAGAGCAAGACGAACGTCCTCAGCCTTTGCCTGTGCTGCCCTACCACCGAAACAGCCAAAGTGCCCCGTTTCCTCTGCGCTGGATCAGGAGCAGGCTAACACAGCCAGACGGTCCCCTGGGAAGGGGGCTGGCGGCAGCCACGCCGCTAACAGCAAAGGCTGCCCCGCATCTGTGAATGGCTGTGCTGCCATTCAGCGTGACCTGGATAGGCTGGAAAGCTGGGCAGAGAGGAACCTGATGAGGTTCAACAAAGGCAAATGCAGGGTCCTGCACCTGGGGAGGAACAACCTCATGCACCAGTACAGGCTTGGGGTAGACCTGCTGGAGAGCAGCTCTGCAGAGAGGGACCTGGGTGTGCTGGTGGACGACAGGTTAACCATGAGCCAGCAGTGTGCCCTGGCTGCCAAGAAAGCCAATGGGATCCTGGGGTGCATCAAGAAGAGTGTGGCCAGCAGGACGAGGGAGGTTCTCCTTCCCCTCTACACTGCCCTGGTGAGGCCCCATCTGGAGTACTGTGTCCAGTTCTGGGCTCCCCAGTTCAAGAAAGATGAAGAGCTACTGGAGAGAGTCCAGCGGAGGGCTGCGAGGATGGTGAGGGGACTGGAGCATCTCCGCTACGAGGAGAGGTTGAGGGAACTGGGCTTGTTCAGCCTGGAGAAGAGAAGGCTGCGAGGGGACCTTATAAATGCCTACAAATGTCTGAAGGGTGGGTGTCAGGAGGATGGGGCCAAGCTCTTTTCAGTGGTGCCCAGCGACAGGACAAGGGGCAATGGGCACAAACTGAGGCACAGGAAGTTCCGTCTGAACATGAGGAAGAACTTCTTCCCTCTGAGGGTGACGGAGCCCTGGCCCAGGCTGCCCAGGGAGGTTGTGGAGTCTCCTTCTCTGGAGATATTCAAGACCCGCCTGGACAAGGTCCTGTGCAGCCTGCTCTGGGTGACCCTGCTTCGGCAGGGGGGTTGGACTAGATGACCCACAGAGGTCCCTGCCAACCCCTACTATTCTGTGATTCTGTGATCTCTCTCCACATACGACACGGTGTCAGTGGGGGGGGGGGGGGGGGGCTCTGGTCACGTACGTCCTCGGTGTGGCATCTCCCCGGCCTTCCGTAAACCCGGCCGTACCGCGGCACCCGTGTGCCGGCACAGCCCTCAGCGGCCCCTTTCCGGGGGACAGGCGCTCCCCCCACGCTGGGGAGCTCCGGCTGGCTTCAGCAGCCAGCTCCTCAGTGTTTTGTTCTCTCCTCGCTCCGCAGAGCTCTCCAGGGCCTCATCCGCAGCAGCCACCCCTCGGGGGGCTGGTGCTCTTCAGCGTACGCTACCAAAACGCTCCGCAAACACGCAACTGAATCCAGCTCCGACAGATTACTGCAGGGAAAGGAGAACTGGATGAGCAGACGAAGGCCGAGAGGTCTGGGTGCCTGATTCCATTTCTCTGGACTTTGACCTTTCCAGAGTATTTTATGTTCAAACGTAGCTGCCGCGACCCCTCTGCGCAGCCGATGAGGAAGACGTAATTCATACTGTTCAGACATAAAGACTTATTTTTTCTGACTTGCCTCGCATCCCGGAGGGGCTCCTGTTGGTGGGAGGCCAGGATTCATTTCTGGAGAGCAGCATTCACCTGCCTGAAACTCGAGAACGCCTTTGTCCCACGCTTCCCAGCCCTACGGCCTGTGCACCGCTCAGCTCGGAGACACCAGGCAGCGGCCCAGCTGACATGAGAGCAGCCCCCTTTTCTGCGCAGACTGGATTCAAACCTCGGGCAGGCCTACTGGGAACAAGCCCACGTGAAAAAGCTGCGATGCAGTGCTGTAATGGGATGATCGCACCCAACGCGTATGCCTTAGCGAACGGTAGAGACACGATGCTCGCAGACTGCCGCTAGCATCTTCTTCCAGTGCAACCTGGATCATTTAATAATTCTCCTTTTTTGTTTGATTTCTGTGTACTGCAGAGTTTATATAGAATATACAGATAACGGCATTAAAAAATTGCAAAACGGACTTTCCATCCGTATCAGTCCTGACGGAGTCTGGAGATATTCAAGACCCACCTGGACAAGGTCCTGTGCAGCCTGCTCTGGGTGACCCTGCTTCGGCAGGAGGGTTGGACTGGCTGACCCACAGAGGTCCCTGCCAACCCCGACCATTCTGTGATTCTGTGATTCTGAGTCGCAGCAGACCCGAGCCACCCAGGCGTGTCCGCAAGCCGACGCAGCTCCTGCCAGCAGCCGACCGGCGCTGCGGAGGGAGGGGACACCGCTCAGCGCGAGGTGCCGCACGGCCAGGTTCGGGACTTCACCGCTGCGCTGCAGGGACCACTCTCACGCGCTCTCCCACCCTGGCCACAGCCCACCGCCGCCCGTCCTGAGCCACTCCTGCTCCCTCCCAACACTCCATATCACAGGCCACCGGCCCCAGCAGCCAGGTCGGGTCTCCTCGCCCAGCCCGCCGCTTCTCGTCCGAGTCGTCGCAGACCACCATTGGCGGTTTCCCCTTCTCTGCCCTCCCTCCAGTACACGAGGCGCTCGCTCCCCAAGACGACCCACGGCAACAGAAATCTTTCTCTTGTTGAAAGGAGGGTGGGATGGGAATACTGCTACCATTGCCCTGCTGATGAGCTGGCCAGAAGGATGCAGCTCCTGCACCGCAAGGAATACGCTAGCAAGCCGGGGAACAAGCTGATGACAGAGGTCACAAAACGTGGACATAACGTGTAACGTTCCATAAATGGAATAACAAAATGCTCCTGAAGACAATTTCCCTGGAAGAAGTCTTCCCCAGTTTCTCGAAAGATACTCTAGATATTCCCAGAAGGTTTGCTAAGGGTAAGAATGAACTTCTATTCCGGGAGCTGGTCCTAACCCAAACCAGTTATCTACAGCAATACCCTGGTACATCATAGCTGTTTGTGACACACAGATTTAACACGGGGTTCTAGCTACTTTACAAAGCCCTTAGGATTCATGAGGGTATCTCTATGTTTGTAGGCAAGAATCCATTCCGATGGAAATAAGCAGAAACTAAAAAATGTAAGGAACTGGCAACAGAGACATCCTCCACCATGTAGTCATGGGCAGGAAAAACAAAAAGCAAGTGGGGGTGTATCCCTACTTCCACTCTGCCTTACCTGCTTCTGTCTCCCCGGGATGGACTACATACATACAGCAGCTCATCTTCAGTTCCACTGCCTGTCTCTCCCCTTTGCTGAAGCACCAACATGGTTGTTTCGACATGGCTTTGTAGAAAAAGGTATTAATAAATCTATTATTGACAATATCATATCACCGGTTTGACTCCTATCACCAGTTTAACAAACTTCTGCCAGTTTTTGCAGGAAACAGAGCTGAACCCCAGAACTCCGCTCCAGGAGGCTGTGTCATAATCTAGGTAACTGCAGACTAAACCATAGCCTAATACTCTGCTAATCAAAAGACACAAGAAAGGAGGAAAATCTCAGTACGAGCATCTGCACGGCCTCGTATCTGTACAGTTACTGAACAACGCTCAGCCTGAGAGTGAAGCCCAGGAGAGGACACAGCTGTGCCTCCCCCTACTCCTCCGCTACTGCTGAAGGGGGGAGCAGAAACATTAGACACAGCAGCTTCTCAAGATTGACCTAAACATATCTTGGCGAACAATTAAACGAAGGTGCAGATGTTTAAGTGCGCTGTTGAACAGCCCTTCCAATGAGCTTCTTCAATGGCAAGAGCTATTTAAGGCCATTTGCAAGTCCCTAAACAGCAGATTAAAATTGGTTTTGCGGAAAATGATGTCGTTAGCAGTTATTGTACTGCTCCCCATCCTCCCCTAGTGTGAAGTTTTGCTGTCACACATCGCATGGGACTAATGATAAAGAAGTGGTTTCCGTGGCTTCCAAGTTCTCTCATGGCAAGGCTGGAGCTGACAGTGGAACTATGGATGTTCAAGGTTATCGGCCGCAACGAACTTTTTCTGAACTAAGTTTATCAGAAAAGACTGGGAGAGTTATGCTCCAGCTTCAGCGATATTTTAATGGAGTCTGGACACCTAATTTCCTTCAGAACAATTTGAAAATCCCATCTTGAAAGAGTTTTCAGTTAGTTTGCTTTCCCAGGTGATTCATTCTCCTCCACGTAATTGTATGAATTGAACCTACACAAGGTCTCAGATCCTTATCTTATAAAGTCAATGAGAACTGTACTGCGTTTACAGGTAATAGTTCATTTCCACAGCCTTCTTGAACTGTCTTTGAGAATTTATACAGGAGACTGCCTTGATAGACAGAGACCAGGAAGAAAGCAGCAGAAAATGTACTAAAAAAAGCCATTACAAACCATGTGCAAGTGCACGTTATTTTTTTCTAGTCCTTCCCTGTTTTTCTCTCCTGTTGCCTTCTCCCCTTTTCAAAATTTTAACAAAACTTAATTTATTTTATTTTTCCTGGGATAAACCACTGCATATTTTTAGTTCTGCCAAGACCTAAGCTGATCTTTGGCGATAAAGTAGAAACAAAAAGCTAAATGAAAACATTATCCATAACTCATTCATGCCGATAGCCTATTTTGTTAATGGAATTACAATAAAAATTCATAATCAAAGACATTATATTCAGAATGCTTTTATAGAAGTCGCATGCTTTTGTAGAAGTCTCAGACAAAGGCCGTGTGAACAATTTTTTTACATCATTCCCTAATTCTGTTCATTGCCCCATTCCCTGTGTTTAATCAAAATACATTTGGACCACTGGACAGCTACTGCATGCCGACTCCGATTCCCTGTGAAAGCCAGCACCTAATTCTGCTTCGCAGTCTTGGTGAGCGCCAGGCTGAGGGCACAGCTCTGCCCTTCCTCGCTCTGCTCTGGTAAAAACGACCGGTACCTTGTCTCTATTAAAGATCTGCAGCAAGACAAACACTGTAGTTATCCCAGCATAAAGAACATGACCTTACGTCAATAAAGCCAAGGAGCCCTTTTCTCCTCTGACACACCGAAAACAGAGCAGCTTAGCAAATCTTTCCCTTGATTCTACGCTCACATTTATCCAGTAAGCAAACACAAGCCTAATAGCACAAGTCAAATGATCAGCACAGATAAAATATATACTTTTGACTATTCTGCCTACAGCAAATCATCAAAAAGCTATTTAATAACTCAAATCATATGCAAAATAAGACTACTCTAGTATTTAATATCAAGTTTTCTTATCTACATATTGAAGTCTCCACAGAGACTATCAGCACTGGGTGGAAGAAGCCACGGAACAAATGGTATTAAAGGGTTAATAGTATTTCAGGTCTCCTGATCTAAAGAGCCCTAATATTCTCCAACACCTTTAAGCCAAAGTGTTTCTTTACTTTCTTCTGCTGCATGTACTTTTCCATGACCCCAGAGGCAAGGATGAGAGCTGCTTGTCCTTCTGAAGCTCCTAAAACATGACCATTTACAATTCTCCGAGCACAAGCTGATTCAGACCCTCAGTTCTTCTGCAAACCGTCTCCATTCTTCTTTCGAAGGGAGACAGGCAAGACCTCCAAGGTCTCTTTTCCTTCAAAGGGAAGAGCTGCTTCATTTTCTTATCCCTTAATGTTCTGAGTGGGGAAAAATAGTTTACACTGAAAATCATTACTCTTAATATTTTTCAAATAGTTCTGTGCGATTGTTCTAACCTCTGCCATGAATGAAAGAAATAGCTGTCAAGAAATAAAAGGCCAAATAAATCACCAACAATTCATTCAGAAGATGAAGTCTGGAAAACCTCCAACCTCTCAATCTTCAGCAAGTTCATACCAGTCGCTGATTTACTCCAACTACATTGAGCTAGAAAGTTTTCTTTTCATTTTATTTAAAAAGCTAACTGATTGATAGATGAGGTGCAGGAGCTTATATTATTAATGATCTAAAGTTCTGCTGGTGAAGAACCATGGCTGTCTTGTAACGATGACTGCCTCTCCATTTAGTAAAAATAGAGTCTTCCAAGCACACATGCAAATTCAGCATGGATGAAAAGAGAGGAGCCAAGCTGCTATTAGGGAGCAAAGTTGCATCTTCTTATGAAAAATTAGTGACGATTACCAGATGGATTAAATATAGGAGAGTCATTGTGACCTGGAAAAATGACAGTGCTTTTCTTTAAGCAGCTCTGACACTGGGCTTTATCCCTGTCCCTGTGGATACGAAGCGATCACATCACTGCTCCCCTGGGCTTGCAATCCCAAAGCAGGCTCTGGCGTGCCCCTTTCTTCCACCTTACACACCAAGTATAAAGCACCAGGGCGCGTGATGAGCACTTTCACGGTCTTCCTCCCTCCCTCCCTTCTCTGCAGGTGCCCTCGGCAGCGACCCACAGCCCCCGGCTCAGGCTGCGAGGACACTCCGCTGTCTGGGCAACGCTTGCTGAACGAAGGGCACGTCATCTGGGAGGAGGCCTCAGCTGAGCGGAGAGCTTCGCTGGGCTTCATCCCAGAGAAGTACTTATGGGACGATTCCCTGATCCACAGGCAGGAAAGAAAAAGAGACCTTCAGACCTTCTAACCTGACATACAGTCGCACCATGCTTAACCTTCCACTCACCTCCTCTCTGCCCATAGCTCTGACTTGTTTCTCTTTGAACCGTGTCATTGCAAGTATCCAGGCTTGACCAGAAAATATCAAGAAATGGAAAATTTCCCACATTCCTTGGTAATTTGTTTCAGTTATTAATCATTCCACTATTAAAACTTGTGCTTGGTTAAACTACAGCAGCTCTCACTGCAGCCGCTCTGTGTACTGATATAGACTTTTCCGAAGAGCCCTTTAGTATGCAGTACTCTCTCCTCTGCAGACAGTCATATACTGCAATGGAATCGCATCTTCATCTCTCTGTTACATTAGACAGATTGTGTTCTTCAACAGTTTTGCTTCTCCAGTACTCACCTCTTTCTTTTCCTTAATCTCTCCAGATAAGCAGCTGGCACACGAACAAAAAGACAAAGCTGATTTCAGTCGTCTTCTGCTGAGGATGTGTCACATATGCAGAGTTTGGGGAGAAAACATTGTCTTTTCATGGCAAGGTTTAGACAACGTGGCATGCTCTGCAGCAAAACCGATTAATACTGACCCGGGGATTGGTAATGCTACCCGAACTGGTCACCACGCCAGGAAAAGAATATCCTCGTTCAGCCACCGATGAATACATAAACAGGAGGGTATTTCTGCCCGAGCCATTTAGCGTTCAAGAATAGTGTGACGACTGATGAGACATTTCCTGGAGCTAAATTCTGAATGAGCAGAAACTACATCTCTAGACAGCGTAACTCTTCGCAGATTCAGCACGTGCCACATCTGTTAGAGGTGGGACCACACTTCAGCACAGACCCTGGCTCGGGCCTTGGCCCTTGCCTGTAGACACCTGCCTGTACAGAGCACACGGGGAGGGAGACGCATTTCTGTGCCCAAGGTACGTGACAAAGAGCACCTGCACCGCAGGCTTGGCACGGCACAGTAAGGGCTACGAAGACAAACGGAACACCAAAAAACTCAGGAGTTATCAAAGCTGTGCTTACTGATCCTGGAATTTATCACATGTGAGGATTACGGGGCCTCTCACGAGAGTAAACTCCAGCACAAGCCACTGGCCTAATTTCTGTCCCCTCGTATTTATAGTCAACAGAATTAAGACACGCACATGCTTTTCAAATCCCACTCCTCTATTAGTATTGTTTAACATAAAACAAAACATAATGTTCTATATGGTATAACTCCTGGAATCCCTGCTACATCTTGAAAATACTAAAGCATTTGGGAAAGGCTGCTAGAACATGCCGTGTATTTGAGACAAGGAACTTCAGAGACAAAAGCAGTCATGGAAAAAGAACTGCGGGTGACAGTGAATAGAAAAAAGCCAGCATGAGCTCTCAGGAGGATGTTATATTTCCACAACCCATTATCTATCCCTGCACATGTACCTGGAGCCCGCCGCAGTTTTGATCCTCCGAGCAAAAAATACATAAGCCGATTGGAACCTCTTCCTGGTAAAGGAAAGAAATCAAACCAAGCAAAGGAGCAGAGGATTAGGAGAGAAGGGCTAAGGAAAGGGAACGTATTCAGCAGTGGTGTTAAATACAGCCCAGTCCCAAGAGTCACAGCGTAAGGGAGGAACAGCTATCATCTGTCCCGGACATCAGCAGCAAACTGCGGAACAGATTAACGTACACTGATGGAAGCTAGGGCCAGCAGGGCCAGGACCTTCTTGTCTGTCTGCCCGCACAGCAGCAGGCATCAAATTCAGCCACCCCCTCCTGCATTAGGCTCAAATAAGTGCAACTAAGCCAGGCTTGAAGAAACTTTTGAAAGACATAAAACCTGAATTACAAAGTACGTGTGATAGATGAATGCTGGTGTCCTTGGCACAGCAGCTCCAGTGATGTATTTTTTTTAATGCCCGTGAGCAATAAATCTTGTTTGTAATTTGAATTTTCTTAAGTTTTTCCCACTGTTGAGACTCGTATTAATACAGATTCACTGTGACAAACTCATAGTGGAGTGGGCTGCACACCTGTACGTGCAGAATACCAACCTGTTTGCTACGAATCAAACAAACACCCACCAAAATGTAACATCATGCTGATACCAGTCCTACGGTGACAGCTTCTGCCCTAATCTGGCAACTCATTAGAATTAGCAACTGTGCAATTAACTCCTTACTCCTACACAATTCGCACTGTGCCAAAGGACAATTTTGCTTAAATAAAGATTTCATTGTTTGACTTGCAAGTTGTACATGTCATGGAAACATGGCTGGATGACTGATGAGATTCCTTCTGCTTTAATTGCAGTTCTGCACAGGAAGATGGTGTTCCTCCATGCAAAATAGCCATAAATCACACACACGTATTCCTGTCGTGAGGCAGGAGGAAAACTGCTCTCAGTACAATAATACTGGTTTGACTTTGCATGTTTTTCTTCCTCTCCTCTCTTCTGCGTGCCACTTACACTATGACAGCATGGAAGAGAAAAACGGAGAAAGTTGGCACGTTTGCCCATTAAACAGCGCTTGCAGAAATGAGAATGACAGCATTAGCCACCAGCTGATACACAGAAATTAGTAAGAAGTAATTCCTTCACGTTTGTAGACTTGCTCATCCATCTTTTTACTCACATAACGACTGAAACCTAAGCGAGGAGCCACAGCCCAGTATTTGCCATACGCTAAGCAAGGCACAGACAGAAGTGGTTCATGCCCCGCAGAGCCCACTCCCCTTTGAGATCCAGCTGAGCAGGGAAATAAGGGCACAGTCAGACAAGGTGGGAACAAAACTGGAAACCAACATCCCAAGACAAAGGTATTTTCAAAGGCACCAAAAAAAAATTACCAAAATAATGACAACAGATCAGTTGAATTCATTTCTAACAGGATCCTTTCCGTGTATGAAAACACACAAACCCGGAGGAGGAGGAAGACGACACAGAGATGGCATCAGAGAAGCAGGGGGAACCCAACTCCCTGTCACCAGTCTCTCCCAATTGCCTGCGCAGTTCCCGGCCCTGTGAGCAGCTGCCCAGACCCGCAGGTCACTGCAGCAGCCGCTGTAACTGCGACAGGCAGGGTGCTGGCTGGAACACGAGCCGGTTCTCCCACAGCAAAGTCGTGTGTTCCTAGAATCTGTAGCGTCTCTAAGAACTGCCGAGAGCCGCACTTCTCTGTGAAGCCCTGGCAGAACTATTTACATGGGCTCCACAACATTTTGTGAAGACACCCACTGACGTTACCCACAGATCTTCCACGCAATTTCTTTCCTTTTAAATTTCTCTCTAGAGGAAAATACCTTTGTCACAACCTTTTTTATCAGCTACAAAGGTCTCTGCTTTCAGCTCTATCTATGCAGAAGTCTCTCCACACCCTGTGACACACTCCTGGTCGTCGCTGTCAGTCCATTACCTCATTTTATTTCACCTGGTAGTACCATCCGCAGTCTCAGAGCTGCAGGGTTTGGAAGAGGCTCGGGCAGATTCCCTACTCCGTGCACTATTATTTGCATATGTGTGCAGAGTGACAGGGCATTCCTGCAGTTTATGGAATATACACTGCAGAACAGAGTAACACATTTGATATATCGTGTGTATTTTTTATATTTCTGCAGCTTCGCACTATATACACACACTACACATAGCACTATATCCTTACACTACACATACAGTGCTACAGAATACACATTCACAGAATCACAGAATCACAGAATAGTAGGGGTTGGAAGGGACCTCTGTGGGTCATCTAGTCCAAACCCCCTGCTGAAGCAGGGTCACCTACAGCAGGCTGCACACGATCTTGTCCAGGCGGGTCTTGAATATCTCCAGAGAAGGAGACTCCACAGCCTCCCTGGGCAGCCTGGGCCAGGGCTCCATCACCCTCAGAGGGGAGAAGTTCTTCCTCATGTTCAGACGGAACTTCCTGTGCCTCAGTTTGTGCCCGTTGCCCCTTGTCCTGTCACTGGGCACCACTGAAAAGAGCTTGGCCCCATCCTCCTGACACCCACCCTTCAGATATTTGTAGGCATTTATAAGGTCCCCTCGCAGCCTTCTCTTCTTCAGGCTGAACAAGCCCAGTTCCCTCAACCTCTCCTCGTAGGGGAGATGCTCCAGTCCCCTCACCATCCTTGTAGCCCCAATCATAATATATGCATCACTAAAGTCTAATTCAATTGGTAGCTTGGGCAAAGACAAAGCAGTCACCAAAGGAGAGGGACACACTAGCAGAAACGCAGATGCTTAATGATCAACGTGTAAGAAAATCCACAGTCTGAGAAGACAAACACCTCTTCACATATGTAGATATATATATATGTGTGTGTCTATGCATGATCACACACACAAAAATTCAAAACCACATTGCTGCTTCTGTACAAGCTTTCTGTGCAGTATTTTTAATCAGATTTTCTATTAAGTAACATCTAAAAATCACAAAAAGAACTAAACTTTATATATTGGGTTGGCATTTTAAAAAAAGAGCTAGAACTTATAAATATCATTAAGCTTTAGTGCCCTAGGTACAAAATGACTTTTTATGAAAAAAATCCAGTACAATTACACAGGAAAATAGGGAACAAAAACGAGCCCACACTGGGACGGAGGCACATACGAGACAGGATCGCATTGAACTGAAAACCGCACCAGCAATTAACACCTCCTGGAGGGAAACGATCGGCAACCCCCCAGCTGAAGGGAGTTATAAAGTTTCACTCTACCACTTACATTTAACTGCACCATACATTTAAAATATTTTCATCCCGATAAAGCTATAAGTCAAAAAAAAACCCTAGACATAAATAAAAATGGTACAAAAATTGCTGCTGGACACCAGTTTGAGGAATCCAACACTTGCACAAAGGAATGAGCGGAGCTGTGTGCTTCTGGAAACAGAGCCTGAACTGGGGTTTATCCACACACCCCGAGGGTCGGATTTCTCAGCGGACCGAGGCATGAAGCCAGCGCGTTCCGATTGTGATGGACCTTCAAGGAAAATTTCACAGACAAGATTTGCAATCTGCTGGATTTCTTGCACTCATAGAAGCCGGACAGTAACTCACCCTGCCGTCAGGCGCAAGCGCTGCGGGGCCTGGCTACCAAAATAACGGGCGTAACTGAAGGGCACCCGCTGCCTAATGAGCCTGAATTGTGATTCGCAAAGCTGTCCGCTGTCCCAGCCGCAGTCTTGCACAAATCAACCCTTGCCATTTCCAAGAAAATGTCATTTTTGGAGATGCAGAAAAAATGCTCACTAGAGGCTAGGTTAATGCCAGCAAAGCAGCCACTGCCTGAAATGGCATTTGCCCACAGATCTGCAGACAAAGCAGAGCAAATAATTGTATCAAACGTGTCGGAGCAGATCCACCCGGATCTCCTCTCCCTTCCACAGCCTCCCCATCTTCTGCAGCACGTTCTTCTTCTTGCCTTTCACGTCTCATTGACACAAGAAAAATCATCGTGCTTCTCATAGTGTTAATAGTTTTAGCAGCCAAAAAGAGAATTAAAAATGTGCCAGGTGGCAAGTAACTCCGAATTCAGTAACAGCAACCAGAAAGGAGGAGACAAGTCTAAAACCAACCCAGCTGGGAGCGAGGGGGTGACTGCACGCTTCGACGCAGCCCAGTGACAGTCAGGAATTCGACCTGTCCTGTACCACAGGTCCTCGTGCCCAGGAGAGCGGGTCGTGCCAGGGACCAAGGCGCCAGCTCGCTCTTGAGCGACTCCAGAGCTCAGCTTTTTTTCTATTTTTATTTTTTTTTTAATTCCATTTTTGGTGAAATGCAATGCTCCTGTTCAGAACATAAAGAATAAGCTTTTATTCTGCATGCAATCTGGGCTGTCATCGGCATCAACACCCCAAATTAGTATACAACTAGGAGTACATTTCAATTTATACGGAAAACTCTGACAAACGTCTATCAGCTCACACAGGAGGCGGACAGGACCCACTTTAATGTACTTTTGCACATCGCCTTTCTACAGTTTTTGAGTCACTTCAGGGCAGTCATTATCTTTTCAATAAATATAAGATAATATAAAAGTTTCTAAGTGGTTCCAGTATGTCCAATTAACTATCCCCTGGCATCCCCTCCTGGGAAGAGCCTCGGAGAAAATGTACCTGCTGTCATTAGAACCGTCACTGCGCCAGAACAGTCACCCTGCCAGGAAAAATTCCACAAAACACTTCTCGCTTTTTCATGGTAAACTACCCTGATTTTCCATATCTATATCAATTCGATAAAAAAATATAAAAGATGTTCAGCATTAATTAGAAAAACACAGTTGCTGCATGTACGCCAACACGCAGGAGGAGGAAAGTTAGGGAGGAAAGCAAACAACACTTGCTCTCAAAACACGGGGGGGTGGATTTACACCCTTTATCTCCTCTTCCTGAGCTACCAGCGGCACTCGGGTCCCAGCCTTACCGCAGGGTGTCATTATTCCTGCTCCACAGAGGCCGAGGTGAAAGCTTTCGCCTCTTCCATGAAGAACGGCGGTGCAGTGCAGGCCACAACCAACCGACGCTCAGCGGTACGGTTCCAGGTCTCCCCGGGCGTAACCGCAACGTAACGTGCGAACGTGCGGTTTATTTTGTGACAGAAGACACGACTCCACAGAGCGGCACGACGCAGCGAGCCGCGGGTCACCCGGGGACGAGGAGGGCACTGCTCCCTGCCCGCCTGCTCGGCGCGGCGCAACGGCCTCTTCGCTCCCACCACGCTGAGCCCTGCGGAGACCTCCAGCACCGTGGCCTCAGTCCTGCAAATACACAGACCTGATTGAAGTCATACGCAGCGACGCTAAGCCCACGGCAAACAGCACGTAGCCCAGCATCAGTTCAGAGAACACTGCACACCAGCGTCCACTGGTTTGAGTGGAAACTCACACCAGCAACAGACAAGGCCACTTGGTCCACTATTCTCACTATGAAAAACATTCAGTCTCTTTTCAGGTTTATGAGCTTTCAGAAAGAAAATCAGGGGAAAAGCATATCTTGGATGCATCTGAGCAAGGTGTTGCTAACTCCTCCAAAACCCAGAATCACAGAATGTTCGGGGTTGGAAGGGACCTCTGTGGGTCACCCAGCCCAACGCCCTGCCCAAGCAGGGTCACCCAGAGCAGGCTGCACAGCACCGCGGCCAGGCGGGGCTGGAATATCTCCGGAGAAGGAGACTCCACAGCCTCCCTGGGCAGCCTGGGCCAGGGCTCTCTCACTGGTAGTGGGGGACGACAACCTCCCTCGCCCTGCTGCCCACACTCCTCCTAATGCACCCCAGGATCCCATTGGCCTTCTTGGCACCCAGGGCACGCTGCTGGCTCATGGTCACCCTGTCGTCCCCCAGCACACCCAGGTCCCTCTCCGCAGAGCTGCTCTCCAGCAGGTCCGCCCCAGCCTGTACTGGTGCCTGGGGTTGTTCCTCCCCAGGTGCAGGACCCTGCACTTGCCCTTGTTGAACCTCATCAGGTTCCTCTCTGCCCAACTCTCCATCCTGTCCAGGTCTCGCTGGATGGCAGCACAGCCTGCCGGTGTGTCCACCACTCCTCCCAGTTTGGTGTCATCAGCAAACTTGCTGAGGGTACGCTCTAACTCTTCATCCAGGTCATTGATGAAGAAGTTGATAAGAATGGGCCCAGTAGTGACCCCTGAGGGAGTCCTGCCACCCTCCTGGGTCCTGGCAGCTGCTGCCAGGGTTTGCAGCCTCCGTCAAACAGAGCTGCTGACGCGCCGGCCTGCAGACTGCCCACCACTCGCCGGCTCCGGACCCTCAGTCAAATCTGAATAAAAGCAAAATATTTACTTTCTCCCCATGTGGATGTAATGCATTCAGATGCTGCTGTTCCCACGAAGCCTGTGCAATGCCGCTGGGCACGCCGACGCGCCAGCAAACGCAGAGCAGACGCTCCGTGCTGGGAGACGGCTGCAGCCTTCCCCACGGGTGCCACACCAGCACCCGGCCCTGGCTTTGGGAGCCGAGGGTATCACAGCTGAAAAAAGATCTGCCCTGTTTTCCACGGGTTACCGAAGTCCCCCCCGTACACCCCTGGGAGGCCGGGGGTTCCCCGCGGAGCCGGACGGGTGGCTCTCACCGCAGCTGGCAGGGGAACGCGTCAGGGCTTCATGCGACGCGTCCACCGCAGCAGAGAGGGAAACAAATTGCTTCTGGAGACAAGAATGACCGCGGTTTGGGGGGGCCTGGGAGGTTTCCCTGAACGCGGAGAAAGGAACACAGCAAGCGAAACAGGGTGTAATTTACAGCTCTTTCTCCGAGCCGCTCTTGGGACAATACAATAAAATCCTGCTGCTCTCTGCAGTCACGCTGACACATTTTCTGTCTCTGCTGAATCATTTCTGAACATCTAAATGAAGCTTTGTATTGAATAGAAATGGGAAATAGCACTTGCTTAGCTCAAATATGTATTTTTATTTAATCTTGGGGGTGGAGGCTGGTAGGGGACAAGTGTTTTCAGGACAAGACGAATGGATAAGGCAGTTTCCTGCAAGCTGAGGTGCTGCAAAACTACCTCCAGGCTTCAAGCCATTCAAATTACTAATTAGCTCCAAATAAAAGAGAGTGAACCTAACTGGGATAGGAGAAGTGCAAGAAAATGGCACGGACCTTCCCCATTTCTTGTAAATAAGCAAACAACCAGATACAGTCGGGAAACTTCCTGATGCCAAGATAAAACCACAGAAGGGCAGCAAGCAGAAAGAGGGAGGCACCAGGATGATGTTCCCATTTTTCTCTGATGAAATACGCCTCAGTACACTGCAGCTTACATCGTAAGCTGTGCATAAAACATAAACACACGCTGTGTTCAGCACCGCCGAGTCAACGCTGCTTTGGGTGTGTGAGCAGTTGCATTTCCTTATTTTGTGCACTCTCATCTGTAGAAATCCACTGTTCTGTTCCCTTTTTCACAGTCAGTAATACCTTCAAGCTTATGCTAACTAGTTGAGCAGTCTCTATGACACCAAACCTTTTACGGTATTTTCACAAGACATATTTTAATAACGGCCTGGACTTATGTGGGACAATCTTTGTACAATCTTGCTTTTAAACCAAGTCACCGCAACATGAAGTGCTTCTGCTGTGCAGTTGCAATCAGTACATAGAACACATCTCTGCTAGGTTTGTTGAAATGCAGTTGACTGAATGAGAATACCAGGCAAAGTGAATTGCTTTCCCTTCAGGCACTAATTATCGGTGTATCTCGACTGCTCTCCTCCACTCTTTACATTCTCTGACGTTACCTGTCGTCCCTTGATTGGGAGCAACCATCCTATAAATAGATTTTTTTGGCAGTAATTGGGAATAAAACTGACTAGCGTGGGCTGTAATCATTTGGAAAATTTAGCCTCCAAATGAATAACTGTACAGTTTTTGGACGCCTGATATACTCCCTTGCTGCCTGTAAAGGTTATTTTGCATTTAATGAGTCTTTGTAGGATTAAGGTAAAGAAAAATCACAGAATCACAGAATCACAGAATAGTAGGGGTTGGAAGGGACCTCTGTGGGTCATCTAGTCCAACCCCCTGCCCAAGCAGGGTCACCCAGAGCAGGGGGCACAGCACCGCGTCCAGGCGGGGCTGGAATATCTCCAGAGAAGGAGACTCCACAGCCTCCCTGGGCAGCCTGGGCCAGGGCTCCGTCACCCTCAGAGGGAAGAAGTTCTTCCTCATGTTCAGACGGAACTTCCTGTGCCTCAGTTTGTGCCCATTGCCCCTTGTCCTGTCACTGGGCACCACTGAAAAGAGCTTGGCCCCATCCTCCTGACACCCACCCTTCAGATATTTGTAGGCATTTATAAGGTCCCCTCTCAGCCTTCTCTTCTTCAGGCTGAACAAGCCCAGTTCCCTCAACCTCTCCTCGTAGTGGAGATGCTCCAGTCCCCTCACCATCCTCGTAGCCCTCCGCTGGACTCTCTCCAGTAGCTCCTCATCCTTCTTGAACTGGGGAGCCCAGAACTGGACACAGTACTCCAGATGAGGCCTCACCAGGGCAGTGTGGAGGGGAAGGAGAACCTTAATATTAAAAAGCTTCCTAACAGAGTAGCAAGACTTTGGACAAGATACGCTGGTCACTGGCCCAGGATTCCGGAGCCTGTACGACCGCTAGAGAAACGAACGGAGCGTTAAGAGAGCACAACCCGGCGGCGCAGGCGCGGGGCCAACGCTCGCGCGGGGACGGAGCCCAGCGGGCAGCAGGAGCTCGCCCTCGCGGGCGCAGCCCAGGCAGGGCACGGAGGAGCTGCTGGCGCTGCGGGCTGCGGCGTCCCACGGCGCGGCCACGGCCAGAAGGGCTCCTCGGGGCGTAAAAAACGTAAGGGGTTAAAACAACCGGCTGGGAGATCAAATGCGTTACTCGAGTGACTAAGCAGGCGTTGCTAACTCTGGCAAGGCAGCCTTTCTGAACACAGGGCAAATTCTTCCCTCTGGTGTGCCAGTCAAGTCCAGGAACGACTTTACACCTCTCGAACGCGGGTTCCCATTCCCATTCACCCAAGTTAAGCTGGCTATATGCGCCAATTCTTTTTAAGAAGTATCTTTTAGTAAGAATCTTATATATAAAATTCACTGAAGTTATGATAACCGAAGTATACAATACTTAAGCCCAGATAAATGAAGTTTTACTTTCAATACAACCTCTTTTTTTTACAACGAGCAAATATTGACATAGCAGAAGATGCTATTTAATATTGTACAGTTTCTAATTTATTGGGAAGAAGCCGCCAGTTACTGAGAAGTGAAGCTTCTCTTGGTGCTCTACTCACTGAACTGGTTTCCTGCAGAACACTGCAGGAAATTCAAGAGCTGGAAGTTTATTCTGCAGAAGGACAGAGCCAAAGAACCTCTGACAGCGTGGCATCAGGGCTGAAAACCATCCAGAAAGCAGCCCGGGCAATGGTACGGGGTAGGTCCCAGAGATGTTAGACCTACCTAGCAAACGCATGCTCATCTGTGCGTGCACAGCAGCCTCTCCCTCACATTTTTTCTGTTTTTTAAAGACAGCAGCCTTACACGGCCCAGCCTGCTTTCAGAACACCTCTCCTCACAAATACGTAGCTGTGAACTTCAAGGCTGAGGCTTGTAAGCCCACAAATCCGCTTCTTCTGGAACAGGCTGCAAAACTCGGCGCCAGACGCCGCTGGGACGATCACAGATCTCCCGGAGGGTGCTCTTCCCCCAGTTTTTTCCCCCACCAGCGACATGCAGCAAAGCAAGAGGAAAGATGAGACAGAAAAAGAAGTTAAAGTGAGCAGTGAGCATATGCAGAAGAAAACCAGAAAAAAAAATAGGAAAGGCAGGTAAAAGAACTAATTTCGACTCGGCCAGCCCAACAGAGATCCCAGACAGCCGGGAGTCATCTCAGCGATGGAGTAAAAGACACGGAACAGCAGAGCAGGCATGGGCCTCGATTACTGAGCAGGCCCTTCTGCAGAAACATGCTGGCAACGCTCTGGAAGCTCAGGCAGGACCGGAGCGAGCGGAGCAACGCCACGGCCGAGGCAGCGAAGCCACAGCGCAGAGGAAAGGCGCAATTTCCATGTTGGCATTTGCCTTGGTGAAAAGCTACAGGAACGAGGGAGATGACAAGAAGAGTTATTTTCCAGCATTCTCTGAAAGAAGATTTTCAGTATCTCGGTAATTGTTCAGATTCTTTTTTTGGAGCCAATTCAAGATCCCAGGATTCAAAAATCACTGGAACGGTGCTGGCAAGTCACTCGGACACTTTCACCTAACGTAATGTAATCTCTCTAATAAAAACTCACCAGAAGCATGGCCTACCACAAAGCAAACACACTTCCAGTGACAAGACAAATTCTTTTTCAGACTAAGAAAGCACGTTTTGTTCAGGCAAGTCAATCACTAAGAGTATATTTTTGGAAGCCCCACCACATTTTGCATTTTCGGGTCCGCAGTGTTATTGCCTTGGGACTGGAACAGGATTATCTCCCTTTCAAGCCCCATTTGAGGATCAGTGGTGATTAATCCTGGAGAAACAGGGTTTTTGTTAAATTGTTTTATAAAAAAGATAAATACAACAGCAAAATCTATCAGGAGATCAGTGTTTCACCTCCTCCTTCATTCCCCATCTGTCCCGGAGCTATTCTGTACATTGCTCTTCATGAAAGAAAAGGATTTATAGATACTATTTTCTTAGTCTAGTGAAGCAATAATCCAAGCAGGAAAAAAGCGCAAATCCCAGCATGCGTTGGCCTCAATTTTTCCAGACATTTTAAAGTCAGGACTAGCATTGCAGAAATCCTCCAGACCTATCCTAGCAGCAGATCACCTGCATAAGAAAAACAACCCTTTGGAACAGGGGGCTCTTACGAATATTCATAAATACTGAATATTACATACCACTCCTGAAGGAGCTTAATCTCCTACAGGACTCTAGCAAGAGCTGGAAAAACAATAAAAGACCTTGACACAACCAAACCACTGTTGGAGTATTACGAAGGCTCTCCCGACGAGCTCTGGCCGCTGCGAGGAGGGACCCCAACGCCTGGCAGTGAGCTCTCATCTCAGCACCTTCCCCCACGATGGGGCTCTGACCGGGGACCTGCCGCAGAATCCTCCCCAAATCACAGCCAAGAAGAGCAACACTGCAAAACAGGCACAGGAGGGGAAAGCAGGGCAATCACAGCAGCTGCTGACTGCAGAAGTTCTGCCCAGCACGAATCCAAGCCTCACGCCGAAGCTGGGGAGCGGCTCGCGGCGCGGCGTGTGTGGTCCCAGCGCACACGTGGGGCCGAGCAGCCCTTGCCCTCAGCGAGCCCAGAGCAGGCAGAGCCTACCCGGATTTCTTTATCCTTCACAAGTTTCAGGCTTTTGCTCTAGTTTTACCCCCCGAACCCTCTGCAACGAGCCACTGCACGACGCGCCGCACCCGAAAGGCCCCGGCACACCGTGACGAACGCAGCCGAGCACACGGACGTGGGTTTCCGGAGCCAGCCTGCGCCGACGCCCTCGGCTCTTCCCACCTGGATGGGGTGCAGCCCCGAGAGCTCACAAACACAGAGCGCGCGTGCGTACTTGTGTTGCAGCTTGAAGCTTGGTCCTTTAATTAACCTGCAACAAGAGGGAAATCTTCCCACGTCTCACCTGTTGTGCAAGGAGAACAAAGGTTTTCCAGTTCATAACCCATGGACGCAGCTGTGACAACAGGTACTTTACAGCCTACAGCACGGGAAAGGGAAGAACAAAATCGAAATGCTCAGGCATCCGAGGTTTCACTTGTTTATTCTGAAGATACAACCTAGCCCCGTTTTTAGCAAAAATCTCTAGAAGACCCAATACATACACCCACATTTTGATTATGATGATGTACAGCTTCACCTCTGTGTCAGATTCCTGCAATATCTAATATCCAAATTTATAAAAAATTCTGACTATTCATCGGTTCCATGGACCCAATCAAACTAAGACATGGTATTTCTTGTAGCCCTGCAGAATACATATTTTTCCCAAAACAAAGAACTATTCCTAATCACATTGCTTTGAATAATCAGTTCATTGTCATTCCTGTGCTAAAGAAAATACCGTTAGTAATTTATAGAAGTTGCATAAGGAGTAATAGTTCAGAAAAGCCCAGTATGAGATAAATTAAGCCTACACGTTCATGAAAGTCATTAAAAGGTAGCTATAACGATATGCCCAAGAATTCTCATTCAGATGGGCTGAGCAGGAGCCCTGCCAGGTGTCAAGTCGCCCTCATCTCAAATCCTTGATACTACAGCACTGCAGAAGACTTGGGCTTTGCTCTGGAAAGACGCCAGCAAGTCTGCTGGGACTCCTGGAATCCAGAGCCAGGGGGAAAATCCACTCCCAAAACTCCTGCAGAAAAGGAACGCTTCGATTTCCTTCACCAAAGGCACCCTTGGGCTCCCCCCTCTTTCCTCACCGTCCGCAGAGCCGCGTCGCTGTCCTCAAAGCGCTCTCCGGGCCTCGGCCGGGGCACGCCGTCCCATGGACGCGGAAGGGAAGGGCCAGCTGGGGTCCCGTGCGCTCTGGCCCACGCTCACCACCACTTTCTCCACAGGGTAGTTCTTTGCCCACCTTCCATCTCCCACCTCCCACCTCCTCTCATCCTCAGATTACGAATACGTCCACACGAGCTGTCTGCTCCCAGCCTCTAAGTCTGTGCACTAGCAGGGACTGACGCTTTCCCTCTCCTTCAGCATCCAAGTTTTTTTGCATTTCAGATCTTTCCACATCATCTTACAACTCAGGGCCGTGACCTTGCACCATGATGCTATCATTTACTTCATCTGTTCGCTTTCATCACTCTATTTGCATATCCTTGTCATATTATTATTCCACACAGAGTTCTGCAACCCAGATATGTAGAAATTAAGTAACGTACATGGAAAAGCATTATGAAATGCAGGTACATCATATCAGCATATGTTGTTCATATCAGCAATACAAATGATGGGGGGAAAGTGGTCTATGGCCACCTCATTAATTTCCTGCTAACTTTCAACCAATTACTAGGAGCTTGGGGTATTTTAAAACTTCACGACGGGAAGCAATATTACTTGTAGATTTACCGGGGGGGGGAAGGGGAAATAAACAGTGTACATTTGAGTGAGGAGTTAACAGTTACACACATTTTACACACATGCAACTTCAGCTACCTGAAAGAGCATTGATTAAATAGACTCAATACTTCCAAATTAAATTTATTTTCAAAATATTTAAATATAAAAATAAAGGAGGCCTGCACAATGTATAGCAGTCTATACTCCTACCTAAATGGGTTTCCTATTGAAAAATATTGAAGTAGCATTGCTGTACCAAGCTCAGGATTCCAGAAAACAGCTACGGCCTAATGCCCTTTTTCCAAAATAGAAAGGTAACAACTCATCTTGTTTAGGAGAAGAACGATGGTATCAGTCATAAAATATTCAAGTTTATTTTTAATCCTGATGATAGTAAATGTGAAAGGACTGGTGAAAACAAGCTCTAGCGATCAGCTGTTTTCATACGAGTGTCGTGCCACGTGGTAACGCTATTTGGCTGTGGCTTGCTGTCAGACTGACAGCCAGCTCCTGCGGCTCTTCGCTAGCGCTACCAAGATTTATCTCCTTTGTAGTGGCTTGATTAACTCAAATCCAAAGCCAAGGCAAACGTTTTTGATTTGGTCTGATTGTTACATTGCTCTATTCTTAGCTTACAGTGACAACATACGAACGCTGAGGATATTTTTCTTGGTTTTGTGTGTGACTGTACTTTATGAAAAAGATTTCAAGGCACCGCCCAGGTAATTGGGCATCTCAGCAAAGAGGAGGAGGTTGCAGATACTGACACACAAATAGGACATTAAAGTTCTTTGAAGATCATTCCCTTGGTGCTCAGTATGAAGCTCTGTTTCTCTTTACTGCTGACTATGACAGCTGTAACAGCGTGCAGCGAGGTCCCAGCCAAGCTCCTCTCCCCAAGGCAGCCTTCAGGGGGAGAGCAGGCGAGAGGCAGGGCCGCAGCCCCAGCCCCACACAACGCGGGCAGAGCGGGCTTTGAACTCCAGTGCTCCTGATCATTTAAACAGCATCTGCCTTCACGCTTTGCCCTTGCAAAGCCTTGACACTCCAGAGAGAAAAACGGTCGGCTCACCCAGGCGCATCGCTGGCTTTCGTCTCTAGCAGCCAGCAGCGCAGACCAGGAGGAGATCCGCACAGCGGTACCTGGTGCTGAGGTCCTGCCAGCCGTCACACACACACTTCAAAGGGATTTTTCTTCAGACTAGTTCTACCTTTGACCTGCAGACTGAATGGCCATGAGTGGTTACAGCACGAGCCGTGCTCCTGGAGCACAGACCCCGGTCAGCTCAATCCAACAGGAGCTCGGTCCATACGCACCGGCACGGCAGCGAGGGCTGAGATTCATTCCAGAAGCACACTCCTGCTCCATACCTCAGCGCTAATGCAGACATATCAGCTCAGAAATACATCCACGCTGGAGCCGGTTTAATGACCAAAACAGTCTTTTCAGAATGGGAGTCCTGAACAGCAAACCTTCAGCGCTCAGAGCGCTCTCGTAGCAACGCTGCAGAGCATGATTTAATTGCGGCTGCTTTGGCGAGCGCAGGAGCTGCCTCTCTGAGCGGCTGCCGGGACCATCTCCGGATCTCTCGCCCATCCAGGCAGGCTGCCAACGCCACTGCTGCCTCTCGCCCTGCCCGTTGCCCAGCACCAGCCCCTGGCGCTCCCCTCCCTTGCCCATTCCACTGCCCTGAAGCCACGGTCACTCACTCCACTGCCTTCACACGCTGCAGTTCCCGATACACATGTACGCGCAGCACCTTCTGAACTTTCCTTTTTCCATCTGAAACAGGTTGGTAATTAACTCCTTCTCATAAAAAGAATGGAAGCTGCAGATATTTTTCAGTGGTGCCCAGCGACAGGACAAGGGGCAACGGGCACAAACTGAAGCACAGGAAGCTCCAGCTGAACCCGAGGAAGAACTTCTTCCCTCTGAGGGTGACGGAGCCCTGGCCCAGGCTGCCCAGGGAGGCTGGGGAGTCTCCTTCTCTGGAGATATTCCAGCCCCGCCTGGACAAGGTCCTGTGCAGCCTGCTGTAGGTGACCCTGCTTCAGCAGGAGGGTTGGACTAGATGACCCACAGAGGTCCCTTCCAACCCCTACTATTCTGTGATTCTGTGATATTTGGTAAAGGAGTGAGAAACTCCACTTTCAATTGGAAATTCAATTGCTCCAGAAATTCAATTGCTTTACACGGATGCAGCAGCAAGTAAGTTGTGTTTTCGTTTCCATCCTCTTTTCTGTAAGCTTTTTTTCTTGCATACTTGTTGGAACTTTTTATCCGATCAATAAAACAACAGTTAACCAGTTGGAGATTTGGAACTACTGTTGCTCGGCTTTTCCTGCCAAAGCTCTTTTAGTTCCCAACAAATGTAAAGGGGCAAGAGACTCCCACTTGCTGTCCTGGAGAGCTGCCAAGCTCCCAACAAAACCTCGCACGTGCTTCTGAATTCCGCATCTCTCTCGCTGCTGTGCAGGCAGTTGGCCACTCTCTGTTCTATTTAAGTGGCGCAGAGCTGAAAAGAGTCTGAAAGAAGAGATGTATAACAGGAATACCGCCTCGCACAGCCCCCAACATTACGTAACCACGAAAAAAACCCCAACTGAAAGTTTAGAGAATCCCCATTTCCTCTCTTTTAGCTGTAAACGTGCCCTTCGCAGCACCGCTACTGGATTGACAAGAAGCATGGCCTTTTGTAGCGACATAAACAAATAAACCTTCTCACATATTAAGGATTTACATGTCCTATCCATGAAGAATCGAGCTTTTTTTCTGAAGAAGAAACAATTAATAGTCTGAAGTGTACAATAATTACGAATAGCACAAACACACAACAGACGTGCAACGCAGCGGCACGCGGATGCCCGCACGCCCCGCACACAACCCGTGCAACACACAAACACAGATGCTGCCCCGTCACCCGCCCTTGGCACTGAGGGCAGAGGCTCAGGCAGCCCTCAGACGAAACCACTCCTTGTTGCAGCACAGGGGTCTGAAGACTCGCGGTTAACAGCAGGCAGCCGCTTCACAGCTCACTGAATTCCAGAGCCATCACAGCGAGCTCCCTGGATGCTGCTTACAGACCTCCGAGTGACGGGGAAGGGTGGTGCATAGGTGCCATACGCTGCCTGGCCACGTGGAAGAAAGTAATTATAACACAACTTCTGTCCTGCAAACACACCACAGCACAGCTGCGCGTTACAGACCAGAGTGCTTCCACTCGCCCCGGAAGCAACCCGAGCTGCCCACTCAGCTTTACGCCGTGCCCATCCAGTGTCTTCCCAGCCAGCTAAAGGACCAGTAACCTGGCTCTGTCATTAATAACAATCCAATAATAAAGACAAAATGCAGTGGGTCAAAACCAGGCAGGATCTATTACCTGTAAAGTAAAATCAAAACTCTGTTGACAACAGACTCGGAGGGTGTTTACGTGGCATTTTTCAAGGTCTCGCATCTGCATCCTATTTCTGGTGCCTTCTCATTTTGGCTCTTCCAACAGTGATGGGAAGCTTGTGCATCATAAAGATCAGAAACTATCCAACAGAAGAAACATTTATTTTTGCGTCGCTATCACTATTTCATTTATAATGGCATTCATCTTCTGTTTATATAACAGCAGGCAGGCTTCCCTGCTGTGGCTGTGAATCGGGACAACACGCTACTTGTTTCCACGCAAGAAATCCGCGGGGCAAAGGCACCTCACACTCACGTCACTGTTTGCTTAACGTGTGGGAGTCAGGCTGGGCACGTCACAGCAACAGATGCTGGGGTAACTTTCTAATTAAAGGGATGCACATACTGACAGGTCCTTCAGCCTTCAGTCTTTTGCACCTTCAAGGTAATCATACGTGACAGATCCAGGCACGCAGACTGCCTGACTGGACCGATTCTGTAATTCTGCTGTGCTGACATTTCACAGGAGCTCTGTGCTGACCCACGAGCTCCACAGCTCTTCACAAGTGCAAAATCACTGCAATTAAGAGACATCGCTACCTCCCAATGGGTATTAAAACAGTCTGAAAATAAAGACAGCGCTCATGGCGGGGAGAGGGGAGAAGAAAGAGCTTTGCTTAAAGCTAGGTGCATCTAACAGGAGGAGTATGTCATTTTCACAAAATTATGATTTTTTTTTTGTATAATCTTGCTGCACTTTTAACGGAGAATATCTTTCTCCACCACCCTGGCGCAGGCAGAGCCCCGGTGCAGAGCCTCCTGTGTAACTCCACTGCCAAGAGCGGTGTCTCTGGCTGTGTATTCTTACCTTATCACTACGCAGGCGCCTTGCACCCTACAGGTACGGACCTGCCAATGGGCAGAAAGAAATCTGAGGCCTCAAGGCAGGATCCTTCCTCCAGAGCTGTACTCCTCACACTTCTCCATGCCTTCCCTGCCGGGAGTGGTAACAGCAGCTTCGGGTCGAACCAGAGCTTCCTTCCCAGTAAGAGCTGGGACTGGGTGTGATCCCAGTGAGCCCAGAGCCGGCTCGCAATGCCGGGGACAGCGTGGTGACAGTCTGCCACGTTCAGCCTCCAAGATGCGCAGGCATGGCTGACGTGTCACAACTTTGGTATTTTGTATTAAAGATTTCATTACCGTCTCTTCAGCTCACGGCCGTACAGAGTCAGGCTCTTGGGAAGGAGGCCTGGACTTCGAGACCTCTGTTTTCAGACCAAGTAAGAATTCTGCTCAAATCAACAGACTTTCAGCAACTAAAGGTCTAGAAGAAAAAGAAGAAATGGAACTTCGTATTCACTCACTGACGCATCGAGTTTGGGCCTCGGTAAAACCGGCTGCAGTAAATGAAAGCAGGGCTTCGTTAAACACGTGGCTTCCTAAGCAAGGAGCAACATCCTTCTGTTTGTCCACTGTGGCTTAATGACACAGCAGACTGGAAATCTACTGAAAGCACTAGAATTTCCCACAGGAAACTGTTTTCAGTCTGAACTGTTCTATAAATAACCCAGCATAACTGACAAGAATCCCATTCAAAAATAGTGAAGTCATCTTCAACTTTTAGTTAGAATTTAAAGCAAAAATTCTACCAGATCAGACGCAATCAATACAAAAGTCACTCCCAATACAGAACAGATACGGAACAAAAGACCCAGGCAGATGAAAACGAGCAGCTGGCTGCCTGCGCTCAGCGAACTGTGAAACCAAGCATTTAAATGTTTACAGCTGTAATGGGTTTTGCTCTGAAGTTTTCTGCATTGTCTACAACACGCTGAAGGCTGACTGGAGCTGCAAGCAAACGAGTGACAGACATGGCTGAAAGTCAATCATCAAAACTAGGTACGTAGCACCCAGCAACGCACAGGGCGAGTTGTTCGACTCTGCTGGTCACAGCACAGCCTGTAGCACCGGGAGCATCTGGCCATCATTAAAACCAAAGCCCAGAGAAGGATCTGTGCAGATTTAATCCCACTCATTAAGAGGAGAGGATACTCCAGACAACACAACTGCTTCACTTTTCTGTTTGACTTCAGAGCCTGTTCACGATTCTTTAATCTTTTTACTTTTACTTGAAACAATCCGATGAATCTAACCCTGGGGAAAACAACAGCCCTGTATCTCCAGCATCCCCCCAGATCACAAACAGCTCTGTGTCCTTGGGGGACTATGAGCCACTAACGATTCCCCATTCCTAGGGTGCGAAGCAGCTTAATTAACAAAAAACAATGTTTTTACAGCAGTTGTTTCTTTGCATCAAGTTAATGGGGCACAATATTACCGGTGGATCCTCCACACCAGTCCCGTGGACGAGCCCTGCACTGAATTCCCCGGTGCTCTCTTCCCGTCTCAGCAGAGGAACCAATTCCACCAGTAAAACGCAGCAGTTCTGGGTCTCTGCTCTTTGCTGCTGCTCCAGCTCTCTCTGATCTTAGGCAGAACAACCGCTCATTTACAATTCCTCTGCGGGGCTGAGCAGCAACACTTCACCTTTTGATACTCTTGTATATTTATAACAAAACGCTCAATGTATTTATACACATAGAAAATGAACCAGGAAACATAAGAGATACTTTCATTATAATATCCCTAGGTCTTACCTACAATCTCAGATCGATTTTATATATTCAAGTTGCTTTGTTTGATGATGTAGAAATACATTTAATGGCAACAAATTTCCATATCTATAGCAAATGAAATCCTGTAGCATACATGCATCATTTTAACGTAAAATTTAAAAGAATATAGTTAATTGAAGGTCACCAGGGGGTATTTTTTCCTTTTTTTTTTTTTTCGAAGTGCTTCCACTGTCTATCAGCATGGGGGAAAATAAGACAATTTTGTTAAAGCTCATGGAATTAGGATAAGTAAAGGTTAAATGTCAGGTTGGAGACTGGAAGCTTGATTTTCCTCCAACTTACAGCAGACCAGCAAAAAGAAGTGAAAAGAGGTATATTTACTCAAAAGCGGTCAAAAAAGAATTTTTGCATCAAAAGGATGCTTGCAAATCAAAATAGATCCAAGATTCTAACATCTCCAGCCAACAATGACTATTCAGAGATCAGATGTTCTCGCAACGGGTGAAGCCAACGAGATGAAGCAAAACCAGTTCTTGCAGAAGAGGCCCAGCTGTGCTGCGCGCGTACGCGGGTGCAGAGAGCAGCGAGCAGCCGCACCGCTGGAGCCGGGCTCCTGCGCCGCTGGAAGGGAAACACACCCCAACCCAGCCGCCACATCCCCAGATCGTAGAAATGCTGGGGCTGGAAGGGACCCTTAAAGGTCACCCAGTCCAAGCCCACCTTCCACTCGATCAGGCTGCTCAAAGCCCCGTCCAACCTGGCCTTGAATTTCACTTCAGCATCACCCTCACAAAAGCGCAACTGAAGCAGGCTAGGAAGAACAGTTATTTTGAATGGCATCTTTCACATAAAGCAATCTGCAAATATGTTAGATTTATAATAAATTACAGTTAATAGAAAGTATAAAGAAAACATGGAAGAAGATGAAATAAAGAACCAAAGAATAATTTTACCAGGTAAGACTCTAAGTGAAACACAGGTAATAAAGCTGAGAAACCTAATTAGGTTACTCTATAGATCACAGCAAATGAGTTCTTGAATAAGCAGACAGAAAATGTTAGCAGTAAATAGCACAACAACGTAACATTTCTCAATAAAGACAAGTGGAATCTAAGTTTTATTTTTGCATTTCCTTTTTGACAATAAAAATGGGCTGTGAAGAAAAAGAATAGCCTCAACATTATACTGGCTGCTTTTATCTCAAAGAGCAGGCACTCAGATTTTATCACGTGTTTAATATTTTTCATAATTTCAGTATTATCTGTATGAGCAGCCGCTCGTCCTATCATTGTTACTCCCTGGAGGCACCTGCAATTGTGCAAGTGGAATAATTTCCCATCACATATGATAAGCTAAACACTTGGGGATGTGGCATTCGTAGCAACAGCATCACGACGCAGACTGCAGCTCAGCCCAGAGACAGAGGATGTGATTTGCATGTTACTTCTCTCAATGACACTACGCAATTTCACTATTAACTAGTAAGTAATTGTTATAAAGAAATGGACGAGAGTGAAGCAGTCGTCACAGAAGCCCAAATAAGTAGCACCTGCAGCAAAAATATCCTGATGTAACTTAGCAAAGACAAAGCCAGTGGACTGCACAGGAGTTACTTTTAAATCACTACGTCAGAGGGAACAATGTGGGGTGTTTTAATACTTGCAAAAATGCAACAGTGGAGAACTTTTCTACTATCAAGTTTCATTAAGAATGATGAGAAACACAAGTATGGATAGAATTTAATGTGGTAATATAAACTGACTAAAGTTTACAAGAAGTAAAAATATTGTAAGACCCAGAGTTTCCATTCCATCAATATACCTGTTCTGGACTAGTGCAGACCACCAGTACTTCTTGGCCAACGCTGGGTAAAACGCGCAAATATCCTACCAGTCCGTATTTTATATTCAACAGAAGTCATCTGCATGTGTGAATTATATATAAAAATATGCCCAAAGAAATTCCTGTGGCATCAACTTTTATTTTATATTCCTCTAAAAGGGAAGGTTTTTATAGATTTTCCAGTACGCAGAATTGCTAGAATCCCAGGACAACCGTCTGTCCTATCTCTTTCAGACTAACCTTAAACGGTATTTCATTTCATGTACCATATGCTTCAGCCTCTCTGTCTGCCACCTTCAGCTTTTAACTTCTGAGCTGCAGAAAATAGTATGCTAAACAGCAAGTAGTCTGGTGATAAAATCACGTTAGATCTCTCTCCCCGGAGTGGAGTGACGTTGGATTAAAAGTATACCTCAAAGGGTCTTCATTTCAAAGATTGCTAAGGAAACTCTCCCATCATAGGGTAAACACATTAAGCCTCATTACACCGCTGTCCTTCACAGCAAACGAGGTCTAAACGCAGGCTGAAAAACATGCACTCACTGCTGACACTGCTCTCCGTGCTGCCAAGCAGAGGGCTGTGTGCGCTGCCGAGCGGCGGGGCCAAACGCAGGGTCCGGGGGTCTGGGGGCTGCGCTGGGCGAGAGGGGCTGCTTCCACGCCGGCACGGGGCAGGCACGCCGGCCCAGCCCGGTCACGCCGGTGGGTGGCAGGGAGGGCTGGGTAGGAGCGGGCAGGCTGCAGTGCGGCAGTGGCCCGGGGCACCTCGAGCTGCAGGGCAGCCTGGTCCACTGGCTGGGCCATCATCAGGGTCTTTCATTCGTGGAGCAGCCACCCACCGCCCAGCTGCGTTACTGGTTGGATTCAGGCCGAGAGAACTATGGGTTCATTCTGCGAAACTTGTATGGCCTGGGAGTTCATCTTCTAATGCCAAAGATGGGTCGGGCTGAATTTGTCCAAACTATCCAGTTCAAAAAGAAAAAGCGACGGGTAGACTTCATTAAATGAACGTGCTATGGCTAAGAAATGCACCAAGAGGAAAGCATTCATGTCGCCAAACTCCCGTGAACTCTGAAGCATTGCAGCTGCAGCAATGGAAAGCCCGACATTCTCCACACCTCCCCCTGTATTCCTCCCTACTACGCACGCCAAGCCACTACGGGACAAAACAACTGCAAAGCTGGGAAAACTGTATTCCTTTGGATCCTCTGATTATGAAAAGACTTCTACCTCCCAGCCCCAGGCCCTCGTTCAAGCACCCTACATCTCTCCAGAATGTTGTTAGAGCTCTGATACTGAACGGGGTAATTCTCTCATCTTCTGTCGGAGTGACTTGACTTGCACCAGTGACGCCCTGCTGCCTTCAGAAGAGGTGACCATGACTCAGCGACACTCACCAGACCAACACCAGCTTCACAGCAGTCTTGCGGCAACGGAAGATCATTTGGTTTAACTTTCTGTGCAATTGGGAAAACACGATTAAACTTTGCACTGCCTCTTTCTCGGCAATACAGTATAAATCTCTCCACAATAAGAAAATTTTTTTCAGAAGCTTTATCAGAACAAAGAGGAGTTACCTTACGTCCAGCTCTCTTACAATCTTCTCTGCCTCTGGACAGCACAGATTAGGTGGATGCACTGCCAACGCCACAGGGCCAGCTTCGGTGCCGCTGTGTTTCTGCAGGAGTCAGGACCCTGTGGACTCCACAGTACATGACACTACCCCAGGACAAAGAGTGTAGTAAGACTGGGCAGTAACTGCCATTCACAGAAGGGTCACGCACTGTTCTCCACTGCAGGCTGGCTTTCCAGTTGCAGCCACCACCAGCACTAATCAGGCGCAGGAGCTTGGCCAGGAATCGTTCCCTGCTGCTGTTCCTTGCTGTGACATCTCCAGACACAAAATGCACCGAGGCCAGCGGAAGTCTTTGGATTTCAGATTTCGCCCCCAGACTTGGCATCGAGTTTGGCATTCGGTTTCACCTCCAGAAACAGTTCTTGCAGCTCAGGCAGTTCATCTTCTTCCCAAGCTGTCTGGCAGCTGACCAGCTACCGCTGCTATCAAAAGCAAGCACTTGGTGATGGATGCTCTAAGAGCTGGTTAATTGGTCAGGGAGATAGTTTAAACACCGTAATGCTTTGTATTACGACTAACTGAAAATTTGAAATCTCGTCACCTGTGAAATTAAAGGATGGCCCCGACCCATGTGGTGATCCCCCCCCCCGACCCCCCAAAGGCACCCGACCCCCCGGCACGGCCTCTCAGCAGATGCGCTCGAGACTGACTCGCTTTCCCCCACGACACCCCTGGGGACACTGATGGGACCTTGGGGAAGCTCGAGCCCCTCTGCGTTGAGGCGTTTGCTCTATAAATACAGAGAGCCCTTCAGCTTTCGAGGCTGTCTGGAATTTGTCATCCCCACAGTAATTCACTCCCTTTTAACAGAAGCCCGGGATATGAATAACCTCTCCTTCACGTTCCCTGAAAATGAGAAATACTCTCTCTTTAAATTATTCATGACATTATTATTATCAGAAGTGAAAGTGCCATTTAATGAAATAACATTTTAAAAGTATGATTGCATTAAAAACAGAATGCCACAGTTTTACAAAAACATCTCTCTCGGTCTACGTTGAATTATAAGAGCAATGAGTCTGAAATGATGCCTGTAGCTGAAGACAAAACCTCTCTGATACACAAATCAATACATGATTTAATTGTGTTTTATTGCTTCTTTTGCTTCAGTCTGGGGTCAGGAAAGACCCTGAGAACATCCTACTTGCTATTTTCCCAAGTCACATTCCCTCAACACGCACCTGTTTCTTAATTCCAACCTTCAAGCTTTCTCCAGCTGCAGGGCAACAGGGAGACGGCAAGAGCAAGCACGCAGCGAGAGCAAGCTGTTTATTCTCTTCTCGGACTGCAGCTTTTTGAAAGGTTTATTCCTCTATGCCTGTCTTCTGCAGATGCCAGCAAAATCGCAACGGGAACGGCAGAGCTAAAACGCTTGTTACGCAGAAGCGTTCGGCCCCGCCGAGGCGGCTCTGAGCACACACGGCAGCGGCCCCCGAGCACAGCTCAGCACACCTTTTGGCCAGAAAGGCCATTTTGTATACAGCACAGCTTTAAACTGGTATTGTAAGCTTTAGGAAGAAAACAGAATATAAATGCAGTATTTCCTCATTACTGGACTAAGAATTTTTTTTTAGTTTCTTTACTCAACACGCTTTGAGATTCGTCAAACATTGTTTCAGGGTTGAGCAGTCATTTTTCTCACAGATCAGAAACAGAGCGATTTCCAAATACACAATATTGGCTGATGTCCAAAGTTCCTTGCACTAAGCCCGGTGGACAAATTCTCATGCAGTATGTATGGACCCTTTTAATCCCCTGGCTTTTTCTAACAGAGGAAGAATTTCCGAAAATTCTTAGCCTCGAGACAGAAATCTAGGCTCATGCTCTCTATCTAATCTCTATCTTCTGCTCTACCATTTGGTATCAATACATGGAGCTCATGGCTGTGTTTTGACTCGTACTCTGGAAAAGAGCTATAGTTCAATTAGAACCAGTAAGAATTTTAAAACTAAAAGCTAACACATTATTTGAAAATGAACTGCTGATTTTTATTCATCATGGGTCTCTAAGGAGACACTCATTTTTCAGAGTATTTATTTAAAGTTTTAAAAAAAGCTGAAATGGATTTTATTTTGTAGGTTGGAAATGTAGTTTAAAGCTCGACTGAAGGAACTAGCTTGAGATTACGCATTTATCTACCCACCCTTGTCCAACAAGTCCTGCAGGCGCCGGGCTGCAAACGGCCCCTGACTCCCCGCTGCCGCTGCCTGCTGCTCCCATCGTGCGGCTCTACGCAGACCCACTGCCGCGTCTCGCCCGCCTGCCAACCGCACTCCTGCGGCTCTGGCACGGCCACGGTCACCGCGCCGCTCCGACAGAGTCCGTGACTTACCGGGAAGGTCTCTCTTAGACGCAGCCAGCCCCTCCTCCCGGGCCTGCTCCAAACAAGCACTGATTTGCCATTTCTCACCACTTTGCACTGCTGATTAAATCCGTCGATAGCAGAACTTTCAGATAGGCAATTATTTTTCAGGATACATAAATGGAAAGATTTTAGAAATTAAGCAAAGATATAAGAAGATGCCAATCACATTAAAAAAACTGGCCCCCGGAGAATTGCCTGGCAAGACAACCCACTCAGAAATGTTTATTATTTCTTAGTAAGCAGACATGCTGGAAGCAAAATTACTGCTTTCTGCAAACAACCACAGGATTTGTTTAGTAAGCTGAAAGCAAAACAGACGCGTTTGCCTCAGTTAGGTTTATATGCAAGCTTCCTTGAGCCCCCGCGCGAATCTCACAACGGCACATCACGTTTCGTTGGCCCAGCCAGAAGAACAGCGTCTCCTGACAACAGGCTTAGGGCTACCAAAAGCCATCTTCTAGAACAGAACTGAAGAGCCATCTCCAAGGCACACAAATTGCCTTTTGCACTTTCTTTTCTTACTTAATGGCCATTAAACACCCCCCCCCCTGCATTTCAAGAAGCATTTTCCTCCATTATGCACTAATGGTTAATTCACCACACTGAGAAAAGCACTACTTAAAGATCAATTTTACAGTTGGAACTGAAAAAAGTACGAAGAACAATCACTCCATTCAAGGCATCACCGCAGAATGAGGAGGCTTGACTTAAAGAAGTCCCAAATTCAAAAGATGCTACAATCCACCAGCAGAAAATCCCACCATTCTGTATGTTCAAGAAATTCTGTACTGGAAGTACACGGACTGGAATGCATAGTCACTGCTGGCAGCGTCGCCCAGCCACGGCCCTCTGAGAGGTTCAGCTGCCAGTGCTGCCCACGACACACCGAACTAGAACCACCACGGGGTAGTGGGGCCCAAGTGTGAAGGCAGGGAACCATGCTGGCTGCCAGCTCAATATATGCTTCCTTTCTGGTTTGTTTTTTTTTTTTGCCTGTGCTGACACCTGCCTTGTGGCAATTACCTTCCGATTCCCCATTTTCTGAGGAAATCTGGACCTAGAAGTTAATTCTGCAGCTGCTTCTGTGCCCATCAAGTACTGCTGAGAAATTAAATATATCTCCTTTTCCTAGCAATATGACAAGTCTAAATCCATCTGCAATCTAATTATTGTTGCAATATGTACTGTTCCAATACGTATCATATAAAACTACAATGCATTTAAAAAAACAAATCGGGGGTATTACCAATACTTGCCTGGCTCCTTTTTCAACAACTAACTTTTCTGTGTAAGTCAAGGGTACGATGAACCTTTACGATGATACTCATGAGTCCATAACCACGCACGCACTGATACCCTTACTCCAACACACATCCCTGGAGGGATTTTGTACGTTACTGGGACGATGGGAAGAGTACAGTGACAGCCACGTTAAGGTTCTCGTGTATACGGCTCCCAAGAGGCACGCTTCATGCCCTCCTATTTCTTGCAGAGACCCAGGAGAGGTCCGGCACGCGCTGGATGCTGGGGTGCTGGTCCCGTCTCCTGCGGGCAGAGCCCCCGGCAGCCCCCCGGCAGAGCTCCGCGCGGCCCCTGCTCCCGGCCAACTCTGGAGTACGAAGAATTAAGGAAAGCTCCACGGAGCTGGAGGTTACACAGCCAGCAAAAGAAACAGATAGTAAAACACAGGTTGTGAGGAAGAGATGGAGCGTGAGAAACACACCCGATGAGCTCCAACCGTCCATCACGGGAATATCACCAAATCACTCATTGTTTGTACCAGTACTGAGATAAATAAGAGAAAATACCAAGGAAGTCAAATGTTCTTGCAGAACCGCGTACCTTTGGTCCTAGTTTCTATCTTGACAGATCAGATGGAGAAGCCGTAACCAAGCATGCCCACCCAGGAAAAGTCAGAGAGTACCTTGTGTTCCTTCTAGCTTTATTTCAAATATTTGCCATTTTCACATTTCCAAAACTAGCTATTTTTTCTGACATACCTCAATATGCAATACTTTTATACAGGATTAATTTCCTTTGCATATTTGTAAGCATAGTTTGGATTTTACCCTCCGACATGAGCATGAAGTCACAGAAGCTACCTAGAGAGTTACTGTATTCACAGCAGAGACAGTGAACTGACGTCTACTCACTATTTTGCTAACAATAATTCAACAGAATATAGGACCACCACAAAGCATCACCACAAATGCACAAATTTGTCATCAACTGAGTAGTTTTTCACTGCTGCTTTCACAGAATCAACATTTGGAGCAGAAAGAAGAACAGAGAACCACCACCAGCCTCATTCAGAGAGCTGGGCAGTTTTCCTGGTCCGAGATCACCGATACCATCAGCAGTGGCTGCAGTCACACACAAGTACAGAACGCGATGCGGAGGTAATCTGTGATCCAGAACATAAAAGAGGGTGGGGGGAAAAAAAAAAAAATCGATGCCTGTCAGATGGAAAAGGACAAGGACAGACAGGGACTAATGAGGTACTTCCAAGACACGACAAGAAGATGTTTCATAAAGAGACTGAAGACCACAAATGACAAGGAAGTGGATTACTCCAATGGTTTCCTTCAGTTTTGACTGCAATGTCTTTCTATGAGCATATTTATTCAATATTTTTCTCTGCATGAAATGTCTCACTAAGGGCGTGTGATAAGCAAGTCTTACGGAAAGACCTCAAGGATGGACTTTGGGAATCGCAGTGTGCGGAGTGGAAGCTTCACCTTTCAGCCAAAGCACAGGGATAGGTGTCAAGAAACTAAAATCCTGCTCTTGGCCCTTCCACAAATTTTCACAAAGCTCTCTCAATTTTTCTGCTTCAGTTTCCGATCTGTGCGAAGGAAGGCATCGCACCTCTTTCCCCAGACCTGAGCCTCAACTCGCCGCGAGCAGCAAGCGCTGAGTGCGCGGTCCCCATCATCAAATCACTGCACGTACCACTGCCCAAGCCTCGGCTCGGCTCCGCAACGGAACAGACGGCTCGACCAGCATCACGCAGCACAAACCTGAGAAGGTCACACGGAAAATACTTTCTTCCTATTTTCTTTCAGGGCTTTTGAATAGCAGTTCCCAGTCCAGCTACTGGCTTGCACCTCAGCAATGATTATAGACCACAACATAGCCGTAACCGGGGTGTTATCACAGCAAATATTGCATTGAATATTGCATGGAAATTTATTCTAAAATAATTTAATAATATTATATATTAAATAATTTAATCTGAAATTTATTCACTAATTTCTCCTAAATTGCTTCCCAAAAGGTTGCAGTCTACAACTATCCTAGCCCAATGAACTGAAGAGAAAATTCACTGACGCAGAGGTTAGCGAAACACCAGCGAGCAGGCTGGGTTTTCTGGAGTATCCCCGATCTACCTGCAACTCTCCTTCCCGTAGACCTCTGCACCTGAGCCTTGTTTTCAGTCACCGGAAGGTTTCAGCGCTGCTCTCCACAGACACGTGGAGTGTCGTCACAGCCAGTTACTGAGATCGGCGCCTGTGGTGACAACCTGCAACCAGATTAATCACAGCCCATAATAAGCTGCCTAAGAAAATGTGTATTATTCAGAGGACTCAGGTAAAAGAAAAAATAGCTCCACAGGTATGAAACTTATGATTTATCTCCCTTCCAAACACAAAGGGGAAGTGAGGCACCTCCTTTGCTCCATTACACATATTTGACAATTTTGCTCTGTACATCGCAAAGTGCAGTACTTAAAGAGGAATGAAAATAGTACCGCAGAAAATCAACACTACTTATTTCTGATAAAAGAGAACAGCATGAAAAACCTTGCACTTAAAGACCTCCACCAGCAAGCTATAAAGAGGCTGCAAGGTACTGTACAATATTTATGAGATATATACTATAGATTAATTCATAAATTCTCCATACATAATTTATAGTCTATTTACAGAGTAAAACAGTCATCACACAGCAACCACCGCAAATGCATTCACTTAAACTTTAGGGCATTTGTAATGACTGCTCAGAAATCAGAGGGCCATAATAAACCAGGCACAGGCAATGACAAGCTGACTAAACGCAAGAGAGCAGAAAGAAAGGAAATGCATTTTTAAGGCAGTTGATGTGCTACACATTTTTTATGCTCTATAAAATCTTCCATTTAGTTAGTAATATTTATATAGTATTAAGTACGCTATTCCAATTCAGAGTAAGAAATTAGTCTCAACTTGTTTTACAGAGCGCTTAGACTTTCTTTCCTCAATTTTGTCCTCACAGGAACATGCTACAAATTGTGCCCCAACAAATTTGTACCAAAGCAGCGTAATTTCTCCATTTCCTGAAAACCCCTCCCTGAACACCACTACCGTTTTGCAGTTAATAATACAAGGCAGTTGTACATTAGTTTTTTAGGTATCACGTGCAACAAAATTTGATGACCAAAGCCTGAACAGTTAGGTAATACCTGCAGGTATCAGGCACAGTTCATGTGCTTGGATACAACTTCAGACCCTGAGTAAGTAACGTACTTAAGTACCTGTTTGCAACCTCAAATAAAAGCAGAATTTGCTGCACTAACAGCAAGAAAGCAGCTTGCTGTAGTGCTCCAGATCTTACAGACTGGAGGGAGGCAGAATTTATCTGGCTCTAGCTCGAGGCGTCACCACCGCAGAGCAATTAAAACAAATCAGGCCTTTAGCTATACATCGTTCCACTGTTTCCCCATAAACTAGCTGCGAGATCAAAGCCTTAAACGCTACGCTATCAGACATACATACATATTTATGTACTTACATATATTCTAAATTTCCCTAAAAGGTATAGGGAGTATTTCTCGAGGAATGTGTACGACGTGCTTCCCCCGTCATCAGTTGGTTTAAGGAACAAGCTGTGCAAGGATCTTGTTACCAGACAGCACGGTTCCCATTAGAAAAAGAACATGTTAAAAAGCAGCAGTGGTACTGCGAATCGCAAGGCCCAAGATACACAATTAGCTTTCCAGATTTGGGTTGAATTACTGCAATAAATGATGCTGTATGCCTTGGCACCAAGCCAACAGATCTCACTCCTTAACTGAACAAGCTTGTGGATACAAAGTACACCATCCTCTTTTTGATGGTGTTTTTTGCTCTTTAGATGTCTTCATGATGTTCCTCTGCGTGCATACAAAGATTTTTCATTGCTATTTAACACCAATGTAGTTTTCAGAATCAGAGAAAAAAGGAGGGTTATTTATTTTTTCTTAAAGTCCACATCAGCTTCAAAGTTACAGCTACAAAAATGAGTGTCCGAGATGGACATACCTAGGAGCTGCTCATCGGTGTAGTTCATCCTGTACACAGGACTGTAAATTTCTGAACACCTAAGATACTCCATTTTTAGTACACGCTCTCCAAAAATCTGTCATGACCCCACAAAACCCCCAAGACCTGCCTGCTCCTACCAGTGACACTCACGGTCTTGACGAGCTCTATTACTTGGATTCCGTGTTAAGAAGTTACAGTTAATTACTAGACTAAAACTTATTTAACTCATCTGTGTTTTGATCATTTAATCTGTCATTTCGGGCATGTTCGATAGCAGATCAATTGCTCATATTTCTAATACTAGATTTGCCAAGATAATAAATCTTCCAGTGTGGCATTTTTCGTTCTCGTAGTGACATTTTAATTGACTTTTATTGACAAAGCTTATTTCATGTATTTCAGCTTGTTTAATTGCTGATCACTTTCCCAGTTTTCTTTAACACAATAATATTAAGTATTAGGTGATTTAAGAAGATCAGTGAGACTTACCATTGAGAACCATGCTCGCAGCTACAATGGCAATACACTGCGTTTCAGAAATTGGTTGAGCAAGAACTTTGAATCTTATTTTGAGTGTGTTCCCTAAGTCTGTTTCACACAGTTTCATAAACAGGAGCCTAAGGATTATGTGAAAGAGTAAATCTGACACTGCTGAATGTATCAAAAGGACTCGCCTCCACCTACAAAATCTATAATTATGTGTGATTTGCATTAATCCTTCGAAAGAAATAGAAATCCCTAAAAGAAACAGAACAAGCAGATTAGGAGTAATATTCTGTTGACAGTACCTCAAATGATTTATGTCGATTAAGATTATTCCCCTGCGCTCATGAAACCACCTCTCACTCCATCACTTCGGAAGAGGGGGATGTTGACTGCTGGGACCTCTCAGCACTAACACAAAACAGTACAATTTTATTTTGCAGAGAAAGAACGACCTGTCTTAAAATTTATCCAGTGAAAAGTCTATTACATTCAACACAGCTTCAAAATGAAGCTTCTAAGCTATCAAGCAGCAACAAGAGAAAAGTCATTTTTCATTATGCTTTCAAGACGGTGCTGAGATAAAGCTATTAAACGGAGTGCCTGATATATGCAAAAGGTTGAACTATTCCAAAGCAAAACCATGCGTACCTCTTGCGCTGCTACTGCAATGACCAAAGGTCACTGATGACGACAGGAGTCTGAAATTGTCCTATTTTCTTTCAAGAGAGGCTGAGAGCATGCATGCTGACACAGCTTCAAGCCATGTTCTTAATCTAAGGGCAACAGCTTCAGCAATATTTCTGGCAATTGAGGAATCATTTTGCAAGTCAAGGCAGAACAGCTATCACTAAAATCACCTTACTGTTACTTCAACAGGCTGCCTTATTAAGAAATCTGCTCCAGCTTTCATTTTCCAAGTTATAATTGGTGACTTTGGAGCAAAAGTTTTCCTACCTATCCAGGGCTTTAATTTGCCCCTAGATATCTGCAGAGCTTAATGCTGATCTACAAAACACGTGTTAGAAGAAGCACCTGTGTCATCTGAAAATGTCTCGTGTCTGGCTATGATAAAAGATGGGATAACCTCTCCAAAAGCAAGAACAGACTCACCAGCAAAAACACAAGACGATGAATCGAAGGCACCCAGCAACTGTGCAAACGTTCGTGGAAAGGAAAACCACAAGTGTCTGCACAGGCATGTCATTTAAACGCTCGCAAACGAAGAGGCTGGGTGATGCAGCAGGCCGTACACAGTCTCCCCTGTGAACCATCAGCATTCACCTTCCCAAAGCTGTTTCCACCAGCCATCCCAGCGAGCAAACCGCTTCTGTTCAGATCGAACTGCATGTGCATTGCCTGTCGACTTGTGAAAACTGCACTGTCATTGTTTATCTGCAAGGAAAACTGACTAAGAGAAATGACTAATAAAATGCAAGAATTTTTAATTGGCATATTGTTAGGAGAAGAACATTAATTGCTAGCTATAATACACTGAATAAATTAGCATTGCCAACAAGCTTGAGGACTGGCATGCGTTATCACGTACTTCACACTGACTTGTTCATTATTTAGAAAGCAAATAAATTGTTTTCAAGCTTGTGTTTTCTTCTGTTTCATGTTGTCCTTGTGGCTTTTAAACGCATTCCAAAAATTTTTCCTTTTAAAATCAAGTCTACCAAGCATTCGTAATTCAGCTTCTTTTTCCTTCTACAGAAGTATATAGACGGGAACAGAAATCCTTGTCTCACTTGTAAGATCTGCAAGATTTTAGTCATATTTGTAAAACCTAAAACTTTAAAGCTTCAACACCACAAACAACACCTTTCTAGAGGAGGAGGAAGAGCCTGCTGATGGCAGCTTAAGGCATACCAGTGGATTTAAATATAGTGTATTTACCGGTTTTGAGCTCCTCTACCCAAACAAGATGATAGTCATATTTAACTCTAAATAACCATAATGTGGCTTAGATCAGTTTGATTACATTTTAAAATGACCTTTTTTTTCCCCAAACAACCAACACTTTGAGGTTAACAGAAAGGTCCATGGCTATAGGCAGCTTTGTTTCAGAGAGAGGTTTCTCCATGCTCTTCCCCTACCTATAACTCACAGTCTGTACATATCTATCTCTAGTTCCCCCTTTCAGTCCCACTTATAAAGACTATTTTTAGCCAGAGCAAATGTCAGTGTACAAATAAAATTAAAAATGCAATTAGCATTACCAGATATAATGAGATGTTTAATTACCCTTGAAACTAGGCCTTGTGAAGATCCAATAAACTTTAAAGTGCTTTTGTTACCAATCAAATTAACCATCATAAAGAATATCAGACTGTTTGCATTACCCACATACAAGGGTCTAACAGTCGAGACACCAGAGCAAGGAAGAGAGCTTGGATTAACCCAGTGGAGAACGTTCAAGAACCTTCCGGTTCCGCTCCTTCCCCCCGTCCCCCACCTGCCCAAAGCGAAGCCCTTCAGCGAGGACACCGTCCCCCGCGGGCCCGGCAGCACCCAGCACACCACGGCCCCGTCTCTGCTCAGCCTGCTGACCACGACCATGCTGCTCCGACACAGGGAAGGAAGAGCCGTTCCCAAAACACCCCAGGTTTTTTGGAGAAAATGCCCACGTTCACTGGAACTCCGAAGCTCTCATGTCAGGAGGGAGCTGTATGCCAACCCACTCGCCTCATTTCAGAACGCAAAAAGTCCTGAAAACACTGCAAGTTTCTCCAGATCCCACCAAAAGCATACAACTGCAGTTTTCCACTTGTGGAACCACACCAGAAAGCAGTGAAGTTATTCGCCACAGGCCCCACGGCGAGGTAAGACATCAAGCCAAGACAGGAACCCATTTCTCTGACCTCCAGCCTGTGACCCTGTGGCCCCGTCCCCGACCCAGGGAGCCGTCCCACCACTCCAGCAGAACCAGGGCTGCTCCCTCCCCAAACACCCCGCAGCACCATCCAACGCTGACTCCTGTGATTTCCACCATTCGCGGTTGCTTTTGCTTAAGTGGCCTGAACTAAGTTTATATAAAAAATATCAATGAAAGGCTCCAGATCTTACCCATTCACTAGAATAAAATAAAAAAATTAACCAGAATACAAAACCACAACAGCTTTGTACTGCTCTGCCAGATTTTAATTCCAAGCGAGTATCTGTCACGTAAGGTTAGATGAGCCTCTATAACAATGTTTGTTGTAATGGAGATCCTGACAGGCCCTTGACTACAGTGGCAAAAAAAAGGCAGCACAGTAATTACTTTTCATCTTTGTTAAGATAATCTTCCTGCAATTGTGAAGCTTTTAGCACAGGCTAAAATGACAGCCTTGAGTAATTCTCAATTACAACACAGCCTAGCATCTTTCTGTCGTTTCACCGGGCACTTCCACTCCATTACTTGCAGCATCACTGACTCACTGAGCCGGGGAGGGGGGGTGACTTCTGGAGATCATCTCACCCAGCTCTCCTGCTCAGAGTAGGGTCAGCTGCAGGAGGCTGCTCGGTATCGCGTCCGGTCAGGTTTTGAGTTTATTATTGGCAGACATGGAGGCTCTCACCACGATGAAGTCTTCCTCGCTGGAAGAGCAGCTCTCTTTATGCTTTAAAGAGAAGAGAGCAGACTGAGAAGCTCCAAACCTGCCTTCACAAACCGTGATCTGGTACTCGGGCCACAGGAACCACCCTGCTCACACAGGAAGCCTGCCACAGCTTAGAACTGAACCCAAATTTGCCGAATTTTAAGGCCAGCTCATTAATTGCCTACTTATGTTCTTTAATTCATAGCAAATGCTTTACAAAACAACGAGCAGATGTAAGACCAAGTGTCCTGAATTCCACAGTGCCTCCTCCTCGTGCTGTGTTTCAAACGCAGACTTTCAGGCAGGGACTGTTCCAGACAAGCGGCCGGGCTGGCACCCTGCGACCTCTGCAGCAGGTTGCCTGCTCTCATGTACCAGTAACGCTGTGAGGAATTTTAGCTAACACGTAATTACAAAGCAAACCAATCACTGACATGCAAAAATTATTTCTTGAATTAGGAAAAGTAATGTTTCTGATTGACACTTCAACGTAATCGAACTGCCCATCTCGCCATGCAGGAAAAAACAAGAGAATGAGAAGACGGCCAGTACAGCGGTCGTTAGCAATCCTTTAAACCCCCAAACCCTAATCATAACTTGCTTTTCTGGCACTCTTAATGATTTTGGAAATTGCAAAGGTAACAGAGTTGTTTTTAGCTGATTTTAAAGAACTGCCACTATACCAAAGACATTTCCGAAGAATACTTGTCTCTCTAAGCACGCTGGGAATCAATGATGGCAAATTTCCTTAATAAAGCATGTCAGCTGTACACCACTTCTTTAATTCTGTGGTTTTTAAACATTTCACAGCTCAACATGCCATCAGACACTATGTAAAATTCTGTAAAGCATTTGTCAAAATGTGGTTCTTACCTAAACATCGGAATCGGGGTAGCCAGGGAGTACGCAGGCTATCATACAGTGTCAAGCGGCTCTTGCTCCCTGCTCTGCCACAGCCTCTTTCAGCTCTGACCAAAACATCAGTGTCAGCAGCAAAATACAAAAAGCAACCCTGAACTCCAAAGGTGCTTCAGTAAACAGCATCTAATTCAGAACCATGCTGACCCAGAAGAGCATCTATTAAATGGTACCAAACACTGCACTTGTAGAACTCCACAGGTCATCTGTCACTGGGCTCAGCGGGAGCAGACTTTGTTCCATCACATTTTGATGCTGGAAACGGACCGCGGTTCAGAAAGTCAGTCCACTGCTCATTGACTTCTACATGCGTTTGCAGATTAAAGCCCTTACATCAGGTTTAGTTTTACATACACTGATGTAAACTAACAAACTCAAGGGAGTTGCTCTGAATTCATGGATTAACTTGACAGAAGAATTTTGGGTTCAACCCGTTGTTAATAACATTTTCTGAAGGCTAAAGACAGTGAAATCTGTTTTTCTCATAGCTGCTCTTTCAAACTGTTACTTAATTAAAAAAAACCCAAAACCCTGCATGGACTTTTTGCCCAAGTTCACATGTTGATTTTCCATACAGGGAAAGCTATTTCTGTCATAATTACTTTTTTCTGGAGAGAATCAATCCCTAGAAATTTTCTATTAATTTGCAGCTTGACTTATAAAAAGTGAGCTTGTGAAATTACCAGAAGAGGTAAATAAATGATTCATGCGGGTTGGTTTTGCATGAATAAATTATTTGTTCCTTCTCTGTGTTTCACTTGATAGAAGAATGCAAAATTAATGCTGCTTTATGCAAATCGAAAGACTTCTCTAAAATTCTGACCTAATTATAGGTGCTTGCTAAGAAACACATACTTGAGTTTTCAGGAAAAAAATTTCTTGGTGCCATATTAGTGTCATGGAAGCAAAGATGCAGACAATAAAATATGCCATTTGAGGATATTACATAGAGACAAGTACACATTATTAGTATTTCTGTCTTCCTAAACCATTTTCACCCTTCTGGACATGTGATTAGATCGGCACCCAAAACACTACACCCCTCCAGCCAGCGTTTTAACACAGCCCATGATTCAAATGAAATCACTGCACGTCAGGCAAAGATGTGTATCCCAGAAGATTTTCATTAATACCAATAAAATAGATGGCATTTAAATTATCGCGTAGCCAAGGAAACAGAGAAGGACCTGACAAGTATCATCCCTCAGCGTTCTCCTTCAGAGCAGCCGCTATGAGCAGTTCAGTCCAACCCTGCAACAGGTGATGGCCAGATTAATTCTTACAACATTAGGCTTTCACTGACAACGGTGCCTGCTGACTGGCAACGTAAGAAGAACTGTTCATAAAAACAATGACAAAAATGCCAAATTACTTCTTGATAGCTACCATTTGAAACAATGGAAACCACCTTCCTTAGGAGCGGTCTCCAGCAGAGCCGGGACAGCAGAAAGCAGCCTTTTATCCCCAAGCGCACCAGAAACCTTCCTGAGGAGGGCAACGAGCTAGGACCGGCATCGGCTGTCCCCACAGAGCAAAGGGCCCTCCCAGCCTCATGGATTTCCCACCGATGGGCGCTCTCTCCAAGTCCCACAGCCCCTCTCCTACGGAGAAGTCTCACTTCAACAGTGTTTTGCTTTTAAATTCTCTGAACACACAACTAAGTTCTCATTCACACCCTGGCTTGTGTCACAGCACACCAGCTGCCGTCCAATAACCCGCCGACATGTAGGTATACTCCCATCCCTCAGGTTTCATAATGCCATTTTGCTGATTTAAATGTGAATTTATACCACTTACGTGAGCAGAATTAATTCAGATTTTACAGCTTTCCATCTTTAACTGCTAACCACTCAGAAATTCCGTTAGCGGGATTTCATCAGAGTAACTGTCCAACAATTTTGGAAACAATATCCATCAAACATCTCAAGGATTTAGACATAAGTAGAAATCATCAAACTGAACATTATTCATCTGTGAATATGAAGATACAAAGCAGCATTCCAAATCTAAAGATTACCTTTAATCTGCACGTTCCCAAAGTGATACACTACTACATAATGCTGATGAGAAGAGCCACAATAACCTGAGAAAACTTGTGCTATCAACCACAATATTTTCTACAGATGTGTTTCTTCAGACATTCTAATTAAAACATACAAAGCCCTTCAAGAATGTACTTAAAGACTTCTTTTAGCTAAGGCAGAATGAACGAAATTAGTATCTCCTGCTCGACCAGCAGTGCTTATTTTAGGCCTGTTCACGTAGCAGCTTTGGCGTATTTGCAGGTGTTTTCCCCTATGGCAATTCCCCTGCTCTCACACTAACTCCAACAACCACTGTTTGTAGCCGTGACAGACAGACAGACAGATTGACTGACTGACTGATTCAATCAATCTGAGGGTTGCAAGTGGTGTTTTGCGACAGAATCGCACAAGAAGCTTCCACTGACTGACCTGTCTCCTCCTACCTCTGCAGCTGCTGGTTCTTCAGGCACAGTCTCTCCTCTTCCATTAGGGCCCTCGCCCCCTGAGCTCCCTCCTGCTGTATTACTACAGACATTATTCAGTGATCCCAGGACACCAACTGATTTAGCCTACTCTACATATTAAATATGGACGAGGATGTAATAATTACTCTATCAGTCTTACTGTCAATTGCAAATCTAACCAGCAATAACTCATATTCATTACCAGGTGACTGCACAGCTACCTAGACACCATTCCCCAGCCGTGACTCCTCTCGGACAACAGCTTTTACGTATCTACATCGAAGGACGGAATTCCACCTGCAATGTACGATACTTCTTTAATTCAAATTCATGGGAACTAATTATTTGAAAGGTCTGTCCACAAAGCAAGGAGACATTTCTCAAGCTCCAGTCATGCACTGCTGGCCGCTCGCTCCTTGCCAGCAGCACAGGCACGATCCTGCACTCAGGTGCTCACTCCCTGCAAGATGCACCAGGCATCCCATCCTCCAAGGACAAGCAGTTACGCCAGAGCTGACTTACATCTAGATGAAGCTGGCAGATTTTACAAGTAATGTGGGTAATTAGCAAGCCAGAGGTTAAACAATCACAATACTCTGGTACTTTATTCCCAGCCTGAATGCCCTTGATAGAAATCAGAGAGGTATCTACTCCAAACAATTTTTGTTTCTGTACACAATGCGGCTGCTACAATTCAAAACAGACAATTTAGTGGGTGGATCTGTAATTAAATTATTATGGCTCACATCTAATTAAAACAGATTTCAAGGCACATTTCAAGCTGTGGTTGGATGTCAGTTTTAAGTTGCCTCACACAGCTTGGCAAGCAAGCACGCTGAAGGAGGGCAGAGGGAAACAGCATCCAAGACTAAGAAAAGGAGAATCTAAAAATAAAAATGTTTTGGAATGACTGCCTTCCATTTTGAACCCAGCATTTCATTACTGGCACGATACCATCCCACACCACAGTTCTCTCAAACAGGCCTTGAGACTCACTCAAAGAAATGAGAAGCATCAGAAAATGCACAGACGCTGGTTGTAGCTGGGTTCTACACACAGTTTAACCAAACGCAGCTGAAGAAAAGCCTTCCTGCTTTATGGGGAAGCAGTGTCGGAGCAAGTACGCAACTACAAGCCAGACAAGACGGAAGGGTATAGCCTGGTAAGACACACTATGCAACCCATGACCTTGCAATAATAAAATAGTACCAGGCTTTGCCCTGCATAGAACATCCCAGCTGCTGTGGCTGGTGTGCAGGACAGACACCAGCACACCCCGCCGCAACGAGAGCCCCCACCTCGGCACCCCCAGCTGCCAGCGCCGCTACACGCGCAGCAGTGAGCGACGGGACAGACAGACAAGACAAACCATTTCAGTTCTCTGCAGACAGACTTACCCCGTGGCAGGTACCCCAACATTCCCAGCTGCTCTGCACCACGCCGTCTTGCAGCTCTGAAAGGGAGGGGAAAAAAAAAAACAACTTACATTTCAAATCAGAATTCTACGCTCCACCAAGATCTCGGGTCAGCGAGTAACTCGTCTGAAAAGCAGTGGTCTTTTACATTGCCACAGAAGATGCATTCAAATTTTAAGTATTCAAAAGTTTAGTGCCAACAGCACTCTTGTTCAGACAGCCATTTATGACTACTTGCCCTTAATAATATGTGAACTCCAAAATGTGGATTCTTTTTCTATTGACTCCAGCCTTTGAAACAATCAGGGAAAAACACAGGGCCTGACTCAACAAACAAGTACTAATCTAAGGGAATTTTGAATTTAGCCTTTTTTCACAAATTTTAAGTGTCACATGACAATTACTTCTGAAGTCATGTGTTTACACACGATGCAGCATGGCTGTTCTCTCTCTAAACAACGCAGAACGCTCGAGGGTGAATCCAGCAACATGAAAACATTGACTTTCCCCATAAAACAAACACGACAATGCTTTTGTCGCCTTCGAAAGAGTCTCCTAGGACATTCTGCTCATTTTCCGTGCAAAAATGTGAGCTGGTTAATTCATCCATCAATCTTTGTCTACCCTACAGGTCCTTACCATAAATTTGCTAGCCCAAATATTTTCATTGCACTGGCGTACTTCTCTCTGGGTTATACACTTCATTGCCTGCTAGATCTAAAAATGGTTCACGTTTTGCAAATAGCTGAACCCAGAAAAACATTAACACAGAACACATACTGTACTAACCTACATGCAGCCATATATAGATACATACTTCATGCAAGTCAGATAATGTACCTGGCCAGTAATATGCCATCATAGCTATGATAATAAAAACCAGCCATGAAAACAGCTTTACTGCAACGTTACTGCTCAGACTCTTGCACCTTCCTTCCTGTGCTGTCTGTCACGGCATCTTCTGCCTGGAGTAAATGTTTCACTCCAAGAAGAATAAAAGTGCTGTCACCAGAAAGGGAGTATTTCAGTCACCTCAGAATTAGTGGTTAATCCAAATTCACGTTACTATGAAGTTAAAAAGATGTCAGCTAATGCTCTGCAGCCCTGTGGGCAGAGCGTATGTCATCACCTAGCTGATAGCTTCAGATGTGTTATGTACACACACACAGATTTATATGGCTTCAAACGTCTGAAACGCCTTTCGTATTGCAAGTGGTATCAAGCCAAACTCAGAATATGATTAAAGCCCATTAACGCGGAGCCTGACAGACGCTCCTTCCCGCGGTAAGCTGCCAGAGGAGCGACATTTCTGCAGACGGGAGCCGTGCCTCTGCCGGGCGTGCGGGACGTGTGACAGGCCCCGCCACACGGCTGTCCCGAGCTGTACGCTGGCGGGACCCACGCAGGCAGGCGAACCCAAGGCCGCCCCAGCGCAGGAGCAGGTTTCTCCACTGCGGCTGTCTGCAGCACCACGAGGGGAGAAGACAGCTGTCTTCCTCGCGACGCTCTTCCCCAGCGGCAGGGACAACGTCCGAAGGACAACGAGAGGCAGCAACACTGAGCCCACTGGAACAAACTTCTGACCACTGAGACTATACACAGCCTTTGTAAAGTCTTGTTCTTCATTGAAGCTCATTTTCCTACCTATGACTGTAAAACTAGCAAAGGCAAAGCTAATTGTTAAGCTGAAAATACACCTTTGTTTTTAGCTTTGAATTCAGAGAATTCAGCCAAAAACAAGAACAGGAGTTTCATGGCCACGTTTTACGACCTATACAGAAGGGGTTCCAAACAATAAAGTTTAAAAGTGTTGCTAAATTATCTTTTTTTTCTTTGATTTTCTTCCATTAACCCAAGTGTGATTTTATTTCTACACAATATTTAATGCTAAATAAATTTAATGCTAAATAAATAAGCATAAAATGTTTTCAGAAGCCCTGAAGGTGCTGAAGCCACCACGGGACTGAACCCACGAGAAGAACAAGCAGAACTGAAAACCCAGCTCTGGCCTCCTCTGGGACCTCCCCAGCACACCCATCCCGCTCACTAATTACTTCACCTCCCTCTTCTTTCTGTCCTTTTCCTTACGCACTTAAATACATTTGAAATGTAATTGAATAAAAAATAGCCTTGTTCACCCAGGAACTAATAAGTCCTTGTAACTGCTGTTACAAAACTCGAATCAAAGCCACGGAATGCTGCCATTGCAAAGTAATTAAGCCAGTAAAACTATCGCCGACTCGAAATGCTTTTTTATTAGTAAAGAGAACGCAGTTATTTTTCTGCCACCTTCCCTTCCACACGCAGCAGCAGACGCGCTAAGCCGGCTGGTATCTCCCACGGCTCCGCGCCTCGGGGAGCCGGCGGCAGTCCTCCCTCACGCGCAGCCGCACGGCTGACGGCCAGCGCTTGGCCTCCTCTGCCAGGACCCACCACACCAGCTACCGAGATGAACATCTCCCGTCAGCTGCCCCGAGCAGCACCCCTAGACCCTCTAGCTGTCACTGAATATTAAATAAAACTCCAAACGGTTACGAAAGGAGCACACATAACATGAGATGCGGGTGGGAAAAACTCACACGGCACTTTTTGCTTTATTTGGTTTTTACTGAGGGCCTGATGTCTTCAGGGACAAGAATAAATGCACTGCTGAAACGCAGCTGCTCACAGCGGTGACACACTTGCATAATGTCATTCCTGGAATTCTTTCCGAAACCATGTGTTGCTATGTAATATATCACTATCTCAGCATGCTCTTTTTTAACTTATTTCTGAATGTATTTTTATGACAATAGCATGTAAAAATCTGATTTTGTAATTTCTAGGTGTATTTCAGGCTTTTGCCTCATCACAGCTTCTAAGCTAAGCAGCATCACTTGGCACTGCTATTTGTATTGATAACCTTCAAAAGAAAATCAAGACCCTACACAAAGTGACATGAATAATTCATTAAGCCACCCAAACAGTACTGTAGCAAGGAGACGAGCAAGTCTGAACCTAGTAGGAGGGGTCTCTAAACAAACAGATGAGCTGCCTTTTACATGATTCGCAAAAGCTGAGATCTCACCGCTTGCAAGCCTCGCCAGAGCACGTTTCGCCACCGCAGCCAGCCAGGCTCGGGATCAGACTCCAAGCAGCTCAGCGCAGGTTCCGGAGGCTCCGCGGGCTGGCCGGGACAGCCCCGTCCCCTCCGCTGGCTCACCGCTGCGGCGGCAAAGCCAGGAGTGCGGGAGCTCCGACGACCTCGCTCACACCCAAAGGTGTCCAGTTCTGGGCTCCCCAGTTCAAGAAAGATGAAGAGCTACTGGAGAGAGTCCAGCGGAGGGCTACAAGGATGGTGAGGGGACTGGAGCATCTCCCCTACGAGGAGAGGTTGAGGGAGCTGGGCTTGTTCAGCCTGAAGAAGAGAAGGCTGCGAGGGGACCTTATAAATGCCGACAAATATCTGCAGGGTGGGGGTCAGGAGGATGGGGCCAAGCTCTTTTCAGTGGTGTCCAGTGACAGGACAAGGGGCAATGGGCACAAACTGAGGCACAGGAAGTTCCAGCTGAACATGAGGAAGAACTTCTTCCCTCTGAGGGTGACGGAGCACTGGAACAGGCTGCCCAGGGAGGCTGTGGAGTCTCCTTCTCTGGAGATATTCAAGACCCGCCTGGACAAGGTCCCGTGCAGCCTGCTGTAGGTGACCCTGCTTGGGCAGGAGGGTTGGACTAGATGACCCACAGAGGTCTCTTCCAACCCCTACTATTCTGTGATTCTGTGATTCTGTGGAGCAGCCCGTCGCCAACAGTGGCCCCAAGTTCCCCTTGGCCCTGTCGATCCCTCGGACAGCCCGGCAGAAAGGGCCAGCTGGCGCGGGGAACCGGAGGGCCGTCAGCACGGGGAGCTGCGGGCAGGGTCCGAGGGGACGGGGGGCACACAGCCGGCACGCAGCAGGGTGCCGAACCTCAGCTCAGCGGTGGAGCAACTCCATCCACAACATGCGCTGGCCTACGAGACTGGCAAGCTATCAGCTACAGAAAGCTTTGATTTAAAACAGTCAAAGGGGTTTTGTCCTAAGGAAAATAATGACTGCATGGTATTCCCATCCACCCTCAGATAACTGCACCGCGCAGCTGGACTTCGCGAAGTGTCGAACAAGAGGGGCCCATTCATACTTCACCCGCAAACCGCGGCACTGCACGGGCACAGCAGCCTACGCGGCCACCGCGCTGCGCTTAAACACCTACACAGGAAGGTAGTTACAATTTTGTAAGTTGGGTTTTTCCCCCCCCAGTATAAGTGTCTTGTCACATACGAAGAAAAAACAATCTTCACATACTGGTTGTTAAAGAGACTTCAACTCTAATGACAGGCTTCTGACTGACAAGGATGAAATTACAATGTAATTAAGGATATTAATTGAAGGAATATTGACCAATGGCTTAGCTACAGATTTTCTCTAGCAAGCAGAAGCAGAACTTAAACAAAAATGGAACCACAAGTTAATGTATTTTTCATTAAAAAAGCAGAAAGGATAACTCTCCTTGATCTCCCACTGTAGTGAACTTCCCAGAGCCACTTGCATGAAGTACCAGTAACCAGAGAACCCTGTAAACCAGGCTAATTTCTGCTGAACTCTAATACCAGTTGTCCACCTATTCGCTCTGAACTTCTACTGAAAATATTCTTGTCCTTCACAGTAATAAATATTTGCAGTTCACAGAATCACAGAATCACAGAATAGTAGGGGTTGGAAGGGACCTCTGTGGGTCGTCTAGTCCAACCCCCCTGCCAAAGCAGAGTCACCTACAGCAGGCTGCACAGGACCTTGTCCAGGCGGGTCTTGAATATCTCCAGAGAAGGAGACTCCACAGCCTCCCTGGGCAGCCTGGGCCAGGGCTCCATCACCCTCAGAGGGAAGAAGTTCCTGGATCTTCCACTGAGGCAACCCGGCATGCTTCAGAATTTCATGAGCCTGTTAATTAGGATAAGAGGTTGCTTTTTTTTCCACCCCTTCCTTTTTTTGGTAACAACCGAAGTCAGTGACTGATAGCACAGCATGTTATTGCCCCATAATGTGTGTGAGCACCAGGTAACAACTCAGAGGAGCCACCACCTAGCCCAGCACTAGCCCGTAACTGGGCCAGCCACCAGACAAAGCCAGCCCAGCTGCAACAACCGCGTGTCATTTCTGACATTTAAAAATGCCACGCATAGCTCCCTCGGAGCCAAGGGCTTACATCGCCAGTGCCAGCACTGCTGGAAGTCTTACGAGAGGTATACAACAGCGTGCAACAGAAATACAAGTAACTAGATTAGACAGTGAAATCCATTTGAAATTAACTGGTGAGTAATCAACCTGACGAAGTTTATGATCCCTGAACTAAGCGTAATACAAAGGTACAATGTCAGCAATAAGGTGGTAACAGCTGATGAGAGCACCGTTCTGCAAGGAAGACGAAATCCTTTCTTCTCTAGCTGGAGGCAAAGGTAGCATCAGACAATTTCAATGGCAACAAGTGCACTTTCTCTTGAATGGTTCTAAAAGATTAAATTAAATAATGCCTTTGCTCTTTGAGTAACCTTTGGTAATTGCTGGCAGAAAAAAGTATTTGCAATGCTTTGACTTGAGTGCAGCATGTATCAAAATTTATATTGAAATATTTGAGCAGTAATAGGAACAACTTGCAGGAGAAAATGTGTTTATTTACAAATGCATAGAAACTACATTTAAAGTAACATTAGGGAAGCAAAATTAAGTCATGAAAAAATTATAGTGGGCTATTTCCCCCATAATTCCTTGTTCTTTAAAAACCACAAAACAAACACACACACACAACAAAAAACAAAAAACTCCTTTCACCTGAAAAGTATCGGACATAAAATCCACAGAACTAGAAACTGATTCATTCTACCAGAAATAAGAAGCAAACCTTAACTCAGCTCTAGGGTCAAAGCTGCAATTTCCAACAAAGAAACTCAGTTCTCCCCAGCCTAGGCTCATTCCAGTTTAGGAAATCTTCTGTTGCTTCATTCTAATTTCATAGTCTTTATTTCAACTGAATGTCAGCAAACATTAAACACTGTAGTACTTTTAAAATAATTAACCCTTGAAACGCCGTGGGGGACAAAGGCAACTTGTCAATGTTTCTCTGCCTCCACAACTGGCAGAAAAGCTGCTGCAGTCCTTGAATTCAGCCAAGCCCTGCTGACTCGCAGCTACTCATGATCTGGCTCATGACATCAGACTTATTTTCTTGCAATTTTGATCTGGGACAAAAAGCCATAAAGGGCCATGAGAAATTACAAAGTGGGAGTCTTCTATCAGTGCCGTTAAAAACCCCACCTGTGTTTCTCTTGCCCCACACTGAGCAGAGAACCCCTCCGAGCTTTTTCTGAGCCAAGACGGGGCCAGTAGAGGGTCTATTCAAGCACTTCAGAGATTAGTTTGGGCATCTGTCCCACTATTACCCTGACAGTCACAGGAACTGGCCATTTACTTCTCCCTAATGTCCCAATTTCCCTCTCCAACTTACAACTTGTCTGAACAAAACATCAGACCTCACCAAGCTGGTAAGCAATTCTTCAGGATCATTACTGCGTCCCATTTTTTGTACGTTCAGATTCTTCTAGGTGCTCCTGAAACAACTTCTCCTCCTCACCGTGCTCTGTCTCACTGGGAGCCGCACTCATTTCTTTTAAAGCTCTTCGTTATTTCATTGCCATCTTATCTGACATCCACCTGACCCCTGCAAAAGCACAGCTACTACGTTTATAGTTTGATCCTGCCTCGAGAAAAGAACTTTTTTCCTTTTTCAAATAAGCACTATATGAGGAAATTAATTGGTAGAAAAACAGTGCTTTCTATTATTGTTACTCAAGTCTTAAGTACTGAAAATATTTATGATCACCCTCCTACACAGAAAAAAAACCTGAGCTCCTCTCACAGCACAAGATGGAGAAAACTTGGAGAATGATTTCTTTTGGTTTCTCTCTTCCCTCACTGGTTATAGCAAAACAGATTGAGTAACCTGCCTGGTCCCTGCCAGCCATGTGTCTTGTCCTGAGAGGAGGACATGCATGCTAAGGAATAAACAAATCCAAAACACCTGAAGAGTAGCTTCAGTAAAGGTGAAAGAAAACCACAAGCTACTCAGGGAAAGAAATCTCTTACTGGGGAACGAGGAAAATGCATTTCATGGCGTCCACCACCAGCACGAATCTAGCAAAGCAGAATATTGACGTAGAAGGTGTGCAGCTTGTTGGCAGCAAAAACAGAGCATTTCTAACCACAGATTTGTACATGGTGCTACTCACACATGAGGAACTTTTTCCATCATTCCTAAGGAATGGCAGGAGGTCCCAGTTCTCATAAAAACTCTTTTCCTAGCTGCTAATGTCAGGAAACCCTTCCAAGATTACCATTACCTCCTCAGCAATACTCTGGCAGGCAGGACTGCCCTTCTGCCATCAGCGTTGTTTTCCCAAGGGGGAACGGCTCTAACCTAAAAGAGGGCAGATCTAGATTAGATATTAGGAAGAAATTCTTCACCATGAGGGTGATGAGGCCCTGGCCCAGGTTGCCCAGAGCAGCTGTGGCTGCCCCCTCCCTGGCAGTGTTCAAGGCCAGGCTGGATGGAGCTCTGAGCACCCTGGGCTGGTGGAAGATGTCCCTGCTGATGGCAGGGGGGTTGGAACCAGATGATCATTAAGGTCCCTTCCAACCCAAACCATTCTATGATTCTATGTTTCCTCAACACAACCCTCTCTTCGGCGCACAGTACCAGATCCAGCCCTCTTTATTTTGTATCTTTTCACCAGAATCACGTCTCCTCAACAAAAGCCCTTCTCAAGCCCCATTTATTTTTGCTCCACGGTTTCAATCAGAACCCGGCTATGTGTAAATGCACCGCTACCCGCGTTTCCCACACCAGCGCCGCTCAGCGTGGCCCGAAGTGCCACAGGAGTTCGAAGGCTGAGGAACGCCAACAGGTACATCACCTTACCAGAGGAGAACCCTTCACTAGGGCTGCCAGCTTCCCTCACAATTACTCGTCTTCTACTTAAGATTACGGCAAACTTTTGCAAACTTTCTAAAAGCACTCTACTTTTTACCTCTAAAGGACCGGCACTGAGCTGGGTTTCCCTCTAACAAATTCCAGACATGGTTTCAAGTCTGCGTTACAACAAGCGCCTTCGGCTACACTGTTCAAACTGTTTGAAATCAAGTTAAACAGCGAGAAGAACAGAGCTACGTTTGAATCCGAGTAGGTTAAAAACCCAGAAAACAAATATGCTACGTGAGTAACGACTCTAGCTGTGCATGCTGAGACTCTTTAGCATGCATATTTATAACGAGGATTTACTGCGAAACTGTCAGCGCATCTTAATACTAAAGAAATTCAAACTGAATACTGAAAGAGACAAAGATTGCTTGAAATTCAGCTAAATGTGTGCTTCTATCTGATCTAGCAGCAAACCAAAGGAAAAAAGGTTTCAATTTCAGTGGGTGGTACAATTTTCTGACAGAGGGAAATAAATTCTCATTGAGTATGACTGACATTTCTGTAAACTGTGTTAGCTTTGTTTCCAATCATCACATCAAAATACATTTGGGTGTTTCTATTCAGATCAGCACCATAATCAAAAGCCTAGAAAACACCTCCTTTCTACTACACCATTTTGAAGACATCTCTTCATTTTGCATTATGACTCCCCTCTGATCTTGAAACCTACAATATTTAATTAAAAAAAAATCCTTCCAAAAGCCAGGGCCAGTTTTCTTCATCATTTTTACAGTATTTCAGGTGTGACAAAACAACTTTTCTTTTTAAATGCTACATTGTCTTACAAATATTCATTATTTGAAAAAAATCTGTGCTCTCTCTAAACATCAGGCAGTTTTTGAACTGTGATTACTTGCAGAAAGTCATTTTCAACCCTAGCAACCTACAGAAATGCTGCTCGCTATGTCCATGTTGAAATCTGAGCAGCAGGCAGCGGGAAAGCTGTACAAAGGTCACAAGGATGATTTGATACTAACGTCATGGTTTCACAGCTTGTCAATCTATCATGAAAATTCCCCGTCGAGGTTCACAAGCAGGTCCAACCAGACAGGAGTTTCTCTCCTCTCACATGCACCAGGAAACCAGCCTTCCTTACGCCCTTCTCCTGTCGTTGCCTGGAGCCACGGTATCCAAGACGCTGGTTTATTCCTTATTTTCAGCAAATGCAGTTCTGCTCAGAGGTGCTACCACAGAGAAAACCAGCAGATCTAGAGCAAAGGGAGGTGGCCCAGTGCTCAGCCTGGGGATGGCTGATCCCAGTGAAGGAGGAAGGGCAGCAGCAGGGAGTCACTTTTTTTAATACTGAAAGAGAACCATGCATCTGCTAGAGTCACAGCACGGCATGCTGGCCTGTAACCTCGTGTCTCTAACTCTGGAAGTTCTTTGATGTAAGCACACCCAGTTCCTGAACTGCTCAGACGTTTTGGCACTCAGTTCCGAGGCTTCTGATGCTTATGATTTATCCAGCTGGCCATTGATTTATATTGATGTAAGCCAACCATCCAGTTCAAAGATTCAAGTACCAGTACCAGATTTACGGCTTCTTTAAAACATCTTCAACAACCCGTTGTCTAAACTACAACAAGAAATTAACTTTTGAATTCATTTCCCTGGATTTTAACTGACCTTTCTGAAAATGACTGCAGGGATTCAGCAGCAATGATTTGAGATCATCTTGGTTGGCCACCCTCTTGCACGTTCCTGGCCACTTCCAGTATTAAGACCACAGTAAACACATTTTTCTGCCTCAAAGCCATTTATTAGAAGAAATTATCTTCTGGGACCAATGGCACAAGGTCAGAAGACAGCGGGTGAGTGACTGCTCATGCACTTCAGAAGGGATTGGTGCTAAATATTCACACCTAAATAGCCTGTGTAATTACTGGTTAATTTCCAAATATTAAGGATGTTTAAATTAAATGTCATTTACTTACAAAGAATAAAAGCAAGAAGAGATTGCGGAAAAACTGTGACCTTTTGAAGCATCACTTGGCTTCGCATGGATGCAGCCTCCACCAGGACGCGGCCACGTCTGTGCGAGATGCCTTATTGCACAGGTGGCAGGAGCACTGTTCAGCAGAGACAGAGCCTTCACACGCTAATGTTCAGATGTCCGCCTTGCCATTTAAGTGACCAAATTATCACCTGATGGACCAACAGGGCAAACTGCAGGCTCAAATCCCTCACCTGCCAATACAATTTATCACCTGTATTTGAAAACCAGGCCTCTGCACATTTTCTCCTAAATAACACGTCAATCTCAAGCCTTTTGCTTACCATAAGCAAACGACTTCAGCGATTGCTCCGTTCGTAGTGTGTGAGCATGTGTGGTGCTGCATTCCCAACGGTCTCTGCAGTCCAGCTTGGCTCCAGTGACATGGACAACACTACTGTTTAGTTACGTGGTCACACCGCTCACAGACATGCAAGGATAAGGACAGTGAAGGTGCTGGGCGGATCAACAGCAGCTGTGTAGATGTGCAGCAGTTCCAGAAAAACGTGCTGAGTTTATGAAGTCCATGGCACAGTCTTGCTTTAGTAGGATGTCCCAAACTTTAGCAGTCCCGAGTGGCTGGAGTATTTATGAGCAGAACACCAGTGTGGTCAGGTAAAACAGCCCTTACTGGGTAAAAAGAATTTACAGGAAAGCCATTTGCTATCCAAGAGAGCAATAAAGCAGTTCCTGAGCTACAAATATTTACAGGCAGAACCAAGCTTGGAGCTGTGAGTTACTGGCGGGTTGTGACTATGGTTTCAAAGAGCTTTCACCTCACCAGCTGCTCCGCAGCAGCAATCAGAGCAAACCCTTCAGCTCCTATCTGGAAGAATTAAGTCAAAAACTGGTTTTAAAAGTGAGACAATATGTGCATTTTGTCAGCTGTACAGCTCGGTATAGGCAAAGCGAAAAACAGACTAAGAGAAGTGAAAAACACTCGTATGAACATTTGATGATGATGAACATACGATTAATGTGAAAGATAACAACCAGTGAACTGCATTTTTAGAAATAAGTATTTCCCTCCAGCCAACTACCACTCACACTTCAGAAGTCGAACACAGAAATGGAAAATAAATATTATCTAGCATTTCCACATGCTATTGATTTAGTTCAACAAACAAGCACAAAGAATTTTGAACTATATTACCACTGCATCTGTATACATATCACGATGGTAAATAGAAAACATCTGCTACACCCCTGAACATGTATGGTGGAATGGTGGTGGAACGGTGGGAAAAGTCCCCAAAGCTGCTCTCCGTAAGCACTGAATGAGTTGGTCCTGAATCACTTTTTTCTTTAAGAAGCTGAGGACACAGTGGGATTTCTGCAGACATCAGCTGACGTGATGTGCAACTGCAGCAGAGTACTTTGACTTGCATCAAGATTTAGCCTAGAGTTAAGATAGTTCAGTGATAAGGGATGTCGAGAGAGAAGACCATGTTGCCGTCGCCTAACTGACCTGCTTTAAGCATCAACTCAATGAAGCTGGGAATAAAGCCCCACAGTTGGTAAAAATGCAGAAAATTAAAATAAATATTTGACAACGTGCAACAACTTATTATTTCTGATTTGAGTTAGAGCAGATGAGGTTATCGGTCTCCTTTTTGTAATTGCAGTACTTTGAGTAAACTGGTAGTGGCCTGAAAGGAAAAAAAGCAATTGCAATCAAACAGAGCAAGACCTCAAAATAGTGCAAGAGAGAGCTTCCCCTGTTGCGCAGCATTCTGGAACACCAGAGCTACTGTCAGCACAGGCTGGCACTAAAATCAGCCATTTCTCTCAGCTCTTCTCTGCTTGCTGTGAAAAATAATGATCTGTTGATCTTGGTTTGTCATTCAAACTGTGTACCCACGAAGTCAGCATCTGTCTCTTTACTGGATCTTCTTCTGTGATGTTTACCAACTGTCAAAACAAAACAGAAACAAAAATACAAGAACAAAACTTCCAGATATACTTTTAAAGTGACTTTTGTCCAAGGGCCCTGATGATAATGGCCAGAGGTCAAAAAACACTCATCCGTAATGATATTGCGACCACATCTATGTCCACCCAGAAAACCATGAATTTATATCGTACTGCCATTATCAGTGCAATTTAGAGTGGGGTTTTTTGCACTTTCATTATGGAAAGTGAGCGCGAATGGCTTGTGCTCAGTTACAAAGCAGAAGGCAAAGCTTTGCAGGACAAATTCACAAAAACAAAGAACCTAACTTTCACAATAATACTTGTTTGATCATCATCCCATTTCTTACGGCAGCAGATTAGCAGCTGTTCTTTCCCCCTCCCAAATGTGAAAGCTTTCCAAGTACTTCCCTGTCAGTGGATATTTCACCTCACACGATGTCATACCTCTTCCACAAACACAGTGAACAACGTATCTAACTGGCCAGGACCAAAGTCTGAGATTTGCAAGTAAAGAAACCACTGCAGCTACCGCAAGATACACGCTAACGGAAAGGATCAAAGCTTCCACTGGCAAAGCCAGTGCAGCAGGCGTGAGCGCAACAAGCTTTGCTTTGCGTGGGTATGGCTGAAGTGGATGTCCAAGCAGCCTTGTTCAGTTAGTGGATCTTTAAAAAAGAATCAGACATTTTCTGAAACAGGAGCTGAGCCGGGCCGGGGAACACCACGCCGAGCAGAGCAGAGGGTCCTGTGTCTGGGGCAGAGAGAGGCAGAGAAAAAGGCACTTGTGGCTTTGGCTGGGCAAGGGAAGAGCTTTGCTTTGTTTTACTTGAGGATTTTGCCTGAATTGGTTTGCCTGAATTAATAAACAGTTCCCTGAAGAGAGGGCCAGAATGAGATTGATTTGCTTACGGGATTTCAATTCTCCTAAGTGGGAGAAATCTGTCAACTACCTCAGCACTTATTAGACCCATGAAGCCAAGAGAATCCCGTTGCTTTGGCAGGAACCAAGTTATCACAACTTTCCAAAACCAGCCAAAAGGAAGTCTCCAAACTGCAAGATATTTGAAGTCAATGACTTCTTCAGACTTAAAAGAAAAAAAATTGAAATGCATCAGAAAAGCATACAAAAGCATTTCCTCTAACCACCAGTGACCTTCCCTTCCCTTCAACAGGGCATAACTGACCTGTATGGTAACACGTCCTGCAGTCCCCACCGCCGAGTAATGGTAAGAAAAGCAAGTCATCTCCAGACCCACGTGCAGGAAGAGGCAGCTGCAGCAGCAAGGCACAGATTTACGCCAAGGACAAGGCAGACGAGGAATAAAACAGCCCTCGACACACCCCTGCAATATGAACAACACTGGGGAGCCAGAACTGATCCGTAACATTCTCCAGTTGTCGGTGGCTGGAATTTGGGAGAACAAGTGAGAGCAGGGATGGACACCGCACCGGGCCCATGCGAGTGGACCTGCAGCCCCACAGACTCTACTCATTTCCAACGATGGCTACCAGGCCCCGGTGCCCGCCTGGAGCTCACTGCGCTGCTCCCACCAGCTTCCCTTCATAGCCTTTTGTGTGGTGGGTCAGGAGGAATCCTGGCTGGAAAGCTGACACTTTAGACAGAGACAGGAGAGCTTGGGAAGAAAGAAAGATGCAGGGAAGTTGCAAAAAGCTGCAAGGTGTGCCTGTAAGTGATATTTAAAAGTGGATTTCCCCCCATTTTTCTGCCATGTGGCTAGACTATCTCTATGAGTGTGCTAACAAGTTTTACATGGTGCAGCTGGAGAATGGAAGGAGCCCGAGCCAGCCCCTCCTGCCTCACAGAAAATACTCTGTCCTCCCTCCCCGTCGGCGCCAGGGACACTTCAACAAAGCGGCGCCGGGACTGGCGCTGCCGTGAATCAGCCCTCTGTGCCCAGCTGCCTCGCCGGGCTCAGGGATGCTCCCTCCGACACATTCAGACATTCACTCGGCTTTCAGCCGCTCCGCACCACCAAGGGAAGGGGGGGGAAGCGAAGGGAAGCCTTCACGCTCCCTGCAGCTTAGCCAGTGCCCTGAGAAAGGCAGACGGGGCTTGCGAGCCCAGCGCGTGGCCCTGGGGCTCGGGGCAGCGAGGAACAGCCGAGGCAGGCACGGCCTGATTCTGCCAGGACCGATCCTAGCCATCGGCAGGTTTGAAATATCTTGCCTTTATGCAAAAAGCCTAATTATTGATGGTCTTGATTAGGCCATGTGTTATCATTAAAATCATTCTAAAGGCACAGATCATTTATTTAGTATGAATTTTGAGTTATTGTGAGAAAATGAAACGACTCATTTTACGAGTACATTTATCCTCATCTTCCTAGGAACCCTCTGGGAAGGCTTATCTAACACCCCTCCCCCTTCCCACTCTCCATTGCATCCCGGAGGGAGATAACGAGGCGCATAAAGAATGTGCTCATTGATCAGCAAGACCGGTGGAATCGTTAACGAGGTTTGGATGGCAGGACGGCACACGCAGGGCCCTAGAGCGCTCTCCACAGAAGGCCCAAAGGAAAAGGTTCCTTAAATGCAGCAAAAGTGGCCCACTCTGTCCTGTAATTGGGCTCCCTAGAAAGATATTTCCATATGAGACAGGAAAGTTTCAGCTGTGAAGGTGAAGGAGCAGAAAGAGATTAATTACCCAGATGAAAGAAGGCAGGCGCTCAAGTTGGCCAGCACTAAACTCTCCCCTACTACTTTGCCACTACAGTAAATAAGATTTGGTTGGACAGAAACAACATCTCTACAAGTTTTTTCTTTCTAGATGATCTGAAAACAGATCCTAGCCTGGAAATTCTCTTTCAAAGAATTCTGGAGTTTCAAAAACTCAAACCATATTTAGGCAAAGACAGAAGATCAAGGAGGTCAGCCTGCTCCTGATACATCCTTGTGAAACGCAAGTTGTCTTTTGGGTTTCCAGCAGAGTATGACAACATCTCTACGTAGATCTACTGAAAGATCACTTCGCTAGCTACAGACTTTTGGGGAGGCATTTTTAGGTGCTCAAGTGACGAGGCTGGTTCTTTGGTGGTCCCCCAACACTGCACCGGGAGAGGTAGCCCCTTTCAGACCACAGCTGGAGGTGCCCACGTTGCTGCTGAGCTGTTCTCTACAGAGGAGCGTTTCTTTTTGTTGATCACACAGACCCGATTGCTGTCTGGAGATGAGAGTATCCCCCAGACTGATGAAGCCCACTGTTTCAAAGTCTCACCTTACACGCAGACAGGAGGTGGAGACACCCACCCGTGCAATGCAAATCCTTCTTGGCAGGATGATACACAAGCAATGCTGCACACATAAGAGATGAACTGGTGAAAACTTCTTGACCAGACGTTAGAGAGCAAGCAATCAATAGAAGCACACTTTAGGTTTTGCAGATTAATCAAAGTATTTTATGGGAACCCTGACGACAGTGTCCAGGAGCTTCAGCTACATCCTTGATAACAATTCAGTACACTCCAACAAGAGTTCAGGCAATTGGCTTATAAATTACTAAATGACCAAAACCACCACTCTCTGACTGCCCAGTATTACTGCTTGAAGCATCCGATTTGTTCCTCTTTACAATCCACTGGGTAAATTGGTTTGATGGACTCCAGCTCTCCTTATCTATTTCATTTCATCTGACCATCTGTGGTCAGGTGTTACAGCAGGGAGCCTGCTTTCTGCGGTACTTAGCAGTTAATGAAAGAAAAAAAAGGAGATGATCATTAATCACTTTGAAATTGTCTCCTTTTGTTTCACGAGGGAAACAGCAGAGTTAGCAGGAACAGGGCAATCCAAGGGAGGAAGCACAAGAGACCGACTCCATCCCTGCCAGACAATCCCTATGCTTGCCAGCAGCCAGATTAACAAGCAATGTGGTACAGATTAACACCTGTACATAGTTTAGAGGGCACGTAAATTATTTCACTGTTAGTCTGTCTTGAGTTCAGAAAAAAAAACAACCCACAACCCTTTTGCTATTGTTCTCTACATTTAGAGAATGAAGTTCATACCTCAACAGCATTTTTAAGAAGCAGCCACAAATATAACAACACTGAAAGAGAGATGACAACTCAAAAAACTCCGAAGGACACAGCAGGATTTTTTTTAAAAAGACAGATATACCAAGCAAATATGATTACTGTTGCCAAAACTCAGTAATTCACTAAAAGCTGTTGAAAACAGCCTATGTAATAATAATGCAAAACAAATACAAACACTCATACAAGCAATATTCACAAACTCTGCCATGCTTGTCAGAAGATGAATTTCCATGCTCCAATCACGTAATACTGGTAACAAAAGCTTATACATGCTTCTGAGGAGGAAAGAATTAGTTACTACTGACTCCAGTGGTTACTAATCCCAGAAATCATTACTAACTTGAGCACTACTTGCATACACAAATAGTCCCTCTGCTTCGAAATGCTGGGAAGCAGCAGGCAGGCATTCTGGCTGGCTGCATCCCTGTGAATGCCCACTGTCCTGCTTATCATCAGGCAGGAATCTCTCCTCTCTGTTCCTGCTGCACAGCCGCTCCCTTTCTCCTCTTTCTATAGAGGAGAACAAAGGTTCTTACAGAAGCTAAAAGGAACAAAAGGGGAAAAGAAAAACCACCCTCACTCCTGTGGAAGGCAGAAGTCTACATAAGTAAAAATTTCTCCCATTGGGTATGTGGTGTGGCTCTTGTGCAGATACTGGGTATAAAAAGCACAGCGAGCTTCTCCTGAGTGAAGGTCACAGAGCCAGGGTCTCCATCCCAGCGTCCCTGTTCTGCATCACGCGGTCACCGTAAGCCGCAGCACATCACAGCACTCACCTGGCAAGGCAGACGTTGCAGATTTAAGATAAGCAGGAGCTTTAGAGAGATGGCTCACCCTGCGTGATAACTATTTTTAGTATCTACACCTTTGCCATATTTTTATATTAGTAAATTGTAATACAGAAAAATATGAACGTAGTATCCAATATTATTATTCATTTCAGAACCGGATGCTAAAGAAAATTAGATTCATATATAGTCTGCCCAAGAGCAGATCCTTTACCATCCTAAGGAACTTCTTTGTCGGTACAACAACGTGACACAGGGAACAAACAACAGTTTGCAGAAACACTTAAACTAATGTCGTATCATTATTCAAGGCCTCTAAGGCAACAAGGCATAAAGTAGCATCTTTTGAAAACTCTAAGTTATCGGCCACTACTATTCATTAAGACTTAGGTTTCCAAGCATTTCTGAGGTGGCACTAGAAACAGCTACCCTAAGCTTGCTGATGGGTTTTTCTTGTGGCTGCTCTGAGTGCTTACATTTGTGAGCGTCAGCTTTCATTTTCTTTGACTGTTCTTATTTACAGCAATCGATGCTGCTGTGACTAGCAAATGGTCATCACAAGTTTACCTACTAATGTGAATGCAGAAGTCACCCCAGCATTTTGGGTTATCTGGACATTTTGAATACCTTATTCTAAATATCAGGATAATTATTTCTCAATCAAGCATTTATGTGATGGTCACAGCAATTAATACAGCACCTTTCCATTATTTCTGCATGCTCCATTTCCTTTAAGTGTGGCAAGCATGTGAGATAATCACCTCTTCAGGACAGCTGGAAGAAAAATGCTGCACCACCATCCTGTGTCCTGGCCACAATTAGTAATTACACTGACAAGAGGATTAACACGACACAGCCTGGTATGAAAGGGAACGTAGGTCCAGTACGCTGCGCCCTTGGCATCTCAGTGTTATGGAAATGGATACCTAAACTAAGAATTTCTCTTAATTTTGTAAAAACCTCTGTGCAATGTTTTTTCAATCCAAGTATCTTTTATTTTCAGACCAGAGACATTAAATCCAGCTGCTGCTAGGTTCTGTTTTTAACCTAGACTTTATCTCTTCATCCAAAAATACAGTAAAACCGAATCAGACAAAGAAAGCCTCCCCAGACTCCTACACATCTTTCAGGTCATCAACCAGCTACAGAGAGCTGGTCTCAGCTCTTCCCAGCAGGTGACGACAAGGTCTACAGTGCTCGCCCTAATGAGCCCTCCAGACATTTCAAGCCGCTCTGGCTACCTTTCCAGTCCACAGGATGGGTACAGAACAAGGGCGCTGGGCTCTGGCCGAACGTAACAAACATCGCTTTGTCCACAGGCTATGGATCTAGAAAGAGAGGGACAAAAGAGAGACAGAGAACTGACCCTCCTTACTGTTACAGACACAATGTTTAGCAAGCTCATTCTGGAAGGATGGGAAATTCATTAAGTTCAAGTCAATTAACTTCAGACGCAGGTGCAGAATCCCACTGATTTCTATTTTCTGTGTGTGCATAAATGCACATGTGAGCACATGCGTGTGTACGTGCTTCCACACGTGTACAAGAACAAGGCGAGGGGAATATTTCTCCAACCTGCACCACTGGTAAAACAGTCCGAAATTTGTCACAAGTTGTGGGCCTGCATAACAAGCCTTGAATCTCCAGCTGTCGGAGTAACTACAGGAGGGAAACGACCTCAGAGGGTTTTGGCATCACTCCCTTGGTAACGGGAACTAATTCTTTGTTACCATTCCCTCGAACTTACTCTGCTCCTCTTTCCAGTGCGGGCAGATGACAGCTTCTCACAGTGCTGATTATCACCACGGTCTGGCAGGGAAGATGCAGCAGAAAACTGTTTCTTGGCATTTACCCTTCATCTCCTGCCCACTGCAAGGCCTCTGCTCCTGCTCCACAAAACGCACTTTGCACTTCCGTGCAAACTATCTATAAGCTTTCTGGAAGACACAAAGCCTGACTTGCAGCTCCTGCTTTCTTCTTCTCTTACTTTAGGGGCATTGAACCTGTTTTAACCACCTAATAATGGGTAAAACTTCTATTAAGTGAAACCACAACCAATTCCTCAGAACACAATGGCTCTACTGGTAACATCTTTATTATTAAGCTTTTAGATGTACCAAATAACGCTGTGAACACCTCCGTACTAGCTACTACAACAGCCTTTAATTTCAGGTAATTTTTTTTTTTCCCCTTAATAATTAAGTAACTATTTTGCCCATCGCTGGTCAGCTTTCCCCCTGACAGTATACCCACTCTTGAAACCTCTTGGACTGTACACTGAAAATCCCAAACCACGCTGCTGGCATCACTGGGTAAGTGGGCATTTTGCTGGTAATGTGTCTGGAGAGGCATGGATAACTCATGGGATTAAGCTAAGAATTTTTCCAGATTATTTATCATAAGTGTATGACAGTCTTCAAATTTGCCCAAAAAACAGCATATGCAAGATGTATACATTATGAACTCAATTTATCATTATTGTATATTAGCATTTGTCCATCTCTAACAAACAAGTAGCCTGAGGAAATCAGTGGGATTTTTCACCAACTTAGAATAAAGCTTGTCTGTAACTACCTTGATGAACCAGCTCTAATGTTTCTTCACTAGAGAGACTTCAGAATAGATATGCAACAGACTGAATAAAAAAAAAGTTTCAGTTTTATCAATGCCTCAAGCAATTTTATTTACTACATTACAGATCATTCCTTTAGTATACAGCACTTAGTGCAACAGGGTGCTGGCCCTGATTGGGATTCGGAGACATTACAGTTGCAAGTAAACAAGTAAAACTGGTTAAAAAAAAAAAAAAACAAACTCCAACAACAAAAAACACTCTAAAGAGGAAAAAGAGGTCTACTTCTAAGCCATAACTATGGTAGCAAGGAAGTTAATAAAACTGCAATAAAACTGGCAACCCCACACAAACCCCAATCTGCTATTAATGGAATGGAAAATGTTAACTTTTCTATAGAATTTTTAAAAGCTCAACACCACTCCCTGATACAGTTACATATTTGCTACATAATTAGGTTAGAAAGCCCTGGAGGAAGGTCTTACTTTTGTGCCATATTCCATTATGTCCCTACAATAGCCTGCTATAGATTTTTCAGCCACATTTAACTCTCTAAGACTTTTTCAAAAGGTTATTCAGAAATAGCCACTTCCACATGCATAAAAAGGAGCAGACCCACCAGACAGCAGGTTCACAGCAGCAATCAGCGCGTGTACCAGAGTTTTTTAAGCCTGAGCAATGGGAAATAACGGCAGCTGAGCGATCGGCAGGTCACGCACCCGTGGAGGAAGGCTGCTGGATGCCCAGAGACACAGCAGAGAGGATCCGGGGTCACTCTGTCAGTCTCAGGATTTAAGGACAAAAGCAGTTATGAAGAATCCACGTCCAGAGGCTTGCGGACAGGTCTCTATACAGGCCAGATAGCTCTGTGAGTGGTTTTTCCATTAACGTACGTTTTTGCAGTTCAGCATGGAACTACTTTAAAGCCTTACAAACATCACCACAGGTAAATCCAGGACCCTAGACAAAAGGGCAGTGGTTTTATTCAGTGACAGCCTGTAAGGAGAGTCTCCTTGCACCAGTAAATCCTACGTTCCCACCATGCCTCCCGAGACAACGCGCTGCACACATCAGTGGGCCCCGAGGGTTTCACTGTTCTGAACCACCTTCTGGAAACATCTCTACCGCAACCGGCACGCCCGGGAGAGCAGCAGACCATGTCCACCCCAGACAGCCCGGCCGGCCGCGCTCCCGGTGCTGGGGATTGGCGTGCTTCAGGCACAGGGTCTCCAAACACACCATCGCGGGGGCAAATTACAGCCAGAGAAAGTGAAGAGAAAGAGAATGAACTAAAACTACTTAAAAGTGGGGTGAGAGGGGGCAAAATAAACTCAGATCGGTATTACACTGTGCTGTGGTTTTCACAGAGGCAGCGCGTGGCAGCTGAATAATTTTAACCATGAATCTCGCTCCTCGGTGGAAAGCAGTCACGTTTGGTCAGCAGCTGCTGTTCTACACTGAACTTTCAATTTGGTGAAGTGTCAATCTAGGTGGCTTTGTTGGAAACCAATGAGGTGAGATTATTTGAGCAATTATGAACCAGAATGAATTGGTACATTTGAGAAACCTGCAAGCAAAAAAACCCCAATAATAGAAGAGAACTCCTTTCATTCTTCAGCAAAAACACTGGTTACAAGCTTTAAATACTAGAGACGCAGGTCATCCCGCAGAACATGCACGCAAGTCTTATTTTTAAAAATTTTTCATAGTCATGGCAAAAGTCAAAAACATTTGGGGTATTTTCTTGGTTTTATTTTGCTGACAGTTTTCTTGCCACATCAGGATTTGCCACTGTTATGCTTTGGTTTTCAGAAAGTGTGACAAATTTGCATAAAACCACCTTTCAGCTTTGTGCCTGCAGAGGATCCAGCAAGTTGCTGGCAAAGCCCTTTGTTTATAAAGCGTACAAACTGAGACACACGTTAATGTAAATTAAGAACAGACAAGGATTCTTCCACATTTCAGCATTTTTTGGTCTATATTTTCATATCAAGTGCTTAAGAGAACAGGCAGGAAATGTTATAGTAGCCAGCGACGGTAAAACAACCAGGCACATGTCCTTACTGGGAAGGGACTGTATTTCTGGGGAATACAAATGTGGGGAGTTTATTTACCAGAGAGTAGCATATACTGGCCTTGATCCAGCAAAGGAAGTAAATAAATCCAGACTAGCTAACTGCATTGAGGACAGATGACCGGGCTGCGCCCTGCATCTCCCGCTGCACGAAGCGAGTACCTACCCCTGGACTCCAAATCTCTGCCATGGCCTGGCACAGCACAGCTCAAACTATTCCTGAGGTGAGCAAAGTCACACCCCGCCGCACTCCTTCAAACTCCAGCAAGTTTCTTAAGCTTTAGCTTGATGAAAGAAAGAAAGAAATGCTTCTGTGCAGATATGCTGGATGGGTTAGACACGCTGGGTACCTAGAGCCAGGTCCTGCGCGCTTCACCGACCCTGCGTGTTCCGACACAGGCAAGGCTGCAGCGTGCAGCTTTCCTCGCAAAGCAATTAAACACCGGCGAGTTCAGCTCGACGTCTCGTTCGCGTCAGTGTTTCCTCAGAACTGCCTGGCCAACGTGCTACAGACAGTGTTGGCGATTACCACCAACTTCTGCTTTGGTTAAACCGGGAATCACGCCACCTCCTTAGCTCACGTGTGCTACTGAGTTCCTACGGGAGCAGGATCACCACTTGTAAGGTGCATTGGGTGGGGAAAGAGAAAACCAGCAGCTGCTAAGCACTAATAAAACTCAGAAACCAGCACACTACAGCCCTCTGCCTTGGTGCTTCAGCCGAGAGCTTCCCGTCAGCCCCACAGTTCGGCTGCAGACGTCACCTCCACTCTGCGAGCTCCATGGAAACTCTGGGATGTAATCGGGAAACACAAGTGCACCTGCTGAAAACTGTACTTGTGCTTCGAGTGCCCAAGGTCAGGGAGTTTCTTTATTCATGAGATTTTGGCTTTCCTTCTCGGAGAAGCAAGGCCCAACAAAGGTGTTTTTCCAGCATCCTGATTCAAGTACCCGCAAGGCACACAGCAGAGAATAGAAATTCTTCTAATTAGAGACCACTTTTCAAAAAAATGTAGCCCTTGCTGCTGTCTTGCACAAGGTCATATGCTAAGTGGCTGGTGAACAAACCGATCTGCTAACTTTCGGCAGAGCGAAGAATTAAAATCCAATTTAACTTCAGTACCAACCCTGGTATTTGACACTGTCAAAACAATTATCTGTTTTAAAGCAACAGCAGACTATGAGTGAGGCAGCAAAAGAAAACTGGCAACGAAATGAGACACTGTCTGTTTTTTCTTAAAATTAGACTACTTTCTCAGAAAAAGGTCGATCAATAATATTAATTAAGCAAACCGTTAGTTCTAAGTCCAGTATTTGTAGTTCTGCTGGATTACTAGCTTGGATTTTAAAGTTTAAATTAATAACTGAAGGATTTCCTTGGGTATATTCTTCATATTAAACATGCAGTGCCCAAAATACCTTAAACACACCCTAAATTTTTTTCTCTCTCCTCCTAATACTGAACTTGGTGCATAACAAATTGCTTAGACTGATGAACAGGTAGAACGGTATCAGTATTCCTGTGATTTTATACCTTGCAGTTACTGTTCAGTAAAAATAATCAACTGTAACCATCCAGTATCTCTTCTCAAAGATCATTAAGAAATTACTCTTAGAAATTAATCATTTTTCATATTAAAATACAACTGGCAGTAGTACTTTACTGCTCACTACCGAACGTACCACTGTTTTTCTGCTTAGTTCCTACCCTATTTTTCTCAATGCAGCATTCATCATGAAATAATCAGGACAGTAAGCACTAAATTTTATGTCATCATGATGTTCTATGTAAACAGTTCATCCGACGTTTTGACATGCACTATAAACCCATACTGAAAATAAAGTAGCTGGGAAATACCAGCTAAGGTGAAGGATTTCAGCAAAGTAGGAAAAAATGTTCTGAGCACAACTGGCAGGTCTTGGCCACTGAATAAAATCAATATTTTTATTTTAAATTATCTTGGAACTGAAATAAAATCCACTTCTGTCTTAGCTACCAATTTAATTGATATTGATAGTTCCATGTGCTCAGTCTTTAATAAACATTAAATTCCTGCTAGAATAATCATTTAGTCATCAAGGATTTGCTTCTGATTTACACTTCTGCTCAAACACAGAATTGGTTCCACTGCTGTCTTTGTGACTACTGACGCAAGGAAGGGCTGCACAAGTTTTGCTGTAACAATTAAAGAATATTTTTTCAGCTGCATGGCCAACGAATGAAAGGAGAAAAAATACTGGTGTCACACCTAAAAATAAGCACCTTTTCCCCCGCAGTGAACTACAGAGGGAAATCGATTCCAAACAAATGAAAGATGTTATTTAGGTCAAAACAAAAATATTTTGTACTTTATTAAATGCGATTAATTTGGTTTTTTTATTTGGAATGTTTACAATTCAAGTTTGAATCTACAGTCTAAGGTGCTCATGACTCACAACTTTTAAAACCAGTGTGAATGTGATTGTTAAAGCAAGGGAGAAGAGGCCGACACAGCGTAGACGCTGCCCTTACGCTTCCATACTACAACACCACCTAGCAAACGCTGATGACCTCCAGGGTTTGGGCTAAAGCACTGTGCTAGAACAGAAGACACGGAGCAAAGCTGTGCAAACACGTGCTGCTCTGCAGCACCAGTGCTGCCTCAACGCGGGAGCAGGCACAGCCCTGGTACCTGTAAATACACAGACCTTCCCGGCTCTCTGCGGCCAGGTTTCTTCATCAAGCCTGCCAATGGTCAAACAAACACGTCAGACCGCAGGAAGGCTCTTGGAAAAAAAATTACAAATTTGGGGCAGCTGGAAAGTAGATTTAAGACAGTTTCTCAACTGCGGCCCCTGTCCAAGGGCCTCTTCTGTAGCTCACTGACATCTGAATCTTCCCATCAACTCCTGCTGACTTCAGGCCAGACCTCGGACATCTCTGAACATAATGCTCTTTGCAAGATTGCTCTGCTGTGCCTACTGAAATTCAAATTTTTCCAGTTATCACTTAAAAAAATATTGTTCCTTTAGCTTTCTTTGACAGATAAAAACTGGGCACATTATAAAAAGGTCTGTGAGCTATTACAGATGGCATCTGAGATAACGCGTGTCCTTTTGCCAAGATACACAGTACTCACCTCGCAGGAGTCTGAGGGCTCACGGACGTTTAACAATCGACAAGCCGTGATTGACACAGCTCTGCTCCTAGTGCGAAATGTCCGATTTCGGGCTTGCCGGGATGCACTGGCTCGGCAGAAGGACTGCAGCAGCATTAGCGTTTGCCTCCTATGTAGCTGGAAGAACTGGCGCAGAAGTACGATGCAGAGTCCTGCTCTCATTTTCTGCACTGTCATCTCTAACACGTGCCACACAGACGTGCTGACATGGCCTTCTTTCTCCGAACTGAGAAAAGTTATTTTTGGTGTGCCATTTAGTCTCAGAGAGTTACTCTATTTCCATTGCTATCCTTCTTGTCCTGGGCTTTCACGCCATCGTAGCTTTGTTAGGGGGAAGTCTGTCCCTCCCTCAACACCAGGCATGAAAACCTTATTTTGGTGGATGCTCAACTGCAGATAAAGAAATAGAAAAAGAACAGAACTAGAGGCAGACAAATGAAGGAAAGCAGCACTTCAGATTCTTAGAAATGATATGTGTTTTAAACCTTTCCTTTTGGAGACTGGCCACAAGTATCAGAAGGGAGTTTATGATTCTCTTCTCTTTTCCATTAACATCAACACCAAAGCCTGACCTTTACTCAGTGAACTTACGGGAAGATTTCACTTCTTTGTAGTGACATGACTTTCTTTACTAAGTCATTTATAGGACTATTCACAGGAATCCCTGTCAGAAAAATGGAAAACTGAGAAAGACGTTTTCTCATTTTTAACAAACTAGCAGCCAAAATGAAAAGCACGTTAAAACCAAAGAAGAACGGATAAGAAGAGTCAAAGCAGTTCATTCCCATGATACACTTCCAAAACAGCTATATTACAGATAGCTTAAAACTTGAACAAAAGATCCCTTTCAGACCTGAAAAGTTAAAACAGGTGAAAATAAGACATTCAAGAATTTTTATATGCATCAGCCTTTGATTTAAGAAATTAACTTTGCCAGATACTTCCTATAGCATACATGGGATTTTGACGAGCTATCTTTTTTCAACAAGGGGAAAAAGAAAGAAAGAAAAAAATAAATAGTATTTCCACCTAAGTCGAGTATTTTCAACAGAAGCGTGCACTTACTTCTGAAAAACTCCACATCCTAAACTGACCTTCTTCTTCCTCATTTGCCATGCAGGAGGTAGCGGCAGCACGTATGTGCACGCTGTGTGCCCAGCACAAGATGAAAGTGATTCATTACTCTGAACGCTCAGGCAACAGATGCCACAAAATCTAACATCATCTGATGAGAGATAAACTAAGGCTGCAGTGCTGAATACCTTCTAAGAGATGTGAAGGACTGTATTTTAAAGCAATACGTTGTTTTTAATGTGGTTTCTACACAGAATGTTACTACAGAAAGAGACCCACATTTTCAACATCGTATGAAGGGGATTATTGGGTTGCATTTTTCTTAGCGGACAAAAAAGCGTGAGGTGTGCTCTGCTGTTCTCTAGTGAACTGCTACAAAGCAAGTTTCCATTCGGCTGGCTCGGGCAGCACTAGAGCAGGCAGTACAAAAGGTCACCACAATGTTGCCAGCTTCTCAATCACCAGAACAGGTGTTAGATTTGAAGGACAGACCGTGAGACGGAAAACCTTACACCATTAACAATCTCCTGAGACCCCTCTCCCTCCCATGACAAGGCCACGTCATAGCAAGGGCTGCAGGACGGGGTAACCTAACGTGCCAACGAGCATCTGCCAGGCCACGGACCCACAGGTCCTGCCAGAATATGCACAGCACCCGAGCCCGATCCGGAGCAGGAGGCAGCCGGCCAAGAGAGGAGAGCTTGCCCTTGCATGCCTGAGCCACAGCTCGCAGAAACACAGCGCTCATTACTCGCTTGAGCTACAGGCCAAGGTTCGTCAAGCGCTCGAGTCCCACATTGGGCACAGTAAATGGAATATCCTTATCTACACGACTACATGAAACCGATGCGTGCCACCCACCTGCAGCAGTAAGGACTACAAGATCTAGGGCTGGCTGCAGCAAAGGGCCTACAAGTCAGAGATGTCCAAGTACTAATTCAAAGTTGGTGAGCTTGGAAAGCTAAGACAACTCCTGCTCATGTCAGTCTGCCTATTGATTCAGCTCCTTTTGCTGCTTGTATCACTGCACCTAAAACTTTGCTCTACAATTTCTTTAGGAATTTTAGAGGATTAGAAGTCCTCTTAATTTTCATCCTTCCAAACTCCTGTCTCTTGTAGGCACATGGTCTTTGAGAGGAACATCAGACAAATCTGTTCCTTTATTAATTACCCACAAGACTTCTCAGCTACGGGTCTTCTGAACAAGATTTTGTCTCCAAAATAGACAACAGAAAATTTCCATTTTATCATATTAACAAGGGGCAATAAAAGCGCAGCCTAAAAGAACAAACACATGAGTATTTCTAAGAAAGATTAGGCTTGGACTTGTCGTCTTTAGCAAGGGAACTTCTCAGACCAAGATACCAAGTAGGTACAAGAAGGAGTATTAAGTATTCACAAAGCATTGATAAATCTCTAGTTTTACACAGATCCAGTACAAACACTGCCAAGATATTGCAATGATTTAAGAAGGTACAAAAATGATGCTCAGCACATCGCATTTTTCATAGAGGAATGGCATGGTTCACCCCTAGCACTGCGTTGTATTAACTGAAGAATGTCAGATGAATGAAGAAGCATTCCTATCTTCAGTTACAGTACATACTCTCACTGCACTAATTTCAAAACATTCACACACAGTTCATCCTTCTTCCTGCACCCACCTAGACGAAAATAATTCACACCATGGGTAATTATAGCATTAGTAACTACAAAACTAAATATATTATTAAAGTCGGCATTTTTGAAGGCTGTTGGTCTAGTTCCCTTTCAGCAGGCGAAATGATAAAGCTTCTTGTCACACTCTTCTCTAAATCTTTCAGGTTTTTTGTTCTTCCTATACATAAAACCCAGCACAGCGATTCAACCCCCCTCTGTACCAGTCTGGGATTCCTAGACCAGCCTGGCTGTTCTTACGAGTTCCACCAGAAGCCATCTGCCTGAAAGCATGACCTGACTTCAGCATCTCAGACAAAACTGTTTCCTAATCTTTCTCTTCTCGCAGTTCTCTACTCTACCTGAATTAATTGCTAACTTTTACAATCATCAGTCCCACCTGTAAGGCAAGTTCACACCTAAAGATCCAGCTTCTTGTAAGGTTGTACCCAACTACTATTAACAGACAAGACAGTCACACAGGTTTGTAAAACGTTCTGCTTCAGTACTCACCAATTATACAGAGTCTGGGGTTTTTTTCCAATATGCTAACGTCCACCTTTAAAAACCTTTGTATAACTGTGCACCCAGTAAAACAGGCATCAACTGCCAATATGCTTATTTCTGTCAAAAATTATTCTGACAGTAGTTCTGCACCTTAACACTAATATCCCCAACTTAGTAAGTGAGAGTCACGTACAATGGAGGTATGTGCACTACTGTAAGAAAGGATAATTCAGTGCTAAGAAAAATCAATGGAAGGGATCACAGAACCAAAGAATGTTCGGGGTTGGAAGGGCCCTCTGGGGATCATGTAGTCCAACCCCCTGCCGAAGAAGGGTCACCCAGAGCAGATTCCACAGGATCTCATCCAGGCGGGTCTTGAATATCTCCAGAGAAGGAGACTCCACAACCTCCCTGGGCAGCCTGGGCCAGGGCTCCGTCACCCTCAGAGGGAAGAAGTTCTTCCTCATCTTCAGCTGGAGCTTCCTCTGCTTCAGTTTGTGCCCGTTGCCCCTTGTCCTGTCGCTGGGCACCACTGGAAAGAGTCTGGCCCTGTCCTCCTGACACCCACCCTGCAGATACTTATAAGCATTTCTGAGGTCCCCTCTCAGCCTTCTCTTCTCCAGGCTGAACAAGCCCAGCTCCCTCAGCCTTTCCTCATAGGAGAGATGCTCCAGTCCCCTCACCATCCTCGTAGCCCTCCACTGGAGTCTCTTCAGTAGCTCCTCATCTTTCTTGAACTGGGGAGCCCAGCACTGGACACAGTACTCCAGATGCGGCATCACTAGGGCAGAGTAGAGGGGAAGGAGAACCTCCCTAGACCTGCTGCCCACACTCCTCTTGATGCACCCCAGGATACCACTGGTCTTCCTGCAGCCAGGGCACACTGCTGGCTCATGGTCAACTTGTCGTCCACCAGCACTCCCAGTCCCTCTCCGCAGAGCTGCTCTCCAGCAGGTCCGCCCCAGCCTGTACTGGTGCCTGGGGCTGTTCCTCCCCAGGTGTAGGACCCTGCCCTTGCCCTTGTTGAACCTCATCAGGTTCCTCTCTGCCCAACTCTCCAGCCTGTCCAGGTCTCGCTGAATGGCAGCACAGCCTGCCGGTGTGTCCACCACTCCTCCTGGTTTTGTGATGACTGAACAAGTTGTTCCACATTCTGGTTATCCCATCTACAATCTTTTTTTGGTTACAGAACATGAAATTTTAAGAGAGGGATGAACCGGAGATTTATGAATCCAATACTTCTACTGGAAATACTATGCTGTTTATCTTCAGATTCAGTCGGTCTCTGCAAACTTAAGGTAAGCAAATAGTCAGAGGAGTAAGCACAGTCTCGTTTCTATTACGATTTCCCAGAATCAATGAGCTACAATGCAAATGTTTGCCCACAAGCATAAGAAGCAGCAGTCCTGCCCGCGCTGCCACTGATCACGACTAATAGAGACCTGACATGGGAACGGATAGCACAGAATGAAAATGACTGCTACGCAGCTTTGTTTCATTTGTTTCCATTTTCAAGTACTAATACAACATAAAATTCTGTATTATTTTTAGCTGCTAGAACAGGTGGCATGAGGAGAAAAATAATTTAGTGTCTTATTTGTATGAATACATCGTCCCGTTCTTCAATATTCTTCACTTTGTACCAACAAAATGTAGAATTACTTGATTCTGAACAAATTGTGCTGTTTTATCACGTATATTTCCTGCTACACCATACCCTTGCACTCTGCAGATAGCAGAGCATACCCACTCTGACATGCGAGATACCTCAGCGACTTTGTCACGTCAGATCACTGACTTCTTCACAAGGCGAGGCCTGAACCAGAACACTGAACGTGCCTCAACTCATGGTTTAGATTTGTGGCTTTCCAACTTCACCTGAGGTCTTTTAAAGAAGTTAGAGAACGTACATTTGTCGAGATGCCCCAGCAGTACAAGCACCCTGGGATTACAGTGGGATACCATGTGTACGCCTTGGCCATTTCTTTTTCTTCTACCAACTGTATGCACCATCCTTTACTGGAGCTGCTTAGCTGAGGCAGCAGCTGAGAAGCTCCATGTGGGCAATTCCACCAGCAGCCCTGCAGGCCGGTGTCTCCAGACCTCCTTGTTTGCTGGAGTTCCTCACTAATGATAATTGCTCTGCTGAGACCCCCCCGGGAGTCCTGCATCCAGCTCCGGAGCACTCAGTACGGGACAGACCCGGAGCTGCCGGAGCGGGGCCAGAGGAGGCCCCAGCAATGATCCCAGGGCTGGAACCCCTCTGCTGGGAGGAAAGGCTGGGAGAGCTGGGGCTGGGCAGCCTGGGGAAGAGAAGGCTGCGGGGAGACCTTACAGCAGCCTGCCAGTGCCTGGAGGGGCCTACAAGAAAGCTAGAGAGGAATATTTGACAAGAGCCTGCAGTGATAGGACAAGGGGTCTCGGCTTCACACTGAAAGAGGGGAGATTTAGATTAGATACAAGAAAGAAATTCGTTACGCTGAGGGTGGTGAGGCCCTGGTCCAGGCTTCCCAGAGAAGCTGTGGCTGCCCCCTCCCTGGCAGTGCTCAAGGCCAGGCTGGACGGGGCTTGGAGCAGCCTGGGCTGGTGGAAGGGGTCCCTGCCCATGGCAGGGGGGTTGGAACTGGACAAGTTCCACCTCTAAGGTCCCTCCCAACCCAAACCATTCTGTGATTCTGTGATGACTGAGTGAAAAATGCCTTGTGTGAAAATCCTTCAGGACTACATTAGAAAACTCAGCTAACACAACTTCTTTCAAGAATTGTCTTCATCCCACTCAGATCTGTGTGGTTTTACTGTCTGTTTGTCAGACTTCCTTAATTTGCCTAAAATAACAACCCATGCCACTTCTGGTGGGCTGTAACTCAGACAGGCTGCTTCGTCCAATTAGATTTATTTGGACAAATACCGCTTTTGAGTAATTATGCATAGCTGGCAACAGCCACTACCTTTAATTCATATTATTTTGGGTTTTCTTCTTTGGACATGACTTTTCTTTCCAATTCTAGTACTTTGCTGCTTGTAATACACAGCATGAGAGTAGTTTACTCTTGACCTTGATCAGCATTACTGAATTTCAATTGATTTATTTCTAACAAGTAGTTCTGGAAGCCACAAGGATTTTGTGGGTCCTTGTGTTACAGCCTTGGGAATCAAACCAAACTTTAGGTCTGTGGCTCCTAGACACCCTGCAGAACTGGTCATAATACTTGTGTTTTACCTGATGCTGGTGTGACAAGGCGCATGACTGAATGATGTAGTTTGATCTTTCACCCTTCCCATCGTGGTGCCAGTGAAACTCCTCTCTTGCCTATGAATAGCAGTGATAACATTTGCAGCAAAGCAGCATGGATTAGACAAGAGATAACTAAAACCAGAAACAAATGCTTAGGCAGTAAGAAATTAAAACATTTAATTGCTGCACAGAAATACACAAAAGTAAACAGAGCTCTATAAAAAATATATTATATGCCTGCTGCCACAGGGGACAAGCCAAAGGCTACATAGATGCCAAACATAAAACAAATCGTGCTCCTAAAATTAGATGAGGACTGATTTTGCACATACACACAGCAACTCTGCATTCAGATGAATTTATTACAAAGAAGACAAGGCATGTAATGTTTGTCACTATTTCTTGTTTCCTGCTTACATCTGTTTAGAGCCAGTTGAAATCTGCTACTGTCCATTATACAACCCCTCTTCTCCAGGTCTCTGATTACTACTGTAAAAGGTGAGTACTGAAAAGCCTAACGTTACATCTGGTGCCGGAATTTTCTACACAAAGAATTTCAGTGCCAGTTTTGCAGTACTGCAGGGTTTAGAGACAATGAAATGCCTAGCAAAATTAAAAGAAAAATAAAGCAGAAAAAACCCTGCTCGCACAACCCGTGTCTAAGGCTGTTACACGCTATCAAGGCAGCGGCACTCTTCAGCAGTAAAACCCAACTGCAGTCTACACTTCACCAAAAGAAATATGAAGCATCACAAGACAGAGGAACGGGCACAGAGTCTGCTGGTTTACTACGATCTTGCACACACAGAAGTTGAATTAGACTGGACTTTTAATTGCAAAAGTAACTCACTGCAAATACTACCTAGACAATTTATTAAAATGTAAGTCATCAATATTATGTCTATTACAAGCGCAGAAAGGATATGGATGAGTGCATTCCATGAGTTCCTTTAACTCTTCAGGAGGACCCACATTATGTTAAATATCTGAACCCACTGGATATTGCAGCCACGTCTTCCTCAGTTATCTACATGGAGCTAAACAAAACCACCTCTCTGTAAGTTAAACTGACACCATAAACTTGCAACTGAATATGAAAAACTATCAATCACTACCAGAAATACCAGGAAATTTGAGTATGCTGTTTCCTCTCAACACCGTGCAACCTACTTTTGTTTCCCATAGTTTATGTTCCTGCCAACTGATTAATCTTTTATTACCCAATCTGGGATTATGAAAGTCAACTATTCCATATGTAATTACAGAAAACTCAAAACCAAAGTTTAAATAATAAATAACAGCTTTCATTATCAAAATAACTTTTTTCAAGCCATTTATTTTCCATTTCCTCACTAATAATTTTTGCTCCATACAATATGGCAGCTTTCTAACAGGACACACGCAAAGCAATTATTTCTCCCTGTAAAAGGTGGTGGATTGTGTGACACAAGAGGTCAGATACCATTATCATGACTGCTCCCTCTGGTCTTAAAATTATACGTGTTTTGTTTCTTCAAGGAATAGGTCAGGCTAAATATGGAGAATTTTGCAGCAATTTGACTAGGCTACAACAGGATAAATTCTACATAGCCCTGCTAGGAATGCTCACACAAGAATAGGGATTAATCAACCTAACTGGATAACAAGGAGACAACAAAAATTTAAATGACAATTTCATGATAAAGATAAAGCGGACTAGATACCAGGAAAACTGATACAGAATAGCCAGACAACTTAAAATGACAACGTATTGACCTAACTGCAAAATATTCTCAAAGTTCTGATCTATAAGAAGTGTGGAGTCATGTATCAGCCCCGAAAAGTGACACTCCTGAAATTCTTCCAAGAGACTCCTTATAAACAAATGTGTTTATAGAAATAAGGGTCAGCATAATTTATTAAAACATTCTGCACATGCTCCCTTTCTCAATACACAGACACCTGCATGTAGCAAGTGCGTATTAGTAACACAGGAAGATTGACTGTTAATAGGTTCTGGGATCCTCGCCACATCTGTCTCCCTTTCTCCTGTTGGTACAAGAAACCCTGAAGTGCTCTCCAACACTTCTGTGTCAGGAGCACAATCCCCAGACCAGATGTTCTCCTGCATCTTTTTCCTCGCTAGAAGATCAATTAGCATCCAGATATTCACAAGAAAAAAACCTTTATGTTCTACTTTCTATGGAGGTACAATATTATGTTTTGTTGCCATACTTTAAAAAACAAGAGTTGGCTAAGAATTTTGTTTGGGCTGTTACTTCTTCATTATTAATTTATACCTGCAGGAATTCTGAATGTCATCTTGCCTCTTCTCCCCCGCCTCCCCCCTTCCCAGCGCTGTTACAGACAGGTCACTGGCTTTAAAAGGCTTCCTTTTCAAATGCTGGAAGGAGGATGAGTGAGGGAATCTTTCATGTGCCCTTTCTGAAATCTGCACAATGAGAGTTTTAAGGTTTAAGGCAGAAAATATCAAAAGCCTTGTTCTAAACCATTCTAGGAGAAACGTTCACACATTCTCAGCATTGCAGAGAAACAATAAAATTTTATAAGGTTTAAATAAAACGAGGCCAGTAGCTAATACTAAAAGTTGGCATTTTACCAACTGCCAAAAGCAGATCAATAAATAACGATCTTAAACTAAAGAAAAAAGGCTTAGCAACGTATTATCAGTAACCCGCCATCCAGGAGAGGACACGGGAGGTACAGTGTGCGATGCAGATGTTGTTGCAGTGGCAAAACCTAGGTTTTCTCTACATGGGTGTAAGCAGTTTCTTTTGCTACCAGTGGAGATGACAAGCAGCTACCCACCTTGCCTCCTGGGAGCGCGCCTGTCGCAGGAAGACGGGAAGCTACAAGCTGCTGAAGGCTGGGAGGGTGCTTCAAGGCAACAGCCCGAGGTGCCTGCCCTGTTCCGAACTCCTTCGGCGTCCACTGCCGACCACTGCGGGAGAGATCCTGCGGTTTGACATCGGCAGAGGGGATCTCCCACCCGCATCACGATTAGACAGCGAGCACTGCAACAGTAAGGAAATCATGGAAGTGCATTTAGCAGGACAGGATAAAAATTGTTAGAAGTCAACCTTAAGCCTTACCTACGAGGCAAAAATGGCAACGGCTTCCTCTGCCTGAAAGCACAGAATTTATACAGGAAAAAATGAAAGTTGGAAGATGTGCTCTAGAACAGGCCATATTAGAAGAGCCACGTATGGTAAGTCTAATTTAAGGAAGCAGTTTTTTAAAGATTTCTGGTGCACAGGATGATCCCTAACAAATCCACCAAACACACTCCAGGTTAAGCTGCCAAATTTGCTGCCACAAGAGAGAACTTTCACTTGAAATCTGCGATGGGAGACAGTACGAGTGCCCCAGTCGAATACATCTTAACCCACTACCTTGTCACAATTAGACTCTTTCTTTCAAGCTTTGTATTTTATTGAAAAGCTAAAATTTGCTCTCAATGTAATTTCAAATTAGCTATCAGTTATCAATGTTGGCTAACTCAGGCATTTCAATATCCAGAGAAAAGTTCAGGGAAATACCCTGAGCGTGGGTAGGTGAAAGTGCCAAGTGGGACTGCTGGGAACTGTTAAGGACAGCTGTCTGGATACCACCAGACAAGGGGCATTCAAAGCCATTTTCCACTTGCCAGCACAAAAGAGGAGCCCAGTGGTGGGGTAAGGTTTCTTTGAGTAGTTGTTTTTTTGGGTTTTGCTTTAAATAAGGAAAGGGAATGAAGAGATCCAGCTTGATACACAGTAAATGGTACCATCAGTCTCTTATTCAACAGCCCAATGGTCAAGACATTCATCTGAAGTATGAAAAAAATATTCCTCTGCTGCTAGAACCACTGCTTTTCACCAGAACTGGGAAGTCTTCTGCTCTTGCATCTGCACTGCTTTATAAAACACACCGCGTACAGCAATTCCAGCGGCACAGTGGTCTCACTGCTGCGAGCACCCACTGCTCCGACCCGCTCTGCCACAGCAAAAGGTCGAGCCCAGCGCCCACATGATGGATAAACGATACAGCCTCTAGCCTGCTGGAAAAGGGAAAGACATTACCACTTCACCTTTTCCACAGCTGAAAAACTTACAACCAGAACTTACAACCACCGCAGAATGAAGAGTATTTCTGGCATATTTACTATCTTGCCCCAATAAAATATTGAGGACTATAACACTGGGCTCCTCAATATCTATAGAATAAATAGTAGGAGGTATGTTTGGCTGGAGCACTAAATACAGCCAAGAACTACTGCAGATGGTTTCACAAACCAGTCACACGTTACCGGATTTTTAATAAGCAAGATTAGTCAAATGAGAAAGTGAAAACAAAAGAGTAATGCAGGACCAACTGCTAACCACAACCGATGGCGACAGATTTTTGGCTATTCATAGTGAATTTTAAAAAACACCTAGCAGTACTATTTTAATAAACTGTAAGTAAATTTTTAATAAATGAAACAAGTACTGCAAATCAATTATATGACAGCTGGCACACATGTGGCTAAATCACTGCCACATTACTTTTCATACCTGCTCAAAAGACCACCACAAAATTGTGACTTGTTCCATAGAAATCTTTCCACTCAAAAACCTATAAAAGGTTTCCTGCACTTCAAATAGCTTCAGCTTGTCTCTTGCTTGACTGTATTATCTGTTGCACTGTTCCATCATCGATACTGTTCTCTTTTATTTAGCCAGGTTTTTCTAAATTATTTTACAATAAATAGAAGGTCAAGTACAGAAGTTATTTATAACACCAAACAGCCGCTGCTTGCTGTTCTGCTGTCTGCTGTCTCGCTGTTTGTTGCCAAAGCTTCACCTCACTCTGCGACTTGCTCTTTCCAGCAATTTATGACCCCAAAAGAGAAACTGCTCATCCCTCAGTTATTTTAAAAATAGTATCACGTAAAAGTCTAACAGGCATTAGGTCAATGATCTCAAATAAATAGGACAGGAAAGAGTTGGGCAATTCATCTCACCCACAGAGAAGTGCTAGAGAAACAAGTAATTTATTGATTAGTGGTTTTCTTCTCCTCTACTCAAAAGTTTTACTATACAGGGGTGGGTTTTTTTTCAGATTAAAAAGCCTCTTGTTAAAAATGTCACCTTTTTCTATCTTTCATCATCCTTGCCTTTAATCGCTTTATACAGAACTTTTCACAGATTTAAAAGTCTGTGGAGACTAAGGACCAACAGTAACATCTTAAAAAAAAAACAGTAACAGGAAAAAGCATTGCTAAGGATTAACACAAGTGATTGAGCTTTGTTTATTTGTTACAGAAGACGCTGTGCAGAGCGCACTGTAAATAAAAAAAATTGCAATACCTTTTTTCTTCTTAAAGTGTAATTACTGTGAGCAGTATCTTTGGAATTCAAGGATTTTTCATAAAGAAAGTACTTGGTATGCATGCAAACTCCGTATGAAGGCAGACAAATGAGCCAGCAGGCTTGGCAAGGTCAGTCAGTATTTAATGCTGGACTCAGAAGCAGGGTGCTCTACCACCTGCACCCAGAGAGCGTTCAGACCTCTAAGCCACCGGTTTCCAGCACTGCCAGCCAGACGCTGCAGTCAGGAGCACGGCTTCAGGCCCAGGATCATCCACGTCTCTCAGCGTTCGCCTGAGCCGACGGCTTCGGGGCAGGGGGACACCAGTGACCGGCTGGCTGGGGCAGGGAGGCAGGAACAGGAGCCAGCACCACTGAGAGCTACTCTGGACCGACGGCACGTCTCTGCTGTATGTGACACTGCACCTCCAGTTACAAGAAAGCAGGAGAAAATGTGCCTGACATTGCAGGCTGCCTCACAATGAAAGAGGAACGGGATGGATGATCACATGCAACGTATGTTGTTGCACATTCAGTAAGTAAACTCCTGTTATTAATCAGAATTGGTATTTCCAGAACAATCAACAAGCCTCCTTTTGAAGGAAGTGCTGAATAAAAAGAATCTCCAATGGTTTTCCATTTTCTCTGCAATTACATGACATGAAAATAGACTTCCTTTTCCAGGCTTTCAACTAGCAGACTTCCAAGACTTAGAGCTAACTATAAAGTCCTGAACTGGCCATCACGGCAGTGACAAGGGAATATCTATCGCGTCAAAATGAGACACCAACTCATCCAGACATTGAAATGGCAACACTCAAGACTCAAAAAGATCCTGACAGCAGCTCAGACAACCGGAGATGAATGTAACGGTGAGGAAGAGCACGAGCGACTGTTGATGGAGACCAGGTATCTGCCTGGTACACCAGAACTGCTCTATTAGTCATTCGCTGTGTGGCTAAGATGTTTGAATGTTAAAAATATAGTGATTTAGAACATACTATATTAAGCTTTGAATGATCATTTTTATTTTTAATTTTTTAATCGTATTTTTGACTAGGGAGTGAAATATTTTCATAAGGTTAGATGCTGTATACACTATTTTCAGGAAAAGTTACTTTTACTGTGTTAAGTACCTACTCGTTCTCAAATTGCACTGTCCCTGAAATACCAGCATCTCCAAACAAGCTTGAAACACAGAAACCTCGGTCTCTAACTGCATTGTTTAATACTCAGAGTGAAAATCAGGAGCGCTTCTAGGAAGAATGAAAGCCATTTGGCCCAGCATGGGACAACCCATTCACTATACCATACTCCCTGCCAGGCTGCCTAATTAGTTTTTTGAATGACCCAAGCATTTTTGTCACAACAACCTTAACTACTAAGCTATTCCACACTTTTTAATTATCTGGAACAAAATAAAACAAAAACCAAGAGAATGACCCTGAAATACCCAGATAAAATAGAGGATAAATTTGCATACCAAGAGAATAAAGTTGCGAACCATGTAGTGACCACGAGGTCCTTAAGAACACACCAACCAGAAAGCGAATAAAGTGTTTACTGGAATAAGAAGTTCTTTAAAAAACAGACAGATATAAGAACAGATGGGTGCTAAGCAAAGAACAAAAAATACTTTAGCAAACAACATAGGGAAAGAAGGTTCCAAAATAATGTATCTTCGGAAGACTGAGGGGACCAACATTGGCTCTGAATCTCTTTGCAAGCTCCCGTAAGAACTCAGCAGTCGGATGTCAAGATAATGTAACGTTTCCCACCTTACCAGAAGGTGAGACTGATCCAAGTTTCAATTTCACTCCCTAATTTTGAAAGTCAGAACTCAACCAGAAGGCTTGTAAGACTTGCAGGCCTCTAACTGCCATACGTCAGTTTACTTCATTGGGGAACAAGCAAGTTCTTTCCTTCTGCTGGCGAACAGACACCTTGCTACAAACAGGTGTACAGATACCGCTGTGGGATCCCGAAAACTGAAGGACAGTACATAACAAAGGTAAAATCTCTTGAATTCCCAAGTCAGTCTAAAGATCTGTTACCACAAGCTAGATCACATTTGTCAAACACGGGAAGAGGGTCTGAACATCCAGCTGTCTCTCCAGAAAAGGCCTGCTGGGTGTCTGCAGTACGTGGCTGTTCTGTCACGCCAGGCTCGAAATGCTTGCACGGGTTTGAAGAAAACGCACTACATAAACGGAGCTCAGAGCACCTGCAAGAGGTCGGTCTGTTTTCTTCCTAAATCTCACTTTAAGAAGGGGTATGGAAGACTTGAGAAAAAACACTATTAAGTACACATTTTAAACAATTATTTTTACTTTGTGAAAAATAGGGTCAGGACTAATGAACCCAACCAACATGGAAACAAACAATCACTGGATCAAAGAATAAGAGGCCAAGGCACTTGACAGAAGCTGATACACCAGACGGATCCTGGACTTAACAGTACCAGAAAAATCCTGACATTTTATTTACGAATGGTTCAATAGAAAATAACAGAATTCTCTTCCAATGGTCCATCAAACAAAGAATACATAAACTGACATAAAGATGAGACTACACTGTGGGTAAGAGGGCTGCTAAATTCATTAAGCAGAGCCACAAAACCAGACGAAGTCTGCAGCAAGAGGCAGCAATATTTTCTGAGTTTGTCTGTTATTTCCTGCATTTTTAGTATTATTTAACACAATGAACTCAAAGTTATATTCCTGATACTGCTGACTCAGTAATGATATAAGTAGCTGTATTTGTCACTTGCTTAGTTCCATACACTTCTTCCCTACAAAAATTCAGATGACCATAACGCACCGATTACTGTAAAGAGTAGTTTTACTCCCCCCCCCCCCCCCCCGTGGTTTGGGCCATATGATTCAAATACAATGGTTCTAATTCGAGCAGTGGTTTCTTTGATCTCTCACTTCTTGCAGAATACTGGGAAACTGTGAAATTATGGGAATTGTGAAAGCTTCATGGAAGTGCTTAAGGACTAATAACCAGTAATGAACCAGACAAGCAGTCCTGAGATTTGCTCCTTTCCTCAGTAATGTGCCAATGCTTAACAGGGCTGTGCATGCTTTTTTGTTTAGTATGTGTCTCAAGCATTTACCTTCTTGACAAATGCAGTCTCTGACACTCAAGCTCTTTGATTTAAGTCTTTCAAGGGGACCCAAACCTTTTCTTTTCCTCAAAACCTTTCCAGATTCACAGACGTAACGTTCCCAGCTCCTTCAGGTTGAAGCAGGAGAGCACAGTACTTCTAAACAGATTTTTTTAAAAGCTACTGCATTTTCACCAGATAAAGACAAATAGTAAATACCCCCAGAAAACCACACTAACCACACAGAAAGCCCAGGAAAGGATTACATTACCCAAGACAAGTAAAAATGGTTTCCTTTTTCAAGGCTCTTACGTTCTACCAAAACCCGTATCATTTTCAAGCTGGAAATGCATGGTAAGGGGTGTGCAACTTCCATACCAGCAACTGAAAGATAAAAATCATCATCCTGTGTAGGCAGGAGAAAGGTCAATATGACATAATTCACGAATGATGAACAATGAGGACTCTTCATAAAAGTGGTCTTAAAAGGGTTTAATCTTGAGTCTCTCTCAAAAAATAAAAAGCAAATACAAAGTCCAGATACAAAACCCAATAATTAACAGCAGACGAGGTTGAACAGGAAGGTAAAAGCAAAGCTGGAATAAAATCAGATTTTCCTCACACCCGGTGTCAGCATTATACTAACAACCACCTGTCTTCACCAGAAAGCCAAATATTCTTTGCTGGAGCCCTTGCAATCTGACTCGAGTCGGTGCTCTGCAAACACACCCGAGAAGCTGAAGTGTGACTTGGGCTGTAAAAGTGTGACGTGGAACAAGACAACCTGGCCTACTGGACCATGCCAGCTGCCTCATTACCGGGTAAAACAGGTTTTAGTCCATGTACAGCTGTGACAATCAAGCAGACCGTTCCCCTCATCATGAAAAGCTCATAAAGGTCACTCACTCATTGAAAAAAACATAAGGAAAAAAAAAACCCCAAAGTACCTGAAATCATACGCCCAGAGGCAAGCGGAGCAGAAAGGGCCTCCTGTGACGCAGTGCAGTAAGAATAGCATTTTATAAAGATGGAACACAAACCACAAACTTTAATTTCATTGCTTTGTGGGTTTTACTTTAAGGCCCAATGTTATCTTAATGTGCTTCCTGGCTCCCATAATTGAATTCACTAATCCCCAGTCTTAAGGCATTGGCAAGTTAAGCTAATTTAAAGTTAGTACCTGAGCTTGCATCCCCCTTTTTCCTCCCCTTTAGCAAAGAAACAAAATTATTGAACCCTTCCTGTGACAAGTAGGTATTTTTGTCTCTACTTTAATCGTTTCTTCTTCACTGTCCTCATCCTGTACTTTAGAGGTAAGAAAGAAGGCTTAATACATTAGTTTGTGAAGTTTTAGATATATCTGGATACTTAACCAAGCTACAGAAAAATATCTCATGATATCCTCACTGCATGGCTGCCTGATACTCCCAAGCTGGCATTTATGCTGTATTTGCAAACTCGCACATCTGTTTAATATCTCTTCCTTCCTTGTTTCAGGGTGCTGGGATTCCTGAAGTTAATATCTGAAAAATCAGCATGTCAGTCATACCTTCTAATACCCGGATCCTGACAGATACCACAAGCTAAGCAGGATCAGTTTGCCATCAATCTGTACGCTGCAGACAAACACAATTACTAGATAAAAATCTCATGGAAACATGACTAGCTGGAAAAATAAATTTACCCCATTATCTGCAAAGAAATCACCTAAGTTTCTCCATCACTTCAAAATAATGTACCTAGGACATCTGTTTAATTATACAGAGAACATTTCTCCCAGTATTTCCAACTATACAGTCTTCCATTGGCCTTTTCTATCAGCAGCGTTAACCATTTTACGGCCCAATTTTAGCTTTGGCAATTGTGTTCTCCACTTTAAATTCACTTTTGTGGTTCCAATTAACACAGTGCTGTTTGCTTCCTGCCCCAAACCTCAGCACAGGTTCATACGATTTCCTCAGCTACTCCCAGCCACAGCACAGCAGGACACAGGCAGAAAGAGCATCTGCAGTGGCAATCACCCCAGGTCATCCATCCTCAGCCACGTCGTGCTGGACAGTCTGGGCACAAGCGAGCTACAGGCTGTTTTAACCTCACAGATGAGGTATCTCCATCATCTTCATGCACAAAGCAAACTTAGGAAAGTAGATGAAGCAGTGAGATGTCTGCACCCCAGGAACACAATCGACACCCCAGAAGTGGGGTTAATCTGTAATCGCTGAGCATTCAGAGAGACCGACCTCTCCACTCAGTGTGGGGAATCACACTGAAGTCTGCAATTACTGCGTCTGCGGGAAATCAAACCTCAGTGCATCTATTACACAAAAGGATGGTCAAGATTTGTGGAGACTTGTCTCCTATTCCCCAAAGAGGCCCCTTCTAGCTCTCTCACCAGTCAGATGACAGGTCAATTCTTTCATTTGGGAAGACAAGCTCTGCAAGCCAGAAAGTTACTTACTACCTAGTATCTCTTCAAACATTAGTTACCAGCAATAAACACCACCAAAATCTCTACAGTGGAACATCTACAATGGTGCTCCAAATGAATATTGAAGAGGTTTAGCAGATAGGAAAGAAAGGAAAGATACTTTCACCATCTATTCTTGCTAGCACAGCTCTGGCTCCATAACCCATTTTCTTCCCGATTTTTGTTAGTGTCACACCCACAGCTAATGTATCTGTCAACATGAAACCAAAATGATGGATTACAAAATTTACACACAAATCGCAGGATATATGTATTAAAATCAGACCTTCAGTGACTGCTATCTTAATTAACATCTTATCTTAGTAGAACAAAATGTGCAGAGTTAACTCTGCAGGTCTGCTCCCGTTTCCCGGAGGAGCGAGAACGCTGCTGCTGGAGCGAGAACGCTGCTGCTGACTTCGGCGAGGGCAGGATCGCTCCCTCGTTACTCCACAAGCGTGTTCCTTCTCCAAGAGAGGGGGAGAAACCACACGCAGCATCTGAATGCAGCAACACATTTTTCACTGCCATAGCAAACAGCAGCCTGCAGGACCACGAGCAGGCAGGGATCATCGATCATGCTAAAGGATGGTGTGGCTTGATAAACTTTGGCTTAACCCACCGCTTATTTTTTTAAACATTAATTAAACTTTAAAAAAGGCAATTAGGATAAAAAATTGTAGAAAAATTATGGTCATTCTATTGTTTACTCCCTAATTGCACAAGTAATGAGGCAAATTTAAAGTAGTGTACCTTAGAACTTACATTTTAATGATGCTTTTACTGAGGTCTGAGTGCTAATGCCCTCATTTTTATTACTGATTATGGCTTTTTGTGACTGCTTAAAAAAATGTTTTGTTACGAAATGCTTATAAAGCATTGTAATTATATATTGTACATATTAAGGTTACAGTTAAGCCAAGAATTTAGTTTATGAAAATACATTTATTGTGTATTACGATTTCCTTATTATAGTCTCTTACTACTGTACAAGGCTCAAAGTCTTGGCAAAAAACCCTTTTGAATACAAGCTAGTGTTTTCCTAATACATAAATAGTGGTAATTCTACATAAATTAATGCTGTGCTGGTTTTCTAACTTGATATGCCTATGTCTTACCTTCATATACGGAATACCAACAGCACTTCTGCGCTATTCTCCTAGCAGTACATACGCTGAGTTGAGTTAAAATAATTTCAAAAATAGATTTTCAATTACATGTCTATCTGTATCTGTACCTTGGTTTCCAATAGCTGCCAACAGGAAACAGGTTCCCAAATTTAGTCTCATTTTCTCTCCGTAGATCTGCCCTCCTAACCATCTCTTTCCAGTCCTATATGGGAAGCATATCGCCTTCCTTTGCATCAGTACGGACAGAGGTGTCTGTAAAGGCAGTGCAGGACTTGCACACTCCCCTTGAAGCCTCAGGAGACCAAATGCGCAGGCACTGGAGGTTAAATAACTGAGTTTAGAATTCTGCTATGCAAGGAGTGAGGAACCCTTAAAGACAGAATTATTAATGTAATGAGTGACAGCAGAACAATTCATGATTGCTAGCCTGACCTTGAAACGATCAGCGTACCAACAGAGACTGAACTTCTATGTCTTTTTAACTTCTGAAAAGTGTTTCAGTTATTTTCTTCTCTCAACCTTTACAGTCTCAAAGCCCCACACAGTGCTGAATCCCGGAGGGCACACAGCTACCACCTTTTCATTTTTTTTAAATGGGCTATATCTCGCTCTGTATCTTTACCCAGGCCAGAGGCTGGCTTGGAAGTAAACCAAAGGTTTTGTAGGACAGATGAAGCACATGGAACAGTGCAGCCGTATTCCTCCTACTCCTCGCAAAGGGACATGACATGAGCGGCAGGCCCTCACCCACCCTACAGCCCTCTGCAAGACAAAAAAAAATAATGTGAAGTTTTCAAAACTGTCAAGATACACTCTACTTAATATCAACAAGCTCCCCAGTTCCTATGAATAAAAATCCTCCTTCTTAGATTAAAACTTTTCAAGCGTCTTGAGTCCTTTTTTTAAACGTCCTTTTCTATACATCTACTTCTGTTGCACTGGACATGTTTAACCTAATAAAATCTGCAGAAACTACTCCCATTAAATATTCCCAAAAGCCCTGAAACATTCCTAACTAGATATGGTTTGCAAAAACCAATAAAGAACCACTAATTGCAGTGGGATATCATCCTTGAAACTCAATACCGATCTATTTCCTCAGGTCCCATGGAACATCTTGTTTGCTCAGGCAGGCACGGGATCCTCTCAGAAACCCGAAAATACTTTGCATTTTATATTGCTCAGTCTAAAATTGCCTACAAGATATTTCTGCTTAGGATATTCAGTTTCTGCAAGGAAATTTAAAAAAAAAAAAAAAAAGAAATCACTGAAAAACTTCCACAGATAAAGCAGCAAAGCCAACATTTTGCTTTTGCCTCCTCCTACAGACAGTGCAGCAGGCAGCGGCAGCAAGAGGATGCAATAGATGGGGGTGCACAGTTTCCCTATCCATCTGCGCAACGAGAAAACAGTGTTTTATTTTGTGTTCTAACAAGTTTCTTCTTTCAGTTCAATTGCTGCCCCATCCTCAACCACCTCCAAAAGGTCATGTAACATGCTCTACTAACAAGCCTGAGAACTCCAAGCAGGAACCAGTAAAATAATAAACAATAATTTACCTCTTCTTCATGCTAAACTTCAGTGGCTTATAATTTAGCTTTCTCAATACAAGGTCTCAGCAGGAGACAGCTAATGACTTTTTCCACCTTAAAATAAGCTGTTTCACACTGCTAGGTAAATCTCACTTAGCTTTCTGTGGGAAGTCTGAAGTCAGGTAAAATATAAGCCTCCTACGGCACAAAAGAAAAAAAAGAATATTCTAAAACTAAAATTAGTCACGTGATTAAACATCAAATTTTTAGCATGTACCATCCTTTTTTTCTTTCCTGCTTAGATTGTATTGGAAGCGTGTTACCATGAAGAAGTGATATTCAAATTTAGCCCTAAAAGCAAGCAGGAAAGACAATTTTAATAAGGAACTAGAATACATAATGCGACAGACAGCTTATCCACAGAAATTGTATACAAGATACGTCACTCCAGAGAACACCTTCTTTGTTTTTAAACCATTGAAGTCTCCTTCACCTGACATCAAGTTTCCCCAATTCCAAATTTAATTATATGTATGTACACAGCTACACTGCTTCAGAGCAGGTGTTCATTAAAACAGAAAATATTACAAGATTAACTATCAACTATTTTTTTAATATAAAAAAAATTAAGTGGGTTGGAACACAGAGAATAATTTCCACAAGAGCATTACCATGAATCGCCCTTCAAGGTCGGTTATCTACTTGCAGGTTCAGACTATCAAGATTCAAAGGTAGTTTTATGTAAGTTATGTGCCAAAACATCTTCAGGCAGGAAACCCCTTGTGTCTGGTTTATTTTCCCTCTCATTAGCTTCTCCCTCGTGACGAGAAGGATGGAATGAAGCAGCCAGCTGATCAAAAGGAAAAGCAACCGAGATGAGTTTGGCAAGCAAACAGGGAGTCACAGAGGGACTTCTTGCTCTCCTGAGAAAGTCCTGCAGAATTTCACTGTCACTGAAACCGGACACATTCTCCAGTACGATGCAGCCACATTATGCAGAATTCAACACAGCAGATTCTCCTATTCTCAGGATTTCTTTTCCTGGGCATCTACTAGACTGGATAACTTTCAAAGACTGGACGTGTGCCTTCACCTAAAAAATAAATCCTTTCCATTTTCTAATTTATTTTAAGTGTAAAAAAAGTGAAAAAGAAAAGAAATGGAAATAAATTATAGCAATAAACTAGAACTGGATTCTAAGGATTCAATAGCTGAAGTGGTCAGGAAAGAAGGCTAACAGGTTTAAAGAAAAAACATCCTAAACCAAAGCGTACTTTGGTAGTTAAAAGTCGGAAGAAAGAACTATACAAAGAAGACATAAGGACCAATGGACATCGCTGATAACCACGACCTTTTACACTCCTGTGCTCTGGTGTTGAAAACCCAATGACAAACGCTGAAAGGCAGAAAATATTTCCCTGTGTATTAAAATGAAGCCTTTCTCTGGGAAGAGTGTTAAACTTTCAAGTATAAACCTTAGACACACTTCAGTAGTTGGGCAAGAGTTACTTAAAGGAAACCGTGGTGGTTTTTATACCCCCACGTACACTGTGCCCTGCCAGCCCCATGGTGAAGCAGTAGTTGCACCCTCCTCCGGTGCGTGGTGCTGACACTGACACTGCTTAATTGCTTTGTGCAGAGTCTTGTCACGAGAACGAAGCCCGGCGGCACCCCTGCTTGCTCAGCAGCACCGGCTCGGGCCCAGAGCCCGGCGCATCTGCCTCCCTCTTTGCATGCTAGGCCCGGGTTTCAGTGCTGCACGCCAACTTAACCCAGCGTGAATTAAACGAAGCTCTGAGATCTCTTCAGAGTTGTCAGATGTGCTGTCCACTTCTTCAGCTCTTACAACTTATAGGTGAAGGAAGGGCATGGGCAGGAGGGAGAAATCACTTTTTCCATGTGACAGATGCACCTAGACATCAGTGTGACGTGGTGTTACTGTTAGCGACCTGGAGCTGAGGACTAAAGCCCCGAGAGATAGGAGAGCTATCACTAAGAGGTATCAACCACTCGTTTTTGTAACGTCAAAGGAAAAAGTCTTTTTGTTAAAACATAGCAACTGTTCTTTTGCTATTTTGATTCCCTCACATAATTTTCTGTCTCGATGGTTACAGTTTCTTTTCAACATCTAAACTAGCATATACAACCGTATGTGAGAAAGGATGAGTTGCTTATCTCAGCAATCCTCATTCACATGACTTACATCAGCTACGTTATGAATTCCCACAGCTCAGAACAAAGGTGGCTAAAATTTACTGAAACAGAGACACAGAGCTGTTAGTAGCTGTGCAATCCTTCTGTCAACAAGGCTGTTAATTACTGTGTCAGAAAACATTTAACCCACTAGAGTTAACTAGGAAAGCTAAAACCACATTTTTCACACGTTAACACACAGTCCGTCATCAATATTTCCATTTCTAGTGCCAGGAGGTTACAGCAGGCAGCAACGCTGCTGATTTTGCAATGGTTATGCAGTCCAGTCATTAGTGACAGCAAACCAGCCTAATGAGTTGTAACGAGGCCTGCACTGCTGTTTTGCACTATTTCCCATATTTTACTGCCAAGCTCTGCTACTCTTACATATTTTACTTCCCATATTTCACTGCCAAGCTCTGCTACGCTTACATCCCACCAGCACTGTACGTGCAGAGGTCAAATAAAAATGTCTCTTTTCTGTGCGACGTTTTGGAGGGACCAGCAAACAAGTTTAGTGCTCAGATCTCAGCTGCGGCCAGCTTATACCCATGGCTACCAGCAGGCCGTCAGCAGGCAGGCGCAGCGCACCAGCCCGGAGACCCGCAGCACCCAGCGCTGCTCGGAGCCGCCCGGCCCCCTCTCCCTGCACACGGACTGGAACAGGAGGTGCTCAGCACAGCCAGAACCACCAGGTATTTCCCTGATGGCGGAAGCGTGGCACGGAGCTGAGGAGCGAGCCCCTTGCGCAACGTGTGACGTGTCACTTCACGGCGAAGGAGAAAGCTGTGAGGAACAGGGAGAAGCTGCGAGGTGCCTCGCTGATGCAAAGTGCACAATTTCTTGTAACGGAAGCAAACCTCGCATTTTGTGGTTCTTCCAGCCCAGGTGAAAATACCTGGAGTGGTTTGGCTGCTTCAAATACTCTCTGCTCAAATAAGAAAACTCTTCCAGAGATATATCCATAGGTCAAAGATACCACAGTCAGCATTGACCGCGTCTGCCTACGGCACAAATACACACATCTGAGGAGTGCAGGACAAGAGCAGTCACACAAGAAACTCAGAGATGCTCATTCCCTGAAAATGGGGGGAAGCAGTTTACCCTCCCCTCTGCCCACAAACATCAAAATAATTTTAAAATAGCTTTAAGTTGCCAACTCATTCTGATAGAAAATACGCTTCAAAATTAACATCATCTTGCCCAAAGACATTTTCCAAGTATCATTACCAAGTCTTAAAATGAACGCCTAAGAACTGAGACAGCAGGTAAGGGACAAGGCCGCCCAAGCAGAGCACCCTGTCTGACAACAGCCAGCTGTAGACTTCTACGACAAAGATGGCATCATCCTCAGGCTGGGGAGCTTCTGAGCCAGAGACTTGCACTGAGGTGATTTTGTTTAATATTCACTAATGGACTCAGCCTCCAAAAAACCAACAATCTGTTGAATCTCTTTTAGAATACAGTTGTAGTTCAAATCTCTGCAACATCCTGTGCTGATGAGCTCCACAATGTAATTACACACTATGGGCAGAAAGGCTGCTTCCTTTTGGTTGTTTTAAATCTACTGCCTAATAATTTCACTAAGTAGTGGCTGTGTTTTGTACAAAATGCTGTACGCCCATTCCTGAAGAGCCTTCTCTACACATGCTGTTTATAGAGCACTATGTATGATTGCACGTTAGTACTTCACTATTCATTCCTTTTTCTGACCAGCTACAACGACCAGCACAAATCCAGTAACTCATCTGTTTGACTAATGGAAACCTCCCTCAATTCAAATAAAGACCTTTATCCTTACCTTCTGTTTCCTGTATGCTAGCAAGTTACTAATCCATTTTACACTATAAATAAAGTGGCTTTTTGTTTTTCAGGGGACCCTGCTGAAAGTGCTCTAAAAAAAAATTAACGTATACTACATCAACTAGATCACCCTTATCCAAGTATCCACTAACTCCTTCAGACAAATCTGATTTGTCAGGCAGGACTCCCTTGCAAAGTTATATTTTCCTACTATACTGTATTTATGCATGTATCTAATAATCTTTATTATCTATTAGCATGCTGTACAGAAGCCACACTTGCTTACCCATAGTTCCCCACATCACCTCTCCTACTCTTTCACATAAAGAAGGAGGTCCTTTAAGTCTCCATAACACTGAGGCTGATTTAAATGACAGGTTACTCTACAGTTAATAGTTCATATTTAAGTTTCTTTTTCACCAAAGATGCAGCCGTCTGTTCCCGTCATTTTGTTACTTTATTGACTGTTCTGACCATCTTCTACTGACACACCAATCTGTGACAGTTCCTTAGACTATTCCCACAAGAAAAGGAGCTGACAGGGAGCCTCCCTAAGCGTTCCTACACCGCGTGCCAAGGCAAATAATGCATTTACCTCTTCTACTATCACATTCCTTTCCTTGAATGTGACTTGTATTATTGTTTATTAGTTTACTATCGATTACCTTTTAACTGCAAATGCAGGATGAGTGCCAGACTGTAAAAGACTTGGTTTCAGAGTGTTTGTGTTTCCTTTTTTTTTATATCAATTCATCAGAATCTTTTTAGCTTTTCTTGTGGTTTTACATTTAAATTAACCAGAATGTTCGTTCTTTAAGTTTTCCTTCTTTTGCTAGTATATCCACTTCTGAAGAGCCTCTTTCACTTCAATTTTAAATCATGCTACCTTTTGGTGTCCTTTCCAAGTCATTCTGCATGAAAACATTACGCTCTCAGCTGTTCCTTTAAAATTCTTTTTAAACAGCCTCTTAAATAGGTGTGTTTTTTGAAATTAAATGATTTACTGTGTCAGATTTATTGCTTCTACCAGGAGAGCAAATCTGAATAACGTGATGACCAACTTCATAGTAGTATCCCGAATCACGTCCTGTTTGCTATGCAGGATCTGCCTTTTTAGATTACATTACTTATTTTGTTCAAAAAGTCAGAGGTTTGTAAGGTTTAAAATCTTTAGATTCTTACCTTCTGCCCCAAACCCAGCCAATATATCCATAACTGCAATCTTATTACTGCTTTTGCAGCTCTTCTAATCTCACTTAGCCTTTCAAGGACATTATCAGTATAATGTGACTGTAACTTCTGTCGTTGTCTCAAGATTATAATCTTTCTACACAGATATGATTTTTTATTCATAAAATTTCACAGGTCTTTTTTATGCAATTTATTATTTTATCCTATTTGACTCAAAGCTGTCTTGAATATATATAGCACAATTCCTCCACAGCACGTCCTGCTCTACCAATCCTATATAATTTTTACCCTAGAAAAAGACCATCTCTAAGTAACTTCCCTTCTTATTCAGAGAATAAATACAAGCATACGATGCTTGCCTAAACAGGCAATTGCATGATATGCGAGAATTTAATTCAGACTTGCGCGCACGTAACACTTCAGACCTGAAAATCCATGGAGATCAGGGTAGACAGACTTTGAAGAAAAGTTTTGGTCTCTCTGGTTCCTTTATTGTACTCATCAAAATAATACCTGTATACCCAAGGCTGGATTTCAGGAGAATCAATAAAATGATTTGGTGCAAACAGTGGAAAAATCATACCAAGCTTTTAAAGAAGTGAGAAACAGCACCTGTGTGAGATGGGGACCCAGAGAGAGCGGTTCCACGGCGCAGAGGAGTGCGGGCACGCAGCACACCCGGGCGTGCCCCCGCCAGAGCCCGCTGCGGCCAGCACGGGTTACCCACCCACCCATACATTAAGCCACATGAAATGCCGTCTGGATCCAAGCACGAAAGATGAACATCAAAATTCACAGAGCTACCCGTCAGAGGGAGAAAATAAACAGAGTATTACTTCCTCTGAGTTTTATCCTAAAGGAGAGTATTTTCCAAGGCTCAGAAAGCTGGGTCTGTGTCCCACTCAGCCAGGGGCACCAAAACCTACTGCTGATGGAGAAAGGTAAACCCATGTTTGCAAGAACGGCGTGTTACATGGCAGCTGTTTTCTCAAATAGGGCTGATGAAGTACACCAAAACCTCCACCATTGCTTCGGCCATGATCTTTTGGTTTACTTCCCTCACACATCCCCTGTGCGCAGAGCTTCCAGACCTGGGTGTCACAAGAGAATACCTGTCACTTCCCCAATTCATTGCAAGAGAAAGGAAGAAGAAAGCCCCTCTCCTGACAGATTTTTTTTCAGTAACCACAGCTTTCATCATCCCTGATCCGTAAGTAGTGCTGACGTCCCCAAGACACCCAGCACAAGCCCAGCTGAAGTGAGCTCCCTCAGTTCTCCCCGGGCTCACCCCAAAGACAAGGGCACTCGCCCATACTCCCCCCTCCCCGAGGATGCCCCCCAGGGCCTGCCAGGCTTGTCAGGACCACAGCGTCAATGAACTTCACTTAAACCAGGCAACAGCATTAAGGAGCTTTTGTTGAGACTGTTCACAAGTGCTCACATCTTCACCCACACTTGAGACAAGGAGACCTAATTGATTTTCACCTCACAAATCAAACCCACCATGTTGAATCCCCACAGCTTCAGGCACTGGGAGAAGAAGGAACGGTGATGGAATTCAGCCTGGCTGATGCAAAGCGAGCTCCTGTTTTACAGTGACACACATGGACCAGGAAACCAGACCAGGACCTTTTCCTCCCTTGCAGCTCACAGGTATTCAATTGCTAAATTAGGCCAAGTTCCCTTGATTATATAAAGCGATACAAGGACTACAGACATCTTGAAACTATTCGGTATCTGTAGATGAGAAAGATTACTTTCAAAAGCTGCCTGCTGTTCTGAAATTTGGGCTGCAGCTCTGCCTGGCCCCTGAAGGTGCTCTGCCACCTCCTCAGGGGCAGGACACCAAGCACACCCTGGCCCAGCCCAGGGAACAAGCCATGCCAGGGCCAGACCCAAAGCAGCACCAGACACCCAGCTCCAGCAGGGAAGTGTTAACACAGACGTTTGCAGACAACTTTCAGCCAATTACAGACACAGAATTTAACACGCACTCAAGCAACCTCATTAACTCTACAGCCAGAAATATGCTGCTGTAACTCTTACCAGCATGAGGGTGCAAGTATCTGTCTGGTGTAAAACTCCTCCAGACACCAAAATAAAATATTTCGTCAGCTGAAGTTTCTTTATGTCCCCTGGGTCACTCTCTCAGAGTTAACGGTGTACCGTAAATCTGATTTAACTACGTTGTATAAATCTAACTTTTCAGTGACAAAAGCTTACATAAATGGATGATAAAATCGTCTTGATTCCCCCACTGGGGGCTGGAGCTAAATGAGAGACAGATTTAGGGTTTCACATGAACTGAAAATACTTACAGGCTCTTCTAAATAGGGTTTGGGAATAAAAAAAAAAGTTGTTGTTTTACCTCAGGCTGCCATGTTTCTGTCTCGGCACAGAAATACATGCATACACACTACGCTCATGCAAACAGTCCCCACGCTCCAGGAGGCAGCAGATTTACGGCACACACACGACGGCACACAGGTACCCGCAGCTCTGCCCGCTGGCCTTGCTGCAGACAAACAGTTTTCCAAGGGAACACAAGACAGCAAGAGAAACACTCAGGTGCATCTTGTTCCTTTAAGAACGCAACCTCTGAACAGAGGTCAGATGCACAACAAGGTTATTTTGGTTTGCCAAATGTTTCAAGACTTATTACTAATGAATAACTGTAGATAAAAAAAGCTGTGTTCAACTGAAATTGTTGTTGCGATTGAACAACAATTGTTATCATGCCAAAAAACCCATTTTGTCCAGAGGCACCTTTTAACCGTGTTCCTACGACAGGCAGGAAAACGCAGAACTAGGTCCCCAAGCGCAAGCCACAGCCTCATCGAGGATGCTGCCCCGGAGCCGATCCCCCTCGCTCACTCCCTCAGCACAGCCATCAGAGGAGAACCCTCACTCTTCCTTCGCCAGTGGCAGCTGGGACGCTGCCCCTTGGGAAACCATCGCACTGGGGCTGCTGCCCTCCCCTGCCCCACCTCAGCGGTGCTGGCCCCCTTCCCCTCGCCTTGCTCCCCACGCCAGCCCCAGCAGCAGCTCAAAGCCTCGCAAGCTCAGCTCGTGGTTCCGTGCCGTTCTGCTGCTAGGCCTCCCAGCTGTGCCACCGTCCCATGGCGGGTGGGGGACCAGCGTGTCCCCGTGCTGGGCGAGGCCAGCCAGCTGGGCAGAGGCCTGCGTGCCCGCCGGCAGCGCCCCAGCCCGCTCCCCAGCTCCGAGCGGTGCCGACACGCTCCAGTGCCGAGCTCGCGCTGGTTTGCCCGTTCGCTTTCACTTGCTGTTGTTCAGCTGCCATTACTTCAAAGCTGAACTCCAGAATAGTTGAGAGGAAGACCTTGTTCTGTTTCTCCTACTGAACCTGTTCTTTTTTGCATAAATAAATATTCAGGAGACACAGAATTAGAATCCAGGCTCTCTCTGTATCACTTTGTCCATCCCGGGAGTCCTCTACCCCACTGGCTATAATCACTCTTTTCCATCACTTCTCTCTCAAAGACTAAATTTTCCCTAATAAGTAGAACAACTTCAGTAGTAAAGATTGAGAAATTAATTCTGCAGAATATTCTTTAGCACAGTGCTTAGAATATTTATTGAATATTAAAGGAAAATAAAGAATTGAGCACAAATCCCATACTAGAAGAAATTAATGATGTGTATACAGGACTCTTAGCACTGAGTAAACTATTTGCACAAAGCAATCCCAAAGACACACAGCAAATGTGCCATGAAGAGCGGAAGAAAAGATGGATTTGTACCCAGAATGGCTACGATACAGGGACAAAGGGAAGAACAAAATCGTATCACTGCATGTCCTGTTCCCCAAAACAGATTTTCCAAGAAACCTGACCGTCCCCATCAGACAGATTTGCACAGGAGGCTATAGCCCTCCCCAGATCACTAAACCCAGGCAGGGAGGCACTGCTGACAGATGCAGCCCATTACAGCATCTTCCAAATCTGCAGCCTACGTATCCTAACGTACCCTGAGAAACACCAACACAACTAGCAAAAAAGGCACCTCTGGTGTGGGGCACTGATTACAGGGATGAAGCTCAGCGTGCTTCAACCCCCACCATCCCTTCGTGCATACTTTCTTTTCTGAGAGCTTCTCTCATTCATTGAAGGCAACTAAAGCTCCTATCAACACTACCAGCTACCTCAACATATTCTAATCTTCTAAAAGTGAATTAGTAAGAACTAATATCCGAAGGAGCTTCCAGGCAAACAGAACATTACTGAACAGCCCATACCTCTGAAAACTTTAGGAACTTCCCAGAACAATGCACCTGTCACCACTGATGAAGTGCGCTATCATCCACCAAACTATCTCAAAGATTTATGTATTCCCTCCATTTCACTGTTTCAAAGATCTTAGCAGATGGATAAATTGATTTTTTTTTTCTACCAGTTTCTCAGAAAAATAAGTTCTATATACAGATGAACCTGCAATTCTCTTCTGCCTTCTTTGGCCTCCTCTTTTGATCCATAGCCCCAGCTAAAAAGCTTCTAAGTCCTTCTCGGGATATTGTGCTTCTAACCTGGGCTGAGAGTATCGCGGCTGCGAATGCAGGAATTGCCTTGTCTAATGGCAGTGGAGTGCTTTGTGCTTTTGCAACAGCAAGTAGAACTTTTGCCATCTCCCTTTGGTTCATGTTTAGTCTGGTCTACCCTGACTTGTAATGGTGCTGCCACTTACCTTTGGCATATGCAGTAGGGACATTTTTAAAGGTCTTTGTTTTTCAAGCATTCTCCCAACTAGACATGGTTATTAAATCTTCTATGAGCACAAAAAGCTCTTTGAATACCTCCACAATTTCCAAAAGTGAAATACGGTTCCTTATCAGTTTTTTTAAATGAGCTGAACTCAAGTATTAACATAAAAACAGTTAGACACTAATCATCCAGCTGAAGAAAATGACATTACAAACCTAATGAAAACAGCAGGGAAGCACAGGGGAAATAAGAACAATTCTTTGCCAGCAGCAGCGTGTCTGTGGGCACACCAAAGTTACCAATGAGCTGACATTTGCTAAACAGAGCACAGATGCAACCAAGTTTTACACAGGGTTTTAGACCTCCTGAGAATTTGCCATCAGAAGGATCTCAGCTCTGAAAAGCTAATCACATCCAGCTCAGCATAGCTGTTCTCTGCAGTGAAATCGTTGAGTTTCCATACGGTTTGACTTTGGATAGGGGTACACAGCAGAAACAGCCGACTGATCAGAAGGCAGAGAGCGTACAGAAACACAATGCCAGGCAAGCAAAACGTCTTCAATGTAAAAATGCATTAGTCTGCTTTTATTAACACATAACTGTGCTAACCAGTCTCATGCACAGACCGACCAGGACAGAGGCCAGCAAGCTCACCATTCCCCAAAAGCAGCTTTTCTACATTAGAGCTCATGCTTCTGGATCTGCACATACTCCCAGCTCTTTCATGGGCAAATTTCAACCCCATGCGTGTAACAAGACTGAAACCCTGGGAGAGGCTACAGTAGCCTCTAAAAGTAAGCACCAGAACAAAATCACACCTAGATCTTGCAACAACTGGGATTTTAAATTGTAACAACTGCTTTAATAGGCAGGGATATCTCTTCTTTGGGAAGACAAAGAATTGAAGGCATGTTTTCTGTAAGGACAGCAGCATTGAAAGTATGTGTGAAATACCTTTATCAGAACACATTTAAAAAAATAACGGCCTGTTCTTCAGGAGCAGCTAACGCTCAGAGGTTCCCAAAATGCTACTTGTTTTTTGCCATAGTTTACATAGCCTCTTACGCTAAAAAAGCATGAAGTCATTTACATGATTTCATGATTTAAAAGCAGAAAAGAAAAAAAAAAACCAATAACAAATGTGCTGAGATTTATAACCGCATTTCTTGGTATAGCCCTTCACTTTCCCTGCATCTGAGGGCAGTAACAATTTCCAGAACTCTGTATTAGATCTTCACTGAAGTGCCTCTTGAGGAGGCTGGATTTATTAGAGGAAAAAGACTGAAACAACGCTGAAAGAACACATGGACTTAGTTCATCTGTATCAAAGGACAAGGCCAGTCACTGGTGTTTATTCCAACTGTGCACTCATTTTCAAAAGTTAAATGAAAATAAGGTCATCAAAGCAATTATTCTGTGCAAGTCCTTTGTCTTCTCTATCTTTTCTCATTTCCAGCGGCCAGCAGGCAGCACCTCAGTGCACGGGCTGCCAGGTACACACAACATTAATGGACAAGGTAAGCAGCCAGGAGAAATGCTGACGTGTTGGGACAAATTCAGCAGCTGAGGAAGGGCTGGGCAGCTCCACAGGAGAGGGTCCTGGCTAGTGGCTGCAAATGGGCAATGGTCTCTCCTCCTAGCTGCATCTCTGTGCAGGTACATCTGCTTTGACTTCTATCATGACCCAAGGCAAGGTGGTTTGGGGATCCCAGGATCCTAAACCCCGCTGAGGCAGTCGGGGGCTTCACACTGTCAATGGTGGGCAATTCTGCATGCACAGAAAGGGTTAGGCCACAACTGAGTATAAGTATGCAAGTGCTAGTATCACCTACTAGTATTCCCACCACCACTAACTGCTAGCACAACATGTCACGTATAGTTAGGTGCCCATGTCTCATGACATCATTGGGAGCTATTTTCTTGTATCGAGCAAGAGTATACTTTCCCACAGTAAACTGGCTGGAATGCAAATAGTTGATTATATGGAGGAACCTGCAATCCACAAAATGGAGCCAAGCCTACAGCAGAAGCCTTTGTATCACACATAAATGCAACAGTAATACATCACACTAGTTTCATCCTGGAGAATTATTGTTATGTGCTGTTACTTGCAACAAGTCCCCTTAACACTACAGCTAGACAATGTCTGCCTTTTATTATTTCTTAAGCATTCAGTGATAACAAGCCAGATCCAATTAATCCTTCTTCCTTTTGGGAGCTACGGGCACCAAGCACAATCTAGTCAAAGTCAGGGCCCTCTGGCCCATTTGACAACAAACTGCTGCCAAATGACACCGAAAGAGAAGGAAGCTGATAAATCTTTAACAAGTCTCTTACAGCCTGGATTTGGATATTCAGGGTTTTTTTCTTACCTGGTAGCAACTAGAACACCATATACCTCGAGAAAGTGAAATGTTACCAGGAGAGATTGTTATTAAGAATTAATGTCTTTATTTGTGTTAAATGATAAAATTCAGAAGCCAAGCTTCAACCCTAACAGCACAATAGAAGGCCAGCAATCAGCTAACAGAAAGGACACATTTTTCATAAATATACCTCCCCCTGGCTCTGCCTTTCTTCTTGTGTGCTCAGCTGTAGCAATTAGGAGAATAATCTATAGGAAGCCTATCCCCGAAAGCCTCTCTCAGCTTTCTCCAGCTGTTTCCTTCTTTTTGTTGCCAGCAAACTCAAGCTCTGAAGAGATGATTCACCTCAGCAGGACTCCAAACTCTACATCTGCTCTGGGGGCATAATCTTTGCTGGGTACATGGAAATGGTCTTTAAACTAATGGAGGCAGTAGACTAAGCAAAAATTTTTTTCTCAGAATCTACATACTAAGGTTTAATTTTCAATTATATTTCTAGCTGAGTTTTTTCAAGATTATCATCTTTCTTCTTTAATCATCACAATGCTGCTTTGCAACACACATTGCTCATCTAAAAGCACCTTACTGCAATCTATAAATGCAAATCTGCATCTTCTTTTTATAGACGAAAAACCCCTATCTACAGTGACCCATCCAGCAATACAGAGACAATCCCTGGAAGAAGTGCAACTGGCATTCAGTTACCTTAACTCTCCCAAACCACAACACAATGCTGCCCCATAAACAACACTGTATTATTGAACATTACAAAAATATATTTTGAAAGTGAATATGAGCTTTCCATTCTTCAAGTTCAGTGTTCTCCCTTAATTACAGCAAGTGCCTGGCAAAAAGCTGTACACCTGTAATTCATGTGAAGTTTGGCTGCAGAGTGCTCCTTAGCCCAGGGAGAAACCCACAGCAAAACTGAGATGCAGGAAGGGGGAGAAGGACACAATGGGTTGAGGAGGAAAGTGCTGAAGCAGTGAAGCTGACCTGGACAAGCCTATTGAAAATCACTTTTTTATTGGTGATGGTAGATACAGAAAGAGATGGAAGGAAAGTGATACAGACATGACCAAGGAATCGCAGATTTCACAGCCCAACCCTCTTTGTGCCTCCATGTAAGAAATACATTATTACACATCGAGGAAGGGAAAAGATAACAGATTTCTCCCTGTTCATACAGAAGGAGTTCAGATATTTGACTCCCAGGACATGTGTGGAAGAGTTTCTACAAATCAGTATTATACTGAATAAAAGCACGCTGTTGCTTATCACTCAAGACAACGTACAGAGCAGCACCTCTGCTACAACTCTGAAGGAGACTTACACTGATCTTTACATTTGATAAATAAAATTTTCCCTTCACAAGAAAGAATACATAATTTCTGTGAAGCACAGAGAAGCTGGAAAGAGAAATGCTCACCTCCATTCTAATTTCTCCAACCGAACCAAGAAAGACTGCACAGGAGGTCTAATACATGCCTTTCTTCGTGTTGTAGAACAGAAGTAGTAAACTAGAATCTTACGCTGACAGAAAGAGAATAGGTTTTGGAAAACAGCTAGTGAGTCTCTACCTTTGAGAAAAACAACAGAAGATTTCATGGGTAACTAAATGCTGTTTTAATGGAGCCTCAGGAATTTCTTTGTTCATAAATACAAGCCATAGAAGAATGATCAAGAAGAACTCTGTTCTGGAGAGAGAGATTCCTTAGCTGTGAACGAGCCTGGGATTCATTTAGTCCAGTTCTTTCATTACCACACAGAATTTGTCAGGTACAATATCCTGTTCTGAAGAACAAGGCCACAAAAAGGCATTAAAAATAATGCACAGATCAGGAGAAAATGCCAGACTGACAGCGAATCCAAAGCAAGGAGAGACTGTAGACAAGGCCACTCTTCCAAATCATGGCAGCTTCCCCAATATTAGGGCTACACACGCATGTGAAAACAACTCAAACTTCTGAAGTCCACTGGAAGAGGAGGACATCATCCACTAAAAGATATTGACTCAGAATTCAAAGGAAAAAGTTATGCAGAAGCACAAATACACATGAATCAACACTAATAGTCACAGAAAGGACACAGCACTACGGATAAAACATTGAGATTTATGCGTTTTTCTTCAAAGTAACACATTTCACTAATGCAAAGAATTATAATAGTCTTCTTCCCTTACTGGTCTTTAGTGCATTCAACACCACAGATTACAAGAACCACCCCATATTTACAATATCTAATACAGAAGAATAGAGTCATAATTTTCCTCACCCAATGGTCTCCTAAGGTTATCAGAAACTTCTCTCACAGATGGTGAACAGGCCCATTTCCACTCTCCGGAGACCAAAATTTCTCTCCTCAACTACTGTGATTGTGAATTGTCACTACCTCCATGTTCATTACACAGCCACCATCTGCCAGGAACTAATAAAAACAACAGTTACCTCATGCTCCTAAGATAACTAATCTCATCACCTTTTTAGAATCATTAACAATGAAGAAAAGCAATCTTAATAATCCCTCCCTTGGTATTTGGAGTGCTAGGAATGTATTATTATAAATAAAATTAATTTTTATTGTATATTCCACAACACAAGTTTGTGTGCAAGACATAGAAAAATTGAGGACTAGGAAACAAAGATTGAAAAAGACCAGTCGGTCATGTATTATGCTTTGCCTCCCCAGGGAGGAGAGGATGAAACATGGTCCAAAGCTCAGCCTGGAGCTTAGCTGTGGACTAGCCTTACTAAAATAATTTAACAAACATAGAAAGGGACCCCACAACCCCCAAAAGAACACTACAAGGACTCTTGAGAGTATGCATTTTAGCTTCTGAAACATAACAATAGCACCTACTCATAGTCATGGCATAAAAAAATTATTTTCTCAGTAATCAGTTTGCTGACTCCCACTAAAGTAGACACTGTTACCTACAAAGAGCTCAACAATCTGTTGTTTGAAATGCTTAGATATTTCTAGTTTTGCATTTGTCATAAAAACATTGAAGTAACCAGCCAGCTACAATCAAATACATCAAAACATCCTCCACTGGATCTGCTGACAGGCCACCTGGGCCCCAGCACGCAGGTTCACCCTCCTCCACACTAATGCAACAGCTACCAAACTTCTACTATGAAGATTAAATTTGCTACAACTTTCAATCAAAAAGAAGAAAAAACTTATTTTTCCTTCAAGGAGGAGACTTTTCAACTCAAACACTGACATAATGGCAATGGATCAACAGCAAAGCATGAAAAACAAACCTTCAACCCCAAAGGACCACCTTTACATGACCAGTCGCCCACATTCTGCTGCAATGAAACTACCACAGCTCCAATCACACCGTGCAGCTTGTGGCATCAAAGGCACGCAGAGGAAGAAAGTTTCAGCAAATTCCACATTCTGTAGCGCTGATGATACAACCTTTTTCTACAAATCTCACCTCTGTTATGGTCTCTGAATATCAAGGCTATCTTTTAATAAGATCAACTGATACAGCTGGAGGGGGATCATACAAACTTTGAAGTACTCAAATCCTGAAGAAACACCCAAAGCTGTACCTATATACCCAAAAGCTGCTTGGTTATTCTTATCCTTGTTGACAGAGTTACTTAAAAATAGCTTATATACAGTCCTCAAACTTTGCCTTTCGCTTAGTTCATTATCAGGATTTGCAGTACTGCTTGCCACACAGAAGAATGAAAGAGACTCCAAGGAAGTGATGTATTGAAGTTGGCAGCACCCTATTGCAAGGCTCTGCATTAGCTATCAGTTATTCTTCACTCTGTAGTCAAAGATGTGAAGCTCTCTTTGGTGTATGTACTTCTCAGTATCATAAAGTCCTCATTTACATCTCAGTGTTGTATATTTCTGTTCATATCAGAAAGTCTAATTAGTCTCTTGTAACTAAAACAACTTGTTTTGACTAATTGGTATCAGGCAGAAGGGAAGGACAAGAATGCCTTACTGACAGCTTAAAAACGTTAGATATGCTTCCTAAGGCCATGTGTCAGCTACACTTGTATCTTGGTTCACATCGGCCATTTTTGGGGAAGTACCCAAACACTCTTGTTGCCTTTCATACTTTGTTTTTCTTTTTGTCACACCTAGCAAGCTAGGGTCCAAACTACAAACCATCTGATATAAATGCAATTCTTACACAATATTTTAAATGAACCAAATACTGGTATAACTAAACAAACACAGCAGTTTCCATGTGCATTTTGAAATGAGTTCTCCCCTTTATTCCCTGAAGTACCGCGGTGGCCCACTGCTGCTCTGCAGGCCAAGCAGCTGCTGGTTCTCTGCAGTCTTCCCTAACATGAACTCACTTGCAGGTCTCCTGCAAATTCCTACCTGAGAAAACCACAGCTCTAGTTTTCCCAAGGTTTCTGTCTCCTACTCATCTTCCAGGCTCTGGCAGTGCTCAGCCTTTACATGAGAGCTCCAGAAAAGCTGCCCACAGTGACAGCCTGTTCCAACACCCCTGTCTCCAGCACTTTGTGTTTCACTTTGCACAGCTACAGCAGCAGCACCATCCTGCAGTCAATGTTTACAGATTTTTCCCTGTGTCTTCGACATTTCAGTGTGTCTCATCTAACTGGAGCTGCAGCAATGAGACCTCTACCTTTTCAGGAAGGCTGCCAATGTACACCAAGCTGAGACTGCAATCGGCTGCTGAGCCCAGGGACTGAATGTGGAGGTAGGTTCTCATTCAAGATGAAACTCGGCACTCTTGCTCACGTTCCGTGGGATCGTAGTTCCCTGGCATTCCCTGGAAAGAGCAACAGCGGCACGCACACCTCCAGCCTGACGGCAGGCCTGGTGGCTCGACACACAGCAAATGTTTGTCCCCTGTGGCAACAAGCCGAATTTGAATTCTGATCTATAAAATCCTTAATTTTTACTTAGTGAAAAACCTAAGGCAGATGGAAAGCAGCAAGAAGGGTTAGAGAAAACTCATTATTACAGAATATGAATTATTACCCACAAGTCTCTTAGGTCACCTCCGCTATGCTGTGAAACACACATACTCTTAGCACAAGGCTTATTAAAATACAGACTATCTGCCAGAATGGGGCTATTTTTACCTAGGCTGAACAATATCCAGGCACCTTTCTCAAGCAGTTAAATCAAATTCATACTAAAAAGCACATTAGGAAGGAACTTAAAACCAAGCAAAGTATCTCAGAGGCTAGTTTTTGCCTGTATCCCTACCCTTCTGCTGTTTCTGATGCTAAGCATGCTAAAAATAAAAAATGCTTACAGTCACCAAGAAGCTACCAAAATGCTACACAAAAGAAGCGAAATTCACAAAAGAAGTGAAATTCTCTGCACTTCGTAAACCACACAAACCTTTCCACAAGATCACAGCTGGCATCTCAGTGTGCAATCTTCCATCACAGTTATTTCGACCATGTCTACACTGTGCTGATTTTAAACCAGCTGGCTTGGCTACTCCTGATTTCAGAGCTGGAGCTGGCTGAGCTCGCTGTTACTATGGCCGCGCTGCAGCAGGGCCTGGGTTCGCCAGCCTACAGCCAGCTCCTGCACGTCCCCATCGGTGGCAAGTCAACGTAACACAGGCATCCCCTTAAAGAAAAGGTGATGCTTGCTGCCTTGTGTGCTATGGCAATTCCTGGCAAAAGAAACTTGCAAAAATACTTCAGTAAGAATCAGGATTTTCTCAGACACTCCCAGCAGTTGTTCAAGAAACAGTATCAACTATGCCGCACACTACATGGCGTCTTTGTGTGGATCACCACCAATGCTTGAAAAAGTTAACAACTTTTCACATTAGACAATTAATTAATCAATTCTGTCTTTTGTCAAGAGTGTCAATGGCGAAAGAGGGAATGGTCACTGATATCCCAAACTCCCTCCTTCAGCAAGATGAAGAAACGCTGTTCTTAAAAAAGACACTGCCTGGAATATGCTGAAACCAGTATTACATGATCTTTACTTTCTGCAATAAACCAGATGTGAATATAAAAAGCAAGAACAAATATGTGCTTTCAGCCTGCCCATTACCAGGTATCAGCAGGCTGATAAGAACTGCACACACAAGAACTGCAGTGATAAAACTGGACAGACAAGTCGTCTGGTTACAACGGTATTCCTTGGAACCGCAATATATTCACAGCCTGTGTTGACAGCATTTAGATTCCTCCTGTGAATCTCTACTGGCCCTGTAAAACGTGAAGGCCACTGATTTTTGATCGCACAGTGCTTAGCTTTTGGCTTGCGTTATGAAGTCCCCACCTACTGCACAGGATTCCCCTGAGCGCACACCCAGCCCAGCCTCCCGAAGCAGCCCCCTCGGACGCTCCCGGAGCCCCCCTCACGCTGCACACACCCAGGCACCTGAGCACGACTGCTGCCATAACAACAGCACACACGGCACGCGGGGACTGCAGCGAGCGGATAAATCAGGGTAAGGCAGCAGCAGGCTGCTGCCTGCAGTCCAGAGCCGAAGTCACCGGCGTTGCGTGTGTGCTCACCCCACCAGGACCTCAGTGCGTACCCTGATCTCACCACAGCTCTGATCATAAAGCACATACCCAACAGAACTGTAGGGAAATCTGACGGGAGAGCATCTCATCAGTGAAATGACTGTCTGTTGTCATACCTATGTGATGTTGCTTTTCACGAGTCAAACAGTACAGAAGAGGATACGGACATCTGTTAAAGCACAAACAAATCTACTTGTTAAAATTCTAGCTGGCCATAAGGGAGGTCAGAAAGGCTGTCGGAGCCCTCCTAACACCTTACTTCACGCGGTTCTCTTTGATGAGGCGTGTACATAAGAAACCTCAGACGTAAATACACTCAGAGCACCACCATGCAGGACACTGTTGCCTCTAAATTTTTATAAACAATGGCTTATCTGAAATAAATTCTTTTTTTTTTTTAAATAAGGCTTCAGCATATCAGATTTAATCACTGACTGACAATCTTCTGCCTTCTCTTATTTTACGTACATAAACTACTGTCCTCCCTTTCACACACAAAACCCTACTGAAAAGTGTTCTCTTACCTCCTACGCATCTCATGGGCCTCTTCTTACCCCTGGGCATGCTTTTAATGGCATTACCAACTGGTTGGTAATTAACTTTTACTCTGGTTTAGTTATTGACCATTTCCCAGGATAGATTATGCAGAAAATCTATTTCACCCATAGCACAGTTTTAGCCAGAGGTAAAACACAATACCTAGTAACAGATAGTCTTCTTTTTTTTTAACCTTTCTGGGAGAGTAAGTAACCATGGATGCACAAGAAACAATGCCTGCAGATAAAACAAATGCCTCCAGATAATAATGTTTGTCAGAAGAGATCTGCACATTTCTTTGTACTGATATATTTATATCCTGCTAATTATTTGAGAAAAATCTCAGAGACCTTATCACAAAGAAAGTCAATGCTATGGTTTTATGTTTTCCCCTCAAGCCTAGGTTCCTTTTAAAGTATCCCTCAAATTTTAAGTTTGCTTTTAACAGTTTTCAGTTGTTTTAGTAACTTACACCTATGCAAACACCTCCACCCTAGAATGCACCTGTACAACTTTTCATGAAACATCTTTCAGATTGACGTCCATTAAAATTTTCTACAAACAGCTTAGGTCACATTCTGAGAGACCCGACTTTACTGTTAAATACTCACTCTCTTGTTCTTACTCTGCTTTTCCATGAAAAGCATGCAACGTTGCTGTTACTGCCGCACAAACACGACACAATACAACCAACAGCTTCAGTAAGCTGTGTAAGTAGGAAGCAAACAACAGTAAGTCACCTTCGGGTCTTTTTTTTTTGCCTTTCTTGGTAAGACGTATGTCATTCTCTTTCAGAAGACGAACTGATAGAAGTGGATTGGACGGAAGCTTACATGAAACATCCCAAGTAGCCTGAGCATGCTGAACTTAGATACAACTGTAGAAAAATTAGCTCTTTCTTACAAACTACAGGAAGTCTACAGTATTCAGTACTGATGCACATTTCAATCATCACTGACAACACAGAAAAATGATTCCACACACAAAAGTATCCCTTATTATAAGGATTCAAAAAACCCCACTAAACTACAACTGCTTCTTCACCATTAGGACAATGCTTACTAAAAGAATTTCAGTCCGCAGATTGTGTCATAGGAAATGTCATTATGTTCTACTATACCAATGGGAGTTGACATATTTCAAAAATAATATGCTTAAAACCATTTTACTCTACCAAACACACAGAGTAAGCAGAAATTGCGGATGTCTTCATGGAGGAGCAGATACCTCACACACAGAGCAATTCCTTTTTTTAAAGCCCAGTGTCTCAGTAATTCAATTCCTGTTTTGTTTAAATGATTAACAGTATTCATCATACTCTAGAGTACCAGTCTACAAAATCCTAAGAGTAACTAATACAATACACTAATAATAACACTAATAATAACTAATACTGATACAACTTATACAATACATAGAGATGGGGAAAAAGGATGGCCCAGCTTATCAAATTTCCTCAAGCTGACAAAATTAAATCAATGTGTACCAGAAGGGTATATAGAAATACTAATTTGTGAACCTCGAGGACTGTGTCAGATTCCTGAATTCAGTTACTTTTCAGAAAAGAAATTTGGAAATGGCATGACAAAGTGCTTAAAGGCAAAGATAACCTTAGAACAAAACCAACCCAAAAAACAACCACAGAAACAAAAAAAAAGGGAGATTCTAACACATTCCAAACATTTCAACTCACTCCTTCAGTCCAGTAAACACCACAACACTTCCTATGTTACCGTGATACCTTCTACGTTGCTTTATTATTTCACTCAAAATTAAGTGAAACAAAACCCGTAAGTCATGGTATGTCAATCATATAGAAGCTGATCTAAGTTTATATGAAAATATTTTCATTTCTGCAATCAAACAACCACCAACCTGATGTCGCTTAGTGGTAGATTCTCAGCTGACGTCAGCTGTCACAGTTCTCTTGACCTCAATGAAGGCAGGAATATTTGTATTACCTAAGATCCATTTCTCACTGTTTTTAGAGGGGTAAATCACAATCAATCATTTAAACTTCTCCAACAACTATGTGGTCATTACCAAAACATCTGCTGGGTACAAAAACAGGAGGCATATATATTTTATGAAATATGGCTCTTTTCACCCCTGTATACAAAACATACGCAGACACTGTAAACACAGCAAAAGCTGGTACGACAGCATGATTGCGAAGGGACAGGCTCTACCATGTCCCCTGAGGAGTCTCAAACTGTGACCTCAGAACAAAGGCGAACACAATCACTTGTCTCTTCTGAAAAGTTAGCTACATAAAATTAGGTATCCAGAGATTCATTTACAGCTTGTAAGGCCAAAAAATGCCATTTCTCATCTATTCTGACCTCCAAAAAAACAGAGTCCGTTAAATTTCACCAGCTACTCGCGTAGCTAGAGCTGTATTTTACTGTATTATATTTCCCAGAAAGCACGCTTCCTTCAAGAAGAAATATCAAGAGTACAATCTCCCTTGGCAGCGAGAACCCTGAGAAGTGGCTTCGTAAGGCCAAGAACGTTTAAGTGCAGGAAACACGAAGGAATGTGCAAATGGGCGAAGATCCCTAAGATCTGGCCCTGCTCTCCACTACAACAGCTCCCTGCCAACCGCGCACCTGCAGTCCAGCGAGCGGCCAGCGAGCCCAGCAAAGGAGCCAGGAGCTGCAAGCCAGCCTGACCTCCCAGCACAGCGGGGACGCCAGGAACGCCAGGACTGGCAACATCAGGACACGCACGGCAGTGGAGTTTAACTTGTGACTAATGGCTAGGGATATTAGAACTGAAACAATCTGAAACTGATGGGTTTTGCTACACACAACGTTAGAAATGCAAAAAGTCTGTCCTCACTGCAGCCACTGTAAGCAAGCTAGGGTTTATTTCCCCTTGTTATCTCTTTCTCATGCATTAAAGAATTCGTCTGCTTTGTTTATATTGTCAATAGTACTGTGTGCCAAGTGTGATATAAAAAATTATTTAGAATTTAATTAAGTTTCCAAAGCCACCGGGAAAAAAATGGAAAGCAGGCACGTGAGGAGAGGGAAGGAAACATTTTCATAGCATGAAGTCTGAAGCTCTTTTCCAGTTCTTGCTTCAAACAGAAAATATAAAAACCCGTCTGAATCTTGGACATGAACTATTTAGTCAAATTCCTTTAACACAGTGTACCTCCTTCTCAGGTGACTGGAATTAAAATTCAAGCCATCAGAAACAAGTGCAAGTGCATTTCATGATCACAGGCTTATGTATTTGTTTATATCCTGGAGTCACTTTGAAAGCATGTCCTCAAAACAGGCCAAGCCTGGAACACCAGCATCTTCCTCCAAAAACCAAAATTACAAAGCACTGTGTTCAGTTCTCACTGAAGGGCAGCTGCTTCTAATCAATACTACCAGTTTTCTATTTGAAAGCCTATGATGCATTTAGTAAAAGAAAGCCAGCAGCCAGATTCTAATCTCTGTTATAGCGGGTAATCCAGCGTAACACAACAGCAACCAGTACACCTGCTCTGCATTTATGTCAGCATGAAACTCAAGATGACTTCCACAAAAAATAGAGGGGAAGAAACCTGGAAGGGGCAGAATATTTCAAATACACAGCTCAGAAAGGACTCCTCAACTAATTTTTCACAGTGATGAAAGAAAAGTTGTTTCATTTAGAACAGAAAACCACCTGAATCACACCAAGATTATGCAACAGAATGACACGAAACACAAAGTGTTGAAATGACATAGTGAAGGTAGAATACAAGAGCAAACCTGGATAAAAGGCCACAGGAAGAAGCAGATTCTATGCAAAAAAAGAAAAAAATTCTGGTTTTGTTACTTTCTACAAAAATCTTGTCAGAGTCTTTCCACTGGGAGGAAAGTGTCTATGTCAAAGAAAGAGAGAGAACCAGAAAGCAGCAGATCTGAGTCAGGGGAACAAAAGCAGATCAGTACAGTAGAAACAAGTCAGCAGCCAGTCCCAAAACAGCCTGGCACACAATAAAATGTACCAGTAATTACCAGCTTCTGAGCAGACTTCAGTGAGAGACAGTGGAAGAGCTGCAGATGAGATGAACAGATGGAAAGACAAAGGCAATCAGGAATCAAAACACACAGTTCCAGCAAGGAGAATCTCCGCCACTGTACATTTTGCAGTCTTTATTTCCATAACTAGGTCAAGCAATTTCCCTCCCCCCCCCCCCCCTTAACTGCTGTCTGCAGTAAAAAGTTCTGAAGTGCGAAGGACAAATCCCTAAGAACCTCAAAATAATACTCTGAGCATGGATAAGACATGGATGAATATACTCATGTTGGAAGCCCTTTAAACAAGAAGTGCAGCAAAGACATAAAGTAAATTCCAGCAATGTAAACAAATCCAGGTTTGTAGCATCAAATTTAACCAAGGTACAGAACAGTGCACTCCGTAAGAATATATGGAAGGCAATAAAATACAAAGTGCTTTTCAGAATGACTAGAAAGGGGGGGAGGGGGAATTATATACAATGGTGACAGACAGCAAAGAGCCTTGGTAATTACATTTGGTTTTCTTATCAATAGGAATTACTTCTCCTCCCTTAAAGATTCTCAATACTCTGCTATCAAACCAAACTTGTGATGTTAATAATAGTCCACTTTATTCATTAGCATTCCATGACCACAGGTTTGCAAATGTATCAACTGAAAACTCAGGAGCAAACTAATGGGTTGTTCAGGTAAGTGTAGAAAATCTAGTCAACTACTAAATAATCCAAAACATTTCAGTTAATACCGTACAGGCATTATCAACAAAAGGCTTTCTCTCTCTATTCCACCCTGCACACTCAAATCATTCAAATGCTGCAGTACTGGCATACGTGTAGATAATCCTGAGCAGGGATGATTCTGAATGCTAATAACAGTGTATTTTAACTGAGTGGGAACACAGATTGGCCATTGTACAAAGGTTCCAAGTGATAACGCACAACAGCCTCAGCATGCTTTTTGGCACAACACATGTCCATCATTTCCAAGAATTTAGTCAATATTTGATCTAAAAAACCCCTAAGCACCGCAAGAATTACAAAGATACTTAACACTCAAGATAATGTTCCCTCTTCTGCAAAACCAGGCCTAACCAAAAGCCTGCTGATGTCAATGGAAGGACTCCCACTGCCTTCACTGGTGTTTGGCTCAGCCACAGAGGAAAAGACCATCATTGCTGGAGCTGCTGGAGTCCAGGAGTAAGGAGAACCATGGCAGCAGCAGGCTTGATTGCTCTGCTGTAGCTATGGAAGTCTGGCCAGAAGACAGAGATGGACTCAGAAGACCCGAGTCCCATGCTGCATCCTGCTAGGAGATCTCTGATGAGTCATTTGTCCTCTGGACCTCACTTCTCTGGTCTTTCATTCATCTCTTTTGTAAAGTTCTCCAAGATCTCCTGATGTGATTAAAAAAAAAAGAAAAAGCACAGGACATTGAAGCTCCACTGGTCTCTGCTGACACAGATCAAGGTCCAGTCCTCTCTGGACTTCTGATTAGAGTCTAGCTTCCCGCTTTTATATCTTGTTGGCCAAGAAACATCTTTTGGTCTCCCTGCCAGCCATCTGCAATCTAGCTGAACTGAGACACGTAACCACTGAGATCATGACTGCAATCACGGCTTTATAACAGTGGCACAAATGCCAGCACCAAGGACAGCTGAGTTTACTTTTCAAATGGTTATAAATTTTTTTCACTTGCTACAAAGGTTATTCCTTCATTTTCTTCAAGTGAAGAATGTCTTTAGAACAAATATTTGTTAAAGCTTTTAGACCAATGAAATTCAACAGTAAATGAAAAAATAGACAAGATGTGCACTACATAAGAAACTTCACATTCACTCAGAAGTACAAATTATAAAATGTTATGAAATTAGAATAACTGTATAAAATATTTATTATAGTAAGGGAGACATTAGCTAGCAGTATTGGATTGTATTAAGAAATAAAAAATTTAGTCTAAGTATTAGGAAACTGCCCTGACAAAGTGCTATTGATCTGGGAAAGTAACCTCCTGTGTGAATGCAGGGAGCCTCTTCAGCTGACAACTAAAACAATTTTGGACTGAAAAAAAAAAGCCCTGCAGAGGTACAAGGGAGAATAATTTAGTAAGAAGCTGGCTGTTTCTGCCCACAGAAAGCAGTAGCATTCAGCTGTGACTACCTCAGATGGTACTCGGGTTCTCTTCCCCTCCCATCCTCCAAAATATAATCTTAACAGAGGCTTTAAAATGCTTTAGTTACAAAGAAACTCACCAGACAGTGCTTTTTATTTACTTTCCATATTCTGAACTGCAAAATCACGTATTTTAGAAACATTAGAAAGTTAATCTGAGGCAGGACCCTAGATGTAGGAGCAGTCTGATGAAGCCAGGAATATGACATTTAACATCATCTCCCACACGCAGCCAAACATGGCAAATTCTCCAGGTAAGCCTATTTCAAACAGAGCTTTTTCTCCAGGCTCAGAAGGAACGAAACCGAACTGACACCTCTCCACAGGCACCAGAATGTTTTGTTAAAGCCTTGGGTTCATTATCATCAGTCTTACAAGATCAAAAAAGAGCCACTGCATTACAAATTACAAGCAGAAGTGGGTCAGGTGTAGACCAGCTTCTCACACCAGGTGAGCCAGTATCACAGGTTCAGATCCACTGATATCTGGAGAGGAGAGGAATTTAGCTCGCTACCAGATTTTTCTGCCCCATGCCGATTACTGGTGACTTTCAGGTCATTCATGTGGAACAGTGGAAAAGCTCTTGAGAAAGACTTTAATCACCCGAGTCAGAATGCAGGTGTTGAACTCCATCACTCTCCTGACCCCACGGCACACTGGAGCATCTGGAGACCGCTCTGGTTTACATCAGTGCCGTCTGCACGCTCAAGGACCAGGCGTCCTCAGACAAGTAAATGAACAGAGCTGCACCCTGCCTCACACCTTCACCCCCTCAGCCTCCCCTGTGTCACCTCAGCGAAAGCAGGAGCACTGCGACTCGTGCAGCAGCAGCTGCCAGCAACCACTCTGCGCTTTCAGTGGCGTGCAGCTGGGGTGGGGGGACAGCGGTAGCCACAAGAGGTAACGGCCAGATCCGGACCTTCTGCTTCACACATAAAGCACGAAGGAGGTGGACTGCAGAATGGGCCAAAGTTATTCAGAAGAAAGAGTTTTTTTGATGGAGTATTTGTTCATTTGCTTTTGAAGCTCTGTCTGCTCAATATGCTGTGGAAACTGATGCCCGCAAATTCCTGCACCAAGCAGGTCCCGGGTACAGATTGCCTTTTTTTTTTTTTAACAATTTCTCTGCCTTTTTTTTTTTTTTTAAATACTGTTTTGGTATGTCTTGCCAGTCACTGCACATCCCTCGTTACTCAGAAGCAGCTAGCCAGATACAAGCTACGTCCAACATAGTTGTTACTGAGAGTAGCTGGGAAGAAATCCCAGGGGAAGCACTTAGCAGAGACACACACGGATGCCCGGCTCTATCCTGGTGGATGAGAGGTCCCTGGAGCTGCCGGCATCCCCCAACACAAACTCTGCTGCTGCTCAGGCTGGGGCTCTCTGCTGAGCAAGGCGACACCTGAAACTCACTGATCTGATGACAGAATTCAACATTCACAACCCAAGCAGGACAGAGGGAGGTTACTTACACACTTAAACTGTTAACAGACACATTGGCAAGGGAGCAAAATGTATGAGAATGTTTTGGGTTAGAATGGTATCCTTCAGCAGAAAAGCTAAGAAACGCTGCTGCCAACTGGAGAGTTAGTAAAGTAAGGTGGGGTTTTGGGGGGGGGGTTTCTTTGGTTGGTTTTGTTTTTTTAAAAAAAAAGGCTATTATTGTATCTTTCTTCACAGGTACCCAAACATATTTTTACAGGGACAAGAAGGAACATACTGCTTAGTTATGGCTACTTCACAGTCTAGTGCTAGAGTCATGGAAGCAGTCTCAGATTTGAGCAATGAACAGAAGAGTTTTCTCTACAAATATTTATTTTAAACGGGATATTCTCAAAGAACTGATTTCCATCTGGAATTTAAGCCTTTCACATGCAACGGCAAGGGAGCAGATGCAACAGGATTGCAGCGCAGCACAAACACCAGTCTCCAGTGTCCTTGGTACCGAATGCAATACACAATGTGGAATCTGCAGTGCGATTTTTGATGGTCGGTTAGCTCAGCTCAGGTGATGGTGTTTATTCTGAAGATGTACACCAAGGCTTCACTCACTCCTCGGGGGCTTCTCTTTTAAACCAGAACTCTATCAACACCAGCACTCAAACAATTGTAACCTACAGACTGCCTCCAACTGACATCAGATTACACATACACGTTACACATCTAGATGACATCTATATTACACATAGACATATAGGCAGGTACAAGCACTGACAAACTATGACAGACTTCACGTGCATCTGCCAAATGCAGGCACAACCCACTACAAGAGAACAAAGCAGCCTCTTTCAGACATTGCCTCAGTCCATTTGGTATTAACAGTGCAACGGAGCACTCTACAGCTACCCCTCTGATCTCCCACCCGCCCTTCCCAAGAAGCGCTTTGGTATTTGGAAGACAAAAAAGTTTTTCGGTATTAACATCTCTGTGCTCTGGTGTGCCTACAATGACTGACTGTAAAATGGAGATCTGAAGAAGAGCTTTCATACCAGAAATCTTGTCTGTTCTTGTACCTCTGACAAATAAGCGATATTACCTCTTTCCACAAGCCTTGCCTCACTTGAACAGATACAGCAGCTAGCAGAAATACAAGGTGATTCATACTGGGGGGGGAGAAGGTTAGGATTATTTTTCTTTTTTTTAACATTCCATAGCTAACAGAAATCAATGTTGCACCACTACTGTTAGTGGACCTACATCAGCTGTACACAGTCTCAAAATGACACCTCCCTTAGAGTTGCCTTTGGATTTCTCTTGGAGAGAGACTGAGAAGTCAGGGCACAACTTAGAAATTTACTCTGTGTGCAGGATAGAAGTGTAACGCTTTCCAGAAATGAACACAGTACTGCAAAGCAGGCAATTATTTAAAATTATCATATAGCATATAGGAAGTAAGCTGATAAATACGTCGGTCTGTTCTAGGACAGGCCAGCAAAAACCTCAGGGAAGGTGGCTCTGTATTGTCATAGCTACCAGACTTTCCTACAAACTCATCCAGCATATTGAACGGCATTGCGCTGCCATCTCTTGGCAGATATTTAGATAACAATTTAAGTTCTATACAAGTACAGGAATAAATTGACATCAAAAAGACATTAGAAGATAAATATATATACAGACATGTTTCTCTTACTAGCCTAATAAAAACAAATTGAATCTCCAGGTGAAGAATCTGGTCTGTATCCAGTCTATTTCCCTGGCTCCAAAGATCTGTATTTTATGTCAGACACACAACTGAAAAAAAAACCAACCCAACTTGTTAAGAGTTTAAGTATGGTCTAAAATCCTCTTTTTGAGGAATGAGTGGTTGAAATTCTTTGGAACACACAAACAAGGATAGAAATGCAAGTCTCCCTCAACATCAGTAAATGTTTTAACAGAGCTATTACACAGGGAGTATGTGCACACACAGCCACCTGCTTAAGCTGGGAAGAGGAGTGATTTCTGCTCCAGTTTTTGCAAGAAACAGCTGCTTCCCAAAGAGAGTGACAATCCTGTAGAAGGGGAACCTTCTGTTTAGCACTGAGTTGGGTTTCTAAATACCTTTATCAAGCCTTGGGAAAAGAGGTTCTTTACGTATCTAACTCAGAGCCGTACAATCCAGTCTAAAAGCAATTCCCTAAACAATTTGAGAATTTAGTCATACTGCAATCCAGTGACACTTAGGGGACTCTTACAAGTGTTATCTGTAATTTCTAGAACTATATGCAAGTCATCAACTGAAACGTACAGTGCAGAATTGAGTGCCTCTGCAGTATGGGATACAGAAAGTCTTGGTAGGCCCAATAGCACAGGCAGAGCAACACTCATAAAACACAGTCTTCAAGCATTGTTTTCTAGCGAGACGGCGGACAAAGAGCAAAACTCTTACAAAGCACCAAACCTTGCACCAGTGTAATTTACCGTTACTCCATTTGAGCGAACAGAAACCATCTGCAGCAGCTGAAAGTCTAGCCCATCAAATATGTCTATTTGCAACATGTTATAAAAGAATGACAACAGCATGATCTTTAAAAAAACCCCACAGAATTATGAAGTTGCAAACACTATGCTGAGATAAACAAGGTCACTCTCTACTTACTCGAGATGCAGCTATACGAATTTGACCTTTCTGTAATAAGTGGTAATTTCAGTGAAGATAACCTTTCCGTTCAGAAGGAAAGGGAAGTAAGTCATGTATCCTGTAGTTGCAGTTTATGATGAGACTCCCAGTCCTAATTTAAAGGTCACCAACAATCCTTTGAAAGCAAGATTGCTTTTCACTTTTCCCACATTGCATAGAATGTTATCAGGGCTGACTAGTCCACAACAGCAATACCACACCGCTGCCTGGCCAAGAAGGAACTTCAGCCTTCACTTCAGTACTTATCACCTAGTTAGGCATGCCAAAATTACCAGCAAGAATGCTAAGAAAAATCACTAAGAATGTTGGTACAAATAATTACTTTGCTAAACTATATTACAGTCTTTGTATCAGTATTTGCACTGGTCTACATAAAGGTTGTGACTGGACAGTCAGTCTTTGCTTCCCGTTCCCCTAAAGGGGCTCATAAAACGTGATACAGATGGAAGTTTCTCTGGTTTTGTTTGTTTGGGGTTTTTTAAGCCATTCCTAAATTGTTTCTAGAAACATCCTGATCTCTATCAAAACTGCCTATTCTTAGTGGCCATGGTACCAGGAATACTAGCTGCAGCCCATTAATTTCTTCATTTCTAAGATTAAAAAAAATATGTAGGCATGAAAACTAATGACAGTTTTTAAATCCACTGTGTTCAAATTAGTTCATGGTTTGCACTCTGAGAAGGCAGGTGCCTTACCGGCAGCTTTTATATGTACAGGTCTTCTACCTGTTCCTTATTATTCGTCTTCTGTGATGAACAAATATAATGCATTCTCTGCCACAGGGTAAGAGAGAAATATCCACAAACCAAGAAGCATTTACAGAAGTTGGGAGGAAGGGTCAAAAAACAATCCATGACTGAAAACATGATGTCATACTTGGAAAATACTGCTGTTAAATGCAATACCCCAAGCATACCTATCAGATGTTAGTTTGTAGATGTTGCCAGTTAAGTAATTCTTCTGAGGAAGAGGCTCACTCCTGTGTCTTTCATGAGATAGCTTAACTACGTAACTTTCTCTTTGTTTCTTCAAACGCTTTAAAACAAAAGAACCAAATGGCATTAATCCCAATTCATGCTATCTTCAAGTCAGAGCAGACTATTTCCACAGCGGTTCAGCCACTTCTCAAACAGGAACAGTGTTCACTCTTCACCTTTGCCTGCTCAGCCGTTTGTGATGTGGGCTGTATGCAAAGGATACGCTTCATGGAGGTTAGTATCAAAGACAGGATTAATGATGTTCGGTGATAAATTCCTAAAAAGTTAACTTCCTACATGGAGACTCCCCAGTGTAACACTGGGATTGTCACATTTGTAGTTTTAGATTTGATTTGTATGTCTGGAAATACCTGCTGTGAGATCCTTAGTAGAGCTGGGGAACACCCATGGAGGAACTCCTAATCCACAGGATGCCAGAGCCTAGAAGCATGCAAAGAGCTGTTTGTCCTTTTAACTTACACCTGAAGAATTTCTTCAAACGCTTACTTACCCCAGCAACGCTCTCTCCAGGGAAGAGACTCAAGCTGGTACTGAAAACAAATAACAAAAACTCTGCGACCACACAGCACAGCACAGCTAAGGACTTTACTGAGACAAGTGGCTGGCTACTCTTTCTCTTCACTGAGCTTGACAAGCTAATTAGTGAGGAAAGCTCCATCACGTCCCTGAGGAAGCAGGCCCTGGCAGAGAAAAGGCCACAGGTAGTCTGCTGCAAGGGAAGGAAAGGTTTACCATTATCGATGCACTGATGCACCAGTTCATCTAGCTGTTCAGCTCCTGAGGGCTACTTCCTTCTCCAAAGGAAACACTACATAACATCTGCTGGTTGCTTTTAATCCATACATTTGCGTGTCTTCAGAGATGAGCCATCTTCACCTAATCGAAACACCCAAAAACTTCACTCTCCATCACCACAGCAACAACAACAAAACTGCAAGCAAATATAAGTATTCATATACCTCCAAAAGTTTAGTTTAGCTTTAGGACTAATAAAAAATGAGGGAACCATTACAGTGCTCTGGTCCATTAAAAGCCGACTGATTTTTAATATTAATAAAAGTTTTAAAAACTTAATCATGTGTCCAAATACAAGCCTCTCCAAGAAAACTGTTACGCTCATCCCCTGCCTTATGTCTTTCCCCTAGACACTACTATTGCTTCAAGTATATTGGCTGAGCACTGCTGTAATTTTTTTATTAGTTTGTATCCTGTGAACTGAGCATTTTTCATTGTGTTTTAGTGAACTGAAAATAATTTTGAAGGCTACGACCCTGCCCCACTGATGACAAATCACCTCAATGCAGTCAAGATTTCCTCTTTGTGGTAGCCACTGTGGATCCTGCAAAATCACTATGCTTTCTTCGTTAGGGATTTTTAAATACGCACCAGCGGTGACCAAGGTTATGCTGTACTTGAGATGAAAGCAACCAGAATCCAGCTGCTACTGGGCTTCCACCTGCCTCACACTCCTTTCAGCAGCGTAAAGAGGGAAGAACATGCTCATAAAACCACATGCCCATTGTGCCTCAAAAAAAATAATACTGATCTGTATAAACATACGTGAAAAGGCTTTCATACAAGCAAAACCCCTTCTTTTTTTTCTTTCCACCTCAAAAGACTTACACTGTGATGGGAGGCAACAGGGAGAATCATAAAGTTGTCAGGAGTCCTTCTAAAGTCTTGTTCACAAGATCCTCTAACTAGCTCCCAAACTATCTGACCTGCCAGATCACTTGGGATCTTCTGTCTGAGTTTTCTCTCTCCTCAATCGGGTAATACAGCCTTCTGGTATCAATACCTTTCCTTTCCTTTTTGTTTCATACATAAGGGATTCACTGCCTCTTCTTCACAGCCTGCTCTCTCTACGAACTGGAGTCAAACCCAGGAATGTGCCCCATCCTCCTTCCCCCCCCCACCCGTTTATTATCCATTCTGTGACCTGTGCTGTGCTCTGCCAAAAGCAAACTCCGCAGAAGGAAAGTATTGTGCAGGGTTCCTTCAACACCCTGAACTGCCTCACACTGTGGCGTGGTAGAAAGCAGGTTCCCTAGGCTTTGCAACACCTGCATCCAGGCTCTCACTGACAACAGTGCTGTTGGCGTATATGTAGCTGACATGTACAGCACACAACCCCATTGTAGTCTGCTCATTTTGTACGGATGAGCACTTCCAAGTAGTCAGTGTTACAAAACAAGGATGACAGCAGGCTGGAGATGACTTAGAAACATATTCAAAACATGTCCTTTCCACAGAGTGCTGCAGATGGTTAAGACCAACACTGCTGACCTTATCAAACAATCCCTGTTCTTCCCCTCCCACACTGGCAGTGCTGTTCCTACTCCCCAGAAGTAGCAAAGGGCAAGTAACTTGCCACAGAGCAGGGGATAGCTAATAATGTTCAAAAATTTGGTGATGGCGGCGATTTCAGCTTCTTCCCAGAAAAAGAGCAATTAATATGTCTGTGTACATCTCCCAAAAAAAATTCATGGAAAAACATTTCTCTAGCTAGACCCTCACTAGACCAGTAATTCTTGAACCCCCTATCAAGCCAGTTACCTGTTTCAGGCAGGACTGTTTAGGGGAAAGCAGTATTACAAATGTAGCCACCAAGAGCAATAAGACACCTAGACACCTTCTTCGTATCTTTAAAGTCCTGTTTAGAAAATCAATTTTTACTTGCTCAGCTACTGTTCAGTTCCAACTCTTCTTTTTTTTATTCCCCTTTTTTCTGCTTTACAACCTGCAGGCATCATTTGACAGCATCACTCTACAGTACACATTCATGGTCCCAGCTCTGTAGAACTTACAGAGAGAAGCTAGAAGGGTTTCTGCAGAGAAACTGGCGGTCCAGGTACGAACAGCAATCACATTTGCTGATTTGCTCCCTGGGCATCCAGGAGGTCATGCCTCCTGCTACCTGGAGTTCGCACACACAGTGCTGTCACTTACATGAGGCTTACACATGCCTAAGGGTACAGAATTAGACCATTTCTCAAGGCTCCCAGTTATCTGGACTACACTTGACTGTCAAGCATTCTGAAAGACTGAGAGGTACTTGAAAATCTTTGTTTCATAAAACACGCAGAAATAGTGTTACAGAGAACATTATTATAATCAAGAGATTACATCAAAATTAATAGTTTTTAAAGCTAATCAGAATCTAAGCAGCTGGAATACTATGCAAACTAACTTTTTTTAATAAGGCATTTCTCTTTCTTTCTTCCTAAATTTTCTTTTAGAAGGAACATTTAGAAAGTTTTAAGCTTTATGCCTTTGAGATAAATTTTATTTAAAGGTCACAGTGCAAAACTAGATATCTTAGTGCTGTACAAGATGGCTTATTAATTGCCCTAGACACACACACACTCATAAATTTGTTCATACAATTTGACAAAGGAAACTGATTTACTATCACAGTGAAATACTACATTAAAAGTGTGTAATTCTTTCTTTATACTGCTCCTCCCCTCTTAAAAGCATTCTGCTTGACTGCATGCCATACTGAATTATTATTCTGTAATCACTAAGTGATTTAACTACTACAGTACATACAGTTAACATTCATCTATATTCCTATTCTAATTTCACCTTTATGTTTTCTGTTGTCATACCAACAAGGAAAAATTATGGATTTCATTTAAACCAAAATACAGTTATAGACCAGCAAGATAAGATAAGGGACTTTTTTAGTCTCTCGTGATGCATGTTTCACAACAATGCAAATACAAAAAAATGCAAAATATCATCTTTTTGAAAGCATAAATAGTACAGAAATCATCAGGTTGAAAACATTGTAATATATTAAGCGAATATTACTTCGGGAAAAAAACCAAACCTATTTTTTATTACTGTCAAATCATTTAATAAAGGAAAGACTGCAGACCAAGACGCTATGCGTGAGCAGAACTGGAAGGACTTGTTCCACAATCCATCATGTCAGACAGCCACTTTCGGTGAAGATGAAAATGATTATTCCTGACTCAACCTTCTACTTTATTCTCAGAGCACTACAGTTTTCCATCAGCCTTAGCTTACGTGCATTTTTAGATGACTTGCATTCCAACAATTCTGGTGAGATCTTAACCAGCAAGGTGAAATCTGATTAACACTACAGTCTCAGAGCGCACCAAGTTCATTTCACATTCAGTGCAACGGCCTATGTATGCTCATCTTATGCGGCTTGGATGATCACCACAGTCTTTGCCACGACGAAACTGTACATTTCCCTCTACACCTACACTGATTTGGGGCTCACGCTGACTGGAAATATGGCTGAGGCACAGCATGTGTGCCTGAAGACACCTCGAATTAGTACAACACACAACAGAATTGACAGTAAGCCACTGACAAGAACCACTCCAACAAGAATGTTTACATGCACATTCGCACTAGCAATGAAAAATCAAGAACAAGAACCTAAATTATTTATTTAAAAGAGAAAAAACAAGAGACTTGATCATAAGAAATTATCATTACACCATGTTTTACAGGGTATAGAAATTACAGGGTATAGAAATGAGGTAGTCAAAATCATGAAGGTTTCCAGAAGTGCCAGGGATTCTGAAGGAAGGGAGAAGGAGGGAAAGCAAGCATGCAATCTCATCCATCATCTGGGATCCTTACTCAACAGAATAGCCTGAAGTAGACCTGGAAAAAACCAGAGGCATCTAGATTCTCAACTCTGAGAAGACAATTTCCATCAATATAGTCCTTTGGAACAAATTAAGTGAGAAATTTAAGCAAAGATGAAAACGTATTAAATGTACATATATACACACACCAAGGATATATTTATACACAAAGGTACACACCAGAACACTGAGGCACACACTTGGTTGGTGCTTCTATCCTAAATGATGCAATTCCTGCTACGTCCAACAGCACCACTCTCATATTCCAGCCCACAGCTGGGAAATGTTAAGCAGCCCCAAGCTCTTGACTTTCAGTCCACAACAAATGCCTATTATCCAACGGGGCTCACTGCACCAGGGAACCACAGCACAGTGGGAACATGCTTTTCCAGGCACTGGTTTGCTAACCACACTATAGTACTAATACATCAATTTGAAACAGTGGCTTCAATCCCTTGAAACTGTCCGTTACATATGTAGTCCACAAAAGACCTGAATGGTGTGCAAATACATTTCCCTTATCTACATAGAGCTTGCCAGAGGTCACTGATGGCAAAGGAAGTTTTTGCATACAAGGCAGATGGGGAGCACAGAAGAAATTTGACATGCACTTCAAAGGGAAGAAAATCCTTCCATCTGTGAGGCAATTCTATGTCTCACTTAGTAATGAGTTTCTTCTGAAGAAATATTGTTACACAAATCTATTTAACTGGAATACTGTTATATAGCATTCTCTATTAACAAAAGTAGGGTAATATATTCAGGACAGATCCCCTGCAAAACATTAGTACAATTTTAGCCAGTAGATGTGTAGTCCATCTAGTCTTTGCAAGTGGGTCACCTACACCTGTCAGGCCAAAATACTTTACAGGTGCAAATTTATTTAACTGAAACACATCCTGAGACTAATTTTCACTGAAACACGTTGCTATCACTCAGGAAGCAATATGCAGGGTGAGATCCAAATTGTTCCCATTGTTCTCAACTTGTTTTGTTGACATCTGAGGATGTGACATAATGCTGTTATATAACTTTTTTACTCATATGAAACTCAAGACTTTCTAAGTGCATGTGTATTGGCAAAAAGATTTATGGTCCATATTACCTATGCGACGCTGCAAGAGCAGCATAAGATGAGAGGTGAAATGCAAAACTCTGTGATAACCAAGAACAATTGCTCAACCACTGGTTAACTTATTTCACATGTTTCTGCGTCAGTTTTCTTATCTGTACAAGAAAGGAAACAAAGTTCATCTATCTCTGCGAAGCACTTGGAGATATTTTGATAAGCTATGCAATTCAAACACAGCATTTTCCAAGGTCAGTCTTCTCTGCACAGTTATGGCATACTTAAATAAACGGATCTTCAACAACTTCTTTGGATTTACAAACCTGATTACCAGACATGTCATTCCAGCATTCACTGACTTATGGAAGCTTTCGCCAGCTCATGAGCACACAGCAGGAGACAGTCTCACCAGGCAGCAGCCCCAGGCTCAGGACTGACCCTTCCAAGCTTAGCGAGGGCCAGGTGTGACCCACAGACAATGAGCTCAGCCATGCAAAAAGCAGGCAGCGTGCCAGCCAACCTCCACTGCACCACACCACTGCAGACGCCTGTGAAGACTGCAGTCTCTCATCATTCCAAATTCTCAGCCCATCAAGTATTTTAATGTACTTTACAAACTACAAAGCATAAATGAATTGAGCCGTAAACGGGTAAAACCTAGTTTCCTAGATAAGCAATTCGGAGAGAGTATTAATACATTTATTATTTTTTAAAAGACAATTCAGTGCATTGAGGGGAATCATACCTGCGGTCAGTCAGATGTTAAAGAACAGTACTAAAGCACAAGTAGCACATCTTAAAATAACTGCAGAGTGGTCTGAGAACAGTTCAAAAGTAGGAAATAGAAAAATATGTATGTTTGACTCCCCATCTTCAAATGGCAGACTCCTGTGCAGAGAACAAGCAGGCAGGCAGGGCAGCTGCGTTCATCACCTGTATGTGGTAGGCATCTCATACTGACCAGGAAAAAAGAAAAAAAATCTTTACACCTGGTCTTTCCACAATTCTCTGAGCACCTATGAGCAGGCACTGGTATGGAGTACCAGATTGCTCGTGTCTATATATCCTGCCTAAACACACTGTAGAACATTTATAGTCTACTGTTCTACTACTAAAAAAAAAAACCAATAAACTGCAAGTGTCATAATAAATCAAGGTACTTTTTTGCATTACCAAAACTTGTTAAAATTTCATTGTTTGTAATGAGACTTCCAGCCATGAACGCAGGCGAACAAAACCCTAACAGGATGTGTGTGTTTCATCTTACCTGCCTAGTCAAGGCCACATAGGGAAAATACCACCACCTTAGTGTCTAGACACAATCTTTGAACTTGACGAGACTTAAGACATTGTCACTCTACTCCACTTAATGGGATACTGATTTTTTATACCTCACTCTCTGCAAATCAATATTCTAATAGAGGCACAATAGACTGGCAGAAGGATAGAGAGTACATGCCCACTAACCTGACGGAGATGATTATCCAGAAATGAAGGTCAAATCAAAGGAAAATTTAAACCTGACATCAGAAGAAAAGCAGCGCAAAGGAAGAGTCTGCAAGGAAGGGAATTAAAAAAAAAAAAGCATCTAAGATTAACTACAGAAGGAAGAAGACACAACCTAAAGAGAGAATGGATAAGGCAGCTAAACCCTCAACCTGGGAATGATAAAGTCCCTTTGGACTGTCTGCACTCAATACCGTGATTTAAGAAGCAGTTTAGGAAACATCTCCAGTATATCACACAGTAGATGTACTTCCTTTGAAAGTAAAACAGCAAGTTTAAATAAAATACTTCAAAGGAATACTTTATTCTTCCAGAGACTGGTTCTGTAGGAAAACTACGAAGCAGAAGGGAGCCTTCAAACAGGCTTTTTTAGTAAAAGACCTTCTGATCACATCTTTCTGGTGCAAGCAGCAAACAGCTTTCCATGCTATGGAATTTGAAGTGGCCATCTCGCATGGTCTATTAACTTCCTGGTGTAACTTAAGGCAAGCTTGAGACAGAAAATACTCCAATGGTCCAGACAAACAGACGACCAGAGCAAGAGTGTTCCCGGGGCAGAGTATCCCCATACTCCAGTGCACTGGGAACTGACCAAGTGGCGTTCCCACTGAAAACCACCTCAGGGGTTACAACGAAAGCCAAGCTGCAAATAAGCCCAAAATGCACTCTCCCTGCAAATATGGCAAACCTCACGCCATGCTTACACAGACAGGAACACAGATGCAGGGACGTTATTAACGCTCTCTATTTGCCATGATGAGGTAGCAATGCAAGCTGTGGCCAGTTTTGGGCCCTCCAAGCTCCATGCTTATAAATGCTTATAAATATCTGAAGGGTGGGTGTCAGGAGGATGGGGCCAGACCCTTTTCAGTGGTGCCCAGCGACAGGACAAGGGGCAATGGGCACAAACTGAAGCAGAGGAAGCTCCGTCTGAACATGAAGAAGAACTTCTTCCCTCTGAGGGTGACGGAGCCCTGGCCCAGGCTGCCCAGGGAGGTTGTGGAGTCTCCTTCTCTGGAGATATTCAAGACCCACCCGGACAAGATCCTGTGCAGCCTGCTGTAGGTGATCCAGATTCGGCATGGGAGTTGGACTAGAGGACCCACAGAGGTCCCTTCCAACTGCTAACATTCTGTGATTCTGTGAAGCTCAAAGGATATGTAGAAAAATTGGAGATGATCCAGCAAAGGGCTACCAAGATGGCCAGGAGATGAAGCATATGACCAATAAGAAAAGTCTGAGGGATATATGCTTGTTTATTTCAGCAAGGACCACACTATGGGGTAATCTAAAGGAACGCTATGAAGAGTAACCATGAAGATGACAGAGTCAAACACCTCTCAGTAGCAATAAATAAGGCATAGAGGCAAAAAAATGCAGCTAGCAAAGTTCAGCTCTGACATTTTGAAAAAACACTCACTGGGAGGACAGTACAACCCTGAAACGGGTAGCCAGAGAGGCTGTGAAATCTCAAGCCATGAGAGTTATCCAGAAGTCAGCTCAAGAAAGCCACAGATGACCTGATCGAGCACTGGTAACGCTCCCAGTTGAAGCAAGGGTTCTGCCAGATCACCAGAGTTCCCTTCCAACCAACAGTACCAATGATGACACTATGAATACATGAAATCACTGTATGAAGTGTTAATCATTTGAGATTTCTTAGCTTCCACCATATTGACTTCAGAAAGAAAACTCTTAGAAAAAGCTTCCTTGATTCCAGGGCCTTCTGCCTACCAGAAAAGAGAAGCAGCTTGTATGTAATTTCTTCTAGACTAGGATTATGCCTGGTCTCCCGAGCACAGCTCCCTCACTTGCAGTCTGAGGAGGCGCAGGTTCACACACACCCCTGAGCTCCACCACCCTGTTACAATACACAGTATCAGCCACCAAAATTCAGTGAAGTGAGATGAAGACAGCCCTCAAATGAGCTCACTGTTCCAGGCACAGTTAACCTTCCAAACTCCAGTTATCAGATGGATATTAAGAAATCTGAGAAACTACAGAGGACAGTAATAAAAATGATTAATGAGCAGAAAGCATTATTTACTTAGGTAGAAAAACCAACAGCTATATACAAGTAACTTATCAAAGAAAACTGACTCGTATTGTCTCATCCTAGACACAGCATAGTGTGTTATAAAAGAAAACCAGAGCTGCACAAGGTGCCTTAGCTCAGCATCACGAAGTTCACATACAGTTCACTCTTTCAGCTCCATTTTAAGATTTCTTCCAACAAGAATTTTACATAACAAATTAAAATGAGCTTTCTTCAATTTTTCACCCAACCTGGACATCTCAACAGTTCAACCCATTCATAGCTCAATACGACAGAAATCCTGGGTGGGAAGAGGAGGAGGAGGAGAACACTGGAATTTCCACGACCTTTTGCTGATTTCCAAAACCCTGTCTCCTGTACATGTAAGCAATCAATCTGTTTCTTTTACTACAGAGTAATGACTCATCACTTCTGTCACTTAAAAATGGAAAATAATTCCATCTGGCACTAAGGATCAGCAGCCAAATTATGTGTGTCTTGATCTAAAGATTAATTTGGTAATGACAGAAAGCCCCAAACTACAAAGTGTATTTTAGTATCTGCTATCATTCAATATTTCAGCATCTATCTCACAAAACTGACCTACCGCCTTCCCCACAACGAGAAGTGCTCACACAATGAACGCACCAGCCCCACGAAGGCCGGGCTCAGAGGCATGCACAGAAGCAGCTGCTTGGGTGGACAAACAGAGGGGGACAGGCTGTGCATGTTTGAAGCCTTCCACCACTGCCATTCTATTCAGTTACGAAGCGCTGATGCTACAGGTACATTTCCTTTACTTTCACAGCAGCGTACACGGATCCAAGGTTTACACTGACCAAAGTCTTCCCCAAAATGATACTGACCAGATGTGGGGAGGCACTGACCTCTCAGAAGTTCCTCTTCCATACCTCCCCTTCTCTTACAGGCCGAGTACAAACCCGAACAAACCCGTCCATTATCTTCCTACCAGTGCTGCTATCCCCATTAACTGTCCCACGTACAAACACAAACTTTATTGTCCAGTCTCACCTGCACCTCTCCTCGGGCTGCTCAGCTCGTCTTCAGAGGCAGGAGGAAGGGGACACAACAGGTGAAGACTCTTTCAGTTGCCTGGATGTTGCAGAAAGAGGGAACAGAAGAGTCACATCAGTAACCACCACACAGAAAGAGAGATAAAAATAACACCTTGCTGGAGGGACATGGAGCATGCTCCAGGGATTTCTGTCCTCTAAGTCTGAGGAGCTCATTTCCAGATGATTTCGAAAGAAAAACACATGGTTCACACAAAAGAAAAAAGGAGGTGAAGAGATGGCAAGAGCTTCCTCAACCTTAGGCCCCAAAACAAATGACCCAATGGGCAAATCCAAAAGCTAGCAGAACCAGCAGCATCCGAAGGACACGTCTGACTTCCCAGACACAGCTGAGTTTGCTGTTCACAGAGCAAAGATGAGGCAAGACCAGCCACGACTGCTTGAATCCTGCTGCACAGAAGCAATTTTCTCACGACTGCTTTAGAAGAACATCATATACAGTACTGCCTCCCAGATCAAGCCAGATCTTGGATCCACGGGTCCCTATCTCCCTTCACCCAGAAAACTAATTTGACTGAATTATCTCCTGGCAAAGCAGCCAAGGGGAAGATGAGGGCCTTGCTCTGCCTTCCTGTCGGTACAAACCCTGCCAACTCTCTTCCCATCCCCAGACAGGAGGCGGCCGCTGCCTCCACTGCCAGGCTGCACCTGGCAGAGTTTCCGGGCCTTGCAAGATCTGGACACAAGACTTCCCAACCACATTACAAAACATACTAACTTATTAAAAAAAAAAATATATGTATATATATATAAAGGTTAATTAAAAGTGTAAACCAGCCAGGAAGAATTTAAAAAAAAAAAGAAAAAAACAAACTTTAATACCTTCAAAATAAGCAAAGATTTACGGTCACGTGAAGCATTAAAGGAACTCAGTAGCTAGTAATTATCATTCGGAATTACTCAGTTTTGAGGACTTTCACACCCATCACACAGTGCCACAACCAGCCTCAGGAACAGCAGCCCCACCGCAGAGAGCAACCCACGGTGGCAGCCACACCGCCTTCCCCCCGCCCCTGACGGCGGGCAGCCTCATGCCGCGGGCACCCGGCGACGCGTTGCTCCCCTCATCCCCAGCCCCGCCGCGGCCTCGCCGACGCAAACCGCGCCACAAGATGGCGGCTCCCCGCCGCCGCCAGGCGACCTCCCGCTCCCGCCCCGCCGCCCCTGCGCCAATCAGAGGCAGGCTGCGCCGCGGCCAGCCAATCCCCGCCGGGCCAGGGGCCGGGGCGATGGCGGCCGGGGCGGACCTGAGCGGCGGGCTGGAGCCGGTGGCCGTGGCGCTGGGGCCGCCCGGGGAGGCCCCGCCGGCCTTTCAGGTAGGGGCGGGGGCTGCGGCTGCCCCGGGAACCGGACCAAGGCGAGGGAGGAGACCGGGGAGCGGAGCGGAGGGGAGGGAGAAGCGGCCAGCGCGGCCCCGGGCCCCTCAGGGCGCCCATTTGCCGGCGGCGTCCCCTCAGCGAGGCCGCCCCGGACGCCGCCAGCCCCTCGCTGCTGCGCTCGCTTTTCGCCTTGCGCTTTAGTTACATGCGTATACTTTTTTTTTTCTCAAAATGTGGCGTTTTGTAGGTTTTAATCACGCGGTGAAGTCGTCGCCGTCAGGAGGAAGGCGGCTGTGGCGGGGTGGGGGGGGCCGGCGGCTGAGGGCGGCGCGGCCGGCCGGAGGGTGGCGAGAAAAGCTGGGGTCTGGGAAGGCGGGACCGTGCTTTGAGCCTCTGCCGTACTTCCCCGGGCATAGCCCGGTTCCTGCCGCTTCTGTATCGCGGGCAGCAAGTTCCGAACGCGTTAGCTGGAGGCACCCCTCGGTGCCTAGGCGTTTGCTCCGGTGGTGGTAGAGAGTCCTGATAAAGCAGAATGAAGGCGCTTAGAACAAGCTTGGGGAGGGAAAAAAAAGAAAGACTTAATCCAAACAGACCCTAATCTTCCTCAGTTGTGTGGTGTGCTGGTACGTAACAGAAATGGGACAGCTTGTAGTCATTGAACAGAAGAGGGTGGGAAGAGCTAAGGGCCTGTTAACCTTGGGTTTGGGTAAAGCCGAAACCCTGAGAAAGCTGATGTTTGTGAGAACAGAAACCTGTGAATGAACTGGCGTGTTTCCCAACACCCAGAAGCTACCAGATATAAGCTGCTGTGAAATGCAACGTTTAGTAATAACACATATTCCAGGTTTTCAAATAAAGCTATGCAAACTGAATACTGAGAAGAAAGTAAAAATATACATGTGGCAGTCTATATTTTGATTTTTTGAAATTCAGCAGAGTTTCTGTCAGCTTTTATTTTGCAACAGTTTGTAGTCTTATAATCACTCACCTATTGGGGGCATTAGTGTAATTTTGAGAACCTGATTTTCAGCTTTGGTGCTTTGAACAGAACCACATCTGTTCCCACAGGCAGAATTCAGGGTGAAGCAAATACTGTCTGACGTTTTACTCTTATGACAGAGGAGTTAGCTTTTTTTCTAAAGAGGTGTGCTAGTGCAACACCATCATCATTTTGTAACAGAAGTAGAAGGAGCAGGTTTTAATACATCTTGGAGAGATAAATTGAAAGTATCTTCCTTGTTAACAAAAATGGGCGTTTGAATTTCTATAACTTAATAGCTATCAACTAATCTTTTAAGTAGCTTATTGAGCATTTTGAAGGGGGAAAAATCACTTTAACGATACTTTGCTATTTCTATAAATAAATATCTTCACTAGTAAACTAGATCCAATTAGTTGACAAGCTTTTCCTGCTTAGGATTTTTTTTTTCTTTGTACACTATTTTGAGAAATTCAGTCACTAACAGACTACTGATTGTTTTTCAGTCTATAGGGAATATCTGATTTACATTCTTTAAAACGTTTTAGAAAAGTCAGACTTTTAGTTAGAAGACATTTACAGGAAGAGGAAGTGTTCATGATTTCAGTTGCCCACATTCAGGGATCAGTCGCTGCCAGACACTGACTTGTTAAAAATCCAATAGCCTGTGTGGAAAGAAGCGTTGAACGGGACATGGATTTGACTCTTGCTCTCTTTGCAGTATAGCCCAGACAACGTGGCTGGAGGAGACGGAGATGTTGACCCCACTGAAATCACCTTTCCAGGATGTTCTTGCATTACCAGCTCCTGTGTGGTTCACGTGTGCTCGTGTCTTTGCCGGGGTGAAAATTACACCAGCTTGTGCCTCAGGCCTACAGACGAAGAGGAGGGGTACGCCAGGCCTGTTTTTGAATGCAATACCATGTGCCAGTGTGGTGAATCCTGCCAGAACAGGGTTGTTCAGAGGGGTTTGCAATTCAGACTTGAGGTGTTCAAGACTGAGAAGAAAGGGTGGGGTCTTCGCACTCTGGAATTCATAGCTAAAGGAAGATTTGTTTGTGAGTATGCTGGTGAAGTTTTAGGCTTTAATGAGGCACGTAGAAGAATTCTGGCCCAGACATCGAAGGATTCGAACTATATTATAGCAGTGAGGGAGCACCTCCATAGTGGTCAGATAATGGAGACATTTGTCGACCCTACGTACGTTGGTAACATAGGCAGATTCCTGAATCATTCTTGTGAACCAAATTTATTTATGGTGCCAGTTCGAGTTGACTCAATGGTGCCTAGACTGGCACTTTTTGCAGCTACTGATATTTCTGCTGGAGAGGAACTTTCGTATGATTATTCTGGAAGATTCCATAATTTACCAATAACTAATAGGGAACAAAAGTCTTTAGAGGAAGAGAACAGATGGAGGAAACCTTGCTACTGTGGTTCCCGCACATGTACTTCCTTCTTACCTTGGGACAGCTCCCTTTTCTCCACGCCAGAGACGTGTTCAGGGAGCTCTGCATAGCTTTTCAGTCCTTCAGCATACCTAAAGAATGTGATTTTTTTCTAGTAGTTAAACTGCAGTAAATAAAACTCTGATTGTGTATTCTGCCAAGGAAGCAGGTGTGGTTTTGAGTGACAGCTAAAAGACAAGATCTTGAGAATAACTTCATGCAGCGTCCTAGAGACTGTTTTCAAGGTGGATGATACGATGTGAGGGAGCACTGGAGCTTCAAGATGTTCCAAAATCAGTTACTAAGCCAGACCTGGTGTTTTTTTCTTATTTTCTTCTGACAGCTTGCTGTATGTTAAAGCACCTCTCTCAGTCTGTACCTTTCAGAAAGAATGAACTTTAACGTTGGTATGTGGAAAGGACGTGTGACAGCAGTGAGAAATGTCACTGAAAATAACACAAGTGAGTAAGACAAAGGAACGTTGACATTTGACAGAAGGGCATTAGGTTTCTTACGTCTCATTAAAACAATATTTTTTTAAATTACTTGCTATGGTGTGTTTTGTTCCACAAAATGTATATAACTAATTATTATTCATGTAAAAAACTTGCCCAGAAGGGTTAGCTTGAATGCTGCTTTCCCCCCCTTTTGAATCTCCAGTCACATCTAGCTGCTTGCCAAAATCTGCTTTTAAGTGCCTAGCTCAGTTTCATCACCATGTAGCTTTTGTGTAAACAGCACAGTACTGCAGGCTCTGAGAAGTACACTCGTCCCATCTTTTTAAACCACAGCTTCTCATCTGATAATATTTCTGCAGTAATAGCATGCAGCACTTCATGTTACTTGCCAGCACTGTTAGACTCTTGGGAAGCAAATTCAGACTCTGCAGTCTAAATCAGTATGATGCTGCTGCTCTGACTTCTGAAATGGATTAAAGCAGGAAATAGAAAAGCACAACAACAAACCTGTTTTTAACACTGTTGAACGACTGGCAGATACGTGAGCTTTCCTTTCAGCCACTGTCTGGTTTGTTTTCACTACTTCTGCAGAGCCAAACAGTACTGAGCAAGGCTTGTCCTTTACCAACAGAGGGAGAAGGTCATTGCCTCTATTCATCATTCCTGTGCAGGTCTAACATGCGTACCCTGTTCTACTGAGACATCTCTACACCAGGGATACACGAGAGCGTGCTGGATGGGGCATGTTCTGCAACTGCAGAATGTTACTTCACTTCCTTCCTAGAAAGATCAAATTAAGGAAGCTTCAGACAGACTTGTTTTGAATTTCCCCCAACTTTGATATACAAGACAGATAAACTGCAATGCTGCTTTTTACAGTCGTGCCACAGTGTGCCATCAGTGCCACAAAGCCCTGGGTTATTTGCTTTGTACAGTTTGATCTGCAACTGTGTCCATAACCTTTGACATAACGTACTCCAGGCAGCACATCTTGGGGTGGATCTGCTATTTTGCAGACCATTTTTTATATTCCAGCCACATTTATAGTCATGCTTGCATCATGAAGAACTGCTGTTGAGATATACATAGGGTTGTGGTTTAAGATAAAGATTACCATGTAATTTTTTTTTCTTAGGGTCAAACCATTAAGTGTCAATACAGAGAGCTTCCAAAGGATTTCAGCTGCTTGTGAAAAGTAATTTACGAGCTGAGTGGCCGTTAACTTTATTGCTTGCCTTACTAAGGGTGCCTGTTTCTTGAGAAGTTCTCCACATCCCGTAACTCGGAATGCACTCTGCGCTAGGTACCAGAACACAGCTTAGGTGCAAGTTCTCCTGTCCTGTTTAGAGGCTTATCTGGTTTTCTTCCTCCGAAGGGCATTGCGCCAGGCACTTTCAGCCTGCAGGACTGGAGGGCTGGGAGCGGGTGATCCAATCTACTTCCTCTTTCCCTCCTGGAAAAAGTTGCAGGACTGGTTTTATACCATCTGTATTCCTACTCCTCAAGATTAGGTGGGTTTTCAAGGTGACAGCACTGTTTGCTAGCTTCCTGTTATGAAAGTGTACTTGGTGTGATTTTAAATAGTTATGGAAGTATAGATGAAAAAAAAAATACAACCCCAAAACACAAACCCCCAAACAACATTGGCAATATCTAGTCCTTGCATCACCAGCCTGAAACCAGAGAACGCAGCCGAGCCTCCTCTGTCTGTGCAACCCCATCCCCTGGTCGCAGCCAGCTGATGATGTTTCTAGCAAGTGAACAGACTATCTGTTACCTGGTTAGAACAAACTTTCACAGCACAGAACAAGAGAGGGTTGTACTGTGGAAAACAGCCAGCCACATCAAAGGCCTTGCAAGGGCACAAAATAATGTGGTGGTGTTGAGTTCTAAACCCCCGTGGCAATTGTTAATGGCCTGATTTCTATACAGCGTGTGCTTTATAGCCTGCTACACCTTAGCACTACAGCTGCCTGGGGGTGTGCAGCAAAATCCTACTAAAAGAAGAAAATCTTACAAGGGACTAAAAAGGAAAATAGCCCCTTGTTTCTACCTGCTGCATTTCTGTTGACTTTCTCCTTCAGATTCCTTTCAGCTTGATCGTCCCAGTCTGTCACTTCACAGCTCAGTGTGCTCTTTCACAACGAATCCAATCAAATGGCCCAAAAAGACTGCGAGCTCTGTGTAATCCTCCCCTCCTTTCTACTCTCAGTGCAGTAATGATTTTCAGTATTTCAGTATTCAGTACTTGCTCAAGCTTGGAGATTTACTTTCCCATTGAAATCTGCTCAGATTTATTCAAGGATGTTTCATGGAAGATCTTGTAATAAAACACAGTAACTGTTATCCAAAGAGAAGCCACGTGAATGGGACACATTCCACCACCTCCGCAGGAGACCAGGAAGCCTTTCCTCCACATGCCACCCCCAGCACAATGAGTGTTGACTGACATATACCTGATGTTGTGGCATCATGAAGCTGGTTGTTAGGACTTTATTTAGAAGAATTTTCCAATATATAGAATTGTGAGTTTATCAATGATTTTTTTGATGAATAGAAAAACAAAACTAGCTCCAGGCAAAATCTTCTATAAAGTATATTCCTTCTTGGGGCAGGACAGAAATGAAGGTAGAAGGAATCTTTCCCTATTACTCAGTAAAATACATGTTTTTAGTGCATAGATTTTAAGTAAACCTGTAGTGCTGGTAAGGCAATCTTCTGAGAATATTTCCACAGCTTTTAGCATGTATATGTGAGTGCTAAGTCATAGGTGGTGTGTTCTGGAATTGTTTTTTTCTGCTTGCTAGGATTACCTTTACGCTGCGGCTGGACGCTGGTGTTTGTGGAAGGGCTCCCCGAGCATTCTCCAGTATCTTCCTTTCAACATGAAACACAGAGTGGAGAAGGAGCTGGCAAGCGATGGATTTGTACTAACCCCAAACCCAACTTACTGCAGGAAAGACAATGCTGGAAAAGGCTGGCATCAATGCAAAATTTTGTGTTAATCCACCAAATTTTTCACTGTTGGGTCTCCAAGCAGCTGACAAGATGGCCAAGCTCAATCCCTGTTCTACACCCAGGCAGTGAAGAGGCTTGTTTGAGGGTGGCAGCACAGCTGACTGCGGCATGCTTGACCCGACAGCCGTGCTGGTACAGAGCTTACTGCATAGGCGATGCCTTGTTCCGTCTCCACTTAGAGCAAGCAATTGCCTGGCACAGAAATATTACCAGGTACTGTGTCCTGGAGCAAGTGACAGTGCAAAACACTGTCTGAAAGGCCCAAAATACATTCAGATCCCCAAGTGAGGTAGCTCTCATTACTCCCATTTCCCTTCCTCCTTGCTAAAATTCCTCTCCTTTTAAGTGAAATTAAAAAAAAAAAAAAGGCAAACCAAAGAGTTTCAAAATTTACCTTATTAGGCCTTAGGGCTCACAGTCACATCTAGCATCTTTTCACCGAGATGATCTTTTATTGAAGTGGAATCATTTGTTAGCTTCAGTTTCTAATGATGCCATTTCTGCAATTTGCAAGCCCCCAAAATAAGCCTACACCACGTCCAAGAGAAATTAAAAGGAAATTGCCAGTGTTTTTCCATCAGTAAAGTCTTCAGCATAAACAAATGCTTGAAATTTTATTCAACCATACAAGATTTCTAATCATCATCACCCTGAGGATTACCATCCCTCAGCTGCAGAAGGCACTTTTCAGAAAGGAGCAAGTATCTCATCACCAGAAAAGGTACATTTCTGGAGCTGATTTTCACTGCAACAGGAATGTGATACAAGGGCTGCGCTAACTGCCCGTGTGGATAGCTGTCTGTCTGCCGGTCCTTACCTCTGCCTAACTCCTTCAGTTTTCTTTTAAAGCTGTGTAAGAATTCTACACGGTCCTCGTTTATGGGATCTGAGTGCAGAAATTCAAACGATACATCAATAAAACTATTTAATAAAGATCTTTTCTAAAGGAATAATTAACCAGAATTAACCTTTTAAAACACAATCGGCATGTTTCTGCTCAGTTTTGTGCTAGTTAACTCCAGAATACTTTTGCTATACCCAACAGAATTCACTGATAAAAAATTTGGTCAGGATAAGAGTCCACACCAGGTTCCCCACAGATAAATACAGGAAGGTTTTTCAAGCGATGTTGAATAGTGCTGGACTTTTTCCCCTCGGCAGGAAGTTTAAGCACTAGATTTTTCTCTTCTGTGTCATCAGCGAGTGACACTCCACACATCCCTTCTTCCTCGGGTGAAACTCAGCCCTTCGCGTCTCCGCGCGACAGCCCACGGGGTCACGGTAGCTCCGGCGAGGTGTCCGCTGCGCAGCGGAATCCCAGGTTTGAGGCAGAGCTGTCGGGAGTGTTCTGGCTACGGGCGGCACAGCGATACCGGTAGCAGTAAGACTGGGAGGGAAGGAAAAGAAAGAATAAGAACTTTAGGGCGTAGCACAGCTTGTGTTTCCTTAGGCAAGAGTTTGTTAGACTAATACAGCAAAACATTTCAAAAAGATCAACGGAGTGATGCAGATCAAAATCACTTCTCAGAGGAAGGGCGAGCATCTCCGTGCCTTGATCTGTGCATCAGTGCACTGAGGAACGACTGGAAACCGGCGCCTGTCACAAGCATTTCACTGAATGAGATGCAGCAAGAAGAAAGGAATAACTGGAGGCAAACTCCCTCCCAGTATTCCTACGGCTAGCAATCTAGGGATATTTATAATCAAGATATAATCTGGACTGGTGGCTATAAAAACATTTACATTTAAAATTAAGCCATTGATAAAAATGATTCAATTGCATTTCAGATATTCCCAGTAGACAACTGTGAACTCTGCAATCACACAGCAGCTGCCTCTCAGAAAACGAAAGGAGGAACCATCATTGCCATTTCATTTCTTGAAGCGAGAAAGGAGCACAAGATTATTTCACAGGACTTGTCCTCACACCCATCAGATACAGCCATTTGATGCCACTGGCGCATGTCAGTGGGAAGCACCTCCGCGCTTCCGCTCCTAGTGTTGTTTGTCTTGTGCTTGTAGGATTTGATATTTCTGTGACAGACCAATATAGATCACAAATACCATCTTAAAAGATTTAGAAAAGGACTGCTGCAGGTTGCTTTGTGCAAGTTATTGTGAGAAAGGCTGTTAACTTATACACAACCAAATGAATTGCAACAGGACAAGGTCAGCCACCTGTGGAGCCAGGGACAGGCGTTGGTCTGTAATGTGTTTTGTGCACTCCCTGGCTGTACAGATTCGGCCCTGTCTTAGTGCACGTTAATATACTGCACTCCTTGAGAAAAGGAAAACCTGTGCTATTTGCCATGCTACAGAGTCTCCATTATCTGACGTTAGGAACTGGTTTCCAAACTGCAGAACCAACCAGTTTAAGCAGCGTGCCACATTAAGTTAGACTGACTGCCCAGCAGCAGTTACCCCTCGTAGCAGGGAGGGAGGACAGTCACGCTGATAACCGCACCAACGAAGCGCTGGGGCAGCACACCGTGCGTTTATGGAGCATCTCCAGGTCAACCCATCCAGGTTCTGACCCATTTTGCTGTTACTTCAAAAGATCTGGCTCAGGCTTTTTGTTCCTGTCCCCCCTCTCATCTCCTCCAGCCCCAGGCTCCCAGCCTCTGACAAAAAACCACCACGTTCATCCAGGCTGGCTCAGCTGCAGACAACCACACTCTGAGCCAGACTTCTGGAACAGCTGGCTTAGAAAGCAAACATGTTTCGTTTCATTTCTTTTTTTATCTCCCCCCGCCTTTTTTTTTTTTTTGGGGGGAGGGGTGAGGTGGAGGGGAGCAGCAAGGAGAAGGTAGTTTTTCCTCCTTTAAACCCAGATCACTTCAGGAGTTTGGGAACAGCTACTAAACAGTTCAACCGTAGCTTTTGTCAGCCGAGAGGTAGCACAAGCAGTAGAACAGATTCATCTGAGTAGGTTTTTAGGCACCTCATAAAGAGCCCTTGCACTAATAGTTTTCAGTGGGGTTTTTTGTCTCAACACACAGCCTAGTTTTATCACCTACAAAAGAGACTAGGACATACTAGAACCTTCACAAGCCTTTAAAACGGGTCACATTATTCATCACTGAAGAGTCTATTCCAGTGTTAATTTAATCAAAACTGCTAATTAACATCTGACATTGATTTCACCTAAGGAAATCAGTGTAGAAAATGGGATCTCACTGTAGAAAATTTAATCTAATTATGAGAGCGATTTGCCAGCTGCAGTCTTTGAAAGGGAAGAAGAAAAGGACAGCTTCAATGAGCAAGGAGATCTACAATGAGCATTTTTTCCAGCACTGTGTGAACAGAGTTTAAAACATGATTTGTCATGAACAGCTATTGCACTGTAGCGGTATCCACACTTTTCAGCAAGAATTTCAAGCCTGCTATCAGCTAATTTGAAACATTCATCGCCCAGCAAGCTTTCTGCAAACACTTGATATCCTTCTGTATTGAGAATAATTCTAAAACTAAAAAAAAAAAAATTCACATCCATATTTTCTACTCTTACAAGTATGACTCAAGCACTATAATGAAAATAGTGTTAGAGGGATACCTCAGTTTTAACTTCCACACCAAAAAACCCTACCAGGTAAAGCAGGTTTTTTGTTTGTTTTAATTCCAAGGCAACAAAAAAGAATTCCTTAACAAGCATCCAGGCTGTCAGAAGACCATGTCATTGTCAAGTCAGGTACTTTCAGGGGAAAGATCAATATGAAAATATCGCAGGCCTCTTCCCATTACCTTATGGCACATATAGGATCCGCCCTTCTTCACTCTGTCCGTCCCCGATGAAGGCCCCTTCTGTGGAGCAGAGGACCCAGGTCAGTACTCAGGGAAGAACAATTACCAATTGCAGGGTAAGGGTAAAAAGCTGTAAGAACAGGGAGATGGATAAGGAGCAGCCACAAATGTTCAAAGTAAACAAATTTCAGCTATGTCTGTCTGAACCAGAAAGCTTGAAATAATTCTGTTGTAAAAGACTTGCAGACAGGTGAAAGTAAATTGTTCTCCCTCCCCGCTGCTGCAAATATTTCACATTCTAGTTGCTGCCCGCTGGCCAAGAATGCCTTGTGCTCATTTCTGTAAAGCACCTGCTAAACGCAGTAAAAAGCGCAGGGGCAGCGGTGAGGGAGTGCTGGTCCTAGGAGACACACCGGTCTCTGCAGCTTCAGACGTTCCCTAATGAGAGATTAGGAAGTTTTCACATGCTGGCCTGCAGGTGTAGTGTGATCTGTGATTCACATCAGTTCTGCTGCTGCGGAACACACACAGTCACACCCCTGAGTGGGCAACAGGAACACTGAGCACTTCATCTTTCCAAGTGCAGCAACATCGCTCAGCAGCCAGCGGCGATGAGGGGCTGAAACGCCCAGTGCCTGGTGCCGATTCTCTTTCCAGTCCAAAATCCAGTCTGAAACACAAGTTAGTGGCTGTGCTGCAAGGCATTCTGTGTCATCTCCCAGTCACCCTGCACTACATTTGTTATTGTGGGGGATCATGACAGCTAAAACAGTCTGCAGCAAGCACTGCACTTAGGAGCAACAGTTTTGTAATGGTGTGTACGCTTGCAGTGTAATGCGTGGGATTTATTTGAAATGCTTAAGAAATTGGCCCTGGAATGGATTGAACAAGGCTATTTCACCATGCTTTTTCAATTCCAACTCCAAAGGATGGCCTAATAGTTCAGGGAGAAAGCTGGGCTTCCTTGCTAAGGCACTCTTGCTCGCTTTGCGGCGTATTTATTACGCAGGTAAGCAATCCTCCCACTTCATTCCTTTTAACTTTGAAAGTTACTGCTGCATTTATCTAATGCTTGGAGACTACTGCCACACTTCATGTTTCCACAGCTGATACCAAATATTCTTACGTGCTTTCTGCACAACACATGCACTGAGAAACTACTTCTAGGAAGGAGCCACAAGAACATGTCTTACAGAAGTGACAAACGAGATCAAGAAAATAAACTGTGTTTTACTAGTTAACTGGCAAGCCTGGCCTACAAGTTAGTACCGCCACTAAAAATTATGTCAAAGTTGTAAGAAACCCGAAGAGCATGTATTTCTACTTCTGTACATGTTACGCTAGCATGCGACAAAACATTTTCTTATCCTGTACAAGCCTCCAATAAAGACTTTTTGACTGAACTCAAGGTACAAGCTGTGGTTTCGTCACTGGTTGGTAGAGTGTATAAATCCAGTCTGTGTTTCTAGACAAAACCTTATCAGAAGAATTTGTGGAATACAGGAAGAAAAAAAAAAAAATAAAGATCTGTGTTGTTCTCCAAATCCCTGCATTTTCTAAGACCATTACCTTTACCAGTAAATACAGGTTACAAGAAAGCCATCAGCCTGGTTTTCAGCAGTTAGGAAAACACAATTCATTCCTACAGAGTACGTAATTGATATGAAATAGTATTATAAAAGAGTACGATAATAGGTTAAAACCAGACAACTGCCAAAAAAGAAGTTCTGCCAATTGGTTTGTCTCCTCGCGTCCAGCAGCCAGCCATTCTCCGCGGAAGTAGCTGGAGGGTGCCGTGCTTTCAGCCAAGCCTCAGGACCACCACCTCGACCAACGTAAATGCCGTCACCAAAGAAAAACTTCACTTCTGCAGTATCTCCTGAATCCAGGAATAATTTCCCTTTAAGCAGCAGGTTCCTAAGCGGGGGATTTCTCACAGAGTGGGACCTCTCCAGCTTTTCTCAGTGACCACCACTTTGACCAGTTTGGTTCCACCTGGCCACCACACTGTCCCACCCTGTGTCAAGGGATGTGGTTGTCTCCCACCCAGCTCCTGCATTACCAAGAGGTGAAATTCTAGAAGAATCAACACAAGCATTTGTTACACAATATAAATCATTGTACTGTATAAATCGATGATACAAAAGATTTCAATTTCTTGAAAGGTGTTACGAGCTACATGTCCCTCACCAGCGAAACCGTGCTTCTGAGGCTGCACACCAGAGCTCCACGCGTGCCCTTCTGACCAAGAGCCCTTTGCTCTGGGGGGTCGTTCTCCTACCCGCATCACTTGCTTAAACTTTCTCTTGCTTTACAAAGAAAATTAGCAATCCTTACATCTGCAGATGTAGAAATGTAAACTCGTTCCTGTCTGAGCGCTGGCTGCTTGGAGAGTACTGAAAAAAAACAACCAAGCCCCAAAAAACTTCACTGCTTTGTCTTCCACAGAACCACATGGATGTGAGGTACGGCGTCCTGAAAAGCCAAGATCCCCCCAGCCAACGGCTGTGCTAGAACAGCGCATGCCTTTAACTTACTCGGTAAAGTGAGAGGGTACAAACATCATCCCACTTCGGCCAACGTGACAGCTCAACATCACCTATTTCTTATAATTAAAAAGAGGAAGGCCTCCAATGTCAGTACTTGCTCATGCTTCTATCTTCCTTGTAGATAAAGGAACCCTGCTTTGTTTGTGCTTACCCACAATAAAAACTAATGAAAGCACTGCAATTACAGTCACATTTGATTAAAACAAGCAAATCTTTGTTCCACCAAACATTGGTTTACGCCTTTACCTGGAGAAGTGTACCATCTGGCACCGGAGTGGAAGGACATTTGCTGTCCACATGCAGAGAGCCAGAGCTGTCCAGACTTTGATCCCAGATTTAAAGAACAGCATTTACTGTATATTGGCAGTTTATTTTGTAGTATAATATTGTAACAGACATATTACAGTCTGACTGCGTGATTACAAGTGCTTGTGCAGTCCATTACCAAAGCTTCTAAGTAAGATTATTCTTTAAAGACTTATTAAAATACATCATAGAAGCTTTTTTTTTAAAATGAAAAAGAAAGTTGTCTTTCTTTCATTACATCAAACAAATGCTTTCTGAAGTTGCATCATAATTTCCTATGCACAGTCAGCTACACAACCACGCTGTTTTGAGCTAAATCCATTTTCAAACGGAGAACCGCAGGTCATAAGAAGCTATGCACTGTACATAGAACACCCGAGCCAGAAGTCATGACAACTGAAGTGGCCCCATAAAGGGACTGTGCTTTGATTGATCTCACACACACACACGCTTGGCTACTGTCTGCCAAATGATTATTTACATTTTTTCAAACAAAAAAAACACAACCCACCCACCCCAGTGCTTCCTAGCCCTGCCCTTGTGCACCAAATAGTAGCTGCAAGATGTAATAATGAAACATTTTTCACGAGTTTGTCTTAAATTGGGGATTTTTTTTACCATTCATGAGAAAAATCAGCCCAGCAGCACTTCTTTCCGACAGCAGCAGTGCTCTGGCTTTTCACCCACGGCCGACCTTGGAGAAGCTGAAGTATCGGTTTTATCTTTTCACAAGTGGATTTTATTATTCCCTCCAAACTGAGTCCAACCACACAAACCCCACCTCACGCACTTGATTAAGATGCGCTGCAAGCCTGTCCTTGTCCTGCTGTGTGGCCCCACACTGTGCAGCTCCAAGATGTCTTGGAGCAAAATAATTTTGGAGAACAGCAGCAAGACAGCTCGCTGCGTCCTCTCCTGGCACTCGCTCGGGTAACGAACTCCTCCAGAGAGGAGCCCCAGAACACACGATGTGTGCTGGAGGACAGCCATGGTGCGTAACAGCCTGGCACCCTAAATCTCGATGCACGACAAAGTTCTGCTTACAAAGGCTTCTAGTGGTTTGTGAACACGGACCAGGACTATGCTGGGAGGTGAGGGGAAGTTAGAAGAACGGGTCACAATTGAGAGACGCTATTCCATCTGAAATTGAGAAAATTTAGAAGTTATTTCCATGTGTAAAAGAGTTTTCCACAGGCATCTGTTTTAGTTGTGGCTGATTCTGGTTTGTTTGGGATTCCTGATATTTGAGATTTCCACTGGACCGTCCTGCTGCACTAAGCAAGTGTTACTGGCTTGACTGCTTCCCGTGCTTTTCTGGGAGAGCACAGCACTGACCTCCACTGGTCCTGCCTGCTTGTGAAACGGAGAGGCTGCCAACAGCCAAAAGGGCTGCACAGATCCCACGAGAAGCAGACATCAAGAGAACAGCCGCTTGCCCCTTCCGTTTTGTACACGCCACTGTTACAACACAAAGAAGCGTCTGGACCGGAAGAGCTGAGGAGACTCTTAGTTGCAGAAGTGTCCAATTCAGCTCTTAACGAACGGGCTGTGCAAACAAACCCCCGGCCGCACTAACGCTCTGCTCCTACCGTCACACCCTAACCCGCGGGCCGTCTCTGCACGCCGCTGACGTGGGAGCTCTGCCTGCACCCCCAAAGCCCCGCTCCTGCTAACTGGGCCCAGCGCTCCGGCGCTGCACAGCTCAGCGCCTCAGGGACGCGGTGCCGAGCTCTGCACTCCACGGACTTGAGCTGCATGAAAATCTTTCAAGTTTGCTTATTTGGCTTCAGTATTTGCCTGCACAGGTCCTCTGCCTGGCAAAGGAGAGGAAGAACACTGTGCCACTGTTAGAGCATAATGTAGACCTAACACCTTAAAAAGTAACGGACAACTTACAAAGCACTTTCAGGTGTCCCAGTTTATTTCTGCCTTTGGTAATTACTTGTGAACACAAGCTGCTCAGTCGCAGGGGAAAAAAACCAGAATCTATGTGCAAAATTCCACACATTCCTTGTCACCAGTCCACTGTACATCCAAAATCTCTCCAGTACTAGAAAACTGCTTTGAAGATTTCAGATGTTAAACTAAGTAAGTTAAAAACTTTCATTAAGCTCTGACCCTCTAGAAGAATTCCTGGTCTCTTAGGCAGAAAGAATACATCCTATATATAGGTTATGCTGACTTGTACTCTGGAGAGACTGAAGAGATTGGCTCTGATAGATATGGTGCTAATCATTCTTAATGTCTCGGAAGATACTGCAGCCTGGCTATTTTGGGACACCTTTTCACATTATGAGAGTCAGTTTCCTTATCCATTTAATCAGAAAAACCCTTTGGAATTCACTTTGAAGTGCTCTGCCTCAGACACTAGACTCTGGCAATTAGTTTCCAACTGAAAATAAACGCACATCATCATTGTTAACACTCAACTTTTAAATATTTTCTGAAATGTCTGCAAAATGTTTGTGCCAAATCTAAAAAGCAAACTCGTAGCCGCTGAAGTTTAACAGAGCAGAAGTCACACGACCCCTCTTTCTCACCGTCACCTCAGCTCAACACCACAGCACTGCCGCATTGACCTTATAACGACAAAGCGTCTCGTTTAAGTCAGTCATTCTAATGAAGGTGCACCACTTCAGAAACAGGATTTTTTTCTATTTTTCAAGTTCATACCACAGTAGCTGTAGTTCAGCAAAATGCACGCTTCCAGCTGGTTTTGTGCAGCTTGGCCAGGTTGGGAAGGCTGCCACAGACAGAGATCTGTTGTTTTTTCTGTAACGAACCCAGATGTAGTTAACTAGCACCAACAGCAGGGAAGGGATTAGCTGCAAGCTGCAGTTTGGATGAAGACTCCTGGAGGTTTTTTCCATTATTAGCACGTAACTTCCACAGAAATTAGTCGTTTCATGGCTCTCACCTACAGAAGCCAGTCATGGTGCATGAAGAAAAGGCCTAAGACTTTGCCAGCGATGACACAGAGCCTTTAAGCAGTATCTGTTTAAACAAACGACGTGCACTACCTCATGCTAACCTACAGACCAACCCAGACAAAAACCTCTGGAACATATCTAGGTGCAACAGACCCCAGATCTGTGACTTCTAAGTTCTCTATATAAGCACCATCAAAAGTGATTTTATCCTCCAGACTTGGCCGAGTTACTCCATTCTGGTTTCCCAGCGTTGCCACTTCTTGCCAGGGCAGCAGGCTCCTGGAGAGCTGTGCCCTCCTCCCTGCCCCGCATCGTGGGCTGCCGTCACACCGAGAACCGGAGGGAGACGAGCCGGGACCGTCGACACGCTACGAGCTGCCGGGCGCTGTCTGTCCCTGGAAGGGTGCGGGTGGGCAAGGGGTCCCCTCTCCTGCCCCAGCTCAGGCAGCGTAGGCAGATCGGGGCGCATTGGTGCCAGGCACCGAGGTGAAGCTGCCTTCAGCAGCGAGCAGGGTAAAGCAGAAGCTTCTCTGGTACAAACCGTGGTGACCACAGAGGCTGGAACGCAAAGCCCAGCCTTGCTCACTCCCCTCCTCCTCCTCCTCCTCCTCCTCCCCTGACTGAGGCTGCAATCAAATCAATACTCTGCCCTGCCAGGGCAGAGGTTTGGCTAGGTTTATTGTTCTTCACCTTCATCCAATTTACATTCTGCTAGCTACTCCAGGCTTCATCTTTAGAAATGTTGCTCTTAAACTGGCCTTGTTTCCATTCATAACACACAGAAAAAAAGTTACCCTTAATTGCGTATAAAAACCCACCAGAACGGAAACAGAGCTGCAAGACAGCAGATGTTTCTCTCCTAATCAATCAGCATGCAAACAGAAAAAAAAAAAATCTGAAGAATTAGTTTGAATGCTAAGTGTAAGTTCTGTCTGAATGTCAGCTGTCTACGAGTCACTGGATGAGACGGGGTGTTTACACGTTCAGAGACCGCTCCTGCAGTACAGCCTCCCATTACTGCCGAATCAGAGACCAGCAGAAAACTTTGGCTACTGTGAAATACTCAAACCACATCATATGGATTTGTGCAGAGTGTCAAAGCACGGAACAGCAAAAAGAAAAGTTCAGCAAGTTCCTCAAGCTACTTCCAAAGGCCTCCAGCTCAGTCCGGCGTACCAGAGAGACTACACATCGTGAGAGACCGCAGCACGGGGATACTCAAATCCTGCAGCAAACAGCGAGCTCCTGCCCTGTGAGGTTTAATTGGTTTTCTCTTTACAGATAACGGTGTCTGAACAAAACAAGCTCTGTGAGAGCAGCAGTGTGGCTCTCAGATTCAGTCACCCCGGATAAATGAGAGAGCAGGAGATGTAATACCAGAACTCCAACCTGGTGCGAGATACTGCGCGAGAAGCCCCACCTACAAAGCTCACCCTGCAGGACCTCTTTCTCTGCCCGCCCCGCAGAAAACCAAAGATTAACCTCTCAAAGCCTGGCAAGCTGCTTCTCCCCATACGCTTCGGCCTTGCTACATGCTGAGTTTTAAATGAGCTATTAGAAGCCAGAAAGATAACTCATGATGGTTTGTTCTCTACCAGGAGGAAAAAAGAAAAAAAAAGTAGTACAACTTGTAGCAACATAAGTGAACAAAAAAAATCCTTCCTCCTCTCCCCTTTTCCCCCACTGCCTCCCCCCCCCCCCTCTTTTTTTTTTTAATTCCACTGCATTAGCAAATTCTTGATTTATGTAGTCTGCTGCCAGTTTGGAAGCATTCAACTACCAACCAGTTGTGAACGGCTGTCCACGAAAAACAAATCAATAAAACCCCTGCCCTACAGCACTACACCTCCAGCATCCGATTTGTGGCTTCCTAATGCCCCAGCACCCAGCCGCGCCCCGGCAGAGAGGAGCAAAGCCCAGCAGGGTTTCCAACAGCACCCAGAGCAGCACGGCAGGAGGGAGCTCTGTCCTTCACGTGAGGCCAGCGAGACACTTACAGGGTTGTGAGCTTCGCCCGCCGAGTGGCCAACAGCCCACCAGTCAGCCGTCCACTCCCAGGCGTTCCCGACCATGTTGAACAAGCCGTATCCGTTGGGAGGAAACGCAGTGACCTGCACAAGACGGGGACACAAGCGCCAGTTCTGTAAGGCACTCCAGGGAAATCCTGGTTTTAACCCTGAAGGCGCGTTTGTCTCTACCAGGAGCTTCTGCTTTCGCATCTCAAAAGCGGGCACCCAGTTCGCAGCGCAGGACTAACGCCTTACATACGCCGTTTAAATAAAAGAGAAGGAAAGAATGAGCTGTTCCTGTCCCCCATGACCTCAGCACCCCACTCCCGCCGTGGCACAGCACACCTCCTCGCGGGCTTTGGAGACTGCTCCTCTGCACAGAGCCACTGTCTGGCCAGCAGACCCAGACCTGCGCGTCGCGTTGGTGACCTGACCTCCGCGCTGACAGCTTCCAGGTTCCCCTTCCCACCAAAGAAAAGCAAGGGTAGCTGCCAGCTCACGCATCCGCAGACTTCTCTGCTGATGAAGCTTTCTGGACTTGCTTTAACTATCATTAAATAATTCATTCGCATTCTTGATGGCCTTTAAAATTCCACTCCCTTGTTTGCCATACGAGACAGGCTGAAGCTTTCCAAAAAGGGAAGTTTCATTTCTTTTAAACTATCACATGATTTTTGTGCTTTGGGAACAACTACCCAAAAAAATGAGAGTTCAAAAAATTGTAACGCCAAAAGCGCAGGCAGAAAGTATTTCAGCATCTGACTGTAAACTGACAGGAAAGGGGGAAAAGAGGTCAGTGAGAGGAACTAAAAGTTAAAATGAAAGTAATCTTTACTTTTCAATTAGCTTTTAAAAAGTATCCCTTGGTAGTACTCCAGCCTGCAGTGAAATCTACTGTAACTTTAAAAATCTAGAGGTGAGAGAGCACAGGAATGGAAAACAGACGTGGCCCAGTGTGCAGACCTCGATTTCAGGAAGGCCAAGCTGGTTTCCACAGGATTAATTCACCCTGAGACACACTTACGGGCGCGGTGCCTTTGTACCCGTCCTCGGCAGTGTTGTCAGCTGGGAACACGCCCTGCCAGATGTTGGCATAATGCTGCCCTTTCGGCTGGAGCTTGTTGCCCCACGGGAAAAGTCTATTAAGAGACACAGAAGAACAGTTGTCAGACACTTTTTCTTTTTTAAATAAAAAATGAGACACACCACACAGCCCTCCCTTCCTCCCCACCTTACCCTGGAGAACCGCTTGGATTCCAGTCCCATCTGTACCAACATCTAGCAGGCTTCCAAGGAGAGCAAGGGTTCTACGAGGACGATTCGTACACGGAGGAGGGAAAGGCAGCACTGCCCCACACAGCGCAGAGCCCAGGACACAGGATGGAGCAGACCTAAGCCTGTTCCTCACCATGTCGTCCCCTTCTCCCCACGCCCACAGTCGGATGGCAGGTGGATCCGTGGCCCTGCAGTTGCTGTGCAGTGATGTGATCCTGGGGTGCATCAAGAAGAGTGTGGCCAGCAGGACGAGGGAGGTTCTCCTTCCCCTCTACACTGCCCTGGTGAGGCCCCATCTGCAGTACTGTGTCCAGTTCTGGGCTCCCCAGTTCAAGAAAGATGAGGAGCTACTGGAGAGAGTCCAGCGGAGGGCTACGAGGATGATGAGGGGACTGGAACATCTCTCCTACGAGGAGAGGCTGAGGGAGCTGGGCTTGTTCAGCCTGAAGAAGAGAAGGCTGCGAGGGGACCTAATATATACTTATAAATACCTGAAGGGTGGGTGTCAGGAGGATGGGGCCAAGTTCTTTTCAGTGGTGCCCAGTGACAGGACAAGGGGCAACGGGCACAAACTGAAGCAGAGGAAGTTCCGTCTGAACACGAGGAAGAACTTCTTCCCTCTGAGGGTGACGGAGCACTGGAACAGGCTGCCCAGGGAGGCTGTGGAGTCTCCTTCTCTGGAGATATTCCAGCCCCGCCTGGCCGCGGTGCTGTGCAGCCTGCTCTGGGTGACCCTGCTTGGGCAGGGGGTTGGGCTGGGTGACCCACAGAGGTCCCTGCCAACCCCTACTATTCTGTGATTCTGTGATGTAGTTATTTACTGCTTCAGCTGCTTCGCAACTCTCCGGGCCTTGGCACCGAGCTCTTTCACTACACCTTTTGTCTCCTGCAATAGCCTCAGCGTTTGGCACATCTCCTCCTCTCTCGGGCTCCCTGCGCTCTCCTCCCACTACAGAGTCCAGACCACAACATACCACGTAGGCATTTCGGGAAACTCACTCACATATAGGAATCTCCGAAGAGTAAGTCAGCGATCTGTTTACCACAGATGTGCATGCTACACAGGAAAAAGACACTGAGGGTAATAAAACCCCACACGACTCCCCCTTATCTAGTAAATACCAGTTTGAAACATCTATCAGGGACCCGCCCATGACAGGTACCTATTTTCCAGGCCCCCTCGACAGCTGTATTCCCACTCAGCCTCCGTTGGTAACCGTTTCCCTGCCCATGTGCAGAATGCCACAGCATCGTTCCAGGAAACATGAAGAACGGGATGATCCATTCTGGGGAACAAAATACACAGGGCAAGATCAGCAGCAGAACTAGGCAAGCTCACAGCTACGCAGCACAAGCGCTTCACGAAACTCTTTTAGAGACGGCCACAAAGGTCTGGGAGGAAGTTCCCAGTTTGGTTACAACTGGGCATGACATCTGATTATTTTTACAGAAAAGAAGCCATTTAAAGAAAGACAGCAAGTTGCTGGAAGGGAAGTGCAGCCATCAGAGAAAAACAAGGAAGAGAAAAAAAATGAACTTCTTCGTCTCATCCCGCTTTTATGTACAGCTCTCTACAGCTACCAAAGACACTCGTGGCTTGGGCTCTCTCTTGGTCTCACCTCAGAACCTGGCTGCTGCCAGGAGCCAGCGAAGAACTATCAACATTTCCACAGAAGCCAGAGTATTAGTGCTCAGAAACCCAAAGGAAGGCACCAAGAGCCTGCAGCGTTCCTACTCCTTGCTGGCCTGGCTTAACAGGAAGCGAAGATTCTTGATAGGAAACTTTACGTTGCAGTTTAATGGCGAACACTCATCACTTCCCTGCACACTCTTCTCTTCGCTGCAGGCTCTTTGCTGTCAGCTGTGGGGCTTTTGAGGGAGAGGTGAGATGAGACAGAGTCCTTACTCTTAGCAACATCAGCATTTGCAGCACCCAATCCAGGAAACGGTGAACTGCAGAAATTTAGCAAAATCGGTATTTTTCTTCAGGTGTTTCTGCAGCCCACAGTCCACACAAAAGCTCCCATCTTCTCTTTGGTTTGGTTCCAGGGTTGCCTGTGCAATCCTGGTCTCTTTTTCCAGAAAAAGAAAGAAAAAACGCCTAGTCGTTCTTGTCACAGGGATCCCCCCCATCCAAGCCTCTACTACACCAAGGTACTTCAAGCTGCGGGTGCTGGTCCAGAAGACAGTCACAGAGGACTTCTCTTGCCTGGCCTTTCCTGCCCGATTCAAGAAGCCAGCGCCTGCCTGCTGGGCCATCAGGCTACGGCCACGTGGCAACTTCACCAGCCGCTGTCCTCGGCCAGGCTCGCGCCATACTTCTGCAAGGCGAGATTTACACGGCAGGTTCCCAGCTCTCATCAGCTGCCTGTGACCTAAATTCCTCTCTCTCCCCCTACCAACGCCTCCTGACATTATCTCTATTTTTGCCTCAGATAATTCTTTCATTGCCCTTGGAGAACAGACAACGGACTTGTTACTAAGGAGTTCAGCCATCAGGTGATCTTGCACTAACAAAGCCCTGTCCTTGGAGGACTCGGAACCACGCCAGCATCTCCCAGATCTAGGCTAGAGAGCCTGACTCCATTTCAAACAGCAGTTCTGAAACTTTAACTAGCTGATTAAGGCAGCTGGTGCCAACTTCACTGACACCTGCCTAGCGAGAGGAAGAGTTGCAGTACAAGAGGTCCCAAACCAAGACAGTCACGTCCAAGTAAGCACACGGTAACACCCGTAACCAAACAAGGGCTTTCAACATGTGCAGCCCAGGGCTAGGTCTGCAGCATCCACAAAAAGCACCTGAGAATAATGAAGCCTTTTCATTTTCTAGGCATAAAACTCATTCCACTTCTGGATGGAAAGAGATTGCATAAAGACACGGATCAGCAAGTTTCAGGGTTCATGCTGGCAAAGCACGGCACTAGCTATAGGCTGTTAAGGTAAAGAGTACAGTTTTCCAAAGCATTTAGAGCTTCCAGATAAAGTCACAAGTCGCTTCCCACAATAATCAGCCCACAAAGTCAGAATACAGTAAAAAGCACAAAACTCTTCAGTCTTCTGCTGCCAGAGATAGGCCCCCACATCCCAGATGGAGGACGCGCTGCACAGACTCCCACAGCACGCGTGGGGCTGGCATTTCATCTTCCTCTCCAGACCCAGATCTGCACCGAGTGCTCTGGAGGTACCAACCCCCTGCAGATCTGCTCTGTCTCACCGCTGGCATATGAATGCGAACAGAAAACACGTCGAAGCACGTTTCAGTGTGGTCTCTCTTCGCTCGGGTGGGAAGTGCTTACAGACCTTTCTGAAACACTACCACGCCATTGACCATACGACCACTGAATATTGCATGCAACACGCTAGAATATGGGAAAATAGTTGCATAAACAGCAGCAGACATAACTAATTAAAACCCCTTTCTTGCCCCCCACCTGTGCAAGTTTACAGGTACATTGACAAGCAGCGTGTGTTATAACTGAATGGCCATTTATGGCTTACCTGTGGGAGATACTAGAGTCAGGACCCTCAGGGTGCTTCCAGTTGGCTTCCTTCACAGGCAGCCACCAGGGAGCAGCTGCAACCTGAAAAGGGACAAGAAAGGCCAGAGAAGAAGACTTAAATTCCCAGCTAAAGGCTATTCTGAAAAACCACCATATGACAACAAAGCTTTCATTTGCAGCTCTTGGCTCTGCCTGCAGCCCGTTGACCTCTCACTCCGACGAACCAAGGCGATCATTTGATCCACATTACAACACCGCTGGCCAGGGAACAGCACAAAGAAAATACCACCCAAAAACAAGAGAGGGAGACCAAGCCCTGAGCACACCTCCGCTGCTCTACGCGCTCACCTGCGGGTCTGAGACAAGGCACGGTTTATTCTCTTTAAGGCACAGCCTTCGGCACACTGACTGTCCTCTCAGACATTCTCAGTTCTTCACCTCTGAAAACACATGCCAAGAACACTCTGACTGTAGTGGTTGGAAGAGGTGGGAAGGTCAGAGCTTTGCTCTGCTCTGCTACACCAGTATGCCCCCAGTACAGCTACACCAGTTAACCTCCTGGCTGGCTTCAGCCTGACACATTCTGCAGAGATGATAAAAAAAGACAGTTCTGGCTTAAAGAGAATTTTCACCCCAATTATTTGCTCCCTCGACTCACAGGTCTTGGAATAACCAAAACAAAATCCTGATGACATCTTTCAACTCGGGTCAAAACACGCATCTTGCCACACATTTGCCTTCCAGTTGATTAACTCCGCAAGCTGATTTTAAATTATTTGCTATCAGCTTCCAGAAGGTGGAGACAGAAGAGCCACAGAAGTCAAGCAAAGCCTTTCTCCACCCCCCAGTTGGTTTGCTGAGCAAATGGAGCTTGCAGGCAAAATACTGTGCAATAATGCAGACATCAAGTACTTCTCTCTAACCAAAAGTCACAAATTTGTTTCTGCAATGCCAAGGAATTATTCCTGGAATACCTTCATGAAGGATTTCTTCTACTAAGCTTACTTCAAAGCTGAGAAAGTCAGTGCACAGCACATTTAACTATTCTATTCTGATTCACACTCACTTAGAAATACTTAATACCGGGTCCTTTCAGAAAATTGAGGCAAAAAAGAACACTTATGCTCATCATCAATAGTGGTTTTTTCCCAGCAGCTTGAGTGCTTGTTTCTAAAATACTCCTATTACAGAGATAATTTCCATAATGAACAAAAATCAAAGTAAATAAGCCTGCAGTGCTTCAGGAGTTAAACAGCCTACCGGGTGGGTAGCCCAGACCTCAGGGATCCCGATGCTGCTCCAATACCGGCCTGCAGAGCAACCTTCAGCAGCTTCGGCCCCCTCTGCTGCCCCTCAGCTTTCCCCCTCCAGAGGTGGCAAAGGGCAGAAGCAGAATATCTATTTCTCTTCATCATGCTGCTAAACCAACTTTGCAAAGCGTTACATACACAGGTAGGAATCGTGCCCAGAGCATTATTCTTTATCTCACCAAATGCTTCACAGGAAGAGTCCAAAAATACAAGTCACTGAAAGCTGGTACTCGGGAGACAGAGCCCGGTCAAAGAGTTTTAACAGCAGCTCTGGGAGGAAGCTGCATCCCTCAACAGTGATGAGCATTTAACATGTATTTACATATATGTGAGAGAAAAAACATCCATGACAAACAGAAGTTGTTAAAAAACCCTCTGATCCAAACTACACATCAGATCCCTCACTGCAACGTTTCAGTAGGAAAATAAACTGTAGTGCCTAAGAAATAGCAGTGCTGCTAATGCACAGAGACTTCTTACTTTCTTTTTACAGCACCTGATCAATCTATGCTCGAGCATCTCCCATGACAGCTTTTCACTCTCATCCCACCATCACAAACAGATTTTGCCTACAGCGTGCAGCTGGGTGCCCTACCTAAAAGTTCACTGCAAACCAACGGCAGTGCTGGACCGAAGCGGCAGAGCTGCTGGCCCAAGCCCAGCTGAAGAGCCCCCAGCGCTCTGCGAGCCCCAGGCAAGAGCGCTGGCTTCCCCCAGCTGCTGCAGGGCTCCTCCGGGCTGGGAAGCCACCCACACGCGGGTTTGCCACACTCTTCCAGAGCCAGTGAAGAGAAGACATCGGCATTAAGGACAAAGGAAATAAAGCAGCTCTCAGCAGCTTGCTGATGACCCAGACGCTCTGTCCATGTGCTCTCCATCCAAACAGGACCCTTCAGGCATCTCCCCAGCATGCCAAGCACCCACCACACAATTCTGGCTCACTGTTTAACAAAGCCAGCAACATTCTCCCCACAACTGGAGCCCCTGCCCTTTTCAAAAGGCCACGAGAGGTATTTGATCTCTTAGTAGAAGCTACAGCTCTGTTACTGAGCACTCAAGCCCAAAGGTGGCATCTTCATTCAGTGGGATCCTCAGCTCGACTCTCATACCATTAAAGCCTTAGAATGACCAAGCTGCTAAACAGATACCACCGTCAACAGGCTCAGAACTAGTCTGATTTAACCACTTCTTTGTATATTTTCAGCTTTAACCTTTAATGTGTACTCAAGACAGGACAGAAATCCAAAGTTTGAATTTTACAGCTCTTCAAAGAAAACACGAGAGCTGCAGCACCATTTGCTAAAGGTTCTCCATGAATCAGAAAGACCACGAGTAAGATTTCATCTGGATAGTTTCAAAGCACAACACATTTTTGTAAGTTAAACTGCTGGGCTTTGGAGAAAAATCTCTGCATGAGACTGCAAAGACTTACATTTTAGAAGACTTTAATTTTGGAAAACATTTTTGTTATGCAAAAGAAAAAAACCAGATGCTTTCAATCAGAATGGTTTATTTTAAACTGAGAAAAATATAGTCTCTCTGCATGAGAGCACTACGCGTGCACATCTTCTGTTTCTGGCTCTGCTGAGCTGAGCACCAAATGGCTGCCAGCCTCTGCAGAACACCCAGATCTTTAAAGGAGTTACACATATAGTACTAGGACAGTGATAACAGGGATAGACTAAGTACAGCCTTCAATAATTAATTAGAAACTAATCTAAGTCAGCCACTGACACCGGGAGCAGGCACCAAGATGCTCTTTGCAAAAGAGAAAGTCATGTACCTGAAATTTACAGTCCTTTCAAAAAACTGCTCAGAAGTCTTTACAGCTTTTAATTGCTCTAAATCCAATTAGTAGACGAGCTAATTAGACAGAGATAATACAACATCACAGTTAATACAGCAAAGCCCTCCCTTGCCACTAACGAGCTTAGTTCCTTTCACAATACTTCGCCTTCTCCTGCTTCACTCCAGACCGTGTGCTCGGTACACCGGCAACCGGTTCATTCTGTAAAAACAGCAGCACGCGTCGCTGAACAGATCTTGGGGAGACACTGAATTAGAGGACAGCCTCACCTTCCTCCTGATGAACTCTCCCCAGCGTAGCCTATCGCGTCTGACAGACCAGGGTAGCCCTCGCTGCCTCGACAGCCGAGGCAGCGCAGTTCTAGGGGCAAAGCACACCTCGGAGGCAGAGGAGCTCAGTGCTTGGTTTGGTCTCATCCAGCCAGAAACATGGAATACCCAGCTCTCTGCTCCAGGATTAAACCTTCCGAACTCACTGTCCTGCTTACCAGAGACTGGTAGAGCTGCGGAGAAAGAGAGACCACGACACAACAACACTGGGAAGATGTACTAACAGTTAAAGCCGACCTACGAGTTTCCCACTCAAAGCAATTTGCAGAACTGATGCCTGTACTCCCACTATCGGCTTGCATAAAATTCAAAGTATCCAATTTTCTTTTCAAAGTAGGCTGGGATATCCTAAGTTTAACGGCTCCATTAACTCGTGATTTTAAGATTTTTAGACTACTTTACAATCATCTTCAAGAAAATTCCTTCCTAAACATACATAGAAAAATGAAAGGGAGGAACACCAGGAAAGTCCATTTCATGGTCAGCATTACACGGTTACTGGCACTGCAAAAGCAGTACAGGAATACCCTCAAAAACACACCCAAAAAACACCCAAAAAACCCACCCAATAACCATGAAAACATCTGTTTTGGTCTTGCCCCTAACACGGCACTGGCTGTGTTAGAAAAAACCCAACCCCCTACTTTAGCTCCAAATCTCAAATTCAAATCACCGTTATGTGTTAGAAAAATCACCAAAAATAAACTCAACTGAGTAGCTAATCTTGGCTCTAATTCCACATCTAACATGCAGCAAGTCAGTTGAAATAACAAAGCTGTAGTTTTTAACCTTAAATCAGGCCCAGAAGATAATGAGGAGTTGGTGCTGTTGTGCAGACACGTAGCACCAAACACCTTGGTGCTGTGCTACAGCGTTACAACGCCGCGGTAATATCATGCGGCCTGCACGCACTAGGTCAAGGTGAACATCTGGAAGAAGCCAAAGTTGTTGCAGAGTAAGAGCTCCAGCAATTCAGGAATCAACGGTCTGAAAAGATATTTTCTGAGTGAGAAGTAGCCTAAGTCTGGAAAACATTTCAAGAACCGTTTATTAAGTGGTGGGTTCTTAAAGAACGATACGCACGCTTCAGCTTCCGAAGCCGACTTTGTAGGTCACCACTTCTTTGAGTCCGACCGTGTTAAACACTGCACATCTTCACTCTGCAAAAGCATCTGCCAGGCTACAACAGCAACGCGTGCTTCGGCTGGAAGCAGGGAAGTTTAGAAGCATTATCTCTGGGAAATACACCCAGTGGTCCGGACACCCTCATCGCTAGCGTTGGGAGAGTGTGAGAAAAAATTAGTTATTCAGTAAAGAATATAATTTTTGGATGAGGTTTTATTCTATCCATAGATCTCTGACAATTTTCCCTCCTCTCAGCCACATGCTAAACCCTGAACAGCTGATTAATGAACTGCTGAAGAAAGAGGCAGACAGAAAATAGAACATTTTTAGTAGGGCAGGGAGTTTAAGAAATAAAAAGAATTACTGGGCAACAGATGAGCCACTGTTGTTTTCCCCTCAGAAACCACAAAGAAATCGAATCAGGTGGGGTCCCGCTCACGAGTAACTTTACACCTATTTTCTATTTACATCTATTTTTCTAAGTACCTTCCCAACAGCCCTCGAACCTCCTCCCTCGCTAAGATCCAGGGCAGAGATCTCCCCCTTATCCCCCGGCGGGGGTCGTTCCAGCATCCCTCCCTCCGGCCCGCAGCCCGCTCTGCCGCAGGTGGGGAGCGCCGGCCGACGCCTGCCCGCAGGAGCGGACCACGGCCACGGACAGAGCTGCCAAGCGCCGGGAGCGCGACTCGGCAGCCCCGCACATCGGCACGCGGCAGCTCCTCGGGGCCCGCGGAGCGTTCTGGGTGGCTTTGTCACCACCGGCGTGAAGTCGTGCTCTGGGTCAGAGCGGGAAATCAGCGGAGGGCAGAGAAAAAGCTCAGCCCTCCTCTGATTCAGCTTTTCCATTGGATTCAGAACTCATCACGACATGAGGGGCAGCTGGAAACAAGCCGGAGCCAAGCAGTGGCCTCCCGTGATCCTAAAGCCACTTTCCAAAAGCAAGGCAAAGCCCCGCAGCAGATGCATGCTCCCCGTCCACCTTCGTCAGCCTGCAGCTCTGCTCCTCCTTTCGATGGGCACGGCGAGCACGGCGTGAGCGTGACCCATTTCTGTGCCATACAGCATCGCTACAGCAACGGGCTCGTGTTTAAGCTGACACAGCTGTAAGGGAGTCGGAGACATCGCCACGTGAACAGTGTGGCAGCGAACGCCGCTCCCAGGCTCGAGACAAAGAGTAGATCCCTCCAGCCAGTTATCAAGGTTGTCATAGCAGCTGCACAAGGGAGACAAAATCCACATATGCAGCTGTAACTCGTATTTGTACTTGAAAATACTCTGCAGAGAAGAACAAACCTTCCATAATTACGTAGATAAACCAAACTGAAACATGACAGTCAAATTCTCCACCAAATCAGTAATTAAGGACGCTGAAACAGCTTAGAAGTAGACAGTTGAGTATTTTTCCAGAAGATAACTAATGCTTCACCTTGCCAGCTTCTGCAACGCTGCTGCAAAGTCCCGTGCTGTTTATTATATCAAAAGTCCCAGCTCCCCAAAAGCTCTAGTTACAGAAGAATCTGTTTTCATTCTTATTTTCTAAAGCCTCTAGCCTCCCTCATTAACTCAGAGATGAAAGCAACAAGGGTTTTTCTTTAATATGGAATACTGACCTTGTTTGCCTTAGAATCATAGAATCAATAAGGTTGGAAGAGACCTCTAAGATCATCAGGTCCAGCCGTCACCCCAACACCCCCACGCCTGCTAAGCCATGCCCTGAAGTGCCACGTCTACACATTTTTTGGACCCCTCCAGAGGTGGGGACTCCCCCACTGCCCTGGGCAGCCTGTTGGAAGCCTTGAGTGAAGCCCCAGCATTTTAAAGTAGTTTGAAGTTGCAGTGCCCCATAAAGGAAAGGCAGCAGATTTACAGAATACGAATAAATATATTTTAAGCCATCAGTTAGAGAAAAGGTTTCAGACTTGATCTGAAACTAGCACTTTTACCAAGGGGCCTTTTCCTTTGCATTAGGAAAGGTCATTGAACCTCATTTAAACAGTGTAATACTTCACAGCTGTGTCAATCCTCCAAGAAAAACAACCAAAAATATTTGATGCTAAAATCCAGTAAGATTCATTAAGTGCAAGTTTTGGAATCCAAAGAAGCTTCTTTTGAGAAACTGATATTCCTGGTGAGTTCCACCTGTGGAAGTCTGCTTTTCAGCCAACGTCCAAACCTGCGCTCAAGCTAGTCATTTTCTCCAATGACCAAGTGAACGTCAGCTTTAAGAAAATGAGGCGTGCACGGATACATCTACAGCCTGAGGCACAAGCAATGCCCCTCTTTAAAGTTTTAATTTATACTGATAAATGTGGACTAATCTTACTGGTAATGCCCACAGAGATGCTTCCTGCACGTCGTTCTTCATCCCACTAGTGGGAGCACAGGATAAGACGACAGAGATTAACCGTTCAATAGCTCCATCCTCCCAGCTCCTTCTAGGGGGTATCTGAAGCACTGGGGTCTGCAGGAAACAAGCTCACCCATCTCTTCCTTTGGTTTCAGTTCCCTCTGGGAAATGCCCCTGAAAAAGCAAAAGCCAAGTGTGGCAGGGATGAAACTTACCCTTGAAGCAGCAAGAAGCGTATTTGTCCGCTTGTGCTTACGCATCCTACGCATGTTGACATTTCACCAGTATCAGACAAGCTCTACAACAAGCCACCTGCTCTGCCCCAAGCCGCAGATAAGCAAGTTATTAGTGCACGCTGTCAGAAGGCACCTTCTCTATAGTAACTACTGCAAACACTAGCACTGCTAGCCTACCTGCAAACACTGCTCATTTCATTATTATTTTGAAATTCTCATTTGAAAGGCCTAATGTTTTCAGTGTTTTCAGAACCGGAGTATGCCCTTTGAATTACAGGCTAGAGGCACGGCTGTAAATGGGTCAGCTGCCCAGCTCAAGACCGCAGCAGTGGCTTCCATACAAACAGGGATGAAAGCAGCACCCTGTAGTTCTAGACTGGCCAGAACTCCTGAGTAGCGTTTGCTCAAGGCTGCCAGTGAACCAACTTCACTGCATTCTCAGACCAAAAATCCAGTACCTCCTACAGACGCACGCAGTACACAGGTCTGTACGCCTTCCGTCTCTTCACGGCAGAATTTATCCGGCCTACAAACAAAAATTAATTTTGATATCTTCCACAAGCCAAGAATAAAAACGCTCCCGCTACTCTCCAGTAAGGAAATCTAACTTGCACAGCACTCCAGTCTCGGCGAGCGCGATCCTGTTTACCTGTTCCAGGGCAGCCGCACAGCAAGCGAAACTCTTGCAGTTATCTGCAAGCGCCCTCAAATCCCCTCACTGACAAGCACGCCTCGGTGCCTGCTCATGTCACAGACACAACCTCCATGCTTTCTGCTCTAGGATACCTTAAAATGCCACAGAAATGGCATTTATAACGCCACGGAATAATAGCACCGGACAAGCATTTCCCCCTCTCTCCTTCCTCAATTCAGTTACTGAGATCAGAGAGTAGGAAAACCGTTTCATCATAAAATCAGAATAGCAAAATCTCTGAATTTTGAGCTTTTTCCATTTCCCAAAATCCTCAAAAAAGAGAAGGAAAGAAAAAAAAACTCTGCGTGCCAAGTTACTGGCAATTCTAGACTGGGATTCATCTATGGCATCTAAACCAAAGGCCAAGTACCCAAGAAAGGCCATAACTTAATAGCTGTAATAGATGAAGTAATTAGTAGTTGGTTTTAATCTGCAAGTCTGAGAAGAGATTTCAATATGTGAAGCTATCAAAACTTGTTAAGCCCACATAAAACATTTTGGTTTCAAAGGACCTTCCACCCTCGCCCTAGAAAATCCTTTTTTATTTGGAAAGCTCCTCGCCAATTCTATCAGTAACACCCTCATCTGTTACGGTGCCGAATTTTCGCTCTGTGCCATGTCACCCCTGCAAACTTAGAGGCCCAAACTAAAAATCGAGTTCCCAGAAATGTAGAACAATTCAACTCCTGGCTGCCACACCCCTTGTTAGGGCTTCCCTTCCAGGGCAGGGTTAGGTCCAACTTACGTTCCTGTAGCCGTGGCTATCTGGGAGACCACCTCACCTCCAGGAAACGCACACCCAGAGCTCCAACAATTATTCTACGTGCTAAGCTGGTTTGCTCCTGCACTAGCTTTCACCAGCCCCACCTCTGTTCTAATTCAGCTCTCTGCTTCCTCTGAGGGGCAATTATAAACTGGCCCGGTTTAAGAACTGGAGAAGCCAAGGTGGCCAAAGAGAGCAAAACCCCCAGCACTCCCCAACAGACATGTGCTCCTCTTTATTTATAGGAGCTGTTATACACCATTTAGTTCAACATCTTCACTTCCACCTTTCCACAATTCTTTCATTGTGTATGAAATACTACTTCCAAAATACACATTCCTGTCACTCTTCCCCTAGATTTGCATTTGCATTTAGCACCCCTGGCCTTCAGCTGGCGAAAAGCCTTATCAAAACCAGCCTGAGCCACTAAGGCAAAGTAAAAACACTGTCCTTTCTCCCATCAGTTTGGTGGAGGGATTTCCAGTACCAGTAACGCACCAATGTTTGTGTCTTAGTTCTGCTTTTCACGGTGATAGTTATGATTCAAGAAGGTACATACCACAAGCTAAAATATGAGTTGGCTAAGGTATACATTGAGAAACAAGCCTTAATCTTCTCTACTAATGATCATTCCAATCTGCTGATGCAAACCCACTTCACGCAATTCACACTTCCTCTGATTACACTTGAACAGTTACACTGCAGCAGCCAAGTTTCAAACTGTGCTCGCTTTTTTCTAATTTTAAGGTGATTTAAAAATATTAGATTCCTTTCACCATTTTTCCCCAGCAGACACTAGTAGAAATTAAATATTTTGGGCAACGTAACAAGAGGCTAGCTTTTATTTTCTATTGTTTAATTTAAGCTTGCAGATCCCTAGGAAGAATTTGCTTTTGCCCCATAGTTGGGATGCTTCTGCATCTCAGCAGTAAGAAGTTTCTTGCCAGAAAGTTGTCTAGAGAAACTTCTTTCTTGAAAGCACGATCTATAGAAAGCTGCTAATGCATTTTCTTAGTTTCCCTTAGCCGGGATAAGCATGGCCTACACAGAATTTGGTTCTCTGTGAAGCAGTCTGACCACATTATATTTGAACTCCACATCCCCATGGCCGACGTTTCCCTTCCCTTCAACAGCAGGATGCTCGCCTGTTTAGCCTACAAATTGCACTGTCACAAAACCCAAAGACCCTCAGAACACCCACGGTCTGCACAGTACTCTCAACTTTTATGACCTCTCACAGAAAATGTGTACTGGCACACCAGAAAGACATGGGTTTGAGAGGCAGAAACATACAGATAAAATTCTAAGCTGTATCTTCAGACATTAGAGCTCTTTCCAGCTCTGCCACTGAGCTGCCTTCTGATACCTTGTCCTTGCAGACAGAAGCTCCTTGCTAAAAGTTGGATTTTGTGGTATGTAGCTGGCGAGAGGGCAGGCAGACAGGAGGAAGAAAAGCAGCTTCTAGTTTGTTTTTCACCTCCTCACAATATTACCATGCTTTAGAACATAAGTTTGTCCACAGCATCAGCATAAAGTTAAGAAGTGCCAAACTACAAGGCAGGCAGTCACTATTCTCCAGCTCACTTTACCAAAATAATTAGTACAATCTCTCTCTGGATCTATTTCAACCATGCTCTGCATGCTGGCAACTCGCAACATGGCCCAATAATAAATTCTGAAAACATGGCAAAAGGACAGGCTCCGAAAGTTTACTTTTAACAAATACAGAAAAGCTTCATAAAGAAGCAGCCAGAGAGACCAGTTTGGGCTCCACGCCAGCTCTCTGGCATAATACTTGTTCTGTTAGTGCTACAGCCAACACTCTAAAATTTGGCTGACACACCCAGGAAAGTGGCTCCAAACACTCTGTGTTTACACAAGTAGCCAAGACTGAGCTCACCCCAGCATTCTTAGGGCTTATTTGTTTGTTTTAGAACAGAGAGCCCGATTTAGGGATTTCTGCATCCCTAGGATGAACAGAACTAGGGCAGGAGAAAGAATTTCTCTAATACAGACTGTTGTGAAGATGGGATGAGCCCATCTGCATTTATTCTACCTTCAGCATCAGTTATGCTAGTATTTGGGAAGTCCAGTTTAGTCTTCTTGTATCTCACACGACACAAATGCTAGTCCTGAATTAAAAGATACCAAACTACTCTTGTAATAGTCCTTTTTCTTGCGGTAGGAAACGAAACCCCACATTTCGCCAGTCATGCACAGCACACAGGGCTTCTTGGAACCTCCAGCCTGTCAGTTTGCTCCTTGAAGGTAAAGAAATCAAACTCCCCTCACCCAAGAGCATCACTTACATAGAACAATGAATATTCATAAGTTATTGCACCATGCACGTGGAAGAAAAGTTCTCTTTGTGTCATAAACTATTTTGGAGACAGTTAAATGACAAAATACTAAAGCCCCAGGTATTCTCAGTTATTTGTAATAATAAATAATAATCCTCTAAACTCTTAAAGTTGCACCTTAGATCAAATGGTGTGCATAAGAACCACCTGCCACTAACTAAGAAATACCTCCATCTCAGGCTGCCCCATCTCTTCCTCTTTGCTTATCCAGCATCAGAAGGTGCACAAGCTGGCAAGAAACAGTTGTGCTCCTCTCTGGGTGCGGTTTCACTCGCACCTTGCCAAACTACTGCCAAAAGATGCAGTTTCAGTCCCGCTACCTTATCCCTGCCTTGTGTATGTCCTGCTTCCCTGTGTTGATTCAAGCAGTTGCAGAATGAGCCAAGTTCTCTTCACTGCTCCAAAAGAAAATTAACCAAAAAAGCAAAGAAATTCCCACCCAGAGTAAATGCACCTTGAAGCCACCCCCCCTCCACAGAACGCTTCATTTCTAAGGCATGGGACAAGAGACCTGGAAATGCAGTGTGTTCATCAGACCTGAGGATAGTTCTGATGGGAACGGACCTCAGGAGGGCATCTTGTCCAAACTTCTGCTCAAAGCAGATAAATTCATCCAGGAGATGACAAGACATAATCTGCTTACTGTCAGGAGCTGTAAAGGTTAAGTGACCTGTTTAGATTAAGGAGGAGGTGAATGAAGCCTAAGAAAGGCTCAGCAACACATTCACAACAGAAAGATGGGGGGAGGGGGGCAGGGAAGCTTCGCTACCAAACTTTTGGGTTTTTTTAAAACAATATTCACTTCCACTCAATAGGAAAACTGGATCAGCTCCAGTTTAATCAGCACTGCACCTACAAGGATCACTATGCTGCCCTAGCAACGTGAAGGGAACTGAAGAAAAAAGCAAGGCATACAGGATCTTCTGCAGAGATGGAGGAAGCACAGCAAGCTGAAGTCATTCACAACATAGCAAGGAGTCTTACAGACTCTGGTCTGCCATAGAAATGGCACTTCCTTGGAACATCTGCCTCTAGTTTACCTAGAAAAAGCACTCATGCAAGCATCGCTATTGTATAAGATACACAGATTACCCTTATTTTCTTACAGCAGTAGGATCCGGGATAAGACAAGACATAATTACGTCTTAGTTTGGACATAAGACTGCGCTGGCAGAGCGTGCCAGTCACACATACCTATGCTCTTGGAGCCAGAAGTGCTCCATTTCTTCACCTGCGCAGCACATCCCTCAGCAGAGCCACTGCTGAAATCCAAATTTCCAAAGCATCACTGCGTTACGTGTAATACAAAGAAACAGCCTCATGCCTGCACCACTTACTACAGTCCTAAGTATCTCTCATTTAGGAGAGGAAAGACAAGAAGGGGTTAATACTAACTCTTGCTAATCAGGAGCAGAGTTTCATTGTTTGTTTAAAAACAATTACAGAATAGACTGTAAATCCTCCACGCTCGAGGGAGTCTCTCATTCTAGGCCAAACACCCCTCCATAAAGCCCAGTTTTGTACGTGGCTTTGGGAACATCACACCATTTAGATATTCCTACCATAATTGCTCGCCCATCTACCCCAGTGACCGCTAAGTCAGTGTTACACTGCCGAGTTACTCACTGCGTGGTGAATGCCAGCCTTCACTCCTTCACTCAGCATCCCCTCAAACACAAAGGAATCGCCAAACTTCTCTGCCTGTAGAAAGAACAGAAGATTCGACCACATTATTAAAGGAACATTACTCTTAAAACGCCACTCACGTTTACAGCTTTATTTTATCAAGGACAAGGAAATTCTCATAGTAATTTTGAGTTCTCTTTGAAGGAAGCTGTTTTGGAACAGGAGAGAAGACATTTTATCTCTGGATGATGTTGTTCTTCAAGAGCCACTGGACAGAGGGCAGCTCACAGAACTTCTGCAAATGTTTTTACCTCTATTGATTAAAAATGCAGTTCCAGTTGTCCTAACTGCTTTGAAATGCTACAGTCAATTTAACATTCAAGGGCATATTTCATTTCTCTTATTTTGCCTTTGGGAATCACAATAACAGACTTAAGCCTTGTCACTTACGGCTCCTTCAGCATCACTAGCATGTTTTAAGGTGCTGTTACAACAGCAATAAAGGGTTAAAAGTAACCCAATCATTATATGTAGCATTATATAAGGCCAAGAGAAACAAAAAATACAAATAATTTAAATGAATCACACTACACGATACTAACACAGGGTTTTTTTGCCCTTGATAAACTAAGTGAACTGATATACTAGGGAAGTCAAAACACGTTATCAGAATTCAACACGTTTGCCCTTCTCAGTTTCTTTATTATAGGCATTCAGACTGAGAACGATCACCATGAGCTGCTTCTGCATGCTCAGAACTCTTCAAGAAGCACAGTTTAAAAGAAGGGTTCCATTCACTACCCAAATGGCAACAGGTTTTAGCATAGGACTGTAATCTTTATACATTCAGTTTCAGAAAGGAAAGAGAAGAAAAAAAATAGTGAATTTCCCTCACTTGGCCAGTCCAAAAGACCCAGACAGAGGCAAACGGGTTTATCACCTAAAGGATCCTAGATTTCAGTCTGACAGCCTCCACCAAGGGTTTTTTTTTTTCTGAAGTTTATTTAAAAATACTTTTGGTTCAACAAGACAGTTGTACATGCGCAGATTTTTTCCTTCAGCTTTCTATTTATTTTCAGGCTTCATTTGCCACTGGAGTTCAGTCTAGTCCTTAAAAAAAGAAAACCAAGAAGTAGGTTGGCTCTGTTTACCCACAGTAAGTAATACAGACATTGTTTAAACACACAAAAACCAGCTCAGCTGCATCCCCAAAACACCCTGCAGAATCAGTGCTGTTTAACTCCAAGTTTGTTTTTCCAAATCCAGCGTAAAAGGGGGCCCGGTGTGAGGGAGGAAGGGAGAAAGTGTCGGTGGAGCACCCAACTCCAGCAGCTGAGCCATGAAGCAGTCTGCAGCAGACGCCGTCCGATGCAGGGCTGCCTTTAAACACCGCTGCACCTCTGCTCGTTCCAGAAGCTGCTTGCAACAGGCCAGCCCTGTTCAAACTCAAAATTGTTAGGCGACCTTTTTTCGTAACTGAGCTAGGAACATAGAAATAGCGCCGCAGATAAAAGCAGCCCTTCATCCAACCAGAAGGATCCTGTCTTCCAAGCGAGAACCAGTTTATCAAGTGAATTCAGCAAAGTGCCTCCTCTGAGACCTCATCATCACCGAAGCTTTTATAAAACCCTTTTAGGCAAATAAAAGTTGCGTAGGAACAGTCAACTGTCAGGAAAGATCAGAGCCTCAGGCAGAGGTAGCTTCTTTCTTGGAAGAACCTTAACATATTCTTTCTTAGTCCTTTGTTCCCAGCAACATGCACAAAACTATTATTATACTTGCTATTATACCTTCTTTAGACAGCAGGGCTTTCTGTTGCTCAGCTCCTTAGCAAGCAGCCGTGCTGAACTAGCCTGCAGAGTCCTCAGCTATCACCATTTTTCAAAACTGCTTCACCCCTGTTCCTCTAATGTAAGGAAAATCTAACAACACAGTTGTACTGGCACAAAGATGTCCTAGGACCCAAAGGTCCAAAAAAGAAAAAAAACAATCCCCAAACAACAAACCCCCCATCCAAAACCCTGCACAGACATCTTAAGCCATCTGTTAGCTTCACCCAGGCTGCCTCAGTCATACTGCAGCGAAGATATTAGATATTCAGATATCAGGACACTTACTAAATGTAGCAGTACACATTTAAATGCCCTTTCAGACCCCCAGGCAGCAAGGCAAGACAACTTCATTCCTCCACTACTTAGATCAGAAATATTCTACTGTGCAAATCCCAAGCAAGTATTGTGATGTCCTTCAAAAAGAAAAAAGAAAGCCTAAGTCTTTAACAAGGATTTTGCCAACACAAAGAAAGACGCCAGGAGACCGTATACCTGTCCGCCTTACCTCAGTAACGTACCCAGTAGAATTCACAAATCTCTCAAACTCCTCATTGCTGACCTCGTACTGATCCATGTAGAAACTGTTAACGTGGACTCTTCTGGCAGGCCACTCTCCATCCTGCTGTATCTCAGGCTCATCAGTGCCCATGGTGAACACTCCTCCGGGAATAGCGACCATCTGCAGACAAAACACCACCCAGGAGATTACGAAAACGAAAGACTGAAGAGTCTCTTACCAGCCTTACTCCTCCTCCACCTCATGTTTGAAGGTGCTTTTGCTTTGAGCAGCATTTCATTGACAAAACCAGCACAAAATGGCACAAGTGGCATGTGGATCACCACCTGTTTGAAGGAAATAGCAAGCAGAAAAATTGAGAATAAAAACCCCACCTGCAGCTCTTTCTACATGAAGTCTGGGTAGTTCAGAACTTCTACCGAGGGTAATGCTTGTGCTCTAATGAAGAGAAACACGTTCCCCTGCTGTACCTAGGAGCCAAGAAACAATCCTGAGTCCTTTCTACTCATTTTCAGGAGAGGAGTTTTGGCATTTCACTATTTCTAGGAAGGCTCAAAGCATCAACAAAGAATCTGGAGATTACGAAACTGTAAAGTGCTCTTTTGTGGACAAGCCAATGCTTGTTTGCATACTAACTGCATAGTTTTTCACTTAATAACTGGCACGTGCAGCATTTTATTACCAACCACGCTGCCAACTGGCAGGTAGACACAGCACCTGCAGCTCCGCGCACCAGAGAGAAGACAAACTTCCAAGTCAGTTATATTCCACTCCTCCGGAAGACTGCCCTTGGGCAAGAGCCTCAAGCTTCAGACGTAAAAGACGAGCAACAGAATAACATTTTAACTATTTCAACAAGATGCTTTCCCTCTACGGGCTCAGCCAGTTCCCGGAGAAGCAGAACACATTTTCCTTCAGCTTTAGTGGGCTCTTTCCAGGAAGACAAGGGCTCCAGAGGTCTTGTCACGCCTTGTTACATGCATCCTGAGAGTCCTCTGAAGACCACAGACTGAGCAAGGCACTCCTTGCCCCCCCAAAAAAAAAGAGCATGCATGATCCCTGCTCACAGCTTGTGCTGGAATGAAGAATGACAGCTCGGGCTGTGTAAAATCTCCCCAATGGGCACGGGAGGTTTCGAGGGCTGACTACCCAAGCGCTAGCTGGCCGAGAAGTTACCCAACTCACCATCAACAGATGAGAAAACTGGGGAAGAAAACTCCCTCTCCCGTCTTCTGGGTATTCCTGAGCTACCTCCCCCCTGCCAACTCACACGGAATTCAGCCACCTTGCTTCTCCTCGGGCAACGGTCAGAGGCTTGCGAGTGGGTGAGCCCCAGAAAGCCACGCAGCATCTCACTGTGGAAAATCATCTGGCACGCCGTACTGCACCTGAAGACACCCTGCCAGCGACCTCTGATCACACATGACTCACACAGGGAACTCAAGCGGGCAGACCAGTAACAAGACCTAAAAAGAGCAAAGCCCGTTCTAAGAGAAAGCAGCATTTTTTTTGCAAGATCCTGATGTTTGCTATGCAGGAAATTCAAATCTACTAACAGAAATATTCACTGAGAGAGAAGTTTCCAGACTAGCAAGCTTCTAACACTACTTCAGAAATTTAGTTTAACTTCTGACAGAACAAGAAGCCAGGGTTTTAGACATACACGAGTTCAAACAAAATTCCATATGCATACAGTGGAAGAACACAATATGCAACACGTATATTAAAAGCAGCCAATCTGCAGAGATAGGGTTCTAAATAAAACGTGAACTGATGAAGTTTATTATTTAGATGAAGAGGTGAGTTCACAGAACCAACCGTTAACCTCAGACTTTGCACATATAGCCATCCTGCAGCACAGCTGAGATTATAGAGCCTTGATTCTTCTATGGTTGGGTTTTTGGGGTTGTTTTCCTACAAGATTCTCCTCACAAAGTTAGATGCTTTCCCCAAAACAGTTTATCTGGATGCCCACAATGACTCACGAACCAGAAAGACAAAAAGGATCATTAGTTACGTCCCAGCTTCTGGAGCTTACTGTTATTTCTGTATTTACACCACCACCAGCATAGCAAACGACCAGTAAGTAAGTCCACCTCAGCTACCCAGCACCAATCTCCATTCTTAAGAGAGGCTGGAGTATTTGAAATAACCCTGCGTATCCAATGTCATCGTCTGCACTACAGATCTCTCCTTTTCCTTGGGTATCTCCCACGACACTTCAAATCCACACAGCTTGCAATGGGCCTGTAAGAGGTGCTACAAATACTTTTTTCCTTTGAACTAGCCACATTTGAAGCTAGCTTCATCCTCATAAATTCTTCTCTACTCGAAAGAATCTGAGTACTTACAGATTGTCTTTAACTGAATCCATAAAAGGGCTTCAGGATAAGTTTGCTTACATTTTTGAGGACTTAGGGAATGACAATGGGGTACAAAGCTGCACCGCTTCCTTCCTTCCAATCTCTTTCTAACCCACTGTAGCCAAGGCAAGCTCTCAGGCAGTCTTCAAAGCAAGACTCCGAGCTCACCAGCGAGCTGCTGTCCAAAAGCAGCAGCGAAAAATTAGCTGTCACTTTACAGCCTGGCATTTGTTTCCAAAATCTGAAAAATCTCTATGGATTGCCAATGTGCGTTCAGCTCGGAAGGTCCAAAGGCTTCCTTACCAACTGCTGCTTCCGCAGCCCCCTCACACCAACACAGCCGAGACTGCTGGCACGTCCAACGTTGTGTGCAACTGACACCAAATACAGATTCCACAGGATTCTCCTTCCCCACAAGGTTCATTTCACAGCTCCACCTCCTGTTTGGAAACAGGACCTTCCTTTGAGCTGGGAGGTGGACTACAACACTACGTCAGGAACAGATTTTCTGCACAGACATCCAGAAACCACATTTGTACAGTTAATGAAGCAGCTTTCACACCCGGTTTGAAAATACAAGTAGCTAACAGCAAGGAACTGCTCTCTAAGAAATATCTAAGTTGAACTACAGAGACAGAAACCCAACAGCAGAGGCTGACAGATGTGTCATGCTGTATTAGGTAGAGTGTGCAGCAATAACTGCCTGTATCTTCGCTATTATGACTGAGCTAGTGCATGCAGTTCACTGTCCTTGAAGCTGAACTTCAGCAACGGGGACTGCATTTCCCTATGATTACACTTCTGTTGAAAATATTATGGTAATGTAGAGCAGACCTACCAAAATACTAGCTCCCCAGTTCTAAAAGGGTAGTGGAAATAAGGAGTCTCATTTGTGGTTAAGGCAGAAGCTAATCCCTCCCTCACTTCCCTTTTGGTAAAAACAGTTTCTAGCTAAGCATAATCAAGTTATGCTGTGAATACAGCTTAAAAACGAGCAGTAATTAGTTTTCATTACCTACTGTTGAAGTTGCCAGCTGCCTTGCATAAAGAGTTAAATGATTTTTTCACCCTGCGGCGAGACCCGTGGTGAAATGCCAAAATTTATTACATACAAAGTAGACCAGCCACACAGTCCCCAGGTGCAACACAACACTCGGATTTCTCTGCTGCAGCCGGCAATAGCAAAGCCATAATTACCACCGCAGATCCTTCCCTCCATCTGCTACGTGTCCGCACTGCCTGCGTGACACCAGCTTTCCCCACCCTGACACAGCTGCCCGGAGTTACGACACCGAGAGGCACCCGGAGAGGCAGCCCCTCGCATGTTCGCTGTTTGCAAGCCACCTCACACAGGAACAAGTCTGCTGCTGTGTAATTGTGTCTGCCAAACTCATTGCCATCTTTCATGAAACGAAACAGCAATTTCTAATAACTGAAGGCGTCTCATTCAGTGAGGCATTCGGTCTCCAACGACAGGAAAATCACAGAATGTTTGGGGTTGGCAGGGACCTCTGTGGGTCACCCAGCCCAACCCCCTGCCCAAGCAGGGTCACCCAGAGCAGGCTGCACAGCACCGCGGCCAGGCGGGGCTGGAATATCTCCAGAGAAGGAGACTCCACAGCCTCCCTGGGCAGCCTGGGCCAGGGCTCCGGCACCCTCAGAGGGAAGAAGTTCTTCCTCATCTTCAGCTGGAGCTTCCTCTGCTTCAGTTTGTGCCCATTGCCCCTTGTCCTGTCGCTGGGCACCACTGGAAAGAGTCTGGCCCCGTCCTCCTGACCCCCACCCTGCAAATATTTATAGGCATTTCTAAGGTCCCCTCTCAGCCTTCTCTTCTCCAGGCTGAACAAGCCCAGCTCCCTCAGCCTTTCCTCGTGGGAGAGATGCTCCAGTCCCCTCAGCATCCTCGTAGCCCTCAGTTCCCCTCCACAGCAGGCACCGCCATCGCACATCAGCCCACTCCAAGCCCTGGCCTCGTCCAGCAGGCAGCTCGGCTGGGGACGGCTCCTTTCGGAAGGGCAGTGACGGAAAAGGACGAGCAGTCACTGAAACTTTCACTCGAAGAGAACCCAGAAGGGTCCCTAGATACGGACACACAGGCGATGGCTTCGCCGGAACGCACTCCAGAGACACGACATGCTGACACGCTGCTCGCCGGCGTTCCCGTTCCACAGCCACCAACGCAGACCGAAAAGCGGCGGGCGGGGGAAGGCAGAGCCGCGGCAGCGCTGGCGGTCACCGAGCGAGGGACTGCTCCAGGGCAAGGACACCCCGCTCAGGCCGGCGTCACCCGGCGGAGGCGGGGAAGGCCGCCAGGCCCCGGGCGGCGGAGGCCGAGCCCCGCTCCGTCCGCAGGAGAGAGGGTGGGGTCCCCGTACGAGGCCCCCGCGCCCCGGCTCTCTCAAGTGCCCCCGCTCCCGTTCCCGCGCCCACCCGCCCGCGGCTCCCCCTCGGCCCGGCCCTCAGCCGCCCGCCTCACCGGCCCAGCGCTCCGCCCGCCGCCCGCCGAGTACCGCCGCGCCGCCGCCTCCCGCCCGCCGCCCCGGCTGGCTCCGCAGCCGCAGCCCCCGCCGGGACCGGCCGCCGCGCCCGCCGCCAGCCCCAGGAGAAGGAAGAGAAGGGGGCGGCAGGACGGCGCTGCGGGCGCAGCCATCTTGGCGGGGGCACCACGTGCCGCCCGCCGTCACGTGACTCCGCGCCTTAAAGGGGCAGCGCCGCGGCCGAGGGGCGGCTGAGCGGCTCTTCCGGTGCTGCCGGGCCGCGGCCTGGAGGGAGCGCGGTGCTGAGGCGAACGTGGCGCGGGTGAGGCCCAGGCTCGGGGCCCGGCCCTCGACGTCCGCGGCCGCGGTGCAGCGGGCGCTCGGGAGGGGAACATCACCGTGGGATGAGCACAGGTGGGGCCGCGTTCCTGAAAGTCACTGCTGAACCGCCCGCCGGCGGCATCCCTGGGCACCGCGCGCTTCACCTCCACGGGAGGGAGAAACGGGGAGATGCGGGCGCTGCCCTCGTCACCGAAAATCCGGGAATAAAACCTCGTCACACCACTGCAGTGTTAACAGGCAGCATTATTTATTGCAGCGCTGGATGCACGGGGGAGAATTCCACCCAACGTGCGTACCTCATACCCCTTCCGTGCAGTTTATATAAATCAAAAATATACATATTTATTTTATTTATGCATATTCAATATTATTTTCTTTACTAATTGGTGTAAATTTCTCTCGCTTCCCGTTTAAAGGTCTAGTTCATGAAAAATCGCGAGCGCAGACTCGAAGAGGGGTGGTGGCACCTCGGAGGCGGGGAGCCTTCGGGATGGAGGTGTGTTTTGGTATTAAAATGATATTAAAACGAGCAAAGTTCACGAGAGGATAGCACCTTGGCAAGGTTTCGAAAACGTGTTGGCTCAGGGGGCCAGCTGAGCTGCTGATCAGTTCTAGAGGACCATTTCTTCCCGCTTTATCATCACGGAGCAGGGCCACGGAGTCTCCACTCCGCTCCATCCTCTATGGTGTGTTGCAGGGAGTTGCTGTGTGAGTGGATTCCTCGCCTGCCTGCTGCAGCTGTGTCCCACTCCATCATTTCTCTTGACAAAAACACAATGACTTACTATGGTTAGCATTAATGGTTACCTAGAGAATAGACCCTCCGTCCCAATGCCCAGGTGGGTCGGGTTGTACCAGGGACATAGCAGCACTGTTCATCTTTATGGTCAACTGATTCCATCACCTCGGTTACACCCTTATCGCCGCATCGAGATGTCGAAACCCGCGGTGAGTGGACGGGCGGCATTACCGAGCAGTGGCCATCGTCAGGGGACGCAGCGAGGCCTGGCCCTTCGGTGAAGTCTCCTGGAAACCATCCCCCATCGCGGCACCGGGGATGATTCGAGGCCTTGGGCTGCGGCCATCGGTGTTCCTCTGTGGTTTAAGCTCTTTCTTTCTCTTTGGCAGCAAATGGCCGCAGCGGAACTGCAGCTGCAGGACAGCCCACAGCGTGCAGGCAGTGTTAGCATCAGAGACTCACACAAGGTGCAGGTCTGAGCCCCGAGAAGTAAGTGCTGACACCTCTGTGCTCAATAGCGATACGTAATGTAGGAGTGCGTACGTGCCTCCCTCCGGCGAGAACCCTCATCCCCCCTAGTGATGGGGGATGGCGCGACTCAGCGTCGTATCAGAATAAAAACTTGGGAAAAAATAAAGAAGTGGTGAATTCCTCGGGCACTTCTGTTTGTGCATCCATCCTTGGATTTGGATTTTTCACACTTAAAAATGGATTTTACCAAGTGTGACACAACCAGTCATGATGGCAAAAACATCACCGTGGAGGGGGGAAAACATCACTGGAGGGGGGAAAAGGAGAAACCTGCTTTTCTTTCCAAGTGAACAGCAAATCCCATTACTGCAGTCTGGGGGCTGCTTCACAGGAGTTTTCAGTCCAGGTGACTGAGAAGCAGTTTGTCACAAGCCAGGTGAACGGCAACATGGTAGTGTGGAAGCCAAGCAGGTCAGGAATGGAAACGTACTTCATGGAGGCACCATGGCCTCCTGCTTCACTCTTGGGAGAGGCAGCAATTTGCTGTTAGTCACAAGAAGCCAATTACTACCCCGCTCTGTGCCAGCTCGGGTGGCTGGGACTTTGTGATCAGAGCAAAGGCTCTTCCCACTCACGGTCCCCCTGCTAGGGAGCTGGAGGAGGAGCAGGTGCAGATGCCTGCTTGCTCGTGTGCCGTAAATCCAAGGTCCTGCTGTCTCATTCCCAGGCAGAAAGGGTGCACTGCTGCTGTATTCCTGCCTTCTCACTGCACAGCCAAGGTGCATCGCCCAAGGCAGATGGTGATCTGCTGCCTCAGTCCAGAACTGTCAACACCTTCTGCCTCAGGGAATTGGTAATTCCCTTGTTTTCCTTCGTTTTCCCTGTAGTTGTTGAAGATTTTGGTGCTCTGTCATGTAAATCTTTACTTTGTGGGGGAGCTTCTGTTCAGGGCTGTCAGCAGAATGGATCTTCTCCTGGATCCTCCCCTATGCCAAAAGAAATCTTTACTCATTCTGTGGGATATTAATTCAAAATATTTAATAATTTGTTTTCTGTATACCAATTAGCACTGTGCAGCGAAAAGAAGCGTGACCATAGTGAATTGGGGGGTGGTGGGTGGTGTTTCTTTTGTATTAATACTGGAAAGGAACAGTACTCAACTGTATTTGCTGTATTAAATGTTACTGAGTGTAAAATGACAGTGCTGGGAGTCTTCACAAGGATGCATTTCAATTATCCATCATTAGTCCCTTTTGGCCTGTGACGTACTTAGAAAAGCAACAGAGCGCAGGAAAACAAATGAATACAAATTTAATTATAAAATCAAGCCTTGCTGCTTCGGGGTCAGAAAATGTAAACATTCTTTTCATGTTGAAACAGTGATCTTAGCCCCGTGCATTAATGAATCTCTATGAAAATGCAAAGTAAACATAACTTGTTTTCTCCTTCCAAATTTCCAACGCTATTTACCGAAATGACAGCAAAGTCTAGGTATCTAAATTCTGCAGTCTGCTAGAGCTGAAAACAGTCTGCCAGGATAACTTCCCCTTATTAAAGCCATGGGATTCTGGCTGTGTCATGATGGAATTCAAGAAAATCAGCTAATTTCCAGGGAGCGGGGACAGTTCTCTGGTGTACGTTGCCCACTCGTTCTCATTGCTCGCTTTCCTAGAATTCTTTTCTGCGTCATTTCTGCGCTTCCGTCGGGAAGGTTTATGCTGCTGTGTTCTCTCAGGAGAGCAGGTGAAATAGTTACAATTACAGTTTGCTTCTGAGCGACATCCAACTTCCAGTTTGTCATCCTGAGGACTTCGGAGAACTTCTGCTGCTGTCATTTACTGATCATGTTTGTGCTCCCGAGTCATTTGCTCACAGGCAGCTAATCTCTTCCACGCAGGGTTTAATTATTCTCTTTTCCTCACGCTGACTACACCATGCTTCAGGATGAAGACACTGATTTCACTGTTATTAAAATATTATAGAAATGAGAGACTTTTCATCGCTCTGCTGGAAAGCTGAGACGGTGCCTAGCATTTGTCCCTATTGTTAGTAGTGCTTTTCATCTCCTAGCGCGGCAGTGGACAGCTCTGATGACGGGAAGCTTTTGTGATCGTCCACCTCATCATGAAGACCAGCCACCAGCAAGGTTAGGCAGTCTGATCCTTAGAGTCCTGGTGGCTGCCTGGAATATATTCAGTTCTAGTTTTTCTTCCAGGCCTGCTGCTTGTGCAGCTGAACCAACAGCAGAGGCAAAAAATGTGCAAACCCACCCAGCTGGCTGGAGTGCTTTCTGACCAAAATAGTCCAGAGAAGTCAACAGTTCATTGCAAATTCCGCAGCATAAAACAAGATAATATTGTTCTTATTCTTGGCAAATAAAAGACTTCAGACTTCATCTTAACATCTTTCATCAGTGTTGAATTCATGTAATTACTACAAATAAGGTAGTGACATACCAGAATAAAGTTCAAAAAGGAGAAGAAAAACGGAGTTCTCCAATAGCAAAAAACCCCTAAAATACTCTTGCAAGGTGTTTTCCTGTGACTGAAGTCACCTGTGTGACTGGGCTAAACATCTGTGTTACAGCACTCTGAAGACTGCAGCGGTATCTGCCAAGCAGCAATTTGATTCACTGCTTCCTCTCTGAATTCTTTAACAGTTCTCCCTCCTCAGGCCCTCTCTGTGTGCATGACCTGTGCCCAACCCCCTGTTTGCTACAGAGCGAATGCGGCTCTGTGGCCTGTCTCAGGGGCTGCCTGCTGCCGTTCACATTAGCAGTGAAACGGTTGCTTCAAGAGAGTAACTCTGTGGTACTTCTGAGTGTGAAATTTTGCATCCCCAGACCGCCCTGCCATTTCATCTCTTCCTAAAGGTACAAGATTATCGGAACCGTATGAACTCACCGTGCCTGCAGCAGCATCCCAAAGCAAGTCCCTAAAGAGAATCACACAGAATCACAGAATGTTGGGGGTTAGCAGGGACCTCTGTGGGTCACCCAGCCCAACCCACTGCCGAAGTAGGGTCACCCAGAGCAGGCTGCACAGGACCATGTCCAGGCAGGTCTTGAATATCTCCAGAGAAGGAGATTCCACAGCCTCCCTGGGCAGCCTGGGCCAGGGCGCCGTCACCCTCAGAGGGAAGAAGTTCTTCCTCATGTTCAGATGGAACTTCCTCTGCTTCAGTTTGTGCCCATTGCCCCTTGTCCTGTCGCTGGGCAACATTTTCTGCAGTTGGAAATTTTCATTATTATCTTGTCTTTGCCAGTACTCCTTCAAATCTAGCAAGGTCTTTGCAGTACTTGATCAGTATTTTGGGCTGAAGGGCCTTCAGGAGCGCAAACTCCACAGCCTTTGAAGAACTGACCAACACCAAGAAGCAGATGTGGTCTGTGAGAGAAAATGTAGGCTTTGATATTCTGCCTTGTGGAGTGGCTGCAGGATCAGAGGACTGGTAGGCTGCAGAAGCAGCAGGAGACGAAGGACGTGAATGCTGCAGGAGAAGCGTGGAGAGATGTACGCAACTCCTCGGACAGCGCGCTGAGGGTCTGCAGGCTGGGACAGAGCAGACTGTCCCCAGGTCTCCTCCACCGTCTCTTCTGCGCACTCACAGGATTTCACAGGGTCAGGCTGAAGTGCTGTGTGGCTGGGGGACCCGTTCATCCTCCGTCGGTGGGAAATCCCCCCAGACTGTGGCTTACATTACGTGCAATTTCTACCATGCTGCTGCTGCTCATATTTAGCGCTCGGCAGTGAAGATATTTCAAGGCACACTGCTAGTGTAACCACTAAAGGCGTTCGGTGGGCAAAGCTCTTTGCCACTGGCTCTAGTGACAGTCCCTATGTCACTGCCTAAGTGCACGAGACGTTCTAGGCATTCGCTGTCCTCAGCCTACTGAACTCATCCAGAGATTAGATTTGATTACACAAGAATTCATTAGGATTATCTAATGATATTAGGCACCATTACTCTGCCAAATTTCTGATGAGTAATGGCTTGTAGTATCGCAGCATAAGAAAATCATAGAACTCTATTCACCGACCTTCACTTAAGTTCCTAAGTCATGGACTGCAACTTCTGCATATTAGAATCATGGAACGGTTTGGCTTGGAAGGGACCTTTAAAGGCCACCTAGTCCAACCCCCCTGCAGTGAGCAGGGACATCTTCACCTGGATCAGGCTGCTCAGAGCCCTGTCCAACATGGCCTTGAATGTTTCCAGGGATGGGGCATCTCCCATCTCTCTGGGCAACTCTTCTTCCCCATTCTTCTTCTCCTCCTCTTTTTCTTCTTCCTTCTTCTCTTCTTTTCTTCTTCTTCTTCTTCTCCATTCTTCTTCTCCTTCCTTCTTCTCTTCTTTTCTTCTTCTTCTCCATTCTTCTTCTCCTTCCTTCTTCTCTTCTTCTTCATTCTTCTTCTCCTCTTCTTCTTCTTCTTCCTTCTTCTTCTCCATTCTTCTTCTCCTCTTCTTCTTCCTTTTTCTCTCCTTTTCTTCTTTTCTTCTTCTCCATTCTTCTCCTCCTCTTCTTCTTCTTACTTCTTATCTTCTTTTCTTCTTCTTCTCTTCTTCTCCATTCTTCTTCTCCTCTTCTCCTTCTTCTTCTTCTCCCCCCCCTCCGCTCGCCTCCCCTCCCCGCAGCGGACGCGGTGCCCCCGAGTACCGCCGCCAACCCTGGGCCCCCCGCTCGAGGGGACGGAGCTCCGCGCGTCTCCCCGCCGCTTGGCGCTCCCCGAGCCGCGGGCGGACCTGCCTCCGGCGGTCTGTCTCCCCGCAGCACCGCTCCAGCCGCTTCCGTGCCCGGGGAAGCGGCGCCGGCGGACCGCGGGTCCCCGCCCGAAGCCCCCCGGCCCGGCCCAAGCACCGCTCGGAGCCCCGGCCCGGGGCGCGCCGCGGGGCACGCCGGGAGTTGTAGTCCTGCGGGGCGCTGCCCGGCGGCGGCGCGGCGGCGGCGGGACTCCGCTACCCAGAAGGCCCCACGGCGCTATATAAGGCGCGGCGGCGAGCTCCGAGCGCAGTAACCATGTGGCTGTGGAGCTGAGGCGGCGGAGGGAGCACGGCGCTGCCTCCATCCTAACGGGACCGGCCGGCATGGGGCTGCCGCGCCGCCGCTAGCCCGCCCCGCCGCCACCGGAGACAGGTAGGGCCCGGCGGGCGCTGCGGCGGCGGTCGGGGTGGGAGGCGGCGAGCCCGGGGCCGCCGGGGCAGACCCTTCCCCGGGCAGCCGCTCCGGGCGGGGCCGGGGGTCCTGGCGGGACGGGACAGGGAGCTCCCCGCCCTCCGGGCTCCGCCGAGCCCGGTCCTGCGGGCGGAGGGGCCAGCGCTGCCGGGCCGGGGCCGCTCCGCTCGGCTCCCCGGGGCGGGACGAGCCAGGCCCGGGCGGCGGGGCGGCCGGCTGCCGGGGGCGGCGGGGGAGCTGCGGGCGGACGCTTGGAGCGGTGAGGAGCCGGGCGGGCGCGGGTGGGTGCCTGCCAGGGTCTGGGTGACGGGGCCGGCGGGCCGAATATGGAGCGGTTTCCTGGACTACGATAACCGGACTGGGGTGGGCGGGCGGGGGACATCAGCGTTCCCGGTGTGCCGTCGCCTGGAGCCGGTTTGCCTCCCGCTCCCCGGGCCCTGCTGCCTGCCGGGCTGTCCCCTCGGGCACGGCGGAATGAAACCCCGCTTTGCCCCGCGCGGGGTCGGCCTGGCTCGCAGTGTTTGGGTAGAAAAGAAAGATCAAGAAAGATGAGGAGCTCCTGGAGAGAGTCCAGCGGAGGGCTGTGAGCATGGTGAGGGCACTGGAGCATCTGTCCTACGAGGAGAGGCTGAGGGAGCTGGGCTTGTTCAGCCTGGAGAAGAGAAGGCTGAGAGGGGACCTTAGAAATGCCTCTAAATATCTGCAGGGTGGGGGTCAGGAGGATGGGGCCAAGCTCTTTCCAGTGGTGCCCAGTGACAGGACAAGGGGCAATGGGCACAAACTGAAGCAGAGGAAGCTCCAGCTGAACCCGAGGAAGAACTTCTTCCCTCTGAGGGTGCCGGAGCCCTGGCCCAGGCTGCCCAGGGAGGCTGTGGAGTCTCCTTCTCTGGAGATATTCCAGCCCCGCCTGGCCGCGGTGCTGTGCAGCCTGCTCTGGGTGACCCTGCTTGGGCAGGGTGTTGGGCTGGGTGACCCACAGAGGGCCCTTACAACCCCTGCCATGCTGAGATTCTGTGAGAACTCCAGCGGGGCAGGAGGTTGGAGTTGACGCCTGCGGTGCCTCGCCTGGCATGGCGTGCAGCGGTTTGCGCCTGCCTGCTCGACGGCGGGTGGGGCGGGTGGTGGTGTTGCCCCTCGCAGACCAGGGTGGGGGGAAGCCTGGTTAACACAGCCCAGCTCCTTGCCTGATGGAGACACCGTGGCTCGAAGTCATGCGCGGAGTGGCGTGTGGTAGCTGTTCATTTTATTTACTAACGAGGGTCGGTACCTGCGCAGGTGTTTTGTTTCTTAAACGTGCGCTTGGTTATGTGCCTTTGAGTTTCTTTCCCTGTGCTCAGAAATTTGCCTGATATCCCAGGACTTCCAGACCTGCTGAGCCAAAGGACTCGGAGCCTGGTCCGAAGGCCCGTGTCCGCTCGCAGGGTCCAGCTGTGTGAGTGTGGGATGTGACCTGAAGCCTGCATCCATTTCTTTCCCTCGCTGGTTTCGCTGTGGTGAAATTACAGGGCTGCCAGGCACTGGATTATTTGTTTGTTTCTTTTCTCTACCTCTACTTTAAGTCAGTTTCCTCACACAGCAAATATTCCAGGTTCGAAACGCTCACCGGCCTTACGGCTGTAAGGTCAGTGCCCGAGACAAGAACAGCACTGCGTGGCATCGTGGCTGTAGCGAAGCGGTGGTTGTCCAGCACCGAGTGTTCGACGAGCGGAGAAAGCTGGTGGCATGGATCGGGCCAAAAACTCTGCCATGGCAGGATGCCTGGCGAAAGAAATGTGAAAGCTGCCTGCTGCAGAAACAGGCAGATTGAATGGGTGCGAGTGTGTAGCGGCCGGCGTGTGCAATCCAGAAAAGGAGTCGTTGTGGAAATGAAAAACACGGTTCCAGTGTTTTTCAAAACAAGCTGTTACAGGAGCGCTGTCAAGTAAGCTGTTTGCTGAGCTGATTATTTCTAATGTGTTCTTTAAGTCCTCTTTCGCTACTCAATAACAATTTTTTCCTTGCTGCTATACCTTATTCCACCCTGAGATTAAAGTGTTTGCTTCGATGGGTTTTTATCCCGTCTGCTTGCTTAGCAGTGTTGATTAAGCCTTGAAGCAGGGACTGCTCTGGTTTCCTCTTACAGGGGTTCATAAATTAGGAAGTAAACAAACAGCAAGAGTGACTTTGGTTTGCCTTTGCAATCGTGGGGTGGAGCTTGACGGTGGGAAATAGTCCGTTCCTCTAGGATTGGCTCATCCTGAGCACCACTGTTGGAGGGTGGAAAAGGCCCTGGTGAAGGGCTCTGAAGGGGCGAGCGCTTGGTCGGTGCGTTTCTTCGTGGCCGTTGTTGGAGCTCCAGGGCTGGGTAGGACTGGCTGGATGGAGGAGGTGTACTGGGACCGATAAACAGGGTGGAGGGTGGCATGAATGGCAGCTACGGGCCCCGGTTATGAACCAGGGGTGTAACGCCATCTTATTCATGGCGCCGTCAATCCGCTTGCATCGCCTCAACAGATCCGTGCTGGTGTTGGGGGTAGGCTAGAAGGTGGAAAAATCAAGTTCAAGGGAAGGAATAACCTCCAGTCGTGGCAGCTCACGAGCCATTGCAACTTAGAGTGAGACTTGCAAACCACAGCATCCTTCTGTTGCGTGGCCTGAGGCCTTGCTCGAATTGTATGGTGACTCTTCTTGTAAAGGCGGTGCGGAATGAGCGTTACAGATGGCAGGGTGAGAAGATGGCCTGTCGCCTGGAAGGGTGCTGGAGTTTGGATGAACTGTGCAAGCAAGGTTCCAGCTCCCCCAGTGCTCTGTGCGTGTGCCGAGGGAAAGGTAGCAGAGGCTGAGCACACACCGGCCGGTGTGGTCCAGAAGCCCATTCTGGAAGCAGGAGCTCCTTTCAGCTGCTTCCTGTGAGATGAGCTGTTCTCGTTCCTGGTGAACTGCTGGGATGGACAGTATTGAGGCGAAACATCTTTTTCAGCGCTATAAAGCGGGCTTAGAACAGGCTGCGCGTGTCTGGAGCCTTCACCTTGTACCTGGGGTGCATTAGGAGGAGCGTGGCCAGCGGGTCTAGGGAGGTTCTCCTTCCCCTCTACACTGCCCTAGTGAGGCCTCATCTGGAGTACTGTGTCCAGTTCTGGGCTCCCCAGTTCAAGAAAGATGAGGAGCTACTGGAGAGAGTCCAGCAGAGGGCTACAAGGATGATGAGGGGACTGGAGCATCTCTCCCACGAGGAAAGGCTGAGGGAGCTGGGCTTGTTCAGCCTGGAGAAGAGAAGGCTGTGAGGGGACCTTAGAAATACTTATAAATATCTTCAGGGTGGGTGTCAGGAGGACGGGGCCAAGCTCTTTCCAGTGGTGCCCAGCGACAGGACAAGGGGCAACGGGCACAAACTGAAGCAGAGGAAGCTCCAGCTGAACCCGAGGAAGAACTTCTTCCCTCTGAGGGTGCCGGAGCCCTGGCCCAGGCTGCCCAGGGAGGCTGTGGAGTCTCCTTCTCTGGAGATATTCCAGCCCCGCCTGGCCGCGGTGCTGTGCAGCCTGCTCTGGGTGACCCTGCTTGGGCAGGGGGTTGGGCTGGGTGACCCACAGAGGGCCCTGCCAACCCCAACATTCTGTGATTCTGCCCTCGGATGAAGCAGTCGGACGAGCACGTGTAGCCTGTTCCGGGGGCTCTGTTGACTGCGCGGTTCCCCTGCGCTGCCGTGCGTGGTGATTCTTCAGGGCGTAGCGTGCTCCTTAGGAGGATCTGATGTCTGAAGCTGCAGAGCGTACTGCGAGTCCTGGAGACGTTATTACCCCATAAATACAAGATAGTTGTAGGATAATGTCTTAAGGAGGGGAGGAATCTCAAGATCCCGTGGGAGGTGGGATAAGGGTAGTGGCTCTGTAGTAGCTGGCAGACGAGCTGCTGGCTTGCCCGTGGGTGAGTGCAAGGGAAGGCAGCTTCACCAAAGCAGCTTATGGAGAGCAGAGGGGTTTAGAGGTAGAAAATGGTGTGCTGCTAGAAAGTTATGTAAATGCCACGTTTCTGTCACAGTGCAACCATGGTATTAATCGGGTTTCGTAAAAATCTGCCTTACGGTACCTCGCAAATTAGTTTCTCCTGCTGCTGAGACAGCACCCTCACGAGCTGCTGTTGCGTCAGTAGTGTGGGGCCTTGCTTTCTGCTTCTGCTGTGTGCCAGCACAGGAGTTAAAAGCCATCGAGCATTTTCACAGAGTGGCCTGTGCTGGGTAGAGGCAGCTATTGCTTTACTGGGTGCTGTAAAGGAGAAGGCTTGAAAAGCCGGCGGGCAGCGTCCGCGGGCTGCTGGGCCAGATCCTGCCGGTGTCCTCAGCTATTCAAAACGATCCCTCCGCTCTTCCGCTGCGCCTCTCCCGGAGGCTGCTGCGGGAGGCAGGGTGCCAAGCAGCACGAGCTGTGGTCCGGCTCAGTGGTCCCTTCGGGTTTCTGTTCCCGACGGACACTGCAGGAGCCCTGCAGCGACCGTGGCCTGGACCGTCTCGGCGGGGCCGGTGCCTGGGCATGGAGGCAGAGCTCTGTCTCCGGGTGCTGCGGCTGCTCGCTGGGTCGCAGAGGCGGCCGTGGGGAGCGCGTGTTACTCCTGCTTGTTCTGTACCTGTTGAGAAAGTACATTTCCAAGTCTTCAGAGCAGTTGTGTTTTATGGGACTGAATTCCTTTGGGGGGAGGAAAAAAAAAAACTAAGGTAAAACGAAAACTACAGGAACTGCAATTCAAATGAGGAAAGCTGCAAAACTGAACTGCGGATTCTGAACTCAGAAAAGTTTCCTTTTCATAGTTGTGGTTTTGGTTAAGCCTATCAAAACTTAGATCAGAACTTATTTTCCCCTCCTAACAGTGTTATATTGAGAATGAAATGTCGCTTAAGATCCAGGCCATTTAACCCTCTAGAGAGAAAAACGCATGGGAAACGTGCATGGAAGCGCGCGTTATTTTGCTGATTTATGGCTTGCAGCGACGTAAGTGCATCCTCGCCTGCCAGAACGCCAGCGTGAGGAGCGTGGCAGAAAGCGGAGTGTTCACACCTCGCCGATCACTCGGCTGAACAGGTTGTCAAAGGGTGGTGAACAGCTCACAGAAAGCTGAGAGCCAGAGGAAGCAGATTTCTGGGTTAGGATGTTAGATAATGTTTCGGCTTTTGGAGTAATTGGATACTAAGCTGCATGGAAAGAGGCTTGGATGCTGGATCCAGATGTGGTGATGTACACAAACAGTTCATTCTCTCCTCGTCCCAGCCGTGCGCAGGATGTCTGCAGTCGGAAGGCTGCAGTCTCAGTGCCTATACACGTGCGAAATTTCTGATCGCAGTAGGCCAAAAAATGGCTACTGCCAAAAGCCTGTAGCCTTTTTTTTTTTAACTTCTGGGCTTGTTTAGTATGGAACTTTTGCAAACGTTTCTATTGTGCCTTGGCCCATCCTGTCCACTTCTTCAGAATTTCAGAAATCTGCCAAGAAGTTCTGAAGAAAAAAGTTTTGATTGCGGTCCAGATAGGCCCTGTCTGCGTCCTGCTGCTTCACACTGAGGCGCATGGACAGAAAGGCAGGTACTCAAGTTGGCTGGTGACGCTTGATCTAAAGGGTTAATTGAACACTTACGATTAAAATAACTCCACAGCCGTTGGCCACTCCTCCATCTGTAAGGGTTAAGTAGATTCAGTTGCTAATGCTCCTTACGAGATAAGGTTGGTATGGTATTTTGAACCTTTGCTTCAGAAGAATGACTCGTGCTTGCATTCTAGAAAATTGCTGTTGGAGGGCCAACACGTCCAAGTCAACCTGGGAACGGGAGCCTTCATCTGTAAAGGAGCCCAGCCCGTCGGGTTTTTTATAGCTCGGCAGGGCTCAAAGTAGGTCCCCTGGCCACCAGTGGTTCTCACACGTGTGGATCATGTGCTGGTAGTGGCTCCTCCTCTTCAGCTCCTTGTCCCAGGCACTTGGGTTTTAGTCTGCAGACCTGGGTGCCTGCAGAGGTGTCTAGGAGGGAAGGGAAGAGCAGCGAGCTGACCCTCGTAGGGGTTGCTGTGTCTGGAAGACGAGAGGAGACTTACAAGCCTTCAATAGGAGAGACTTGCTACTGGAAGGAGAGCGTTGACTTTGTTGCCGGCGGGGACCCAAGGCTGGCGGGAGAGGTCCAGCAAAGCCCAGCCGTGGAAGGCGACACCGGTCCCACCATGGAGGAGAGAGAACCCCCACCAAGGTGCAGTACTTGCAAAGGGAGGAATGGGAAGGGTAGGACGTGGGAAAGGTGAAAGTCTTGGGCAAGTAGGGTGAGAGGGAGATGAGCAGATGCAGGCGGATGAAGGCTAGTGAGGCCGGCAGACAGACAAGGAGAATACTTTGGTCAATTTAGGAAGTGTTGCATTTGCTAATGAGTGTGTATCTTGTGCGGAAGAAAGCGTGGAGGCTCAGGTGTGAGGAATGGGGCTGCAGGAGACAGCCCGCTTGGTGGTGAAGCCTCAGCAGATATATGGCCACGCAAAATCAAATTGGGACTGTTCTGTACCCTCTTCTTCCCTGGCCATTTTTCTGCCTTGGCCAAACTCCAGTGGGTGTTATAAACCAAGCTCACTCTCTTTCCCCGTGACATTGGTTGCCCTGTTTCTTTTGGCGTGTTCCAACTCTCTCCTTCTGACAGAAATATGCTGGAAAACATTGTGTGCTTGTAGGGGCTTTGTCCAGAGGCTGACGTCTAAGCTGCCTTCTCCCATCAGGGTTAGAGCCAGTAAGTACGAGCTTCAGTAAGTATCGACTTCACTAAATGCTTCTTACTTTTAATGGAATTAAAAAGATGCTGTCAGGTTGTGCTTCGTTTAAAACAAAAAAATGATTTTTTTCCCCTGACAGCGTCTCTCTGATAGATTTTCTTTTCCCAGCTTTCTGCAGATGCCTGTCAATAGGATCCGCCAGTCGCATTTCTCACATCAGTCTGATGGCTGCTGTGTAAGATATCGTTGTCACAGTGTAGCTTCTGAGCGCGTTACTGTCGACCCGATTTTTCTGTAACCAGCTTGTCTGGTTGCACTGGGCGAATAAAAGATGTACAGGTGCTCTGTCTGAGGAGAAAAGGACGTGTGCAAGTCTGCTTTCCTGTATTGAGGAGTTACTGAGGTTGAAGTTAACAAAATGAGTTACTTTATCTCTTTCTCCCATTTTCTTAAACTGACTTTTGTTGCGTCTATGAGATAGTAACTTCTGAATAACTTTGTCATTGATATGGTAAAAAATAAATTTAAAACTTATTTATGTTATCTGTGGAGTGGCAAGTAATATGAATAGAACATAATTAACTCGGCCATTGTCTTGCTGTATGAATTTACACGCCTCTTCCAACTTCCTTCAAGAAAAGGGGGAAATGTGTGCTTGATTAGATGTGCAACAAGACTGGGTTTTTCCTCTCAGGAGAAAAGGGGCAGTGTGGCCGGGTGGCTGGGGATTCAGGAGACCTGGATCCAAATCTGGGCGCTGAGCCTGACCCGCTGCCTGTCCTTGAGAAAGTCACAGCGCTGGGCTGCTTCCCCCTGCCACGGCCTCCATCTTGCCTCTTCAGACTGCAAACTGTAGAAAATCCTGCGGCGTTAGGAGGAAAAATACTTCCTCTGAGAAAGTGCATTTCTCCTCTTTAATCTAACGGTTCATCAAATGACAATTTGTCTGCAGATAGCAGGCTCCTGGACATGAAAGGCTGCAGTTAAATGGAAAACAAGATCCTGTGGTAGATAAAGGTACCATGCTGATATATTTTTTTCAATGTGTAATCTCTACACATGTAACTACGTGTGCATAAAATCAGCGGTGCCGAACCCTCTCAAAACCTAACGCGATCCCTGAGCTGCCTCCTGCGTGCGGGGGCGAGGACCCGGGCACTGGAGACGGTGTGGCTGTGGGTTCCCAGTGCTGTTGTCGTTTTCCACATGGTCTGAGCAGTGCTGGTGTTTGAGAAGCGGTGGGATTTCACTCTGCTGTTGGCTTGGGGCTCAGCCGAGGTCCCTGGGATGGCCCGCTCGGTGTGCGGCTCGTACCCGGCTGCTCGGGCTCTGCTGCCCGAAACCCCTCAGATTTGCCCCTGCCTCGTGTGTGCCAAGAGCTCCGTTTAGATTTGCGAAGTCAGAAGCTTTGCAAACGACAGGGCTCCGTCCTGCAGGCCCAGAAGAGTGATTATTCACTAGATGATCTTTTAAATAGAGCACTTCCTCCTTGCTTTGGCTGTTTTAATGGGATTCTTTTGAATCTTTCTCACAGCCCTCAGGGACAAAACCTTCCTCTTTTTTTTTTTTTTTTTTTTTTTTTATTGAAAGAAGAATGGGAAACTTCAGGTTTTGGTTGCAATTTTTAACGAGTTAGCTGCACCTGTAAAAATAGATACAGAATGCTGGGTGGGTGTTACTCAGAAAGCCATGGAAATCATTAAAGAAACATTTGTTAGGAGAAACATTGAATCAGGCCTGTAGGGCCAAATTTTCGGTCGAGTAATCGTGGACTCGTGGAGTGGGTTGGGTTGGAAGGGACCTTGGGCATCATCTCGGTGCAGCCCCCCTGCCGTGGGCAGAGACCCCTTCCACTGAGCGGGCTGCTCGAAGCCCCGGCCAGCCTGGCCTGGCACCCCTCCAGGACTTGCCAAGTTGTTTAAGCACCGGGCTTTCACTTAACTCCGGGGACTCAGGGGTTTGGTGCATTTTAAAAACCGTTAGCTTGCTTGGCCTAATTTACAGATATTAAGGACCCGGTTCCATTTGGTTCAAACACGCTGACTTACCCCGTCTTGTGGGTTCGCATTTGATCAGGTCTTGATGTAATGTCAGCAATACCTGTTAATTTACGGATGGTTCTTGAAATACATGGCAGTAGCTTGCGCCATTAAGCCGTCCTCCGTGTTTGCTTGTGTGTTGTCTCTCCGCTCTTAGACTTTGATCTTTTTTCTGTTAAAAACTGAACCAAGTGAAAATTTTCACTGTGGAGATTCCTGTCTGCGGGAATGAAGTTGAAGCCGTTAAATACGATTTGAGATTCTATTCTTACCTAAACAATGATAAAGTGCTGCTCCAATTTCTGTAACGGTACATATAAAATTGCCAGTCTGTATTTAATTGAGCACTAAACCACAGTGAAAATATGGTAATAGAGAACTGAGGGCATCATGGGACTGCAAGGCACAGCGAGGAGCTTTGTTGCTCAAAACAAACATCATTAGAACCATCTTAATCTTTTTAAGTCGTTCGTATCCCAGTCGCTGGAAATCAAACCGTCAGCAATAAGGCATATTTGGTCTCATTTATTTTACAAATAGGATTTGCAGTCATAGGTTAAAGTATTAAAATCCCACACAAAGCAAACATGTGAAGCATGGTATCGGCAAAATAGCTTCAGATTCTTTGAAAAGCCTTTCAGCGTTGAATTGCTTGTGATGAGGAACAGCATACTGCCGAAATCTTGTTACAACCAGTCCCTGTAGGAGGGACTTCAAAAGGGAGCCTTGACTCCGCTATTCAAGGAGAGCAAGCTTTCAGCATTGCTCTGAAGCCTGTTTTTTCTAACTGAGCATCAAGATCTAGATGAGTGATGGGAGAAATTAGCGTGAAATGTTTACAAAGCAGTTGCGTTTCCTATTCTGAGATCTTCAAAAAGCAGCTGTCTCATTAAGGTATTTGATGTTTAACAGTCAGTTTGATTTCTAAGTGTTTGCACTGTTAATTCTGCTTTCACTACTGTTATGAAATGTGTTTTCATGAGAAAATGGATTGAAATGTCTGAGAGTTGAATTTCGGTGACTATATCAAACTTATACTGGCTCATTCAAGGCCGCCAGGCTAAGCACATGTTCTGCTTGTGCCCTAAAATATGTCCGAGTCCTCTGGATGTTCCCGAAAGCCAGTGGAAACGCTTACAAGGGAGAGGCTGCAGGACCTTGGGTTGGGAGAGGAACGGTAGTGCCGGTGGTGAAGGGCTTCGTACAAACCCTGCCCAAGTGCTTGGTTTGCATTTCAGGATTGTTTCCTTTCATTAGTTTTTGCTGCATGAAACACAGCTTGTCTGGAGGACACGCACAAAATAATCAAGAAGTAAGAAAACAATAAAAACCCGAACCCTCTAATTATGGCACTTTCTGTTCAGTCAGAAGACCAAACCCGTGGTCTTGTGATACAGATTTGTGTGCACCCGAGCAGTACAGAGTAGCAGGGGAAAGGCAAGTCCTGAAACTCTCGGGGTGAGCAGAAAGTTCCCCTGTGTTTAATTCACTGCCTGGATTTACCTAATGCGTTTTCAGACCCAGTCCCGTAGAGCAACGCTATAGACTGGCAAAATGACGTGTAAAGCATAGCTTGCAATTCACATGACATTCACCAGGTTTCTATATTTATTTTTGGGGGGGTAGTTTCTTAAACAGAGACTTAATTTTATTTTCCTGTGCAAATAAACTGTATATAAAACATACTTAAAGATGCACTAACATTTATATAGATAATATACATGAGGAAGTCGTCGCCAACGTAATGAAAAGAATTCAAGCTGTCAAGGCTGAAAAAATACTCTAGAATGTGTTAATCTCAGGTATTTTTTGATCTCTGTGGGTAGATATAGTCTGCTTCTCAACGTACAGTCCATTGTTAGTGCACGTTTCATTTCTTGTCTAAAAATTAAGTCTCTCTTTTTGTCTGTCGAAATTAGAGTCTTCAGCTTGGTGGAAAAAGAACAGTATTTTAAAATCTTGTGTTGTTGTCATTGCTGCCACCTGAGTTAAGCCTTATGATACTTGTTTGGAGAAACCTGACTGGCTTTTGGTAGATGTGTGTGTTAATATTGCCACACTGCTGTCCTTTCCTTATCAGAGTACTTCTTTAGCTTCAGTTATTCAAGTAAGTTCACGTAGAAGGAACCTTGTTTCGCCCCAGTGTTTCAGTGGAAGACGACGACAACGGTCCAACGCCGGGACACTGCCGTGTTACGGCTGGAGCACGATGGATCACTTGTAGGACTCCGCTCTTGCGAGGATGTTAGAATGCCGTTAAAACTGGGGCTGTGCTGTCCACAGGGACACGCACGGATGCCATGGCTGACACGGCCAGGAGGGCCCCTTTTCTCTTAAGTCACAGAATCACAGAATCACAGAATAGTAGGGGTTGGAAGGGCCCTCTGTGGGTCATCTAGTCCAACCCCCTGCCGAAGCAGGGTCACCCACAGTAGGCTGCACAGGATCTTGTCCAGGCGGGTCTTGAATATCTCCAGAGAAGGAGACTCCACAGCATCCCTGGGCAGCCTGTTCCAGTGCTCCGTCACCCTCAGAGGGAAGAAGTTCTTCCTCATGTTCAGACGGAACTTCCTGTGCCTCCATTTGTGCCCATTGCCCCTTGTCCTGTCACTGGGCACCACTGGAAAGAGCTTGGCCCCATCCCATGGCCTGCCTGCCCTGTGAACTTGGATCGATGTGCCGATGCTGGGAGACTTTTGGTGCCTCAGCTTCGTGGTTCTCAAGCTGCAGGTTCCTGCAGAGGTCTGGTTTCGGGGGAATTAGTGTGGTCAGCTGCTGTTGACAGTCAGAGCTGTTTATGAAAGGTTTTCAAACTGGGTACCTGGAAACTTTGCTCTTGAAAACGTTCTAGTTTCACTTTTTTCTCGCGTATCCCCATTGTCCTTCTTATCAGAGGTGGAAAAAGATTCCGTTTGTGGTAGCTGATCATTTAGTGTTTAAGGCAAACAACTGATCAGTTAGTGGAGTAGTTTTGTTAGGTGTCACGAGTGCCCTGTGAGAAGCTACGAAAGCAGCTTTGAAGTAAAGCTAAATCAGTTTAGAAATTACTCGCTTTACTTGTAAATCTTGTGTGGAAGGAGGCCTGTTGGGTCATTGAGTCCCTCGCTCCATCTGCCAGTTCAGCGTGTTCCTGAGCACCGGCCAACCTCAGAAACAGCGTGTCTAAAGATAAACGTCAAGTGGACTGACTTTTGGTATTCAGTTATTAAAGAATGCAATGGATGTAGGCAGCGCTCGTCATACCGGTTATGACTGTGGGTAAGCCTTGGGATAAAGCGGTATTTTTGGGGACTGGCAGCATGCCCCATGGGAGCAGCGCAGGCACGCTCCAGCCGCGGTATCTCCTGTTGCGTTGGCGATAACGTCGCGCTGATCGGCGTTAGAACAGTCATCAAAGAGGATACAAGAACGGGATGAGTGAGAACTGAGGTGCTAAATACTGCATGCCTGAGAGGAGCCTTAGGAAGGAAGGTTGTTGTAGCCAGATCAACCCTTTGGAAACCTTAGCTCCGGCCAAGCTGGTGGCCAGCAGGCAGCCTGGGGAGCGGGGCTGGGAGAGGCTGGGGTTCAGCTTGCGCCCCGAGCTGCACGGGAGCAGAACCTGACTCTGTAGCCATGGCTTCGCAAGCTCGCCCAGAGAAACTTAAAAAGCATCTGGTGAACAGACCAGCAGTGAAATTTGATCATACCGTGTGCCTGAAATTCTTCCAGACTTGAAACTACCATTCTGTTGTCCGTAACCATCTAGTGGTTATAGGTAAGGTTGCTAAACGTTTTATGAATGGAAATGTCAGTAAATTGCAAAAGGACTTATTTTAGGGGTGACATTATCACGGTGTACAACATCCTAGGGTTACAATATCATGGTATACAACATGGTATATCAGGAACTTCCTCAGTAAAGGAAATACAAGAAAATTTAGGCTCTGTTCTGGGAAGTGATGCAGTAATTTGATTGTCCATCCTTGGGCCTGGTCTTGGTTCACGGTCTGAGATACTCCCCCCCCCCCCCCCCCCCCCCAAAAAAAAAACCAAAGAATTCTTCTCTTCTCTGTGCAAAGTCAGTGATTTTGACCTTCACATTCTCTTGGGAACAGCTGTGGTGAACATCTGCCTCTTCTAAAGGAACCATGACGTAGTCCAGTAAAGTAATCCCCCTCGCACCCCGAACGGGGTACCTTAAATGCCATTGTGAAGAGGGGTCCTGTGGAAGTATCTGCGTTTCTTGTGGACTTGGGTACCTTTTGCTTTGGTTAATTTAGAGCTGCGCTTAATTTTGAGGGCTTGAAAGTTTTTAATATGACATTCGTTGTTTATATCCAAGTCGGGCAATGAGGAAAGCTGTATTTCTAGTGATGCTAATTCAGTCACTCAGCATATTTCTGTATGTTTTTGTGGCATATATCTTAAAATAAGTAGCGATGTTTTTCTGTCCACTTACCAAGAGAGAATGGGAATGGACTGAGCAACGTGCAGTGGCTGAGGGACTTGGCATCAAACAAGCGACCTGAAGCCAAGCGGTTGCTGCTGTGCGCGCACAGATTTGATCGCAGATTTCCTTACCCTGCACATGAACTCGGCACGTTACCTTTTGTTTTTCCTGAATTTGTTTTTAATTGTACAAATGACACAGGGATTTACAGACGGGAGAATGTCTATGATGTATTTTGACTTAAGGAGAGTTGTTATTATTGCCAGCACCGCCTGCCCTTCAGGGGCGAGGCAGTGAGGAGGAGTAGCTGTTTGCAGCTTTGCAGAAGAAAAGCGTAGCTTCAGGTTTTTGCCTGCGCTTCCATATCTGCAGTACAGTATCGACATCAACTTTTAAATCCCCATGAATCTGTCCTTTTGAGCTCCAGCCTTGCCGAATCAACTTGATCCTCACACTTTTGGTAAACAAGATAGTGTTCAGTGAAAAGGAATATTCATCCCCTGTACAGTGTCAGGGCTGTGCTCCATAATAAGCTTCATTTCCTGCTGCTTAGTTCTCCTGGTGGTAGACCATTTAAAACTGATTTGGGTGTGACGTCGGAGAGGGTGGAAGTGTTCCCAGTTATTTTCCCTGCTGTCTGGGGGTCTGGTCCTGGGCGGTGTGCCCTGGCAGGGCTGCTGGCCGAGCAGGTCGCCAGCCTGCGAGAGGGAGCAGCGTGGAAGGGCTGCGTTGCTGCCTGCTGCTGGAAACCTCAGGCAGCCAAAGCTGTTTCAGCGTTTTGAACTCAGTGATCAAAAAGCATGGCTTAGGAGGAGCTCCAAGAAACCGGTAAATGGCCCTGGCAAAGACTTCTTTGGAAATCTGTGCAGTTGGGCTTCTTTTTATCTGGGCTCATGTAGTTTGTCTCTTTCTTTGTCGCTGTGACAGATAGAAACTCGTTTTTCTATATTTCTTTAAATGACAGGTAGGTGCTGTATCATTCGGTCCAGGATTTGGGGCTTTAAAGAAAATAAGGATAGTTTTTAATACTGTGGAAGCTGACAACACTAAGTGGCTGTCTCCTCAGTGTCAGCCTAGGCAATTTCTTTTAAAAACAGGACTGAAGTATTCCTGATTTCACAGGGATTTGGCTTCCTGAGACATCCGTAGTTTGAAGTATTTGACTCTGAAAAATCTTAATCTTTATGTTTTTACATGCAAAATCTGTTGTCAGGCACGTTCAGTGGGTCGTCGCCTGTTGCTGTCCTTGGGACCGCAGCTGTCAGCAGGTGGCTACCTAGGTGTTGGTCACATCAATTTTGTGACATGACCAAAAAATACTGACATGAATCACATCAGTATTTTACATTACAGTTCCCACGAGCACCACTCCAGCACACCAGAGAACCTTTAAAATGCGCTCAAACCTACCTTTGATTCTGACAAAGGAGCTGGCAAAGGCCCGCGCTGTGATTTCGGTGGTACGAATCACACGCCTTCAGCTGAGGCAGCCCACTCTTCTCCCCCCTTTCCCTCTCGCGGGTGGGATGCGACGGGTCGGTACGCCGGGGCTGCAGTGGCTGTGAGCATCTGCTGGGGTGAACACAGCTGCCCGTGGAACAGTCACACCGAGTGGGATGCCAGCAGCTGCTTGGTTTTCCATAGTTTATTTTTCTAAGCAAGCGTTTTGACATGCTGTGTTTTCTTCGATACCTGAAATTCCAGTGTGAGAACTTGTTCTGTGTTCCAAACAAATGAACAAACAAAAGCAAAGGGCCCTGTGCTTGTAATCCCCAGTAGTTTACACCGAGAAATTCTGCCTGATACACAGTAACATTGTGCTTTATTCTTCTAGGGGCAGTAAGCCAGAGATGACCGACAAGATGTCGAGCTTCCTTCATATTGGAGATATTTGTTCTCTCTATGCAGAGGGCTCAACAAATGGATTTATTAGCACTTTGGGGTAAGAACAGCTGTTCTCTTGTACTAAAAACATGCGTAAGAAGGACTAGCAGAGCTCAGCTAGCTACCCTGAGCCAGACTCCCAGGAAATACTGGGTGAAGCAAGGTGGCTTTATGTACAGATTTGGCCCTAAATTTAAAAATGGCCCAAAGCTAATACGGGAAGTTAGATTTTTGGGAGGATAGAGAGTGTATCAATGGCTGTGGTGTGGTTTTGATGTCCTTGGTGGGAGGAAGAAGCTTGTCAAGTTACGGTGTGGGTAGAGGGAATGAATGCAAGAAAATGATTTTCGTGTTGTCTGTCGCGTGTCCATCCGTGTGTCCTGTCCTGTCCCTCACTGCCTCCTTCCCAGTCAGGGATTAATAGGCCCCAGTGCAACCTGCTGACTGGAAAAAAGGATATAGCATAGGCAATGGAAGTAGTTTAAAAAAAATAAAATGTAAAAAACCCCAAAAGAAGCCCTAAGCCAAACTGTTTATACACCACTAACTTACCACTATGACTAGCTTTGCCTTCTCTTACAGTATTTGAGGTTTCTCATGCAAACAAAATTGCACTTCTCCAGTCAAAGGAGAACGTGTTTTGAATCTTCAGCTTTGCCAGCGGCCAGCACGCCGGAGCTGCGGAGAGAGCCGTGCCTTGCCAGCTCCTGCCCCCTGCGTGCTTCCCCTCAAAGACACCCGAGCAGGTGCTCTGCAGGAGAGTGCCTCTGAAGCGGTGAGAAGTGTGTGCCGCTTCAGTAAACAAAAAGTAGCCGTTCACATAGGAAGAGTTTGCAGAGAAAAGCCGTGGAATTGAAATACAGCTCTGCCGAGTGACAGGGTATGTTTTATTCTGCTCCACTGCTGCTGAGGAGGAGTCTCTCTGAACATCAGAAGCTGGCAGAGGAGCCGTGTATTGGTTTGGAAGACCTTGCAGGGGGCTGGATGAGAAGCTCAAAGAGCGCATCTGCCACCTTGTCTCAAAGCAGTGAGAAATTAGAGGGAGGGAAACAGCGTGCATGACACATTGCTGTGGTACTTCACTACTGCATGAGTAGCAAAGAAGCGACCAGGAGGCTTGACGATGTGGTGAGTGGGCACGCACACAACATGCTCTTTCTCATTTCCAGTAGCCGTAAGGGCGTCAGGGTGGGTACAGTGACAGCAAAATTTTTGATGCCTACTGTCCAGCTGCATCTGATAAATGGAGCTCCCAAGCAGGGTACAAAGACAGCATCCTGGTAAGTCTCTCGGCAGGAAACGATGGGCTGGAATCTCATCTGAGTGACTCCACACTAACTTGTAGGTTTAGTCCTCTAGCTATTAGGATTCTGGAAAATAAGGGGGCAGAGAAGGAAGCAGACACTGAAGATGCACCATGATCTATTATAGGAAAGAGAAGAAAATATGGGATGCTGCCAGAAGGGAAAGAAGGTATGATAAAAGCAAGGGATGTAGTAAGTAGGGTTGGTCGAATAGTATTTGGCGAATGTATTTGACAAATTTCCCAGGTACTCGTCAAATATGACATGTACACTCTGCAGTATTGGATCAGCTGTGTAACTGGCCAAATACTATCTGCTGAAAACCGGCAAAACGAATGGAGCGATAATATACATTTGGCTATTTTTTTTTATTTCCTAGTATTGAAGCAAATTTGGCAGTAAATGATTCCAGAACTAGTAGAAAGTTGTTATGTTATGTTCAATCCCGTACAGTGCATGATGAACATTATGCAGTGGCTGTGGCTTTTGATGGCATTGCTGAGCAGACATTTTTCACCATGGGTAGTCCTGCTAGACATTACAGGCCTTAAGCACGTGTATTTTCTAGGCTTGGTGAGATGTTCTCATGGCAGGTCTAAAGATCCCTTCGTGTTACAAGCATCCACTTTGATTTGATTAGTACTGTTTTAAGGTAACTGCATTATACAATGGCCACACATCTTCTGAGCCTAATTTAAGCCAGAAATCCCAATTGCCATGTGAAACATGAAATGCATTATCATCTTAATAAGCCTTCATAATCGAATTAGTTTTGTCCCATATTTAATTTAGTCTTTGTCCTGGAGAAAATTAAAGAAGGAAAGGAAAGATTCAATGTAACTGTACTCTATACCATGTGGAGTTTTGACAGTCTTATGTCATAACAATGTGTAATGACTTGTTCATGTGATTAATGAAGGTTGAGAAACAGATACCGCTATACATGCTAATGTCGTTTGAGGAGTGTTCCTATTTAATAGTCCTATGACATGACTGTTGCTTAATCGAGACTTTTCTCTTGCTGTTTCCCAAACTCAGTGCTGTCATCATGATGATTACCGGTGTGCCATATATCCTCTTTTGTGTTTTGTGCCCTGTAAAATTATTTTCTTAGTAGTTTGGGAAGTTCCTCTTTACTTTCAATTTAATCTCAGGATGAGAGGGATGTATTGCACTGAGATTATCTCTGTGTGGAATGATTAGAGTAACCCATTTGACTTGATATTTTTTTGGCCCTTTGTTCACTAGAAGCCCGTGTTTCAGTCAGCTCCAATGTTAGTATTAATATTACTACTATTCTTGTTGGAGCACATCTATGTATACATAATACTGAATAGGGAGAAAATCCATGGGGAAAAAAGCAATTTACTCTGAATGTTTGCATTTGCAAATTTTAGATGCATAGAACTGTAGAGTCCACGTAATCTCTCTGATCTCTTAATTTTGTGCACTTCATTATTTTCTATAATTGTTGTCTCAAGATGCTCCCTGCATGTAACCAGCCTCTGCAAGGAACAACTCTCATATTCTAGGTCTCAATCTTTTTCAAGTTGATTCTGCATGAGAATGGACCTCTCAGACCTTTAAGACCTTGGAGTTTTACTTTCTACTTTTGCGTAGAAAGCCTCTTTGACAGATTGCCTTTAAGGTGCCAAACTGAGTCATTTAGGATCAACTCAGATCCTGCAAAGTTATTTGGTTACAGCTGCATTTTCATGATTTGGAAACAGCATTTGGTAAAAGTACAATTCCACGTTGATCCTGGGCATGTGAAGGGCAGAGCAGGGGTGACAGATGCATCTTGGCAGTGTTCTTGATTCTTTGGGCTTTCATTGACCCTCTTGGGTTTTTGCTGATGTGCATTCACAGGGGAAGCTCTGTCCCGGCATTCCCTGTTGGAATCTCTTGGGTTCACTTGTCCAGTTCTCCTCCTTCCTGGTAGAACAGGAGGAGGTTCGTTCCATCCCTTGACTTACCTCGTGTTTACGACTGCTGAGCAGGAGGGTGTCTTCAGGCCTTCCTCTCTCTTGGGAGTCAATTTTTATTGCGGCAGTTATTGTTTCTGCCTTTTCTTAATACTTGAGGGGTCATAGGGCCAGCGTCCGGTTTGCACAGTTGTCATATTTTCCCGTTCTCTACCCTTCGTATAAACATATTTGCAACATTATTCAAATCTGTCCAAGAGGCAATAATTGTTCTGAGGCTGTCTCTCACCTAACTAGAATATGGGCTGTTCTGTCTGCACCTCAAGGAGGGGACATAAAGATGATGCAGTATACAGGAGCAATGACTTATTTATTGTCCCACCTATCCAGGAGCATAGCTCTGGGCAACAGTAAAAATTAGCTGCATGCTTCTTAGAAAGATTTGGCATAAGTTGGCATTTGGGGAATGTCTTCTGCTGAAGTGGCCACTCGGGTAAAATGTTGCAAAGAAACGACTTTGTTTTTGCTGACTAGGATGTAAGCAATAGCGAGGGAATAAAATCTCACTTCACTTCTCATTTCTTTGCAGCCTTGTGGATGATCGATGTGTTGTACAGCCAGAAGCAGGTGATCTTAACAACCCACCCAAAAAATTCAGAGGTAAGGTTGTTAGACAGCTTATTACCCTTCTGGCTGGAAGAGGTCCTTCGTTTTGTGCAGTCGTGTAACTATTTTTGACCTCCGCGCTTTCTGTAGGGTATTTTAGTGTCATCTGCCTCCATGAAGGGCAACTCATGAGGGGAGAAGAAGTGTGTCGGTGTGAATGTCTGCGTGAGTCAAAACGAACGCTTTGTGTGGGGATGGAGCTGGGATTGCCAACTACCGTTGGCTTTTGGGTCTGTTCAAACTTACAGGGTCTCTGTGTTTAATTTCTTTTTCTCCATACCAGCATATATGCCATTTAGTACCAAACCTATCTCAGAGAAGCAGAAAATGAAAAGGAGCAAACGTTTGTAACAACTATTGTTGTTTGACCTCATTCGATATTAACTATGTTTGACTTGACTTTCATTCTGCCAGGAAACTTATGCTTAGTGATAAAAAATTAATGCCTACTTCTTTGCACCCTTTGACTGGGGCTGATTTGTCTAAGAGCAAAATCTCAAACAGGAAGAGAAGGATGAACTGGGATTTTGGTTTTTTGTTGAAAAAACCTTCTTGAATTCTTTTTTCACTCCTTGGTTGCATCTTTTACCCAAATGACAGCTCAGCCAAATATTCTAAAAATTTGGTCTACCTTTTACTGCTGTTCTTAGAGGTAGCAGCAACTGGTTGTCTTGTTTGTTGGATAGGTCTCATTTCCTTGGTTAGGCTTTGCCTTTATCAGGGGCTCAGAATTACCATAATTCTATTCAGGTTTGGCCAGAACTGCAGGTGATTGCCCTTGAAAATAATACACCTTCTGTACTGCTGGTTTTGTTTGCTGCTGTTTGTGTTTTGGGGTTTTTTGCCATGATACAATGATGTCTCATACAATGAAACTCTGTTTTTAGAATATTGCTGAAGTCTCTGAGTTCTTGGTGGTTTTTCTCCCTTTTTACTGGAGAACTAAATAGCTGATGCTTCAAATACTTGAAGAGGCAACCTGGGGAAGTTTTGCCATTCAGTGTTAAGCTCTCCAGAAAAAGAACAATGGTGTTACGTGAACTAGAGCCCTGACTCCAGGCGTTGCTTGACGTTGAAATCATATGAAGGAATAAAGCCAGATTTGTCTGAGACTGCTGGGTGTAGAAGGAGGGGAGGGGAGATTGAGAAAAGAGAATGAGAACCAGGCAATTCTTGCTAGCACAGTTTAGGAACTGCAAGTACAGAGAGACATTTGCCTGACATAAAACATTGTGGTTAGACATTGTAAGCGTTCTCATATTACTTAGAATTTATACATGGAGAAAGAATGGTGTGAACCTTTTCCAACCTTTTGTAGTTACTTCACTAAAGCTTTCATGGGGAAGTTTATGCTTAATGGTAAATGGCAACAAAAGTCATAAAATTTTAGCAGGCATCTCTGTTCTTTATACACATGCTTTACAAGTATAGTCTAAGATAAAATGCTTTCCACGATAAATATGTTCAGAAGAAGCAATAATGAAGTTTATCGCACTGTCTTCAACACAAATGGAAAAGACCCTCTCTTCGTTGTGAAGCGAAGGCACGCAGAGGCTGCGTGGGGTGTTGGACAGGAAGGCTCTGGCGGAGGCAGGCACGGCGGCCACATCTCTGCAATCTTCCTTGGCATTTTTATGACGCTTTGCAAGAATATCTCCCTTGCAAACGCAACACAAGGTCTTCCCTGAGGTGCATTTGTCCAAATAACAACGTTTACATCTGGGATCCAAAGCAGCCTTGGGCATCTGGTGGATGTAATCCAGTAGTCCCAGTATTTAGTTTTGTTGTGCTCGAAATGTAGTCGTCGTTGCCTCGGGCGGCGTCACGGGTGCTGTGGAAACGTTCTCGTATCCAGTTGACTTTGTATGCGGTGCCTGCGTTTGTTGAGTGGTTTCATAGAGTCCATACTGGTCGCCACATCTGACAGGATCGCTGCAGCTTGAGGCCGCAGAAGAAGCGTGAGCGTGGTTTCAATTCAGATAGGTGCCAAACACTGGCACTGGTGACTGAGAAGTATCTTCTGGCAATCTCGTTAGAGCAGGAATGGGAGTGACTTACACCATAGCTTCACACAGTACTGGAAAAACGTCTCTATGCCTTGTTCTGTTTTACATCTGTGGGCGAATCCTCTTTCAAACGAGCTGTGCTTTAAGGTGTCCAGACGCAGGGCAGTGACATCTGAGGTCACCTGCTGGGAGCAACACCAACGTGTGGCTTTGTGGCTGGTCTCGAGGATCTCGCTCTGGGTAGTATTTTAAGAAATGTAATTCTGAGCTTTTCTAAGCAGATCTGTCTTCTGTGGGCAGATGTAAAACAGTTGTAAATACAATTTTCATGCTTAATCAAAGTGGTGAGAGATATCTGGAAGCAAGATTCACTGCTTAGATATGCATACATGACTCTAAGAAAATTCAGTGTGAAACTAAAGCATATATATCCAGCGGCAGAACTGATCTATCCTGCTTTTTTCTTAGCCATGGGTGTTTCAGATTTTAAAAAGTCTTGTTGCCGAGGCTACAGTTAATCAGCTGCATCTCGTGGCAGCGGCAAGGCTCTGGTCTAGAGGGTGGTGAGTTTTGTTTCCTTTCTGCTTTAGACCCTTGAAATACAGCAGAGCTGCAGTTCCCAGAGTGCTGGTGTGTATGCACTGTCCTTCTGCCCGCAGAGAGCCTCTCCCGTGCGAAAGGCAGCTGACAGTAGTACTGAGCCGTGAGTACGTGCTGTCACGAAACGCCGTAACCCGCTTGCCATGTGAAAACAAGTCCCTGCCTGAAAGCGTGGCTCGAAAAGCAAACACTTCGTAGCTGAAACGGAGGTGGGTTCTGTGTGCTAGTAAGTCACTCCTTGTAAAAACGTTGGCTTCAAGTTGTCCTCAGGAAAATTCAGTGCGGGGAGCTCGAGGTGTGTTGGGATGAGCTGGGTTGAGCAGCGTGGTTGGCAGCTGCGCGGCTGGAGTCGAGGGTGGGAGCGGTACAGCCTCCCGCTCGGCGGGGAGGAAAACCGGCAGGGGTATCCTGAGGACGCGAGGGCTTGCTTTGGTGACAAAAGTTGTGGGAAAAAGTAGGCTGACATGTTAATCTGGTGGTGGTGGAGCCCTGGGAGGGATGGAACGCAAGAGGAAGCTGGGAGTAAGACGGGATAGCGTTCAGGTAAGATGCGGAGTGTGGTGTACAAATATCAATGGGACATGAGGAAAAAAATGCAGAGGGTGTATTGGATGGAAAAACCTGAAGTGTTGGAGTTGGAAAGAAAGCTAAAAGAAGGTGTTAGTCCAGCACCCGCAAGTTACTATGAGTGTTTACCAGTAGTTGTTCCACATATTAAATGCTGTCGTGCTTCTAGGTCCTTAAAATACTAATTTGATCACTTGAAGGTGTGAAGGCTGATTTTTTTTTTCTTTCCCCCTTCCTTTTTCCCATCCCAGTCAGAAGTAGATGGTGTCTGAAGTTAGTGGTTTGAGGTTGGATGGTAAATATAGTCTGTGAGATTTCAGTGGATTGTTTTTTTATTCTGGCTTTCTGCATCCACTTACAAAAAAAGAAAAAACAACACAGCCAAACCACGATGTTTGAAGTGCAGTGTTTCTCTGGCCCGTCATATTTTCAACTCCAACTAATTCAAAAGTCCTCAAACTGCCTTGCAAAGCATTAAAACTTTAGAGTACATTCGTTGGGATGTTTCTTTTTAAAGATGTTAAAATGACAATTCTAGTGAAAGAGTATTTTACTTAACTGGTCTGAATATACTGTGTACAGATGATGTTCCTGGAAAATATCCTAGTTGTACAAGTCTCCAAGAAAAGAAAGAATGTGACAGTTCCTTGGTTATCTGCGCTGCTTTGAACAAAAAAAAGACATTTTGCATGTTTTATAAAGCTGGAATCACTGCTCTAATTGCATTTTTAAGTATGACTGTGTGTCTGAATAGTGACTATAAATGAACATCCTTTTAATATGCATGGGTTTATGTGGAAAATATGAACTACAGCTGACCCTCTAGCTAGGCTCAAAGCACGAGTGTTTCATTAGAAATCATTCCTCCTTCAATGCACGGAGACGGGTAGCTGTTCTGCAAATCGAAGTCAGACCCAGCAGTAGCGGCGACGCTGAAGCAGAGCCCAGGGCTGATGATTTTGTTCCTTAGCTGCTGTTTCTGTGCTTTGTTAGTTAGTTTGGGTGCGCTTTTTGCAGAGGTTTTGTTTGTGTTTGTTTTGTATTGGAATGTAGCACTGCGCTAAGCCAAATGTGTTTGCTTAATGCAAGACACTGCTGCTGCAGCAGAACAGTCTGTCTGACAGCCTTCTCGGGAAGTGCCCGACGGCTCTTCATTCGGATGCAGAGCTGTCTGCCAGGGACCCAGAAGCTGCACGAAACGCAGGGAGAAAGGGCGCTTACGGGGTTAATTTGTCCAGCAGCTCCCTCCTTCCAGAACATTGTTTTAGTAGTTGCTGGGCAACACTCTTTTTTTGGCAAGATGTTCAAGGAATGAACCCGTATCTTAGACTTAAAATACCCTCATGGTGAAGCAGAAGATGAGTAGTTGAAATGCTGTTTGTTCTTTTGATCCTAATCCATACTGTGTGCTCCTCCTGAACGCTGCCTCCCCGAGGCGTTCGCTCAGGCTTGGCCGGTGGGGTTGGGGGCTAGCACCGAGGGTCTCTGAGCTACAAGTTCATCTTCAACAGAAGAAATGACCTGGATGCTGCAAAGAAGCTTTAATATATAAATATATGTGCATTTTAACAAAAATTAAAAATTTATGTGTACCCACCCCAGTTCTTTTGATCGATTTCTCTTACATTCACCCTGTGCTCTGCACTGAGGAAAGTCACTACGCTTCTCCGTGACAGAAAGGCTTTCAGTTATGTTTGGTTCTTCATAGCTTTGCCATCGATGGTCTGAAGCCTATACACTACTGCTTTGTTTAATGTGAAGGAAACCAAATAATTTATGCAACACTGATAAAGGCTGTGGAGTTATGTTGCAGACATACGGGATTATTTAGCCTTATTTAGCCAAGGCAAGCTTGTTTATAGTTTGGCATTAGGACTGCGATTAAGGGAATTTTCTGTTGAAGGGTCACATACATAGTTTTCCCAAACCCTTCAGAATATTAAAAAATAAAGTAAAATGAATACCCAGATCCCTCTGCCTGTTAGTTTTGGTAAAATATTAGCAGCATGTAGAAGTGCACTTTCTAGGTAGTAAGGTGGTTCGGTACCATCCCCTGTAGTCATCAAGAAGATTTTTTTGCGGCATTAGCCTTTAGGTGCTGTGTGTGAGTGTGTGTGAGTGTGGTGAGTTCAAGTGGGTGTTTTTCAGAGGTCTGAGGACATGTCCCTGGGTGATAGGGATTAGAGGGGGGTGATGGACTGGGCTGCACGGCCAAGTTTAGGCTGCTTTTCCTCTTTGAACATGGGATTTCTAATGCTGGTGAAATGTTTGAGTGTAAATGTATTGAGGTGCTTAGATTCCTTTAAAGAATACTTAAACTAATGGCTAAATTTGGCCCTTTTTTCACTCTGACAAACATATATTAACAAATAAAATAGCAGAATTTGTTTTTTGTGTAGGAGACAGAACTTTTGAGAGTGCTTGAGTGGTGAGTTCAAGGCTTAGCATGGTGATCTTGAAGAGAAATAAATCGCTGGCAATAGAAAAGTGACTCCTTTTCAGTTTTGAGATGTCCAAGGCAGGCTCAAGTGCACTCACTGAATACCAACAGTAGGAAGTGGGGCAACAATAGTAAGCACCTACTTCTCTGGTTTTCCCAAGAGCTGAATACTATAAAAAGAAAAAAATTATGTTTGTTAGCCCTATTCAAAAAGGGTACTAAGATCATGTTTTAGTGCAAAATCAAAAACTTTAGGGTTGGCACGATGGAAGAGAAAAATTATAACAATACAGTCTGATGCTGTGCCTATATTTCTTTATTTAAAATCGAAGCATTGGCCATTTTGTGTAGGAAGACTCTTTAATTAAAATCTTGGTGAATTAGGATATAGTTATAATATCCAAAATACATTTTCACTGCCTTGATGAGGAATCCTTTAGTATGATTCCTAAGTATTTATAGAATTGTACTAGAAAACTGCCAACTGCTGGTACACATTTGAATTTGGTGCCCTTTATGCGGTGAAGCAGTCCTGTCTCTGAAATGTGACTCTTTAGCCCACTGCATCCCACGTACAAGCAGATGTTGCGGACAGTTGTCACCGTGGCATTTAGGTGTTTCGAAGAACGGGAAAGTCAGAAGCATTGCATTTTCCTGCAGATAAATGCGCTTTGTATCTGCCGAAGCTTGGCAAACCCTGTGAGAGGGGGAATCCTAACGAGGAGTGATGCACAAACAGCCTGAGCCTCCTTCCCCTCCGTGGGCAGCATGGCAGGCGACGTACCCGGCCTTCTCTGCTGGCCCCCGGTCACTGCAGAGCGATGTCGTGACCGCCTCGTCTCCAGAGGGCTTTAACCACAGCTTCTGTGGTGGTACCAGTCTCATCAGTGATCCATTATCAGCAAGCAGAGGAGGAATCAGAGCTTTACCATTATGAGTGCAGCTGGAGAAGTAGTGTTAGACCCTAACTTGTGTAGCTGCTGTGTCCTGTAATGTGTTTAAGTGTGCATAAGTGGCTTGCATTGCTTTGAAATCCAGTAGTGACTGGATGCAGGAGCCAAAGTGAAGCTTTGTCTTTACATGGGAGGAGAAATATTGTCATGGAGAGTGAATCTGAAGGCTGATTTCATTTGCCATGTCTACTGCAGTGTGGTTCCTCACTGGCCTGTTAAGCGAGACAAGCTGGCAGCCATGCGTGCTGAATCACACAGAATCACAGAATGGTCGGGGTTGGAAGGGACCTCTGTGGGTCATCTAGTCCAACCCCCCTGCCGAAGCAGGGTCACCTACAGCAGGCTGCACAGGACCTTGTCCAGGCGGGTCTTGAATATCTCCAGAGCAGGAGACTCCACAACCTCCCTGGGCAGCCTGGGCCAGTGCTCCGTCACCCTCCGGACATCCTAAAGACATCCCAACTCCCTGGTGTGCTTTGCTGAAACAGTGGGTAAAGGATTGGCTAGATAATTACTGGTTTAATGGAGGTGGTTTAGCATGGTTTTGTTGTGTCCTAGTGATGGGGTACCAACACCACACTGGGAAAGGTCTGTATGGCACAGAGTACAAGAGTGCCCGTTTAACTCCGCGTTGAAAAGTTGTCGAGGCTGAAGAGGAGGAGGAGGAGGAGGAGACAGGGCTGTTTGGGATACGAGGGACAGGCTGGGAAGATTGGCTCGGCTGCGTCTGCGTGCTGGTCTGTGCCGAGAGTCCTGTGGTCAAAGAGCTCTCTGCCAGCTTCTGGTTTTAAAGTGCTTTCATCCTGGATGTGTTGCATCTAGACTGAGGCAGAGCAGAGCCCCGCTGAAGTAGGAAGTGGCCATTAATATGCATAACTGGAACGCTGTATGACGAACACAATCTGGCGGCTGAGCTACTGCAAAAGAATGAGAGGGGACAGCACTGAACTCCCGGTGTGAAGTTTTATGATCTGTGCGCTCCGTTTGCCCATCTGAAAAACGTGGGTAGGGATTCTGTGCTGGTGAGACACGCTGTGTGGGACGGCGGGGGTGCACTGGTGTGGGGACCATGTCCTGAAGATGAAGGAATAAGCAAAGCACTGGTTTAAATGTTTGTTCTTCCTGAGCAGCTCTTGCACCCGCAAGCTAAGCTTTTTCCCCTGTGGAAGGTTCAGGGTATTTCAGGTAGGATCGAGGGAGGGGTTGCCAAAAAGCGGTGCTTAGCTATTAAGTGGAACAGTACTGTTAATAAACCTAGCCTCAACCTTGTAGACAAAAGAATACTGTGGCTTTGTTGCCATAGTTTCAGTGCAAAATCTGACCTTAGCTACAATAACATTCGGTTAGAAAGAACTAGCTAATCAGTTTTCTAAAATTAGTGTGTTCCCTAGTACATAAGCCAGTATGAACAGGATATTTAATGAAATATTATACTTAGTCACAAGAGCCCAAGGGAGCGAAATGTCTTGATGAATTGTGGGGGTGGGGTGACATTGGTGCGTATCTTTTAATATAGCAAAGTTATTAAAATTTGTGGCTTGCTTAATATTTAGGGTAGCTCAGCTGTTGTGTTCTGTGGACTCAATCTACTTTGCTCTGCTTCTTTTAAAAGCTCTTGGAGTCTGTTCTGTAAGCAGGGACCATTGAGATGCTGGTGAGTCCCATCAGTACTACGTGCTCCCAGGGGACCTGCAGATAAACCTCAGAGCTAGTGTTGCGATTTTGGGGAGTACAGCCTGAATGCTGTGCCGATGAAGCAGTATTACTCATCTAAAAGGATACAAATACTGAAGCAGATGGGTAAAGTCATGAAGTTTGTGGAGAAAAAGCGGTGTGTGAGGGAAGCAGTCTCCCAGGTATTAGCCAGTAGACATCTTCAGCTTTTCACCGGTTGTCTAAAAGTGTTGAGAAACTGAAGGGAGAGATTCCGAGAGGGGCTGGCTCGTGAGGTGTGGCGTGAAATAAAAATACTGTGATCGGTCCAGAACACCTGACTGGAGAGTGCATTTATTATGCCTGAGGCGCACTGACCTGGCCTTGGGTGAGATTTTACCAAACTGTGGTAACCTAGAGTCAAATATTGTTTCTTGGCAATATGGGAACTGCGATGAATTACCAGGTTTTCTTCTGTGCAAGTAGGTTATCTGGGTATTAATATTAGAAAAATATGTCATATGCAGATTTGGGGCAGGAGCCCAGGTAAGTTGTCACTTGTGTTTGAAATTTGAGTTCTCATTCACCTGCTCGGTGTTTCAGCTGAACCGTATTGCCCTCACAGCGTTCTGCCATCACCAACACGCTGAGTTTTTCTCCCTGTAGGGCTGTGGTAGTTTGCAACTAAGAAGCTGAGCTGCCTTCTCTGCAAGGCTGACACAGCGGATCGTGCTAGTGAAAGACAGCTTTACTGGCATCTCGTTGGCAGCACCGAGACGAGAGCCTTCGTCGTCTGGCTCTCCATCCCGAGCTGCCTGCGGTGTCGCGCAGTGACGGGCAGTGCTCACTTGCTGCTGGAGAGGTACCAAATACACGGGAAGAAGATTTAGGCAAGGAGCATCTAAAGCATCTGAGCCATGCTTACCAGTCTGGCAATAGCTTTTGTTATTTCTATTAGAGTGAGTTGCTAGTGAATCGTCTCCTCTTCTGACGGTGCTTTGCAGTTAAGGTTGAGAGTGCCTATAATTGGTCAAAAGCAATTGTCATTCACTTAATGAATTTCCTGAGGCTTTGCTTTGGGCTGTCCTGGGTGTGCAGAAGCACGAACGTTCGGTGACAAACGCAGTGGGTTTTGCTTCAGGAAAACATTTTTCACCTTGAATGCGCTGACGCTTGCATAGCTGAGCTGTCAAGCAGATCCTCTTGGCTCTCCTGGCTTTGCCTCTGCGACGTGTGGCTTGTGATTCCTGATGAGGCACACAGTCCCGGGAAGGTGCGATCTGTGTTCTTGGAGCTTCCAATTCGGCATCGGATTAGCATGTTTATGCTTCAGGCTTTGCATTTTTCTGCCTCGTAAAGCCAGCTTGCTTCCCCTGTAAACTTCAGGAAACCATACCTAGCTTGTACTTTGGCAAAGGTATGAAAGATATTCTCGAGTTTTTTCCACTTTACGTTTTTATGTGACCAGATTTCATTTCCTCTTACCCCTTGGCTTGGTGTGATCATCAGACATTTCACTTTTCCGAGGGAGCCGATAAATGTGCTGTGACACCCCTGAGGATCTCGTCTGTGTCGAACTCTTCAGTGAAGTCTGTTCTGTAGAATCTCACCTCTCTGTTGCTTTTAGGACAGAGTGAAGTTCTGTGCTGCTTGCAATGGCAGTAAGTTATACTAAAAGCTTCAATTACTTTACTTTCCCTAAAAAATAAGGCTTTATATTTAGAAAGGACTTACAGTTCAGAAATATTTTCTATGTAGTTTATTTACTTAAGAAGATAAAAGTGCTGTGTACCCATACGGAGGAGGTCTTACAGGTACTAAGTGGCACATGGAAGTCGTTAGTCAAAGATGAACCCAGCCTCAACCCAGAAGTTAAATAATTTCACTTCTCATTTTCTGGGTAGCCTGTTCTTCTCTGAGCACGAGTCCTGACTAAAGCAGTGGTATGTCCTCAGCTGCGAGCTCGGGGAAGTAACGCCGTCGGTACTTCTGCTTGTCTGAGAGCAGTCAGAGGAAAAGCGAAGAGGCTGCCAGCGTAGCCAGTCCTAGAGATGTGCTGTTACGAAAGCCAGACCGTGCCAGTTGCCTGCGGTGAGGAGGCTGTGACACTCACATCTGCCTCTGTTCCCACGTTGCTCCTGGAGATTGAATACCTTCTCCTTCTCGTTGCAGAATTTGGATTCATCTTTCAAAATGAAGTATAGTACTTAATGTGTCAACGCCTGAGTGTGATTTCTGCTCTTCAGTTACTGACACATTAATAGCACCTCCAGCTGAGGGCTTCAAATTGCTGGGTGGAGATCAAGGTGCCAGGGCAGATCTTTCAAGCTCCTTGAGATTTGGGACCTGCCAGTATAAAAATCTCCAGTCTTTCCTGCATAACTTTAAAGTTTGTGATCCAAATACTGGGAAAGGAGAGAATTGTTGGTGAAGGTTCTTGAATCTGAGAACTGCATTACATTTTTGCTGTCCAGGAAGGAGTTTGCTGCTTTGAGGCCAGTCTTGAAAAGCACCTCCTGGTTCTTTAGGAATAAACTGGAAAATACCAGTCTGTTTCCTTGTTTGATGAGTGACTGACTGGGGGAGGGAGTTACAGAAACCCCAGATTAGCCTTTAGTGGCCCCTACCAAATGCAACCAGTATGAAGAAACCTGGTGTTTGTCACCTGGAAAAATCGTAGAATCATAGAAAATTTTGGGTCGGAAGGGACCCCTAGAGGTCACCTAGTCCAACCCCCCCGCAGCGAGCAGGGAAGTATGGTTTGTAAACAGATCTATGCTGATTTTCTCCATTTGCCTGTTTTTGGAAAAACAGCGTGTGTGTGGGAGGCTGTTTCTCATGCATTTCACTTGCCTTTGAAACTTCTGACTTTGTGGTCACAGCAGAGGACAACATGCCCGCGGCGCTGGGAGTAGATTTGTGGAAGCTCAGGTGGGGGCTTTGTGCCAGCTGGTAACTGGGAAGGGAGTGGTTTGTGCTGGGCTGGGGGCAGCCTGGCAGAGGGGCTGAGGAATCGAGCTCGGGAGCTCCGACTGACTGCTGTGCCGGCTGACACGTCTCAGGTGAACGTTTCAAACCCCAGAATAGCCATTACAGGTTGACTGACACTAAATGCAGTGTGCCTTCAGAATTTTATTCTAGTGTACGACTTATTATTCAGTCAAGTAAGAGAGTTACTTATGTGTTAGGACTAACACTTCCTTCATACCTAATTTGTGAAAATAATCAGTGCTGAGTTTTCAGTGTTGGCAATTATCATCTGTTTTGATTATATAATGTACAAAAGTTCAATGAAAACATAACTCCTTGTATTTTCGTTGAAGAGTCTTTCTGTAGCTCTCAGTCAGATTTTCAGCATAAGAAATCACCTCCAAGCTCTACTGACAGCAGAGAAACCGTGACACTGCTAGAAAACGCTGCGGCAGGATCCTCTCCTGCTTTAACTACAGAAAATTATCTCCAAGTCAGATTTTATTAAGGCCACAGCAAGCTTTGCTGTACAAAAGCAATCTGGTAGCACTTAGACCTTGTATTTAGTGAATGTCAGCCCTTTTATTCGTCAAGCTTAAAAATTATGCAAGGAAAAAATAAACACAGAATTTGTCGGCATGAGGAAGTGAGGGAGCTGGATGAGGGAGCAGCCATCCTGAAAAGGAAAAAATCTTAGCTATATCTACAAAAAATCCTTCTCCCCCCAGCCCCGTCAGAGCCGCCCCTGATCCCCAGCCAGCACCAGCTGGCCTGAGACGGCCCTCGGGGCAGGGGTGCGGGGTGCTGGTGGCCCGGCACCCTCGGGGACCCGGCTGGGAAGGGCTGGTTTGGGTTAGGGATTCCAGTCCACGACCGCTCCCGATGCCGTAAGGCTGCGTTTTGTTTTTGAAGCAACAAGAATAAATCTCGGTATGATTAGAATGTAACCGGCACCTATGTGGGAGAAGTTTGCTCCCTTCGCTGCAGACCTCTGCGGTGAGGTTGTCAGAGCCTGGTGACGCCGGGATACGGAGTGCGGCCGGAGGGAGCACTGAGCTGCGTTTTTAGCTGAGCATTTTTCAAAATACCTTCAAAAAGCAGGAGTTACAGTACTGAGCTGGCAAGCGCTCCGCGGGTCCAGCCTGGAAGTTTGGAGGAGTCTGCACCACAGGCTGCAGAGAGAGGCTGAGGAGCCAAGCGTGGGTTTGGGGTGTCGCTGGGTCACGAACGGCCCAGCGCAGACGGAGACGACTTTCTCAGCTACAGCAGCTTTCTGTTCATTTAACTAGATGTTCCCATCAGAAGCATCCAGGTGCCTTTGACTCCTCCCTCGTGTCTTAACATCAGTATGAAGCGAAGGTGCTTTTTGGGGTGTAGGCAGGCATACGTACCTACAGCTCTGGGGGGGGGTTGTGCTGACTTATTTGGTTCTGTCCTTCAAAAGTGCATTTTACGTTTTGAGTAAAATGTGAATATTTATCTGTACCTGTGTGAAGACAACCAAGTGACACTAGGAAGATGAGAGCAACTCAATTATCGAGTTTTTCTGGGAAACAAAAATGATACATGATGTGGTTGCTGTAACGGCGTTTAGCTGTGGAAACAGACTGGTGGCTGCATGCCCTGCGTGTGCTCGGAATGGGCAATCCAGAGGAGAATAATCTTTCCCCGCTGCAAAGGACGCACTCCAATAGGAATGACAGCACCCTACAACCTAGTGTCTTGGGGCTCGGAAGGTAAAGTCTGAAGGCAATATAGATTTTATGGATAATTCTTGGTTATCATTGACAAGTTTTAAAATAAATGAAGAATTTATATCTTCCCACTCCTTGTCAGGCAGATGGCCTTGGTCATGGAGAATGACAATGAGGAGAAGATCCTTCAAATATGATCTACAAGATTGAATTCCAAATATATTTTTTTCCCATATGCTATCAGTCATGTGCTTAAAGTTTTTGTCTTTTGTGGAGACTTGGGAGTCTTGGCAGGTGGTAATTCTGCGTTGGGATCAGAGATTGTCTGCAGAGAACTCTTCGGAATTTAACAGTTGATTTGCCTTACACTTTCCTTGCAGGTTGTCTTGTGTGTAGAGGTGTGTGTATATATATATATAAAAATAAAAACAATTGCAAGAGAAGAGTGTACGCTATATATAGGGGATTTTAAGTTTAAATGTAGTAGCTTGTGTGCTGAATATCCACTAATAGTTCAAATCGGCTGCTTTTAACCTTAATATTATGGTGGACTTTTAATTTCTAATTTTTATCTGATGCAGAAATTGAGAGGGTGTTTTCATGTTTGTTTATTTTTAATATTTAGCTGAAGTTAGCTTGAAAGGTCAGCCGTTGTCACTATAGCTTTCCGAGTCTTCACAACCCTCAATGCTAAGTAGTAATGTTGAAGACCTTGAAGGCATATGGGTAGCAGAGAAAGCCATGAAGAGAACAAATGTGAGTTAATTAGTGCTTTGCTTCGATGAACTGTTTGATTGAGGGGAAACCCTGCAGCTGCGTTGAGGCTAAACTCATGTGGGTCGGTGTGAGCTTGGCCGGAGGAGCGGCTGCAGACCCAGCCCGCTGCGGCAGCCGAATTCACGAAGGACCACGAGGAAGCTGCCCTGTGGGGTGGGGAGCTGGGGCGAGGGCCGGGCTGCGGGCACCCAGCGCGTTTGTCCCACCTCGCATCCCGGGCCAGCAGCCGTTCGAGGGGAGGCGGAAGGGGTGGGGGAGAGGGGGTCATGCAAGGTAGAGGGCGAAGCCCCTAGCAGGGAAGTTCGTGTGGGATTCTTCTTCTTGACGTTGGTGAGACTAAATGAACGTTCAGAATAAAACTGGATAAAATGTTTTATTTTTCAGCTTCTCCAAGAATCCTTTATTGAAAAGAATATGAAAACATTGAAGTTTTTTATTTTCTGAAATTCAAAAGATAAAAAAAAAACTGTGAACCAAAACTGTGGACAAAACTGTAAAAGTTCTTGGAAAAATTTTTTTCAGAAAAAGTGGGTTTTTTTCAGACACTTTCCAGGGGGAGGGGATTTCTGTTTGCAGAAACTTCTTGCTTTCTGTGTTGAAGCATTCACGACTGGTAGCTCGCACACGTCTGTGCTGCGTTGAGGATCTTGGTGATCCTTTGCTGAGGTTTGTCCCAGCCTGCAAGGCAGCTGGCTGGTGGTGGCTGGGAAGGGGCCGAGTGGAGCTGTCTGCTGCCCGTGTGGAATTAACTCTGGCTTGCTGTACCTTGCTTTCTCTTTAGGTACTCCCAGCGCTTACATTTTCTCCTTGCTTGATTGCACTCTTTCTGTGCAGACATGACTGGGTTGGTTTGTCTGCTCTCCGCTTCGATGAGTGGAGTGAGCCTGGTCATTGCCTTGGTGGCCCTGCTGCTGCCATAGCTGCCAGACCACAGCTGGAGGTGGTAGGGAGGGCGTGCTGGTTGTGGAGCTTGGAAGGGGGGGAAAATCAAAGCCCTTGAGGTTTTAGTAAAACCTCAGCTGAGCCACACAAGCCGATGGGCGCAGAGCGTTGTGCTCGCTCCGCAGACAGGGTCCCTGTGAGACAGCGCGGTCTGGGGTCCCAAGCGGTTAAGTGCTCTGAAGAGCAGGGTGATGTTCGTGCAGGGTTTAAATTATGGCTAATACAGGATTAAAGTTAAACATTGTGTTGGGAACGAGACATCAAAGTACTCAAAAGTTTAAAAAAAAAAAAAAAAAAAAAAAGGAAAATGAGTTGCAGCCTTAGACTGAAAAACTCAGTAACTTTAAAAGAAAAACTGCTACCCTTCAGAGATTTGGAAGTCCCTGTCACTTCATGTTCATTCCTTCATGTCGTGGTTAAAGGCTCCTTTCAGAAAACCACAGTGACTCAGCTAATTTGAATATCTGTTCCGTTAGCGTGTGGCTCATGTTGGAAGCCCGAAGATTTTCTCCCACCTCCAAAGATGGTTTTTATTGGTGGGTACTTCATTGGAACTATCTGTTGCACTCTGCTAATTTTAAACATGTTTTCAATAATTAGATTTTTATGGACGTGTAAAGGCAGAGTACCCTGATATTGGCGAGTAGAGAGGAGAACATTTGTTTATAAATATTTACTGTTTTTCAAAGGCAAAGGTAAGTTTGTCTGCACTTTTTTCCCACATTTGAAAGCGACTGCTCCAGAGCAGTGCTGTGTAATGTTTGTTGCAGTTTAATGCTGGGTTATCCTGATCTCCACTGGAGGACTGAAAATCAGTTCCTTGGATGTTTTTTTGGATTGAATTGATTGACTTGAAGAAATGAACCTTTCCTCCTGCGGTGCTTCAGCCTCTTCAGATCTGTGTGCTGGTCAGGCGGGGCCTTCAGCGTAGTCCGTGGACATCTTGTCTTCGTGGTTGTGACCTGAGATGCGTTCTGCTGCGTTCCTCTGTCCAGCACTGCGTGTTCGTGAGGGCAGGACCTGCCTTGTTCTGTGCTTTATGTCCTCGAGCTCGTTGCTTGGGAGTGGTATGGGTGGCGTGGGCAGAGTCGGTTCTGGACGCAGCTTTTGCGGAATCAGTTGGGTGGCCTGGCGAGAGATGTTTCTGAACACATCAAAGGGATTTTTTGAGTAAAACATACAAATATACGTAAAACGGAGCCAGTAGATTGTACAGGAGGGAACTGTGCGAATCAGTCCTTCAGTGAGGTAGGGCTGCAGTGTATCTTTTCGTCCTTGTTGGGTGGACAGAAGCTGGAGGGTGGTAGGAGGAATAGGTGATGGCGTCCAGGTATTTGTAATGATTAAGAAAAGTAAGGTGTTTGATGGACTAACCCTTCCGTGAGAGGCAGTGACCTACAGGACGACTTTGTTAATGGTCTGAGATTGAGCTTCGTCAGGCAGCATCCTGTGTGGGTTTTCTGCGCTTGCGAGTCTGTGGCACAACCAGCTGTCAGGTTGGGCTTTTTATTTTCGTGTGGAGCTACTCCAATCTCTCGATGAAAATTTATGCAACTGACTGAATTGCTGAAGTGGACATCTTGCTTTGCAATGACTCTTGATTACTAGCATCACGCTGGTGCTGGATCTGAGGACACAGAAATAAACTCTTATTCATTTTCTCTGTGTTTCCCTGTTGGTACACAGAAGTGTTGCCATGGAGGAGAGCGTGGGGTGGGAGTAGGCAGGAGCCAGCTGCTTTAGGGCCACACTGGGAGGAAGGCTGGGGGAGGAGAACGCATGAAGTCTGCTCTCGCAAACAATCCTAGGAACTTCTTGCTGTCAAGTGTGCTGTGAGTTCGTAATGGAAGAGCTTTGAAGGCACGTAGGGAAGGGTGGGTCTTTTAAAGAGAGGAAATTGGCTTTCTCAGCACTGCTTGGGGGAAGAGGGTACGGAGCTAACGTGCACGGTGGACTTCACGGGCCTTTGTTTTTAGTCAAGAGTCCCTTGGCAATCTTGGGCGCCTTTACGCGTTGTTGAAGCAAATACTGCTTTTTAGTGATGTGGCCCTGCAAGGATGGGCAGCACAACTGGGTTACTTCTAGAAAGTGCTTTGCAAATTTTCGACCTAGCCACCACAGTAAGCTTGCTGATAATTAACACTCCTTTCCCACAGAATCACAGAATCACAGAATCCCAGCATGGCAGGGGTCGGAAGGGACCTCTGTGGGTCACCCAGCCCAACCACCTGCCCAAGCAGGGTCACCCAGAGCAGGCTGCACAGCACTGCGTCCAGGCGGGGCTGGAATATCTCCAGAGAAGGAGACTCCACAGCCTCCCTGGGCAGCCTGGGCCAGGGCTCCGTCACCCTCAGAGGGAAGAAGTTCTTCCTCGGGTTCAGCTGGAGCTTCCTCTGCTTCAGTTTGTGCCCGTTGCCCCTTGTCCTGTCGCTGGGCACCACTGGAAAGAGTCTGGCCCCGTCCTCCTGACCCCCACCCTGCAGATATTTAGAGGCATTTCTAAGGTCCTACAGAATCACAGAATAGTAGGGGTTGGAAGGGACCTCTGTGGGTCATCTAGTCCAACCCTCCTGCTGAAGCAGGGTCACCCAGAGCAGGCTGCACAGGACCTTGTCCAGGCGGGGCTGGAATATCTCCAGAGAAGGAGACTCCACAACCTCCCTGGGCAGCCTGTTCCAGTGCTCCGTCACCCTCAGAGGGAAGAAGTTCTTCCTCATGTTCAGACGGAACTTCCTGTGCCTCAGTTTGTTGCCATTGCCCCTTGTCCCCTCGCAGCCTTCTTCAGGCTGAACAAGCCCAGCTCCCTCAGCCTCTCTTGTGACCTGGCCAGCTGTGGCTTTGCGTGTGTGTCCATACACGTTCTTTTGTAAGATTTCCCGCAGCGCTGGAAACCTTTTCCCGTTGGCCATGGCCCCGCAGAGCAGCACGCTGACGGTGCGGGACGCGGTGTTCTGGTGGAATGAGACGAGACACCTTTACTGCAATGGGGTAACCCTTCTGCTAACTGCTGTCCCTGTTACCTGCTTGGGAGCGTGACGCGGTGCTCAGTCGTGGGGACGGCTGAGCGGGGTTTGGTGAAAGAATTGCTGCGCAGCCGCTCCCGCGCAGTAGGAAGTGGAGATCCTGAGTACCAAGAGATCGGGGACGATGGCGTGATGTGATGCTCTTTCCACACGCCTGCCATCTCGGTCAGTGTTGCAGTCGTTTTGCCCCATTTTTGTTAGCATTTTCCAAAGATTTCTGAAAACTTTCATCAGAAATCTACTAGAGCTTATGCAGGGATGATTTCTTCATCAGATTTCATTAGAGTAGAGCAAAAGGGTGTTCTGTTGCTGAACTGAAGGATCCATCCTTGCTACATCACAGCAGGTATATCAGCAGTCTCAGTTTAAATACTTTTAAAAAAAAAAAATTGATTTGTATACATAATAAGCAAATGGCTTAAAGCTTCTACTCGGTAGTTATTTGGATGTATTAGTAAAAGTACCATGCAGGGATGTTTGACGAGAAAAACTTGTTCCCTGGAATAAGGTTGGGGTTTATGAAGTTAATTAGTATTCCACAGGCGGCTCTCGAGTGAAGGCTGAAAGCTTTCTGATTTTAGCGGTCATTTGTGTCCCCAGACGTGGGTTGTCTGAGAGCGTGGGCTGGCTGATGACAATTTTCAAGACATGTTATTGCGAAGAAATTGAGATAATGTGCATGAAAATTATAATATTTGGCAATGTTTGTAGTAGTGCAAGTTCAGAGACGGGATACAAAAACTCTGTTATATGCTCACTCTGGCAGGCCATGTGCTGTGACCTACCAACACGCTCCCAGCCTCAATATTTCCTTGTTAAAAAATGTGATTACTCTCACAATGTCACAGAAGCGTTTTGGCTCAGAAACTTGCTGCTGTACCGTGCACACGATTCTCCAACGCTCTCCTTGAGCAGCTCATCTGTTTCTCTTTAAATCTTGAGTCTTTGTAATGTTTTTAACCATACTGTAAATGGCTTCACCTTGTAAAAGCCTTCAAAGCTTTTTGAATGACCGAGCGGGGAGAACTGCGTGGTGGAAGCCCTCCTGTGCTGCCGCACGGCAGGAGGACACAAGGTGCTAATGACCGCTGAAGGTCTTTCGAAGTCCTCTGCTTCTGTGGTGGTGGAGATCACGGGAGTAGAATTCCCTGCGTGTGAGTTCATACCAGCCAGTATCCTTTGGGTAACTCTCATAATCCTTCCTTCCTAAAAAAGTTCTTCGTTTAATAATGTGTAGTATCACCTGTGCTCTGATAATGATAATAATAATAATAAAAAAATAATGGATTTGTGCTTGAGAGTATCTAACGTGCAGTTTGTGTATTTGAGTGGAAAAGTAGCAGGCTTTTTGAATATTTTCAAAGGGCAAATAGAAGACGTGCTCAGTATCTTCAAGTTCAGCTTCTGAAAATCCAGAGACATGGCAGACAAGTAAATTGAAACCGCTGCTTCTAGCGACTTCCTTTTCGTCCTGTGAGTGACTTACTAAAATTGAAAGTCAAGGAGGAAAGTCCCAAGTGCTCATCCAGATCTAAAAGCTTGGGAAATTGCAGATAATCAACTTTTCACATCTTTGTCACTTAGTTTTTTGTTTCACATAACGTACATATCCTCCCCTTGAGGGGAGTTTTGGTTCTGCTCCTATCAGTTATCTTTGAATAAGGTCCAGATATTTAATCAGTACGGTTGGCACTTCCCATGATCAAGCCTTTGGATAGCATCAGTGCCTGGGTTTCTTTTGTGATTTGCTGAAATAGTCTTTATTTTTGAACTCCCAGGCAGAATCTATTTTTTGAGCATCTTTAATATCAAGAATACTTGCAATCCGTCTTTCATAACTCCTGTCTGGTTTATCGTGTGAGAGTCACTTGTTGGTTCAAGCGGCTGATGCACTTCTTTTTCCAAAAGCACGTGTTAAAACAGTTGTGTGTAAAAATTATCCCTGGGGTCTACCGATAAGTGACAGAGTCAAGTGCTGCCTCTTACTACTGTGATTTTCCTCTGAAGCCATGAATCTAGCAAGCATTGTTTCGGAGCTGCTCGGCGGGAGAGCTGGCATGGGACGCTGCGTGGAGTGCTCTCATAGCTGTCGGTGCCAAGGGCCGTTTTTTAGTGGCTGGGAAGAGCGGCTGGCACCGCAGCAGGTGGAAGGACGCTGCTCAGACCTCACCGCTTGTGAGCCCGGTTGAATTTAAAGCCGAGCAGGAGAGGGCTGCAGGGATTTTTCGAACACTCCATCACATCTCTGAAAGCAGCGGGATCGGGCCCTGCCTCTGGATGCTCTTTGGTCTGTGTGTGAGCGGGGCTGCCTTGGACGTGAGTCCCCGTGTCAGTCTGTCCTGGCGTCCCCCCGCCAAGGATTTCATCTCCCTGCACCGTTGCTGCTCTCCACTCTGCAGACCAGCAGTGGCAAATTGATGTTATCAAATCTGTTGGATATAATCATGGTTTTCTAGTTGCTTCTGCTGTTTCTGAATGCCAAGATCTTGTGTAGAAAAGGAAAATCAACCTGAAGTCCTGAAAATCAGGGCATAAACCTGACATAGTTCTGGAATTAGAGGCTGGACCACCTGACACAACCACAAAACGGTTTAAATACAATTATAATGTAAATAATAATTGAAAAAAAGACAGTGATTGAAATGAAGAGAAGGGAGAGGAGCAGACGATGTTAAAAGAGGACTGCAGTGCGTTTTTCTGAACTGCGAAGGTTATTGCTGCTTTGAGGCTGCTGAGAAGGGTGGCATTTGTGACCCGAGACACCTGGCTTTGCTGACTCCGTGCAAGTATGAGTGCAGGATGTGATCAGACAGCGATGCAGCTCTCACCAGCCCCTCCATCACTTCTGAATCCAGCTTTCTTCTGCACTGATTGATATGTTATCATTATGTCAATAAGGCAGCTTGAAAGATGGCTTCAAACACTGAAAATACCTAATTACTGTTCTGTATAGAAAAGGAATTTTTTAAACTGGATGTAACACTAAGTAGTTTGAGTACATTTACTTTCTCTAGACTTTTTGGAAGCAAATACCGGTAGGGATGTGTGTTGTGGTGGCAATGGTCATGCCTGGAGGGCGAGGTGATAATGCACAGTCCTTTCTGGTGTTTCCCTTGGCAATGCCTTGACGTGCTGCTGTTACAGTCCGAGGGCTTCACTGCAGTTCCATTACAGGGATCAATTAAAGGCTGGGAAAATGCACGTGAATCTCAGTGTTAAAGAAAGACTTTCAGGGCGGTAGTGATAGCTGGGTAAAAGTTTAATCATCACCTCTCCCCTCCCTTTTTTGAGCAGATGATGCGTTGCTGTGAAGGCCTCCCAGCTGTGACTCAAATACCACCCCGATGCACAGATTTGCTCATCCCTTTGCAGCTGGCAGGAGAGGGGACTGAAATAACGGATCTGTTGATTCACACACACTGTGAGAAGGCAACAATTAATAGGCTTTGAAATTCAGTGACTGGTAAATACTGTGCTCTTGAAGGTAAATTGGCTTAGGCAGCAGCAGGCGAGACTGAGGGCACAGGTGGGTGCTCCTCGCTTGGCGTTGGTCGTGCTGCAAATGAGAAAGCCAGGCATTGCAGAAGTGGAGCTTGAGGGTCTGTCACCTACATGTTCTTGCTGTGGTATCAGCATAAGGAGTTTTTTTGGGTGCTCTTATCTCCAGGATTTCAGGGAAATAAGGCAGGCGTCGTCGTGTGAAATTACAGCATCTAAAACCAAACTTGGTCTGCTTAATGGTTGGACAAGAAGTTAAAGAAATGAAACCGGTGGTTTCCTTCGCAGGTATGTTTGAACTCCCTGATTTATTGTATGAAATTTTGGTGTTCCTGGCACAGTCTCCTGCAATCTGTTCTCCAGGGACAGAATCAGTTGTGATAAACAGAGGAGCCCTAGAAGCTGCTGTGTCCGTTGGAAAGTAGACACCAAGTTACCCCAGAGTGTGTGTTTCTGCAAAAGGCTCCCATCTGGAGCCTGTATGAAACATCCCTTCGAGACAGATGATAGCGTGTTCTACTTCTTTTTTCTAGAAAATAATGTAGTAGTAGAGCAGGCTAAAATAAATTGGATGACATCCATGTGTTTAAAAAGGAAAAAAAAAAGAAAAAAGGAAGGAAAGTAAAGAAAAAACCCAACTCAGTTTCTTTTGAAGTTGAAAACGCACAGTATTCTCTTTAGCAACTCCACTGTTGTGCTTGTCCCCCTCTGGTAGCATCTTGGCAGCTTTGTACGGCAGCGTGGCGTGTGTGTCAATCGAGGATACCCAGGGCACATTTCGGATTTGGATTTTTGTCTTTGCGTGCTCACTGCACCCAGGTGCTGAGCACTCCAGGTGACGGTAAGCGCCCCACCAGCGTCTCTTTCCAGACATAATCCGTGGTGATTCCGTTGCCTGTTTAGAATGACAGCGTCGCATCGCGTTCAACAAAGTAACGCAAACCTCCCGTAAGAATGTGCTGTCGGCTCCTGCTGGCTGGGATAAATGCCGTCGGGCCTCCGCTGGCAGGCTCTGCTTCCGCTCATGGTCGCTGAACGTTTGTTCTTCCCGTTTGCAATCCGGTCTAGTGAAGCTGGCTTATTCACATTTCTATTATCCAGCTGTCTGGCGTTTTTAATACAGCACGGCTTCGCTGCTTTGGCTTCCAGCTCTCACTTGCCTTATTTGGTAAAGCAGCGCTCGTAAGCTGTTCCTGGAAGGGGCTGTTTTACTAGTTTAGGGACTGTTTTCCACTTTCATTTTTGATCTCTGGAGCTATAGATTGTGTCTCAGCAGCGGTGCTGGCATAGCTTAACTCTTCAGTGCTGTCAGACTGGAATATTGGGCTTTTTAGAAGTGCTCGAAGTGTTTTATTCTCTGCTCTAACACACTGGTGTGCGGCTGCAGACAATCTGAGCGGAGGCAAAGCACGGCAGCACTTGTGTTTACGGCATATATATACCTTGTCAGCACAGTCTGCTTCTTAAAATGACAACCAGAGAGTGATCTTCAGCGCTAAGACTACGTTATGAAGGACTCAGCCAGATTTTAATTAGCTGCATGATTTGTTGGCGTCTTCCGTGCTCTGTTCCTGTGAAGGGGAGTGGTGTACAGCGACGGAGAGGACTTGGCCAGATTGAGTAGCATCGTTTGATAGGCTTCAGCAAGAGCATCTCTGGTCCCCTGCCAAGGGGATGGTGGCTGTTTAAATAAAGAGAGGGAAAGGGCCTCAGTAAGTGAGGCGAGAGGCTCAAGCCAAGCCTAGGAGCAGAAAACAAGAAATAAAGCTTTCAGACTGGGAAAACAGATGTGGACAGTGGTGTTTTACTGTGTTTGCCTGGGAGTGCTGCGAAGTTCAGCAGCGGGACTCTGCCCTGTTCAACTCCAGGGCGGTGTTTCCTATAATTGAGACAGGTCTGGGGGTGTTTTCGCATATATCTGCTTTGCTGAGCTCTTCAAACAGTGCTGCTCGAGTTGGTCTGTAGCCAATTTACTGGAAGTCCGAACACCTGTGGGGCAGCACAGGCCTTGCGGATGCTGTCTGCGACGGCCGGCGTAGCGCCGGGCATCTGCTGCCGCGCTGCCGGTGCCCTCTGCCAGCTCCGCGGGGGAGAAGGGGACTCGGGAACGCGCTCAGAATTACCTCAAAAACTGAAGGAACCATCTGAAAACCGGCGCTGCCGTTCAGTGGGGGCATGTGTCAAAGGCTGCACTCGGCTGCCTGCATCCAGGGAGGAGGAGGAGGAGGAGGAGGAGGAGGATGGGCACACGCAGCGGTGTGGTAGGAAAGGGTCCGGGGACTGCAGGGATCACAGCGTGAACAGGAGTCGTCGGTGCTGTTACAAAAAGTGCAGTTGCCACCTTGGAATGTATAAAAAGAACCATTGCCAAAAGACATAGTAATTTTTTTTTTTTCCAATTTTACTTCCTGGCAGAGCCTCAAGTGAAGTATTTTGCTTAATATTGCACCTCGTACTTCAGAAAGATGTGAGCCAGCTAGAGAAAATCCAGAGGAGGGTAATGGTCAGGAGCAAGGGTGACGCGTCTGGCATCTCGGTGGTTGTGGGACAGGGACAGAGGAGCCTGCAAATAGTGCAGGGAGAGGGAGGAGAAGCTCTGTTCTGCGTGCCTACGTGGAGAGGGAAAGGAGTAATGGGCTTAAATTGTGAAAACCAAGCGCTTAGATACAGAAACAGTGGAGTGCCGGAACAGATGACTTGGGGAGATACGTCAGGAATGGAGCTGACATAGTTAATTCTGCCTTCGGGAGGGAGGGATGAGCCAAGTAAGCTTTGTAAGGGTCTGCCAGGCCCGTGAGCCTGTGGTACAGCAGTTCTGCAGGAGGCAGTGGGGCCAGAAACTGGGGAGACGACGCTCGGTGCAGAAAGTAGGAAACAAATGAACATTTCAGGCCAGGGGATCCCAAGCACTTCATTAGCGTAAGAAAAATTAAAGCACTGAGTTCAGCTTTACTATTTCTTCCAACCTAGACTTCAATAATATTATCAAATATTTATTTAACTTCCCTATATCTTTTTTTTTTTTGGCAATGTCGGTTGTCTTTAAGCCAAACGGATTTAAAAGCTGAAAATTGAGTTACTTTATTGAACAGCTGAGAAATTTGCCGTTTGTTTTGCGTGATGCTGTGGTGGCTCGTTTCTTACAACACACGCAGAGCATTCTTAAGTAGAACGGACTTTTATTATGTTGTTCAGTCACATCAGCTCTGTCTAATAGCACAACAGTGTTCTTTCCATACTGCTCAACATCGACGCTTGCCGAGGGTGTTTGAAATCCGATCTTTCATGTCCTTCCTGTGTCCGAGCCGTTCCCTGCCGCCTGCCCCCGCTTCCTGACCCGCTTCAGCAGGAACTTCAGTCCGGAAAAGCAGGAGCAAGTGAAGAAGCCAAGGTGAAAATGAAATCCAAGGCATGAGCGGTCGAAATAGAGTTAAATATGGCCAGCAGATGAGTACAGCTTGGTTTGCTGCCGGGGTGAAGTGCTGCTGAAAAGACCTGTGAAGATTTTGAGGAAGAATGTCCCAGGGTTTGTGTTCTGAGACTTGTGTTTTAGTGCCTTGAGGGAGAGTCATCATGGAATCTATTAAAAGGGAGATGGTGGCTGGCTTCCCAAGTGAAGAATACAGATTCCAAGGCTGGGACAAAGGCTAAGGCCACAGCAGTTTACTTAAAAATGCTTCTGCAACTCTTACACGCGTTAGTTTGCTGAATTCCCTGCATATAAACTATGAATGTTTCTCCTTGCAGCGTGTAAAACTTGAATTGCAGTACTTGTGGGAGAGAGAAGGGGTTGGCCTTGGGACTTGCCTCTTGGCAAGGTTTGCCGCTAGTCCAGGATTGCTTTTCCTGCTGGACCAGAGACGGAGATGAGCTAAGACAGTAAAAATGTTCGCTGAAACCAAGAGCTTTCATGGGTTCCTGGGTTAGCTCAGATTAATGTATGCAGTTGTGAACTCTTTGCTTCATTTCTTTTTTTCTTCTTTTTTTTTTCTTTTTTTCGTTCTTTCCTTCTTCTTTTTTTTTTGTTCTCCCTCCTTCTGATTTCCCCTCTCCTCGGCGTTAACAGGTTTCTTTTTCTGGATTGCATTTGTTACTAGTCAGGAGCCAGCATGGTGCTTTAGCTTTTTCTAAAGGCTCTTGAGATTATTCTTAAGTAGCTTCTCCTGGTCGAAGTTATCCTTTGTGTCCACAAATCAGACCTGTTCCATAATGCTCTCGGGGATGCCTGGCGCATTCACTCCCTGTCCCTGGGCATCTTGTCTGAGGCAGCTCGGTGTGGTTTTGTCTCTGCAGATCTCTTGTAGCCCTGCGTGGGCAGCACGCACGTTGCCCAAGAACACAGACGTTCTCCATCGCGGTGCCGCTCCTCAGCGACGAGGAGCCTGCCGGTTCCCTTGCGTTCCTTAATCCGACATCTTTTAGTTAAATGCATCGGTGTTTTTCTGCTTGTGTTTCTGTCCCTTCTGGCTTTGTGTTTTCAGAAAGCATCTTCACTCAGCGCTGCTCGCACCAGAGACTGGAAAACGAATCTGGTCTTTCCTGCGCATGTTTCCTTTCGGAGCTGCCTGTGTATCCCGTGTCTAAATATTTCCCTCTTTTCGAGTAGCAGTTTTCTCTTTGAAGGAGACCAAAGAGGATACATGCAGAAATAAAACAAACACTGGTGTATCTCTGGTACCAAGGATGTTTACTTAGAGGTGCATTTCTCGTGTGAGTCTTTTAGTAGTATTTTGGGCAGTTTGCTGCCGTTGTGGTGGTGAGGGCTTTGGAGGGTGTTTGCTCATCGTGTGGCGAGTCAGCTGGACCTGGCTTCTGGTTTACCCCGAGACGTGGCAGCGTGGCCAGAGCCTCACGAGGTGGTTTTCCCTGCGGGTGAGGAGCAGCTATGAGTTGGAGTAAAGGTGGAGCTTCCTTGTTGGAGTAAGGCTATCTTGCTCAGTGTTTGCTGAAGGACAGCTTTATCCCGCAGTAAATCTCAGTACGTCTAAAAGGTGGCGTTTATTGCTGTGAAGTCCCTAACAGTGTTGTGCGTGGAGTCCTGTGCGCATTTGTTACGTGGTCAAAAAGTCATTGCTTTGTAATTAATGTTGCGTTAATGGATACTGTTGATTTAGTAGGCGTTGATATTCAGTGTCCAGCTCTCAGGTATATAACTTTTCACTTTCTGAAATCATTGTTCAAGTCTTCTGCCGTTGGTTTGATGCATCAGCTCGAGGTTAATAGCAATTACATGATTTCCTGTGTTGTTACAGCTTGAAAAAATGAAGTAGCGATTTCCATTGGTAGAACTGTGCATAAATGAGTACAATGACAGGAGGGTGGTTGCCCTCATGTCTTGCAGATATGAATGGAGGGTGGTTATTTTAACATAAAAATTAAGATATATTTAGATCATAAAACATGCAGGCTCTCCATTTAAATGTTGGTTGCAAGGGTGATTTTCCTCCTTTATTCTGCTTTAAAAAGAACAGCATTGAAAGCCCTCGAAACGGGTAAGACGCAACAGCGTGCAGAAGGGAGGTAACAGACTTCACAGCACAGAAACCTCTCGTATATTTTGTCCTGTAATTAGTTCAGCATTCGAATCCTGAAGAGCTGGGCTGCTCTGCAGTGGCACGTGCGATGGTGACAAGACCTCTGGGCTTGGGGTACCAATGGCGTGCGCGTCGGTTTGCCGCGCGTGTGGCACGGCAGAACGGCGGCAGCGTGAGCTGTGACTCCAGTCGTCTCCCTGCCCCGGGCTGAGCGCGTGCGGTCCGGGTTCGTTTTCAGGCCTGTTCCACCGGGACGGCCGGGCCGGCGTTCGGTGCGCCCTGACGAAGCACATCCCGCGACGAGTTGCCACGCTCCCAGCAAAGCCTGTTCGCCGCAAATTGGAAATGAAAGGATGTCTTCTTATCACAAAGACAGTAATTTCACTAGGATCAGATGCGGTTTTTTTTCCTCCCTCTTCGTGGAAGTGCAGGAATGATTAATAATCAACACATTTCTGTAGCTGCTTTTGTTCTGTGTTCTTTGAACCTCTTAGGCTGTCATCTATTCTTTTTAAGCCACAGAGGGAACAAGTATAGAAATAGACAATGTGGGGATCCGAGGGCTGCTGGGGCGGTGCAGCTCGCCTGGGATTGAATATGTGCATTTTGTATTACTCTGTACACCTCCTGCCTGAAAATGGTTCGTTTAAACAAAAAAGAGGCCTTCAGTTTGTCTTTAAATAAATAATCTCATCATCCTGTGGAGCGTTATCAGCCTGGTGAGTGTATTAAAGCTGTGCAGCTTGCATGAATGTAAAGTCGAGAACTGCTATTTGCAGTGTTTCCATCATTGCCAGCTATGTTACTACCGCATCTTCTTTGCTGCTACTTTTTACATTTAAAATCAAAATAAGAAAATACTATCCTTATATTTATTCTCCGCTGTGAGCGGGCTCTGGCCTTGGGGAAATATCAGGTGTCTAAGTATAGATAAGTCTGAAGAGAAACTGCTAAATTTCAACAGGGAATTGCTAATTTTCTTTTAATTTTAGTATTGCTGCGCAAAAAGGAGGTGTTTTTTTCAAGTAACGAAGAAACAGCTGTGTTGGTGTTAAATATTCAGTGGGTTTTGTAAGTGACTTATTTAAATATCTTCATCTTTATAGATTTCCCTCATCTGAAAGTTCCCTAAAGTGTGATTTTTTTTGAGAGCAGGAATAATTTTTCCTGACTCTTACCTTTCTCCGGCTGGCATTTTGTAACGTCTGGGTCTCTGTTGGAAACACGAAGTAACGACAGGCCTTTTTGTTGCCAACAAAATATTTGATGCCTGCTTTCTCGAACTGCAGAGGAGTTGGTGAAGACTTTCTACTAAAGGCTTGAAATAGCCAGGGGAGATTTGGGCAGGACGCGGCCAGCCCGGCCGGAGCTGGCAGTGCTTCGTCTGGAAGCGAGCACGCGGGAGAATGGCAGAGGGTGGGAAATTGTGCGCAATTTTGGGCAAGTCTTGCATTCTATTTTATAATCAGCTTACTAACATACTACCTAAATGCTACCTAAATTCCCATGCAACAGAGACCATTTATAAAAAAGGAAGGAAGAAGAATCAGCCTGGTCAGGTTTTTGCTTTAGCTGAGAAGCAGCGATGTGCATGCCCAGCTGAACCGACCCCGGCGTGTGGAGCCTGCAAGCCGGCTGGCACTGGGCAGCGCCGGGGGGAGCTTGCCAAGCTTATGGCACATGAAACGGTGACAGTTTTGTTAAACCAGGTCCTGCATCCCGGAGCCCAGATGCTGCTACCCCTGTAGAGGGACTGAGCAGACCCACCCCCAGCCCCCGAGGCGCTTTTCCCAGATGTGTTTTTAAAGAAAGGGCTGTGTTCCTAAAATATAATTGGCAAAATGCTGTGGTGACAGTTAAGGGGAAAAACCCAGCCTTTTCTTTGTAAATTTGTTCTTCCTTATGCGTTGGGAGGGCAAGGTGCCTTGTATGGTGAAGCTGGAAAACCTCGGGAGATGAGGATTATCTGGGCAAAACATAATCCCTCCTCAGGTATTAGGTGGAGACTTGTGCAGTGCTGTCACGGGGGGAAGGGAAGGGATGGGTTAATCGGTTGTTGGGAGCAGAGTAAATCTGGGTGGAAGTAGAGAATCAGACTGGGTGGGCTTGGACTGGCAGGAAGGGTTGGGAGTTTGGAGGCTGAGACTGGGTGGGACAGGAGCAAGGTCTCGAGTACAAGAGAAGGGAGTGGAAAAGGGAGAAGAGAAAATGAAAATCATGGGGTAGAAAGAAGTGCAGTTGGAGTAAAGTAGCTGGCAAGTTTCTCTCTGTGTTGAACCCCTGAATTCTTCAGAACGTGGGATTTTCTAGCACTTCCAGTATCCTTGATTGTGATTATTCCTCTGTGATGCTGGTACATGCAGAGGATAACCCAACCCAACATTACTGAAAATATTTTTGTGAGCTTCAGGGGTCAGAGACCCATGTGGGGATCCAAATGTCCCAGCAGTGAGAGCATGAACGTATGGCCTGGTGCAGTTACGGTCTTGCTTGGTGCACTTTATTAGATGCAAAGCAACTGCTGACGAAAGAACAGGATTTAGCTTGGAAACACTGGAATGTTGAAATGAAAACATTTAACACATGTCCATATGACCTTCATTTGTCATCCTTGTGCATGTTCGTGAGGGGTTGGTATACATTTATGCAATCGCTTTTTCCTGCAGGGCCGTTGTTCGGTGGGCAGGCTGGCTGGTGTGTCGTCATTTCATCAGCAGTTGCATAGTATTTTATTCTGGTACTTCTTCGGTATGCAACTCTGCCATTTTTCACTGTATATCATGAAGATCTGAAAAGAAATTACATTCCTTCATGGTTAATATTCAACAAACAGTCTATAATAAGATGTAATTACTTTGCAGTAATAGCTTTATTTATCACTTTTCCTAGGTGGCTGAAGCAGCTTGAATCCATGATCAGAGCAGATAGCTGATGGTTCCAGCTGCTTTGGCTGCATTTTGGATCCGTTGGAAACAGCCCTAGCTTCCATAGTATAGTGTCTGACACGTCGTCGGTTTGTCTTCCACGGTCGTCACGACTGTGGGTTGCAGATCGCTGACCGTGACAGCACTCAGCTAGCACATCCTTGCATGCTGACTTCGGTGAACAGAAGCCTGTGGAGTCTGGTGATCTAAAAGTCTTCTGGCCATGAAGTTCGTGTTGTTTGACCCATGGCGAAATACACTTGATACTACCCAGCCTCTGGTTATTGTTAGGCTAAGTTTAGCTCCTCAACCACTTGAGAAATAGAGTTTGTAGAACAAATTAAAAATAAAACAACAACAAACAAAAACCCAAAACATGTTCCGTTTTCCCTTCTCATGTTGGGCAAGGTCAAACACTTGTAGACCCCTGCCCTGTGCTGCAGGGAGGAGAGGGGGCTGCTTGCAGTTAACAATTTGGGAGTTAAGCCTCACTTGACAACTTTCTTGACTGAAAAGGATGGGGGAAAAAAGTACACTTGCGCTGTGACTAAATCTGGGATACAATTAATTCTTCTATGCAGTTCTGTGTGTTAATTGCTGTCATTGTGTGAACTGATGGCTTAAGCAAAAATAGAAGATTTTATAACTGATGTGTTGCTTACAATGCATAGTCTTAGCTTAAAGTGCCAGCCTGCAGTGGCTTTTTGAATCTCTTCTGCGCTGTCAATCTCTGCGAATCATCTTTATGTAAATGAAAAATATATTGAAGAGAACAAACCTGGGAAGTGTGGTTTGCACTGTGGTTCAGAAGCTATAGGCTGGTAGTGTCAGAGTGGAGCTGAGCATTTCTGGATAGACGCAGTTAGATCTCCTTCCACGTACCCTCAGCTCTTTCTCTCCTTCCCTGGTATGTGTCACTCCATTAAAGATCCCCAGTGCCATACCCAGCTCCTGCTGTATCAGTCGCTGGTATACTGGGCCACCAGCTAAGCAGGCTGCAGGGATTGCCGTGGAGCTGTGGGACAAGGCAGTCGGCCCGTTCGGCAGCCGGTGGCTCGCTGTGAGATGAAGTGAGCATCTGCCACGGGTGCTTCACCCCGTTGGAGGGGAGCTGGGTCTGAAGACAGAGCTTCGCCCACCTGTGAAAGGTGTTTGGTATCGCCTGGTGTGCTCTAACCGTGCTCTGAGGAGGGACGAGCCAGGCAGGCAGGGCGACGTCAGACAGGTCTGTCCTTGAAGAAAGGCGTGAAGGTGTCCATCTCAACGGCATCCTGGGGTAAAATTATCAGGGGCTGTTTCTCGCAGGGCTCAGCCCCTTCAGCAGCTTTGACCTCGGGCAGAGCTGATGTAGCTTGTCTTCGGTGTGGGGTTTTTCCCTTGTTGGCTGACGTGCATCCCGTGTGTCTGTTAGCACAGCAGCCCATAAGCAGCCGTGCTTTTCAGACGGTGAAGATAAAACCCCCAGGCAGGTCTCTCCTCGGCTTGCTGCTTGCCCGGTTGCAGTGCTTGCCTGTGAGAGTGCACCAGGAGCCTGGAGAAGTACCCTGTGAGTTGGGAGCCCGAAGTCTTACCTCCACGCCGTTGCCCGAGGCGCTGGGAACAGCCTGCTGGCTTTTTTGGCACTTTGTTTAAACTTCTGAGCTGCTACTTTGGGCACTGTCTCTGAATAGCTGAATTTATTTTTCTGCGTGTTCAGTCGCTTAGCAACAGAGAAGAGGAAAAATAGTGAACACAGCTAATTTGCTTGTATTACTGATAAGTTAGCATCTCTTTGGTAGAAAAATGTATTTTTAAGAAGACTGATGAGCTGTAATCCTGGCTTTGGCCAGGCAGAATGTTAAATACACAGTGTTGGTGGACTGGGTAGAGAACCTGACGCCCCGAGGGGTTTACTGTTACCTGGAGCTGTGCTTTGAATGTCTGTGCTTGCGCCTGCTGTTTTTTGGGGGTATTTTATGCTGCTGCTACTTTATTAGGGGAGTTTCTCCAATTCTTTGTGCCTCCTTTTCCCTAGTGATAGAAGGGATTTGATTTAAAAACTAAACAAACAACAACAAAAACCAAAGACCCCAACCTGGTGTTAAGTGTGTGAAGTAGAGTACCTGCTTAAGCAGAAGATTGAAGAGTTGTGTGTGAGATGGGTCTGTTTGCCTGGGAAAGCTTAGGAACAGGTTACTGTTTTAGTATGGTAGTATTTTTGACTGGGACAAGTTACAAATTTTCTGGTCTTGCATCAGATGTTTGGCAGCAGCAGTTAATTTTTATCATTCATGGGGCAACATTCCTGTTGCTCAAAAAAGCATTTGTCTGATCAAGAGCTGTTTGGAATTTGTTTATAAACCCTTCCTTGCTGCTGGAATATTTGGACTATGCTGGCAGCAAAAATCCAGGTAATTACAAATGATTGAAGCCATCTCTCTCTTTATTTCATCTGTTTTTATAGATTGCCTGTTCAAACTATGTCCCATGAACCGGTACTCTGCTCAGAAGCAGTTCTGGAAAGCAGCAAAACCAGGAGCTAACAGCACAACAGATGCCGTGCTACTCAATAAACTGCATGTGAGTATTCATGTTTAGGCTGCTGATAATCATCAACGCTCTCATCCTTACTACCTCAAATATTTCCAATCCAGTTAACCCAGAGAAACCAAGAAAATATATAGAAATCTGTGTACGAGACTCCTTTTGAGACACTGGCTGAGACCCAGCTCTTCAAACATCCTCTGATTTATGACAACGTGCTGTTCGAGCTCTGTGTGTCCCAGTATCGGGGTGTATGATGCTGGGGTAGAGTCACGGTAGCCATTTAAGCTTTTGTCATTAACCTGTGTTAACCTGTAGTACTGCTCTACATGGGCATTTTGGGTGGTAACAGCGCAAAAATGGGACCCTTCAAACCGCACCATGCAGAGCAGAGGGTTCTCGGGCGTTGGATGTCGACGTGGGAGGTCACAGATGAGAGCCGTGCTGGTCGATGCCGTCTGAGCTACCGGTCTGATAAAGCTATTGGGATTCCTCAAACAAGCATAGCTGCTGTTGATACATGTAACGGTTGATGGGTAATTATGAGTAATTATGAGGCCAGACAGCCTCTCCTTCCTTATTAGCTCACAGTATTTAATATTTTCTGGGTAAAATGTTGACATTCAGCAGTTGAAAACCCAGTAAGGCAATTGATTGCTGTTTTTAGAACTCCTGTATAAAAAAAAGCCAACTTAACTTAAATACCATCTGTTGACTTTAGAGTTAAATAAACTCCATGTTTATGTTAAAATTACATAGCTAGAGTACTTGATGTCAAAATTACAGTTCTAAATATTTTTAGTTTCTTTAAGCCTATATTAAGCTCATTGTAGATCGAAATACGAAATGGCCCTGTAGGAGAGTGTCATTTGCTGATTGCCATATGGCTGCCTTGCTCCTGCATTTCACAAAGGCTGGCTGTTTGACTCCTTTTGCTGCTGAAAACATCATTTTATAACCTAGAAGTATTAAGCTGGCAAGGAGAATGTTTTGATGCTGGCTGTAGCACAAAGGTCCCTCACTTGTGCTGCATTTCTCCTGCCCCTTTAATGATGATGAGAGAAGTAGACCATGCCAGCAAGCTTTGAGTAGCGAGGGATGCTGGGTTTGATTTGTCTGGTGTAGAAGGGAAGGGAAGAGTTTATGCTGCAGGTTATGTGTGTGCCAGTTCGTGGCTTTTAAGAGAAAGTGTGGTCTAAATACTGCATCATGTAGAAGAAAAATACTGTTAATTGCCCTGGATCACAATGCCATTTAAAGTTGTGTTCTCTTTCCTCGGTACATGCTGGTTCAGGTGTTTGGGACCTGTTGCTATTCGTCTGACACTTTACTGTTTTGTGCCGGGGTCCTGGTAAAAATACAAGATTAGATATTTCCAGTATTTAGCTCCAGCAGAGTGATGTTTGCGCAGAAATGTACCGCCACGCGCGAACTGCTCGCTGGCTTTGGTGAAAGGCTTTAAGTACTTTACAGTTTTATTGGAGATTATTTAATATGCATCACTTTGAGATGAAAGCTCACCCTTTGTGTAGCATCTGGGATGTTGTGCTGGGGGGGTTGTGCCCGGAAACATGCGTACAGTTGTTAGCTCTGCCTGGGATTAGATTTCTTTATCAGCGCATATAATTTCTAACGGAATTGGTGATGCAAGATGTATTCATCATCACTTGCCTTTTTTGGCTTCTGTTTGTCTGCTGGTGGAATTTATTGTCTGCCGTGGAGCGCTCAATGCTGAGGTCAGGTTATTTTAAGTTAATGCCATTTAAGGGATTTAAAATCTGGGACACTTGTCTTTCTTTGGTATCAAGAATCAGTGCTGGTTGAGAAGCTGACATCTAGCGGCCAGAGAAAATGGTTCCTTCTTCTCGGGTGGGTTCGTGTGTACTTTTGAAATGCATCCGGTCTTAATCATATTTTCACAGAATACTCTATTTTCTTCATTTATAATAAATGTGGCACCCAATCCAGTGCAGACAGAGAAGTCCTTTATTCTGTGATTGCTGTTGATGGCTGAGAGGGCCCTAGTGTCTTGGAGAAATCCTTTCCCGATAGAATACTTTGAAATCAAGCCAAAAAAAAGTTATTTCAATAATAAAGAGAATATTATGCTGCATTGTATTTCTGAATATATTTTAGAGTTTGAATGAGCAGCTGTATTCCAGGTTCTTCTGGAGCAAGAACCAGCTGTCATACCTAGCACAACTTCTAAAAATAGCACATTTTGTGAAAGCTGGAGATGATGAAATTTTCTGACAGTGTACAGATAGCTCTTCCTTTGCAGTAGCGAAGCTTTGTCCCTCTTGTTACTACTTTACCTTACCACAGTTAGGAACTGTGGGCACGTTCTTCTCCTCCAGGAGTAAACTGGACCTACCATAGTCCTTGAGATCTGAGAACCAAACCATAAACATTGATGCTTAGCCTTCAAAAAGTCTAGCTTCAAATTACTCTCTACTACCGGGTATCAGTTAAAGCAAATACAGATTTATTTTTTGTTTTAATGAAAAAATCGGCTTCCATGTAAAGTAAGAGAATTTATTTACCAAATGGTTTAAAAGCAGCCTGTGCAAAATAGCTCACTTCTTTTAAAACAAAACAGAGCACAAGAGACTAGCTATAAATGAAGTTATTAAACAGAACAATGTATCCCTATGATCATTCAATTTTGCAAGGGCTCTCCCTTTGATTACCATGTTCGTGTGATGCAGAAATGCCCGGCTGCATTTTGACAGCCGGTCTGTGATGCAGCACAGAGCGTCCTTCAGCCCCGTGAAGTAGGAGCTCTGCGGGGCGGCGAAGCTGGGAGCTCACCTATCGAGAGCTGCCACGGGCATTTGTAACCATCTTCTGAATAACCCTGCTGCGTGGTGAAGGTGATGAGAGCCGTCGTTAAAAGGCAGGCTGTAGAACAGTTGGAGCCTCTATCAGTAAAAGTAAAATAAAGACACAAAGGTGCCGTCCTTTCCTTTCAGTTTCTATGGAAGTCAGTAGAAAGTATAGATTTCCTGGCTGGAGTTGTTACCCATCCCTTTTCACCTTCACTGCATAGGAGTGGTGTTGTCTTCTCATGGCTTGTCTTCTGTCTTGTCTGAGCTTTTCAGCTCATGTTTTATTCCAAAATTTTGACAAATTTTACCCAAAGGACGGGTTGCTTAAATGGTGTGTGTCTATCTTCCTAAACAACTGAACAAGGGAATTGGAAATTACGCTGATGGAAGTTGGAGAGAGGAAATTACGCTGTTTCAGATGCTCGTTGTTTTTCTGCTTCTTTGAAATACTCTTAAAGAACCTCAGGTGTTTGGTCACTTTTTTTTTTTATAAAACAGCCAGCAATTGAATTGTTCTCCTTTAATTTCAGCATGCGGCAGATTTGGAGAAGAAACAGAACGAAACGGAGAACAGAAAGCTGCTGGGAACAGTCATCCAGTACGGCAATGTTATCCAGGTAGGCTGCGAGCGTCTTTGCAAGCTGTGCCGGAGTTTGCTCCATGTGGCTTTCAATTTCTGGAACTCGGGGACGAGAGTCTGTAGTTGTGCAGGGTATGGCAGTGTCCTGAGATAGGATCCTGCGAAGCAAGAACTGGGCATAGAGCTGTGACGGAGTCACTTTTTTTATTGTGGGTTAATTGTGCGCCTTTTTTATTTGTTGAGGTCACCATGTGATTGCTTTCTTCAGAAATATTTCTTAGAGCCCTCGTTGGAGTTGGCCATTTGGAAGGTGGCACAGGCACCGTGCAGTGCCCAGTATGGTGTCTGGCAATCAAGTGTTGACATGTCAAATAGTGACCTGACACAGAGAAAGAAGATCAAGACAGACAAAGAATTGCAGTCCATTGAAGCAAAAGATATGGTAGATCCCCGGCGGGGGGGGGACATCAAAACCGATAAAAATGGAAAGTAGAGTAATTGCATAATTAAAAAAGGTTGTTCTTTAATAAATGGGGAACATAATGTGCAGCTGATGCGGGTCCACTCTGGACCCAAAGCAGAGTTGCTGCCACTGGATAGAGTGCCTCAGCACCTCAGAAGAAGGTGGGAGAGTTACCTAAGCATTTAGGTACAAAGGCTGTGAAGATGGTGAGGGGACTGGAGCATCTCTCCTATGTGGAAAGGCTGAGGGAGCTGGGCTTGTTCAGCCTGGAGAAGAGAAGGCTGAGAGAGGACTTTAGAAATGCTTATAAATATCTTCAGGGTGGGTGTCAGGAGGACGGGGCCAGACTCTTTCCAGTGGTGCTCAGCGACAGGACAAGGGGCAACGGGCACAAACTGAAGCAGAGGAAGCTCCAGCTGAACCCGAGGAAGAACTTCTTCCCTCTGAGGGTGACGGAGCCCTGGCCCAGGCTGCCCAGGGAGGTTGTGGAGTCTCCTTCTCTGGAGATATTCCAGCCCCGCCTGGACGTGGTGCTGTGCAGCCTGCTGTGGGTGACCCTGCTTGGGCAGGGGGTTGGGCTGGGTGATGCCCAGAGGTCACTTCCAAGCCCCACCACTCTGTGAGTCTGTGCCTTAGATTCAGAAATGCCTCTACCAATGTGTTCTGTTCTGCTGCCTCAGTACCGGCCCACAGAGGCGGTGGCCAGGAGTGCAGGCAGACTGGGTGCTCTTGTTGTGAGGAGTTGGGTGGCCGCCCTTCGAAGCAGCTGCAGGGTGGGGAGCGACCTGGTGGAGGTGGGGCAGGGAAGTGCCTGCCTTGCTTCAATTCAGTGCACGATTGGCCTGTCTGTTTGAGGCAAAAAAAATCTGCTTTTAATGACGAAAGAAAAATAATAATATCCGTTTTTGATTGGACTACAAACAACGCTAAGAGCAGTGAGAGATTTTTGCCCGTTTTCCCATAATTCCCTTATGTTCTGTGAGTATTTACGGCGGTCAAAAGGCATCCAAAAGGGGCTTTCTGTATAAAAGCACTTGTCTGCTGAATTTACAGGAAACTCAGCAGGGCTTGGTTGGGGCTGGGATGCATACGGACGCTGGCGGTGCGCAGCCTGTGCAGCGGAGCGTTGGTGAATGGGACTTTGGGAGGAGAGCCTTCAGAGGAGGAGGCACGGTTTCTGCTGAATGGGACAGAACAAAGCCAGACAGGAGCAGCTTTGCTCCTCACCACCCCTTCTTAGCAGGGAAAGCCGCTTCGTCCCCAGCATTCTCCAACTCACAGAATAGTAGGGGTTGGAAGGGACCTCTGTGGGTCACCCAGTCCAACCCCCCTGCCGAAGCAGGGTCACCCAGAGCAGGCTGCACAGGACCTTGTCCAGGTGGGTCTTGAATATCTCCAGAGAAGGAGACTCCACAACCTCCCTGGGCAGCCTGGGCCAGTGCTCCGTCACCCAAACTCTTGCTCCTGTGGTTTTGGGCAGACTGTCGTGAAGTGACAGGGGCTTTTCAACGTGTTTGTCCTTTGCTGGAGAGGGGATGGTAGGTTTAGCTGAAGGTGTTTTGTGCTGTAGGACTGTATATGTACTGAAAGAAGTGTAAGTGAAATTGTGCCCGAGTTCATCGCTATTTTTATGTAATTTCATTTTTATTTTAACTCCTGTGTAGTATTGTGGTTATCATTGTTATTTACTGAGGGGAGGAGAAATGAGCATTCTTAGAACTGAACTCTAATTCTTATTCTAGCTGCTTCACTTAAAAAGTAACAAATACTTAACAGTAAATAAGAGGCTTCCAGCTCTACTGGAGAAGAATGCTATGAGGGTGACCTTGGATGAAGCTGGAAATGAAGGTTCCTGGTTCTACATACAGCCCTTCTACAAGCTGCGTTCCATTGGAGACAGCGTAAGTGCTCGGGGGAGTATCTGCACTACGGCGTCGTGCGCAGCTCGGCGAAGCCCCTCTCAGGAGGCCGGTCTTGCAATTAGTGGAACGCGCAGATCTGTTAGTGCGCGATGATGCAGGAACAACCTTTTTCCTGTGCTGTCATGAGGGGGAGGAGAATTGCTATGGTAACTCGTATTTTGGAAACATGGAAAGATTTAACGTTGGAGGGAATAAGGGACCTAATTACACTGGCTTTTCACAATTCCTGTCCAATTCAAAATGGTAGGAAATGTGGAGTTCCTTCGGTAGATTTGGAATAAATAATTAATATCTTGGTTTTCAATGTTGTCAGTTTGGAATTAAAATTCATCATCATCTTGTGTATGAGGAATGAGGCAATAATGAGGTTAAATGGTCTGGTTCATGGGAAATCTGGAATATAATTGGTTCTGAGTTAAATGGGTTACCATTTTAGTCTCTTAATCTCTTTTTTACAAAATCTGAGTCACCTGGATATGCTATCTGCCTAAAACCAGGAGGTAATGAGCTTCACTGTGCTCTGTGGTATAGTGCAGGTATACATCTGGCACCTAAACACAGCAGACTTTGTCGGGTAGGAGTAATTTATCCTGTAGACTAGCCCCATATGTTCTGACGTGTTCCTTTTCTACAGGCACACACACACAGTAAAGCCAAAGCACAGGGCAGCGCAGTCCTAGTGGCCACTAAGCGCTTTTAAATCACGCCGGTTCTCAGACCCTTTATCACTAAGAATAGTGCTTTTCAATACAGAAAAGGCTTTGGGGTTTTAAGTAAGACTTTGCCCTAGAAGAAGGGAAGAACAGGAGCTTTACTGTCCATAATAAAGTGCGTTTGTCCTGAGTCATGTGCTGGGCTGGTCAAGAATCTGATTTTACAAATGAAAGTGCATCTTGGAGGAGGAGGATTTTTGGCTGACCTTTTGCTCTAGGAATTATTTGTTAAATGTTAACCAATGAAACAACTTCATGGAAAACAGCAGATAGGTTAGTTACCAGAACGCAGGCTGTGTTTCTCTGGCAAGCCTCTCAGTGCAGTAGTGTAGGGCTTTCTTTTTCTGCCTGAAAGACTGGGGTATGGTGAGCTGAATTCTGAAGCAAGCAGAATGCAAGTTTTCATACTCAGACTGGCATCTCTCCAAACTGCAAGAAGGTGATTTCCTCCCATCGCTCCCGTTAAAAAAAGAAAGAAAAAGAGCTTTCTCAGGGTGCATATTTCTGTCTGATGCTGCGCTTATCTACAGGTTGTCATTGGAGACAAAGTAGTCCTGAATCCCGTCAACGCTGGGCAGCCTCTCCACGCCAGCAGTCATCAGCTGGTTGATAACCCGGGGTGCAATGAGGTAAGGGCGGGTCGACACCGCTGGAGCAGCCTTAAAACCCTCCCTGTCTTTTGACCAACCTGCTTGGACTTGTTTTGTGAGGATCAGCAAGGTGGTCGGTACCTGTGGCGTTGTTTAGGAATGGTTACCTTGTTTATCGGCAATGTGTTAAGTTGCTTTACTAAGACTTTCCTCATATCTGTTGGGTGCTGGACAGAGGGTTGAGTCTGATCTCTTTTGCTTGACTGCCTAAAAGTAAGATTTTTCTTCAAAATCAGAAGTGGTGGTACAGTGATGTGTAGCAAGTGACTCCCTAGCAAGTCAGCTCTGTAGTTACTTGTTCTGGAGTAAGTACAGGCAAGACTTTCCTTCTCTAGAGTAATGCAGCAGGGACTGCAGTATTCTGCTGAAAATTGTCTAGAAAAAGGCAGTAGTTCATGGCAGTATCTTGTGTGGGCACAAGGCAGTGGGACTGATGGTTTTAGTTCTCCTTTTAGGTCAACTCTGTGAATTGCAATACAAGCTGGAAAATAGTCCTCTTCATGAAATGGAGCGATAACAAAGATGATATTCTCAAAGGGGTAAGACTCCAAACTCTGCTCGCTGGTAACTCGTTCGCTGCTGGGTGGCTTCTGCGTTGATGGTGCTGTCTGGGCTTTGGCAGGGGGATGTGGTGCGGCTGTTCCATGCGGAACAGGAGAAGTTTCTGACGTGCGATGAGCACAGGAAGAAGCAGCATGTCTTCCTGAGAACGACGGGGAGGCAGTCGGCCACGTCTGCAACCAGTTCGAAAGCCCTGTGGGAAGTGGAGGTAAGAATTGTACCCCAGGCTGGGGGTGGCTTTGTAGGAACAATTACTGTTTCTGTTGAAAAACAGAGTATCTGGATTTCTTTTATTAGGTAAAAGTCTTCCTGCTCTTAGAAGTTTAATCTTAAAATTTCTTTACTTACTGTGCTTTCTGTGCAAAATCAAAAAACAGAGTTCTGATCTTTAATGGTGCAGCAGATAGCTCTTAAATTCGGGTTCGTGACAATTCGGAACAACGGGACAGAGAAGCATCTAAGAAGTCATTCTCTTACCAGTCACTAAAATTTAACACCAGCTAACAATTTCAACTGTCCTGCTGAGTGTACCGAACACTCTGTTTTTGGTGTGGAATAATGTGATTATGCATATCCTCATTTCACAGGAGGTTGCAACCCTTTGCTAGTCTCTGTGCGTTGCTTGTCTGGACTGGTCTTTTGGTTTTTTTTTCTTGGCTTTTAAATAGAGTGACTAACACCTTGGCCATCACTGGCTTCTTAAAATATCCTCAATCGATTGGTATTATTAGAGTTGGTTTATGATTTTAAATGTTTGCCATGCAAACTACGTGTGAGGATCATGAGTATAAGTGTAACGGTGGGTAGGTGTTTTCATATTCTTTTTCCAGAAGTGGCTGCTTTGATATATAGCTTCTCCCATATTTGAATCGAAAGCCTACTTCCAATTAACATTACTTGGCGTGTTACAACACGTCAGTAGCTGCTGCGGTAACTCTCTGTGTGTGTGCAGTTACCGGTGGTGGAGGCGAGGCAGAGGTGAGGTAGTGCTTCCCTGAAAGGCTCAGGGCAGCTGTGCCGGGTTTTCCCGAAGGAAGCCGCTGTGCCCACAGAGCAGCCGACACGAAGCAGCAGATCTTCTGATGCTGGAGGCTCTGCTGGCCTCAGCAGAAGTTAGAGAGTAAATATGACGGTCTTCATATTGTTTTGTACAGCACCGTTGCATATGAAATATTTCCAGGTGTCTTCCCTCATCCCCTTCAAGAATGTTGAAACTTAGTTATACCAGGAAGGTAGAGGATTTGTTGCATTTCCTCAGGAAGTTTGTTTCAAGACCAAGCAACACGTGCACACCAAGAGCACCTTCTGTAATTACTTCTCTGCCAGCTTGCACCGTAATCTCCCTGCCATCATTCAGAAATTGTTGAACTGAACTAACCGTAGCCAGCTCAAAGCATTTACTGGTCGGTGTTGTTGACCTGTGAAAGGTTGTTTCATCTTTTCTGGAGCTCCTTGTTGTGTTTTAAATGCCGTGTTTGAAAGGGAGGCCGCTGGCGTAGGGCGTAAGTGTGGTTTCCCTTTCCTCGCAGGTGGTGCAGCACGATCCTTGCCGCGGTGGCGCGGGGTACTGGAACAGCCTTTTCAGGTTCAAACACCTCGCTACTGGACACTACCTGGCAGCAGAGGTAGGTGTTGGGGCTTGCTTAGGAGCTCTGCCTTTTCTTCCACGGTGTTTCCTTCCTTTTACACCTTCTGAAAATCTTTCATTTCCTGCCCTAAAATTTGACACAGGGGAGGGGAGGAGAGTGGTGTTTGGGTCCTTAGCACAGCAGTAGGTGGCTAAACATAGAAAACAAGGTGAAAGAGGCTTGAAGGAATACCACAGTGCGGGAGTAGTCTTGAGCTTATTTCACTTTTTTGTATGAATTCTAGGGGCAAGAACTCTTCTCTTGCAAAGAATAGACACTAAATAGTATCCTGTCATGTGGGCAGTAGAATCAGGATGGATTCATTCATTGATGAATAAATTGTAAATGGCTGAGAGCCTTTGGGGGAAAATGAATTCCACTGTTGTTAGTTTCTCTTGAATGACCGATTTCCGAGCAGAATTGTAGAACTGAATGTAAGATGAAAATGCAGTTAGACTTCAGACCAGTCTTCTAAGAACTGCAGGTAATGCTTAGCGGTCCAAGCACAAAATAAATTAGTCTCTTTCTCCATAGTGGACATCTTTCCCCCATTGAAATAAGATTACAAGATCTTTTGTTTAAAACAAAAAAGAAAAAAAAAAGTCTAAGGGTTATAATTTTGTAAGTTTTGCTGCTTAACAGTTGTAAATATTTGTTAGAACTACTTGTATTTACTGGAAAGCATGGATATATCTCCATGCCAGTACAGAAACCTCTGTAAGTGAAAGCTGTCCTGGATGTAAGAGTGTGTAGCAGGGCAGAATGGCTGTCTCAGCCCACAGTATTGACCCGAGAGCTGCAGTGGGAGAAGTCCAGATTAAATATCCCATTTTATATTCTTCTGATAAGCAGATTGGAAAAAACGCAGCATTTGGTCACATGCACACTTGCAAATCCTTTTCAGTAGTGATCCAGTGTAGAGCGTTTCCAGTAAATCTTGGGTTTGCTAATCAGCCCAAATAAAATCATGGTCTTACATCATGCAGTAATATACCAGGGGAGACTGCTCTCCTGATCCACAGTTAGAACAGTGTTTGTTCTAAAAGATTTCTGCCAAGCCAGTAATTCCTGGTTGGAAATTCCACTTGGGATTTAAAAAATACAAACCCTGAGACTTGGTAACTCTCTACCCATCTTGCTCCTTTGGTGATTACCCCGAACAAGATGAACCTCTCTGCATGTTTGCAGGTTACCTTGCTGCTGAACTGACGGACAGACAGATGCCCGACTAGCCGTGCGTCGGTGTGCGCGGCGTGTCTGTTCTGCATGCCTGGTAGCGCTGTAGCAGAGTGTGTTTTCCACAAAAGAAGTTTAGACCGCGCCGAGGTTGTTTCCCGCTTCCAGCTCTGTTAGAGTTTTGACGTGCCTGTGATTCTGTTTCATCAGGTAAACCCTGACTATGAGGAAGATGACCTGGAGTGTCAATCCTCAGTAAGTATAGGCAAGAGTATGATCTTGCCGCTGATTGAGGAGGGCTTGACACAGGCCCGGGTATTTACCTGGCCGCTGCGTTAAATGGTCCAGGCTTTGTTGCTAGTGAAGAAACTAAAAAACTGAGAAAGATCTGAAGGCTTTTAAGGCCTATCCATTTATCTGTTTTAGGCTTTAGTAAAGAGCAATGCACTTGGAGCTGAACTTATACATTACCTGGACCCCCTTGCCTCCCCCCTTTGTAGCAGCTCTGTTTCTGTCTTCCTGTTTCTCAAACCTTTGCTTCCTCGAAGCACTTGCTTGCATAGGTCTGAGGAGCAAGTTGCTCCAGGTGACACCGGATGGCAAGCGTCCCTAACGGGGTGTTCACAGAGTGCTGTGCCAGTCAGTCGCCTGACCTCCATGTTTAAGGGATGCGTTCCATCTCTCATGTTAGCTTGTCACAGGAAAGCCAGGGTAAAGGGTCTAGGGAGCAAGAATGGCGGGGTGAGAATGATTTCCGTGCCATTCTTCTGATTTTCCTGTGAAAGCAAGTCTGTGGTGTTTTCAGTAAATGTTGTTGTGTCAAAGATTGTGTGCTGGTGCTTTGTACTAAGAGAAGCTTCTCTTGGTGTCACAGGGAAACAGTGTTGCTTCAGTAGTTGAAAAAAAATAAAACTGGAACAGCACTTTCCTTTGTGGCTCACATTTTTGTAGTTGGATTTAATGTCGGCTTATGCAGCTTTCTTGGTCACTTATCCTGTATTATGGAAGATTTGCTCCATTTGGATATGAAAAAGAACCACTCCTCCGATTTTTAAAAATTCAGTGCTTTGAAATGCTGTGAGGTGGAGTTTTCCTCCTAAAAGGATTTGTCATTGCAGCCTGGCCATTAAAATGCTTATCCTTGCCCCCAGATACTGCACTGTTATCCTGATTAGTTCTTGGTGGTATTTGGCAGCAAACACTGATCTTCTGACAGCTTGACTTCAGTAAACATACTGGAAAAATGAAAAAATGAACAAAAAAATACCCCACCACACACAAAGCTATTGTTGGGGGAGAGAGGGATGCAACATTGAACTATTTTGTTAGATTAACTTTTGGAAGGTTAATCAGTGTCTTTTACGTAGCTATCCATCCTACTGGCGTTCCGCTGATGTCCCCATCTGATCAGCAGCGCAGTCGTGACGATAACGCGCTGGCTTCGGAGCTGTGCTGGTTCTCCCCTGCTCGGTCTCCTTACCACTAGGTGGCAAAAATGGACCATAAAGAGTAGGAGCAGGAGCACATAGCTCATTTCTGACAGAGGATCGCTGCATCGTTTAACATTGGCTGCTGACAGGGTGGTGTAGGCTGCTTTATCCAGCTTTATCCAACTGTGAGCCGTCTGCAGGATGGCAGGTTTCTCAGCGCAGCTCTGTGGCTGCTTGCCGTTTTCTCCTTACACCTCGGTGAGCTGTACAAGGATGGGCTTTAAAGGGGCATGGCCGAGATGCCAGCTGGTACCCCTGGAACGTGAAAGGGGACTGCTTTTGTCAGCTTTGGGCTTGAAGTTTTAGTTCTGCCCAGATTGCCCCGTTGCCTGCTTTCGGGTTTACTGCTCGTTTTCGGCTTTGCCACAGTGTCAGTAACTGACCAGTTGTCTTCCAAAGTACAAATTGTGAATACAGAGCAGCTGCCTTGCCGTGGGGATGGAGGAGGCAGCTGAAACTTGGAGAATTCATTCCAAGTGAGCGAGTTTCTCCTGGTGTAAAGCCTCCAGATGGACTCTACTCAGTGTACGGTTGCTCCTTCTCTTGAAGGCACACTCCCAATGTGTATTTCTGTTCCATACAGCTAGCTGTCTGTTCCCTTGTGCAAATCAGACTTTGAATGTCGCTGCTTGGCAGCCAAGTTCATTGACTACAAATGTGCTACTTGCAGAGTATGCTGAGGCGCAAGCGATGTTAGATACCTGTTCTGTGTGTTTGAGGATTGCCTTGCCTGATGCCAGGACTTTGAAAGACAGGTACTTGAGTGCTGATCGCTTTGGGTGCCTGCCTTCTGCTGGTGCCAGGATCACAGAGGAGCTGATAAATTGGTGGCTTGATCACTTTGAAAATTACATCTAGGGTTTAGGTGTGATGGGCAGCTGGTCCTGTGTTGTGTCAGACAGCACCTTTTTATCGACGAGTGATAACCAGTAGTTCCCTAGGAAAGGTTTTAGAGAAAGTTGTTGTGCCTTTTTCCTAGTTTATCTTTATTTTTTTCCTACCCTTGTGTCCTCTCATCTGAAAATCCACGATTTTACTCAGTTGATGTTAGTATCTTTACTTTGTTAAAGGAGGCTGGTAATTTGCTAGCACCTTGGAAATAAAGATACTTCTGATCCCATGTCCTTTGTAGCGTGTCATTGTGTTCGAGTGCATCGTAAGCTGACGTGTGACCAGCAAGACAGCTGACCTCTGGATTAGCTGGTGTGTCATTTGTCTGTGATTGATAGGTGCAAGTCCTGTTTTTCTGCTGAAGTTGATTATTTCCCAGCGAGATCGTTGGTACGTAGTGTTGGTGGATTTTGTAGTTGCAGCTCACATAATTACTTTGTTAGAATGATAGCTGTGGTACATCGAATACATTTCAAAAGCCAGTAGTGTCGGGGTGGGGAGCTTGGTGGGTTTGGGTCATCTGAAACGAGTCAGAGTTCCAGTGCGCTGTGGGGTGGATGGCCGGGGGATTCCGAGTCTCTTCTGGCACTGTCTGCAGGATATAACCTCTGTGATGTAGGACTTACTGTCTTTGTGATTCAGAAATAATCAGAAGTTGTTAACACTAGGGAAGGTGAAGAAATGGTTTGAGAGATAAGCGACTTGTCAGATTTACTGGTGTCCTAAAGCCCCGCTGTCTTAGCTGGTACTTGGAGTGCTTCAGAGTGATGCCTGAAAATTACAGGACACATCTATTTAACACTAGGCAGGTGGGTCTGGAGGGCTTGGTCTGACTGATGGGACTTCTTCCGCAGCTGGACCCTGAGCAGGATGCCTCCAGAAGAGGCTTGCACAGTGCTCAGGAGAAGATGGCGTACTCTCTGGTGTCTGTGCCTGAAGGAAACGATATCTCCTCCATATTTGAGTTGGACCCCACCACCTTGCGAGGAGGAGACAGCCTTGTCCCCAGGTACAGCTAAACATACTGTTAGAACTGACTGTCTGCTTTGGACTTGGATTTTTTTATTATTATTCGTTCATTTTAAGGTAAAGCTGTCTCCCACTTTTTTTTTTACATTCTTTGGCATTAAGATCCTTCCTCAAATTAATAAAGAAGTACTTAGCAAGTGCCTGAAGATTCACTTTAGTACTTTACAATTGAGTTATAAGTAACAGAATCCCATTTTAGAGATGGGAAAATCGAAATTAGGTGACTTTCTTGCCAGTGAACAAACTGGGACTGAAAGCCTTGGGCGTCCTAGCAAGCCACTCCCATGACCTGTCTGTATTATGTTAGCTAGGATGTAACATCAAGTATTTAGCATTTCATTTGCTGTTGTTTACACGTCCTTTACTGTTCCTGTGGTACCTCTTGCTACTTAAAAGATGCTGTACCTTTCGAGGACACACAGCCTGCATTTTTGCTGTCTGTCCCCCCTGAGAAAGCACAGCATATTAGTTCCTTATCTAAGCAACTCTAAATCATCAGATACTCCTAAGGTAGCAGAAGTTAACACGGTCAGCGAAAGCAGCCGTCCTGGCTGCCTCTTCTGTCCTTTGGGCTGCCACGGTTGTGTGGGGAGAGGAGGTTGTGCTGCAGCTGAGAGGCTGTTTCTTCTCCTGGCCCGAGAGGCTCATCTGTCCGTGGCTTGGTATCTTTTATCAAAAGACTGGTACACGCAAAGCAGTGTCATTGCCAGAGCTACCGGAGAAAACTAAGTCTGGGAACTGCTGTCCCCATAGGACTTCTGTTAGAGAAAATTGTTGCACGCTAGTCTCGTGTTCTGGTATCTTAACGGACCTCTGATGCGTGTACAACATTGAGTAGCTATACAGAGTCAAAAAATTCTCAGTTTAGAAAATATAAAATAGATATCAGGGAGTTGTGGGCTGAAAAGTACAAGGTAAGGGAGGAGGCTGACAGCTCGGATGCGCTGTAGCGTGTGGAAATGTGAGGACTTGCAGAGGCTTAAGCTGTTACTGTGCCGCAGCTGGGCTACAGCAGCAAAACGTAGATGTAGTTCTGTTTTACAGCAGAATCTATTTCATTATACAAGAAGACTTCTTAAGGTGAACTTATAGAATAGAATAAGGAAAGAAGAGTCGTATTCCTGCTGTGGTATGCAGCACGGATAAAGATGACACTTTTTTTTTTTTCCTCTTGTTGCTGCCAACGTCTTGCAATTCGAACAATGCAAAGATTTCCCGTCTGGGAAACTGACTCATGCTTTGAAACATTTGACTTTTTCAGAAACTCTTATGTCAGACTTAGACACCTTTGCACTAACACCTGGGTTCACAGTACCAATATCCCTATTGATAAAGAAGAGGAGAAGCCAGTGATGCTCAAAGTAAGTCCTGTTGCTTTCTATAAGCACGTCCTTTGGTTCCTATACGTCTGTGCAAGTGTTGTTGGTAGGAGAAGCTCCAGTCCCTTGAGACTGCTGCGTTTGTCGAGCAGCGTGACAGCAATGAGTAGTGCCTCTGCAAAACGTCTTATGGGAAAGGTCAGGTTTTCACAGTAGTTTGCTGGTTACGCTGTTCAATTTCTGCTGTACGACAGTCATCACGAGGAGGATTTTTTCCGGTGTTTACAACAGCATTTTGCAGTCTCTCCTGACGTTTCTCTGGATGCAGGGACACCTTTGAGCTCACAGAGAGTGGTACTGTTCTCAAAGTTTGACTTCATCAGTAGCCTCGCGCAGTCTAAGCGGAGCGTGGCTTTGCTGCTGTTTTGTTATCACTGAGTGTGTGAATCACTGCTTTGTCTGCTGCCTCTTGGTTTGGTGATAAACTTCTCTGTGTTTCAGATTGGTACTTCTCCAGTGAAAGAGGACAAAGAAGCTTTTGCTATAGTACCAGTTTCCCCTGCAGAGGTTCGGGACTTGGATTTTGCAAACGATGCAAGTAAGGTTTTAGGTTCCATTGCTGGCAAGTTGGAAAAGGGAACAATAACCCAGAATGAAAGAAGGTGAGGAGGCAAGAATCTGGTTCAGATAATGTTGTTTCCTTTATGCAGTAACTGTTTCTTTGAGAATTTTATCTGTGTATGCTATCTTCAGGAGAGGGATTTTGTTTCCTACATGATTAGGTTTTTTTTTTTTAAATGAAGTTGATGGGTCTTATTGTTGACGTGCCCATAGTGGAGGTTCTCAAGCCCGTTCTGTCACACCCTCCCTGTTGCTCTGTGAAATGGGACCATGAGAACTGTTGTTGGGAACTCGGAGGAGTAATCCGCAGCATACCTTTCTTGATGGGCTTTGCGAATGGAGTGTGGGAATTTATAATCCGTCTTGTGAAGACTGAGCATGTGACTTCTCACAAATCCTCTGACAATATCCGTGAAAAGTGCGTGGCCACACAAAAAGAGCGCAGAGTCGGCTGTGTAAAACCAGGGCCTGTGTACTTCTGCAGCCAATGTCTTTTGCCTGGCCTTGGGAGACATTGTCACCTGATTTTTATTTCTTTTTTCTAGCGATTTAAAGAGCTGCCAGATAGAACTTGGCAGGCAGATAGTTGCCTGAGAGTGATATTGTTGTCTTACTGCTGCTATGGTTTAGCTTAGACAGTAAGGCTATAGCAAAAGGGAGCATTAGTTCCTAACTTGAAGTTCTGTCCAAACCGATGTGCTTTATCCCGCATCTGAGGCAGTCTCTAACTGATACTATTTTCTCGCTTAGCAGTTTGAAATCTATGTAAACTTACACTGACATTGGTCTTTCATCAGATAGAATTTGTGGTCTTGTATTAACCACTTCTGGCCCTTTTGTAGATCTGTTACCAAATTATTGGAGGATTTGGTCTACTTCGTTACGGGTGGAACTAATTCTGGACAAGACGTTCTTGAAGTGGTATTTTCTAAACCTAATAGAGAACGGCAAAAACTGATGAGAGAGCAGAATATTCTAAAGCAGGTAGGCTGCACTTGTCTCTAAACAACGCCTGCAAGAAGTGTTGTCAGAAAAGAGAACCTAATAATAGAGAACCTGGCCAGAGTATTGGGACCAAAAGATCCTTTGAGTTTCTGGCTTTCAGCAGGCTCTTGGAGGTGGACTGTAGGCGTGCCATTGCTAGAAGAAAAAAAATTACAGAATACAGGGTTGTATAAAGGTGACAACATTGTCTTCTGCCCAGGCTACTCTATGGCCGAGAAACAAACTTGGTAGCTGTAGGGGATTCTGATGTACCTTTTAGAAATTTAAAGACGCTGACACAGTGCTTTTACATTAATTTTAATCAGATGAAGGCATTGTCTCATGGGATTTAATCTGTTTTTTAATAAATCTGTAGATTTTCAAGTTGTTGCAAGCACCATTTACGGACAGCGGTGATGGCCCGATGTTGCGGTTGGAGGAGCTTGGAGACCAGCGCCATGCTCCCTTCAGGCACATCTGCCGGCTTTGCTACAGAGTGCTGCGGCACTCTCAGCAGGACTACAGAAAGAATCAGGTTTGAAATATGTCTGTAGCTCTCAGTGACGCTAACGTTGTTCCAGTGCTCAAAAAAACTAAAAGCTGCATCCCAGTAATGAAACCGTGCTATGCCGTGCTGTGATTCCGCAGTCAGCAAGAGAGTTTTGGATTGCTCAGTTTCACTCTGTCTGGCGTTTTTCATCAGAGACTGTATGCAGCGTAATTAGTACCAGGTCTAAGGGGAATTAAAGAAAACAACAGAACTGTTGTCAAATCCAGGAGAGTTACAAGACCTGCTTCACTCTGGGGTACTACAAGCTCCGTTGAAAAGTTGACCTGTGTATTAAGGCTGTTCATTTTTTCTTGCCATTTATTAGAAACAAACTCCTATCAGATAAGGATAAATACCTTGGTGGTGTCTAGCCTGGGAGGGAGGGAGGTGTTGACATTGTCTGTCACCATTTGTTGTCTGTCAAAAGAAGAACAATTTGAATATAATCCACTTTGTTTCTTGGGATGATGGTATTGACAAACATCTTGCTGTTTTCTGTTATTGAGCATTTTCTTAAATTCTGAGAATTAATGACACCACCTTCCTTCTTCCCGCTGTGTTTTGAAGGAATACATTGCGAAGCAGTTTGGCTTCATGCAGAAGCAAATTGGCTACGACGTCTTGGCTGAGGACACTATTACAGCACTGCTTCATAACAATCGCAAGCTCTTGGAGAAGCACATCACCGCTGCCGAGATTGACACTTTTGTTAGCCTCGTGAGGAAAAATAGGGAGCCCAGGTGAGATCAAAGTGTCGGAGTTTATGATTACCCTTTTCCTCTCAACCTTCTGAGAAAAGTCTGTACCTGCCAGCTTGCTAGTGAGGAAGCACAGCTAGTTCCCTGCTTTTTTGGCACTCACCAGAACTTCCCCCTCGGGCAGCAGTCTCGCTCTGCAGTGTTAAAATGGAGTTCTGAATGTTTTCTTTCTGAAATGTAGATTGCTTCAGTCTAGATCTCAACAAGGATTGATACCCTTCTGGCGTGCGTTTTCCAACAGGTTTTTGGATTACCTCTCCGATCTGTGCGTTTCCATGAACAAGTCTATTCCAGTGACACAGGAGCTGATTTGTAAAGCCGTGCTGAATCCAGCAAATGCAGACATTCTCATTGAAACCAAGTAAGTTGATGCCTTTAAAGATGCTTTTCCTAGTGTGAAACAGAAGGAAGGTGATGCCAAGCTGCGAGCACTGCTGGCACGTCTAGAGAAAGCAGTTCAATATGCGTGGGGTCCTCTTCCAATACACAGTAGACGGGTATTGATGACAGCAGACGTCTGCCATGTGCAGCCTCAGTCCTGCAGGCAGAGAAATCTTTCGGGTATCTCACGTTTGATCAAAGTAGACAGACTTTGCGGGAAGGTGTGCAGGGTCTGGTGGGCCAGATCCTCCTCTGGGCTTCGGGCTTTCCTCCGTGAGCTGTCTGAAGCAAGCGAGCCCGTCTTGGGTGCGTGCCCACTGAGCTCGGCGTGCAGCTGATGCGTCTCGGCTCGCCCGTTTCTCCCTCTGCCGTGAGGATTTTGGTCTCCAGCTCTCCGCACGGCCCTGCCGTTGCTGAAGGATCACAGCAGGCACCAAATCCCAGTTGTCTTTCATAAAGATGGTTTTATTCAGTGCATTAAATAGGGCATAGATAATCATTATAAAAATACTGTGAAAGGAAGCAGGTCTTATCAGGTAGTCTTTAAAACACTAATGGATGAGAGTATTCTTGCACATTTAATTCTCTTCACAAAATCGTAAAGTCTCTATTTCCACCACCACTTAAAATTGCTACATCACTTATTTGTTCTTATCCTGGTGTATTTAATATCTCTTTTTTCAGATGCATGGGTGTTTTTGCTGAAAAGCTAAAAGCCCCCAAAACCTTTTTGGTTTCAGTAGCTGATTTGTTTCCAGTTATTTCACCGTGTAAGCAGAAAGAAATTCTGATCCAGCTGGCATTTATGAGATGCAGAACTAATTGATTTTCAGATATTTTTTTTTTTTTACAAAATCTTTTGCTGATCTGTTGAATGATCTTTGAACCAATTCTCCTGTAAAGATGTTTTTGAAAGTCAGCTAGACGTGTCTTTAACTTCCTTATTTCTTTAGCTTCATCAGTTGAATGAAGCTGAAATATTGGGGGTTTTAGAGACTGAATGGAAAGCTTGTAATCTAAATTAATTCTAACATAATGCTTTTAGTAATAAACCCCAAAGATTTCATGTAGTAAATTGCTACTGCTGAAAGAGTAAGATACTCTGCTTTTACTTCACAGAGTTGAGGCATGAAATTTGTGTTTTCTGAACGCAGGTGAGACCATAACATTAGTTACTTCTATGTCACCAGTACATTTTAGCAGGTGTCTTTTTTAGCAAATGTCTGGAAAGAAATGTTCTAAAAGATCTGCCTGGGTGCTGGCGGTTTGTAACCTAACCTAACCTCCTTCTGGCAGGCTGGTCCTCTCTCGATTCGAGTTCGAAGAAGTGTCAAGTGGAGAAAACGCCTTGGAAGTTGGAGAAGATGAGGAAGAAGTGTGGTTGTTCTGGAGAGACAGTAACAAGGAAATCCGCAGTAAGAGTATCAGAGAGTTGGCTCAGGATGCTAAGGAAGGGCAGAAGGAAGATCGGGACGTACTCAGCTACTACAGGTTAACAGCATGTGCAGTAGTTGGCTAGCAAAGTTCCAGGCTGTGTGGGGAAGCCTGTGGTACGTAGGCTGTAGCTGGTCTGGGGGAAAGGATACTGGTTTCGTGGACTAAGTAGCCATTAGAGAGTGAGGATGAAGTCTCTCTGAAGGGAGAGGTAAAAGCACAAAGTTATTTGTGGTGAGAACTCCAGTTATCAACACGAGCAAGTTTAAACTGAATTTAAAAAAAAAAAAAATAATCAAGTTGAGCCGTAGGGTGCGTGGAGTTTGCCCAGCACTCAGTGCCTGTACGTCTGCCTGGCTTCCTGAGAAGAGGGTGCTGCGAGAGGGCCTGCCCGTTGACCCTTTAGGGTGCCTGGATTCCGATGGTGGTTGGGGTGAACAGCTGCTTGTGGGAAGGACGGGATTTCAGCATGCAGGTGGCTTTGCTTTTGATTTTAGAGAAGTCACTGCTGTTCTCCCTGCCTGCCAAATTTCTTTCTAAGCTCAAAGCCTTTATTGGTCCTGTAGTTCTCAGCAGGAAGATATATGAAGTTACAAAAATGCCACAGGTTTGGCTTGATTAATGTGCAGTGCTCTTTTGTACGGCTTAAGCTATGCTTTTAGCAGTTTCTGACATGAAGCGATGTTTCCAGATGACTTGACAAGACACCAAGTTCTTGGCATAGCGTAAGATCAGGTTTCAGCCCAGACCAAATTCCTGTGTCTGGGTTAGAAACTTCTGAGAGTTAGTTTGAAGGACTCGATTGTGGTGATGCGGAAAGTACAACTAGAGTTTTTTATTTTTAATAGCTATCTTATTTTGCATTATCTCTTCCATTGAAATGGTTCTTGCAGTAGATCTCCTAATACGTGTTTTCGTTTGAGCCTATTGGAGGGCTCAGCTCCAAAGGAGACCTCTTACAGAGATTTTTATAAAAAAAATCTAGCTGCTTTCAAAACAGATTTTCTTGCACTTGTTTTTAAACAGCCTTGATAGTGTTATTATTTTTACTCTAGGTTATAGACTCGTGAACATGCTTAAAAAGAGTTCAGGATATGGTTTAGTCAAATTCCCTCGAGGAGTGCGGAGAGTGAGAAGGAGTCTGCTCGCAGTTAGATGTTCACTGTTTGGGAGCAGTGTTTAGGAAACCTCACAGTTGACACGATTCAACACAAGCCTGGTACGGACACTCGTGAATGTCGGGCACGTGCTTTATGGCCGAAGGCGAATGACCAGCCTGTTGAGCGTGCGTACCTTAAAGGCCCGTTGGTTGCTTTTGGCTTATGGACTGAAAAGCCTAGGAATGAAGCTTAGTTTTTCTCTACCAGTTCTTTGACTGAAGGGAGCAGAGCTCAGCAGTTGTTTCATCAGGTTCCTAATTTTTACTCATTTTATAGTCCATCTATGTTGTTGCCTCAGTGGACAACTGTGGCTTCAGCATCGCTGAGAGGTGTTTGGCCTTGAGAGGTGTTTGGTGTTCCAGCTGAGCTGCCTTCGGTGTTCTGTGGATTCTGCTGTAGCTTTCATAAACAGCGTTACTTAATTCTATGTAACTCTCAGGAAAATACGACGACTCCTTTTATTCTATTTTACCACTGTTACCGTTTACTAGTGTTTGAGAAGTACTTTATTCTTTCCTTAAGAAGCATAGCTATATTACTGGAAAGGGGAAAATTCATTCTGTTCATACAGATAAGAGCATATCGGTACTATACCTGGTGGATGTTTCTGGAAATTAAAGTATAAGCAGTCTGTTTATCTATTTTATTCTTTTTTTTTTTTCCCCCTGAAGATACCAACTAAACCTCTTTGCTAGAATGTGCCTTGATCGACAGTACTTAGCCATAAATGAAATATCTGGCCAGCTGGACGTGGACCTCATTCTCCGCTGCATGTCTGATGAAAACTTGCCGTATGATCTGAGGGCATCTTTCTGCCGGCTGATGCTTCACATGCACGTTGATCGTGACCCCCAGGAACAAGTAACACCAGTGAAGTACGCTCGTCTGTGGTCCGAGATCCCTTCCGAAATTGCTATTGATGAGTAAGTACTTGCTGGAATGGTGTGGGGGAGGAAATTACATCACTCTTGATTTGTAAAACAAAATCAGATCAATCCCAAACTCATGCATTATTTGTACTGTTTACGTTTAAAAATAAACTAAGAAAAAAAGAAAAAAAATCCGTAACATATTGAAACCCTGTAGCTTTTTGCCTGTGATGTTTGCTGGAGAGAATCTCCCTGAGAACAGGCCGACCTTCCTGCGTGTGCGTGGTGTCGGCTGTGGGGCCGCGGGGTCCGTCTCCGGCACGCGCGTGACCACAGCGACGGGCTGCCTCTGGCTCGGGGCAGGGGGACAAGTGACATGCAAGGGAGGGCTATTGCATTTTCCCTCCTGCCACATTTGATTCGAGTACAGACTCTTCAGGGCACACTGTCCCTACGGGAGCTCGCACAATCAGAAGCAAAAACAAGGGGGAAGGCACTGAAACAAGTGGTGTGCTGAGGACAGAGTCACATTCCTTAACCTCTGATGGAAAATACTCTGTACAGCGGTGACAAACCTGTGCAAATCCACAGCTGGACTGGAGACGTGATTTCTCGACCATAGGCTTGTATTAACTCTTCATAGTACAAAAAATTTAAAATTTGTAGTACTTCAGCTGTTCAGAACTCAATCTTTCAGATGGAGAAAATGAATATTTAAAATTCGTGTTAAATGTTAGGAATTTGATTCTTGTCAGTATTAGTACTGGTCTTTATCGGTCTCTGGTTTTTCCTTCCCTTCCCTCCTTACTAGCCCAGTTTTCTTTGCTGAGAGAGATGCAGTAGATCATATCCAACTTTAAATGCCAAAATAAAAACCCAAACAGCTTCAGCCCTGGCAGATGCTGAACAGTGATACGCGATCAAATGGGAAATCAGAAATAGATAGTGGAAGGTGATGGGGGCTGTCTTTTTCAAACACTCTGCACACGCTGAGAAACAAACCTAGGATTTGTATTAAGAAAAATTAATGTCTGCTTTGCATATATGTTGTTTTTATTTGGAGAAAAAAATAGGATCCAGATCCGTCATCTCCTGGCTGCATCTGCTCCCCTTAGTGCTGTACATAGCTTGTCATTGTTTCCACTAAAATAAGAAGGGTTTCTTTTTTTATTTATTGGGACAAAATTCGCTTTTTTGTTTTCCTCAGACATTTTTAAATAGTGCAGAATGAGCATATGGGAGAAAACAGCAAAAGCCAGGAAATTATGGTGTCAGCTTCCTGACTCCCCTCGTTTAGATAAATTATTTAACAGCCTTGAAATTTTCTTAGATTTTGACAAACCAATGTAAAATGGTATTGGGGGGGAAAGCCCTGTGTATTTGCATGCTAAGTTTTGTGTTTTTCTTTTTGTTTTTTTTTGTGTTGTTTTTTTCCTCTTCAGCTATGATAGCAGTGGAACTTCCAAAGATGAAATTAAGGAGAGATTTGCACAAACAATGGAATTTGTAGAGGAATATTTAAGAGATGTGGTGTGTCAGAGGTTCCCTTTCTCTGATAAAGAGAAAAATAAGCTCACTTTTGAGGTAGTTATCCAGTTCTGATTTTATCCTTTTTTTTTTTTTTTTTTTGTTTTTTCTTTTCTGTGACACGTTGGTACTTTTATCAGCACCGGGTAGATTGGCAAATAATTAGTGAGTGCTGAGCCTCGGCAGGCTGCCCCTTCCCAGTGTGGTCCTTTCTCCCTCTGCCAGCAGCCCCGCTGAAGCTTGCGAGTTTGTAGTGGTAGTTCTTGAACTGCAATTAATGAATGTGAGCTGATGTCTTAGATTTGCAGCAGCCTTGTTTACTTGTTGTGCTCTCAGTGTTATTGCAACCTCAAGCCTTACTGGAATAAATAGTCCCAAAAACTAAACACTGTGTCTGCGTGCACAGATAGTGTCTGGAGCTTGCAGTCTTACTCACAAAGCGAGCAGTGCAGTGTCCTGTGACTTACTGACCTATGAAAATAATCTGTGCAAATAAAATGTAGCAAATCCACGCAATAGTATTCCCTAAATAAGCATTAATTTAAGAAAAGATGTGATATTTGTTAAAAAAAAAAAAAAAGGCATTTGAGGGAATATGCTTCAGATAATGGAGCTATGTTAAATATTTGCACTATATGTGAAATTTTTATGTGTGGATCTCGAAGCAGTGGAGGACTTGTGGGGAAGCTTTATAACTTGGTAGCAGTAAGCTTTAGATGTGTGATAATTTTTCTTTGTAAGACAAACCATAAAAAGCATCTGTACGTTCCTGCTGGTCTTGATCTGTCTCACCTTTCCTGCAGTGAGACAGATCCAGTATGATTTTGTAGCTATAGAATATCAAATGCAGATACAGAGTGTTACTCCAGGCATTGCAGTGTTTGTAGGCAAGTAGACAACTTTCTGATGAAATGTAGAACTACACAGTCTTACAGAATTACAAGGTATTATGATAAGAATGTGGCTCGCAGCTAGGTTCTTGATCTTTTCATTGTGTTAAGACAACTTGGTTGTGATAGCAAAATGTTTAGTATTAATGAGGCTTTTTATTATTATTTTGTTAGGTTGTTAACTTAGCCAGAAATCTGATATATTTTGGTTTCTACAACTTCTGTGACCTCCTCAGACTAACCAAAATCCTCCTTGCTATATTAGACTGTGTGCACATCACTACCATCTTCCCTATTACCAAGATGGCAAAAGGCGAGGAAAGTAAAGGTAAGGCTGAAAAACGATTTGCAGAACAGATCCTTCTTGGGTAGTTTCTAGTTCATCTCAAAATGTGAGTGTGGATTTCAAATCTTCTGCTCCTTTCTGTCTGTGGCTCGGCCGTACAGCTGAGTAATGCCTGTGATGAAAGAGGGAGAGGGCAGGGGGCTTCTGCTGGCTTCCGTCTGTTCCAGGGGTTTGGGTGTCCACCTGGCCTTGTTTAATGTTGAGGCAATTTCTCTTCGTAGGGTGTTGGAGGGTCCTTGCCCTGTTACTGCAGTCTCATTACACCATCATAACCTTACCTGTTTCCCTGCCTCTCTGAAGGGAGCAACGTGATGAGGTCGATCCACGGAGTCGGTGAGCTGATGACCCAGGTGGTGCTCAGGGGCGGCGGGTTCTTGCCCATGACCCCGCTTGCTGCTGCTCCCGAGGGTAACGTCAAGCAGAGCGAGCCAGAGAAGGAGGACATCCTGGTAATGGACACAAAGCTGAAGATCATTGAAATACTTCAGGTACTAGCAAGACAAATACGTGTGGCATCTTGTGCTGTCTCTAATCTGAGCATTGCTATAGCGCCGTGCCTTCTGTGCGCCTCTTTAAACGGGTGAAGCATTACAAGGGTGACTTTTTCAGGCATGCAGCACTCAACTTGCATATGATGTTGTTATGCCATTACCGAATGTTTAATAGAAATGAGTTTGCAGTAGATATCTGCGTATTGAAGTGACTTGTAAATACCAGACTTGCTGAAGTGGAGCTCTCATTTTCCACCTTACTGTCTCAGCAATTTCACTGACTCTGCAGGACCATCTTTTTACGTGCCCCAAGGCAGAGGGAGATACTTCAAACTCCTCCTCATACGGCCATCAGCCCATTTGAAGCATGCACATTTGCCAGCCTCGCTGTCTTTTCCGTCTATGTCTGGCTTTTCTCACTTGTTTGCTCCTAAGCCTCTGGGAGACACAGAGAAAGGGTTTTCGCTTTCCCACAGCGCTGCCTTGATCTAGATGTTGCCGCAGACTCACTGCACTGAAATTTCTGGGCTCCCCAGTTCAAGAAAGATGAAGAGCTACTAGAGAGAGTCCAGCGCAGGGCTGCGAGGATGATGAGGGGACCGGAACATCTGCCCTACAAGGAGAGGCTGAGGGAGCTGGGCTTGTTCAGCCTGGAGAAGAGAAGGCTGCGAGGGGACCTTAGAAATGCTTATAAATATCTGGAGGGTGGGTGTCAGGAGGATGGGGCCAAGCTCTTTCCAGTGGTGCCCAGCGACAGGACAAGGGGCAATGGGCACAAACTGAAGCAGAGGAAGTTCCGTCTGAACATGAGGAAGAACTTCTTCCCTCTGAGGGTGACGGAGCCCTGGCCCAGGCTGCCCAGGGAGGTTGTGGAGTCTCCTTCTCTGGAGATATTCCAGCCCCGCCTGGACAAGGTCCTCTACAACCTACTGTAGGTGACCCTGCTTGGGCAGGGGGTTGGGCTGGGTGACCCACAGAGGTCCCTGCCAACCCCTACTATTCTGTGATTCTGTGATCCCCCCCCCAGTGAAGGAGTCCCTTTTCTGTTTGGTAGCTTCATGGGCAAGTTCATGGAGGCCAGAATGCTGCGAAAGCCTTGTGGGCGAAAGCGTGTGGAGCAGCGGGGAAGCTGTGGTGTGCCTTCCCCATGCCCTCGTGGGATGCTTTGCGTGTCGCTGGGTTGGGGGTGATGCTGGTCCCCTCGACAGCAGATGCATCACGCAGGGGAAGCTGGATTCACTTCATGCCACCATTGCTAATTTTAGCTAAAGCCGGAACTTCTCTTGTGGCCTGGCACGTGCAATGGGATATTTTAGCGTGCCAGTATTCCCCCTTTTACTGTGGGCTATTAAAACTGGCATTAAGCATTTTCCCCTAAATCTGAGAGAAGTGCAAGTGTTCTTTCCCTTGTACCCCTTTCCTCGAGAAGGCGGGCTGTGCCGTGCCGGAGGTTTCGCGGGCTGAGCCGGTGGCCGGGCTCTCGGGAGCTGGTGTCCGGCTTCCTCTGCCCCGCGCCCTGCGCGTCGAGACCTGCGCTGGGCTGTCGGGCTCCTGCGGTTTCGGAACGGGGGTGGATGTGCTGCTTCCCTTTCCTGGCAGCGGCGGCGGGGTGAGGGTGCCTCCGTCGGGCAGTGACGAGGAATCAAAGCTCTGCCAAAATCTTTTACTCATAAGTATTCATTACTGTGTGCATATCATACACTCATTGAAATCTATGAAAAAAAAATATCACTGAATTGTGGAGGTTTTTAAGAAAACCTTTATGTACCTCTTCTCCAAGTTAAATCCATATTTTTACTAAGTTGATCATACACGTTGGTAGCACTGCGTTATGTGTAAATCATACATGTGCTGGAAATCGGCAAGTTATTTCAACATTTTCTACTACTTTTCTGTATCATCAGTTTATTTTGAATGTGAGATTGGACTACAGAATCTCCTGCCTACTTTGTATATTTAAACATGAATTTGATGAAAGCAATGCCCAGATGTCCGAATCGCCCACTGGAAGCAGTAATCAAGAAATGCCAGCTAACGTACCAGGTTAGTTGCTTTGCAAAGAATGAATTTGTGTGGGTTGGGGAAGACTCTTTAATCTTAGAGGTGCTAATTGGATAATTGATTCAGGTTCTTGCTTTGGCACATGAACAGTCCCACTGAAGCAGAGGACCCTGCTAGCAGTGGGAGTAACAGTAGGAACCACTTCCATGTACCCCCGAAGAAACCCGGGGTTTGTGTCTGTGTGTTAAGTGTGACCGAGAGCCTGAGATGTATCCTTTAAAGAAAACCTGAAAAAAAGTCATCTGTCATCAAGCTGAATTTAAATCTTTTGTATTGATGTTTCTGGGTGAAGGACAAGGGTCCCCAGAGTAATCTGATTTCCTCCATCCCTTTCCCCTGGCCTGGTGCCTCCTCCCACCCAAATTTCTCTTTTCCAGAGGTTTTGTAGGAAGGCAAGACGTCTTGGAGGTGTCTGTGTCTCAGTGGTGTTTGAAAAGGGTGTGACAAAGCTGTTGAGGAGCTTGTCATGTCCAGTGTTCTTCCCTGAAAGCAGGCTAGGTGGTGGACAGGGTCGATGGGGTGTTGCCACTCGTTATACCACTTTCCAGGGCAAAAGGTGTCCCGTGGTTGGGACCTGTGCTGTGTGGGAATAACTGGACTTCAAAAGTTCTTCCTCAGTTTGGGGACTGTATCTCTAGATGCAAAGGAGAAAGATAAGGAAAGTGTGGTTTAGATGTGAAGCCTTCAGAGGGCGAGTGTTTCTTTTGATCTCACTTCAAAGGGGACGTGTTTACGTTTGTTTCTTGGGCTCCCTGTCCGGCAGCCCCCCGGGGTGCCAGGGCCTTCGGAGCGGGGCTGGCGGGGCGAGCAGCAGCCTTTCTGTGAGCTCAGCTTTGGAAGAAAGGGGTAAACGTTCTTGGCAAAGATGTAAAATCCCTGTGCTCTCATTCCGTTCCCCTTTCCGAATCTGTTAAATGTTGAGAGCTCCGAGTCTCTTTTACCATTTTTATTTTTTGATTTTGGAATATTGGTCGTTGGCCATCTGATAATATATACCTTCTGCTGAAAAAATGCAAAGACCTTTCTGTCTATTGAGCCACAAAGGTATTGCTGTCATTGCTGAATGTATGACTTTAGACCTTCTGAAGGCCGAAGCGTGGTGTTTCTTGTGGACGGCCCCTCTGAATGACACCAGGTCCCATCAGTGTCCTGCAGTGATGCTGGTGCACTCTGAAAATAGGCAAGAGAGGAATAAGCTTGGATGTTGCTGAAATTATTAAACAGTTTATTTTGTGAGCTGAGGACAGGTTAATTTATTGTCTTATGGTATCTAAGCAGGCTGCTTCAGTAAGCTCTCGCGTTCCTTTTGGCTTGTAATGACCCCTCGCTTACCCCTCCATCACCACTTGCTGTTTAAAACGGTTTTAGGCTGCAAAAATGTCTTTGGTGCATCTCTGACATAGCGCCTTTGTCTTGTTTATTTTCTCAGGAGCCCTCGACTTTGAACATATTGAAGAGCAAGCGGAGGGGATCTTTGGTGGAAGGAAAGTATCTCTTCACTGGTGCTAATCCAGGGGTAGCTCCGAAGTTCCCAGCTGCAGCCCTCGGGGCTCCCGAGGCGTGGGGATTGCAGCTGAACGCGAGGTGGTGGCTGGGACGAGGTTGGAAACAGCCACCACAGTGACCTAGGCTTGGTTTTCCTGAAATGCCTTTGATACAGCTCAAAGTAGTGTCCATTTGGGTTAAAAGCTACGAATAAAGGACAGGGGTCCTTCAGCCAGGAAAATCTTCACATGTGTGGGTGAAAGCCAGGTTGGAGGATTAGTGCATCTGAGCTGAACGCTGCAGTGAAATCTTAGGTGGAAAAGTTTGTGTAGGCAAGGACTGGGCCTTCTGCTGAGGTAAATGCAGCACTGAACGGCACAGGCATGACAGAGCACAGCAAGCTGTGCCTTCCCCGCCTGCCTGCCTGCCGCAGCAGCTGAGAGCCCTTCTGAAGTGGCGTGACGGCACGTCAGGGACAGGCTCCAAGTACTTGAGCTTGTCCTTAAGCTGCTCAAAGCTGCAGCTGTTTTCTGTAAACCCAAGAAAACTGGTTTCTGAAATGAAGGTAGAAGGGGAGGGAGAGATTCACTTACAGAATTAAGAGCCAGAATTTTTAATGTAAGCGTGCAGGCTCAGTTGGAAGCAGAACAGGGAGAAGATTCAGGGGGCACTGATAGGATACAACAGGAGTTTGTCATGCTCAGAAAAGAAGTGCAGGGGAAAGAGAGGGAAGAGGAGGATTTCAGGTGCTTCACATAATTAGCATTGCAACCTGGACACTGAGGTAGGGTTTTATTTCATCGGTAGTGAGAAAGGTTGGTACCAGGAATGGGCAAGAACAGTTTGAGCAATAGGGCGAGGCTGACATAGGGACAAATACTTTGGCATAGTCTGACCCTGAAAAATGTAAGCTGGACAAGGTAAGCTGAGTGAGCCGTGATTAATGAGATGCTGGAGTAGCCTCCCTATTAAGCAGTACACCGAAAAACCCTGTGTGTCTGAAGATAGTGCTTTATTTGATAAATTTCCCCTTTATTGGAAAGTAAGAAAAAAGATTTTCTGCTGCTGCTGACTGGACTTCAGACCTTGCTGGGACATTCAGTCTAATATGGTAGTGAACTCTGCGCTCTGTTTTCAGTGAGGAGAATACACCGCTGGATTTGGACGACCACGGTGGCAGAACCTTTCTCAGAGTTCTGTTGCATTTAACGATGCATGATTATCCTCCTCTGGTGTCTGGAGCGCTGCAGCTACTCTTCCGGCACTTCAGTCAGAGACAAGAAGTCCTTCAAGCTTTTAAGCAGGTATGTGTGTGTATTAAGGGAGTTATTCCTCATCTGAATATATATGTATTGCAGCTAAAAACAATCCTTTTGTGCAACTAATGAATTGCATTCGTGTAAGGTTCAACTGCTTGTTACCAGCCAAGATGTTGACAACTACAAGCAGATAAAACAAGATCTGGACCAGCTGAGGTCCATTGTGGAAAAGTCGGAGCTTTGGGTGTACAAAGGCCAAGGTCCTGATGAGGCTATGGATGGAGTGCAAGGTGAAAACGAGCACAAGAAAAAAGAGGTAATTGGGTTGTGTTTGCGCAAATTCACGTGTTAGTATTTTATGAAGATGTAACTGTTCCCAGAAATGTGATAAACCCCCCATCTTTCCAGCACGCTGCATAGCCTGGTGAGGCTCTCTGTATGGCTTTTAGATTAAGGCAAGAGTAAGAGGAGAGCTGGAGCTAGTTGATGCCCTGAAGAGGAAACTGCTCGGGATTAGCAGCCACTGAAGTGTCATCTTCAGGCTCTGCCAGAGCGGTTGGTTGGAGTTTGCTCTGGCTCCCGAGGTCTATCCTGTCAGCAATGACAGATTGCTGGGGTTCTGTATGGTCAGAAGTCCCTCAAATGGTGAGAGGGCAGAGCTGTGAACTGTTCAGGTGGTGCGTTTGGAATCATGGCACTATGGTTAAAAGAAAGAAGAGAATGGTGCTTCATCTGTACCTGATAATGCGGGACTTGCTTGGCATGCACATCTGGCTTTGAACTGATTAAACACCTTTGCCTCCATATAAATTGTGATGGAATAGAAAAGGCTGGGTGAGGGAATTCAAGAATAGTCCCTGGGTTATGAACATTGGTTGTTGGAAGTAAATAAAAGTAATTTACTTGTTGCTTTCCTTGTGCATAGTGCTGTGAGGCATCCCTTGATATCTATGGAATGGCAGTTCAGTAATAGTAGAGGGGGAGAGGAAATGAGAAGGGTTTTGGGGGGAGACATGATTACAGACAGAAGGTGACAAGCAAAGGAAAGAACAGGAGGTTGCTGTCTGTAAAGAATCATCCCACCCTCACCTTATTTTATGATACAGAGATTAGTGTGACTTGACAAGATATTTGTATGTATTTTTCTGAGACCATCAGAAAGTAGAAGGAATGGCATTCCTTTCCAGGAGGAGAGCAGGCAATATCCTAGAATGGTGATTTTAGCCTTCATGGAGGCAACTGTGTAAGCTACTAATAAATTCTCTGATTTTATCCTCAGGAAGGTCACAGCAAGTCCCAAAAGCCTGAAAGTACCAGCAGCTACAACTACCGTGTAGTAAAAGAGGTAAAACTTTGATTCTGGATAGTTATATGGAAGTGTCGATGAGTAACGCAGCTCTGGAGAGCTGCAGTCGGAGGGAGGCACCCGGGAAAGTCTGAGTCACTCTTCCATTGTGGAAACTATTTGCTGAGTAATAACATATCCCAACTTGAATGAGAAGCCAGGAATATAATAAGCACGACATGTGTATGGTTTCCTTAAGAATGGATTAGTGGGAAGCACAACATTTTGCTGCTGTTACAATGGTAACACAATATTTTTATTGTTAAGGGCATTGAAGGAAGTAAGCAAGTGGAGCAGCTGTTTAATTTTCCCTGCCCTGAGTAGCTTACACTCAAAACCACCGTGCTGTTGAAATTTAATTTCAAAAATCCCAGACCAAGAGCATGCGTTGGCGCTGGTGTGCTGTTAGCTGATGGGATTGCCATGGCACCGTGCTGTGGAGCCCGGCGCTGGGTTCAGGGGACACAGTGGCATTCTGCAGGACCAGCCCTAGTCAGAGGGGTGGTGGATGTTGCCCAGGCCGGTGAGCCAACAGATGAGGTGATAGTGCTGCTGCCACACGGCTTCCCTCGCCCGTGCCGGGTGGCACGAGGCTGTGCTGGCTGCTGCGGCGCTGGGGTGGGGGTAGCTGCTGCTCGAGCAGGCAGCACCCACCATCGCTCTCCCGGAGCTTCTTGGTTCCCCCTCGGTCCTTCTGCACCTCTGCTGTTGTTGCAGGAGCAGCCAGGCCTTAGCCTGCTCTTAGCTCCTCGACTCAAGACCCCCAAACCTCATTTTGCTGCCTAGAGCTGCTCTGGTCTGTGCAGATGCATTTCTTTCACTCTCTGCGAGCCGCCTGGCGTGTTCTGAAATAAAATGCGGAATTTCAGCTCTAAAGCCAGTGTCTTCTGCAGATCCTCCTGCGGCTGAGCAAGCTGTGTGTTCAGGAAAGCGCCTCGGTCCGGAAGAGCCGTAAGCAGCAGCAGCGACTTCTGAGGAACATGGGAGCTCACGCGGTTGTTCTGGAGCTGCTGCAGATCCCTTACGAGAAGGTTGGGTTTCTGTACGGCTGGCACCGTGCTTCACGTCACGTTGACGGGCTTTTAATACCTCCTCTGAATCTCCTTGAACCTTCCACCTTTATACTGCATGCAAAGAGACTATTTTAACTGTCCACGCTTCAAAAATAAGAGTCTTTGCCTATGCAGTGTTGTGCACTATCTCCTGAAGAAATATTTGCCCCTTGTAGGTCAGAGTAAGACCAAGGCTCAGCGCTCAGCTTTTCACGGGAGGCGTGCACTGCCTGGAAGTTCAGCTGTGCTGGTGGAAGCCAGACCCTCGTTAGTGCGACGGGGCGGCCGTGTGGCAGCCATCCCGGGAACACAGAGCGAACCAGGGTCCCCACAGGGTTCATTAGCAGGTCTGCCCAGTAGTCAGACGCAGACCCTCCCGGTTGCAGGGTCCCACACTCCCCTTTAGAAATGAAGGAACATCAGCTGGCTGTCCGGGCGAGGTCTGCTGTCCTCGTGGAGCCGTATCCGAGTGCCGTGTAATGCCAGCCACGCAGGTTGAAGCCTGCTGTGACTGGGTTGCTGTACGGTTTGAGGTTGCCCAGCACCTTGTTGTGCTGAGGAAGCACGCCCTGAGCTCGTCAACGGGTACTTATCGCTGCAGAGGTGAGGGGGCTCTGCATATTTTCCCCATCACTCTGCTGTCCTCTGTTCCAAACTCTATGGATTTCTGAGAACCCTGATTAATGTTAAGCTAAGTCTCATGCTGTCTTGCTTCATGTTTTGCTAAAAAATCAGCAGCAAGAACACCCTCCAGCACCTCTTGTCACCTTTCTGTCCCATGCATGTGAAAGCATATTGGACAGGCGGTGTGGAAGGTGTTTCACCCTTGGAAATATATGGAACTCCTTAAAAATAAAAGCAGACGCTGATTTTTCCAAACTGCATTTTATATCATCAGTGGACTGGTAATCCACACTGATGTCAGAGGAAAGGCACCAGTTCCTGAACTGTACTTGGAAGCGTGCAAGCAGTCTGCAGATTCCAGTAAATATAAATTGGGCTTGACGGTTGCAAGAATAACTTTCCATCTCCTCTTTGCCATGAACTACCTATCTGTCGCTGCTGACACGCGTTTCGATGGAACATGGCAGTCTTCCTCTGTAGCCCCAAGGTGATGATGTGTGGTTTGGCCAACGTGCTGGTATGTTCAGAAGTGTAAAAGTGACTGAAGCACGTTGCCGGCAGGCTTGGCCATGGACTATGCAATTTTAGAGAATAAACTACTGTAATTTCTATCATGGTCTTTATTTCTGGTGATCTTTAAAACTGTGAAGCAGGCCAAACTCATCCCTAATGTCTGTGAGCTGGGTGGAGGTTTGTTTTTCTTCGGAGTGTGAGAGAGACGTGACAGTTCCCTTGCAGAGCTGGAGCTGCGGCTCATCCCGTACTCACCTGAAAGTGAACCTGCAGATTCTTTTTAACCCCATCTTATTTGTCATGCAATCACAGGCTGAAGACACGAGGATGCAGGAGATAATGAAGCTTGCACACGAGTTTTTACAGAACTTTTGTGCTGGGAACCAACAGAACCAGGCATTACTGCACAAGCACATAAACCTGTTCCTTAACCCAGGGGTAAGAGTAACCTCATGCCGTGATTTATTCTTTTTTGTAGCAAGAAAAGAGAATGGATTGTCCTTGGTGATCGCCTCTGGGCTTGTTCTGATGGAAGATTGGTTGAAAGGGTCACATTTTGTTTTCATTCTGCAGCCTTGAAAGTTGGCAAGATCTGTTTGTTTCAGCGTAGAAAGTTCAAGAGGCTGAAATGGACTGAAAAACAGGCTGAGATATGAGCTGTTGTGTTGAAAGATTAGGTCCTCAGAATTGTTCTTTTCAGTCCTGCACCCTGCAGGAGAGCTGACTTTATCCTGACCTCTGTGTGGGTTTGGTGGTGTGTTTATTTTCTAATTTCTCTCTTTCTCTCATCCTCTCCATTAGATTCTGGAAGCAGTAACAATGCAGCACATTTTCATGAACAACTTCCAGCTTTGCAGTGAGATTAACGAACGCGTTGTTCAACACTTTGTCCACTGTATCGAAACACATGGCAGAAACGTTCAGTACATAAAGTTCCTGCAGACAATTGTCAAGGCGGAAGGAAAATTCATTAAGAAATGCCAAGATATGGTAATGGCTGAGGTGAGAGCTGCAGAGATTTGCAAGGTCTGAACAGAAGCTTTCGCATACCATTTGGTGAAAATGACAAATTGATCCTCTCGCTTCTGGGACTGCCAAGAAGCTGACAGTTAGCTCTCACAATGCAAAAAGAGCATACAGCTACCAGAAAGCGCAGGCTTTTTTGTGACTGAAGGCTTGCTGAGCTCTTCACCCGTAGGTATAACAAGTGGTCGGTTATTAATGGCGCTTACAAGTAACTTTGCAGGCTGCTACAGAGCAGCATATAGGTGGGCTGATGAAGCAAGGGTGCCTTTCTCTAGCAAAATTGGTTAGAAGAGAAATAGCTCCATATCAAAATCGCTAATGCAGAAGGAAAACTTTACCATGATAGTATTTTGATGGAGATTTCGTGTCTTACCAAGGTCTGCATTATTCAGCTGTGCAGGTGCTGAAGGGGGAAAAGTCTGAGGGTCTTCAGAAATTTGGGTGTCTACATAACTGGGAAGCGGAGGTGTCAGGGTAGAAGAGAGAGGTGAGAGAAGGGGGAATAAGTCCCTTGAAGTTGGATATTGGACGTGATCTGTTTGACAGCGCATCGGCGCGTCTGGTGGGATTTTTATTGGCCTCCTCAGCAGGGGGAGCCCAAGGATCAGATTTGTCAAGCGCTGGCCTTTGTGCCTCAGTCTTACTTGGATTCATCGAAGGTCTTAAATATTTCATCCTTCAGCTCAAAAATGGTTTCACGAGCTTCTCGACGCAATGTCGAGTTTGCGAGGTGCTCAGCAGTCGGCTTCTACAGGGGTCAGCGGCTGCTGAGAAAAGGGGGGCTTGCCTTGGGGTTGCCTTCTGGCTTTTATCTAGCTGAGCCCTGCGGGAGGAGAGCCCCAGGTCCCTCTGGCTGCCTACTCAGAGGTGCCCAGCCCAGAGCAGCTCTCGGTTTGCTCATTCTCATTCCCTTCGTGGAGTTAGAGGAGGTCTGAAAATGCAGGCAGCCGGGTCTCAGACGTGAAGCTGATAGAAACCTTCAGCGTGTGACTTCACGTGTCACTCGCTAGCCTTGGAAAATTGATGATGTTTGTTCAGAAGGGTGGAATTACTGAGCCCTGCAGTCCTCCCATCCGGCGAGCCCCTGGGGCGTTGCTCTGAACCAAACGGCGTGTCTGCAGCTAGCTGTGTGAAAAAGTCAGCTGAGGCCGTACGCGCGGAACGAAAAGGCACAATGGAAAGTCACAAGCTTCTTGGCACAACTTCTGTCTCAGCAGTCGCTTGGACTGCCTTTGAAGTTCCCCAGCAGTTCAGAAGTGGTAAATCCTTCAAGAGAAAATGTCATGCCCGAGCCCTCTGTCCCGTGGAGGGGGCACAGGAGGAATGCCCAGCTGACTCGGTGGGCTGCACTCCTTTTAAGTGCCTAAAGAATAGCTAAGCGGGCTTTGATCTGCTGACGGAGGGCTTTTCTCTCTCGGTAGCTGGTGAATGCAGGAGAAGACGTCCTGGTGTTTTACAATGACAGAGCCTCCTTCCAGACGCTGGTGCAAATGATGAGATCAGAGAGGGATCGGATGGATGAAAACAGCCCGCTGATGTACCACATCCACTTGGTAGAACTGCTGGCCGTCTGCACAGAAGGCAAAAATGTCTACACAGAAATAAAATGCAACTCCCTGCTTCCTTTGGATGACATTGTTAGGGTAGTAACCCACGAGGATTGCATACCTGAGGTGAGGGCTGGCCGGAGGCGCTGGCCTGTCTGTATTTGAAATGTGCTGGCTTGGAGTGGGAGATGTGGTATCCCCGAGTCTGGCCTGGGAGAGGCGGCGGGGCGGGTGACAGAGAAGACAGCGGAGAGCTGGGAAACTCTGTTCCTCCCCTGCTTCTGCTATCAGCAGCCCCACTGCGTCTGGATAGTGAGGCAAAATCGGTTTATACTGGTTTCCTTGCCCTTAAAATGGGGATGCGATGCTGTCCTTGCTTGTTTTATAGGGATCGTGAGGCCGAGAGGTTTATGGCGTGTGCTCTAACCTTGAACAGATGGTTCTGCAGAACTGGAAGTGATTGTTATGCTGACGTTTGGTCTGCAGTAATCCTGGTGGTTTTTATTGGATGATGTCTTGCTATTCATGGCATTAAATTTCACCAGTGCTTAAATAAAAGGAAGAAGTAGAACTACAAATGATTTATACAGCAGTTTTAATGTGACATTATGTTCATTCATAATACCATTCAGGTTTTTATTTTTTAATAGTAATTTTTTTCCTCCGCTTTTAGGTCAAAATTGCGTACATCAACTTCTTGAATCATTGCTACGTGGACACAGAAGTAGAAATGAAAGAGATTTACACCAGTAATCATATGTGGAAGCTGTTTGAGAACTTCCTAGTTGACATCTGTCGGGTAATGATTTCTGTATCAGAATTACAAAAGCTTAAATGAACCTGTTTAGTATACAGCAGGAAGAATAAGACAGAACAGTGCAACAAGGCAATAAGTACGCTGAATACTGCGTTCCTTCAAATTTATGCGTGCCTTCTTTTCCTTACGCCTGTGGATTTCATTAGTCATATTCCATGGAACGCATTAATATTTTCCTTGAGAAAAAAAATGAACCCGACAAACCTCAGAAAAGCCCCACACCCTGCTCTTTTGTCTAATGCGTTTTTCTGTTCTGCCACCTGGCTTGCATATTCTGGCCAGGGTAGTGAGCTCCTTCCCGAGCAATAGTCAACACTTTTTGGCAGGTCAGGACAAATTTTTTCCAAGCTTGGCATTTGTTTGGCCATATGGCTTTTTGCCTGGGATTCCAAGTATTTCCCCATACGAAAGCATTACACCTCAGTCCTCCCTACCCTACTGTTTTCTTTCCTCTAAGGCACTCTGGTTTTTTCCTTTCCTGCTAAACATGCTATATGCCAACACATTAAAGCAGTAACAATATTGGGCTTCTGCTTTTGTGTGTGCTGGAAATGCAGAGATCCAGGCGTCATAAATATCTTTGTGTCAGGGAACTGCTGTGAGCAGAACATGCAAAATCAAGAATTTTAGTCTGTAACACTAATTAATCTCCCTTGGTTGAACTGCTTCTGACCAAAGAATTGAATTGTCTTGCAGGCTTGTAACAACACCAGCGACAGAAAGCATGCTGACTCCATATTGGAGAAATACGTTACAGAAATAGTGATGAGTATAGTCACCACTTTCTTCAGTTCCCCCTTCTCTGATCAGAGCACTACTTTGCAGGTAGGACAACCTAGAGAGACAGAGAAGTGAAAATATGCTGCCAGCGCACTGATATTCATTCCACTTCGGTTTCATTTACCGGTTAAAATGGAACACGCGTGTTTGGAATGGGGGAGCAGATATGTATGCTTTGACGAGGGTGTTTCTTTGGCTGTAGAACTGGAAGGATTTATAGGTCAGGGTAGAGATGTTTTTCTAGAGAGGCTGAAGTGTCACGTTCCTTCATTAGTAGATTCAGCTCTGTGCTACCACAGAGATCACACAGGTCTTTTGGAGAGAGTTTCTATGTGTCATTATCAGGTTCCAGGTGAGAAAAATCACACTGCAAGTAGGGAAATGAAAGACTGGTCGGTGGTTTGTACTGCAGTTGTATCTAAGGGCTCCTCTTTGCAGCTGTAGATCAGAGTACGGTCGAATAAGATGATGTGGGCAGGAGCAGGAGAGCAAACAAGCGATTTTGCTCAGGGGTAGTTTGGCACGCGAGCTGTCTAGCAGTGGTGAAGCAGTAGCACGGCAGCAAGGAGTTCTCCAGAGCGCCATGAAGAAGGAAGATAAAGCTTTGGTTGCAAGCTTTGCAGACAGGAGGAGGAGGTGTTGCGTTGCAGAGGGCAGCGGTGATTGTTTAAAGAAAGCATGCTTTTATAGGAAGGTTCTAATTTCCTTTAAAAACAAAAAAAATTTGGTGTTTTTCATTAAGCTGGGTAATTCTTTGTCGTCTTCAAAAGTTGGGGAGATGTGGAGGAAAAGCTGGGAACATTTGTGAAGTGACAGAAAGTAGAGATTTCCCCTGCAGAAGAGCAGTGTCAGGACGTTGCCCTCGTGTTTGTATTGCAGCACAAAGATAACATCGTGCTTTTATTCACAAATAACATTGTGGGAGGAGTGTGGGTGGAGTGGTCAGGTGCCTGGCAGGTCTGTCAGAAGTTGGAGTGTGGTAGTTGTTGAAACTTGATGCATCCTCGTCGTGCCAAAGGCGGTCATTGGGAGTGCAAACTCCAGGTTTGTCACTGAACGCGGCTGGCAGCAGGTGAGGAGGCATCTGGCTCCCGAAAGTGGCCATAAAGGGCGCTTGGCAATTGATGTGTCAGTCCCTCATCCAAGAATTTCTGCTGACCCTTTGGATCGTGGTGCACTGCCTGGGTGCTGCGGTGCTCCAGGGCAGCGCACGTGGAACTGCGGCGTGACCGCGTCGGGTCAAGACCTTTACCTGCTCAGTATGAGCAAGAACGTTCCTGCTTTTCCCTCGCTGCCTGCCCGTATCTCTGCCCTCCCTGAGGCAGGCCGAGTGCTCAGCCCGTGTCTGGATGACCGGTGGCCAGCCTGATGTGCCAGCTGCTGGGCGTTCAGCACAGCCCTGCCTCTCGCAGGCTGACGCAGCCCTCCTTACTCCACCAAGGAGACGGTCACACCGACAGCAACCGTGCTGCGCTGGAGGTTGGCTCAGATGCTCTCAGATTGCCAAGCTATGGGCATGGCCTGCGACGAGAGCGCAGCGAGCTGCGGCGGCTGTGTTTGGGCTGAGCAGCTTTGGTAGGGTTGTGTCTCAACTCCCGCGAGCCTGAGCAGTCCAGCAGTTGGTTTGCTCCTCGTGTGACTTCAAAACGCCAGCTGCTATCGCGCTATCAGCCTCCATGCGAGTTTGTCAAAGCTTCATCTAAGGAAAATGAGAAATTGAGATCGTTAGCCTTGTTCCCCAGGGTGCTGCCCTTCTCTCTCTCCTCTGTTCCGTGCACCTTGGCTCTCACGCTTTGAATTGTCATCTCTGAGAGTGCAGCATTTGAATACACTTCCTTACCATCATATTTTACCCATCTGTCAATTTTATGTCAGCAGTTTCTCTTTAGTTTCTCAGTCTCTCCCTCTGTGTAGCAGGATGAAGTAACTTATTTCACCTCTCTCTTACCATCTCGGGTGATAGCTCTGTCTTACCCTAGATTCATCTTTCCATCTCGTCAGTTAAAAGCTCTGTTTCTCTCCCTTTTTCTGCCTGTCGAGACCCTTGCCCGTAACCAGGGACTCTCCCGTCCGTGGGGTACAGCCCGCTGGACCGCCTGGCTCCGCGCATCGCTCCTCTGGGTGGGATTTTTCCCCGCAGGGCCATCTGCGGCCGCCGCTACCCGGCCTGGTGCCGCCGTCTCCGCAGGCGAGTGGCCGTTGCCCCGCTCTCTCCGCGTTGTCTTTTGGATCCGGTGACTCCCCGTCCTTTCTGCCGCACCGTGTCATCTCGCTCCTTCCCCTGCGAGCCTCTTCTTGTCTCGTGCTCCTTCGTGTTACGGCTTGTTCGCCTGAGATTGTACCTCCTTTGAGTCAGGGCCAGCCTTGCTTGTTCAAGGAACACCTTGTACATCTGTCATGCAGTTAAAATAATACGAAATTAGGAGAACATAAATATGTCTTTTCAGAGAGCGGCTGTCCAAACCTTCCTCTTTAGCAAGTTCTGTTTAGCCCGTTTGCCTCCTAAGGGTGCTGCTGCCCAAGGCTTTGCTTCGCAGGCGTAGTTGGAGGCACGTGCAACACGGAGTAAATTTCTCATTTGATTTGTTGACCTAGTTTAAGTAAATAAAATGTCTCTGAAGCTTTTTAGGACCGAAAAGTCTCTAAATATGAACTGAAAGGAGTTCCTGGGTGGCCTAAAGTGCGGGTATTTTCAGTGCCCTTGGAGAGTAATGCTGTGTGCCGTGTGTTTGGTGATTGGGCTATTTCTAGACAGGTTAATAGCTGTTTGCCTCTTAGTAATTTTTGGTTCTTGAGTTTTGATTCTCCTTTTGTACATTTCATAATGGTGTTATTTGATTAATTGATCTAGTAGATTTAATTATCTAATAGATTTGGCTTTTGCACCTAACTCCACTTTTTTCTTACAAACAGGCATTAATCTTGACCAGAATAAAAGAGGTATTTTTTTCACTGGTTCCTAAGTCTTGTGAGCTTTGCACTGTGGTGTAGTTCACTTAGCTGATAGAAACATTACATAGCGGGTAGGCACGGGGCCACGGGATATTCCCTCTCAGTGTAAGTTAGTTTGAAATATTTAAAATGCTCTTTCCTCTACAAGTAAAATAGATGAATTGTTCTACTAAGTAATTCCTGTGCAAAACCAAGCAGGGAGTTTTGGTCAATATTGTTGGGACGTTGCAGAGATGAAAGAGCAGAGCTCGTGCATGTGTGTGTTGGAGTACCTCACCTGTCTGCGGTGGAAGATCACCTTGCAAGACACAGGGCTGAAAACCACACCTGAATTTTGGCTGATCCATAGCAGCTGCAGTGTTTGCCACTAATGACTACCTGTGTGCGAAGTAACAAGCGCGCAGCTGGCTGCTTCAGTAAATTAGATACCAGCTAATAACACTTGAAATGATGAGTTTTCAACTCTGGAGCAGTGCTGCTGTTTAGCCAAGAGCAAAGCCCCATTTACCTGTGGACTATCGAGTCAGCTACTGGTCAACGCTAAAAGAAGGATCGCTGTGTGCCAGGCTTGCTGATAACTCTGATGAAACAGATGAAGATGACTGCTTATTTCCTTTGCTTAGTCAGCCTTCAATTACTTGAGGCTTTACGCTTTAGAAGCTGTCTATTTAATATTTCCCTTCCAGCCCTCGTTCCCACCCTTCCCATTCAGTTGCTGATGGTGTGGTAGATCTGCTGTCTACATCGTGAAGTTGCCTGACGAGTGGATGCAGACCAGTTAGAAGTGACTGGTGTGCGGGGAGTAACCGGTATGACCTCAAGGTGATGCTGATGCATCTCAGTATGGCGTGAAGAGTTTGATTTTTCTTTTCTTTGCCCTTGTGTTCTAGACTCGCCAGCCTGTGTTTGTACAGTTGCTGCAAGGGGTGTTCAGAGTGTACCATTGCAACTGGCTAATGCCGAGCCAAAAGGCGTCAGTGGAAAGCTGCATTCGGGTCCTCTCAGATGTAGGTAAGAAATGGATGTAGTCAGACCTAACTGCTGCAAACGTGGTCACCCCGTGTTTGCTGCTTCCATGTCATCCTTCCGAAAAGAAACTGGAGGTTACTTCCAGCGGGTGCCACTTGCAGATAACTCGGAGCCAAGGCAACGTACAGAGCCAGAATTATGTTGATGTGTTGTCCTGGTTGGGCAATAGGTGTTGTCACTGTAACCTGCAGTGCTTTCTCCATTTAACCTCAAAACTCCCCGCAGTCCTGCTGAGCTGCAGCAGGGAAATAGTTCTGTGCCGCTCCTCCCAGTCATTTGCTCCACTGTTACTAGCAAGAGGAGTAATTTGTACTGCGTATGAGGCCAAACACGGTTGGATAGGTGTACGTGTGTGTTAACGTGAGATGTTGGGAGTGTGTGTATAAGGCTGGGTTCCTACTCCCACACTTCAGAGACAGTGAAGAGCTCTGAGGTGTGAAAGCCTTTCAACATAATGCTGCACAGAGGTCTGACCCGTTACCCAGGGACTGAGCGTTGCGTTGTTTCAAATGCACACGGAGGCGGTCGTAGAAGGAATTGCAAGTAGAGCTTGTCTTGTTCTTGCCTTGGTTGCAGTATGTGGGCTGCAGGAGTCGATTCTTACCAACTTTTGCTTGTTGCAGCCAAAAGCCGAGCCATTGCCATTCCTGTAGACTTGGACAGCCAGGTGAACAATCTCTTCCTGAAATCTCATAACATTGTGCAGAAGACTGCAATGAACTGGCGAATGACTGCAAGGAATGCTGCCCGCAGAGACTCGGTGCTCGCTGCCTCCAGGGATTACCGAAACATAATTGAAAGATTACAGGTGACTGCACAGCACCCCTTCCTCCTTTGATTAGCGCTTGCTCCCGGGCCTGCACAAAAGGAGGAATTTACAAAGTAGAAAGACCTTTGGGAATGAATTAACTAGTCAAAGTGCCACATGGTAATCAAGTAAGCTGATGCTGAATGTAATAATACTGTAACCCTGTGTGTAAAATCAAATGTAAGCCATTATATCAGGACAGGTAACGGATCGTGCACGGCTAATGGGTGTAGAAGTACTCACCGCAGGAGATGTTGGTATTTGAAGGTAGTGGTACTTGAAGCATTCTTGTTCCACCGTTAGTAATATTTCTTTGATAGGACAGGACTTGTGCATCATCACAGCCTTCCAAACTCCAGTGCTTTGCTCCTTCTACACCAAAACTGTCCGTACAATGAAAGGTGCCACAGCCCCGCCTGGAAGCCACAGTGGAGCCTGAAGTAGATAGGTGTATGGATTCCTTGTCAACCGGTTGCAGCCACAGTCATTCCCTGAAACAAAGTGTGCCCATTCCTATGCTGTTTTTGCTAAAAAGGCTGTTAAAACATGACGCTTCAATAGGGACTGACGTGTTACAGCTGTACTTTGTGTTCGGATCTGTAGGCAGTTCAGTGAGGCCTTGTTTATACCAAATGAAAGTCGTCATCTTGAATGTCACCTTTATCCTTGGAAGATTCAGTCTCTCTTCAAAAGCTTTTTCTGGCAAACAGTTCAAACTTTACATAAACTTAACATTACGTCATGTAAAAACACCTCCCAACCCATTCTCATGGAAATAGCTTCTCCCCCTGTATCTGTTCCTGTCTGTTTGTCCATCTTGATTGGATTCAGCTTCCTTTCTGGCGTGAGAAGTATTTTCTGCATGTTGAAGTGTTAGGATTAATGTGTTCACTTTTAAGGTAGCTACAGCTTTCCGAATGTCAAGGAAAAGGGGAAGAATTTGATTTTTGCAGAATTTGAACAGTAGTACTTTTTTGTCAGTTTGTGTAAGCATAAACAGCCTGATCGTTATCACAGACTTTCAGTGCAGCTGTGAGTCTGCATTTTTCTTCCTTGTATATCAACAAGAGCACCTACAAAGATGGGGCGGGTAGGGGAGCCAGGTAATCTGGGGGACTGCTGGAAATCAGGGCTTCCTTTGCTAAGACAACTACTGAACAGTAAAACTGAAAGTCTTCTCTGACCAAACTCTGAGGTCTTTAATGTAGTTTGTCCAGGCTGGACAGACCTAACTGTCCTGTCCCTCTTTTGCGGTTTGTAAAATTAAATTTTCATGTAAATTTATTTGTATTTAAAGTTTGTTTCAAATCTTGATATGATTATGTTCTAGGACATAGTATCAGCTTTAGAGGATCGCTTACGGCCCCTTGTGCAGGCAGAGTTATCAGTACTGGTGGACGTGCTCCACAGGCCTGAACTCCTCTTCCCAGAGAACACCGATGCGAGGAGGAAATGTGAAAGCGGAGGCTTCATCTGCAAGTGAGTTGTCCTGAAGTCTGTCTTGTTGGGAGGGTTTTGTTATGTTTTACTTTTTCCCAGTTTTCCCTTGCCCTCTGGAGCGATGCCCTCCTGCCCAGCTTTACGTAAAGCAGAGTATTTCGTGATAGGGTAAATGCAGTTTGTCCTCGGGATGGGGGAGGACTGCTTGACGTGCTCTCACAGCTAATGCTTAAAAGCCTCTGGCTTTTCTGCAGGATGGAAGCGTCACAAACAGTAGTATAAACTAGTCAAAAATTGTGAGCTTATCCCTATCCCTGCCTCTAACCCTGGCAGTGCTTGCAAGGTGCTCGATCTTGTAGCGCTTGGCGCTGGCTAGCTGTGTCCGAATGGCTTGTGGTCATCTGCATGGCCCAGTGCAGATGCCTCCCAAATTTGGGGGGAAGGAAAAGGAAGGATTACAAGGTCATTTGTAGGGCAAGAATCCAGCTTCTCGGCTCCCCTCCTGGAGGGGTGGATTATACAGAGAGTTTGTGGAAACGAGGTACCAGAGTAGCAAAGAAATTCTGGGTGGGATGGATTTGTAATGGTGCTATCCAGGACTCGCGGTATATTTTTTTTTTTAACATAGTAGTATGTGGAATAGTTTTCTTTCTCACTGTTAAGTGTTTGTTCTGGAGCACTATCAAGTCCTAAATCCCCCTGCCCCCTCCCCAATTCCTTTCCGCCTGCAGTCAGGGGGTTTATCTGGCTGTCCTCCTGCCTGCGGAGCTTCTCCAAAGCCTGTGGTCGCAGGTTTGCTGCTGCTCCTGAGAGAACGGTCCCGAGATGGTTGGGTAATGGGGTGGTAGTAAAACTTGTTTGCAGCTTCAACTAGTTAAGTAAGATAGCCACATATGTCTTAGCCCATTTTTAGAATAGTAGTACTAAAACAAGCTGTGATTGATTATTTTCAGGTTAATAAAGCATACTAAGCAGCTGCTGGAGGAGAATGAGGAGAAACTATGTATTAAAGTATTGCAAACGCTCAGGGAAATGATGACCAAAGATAGAGGCTATGGAGAAAAGGTAATGTAATTTACAGTTCATCATTCTGTGTTAAACACGCTGTCTTTATTATTCAGTAAAGGAAAATAAAATTCTCACTTTTTCAAGCTGTGTTTTGTATGTGTAAGCACTTGTCTGTACTGGATCAGGAACAAAACGTTTTTAGTCAACTAATAACTTTAAATATAATTTGAAAGGTAAGCTTGTTTCTGTTGCTTTTCTACTTTAGACTTGCAAGTTTAAGTCTAACTCCTGCAGTTGCCGGCATTGTAAAAATATTTAATTTTGTTACCTTTTTATGAAGGATATAACCTCTTTAATTGCTTTCTGAGTCTAGGTGATTCTTCATCAGGTCACATAATCTTAGAACGAGGATATTTTGTAGTTTAATTTACATACATCTGAGTCGTTATCTTGTTAATCATAGCTGGAAACTGTCCATGCACCCACGGTCCTTTTCTTTCCTACATGCAGCTCTTTTGCCTTGAGAAGAACGTTTTTCTGTAGGTACAGCCCTGTTCTCTATTTGCATCAGAAGAGTGTGGATATGCCCATGTGTTTGTGTATCTAGACGTTCCTACAGTCAGTCTCAGAACCCTCGGCCAAGGTATCCTGGGCATTTCTAAGCAGCCTAGGTTATTAACGTGCCCCACGGTGGGTGTACGGAGCGAATATGTGTATGCATACCCCCCAGTGACTGTGTTCATGAGCAGCTGAGAACTGGCAGTTGGGACTGGGGTTGGTGGTGGGGTGGAAGGACGCTCGCTGCAACCGGGAGTCCGTGCCCGGGGCCAGACGGCGTCTCCTGTCCCGAAAGTCGTTGCATAGTGCTAGATTCACAGCACAAAAAGGCAGAAGCTGTAGAGGTCAGACAGCTTTGTAACAGTACTAGCTGTTTGTAGCTGGAGTTGCAGCCACAAGGGAGGGAGATGCTCTGGAGGCAGAGGAACCCGTAGCGCGGCCGCGCCGACCGGCAGCTGGGACCTCGCACACGACCCCCGCTTTGGCCAGCCTAGCTGGGAGCGAGGAGGACGCAGCGCAGAACAGGGCGCTCTGCAGCCAGCCCGGCGAGAGGCGGGCGCTGGGGACCCGAGGAGGGAGAGCACCGGGCTGCGTGGGTGTGCACGTGCACGGGCTGTCACCCCAGCACACCCAGCTGAGCGCGGGGCGGGAGGCTCCTAGGAGGACACCCGAAGGGTAGGGACGGCCGGCGCTGTGCTCTTTCCGCGTTCTGGTGGAGGTCCAGCCCACCCCCTGCTCCCGCTTTGCTCTAGACCTGCAACCCTACCTAGGGATTTTCTCTTGGAGTAAACTCGTTGGCTTTGGAGGAATGCCCTCGCTGACTGCAAGAAAGCAGCCTGTCCCTGCGGGAGGAGAAGGGGAGCAGGGTAGGTAGGAAAGGGCAGCAACCACAGGTTTGGACTTACAGCGCGTTGTCCTTTTCTGCTGGAGTGGCAATATCGTGTCCAGTTCTGGGCTCCCCAGTTCAAGAAAGATGAGGAGCTACTGGAGAGAGTCCAGTGGAGGGCTACGAGGATGAGGAGGGGACTGGAGCATCTCCCCTACGAGGAGAGGCTGAGGGAACTGGGCTTGTTCAGCCTGGAGAAGAGAAGGCTGCGAGGGGACCTTATAAATGCCTACAAATATCTGAAGGGTGGGTGTCAGGAGGATGGGGCCAAGCTCTTTTCAGTGGTGCCCAGTGACAGGACAAGGGGCAATGGGCACAAACTGAGGCACAAGAAGTTCCGTCTGAACATGAGGAAGAACTTCTTCCCTCTGAGGGTGACGGAGCACTGGAACAGGCTGCCCAGGGAGGTTGTGGAGTCTCCTTCTCTGGAGATATTCAAGACCCGCCTGGACAAGGTCCTGTGCAGCCTGCTGTAGCTGACCCTGCTTCGGCAGGGGGGTTGGACTAGATGACCCACAGAGGTCCCTTCCAACCCCTACTATTCTGTGATTCTGTGATTCTGTGTGCTGGGTCGTAACAGCACGAGGTGAAGCCATGTGGAGACCTTCTGTCCTCTCCTCAAGGTTCCTCTACCAAGACATCTGCCATACAGTAGGAGTCTGTGCTGGAAGGGGACAGGTCGTAGCCTGCAGAAGTTGGTCTGCTCCTGCAGAAGGGAGTTGGGCGAGGTGATCCTCTTTAACGAGTGCAGGGTGCTGATACTTACTGTTGCCCAACGCTGCGCATGTAAAAGATTAAGTGCAATCATGGATTTGAGTTTTATACTTTGTTAGCACATCAGTGTACGTTCTCCTGTTAAAAACAGCCAAGAGAGACTATCCAAGGTCACCTTAAGTAGTACGAAGGGTGGGTGATAACATACCACATGTATACTATACACCCAACAAAACCCAAATGAGAACTTTGATTTTTTTTTTTTTTTTTTTTTTTTTAAATGCAATAGGCCACTCACATTTTTCTAAATGGAAATTCATTTGCAGGAGTTCCTTAGACTTTATTTGGCCAACTCGGGTGAAGCAGTATTTCTAGAAGATGCAGTTAACCTAACTTGCACCATTCAGACCGTGGAGAACCCCACAAGATTCTAAAAATCTTCAAAGTGTAGAAAATGCATTAATTTCTGGAACAGTCGACCAGTTACATAATGCAAGATAAGAATACGCTTGCCTGCGAAGTGGATTTCCGAATATGAAAAAGCAGCTGATTGCTTACAGATAGACTGCTAGTAGTAGTAGAACAGCTTTTGCTGTCTGGCTGTGAGAAGCGCAATCGTATTTATTCTCCCTTGTGACTCATCTAACTGTATTTAGTCACCACTTCAAAGGAAATACCTTTTGTTTTTGAAATCGTCCTGCAGTGTAAAAAAAAAAAACAAAAAAACACAAAAAAAACCCCAAAAAAACCAAAAAACAAAAAAACAAAAAAAACCCCAAAAAAACCCAAAAAAACAAAAGAAAGGGGGGGAAAAACTGGACCTATCCTAAACCACAGGAGTCCCTACATACATAAAGGCAGCAAAACTCATCGTGCAGGCAGTGCTGCTGGTGGGCCCGGCGTTGGCAGGACTGAGAGCAGCCACGTCAGAGCAGCGTTCAGCCGCAGAGCGCCCAGGAAGCTTTGGCGTAGCGTGTGATTTTTGCCGTAATGCCACGTGGTGCTTGCAATCTGATTTCGAAAAAGATTGCGCTCCTCCTCCCGCACTCAATCTCGCAGCACAGATAATAAAATAACCGCACCCTCCTGGCCTGTGCTCGTCCCTTTTGTGGGTGGGCAGCGGAGTGAGGGCGCGGTGTTGGCCGCTGCCATTAGCGAAGGCCTTCGTTCAGCAGCTGGGATTCCTCTGCAGCGTGCGAAAGCCGTGGGGAGAGCACAGATGTACAGAAGCCTGTGGGAAGGCTCGAAGTTTTACATATTGCTGAAGACTCCTCGTCTTGGCACGCGCTCGGGCTCGCTCAGTGATGGGTAGCAGACTGTGGTATATTTAATAGGCAGAAAACTTTACTACGTTGACAGTGTAGGCTAGACCCAAGTTTTTTACTTTGCTGAAACATGTCATTCACGCACGCCTTCCCGGGCGCCTACCAGATGATGAGCCTCGCTTCTGCAGGACTCGTATTTTAAAACTCCGTTTCTCTGCCCAAACTGGAAATCCAGCCTCTGCGCTCCTCCCGCTGCTCGCAGCTCTTACGCCCAAGGGTGAAGTTCTGGGACCTCGGTCAGCCGCCCGCCTGGTCTGTCACCTGGCAGAGGAACAAAGCCGGGCGCATCCCGCCTCCGAAGCTGCGGGCGCGGCGCTTGCAGCCGCCCCGGTTCCCCATCCCACTGCGTGCCGGGCGCTTGCAAGCGTTCCTCACGCCGGCTGTAACGCACTCGCGATGTTGGACGGCAGCATTGAAGTGTTAAATGATTTATAAGTTCCTAACGTGAAATTTATTGGTAATTTCTCTTACTAACGCTTGCTTTCAATTCTTCCCCTTCTTTCTTTCCCGGCAGATTACCATTGAATTGGATAATGCTGAGGTTTAAATTTTATTCATTTTCTACAGTGTCGCTTCTATGGTGTTTGTTTTATGAGTAGCCCTGTGACCTGTCCTGTTGTCTCTTCAGTATCAAGCTTCCCACCTCCTATGCCTGTGTCAGTTAGTTGAGTTTTCAGTCTGCTGTGTGTCTACGCTGGGAATAGTTACCATAACTAATTCCATGTGTCATTACTTGGGATATTAGCGTGTAATCATCATTTAGACTGGATATTAGGAAAAATATCTTTACTGAAAGGGTGGTCGAGCATTGGACCAGGCTGCCCAGGGCAGTGGTGGAGTCGCCATCCCTGGAGGGGTTCAAAAAACGTGTAGACGTGGCACTTCAGGGCATGGTTTAGCAGGCGTGGGGGTGTTGGGGTGATGGTTGGACTTGATGATCTTGGAGGTCTTTTCCAACTTTAATGATTCTACAGTTCTACGATCCGGTGCCATAGTAGATCCCATGAAGTTTAGGACCAGAGCTGAGTGCCTTTGTGGCACCAGCTGCCGCAAGCGCCATGAAAACGTCAGCATTTAGCACCTGGAATCGGTGAACAGGCTCCTTAGCGAAGCCAAATACTGAGGTTCAGTGATGTTCATGTGGGTTGGAAGAACCCGGAGCAGCCCCTGGATGCGGCGTCCCCGCTTGCTGCCTCGCGAGAGCCATTGCCCGGGGCACGGTGAAGAGCTTCCTACCATCCAAACCCTGCCTTCGGCTGGCAGTGCCGCAGCCCGGCTGTGGCCGTGCTGTCTGTAGCTGTTCGACAGGCGGAAAAGCCATTATTTGAGCGAGAACTTTCAGCTGAACAGCAGTGAAGCTTTCTGAGGACATGGAGAAGCAGTGTGTCTGGTTCAGGCACCGGCGCACGGGGTGGAGGGAGGGAGCCGAGCTGTCTCTGCTGCTGCAGCTTCCTCATCCAGCTCAAAAAAACCCACGTGTGGGCGCTAAATTGGAGATTTTTTTTGCATAAATGTATAATACTGAGGAAGTGATTGACTGACACCTTATTTTACTGAAATACCAAGAAAAAAAGAAATATTTTCCTCTCTGCTTTGTTTCCTGCGTTGTTTCCCAAGGAACCTTTTATTTGGAACAAAATTTAACCACTTAAAATGCTTAAAATGTTACTGCTCTCTATTGAATAGAGTAGATAATGAAATACACCGTAAATTGCTTTCTGTAGAACTTGTTAATTTTGATGTTGATCAGCTGAATTCACCTGGGTGAGCTTCATTCTGAGAACCAAATAATATTTGGGGACCTTGCCTGTTGAAGTGGAGTTAAAATCAAACAGTTTGCTGCAAAAGTAGACCCAGGAGTGGGCAGATCGCCCAGGGCTGGGGTGCAGGGTCCCTGCTGTTCAGTGGGGCTGTTAGGGGACGGCAGGAGCAGACTGCCTTGTGAGAACGAACCCAAGTTGGGGCTTTTTCGCCTCGTTTTTAACCTCTCCTCGGGTTGGGATGCTCGGGCGCTGGCTGTGCTGCGGTCGGTGCCGTCGCTGCCATCCCGGCGTGCGCTGGGGTCCCCGCTCCAGGCTGGAGCAGAAGGTCCAGCCAGGGTCCGAGGTACCGCTCCTCAGGAAGATTCAACGAGACTCCCATGGCTACTTTCAGCTTCAACGAAAAGCTTTTTATGGGAAAATCCGCAGCAAGAGCTGCTCGGAGCGTTCCCTTTTCTGTCTGCTGGTGGGAATTTCAGCCTGAAGAAGAGAAGGCTGCGAGGGGACCTAATATATACTTACAAATATCTGCAGGGTGGGTGTCAGGAGGACGGGGCCAGACTCTTTCCAGTGGTGCCCAGCGACAGGACAAGGGGCAATGGGCACAAACTGAAGCAGAGGAAGCTCCAGCTGAACCCGAGGAAGAACTTCTTCCCTCTGAGGGTGACGGAGCCCTGGCCCAGGCTGCCCAGGGAGGCTGTGGAGTCTCCTTCTCTGGAGATATTCCAGCCCTGCCTGGACAAGGTCCTCTACAACCTACTGTAGGTGACCCTGCTTCGGCAGGAGGGTTGGACTAGATGACCCACAGAGGTCCCTTCCAACCCCGACCATTCTGTGATTCTGTGAATTCTCTGCTCGTGGCGTGCCCTCCCCGCTGGCACGCGTGGAAAGTCACTGGTGGGCAGGATGACACCGCGGGCGAGAGTCTGGTTTTGGTCTGCAGGACAGCGTTCTGCGGGGCCCTTCCCTAGCACAGAACACCTCGGGTGTGTTGCGAGCCCCGCACCAGGCGTTAGCATTGCGTAGCTGCAGAGATGCTGCAGCATCAGACCTCTGGGGTCATTATTTTCTCAAGATTATTTTTTTTCCCCCTCTTACCTGGGGAGCGCGCGCCAGCAGCGTGCTCTGCTTTTGAGAAGTTCACCTGTAGCACGGGAACGTTTCCATCGGGCGCTAGACCCCGTAGCTTGCGTGGCACTGCAGCTGCCCAGAATAGCATAGAGAGATATATATAAATATATATAATTTTAGCTTGGAGAAACTTCAGACAAACTTGAATGGTTTAATTGCAAATTAAGTCGTAATGTGAAAGTCTTTCCCCTGCAGTTTCTGGCTGCAACGTGCTGTCTTTGCCTGCAATAAATCAGCCGGAGCGTGCAGAGCAATTTAGGATTTGGTTTGGAGTCTGCAGAGGAGGAACTTTATTGCTCCTCCGTGGAGCTCCTGCGTGGAGGGAGCAGGTGTGTTCATAACCGTCGGCAACGAGCGCGGGCTGCTTGTAGAAAGGCGTTCGGACGGGGCTTGAACCCAGGACAAGTCTCAAAGGAAATCCTGAGGTTTCCTTTTTTTTTTTGTTTTTTTCCCCTTGCCAATCCTGGAAGCTATAAACGTTTAGGGCAAAGAATAACGAAATCTCTGTTATTAGTAAAATTATTAACTCCCCTTTCTACCAAGTTCTGCACAATTTAATTTTTCTGATCAGCTGAAATGCTTTTTATTGCCTTAGGGTGAAACTCTGTTAAAGTAACCATCTTATGGCATGATTTCATAGTATTCATGTGAGAGAGAGAGAGATACAGAGATATATATACACTTATATGTAGATTATAAGTAGATTTATTTATCTTAGTTGCTTACTGCAAGGTAATTTCAGTGAGTGGTGGGTCCAGGTAGTAAAATACACTATTCATGTGAGATATATATATATATATGTGTGTGTATATATATGTGTGTGTGTGTATATATATATATATATATATGCACTTACATGTATACATAAGTAGGCTTATATATCTTAGGTGCTTATTGCAAGGTACTTTCAGTGAGTGGTGGGTCCAAGTAACAAAAGATGCCAGGAGGTCTGTGCGTTTGTTAACGAAAGTTGTGACAGAAAATTGGCATTCCAGTTGCCCTTGGTGTTGTTGTGAATGAGGAGAGGGAGAGCCCGTTTCCTGGGGTGGAGAACGCTGGAATTCACTCCGCAGAGCCCAGGGGGGTGGACCTGGCTGTGCTGGGGTGTTTGGGGCGCAGGGGGTGCGGTGGGAGCAGAGGGAAGGGGTGGCATGGTGACACGCTGCTGCCCTTACCCGGCCTGCTTCGCCTGCTCCCGTTGAGGGGTTTGTCTGGCGTTTGCTTTTGGCTTCGCTTGGAAAGGAGGGACGGGAGGGAACCGGAGTTTTCCGAGGAGAAGCAGTGTGGCGTGGGGTTTGTTCTTAGCATACTTTGAGGACCGTGATCTGGTCCGGCAGAAACACGGTGACAGCATCTCTGAGCTCTTGTAGATGTTTTTTGAACTTTGCAGTATCCGTTGTTGTGGCAGGGTTCATGCAAAAGGTTTTTCTTCTGGGGACGGGATTCAGGATACACGAAGAACGAGAGTCATCTTGCGGTATTTCCAAAACTTTTGGGTTCCTGTAAACCTGTCAAAAGGCATCGACCTCTGGGATAGCGGCTGCGTAAGACTGGTGTTAAAATGAAGAGCAGAAAAGGTAGCTTGCAAGATGGATGGAAAGCGTGATTTGTTTTGATAGAAACCCAAAACCCTCGGAAAATGTGAAGCATTTTGCACCTGATTTGTCCTGTACTTGCAACGCGGTCGCGTTGGTTTTGTCCCGATGTTGGGGAGCTGTGTGCTCAGAGCTTGCCCTTCGGTTTGCGTCGGGTCCCCTGTTCCTCTGGCTCCACGGGCTCTCCCGGAGCGTCGGGTGGGCGTCAGCTTGGCGCAGACCCCTTCGGCTCCTGGAGAGCTCAACAGGGTGGGCTTAGCGCTGGCTCTCTGCAGGTGTCTTGAGCAATAAAGCAAGCAGAAACACCCATGACAAGGCACTGGCACGTTGTCTATGAGATTCTCGGGCTGAGATTGGCTTGATCGACTCCTCACTGGGCTGGAGCCGATGCAGTCCCATTCTTGGTGGAGCTGTGGATTGAGCTGGCCTCTGGGAGAAGAGGTTCATCACCAAGGTAAATTCTTCTCGACTGCCATCAAGTGTGAATCTTCACACAGCAGTGATGACTAAACCCTGGTTGTCATTAGACACAACAGCTTAATTCACTTTTAATGCAATCCTCAGCCCACTGAGAAGCCCAGGCGTGGTACCAACGCGGGTTTTCAGGGTGCTGCACAGCCGCAGAGGGGCCGGTGAGCTGCTCCGTGGGCTCCCTGCGCTCCAGGACAGCGCAGCCAGCGCTAACCCTCCCCGCGGAGACGTTTCTGTCTGCGGCGCGACGTGCCCGGCCGCTCTCCCGGTCCCGGGCAGGCGCGCGGGGACAGCGCGGCCCCGTTTCCACCTGCTTGGACACCGAGCTGCGTACGTCCTCGAGAAACACGCTCCTATTTTACAGAGTAAAAAGGAGAGACGTCTTAGTGCTGACCTGCAGGTGGCATGCTCAGGATGCTGAATGTGCCTGGGAGATGGCCTACTTTTTATTTCATTTATTTCCCCCCCCTCCCAGGCACATGGCAGCGAGCGGCTCGGCTGGGCACCTGCCAACAGCCAGGCAGCGGTTACATAAGAACGGCTTTTTTTCCTGGAATTTGGGCCCGCCGCCGATGCGTGACCTTCAGCGGGAATTGCCGGCGAGCGCCGTGGAGATGTTGACGGGCACCGCGCCGGGGGCTGCCGGTGCTCGCCGTGGTCCCACGCCCGTCGAGCTGGGGGTTGTTTTTCAGGGTGAAGAGGGGGTGCTCTGCTGCTCCCCCCCTATGGGGCTGTGGGGCAGGGGCCAGCAAACACCCAGACGACCAACTCCAGCAAAACCCTGCACGCACCCAGAGCTCCCCGTGCCGTTATTTAGCCCTTTATAGGATCTGAAGCTAAAAATCTCAATTAATTAAACCCCCAGGGTTTTTTTTTTGTTGTGGGGGTTTTTCTATTTTTATTCGGTAGTGACCCTTCTTTATGCAACTGATAAAGCGGTATCCAGCAAAATACACCTGCAGACCCACTCAGTATAGTTTGGGCTGTTTTTTTTTCACCTCTTCACTTTGGTCTTGAGGTTTCAAGTAGGCGAAAAGGGAACTGAAAATCCTGGTTCGAAGGGGCTGACTGAAGTACCCTTCTCAGTGCTCTTTATCAGTGATAAACTAAAACTATGACAGCCAACTAAGGTGACAAATACGTGCTATTTTATGGGTCTTCTGACTGGGATTGGAAAATGTATTAACTGCTTAAGTGCTGGAGAGATGCACTTGTAAATTATTTTCCTTGTAGAGAGAGTCATTTCTCCTGTGTATTTTGCACTTAGACAGTGCTTCACTTGTTATGTCTCAGGCAGAGGAAATGCAGGCTCTCATAAATTTTTGTGGGCTGCCTTGATATTTTTTTTCCTTCAGAAATCCTGCAATCTTTGGACTGTTTTTATTGCATGAACTGGAACTGGTGAGCTCTTTGGAAAAGGAGCCTGGAACATTTCTTATAGTTATTTGTAACCAAAAAAAAAATTATAACAAGTATTTAGACTTTAAAAAAAACTGCTAATGTAAAATGTGTAGCAAAGATAGTTCTTGCCATATTCAGTTATTGTAGAAGACCTGCAAGGTTGAGGATTTAAAGAGCAGCAAGTGGTTGCACTCCCGTTGAAGGGCAGTGGCGTATCAGAGGCTGAGGTCTCTAACTCCGGGAAAGCCCCAGCCCAAGTAAAACATGCTTTCTCAACTGAAAACTCTGGAAAACGAGCAAAGGCACTCTCGTAGGCAGAGCTCGGTGACCTTTCAGCGCAGGCACTGGCAGCCCTTACGCCAAATTTCCCACCTCCTCATCTGGCAGCGCGCAAAGCCTTTCCAAATTCACCGAGATAAGGAGGGGGGGGGGTGCTTTGCCAGGTCCCCACCGCGGGTGCCGGCGAGGCGAGGGGGTGCGAGCGTGTGGCTGCTGCTCCGTCACGTGCCGGTGGGAACCCGGGGGGCCCCTCTGCCCCCCTAAATCCCACGGCTCTTCTGCGGGGGCCTGGAGGGCTGCGTGGCTCGAAGGAGCCCGTGCCAGGACAAGGGGCTGCTTCACGTCTCGTGCTGCCTCTTCATGTATGCAGGTGTGAGAGCCTCCATGGCTAAAAATACACCGCTGGGCTGCGGGTCTGTTACGGTGGTAAGCTGTGACGTGGGAAGCTTGTCAAAGCAGTTCAGTGCTCCTGGCTCCCAGCTATTCCCCTCTGCCCTGAAACCTATCCACAGCAAGTCAAATGTGTGTTTGACAAACACCTACGCAGCATCTGCAGAGGCTAGAAATTTCCTATCCGCGTTTTTTCTCGGTTCTGCGAGGTAGCAGTGTTGGCCTTACAGAGGCGGCTTGGCAAGCAGGTCACCTACGTGGAGTTCTCTGGTCTTGCTGACGAGTTAGGAAGGACGGCAACGTAATTAGTGGCTCTCGTCTGCTGTCACAGATCGGACCAGGCGGTGCTTTTGCTGCGTGTCCGTCGAGTAAGAGCGATGCTGAATGCATTTCACAGAGAAAAGAGGAGAAATTCAGAGGAGGGAGGAAGAGTGGAAAGGGACTTGCAGGGCTGTATCCAACAGCTTGGAACTCCAGCGGATGGGGGCGATGGTAGCGCAGGAGCTGAGGCAGACAAAGCAGGGCTTTCAGAATCACAACCGAGATCTGCACTGGAGTTCTTGGCATCTGGATATCCAGCCTATCTATCAAAAGCTTAATGTGACCTTTGGCTGATTGACTCTGTAGTTGTGGTTTTCCCCCGTTTATTTCCTCGTCTATGCCAAGTCTCTCCCCCCGCCACCTCGATAATTAGATGCCATATGCATGGAGTTGGGTTGGTTCCTGAATTCACAGATTTCAGGACCAGAAGGGACCGCTCAGTAATTTAACCCAACTTCCTGCGCAGGGCAGCTCAGTTCTCACCATGGCTTCCCCGCTGAGCCAAATCAACTGAGTTTGGCTGAGCTTCTGCAGAACCTTCTGTGTGATCCTTAAGACCTCCCAGGACAGGCATCAATTGACTATGGCCTGCACCAGCGAGTCACCTTCCCCTCCAACTTAGATACTGACTGGAGAATGACCTGAAGGAGCTGTGTGGTAGCTTGGAAAATGGCATCAGCCTGTGGAGGTCAAGCAGTCTGAGGTTGGTCACCTCCCAGTCCTTTGAACTTGGAGATGGCCTGGAGAGGAGGAGGTTTCTGCTTGTACATGTGCTGCTTTGTGCATTGTTTTGTCACAATTCCAACGTTTGGTGATGCTGAAGAGAGAAGGATTGGGTTTTTGAAAACGTTCATATGTGTGTGCTCGCAGAAACATGCAGGTTTTTCTGAAAAGTTTGTTTCCCACCCATCTTTACCATTACAATATGAGATGTTTTTCACCCTGTTTTGCTGAAGCCACTGTCCGGAGCAGACCCAGTCCATGTGAGCTGGAATCTCCAGCTGCCTTTGAAATGCGTTTCAAGCCTTTTCAGCGCTCAGTGTTCTGGATGTTTAGAGTTGAGTTAAAAAAAAATTTGAGAAAAGCAGTCCTGAGGCTTTAAACCTGAATGAAAATCTTTCTGGATTTCCTCAACTCCTTTCCTCTTTTTTTATCCACAGTGGTAGTTTGAATTTTCCATGAAAGACAGGATTAGACAACTTTCATCTTGATTGTTATTTTGAAAGCAAATGAAAACAAAATTTTCATGCCTTCCTCAAAACCATGAAGGAAAAGGACTGAAACCTCTTCCATATCTCATAAGTTGAGATCTACTGAGTTCAGACTTGGTGTCACTTGCTGTGGTGGTTTTTGAGGTGGACACATCCACTGTTGAGTCAGATAAAGACCGTTCTGGGAACCACACATAGTCTGTGTTGGGGAAATGGATGCTTAGAAGCATTACGGTCACCAACAGGTCAAAGAAATTCTAATTCTTCTGTTCTGGCTAATGATGAGTGGTTTATTCGCCAGCCTTGCAGGAATGGAAACTTCAAAGGAAGAGGGGGTTTTGCTCAGCAAGGTGAAAAGAACTTTTGCTACTGCTAGCAAAAAGTGAAGACTTTGTACTCTTCCCTGACCCTGCCACCCACTGCGTTCCAGTTTAAAAGCTGGCTGCTGTGTCCGTGGCACTCACCTGGCTGCTGTCCAGTATTCCACAGGCTTGCCCCTGCCCAACAGACCATCATTTTTGTTCTAGGTTGAGAGCTGAGGTATAGGGAGGCACAAGAAATGTAGCAAAATTACTGCTTCAGTCTACTCTCCTGCCCTAGTCAATCCTTCGTGTAAGGCATAAGGTGATACTTTGCTGTTGCAGTACACGGGGTAGTACAAAGCGTAGCACAGTAACCGTAGCTCAGTAATTCTTTGCCATTTTAACCCATTTTGACTCAAAGAATAAACAATTTCAGTCTCTGGCATTTATATTCTTACTGAAAGATTGCTGAAGGCCGTGCTTGCTTGGAATGATCCATCCGAGCATTGCCAAGGGCAGTGGCTTTTGCTTGCAGGCGAGTTTGTGGGGCTGGTTGTAACATGCTGAGCTATTTATACGTGCTGCCTGCGCTGCGGTGGGAAGGCACAGGAATCTGCTAGCTAGAAGATGTGGGTTCTTCCTTCTCCAGTTTAAGTTGGAAAGATCAAACTAATTTCATGCTGATTCTTCGTCTGTCCTGGTTTTCAGCCCCAAAATGTAGGCATATGTTTGATTAATTTGGGGTCATGGTGTAAGCCCAGGAGTAAGGAAGCTCTCATCAGGAATCCAACGTCCAGTACTTTGTCTTGTGGCAGCGGTGTCCGCTCGACCTGCCAGCTTCGGTCTCCCCTTCCCTGGAAGGAAGGTGCCTGCTGTCTCTTACAGGGAAACACGCACAATTTCCTTGCTGCTGTTGCCTACTTAAGAATGGAGGATTTTTTTTGCTTTGCTCTGAAGCACGTTGTGCGGGGGGTGTCTGCAACCAGAGCAACGTGCCCGGGTGGCCTAATGACTTGGTGTGACATGTCCAGTGTCCCGGCTCCGAGCAGCGCGGGCGTCCGAAGCGGGCTGGGCAGGAACCGGGTGTTCCTCCCCGTAAATGAGGTTCTTCCTGTGCGCTTCTGGTCCTCTGGCTTGGATTCTCCCCGCTTCAGTTCGAGCCGGGGAGAAATGGTTTGCATGCTGGTGAAGTTTCCGAGAGTGGTGACAATGCGAGGAAGTGGCGTACCACAGGCCGCGTGAGCTGGCCAGGAGGAAAGTCCATTAGGAGCAGAACGGAGAACAGTCCTTCCCGGCCAAGGAGCCCCTGCCCACGGAGCACTGCAGGGGAAGCGCTCGCTCCTCTGGCTCCTTCCTGGGAAGCCGCCTCGCTCCATATTTAGCCTCCTGGATCTCGTGGCCTTCCTCTCCCTTTGCTGCGCGTTTCCTAGGCTGCAGCGGATAGCGGGTTAAAACACCACGGTTTGCTGTAGGTGACCCTGCTTCGGCAGGAGGGTTGGACTAGATGACCCACAGAGGTCCCTTCCAACCCCTACTATTCTGTGATTCTGTGATTCTGTTGCTCTCCCAGCCTGTGCTTGGTTTGTCTGTCTAGTTCGTGTGTCCTCCGGGCAGGCACGGACAGCGCGTGGCCGACTGCATTCGGTATCACCCTGTCGTCCTTGTCTCAGTGTCTGTTCCTGAGAAGTTAAATTAATTTGCCCACGATGAAGCAGGCAGTTTCATCTGACTGTTTAGGTCTCTGTTGTGTGTCTAGGCTCTGCTAGATAAAAGTTGCTCGTCTTCATCTGTTTCAATGTGACGATCAGCATTTTAAATTTGAAAAGCTGTCACCGTTAAGCCTCTTGTTTCGTTGCTCGTGTTTGGTGCTGTATCACGTACCTTTTATCTCGGGGAAAAGTATGTTCATAGATGAGAATCCCCTGAAATCAATTTTTTTTTTTTTTTTAAATGAATGTTGTAAGGCTGCTGCCTGTCTGCAGCAGCCCTGGCTTCCTCCTCCTCCTCCTCGCTGCTGGGGCTGGCGGTGCTGCCTTCACCCTCTGCGCATCGCAGATCTGGGGGCACGGCCCGAGCAGGCTGCCCAAAAAAGTGCATTTCTGGATTGCACCTGAAACTGCAGCGTTTGGCCTGTGCCTCTGTGTCCGTGCCAAGTAGCTGGGGATGTTCCAAGGGTGGCAGCGATATTTTCAGGCCGTAGCCCTCTCGGAGGTGGGCGGGAGGCTGTAAACAGGGATTATGGCTGTAATTCGTTTGTGATGATTCAGCTCGAGTCGAGTGCTTTGCTAGCTCCCTTCCCCTAAGTGTTGACCACTAGATTTCTGTTGGGATGGAAGATTCTCGAAGAATGACTAATTTTTCTGCGTTTTACTTTCAACTAGCTGCCGCAGCCTCCAGAAACGGAAAGCCCTGTAGAGGTGTGTTGCTCACCTATATTTGTACAACAGGCAAATATCGGTGTTTCGAAGTGGTGCTGGTGGAGTGTCTTGTTGGTAAAAAACCCTGTGAAATGTGTGTTCCCGTGTGGTGTCAGACTGTGAAACGTTGGTAGATCTGTTGAAGTGGTTTAATCCAATACAGCATCAGCTTGTTAGTCTGAAAATATATTTAAAAAAAAAAAAAACAGTAAACCAGTCCCAAGTCTTTGTTCTCTTCAGCTGCTTCCCGTGTGCTTTGGAGGGAGGCACCGTGAAAAGCCGCCGCTGAAATCCCCCTGCATTAGCAAAATGAGACCGCTTTTCTCTGGCTCCTAATACAGAATTTGGTTTCCCCTTGGTCTCACTTTTTTAAAACCTTTGCTAAGGAGAGGGAGGTGTCAGAAGTTGCTGGCGGAAGCTGCGTAATCCCGGAGCAGCCGGGGTGTCCCATTGGAAGTGCCACCGTGAAGCAGGTAGCAGTCACCTCGCAGCTTCAGGGTTACCAACTCTGTAGTGAGTTGGGTACACAGGCGCATTGCCCTTAGGAGACACCCCAGCATCAGCTCTCATCAGGCAGGTTATTTGCTGAAGTGAAGGCGTAACAATTTATGAAAACTCAAATTCTACTGAAAATAATGGGATATCCAGAGATGGCGTTGGTAGGTTGTGCGACTGGGTGCTGCACCGGTGCAAAGGTAGGTAGGACAGAGGTAGGTAGGGCAGAGTCAATTCTCTGAGCTATGTAAATATGAAGATTATAACTATGTTTTGAAATAATGAAGAAAAAAAATGTAGTTTGTGGTGGTTTAGACCTTTGTGTTTGTAAGTTTTGTGGAGTAGTGTTTAAATGTAAACTGAAACTGAGTGGTCATAGAATGACTTTGAGATGTTTGGGAGGTGGCTCCTGGTTTGAGATGGGTCCCTGTGTAGGCTGGTTGTTCCTACACGTTTTCAGAATGCGTTAAAGCAGCAAAAACTCAACAAACTTCAGGTTTACAAAGTGCCCGTTCCATTCCTGAAAAGTGAGATCTGAAATATAAGAGATTTGATTTGGAAACACGCACATGCCGAGGGGCTTGGTTTAGCGAAACCCCGCTGGAGTCCGTGGCACTGGAACAGAAACCCCCAGGCTGTGTCAGGCCCTCCGCAGTCTCAAAAGAGCTTCGCTGACCACGGGCAGGTACCCTGAAGTACCTACACTTCCTCGCGAAGTGTGCGTGCGGCGGGCCGGGGTGTCCGTGTGTGCGTGTACCTGTGTATATGTGTGCATGGGCATGCATGGTTTGGGTTCCCAAAAACCCCCGTGTGTTACCGGTAACTGGAAAATCAGACGGCCTTTGTGTTTTCTTGAAACCCGTGCGAATGCGTTGGCGTCCGTGCATGGCGCGGGGGTCCGCGGGAGGGTGGCAGGGCGGACGGGCCGAGTGCTGCCGGAGCTGACCGCGGGCAGATGCTCTGTCGGTGGCTTGTCAGCCGGTCTTCCTCATCTCCCCCCTTGCTTTCAGCTGTCCCTCCCCTTAATATTTTCCATGAGTGCAAAGATGTTAGTGTCTCTTTAGTGTTCTTCTGCTTTAAAATGAAATTTCTGCATGTGCAGCAGGAGCTTGATCAAAGTCTACCGCAGAGGCAACTGGAGGATCATAGAAGGGTACGTACTGCAGTCGAGAACGTTCAGAGCTAATCCTCTACCTTTTCCTTTTGAACAGTGAAGCGCAGGTCGTGTAGGAGACTTCTGTGGTTAACTGCTTGCTGTCGGTCACCTGGAAAATCTGAAATGATCAGCCACGCTTACAAAACGGGGTGCTGGAGCACCTGCTCCTGCATTAAATAGAAGGAGCGAGCACTTGGCTGCTCTGAATTAAACCCTCAGATCGGGTCTAGTCCGTTCACGCTTTCAAAGCACTCCCCTTCGGTGATGGGCACGCCGTTGTGAAGGGAGATTAATCAGTGCTTGTGGAGTTCGCCTGCTCTGGCCACAGCTCCCGCTCTGTAAACAGCCAAGCTGCAAAATCCGCGTCGCTGGTACATGTCTCGATTTCTTCTGCTCTTGTAGCTGGAAACGGAAGAGCAGCAACTTCCAACTGCTTCACTCTGAAATATTATTAAACCTGCTCCGTTTCAAAGGTTTTTGGTACCACTTAAACCAAGTTGTGCATTGCATCCACATTACTGACACGTGCAGTAGTGTTGGTGTGCTGCTTGCTGTTAGTTTACCTCGACGGTGAACGCAGCTGATACTGAATCCGGTTGGGTTTTTTTTTTTCCTAGGTAGCATATTTGATTTTTCTTACTGCCGCCAAACATCTGATATTTGTTTGCATACCGTACGCATCAAAGTGGTGTACAACCGTAACATGATGGTTAAAGAACTGTTCTGGAGCCAAGCATTGCAGCTGAATTAATTAGAACATTTCTTAAATACCACTTATTTTTTCTCCCCTCTGCTTTGATCGCGTACTCATACACTTATTGGCTAGCACAGTGGGTTTGAATAATTTTGTAGGAAGCAAAGTTTTTCTGCCCAGTTAGAAGTCAAAATGCTGGTGACTGCAGATTGCCCAACCTCCAAAACCGTGGATCAGCACGCTCTCAGGCTGGAAACGCCAAATGCTCCGTACGTGTTCCCGCTTCTGTTTTCTGGTTACTGGTCCGGTTTTGGATACGCTGCTCCTACAGACAGCGGAGCTGCCATGGGTCTGTCCTCGAGCCGCAGCTCCCAGCGAGGCTTATCTGCTCGCCCCGACAGAAGTTGCCTTCTGCTCCGTGGTGGACCAGAAGGAAAGTCTAGAGACAGCACCAGGAGCTTCCGCTACCCTGCTGAATGCAGGAGGAGGAGGAGTTCACTGGGCAGCAGTTCTTGTGGTTCGATGTCTGGTGGTGTCTTTGTAGCGAGCAGTAAAAATTACTGGTTTGAAATGCCAGTTGGTACGATGACAGCCGGTTAGTTTAACAGAAGAGGAAAAAGGTTACGTGAGAACACCATTGTAACTTGATTTTTGGCATTGGGCTTGTATGGGTGTCGAGTTGCCTTTCTAATCAGTACACGTGTAGAAAGAAGATGTAGTTAAGGGTGTTCTTGTCTGGCTCGGCCTTGTTCTGTCATGTAGCCTTCCTCGCCTGCCAGACTGCGAGTGGGAAGATGGGGAAAGCACTACATCGTCTACTAAACACTCTCATGTCGCTGTCAGTCAGAGTGGCTCCTCTGGGATAAGATTTTGCGTGAGCTTTTGAATTTCGTCTTTTGCCTCTCCTACACGTTCAGTGTTTGGCCCAAGCGGTGATGGGAAGCGTATGCCCCTTGGAAAAGAGCTCATCTTCTCCTGTTGCTTCCAGAGTGACTTGTCTTTTTGTCTCTTTTGGGGGACTTTTGGAAGCAGCTGGTTGGAAAGCACTCTTCGTGTTTATTTTACGTCGTGTCTCCCTGCCGCTTCCCCCCGTCCCCCTCTGATTCCATCAAGCACCGCTCCTGTGCCGCAGCTTTCACGCTGAGAACCCCGAGGAGCAATTCTGAACCTGCTGAACTGCAGGGACAGAAGCGGGCGGCGGGAGCCGAGCCGCGACCACCGGCCTTGCGGGCAGGGCAGCCATCCCCGACCGGCTCCCGGCAGGCGTTGGGCTTCCCCCGGCCGAAGCGGTGGCTGAAGTTTGGGAGAGGATCGTCAATCCCCAGGCAGGTTTTTGTCTTTCCAGGGCGCTGGGGTGCAGGGGTTTCTCTGAGCTACCCATCGTGGGTGCCAGCTTTGTAGCCACAGCAGCGTGGCTGCAGCAGTGCTGGAGTTTTGTATGAGCCAGTTAATGCACGTTTACGTTGCTCAATTTAGTTATTTGGATTTTAAAGGCCTCTTGTGAAAGTTTGAAAAGTGAGGCTTTGCTTGCTTAACAGCTAATATTGAACTTCACGGTTCATGACATTTTGAATCTATAGCCAGGCAACTTGAAATGCAACTCAAAATTGGTGTCAAGCGCTTGTTTTGTGAGTGAAGATCAAGATACTGTACTTCATCCCGACATATTGGGTTTTTTTAATATGAAAATGTTCTTGGCTTTTTTTCTTTTTTTTTTTTTCCCCATTTTTTGGAAATCCCTTTCCTTCCCTCTCAGGGCCATTAGCAACGCAGTAGCTCCCAGCTGAAATAATCACCAGTTTTCCTTTTTGCCCAAAGATCTTAAAAAAATCCATTAATCCAGCTGTGTCTGCCCTTCGCTGGCAGCACCACCAGCCTTTGTGCAGTGCTCTGAATTTCTGGGAGTTCCTGCCCAGCCTGCAGTGAGAGCAGCGCGGGGTCCCCAGGATGATGCCAGCCGGGGCCGCGTGTGTCCCCTCCGGCCGGCGCTGACGGCAGCGGACGCGCTCGGCGGGGACGTGCTGGGCGCTCCGGGATGTCGGGGTTATCCGAGGACCGGTGTCCGCGGGCTCATGTGCTCGGATGCTGACTGCCGGCGTGACCGGGCGGCTGCCGGCGGGGACGTGGGGAACAAAGAGCTGGGATGCAGCGGGAAGCGCTCGGCAGCGCTGGATCGCGTCGGTTGCTGACGGAGGGGAGAAAAGAGTGCGTTCCTGGAACACTGGTGAAATGGCAAAGTAGGATACGTGTGAGAAGACGGGATTGCTCGCTCACAAAACCATTTCCAACATTACTCTTTCTCTAATCCTCCTCTTCATTTTGTGCTGGTGCTGTACAGATGCAAATTTTTCACATTTAAGACAGAGACAATAGATGCTAATTAAAAAAAAAACCCCTCCTTGAGAATAAAATCTGTCTAGAAAGCTTTACGCAAAAACTGAGCTGTAGCTGTTTCTGGTGCTAGGAACCTGTACTCTGATTTGAGCCCTGTGAGCCCCCCCCGAGTGTCCCAGCCTGCCCGAGCACATCGGGAGACGCTCAGTGGATTTTTTCCAGATCTCCAGGGTTTCAGTTCCCCCTCCCTCACTACCACTAGGCTAATGATAACAGCAGCCCCCTTGCTACTGACTGTTAGCGGTTTGTTTATTCATTAAGCTCACATCATGATTTCGTTGTCCTCTTTGACTCAAGGGTGAGGCACTCAGGCAAGTTTTGGTCAACCGTTACTATGGCAATGTGAGACCGGCGGGACGGCGGGAGAGCCTCACCACCTTCGGCAACGGCCCCTTGTCTGCCGGCGGCGCCAGCAAAGCCGGGGCAGGAGGTAGGACGGGCTCCTGCTCATCGCCGCTTCGTGCCAGCTGCCCTGCCAGGTGCTGTGTGTCTGTGTCTGCCTCGCAGATCGGGTGGAATAGGGGTTTTTTCCCCGTTTTGGACTTCTCCCCTACTGTTCTGTTCTATGAAATCCCAAAAAAGAAGGAACTGTTCACATGGATGGAAACTCCAACGTGTTTTAACTGCCCGTGAGGGATTCCGCTTTAGGCTGAGTGGGCATCGCTCCCCTGTCTGGTCATGTCAGCTGCTTTCTCCTCATGCAGATGAGAGCAGTGTTCTTTCTCTCCTGACTGTATTTGAGAAAGTACCTCAAAATTAAGCAGGCAGAGCTGTTTGTACTTTCTAGAGGCTGTCTGGGGTTGGCTTGAATTTTGCGACTTTGCTTTGAATCAGTGTACTTGGAAAACCTCATCGATTTAATGTTTGCAATAATGTTTGGGAGATGTGCTCAGAAGGATGTCAGATTATTAATCACATCTGAAACAAAAACATTTCATTGTGTTACAGAGAGATTGCGGGGTAGGATGAGCAAAAATTCAATCTGAAGCCGGTTATAAAGTGCCGTTTATTTAATTTGAGACCACTGCTAAAAAAGTCAGTCAAGTCAAGCGTGTTTTGTCAAAACACAGTTTGGTGGGTTTTACCCCTCCAAAGTACAGACTGTGGGTAGTTCTGTTGAATGCAGGCCTGGTTGGAAACAAAAACCAAAGCAACCAAACAGAAAAACCCCTATTTCCCCCTATTTTGTGAAGTTTATGTATATATTTCATTAGTCCTTGTGCTGTGCTGCCTACTGCCATGCTCTTCTACTTTCTGGAGCATTTTGCTTCTGTTCTTGTTCTTCCTGCCTCTGCCACAAACTCTTGCTTGCTTCTCGCTTGCTCTGTTGATCCGTGAAGTTCACGGCCCCGTGCTTGCACAGAAGGGTAGCGTTGGCTTTGCCGTCCTCTGCAATTTGTTTCGCCTTTTCTCCATCCCCTCACCGGTCCTGCAGAGCCGTCACCTCTCTCTGCGTCCCTGAATCCACGCTGTTTCCAGCGTCCTCTTCCAATACCCCACCGGCCGTCCTTCCATTTTCTGCTGCTGCTGGAGGGAGCAGGGGCAGGAACGCTTTCCCGTTGCCAGCCTAGGCTGTCCTCCCTCGGGACACCACCTCCTGCAGACTCGCACATGCCAAGGCCCTGTGAAGTGCCCATCTTACACCGTGCCCAACACGTGCGTCAAGTTACAAGCTCTCCCTTGCAGAAAGCCTAGGAGCCAAGCTCATCGCTGTTAATAGTGTGCGCGTCGTTCAGCGTAGCTTAATAACTGAAACCAGAAGAGAGGTGGCCATCACCGTAGGGTGACGGGGTTTGAATCTCAGCCTGTTTCTCATGATCGCTTTTATAGGAGGAAGCTCCGGATCGAGTTCAGTGAGCCGAGGTGAGATGAGTTTGGCAGATGTCCAGTGTCATCTGGATAAAGAAGGTGCATCCAACCTGGTCATAGATCTCATCATGAATGCCACCAGTGACAGAGTCTTCCACGAGAGCATCCTACTGGCCATTGCCCTGCTGGAAGGTGGGAACACGACAATCCAGGTAGGGAAACGGACGACTTCAGGCTCGCAACTACAACGTGTTGGGAAGGGAAATGTTTTTATGAAATTCAGGAAGCTTGAGGCAGCTAAGGAGGTGGGAGAGGAAATGACTAAATGTTCTTTGACCTGTAATTAAGAAAAATATTGGCATCTACCGTGCAAAAGTTAACTTATTAAATGTTTGCGTGGACACTTGGTAATTGAGGTATTTCCCAGGGCAATATAGAGTAATGTATAACAGAACAGCCTTGTAGCATAAGTTCATGTGACTGCTTTTATGAGGAAGTTTCACCAACTGCAACATGCTCAGAGACTTTCACAACTCGCTGTTAGATCTCGGGCTGGAATTTAAAAGAATGGTGTAAGGTAAACTCCAGCCCGGCACCGTTCTGCTGTAGTGTCGCCGTCCTGTGTTTCTGCGGTCCAAGTACGGGTTCACAGAATCACAGAATAGTAGGGGTTGGAAGGGACCTCTGTGGGTCATCTAGTCCAACCCCCCTGCCGAAGCAGGGTCACCTACAGTAGGCTGCACAGGATCTTGTCCAGGCGGGTCTTGAATATCTCCAGAGAAGGAGACTCCATAACCTCCCTGGGCAGCCTGTTCCAGTGCTCCGTCACCCTCAGAGGGAAGAAGTTCCTCCTCATGTTCAGACGGAACTTCCTGTGCCTCAGTTTGTGCCCATTGCCCCTTGTCCTGTCACTGGGCACCACTGAAAAGAGCTTGGCCCCATCCTCCTGACACCCACCCTTCAGATATTTGTAGGCATTTATAAGGTCCCCTCGCAGCCTTCTCTTCTTCAGGCTGAACAAGCCCAGTTCCCTCAACCTCTCCTCGTAGTGGAGATGCTCCAGTCCCCTCCTCATCCTTGTAGCCCTCCGCTGGACTCTCTCCAGTAGCTCTTCATCCTTCTTGAACTGGGGAGCCCAGAACTGGACACAGTACTCCAGATGAGGCCTCACCAGGGCAGTGTAGAGGGGAAGGAGAACCTCCCTTGTCCTGCTGGCCACACTCTTCTTGATGCAAGAAGATTCAGGGTTGGGTTTCCCTGAATGAGAATCGCACCCGGGATGGAGCTGAACACCAACCAGCTTCTACGTTTTCTCCCAAACAGAAAGCAAAACCTTTTTACGGCGCAACACGCCTACAAAGATTATTGAACTTGTAGGCTCTTACTGGTTTGACTGGGCGCGTGTTCAGTCCTGGGCGCTGGGCTTTGTGCGTCGCTGTTCCGGAGAGCGTTGCCCCTCTTCTAGCCCGCTGCCACGCGTTTCGCCTCTGAGCAAAGCAGTCGGTGGTTGGTTGAAGAAGGTCAAGTTTGCAGATTGTTCCTTTCACTCAGGGAAGTGATGCATCCAAATGTTGGACCCACATACAGATTTAGGCTTATAATTTGGTGCCATTTGTGCTGCATCCTAATTAGGAACGTTTATTTAGGTACTTAAAGATAAAATATGCTATCATTTTCAGAAGAGCTTGGGCAAAGAGAACTAAAAAACTCTCATACGTGTGGCCCGCTGTTCCCGGTGTGGTATAACCGCTCCCCAGGCCTTTATTTTTCTGCCCTGAAAACCAAACTGCCCGAGAGACCCTGTCTGTCTCTGGTATCGCTGCAGCAGCTGAGCGCCACGGCCGTGACGATGCTGTTCTTACCAGCCCTCCACGGCAGCCCCTGGGAGCGATGTTTGACCAGCCCGAGGGCAGCGTTCCACGGTCTGATCTCGCCGCCAGCCCCGCTCGTCCCCTTGCTGTGGGGGAGGACCAGCCTGCCGGCAAAAACGGATTTGATCCCGTAGAAAGGTCTGGCTCAGACCTGGCTGGGGACGTGCCACCGAGCAGCCGTGTGCTTTGGGTGAGACCTGACGCGTTCCCCCTGGTCGCTGTGGTGGAAACGGGCACTGGGTCTCTCCAGCAGCACCTCTCGCGTTGGTGTGAACGGCGGTTGAGAGGAGAGGGAGCCCTTTGGGGCTCCTTCACTGGCTCTGTCGTCCGTACCCTCTTTTTTTCCCGTGTATATTCTCTAGATTGAAGCTTCTTTGACTCCCACTTTGCCTTTTGCAAGCCTTTAAAATCCCGTGTCACCTTTAAAATCCCGTGTCACCTCTAAAATCCCGTGTCACCTTTAAAATCCTGTGTCACCTTAGACTGCAGTGACAGGATGAACGCTCCCTGGGGAGAGTCAATCCTTTGAATTTCCTGCTCTTCTCCAGTGTAAAGGAAGCTGAGCTTTCATCTTCCTAGCTCTCGGGGAGCCTCGGGTAACCTCACGCTGTCGTGCTGGAAGGAGAAAGAAGTTCTGCACCAGCCTGACGTGGAGAGATGCTCTGCTTGTGCTGGAACCCAGAACTGATGGACTGCGCAGAGTCCCCTCCCGCTGAGGGAGTGGTGTGGAGCAGATTCCTCAGCTCGTCTGGTCAAAACAAACAGGGAGATCTGCAGTCCATCTCCAAAGACACCTTCGTCACCAAAAAGGGAGATTCTTTAGGTTGCCCTCGCTGCCTGTAGCTGGGAGGCTGTGAAATAGCTGTGCAGTTAGGAGGGAGCTGTCGGCGCAGGGCGTTCGCAGAGTCACAGAATGGTCGGGGTTGGCAGGGACCTCTGTGGGTCACCCAGTCCCACCCCCTGCCGAAGCAGGGTCACCCAGAGCAGGCTGCACAGCACCGCATCCAGGCGGGGCTGGAATATCTCCAGAGAAGGAGACTCCACAGCCTCCCTGGGCAGCCTGGGCCAGGGCTCCGTCACCCTCAGAGGGAAGAAGTTCTTCCTCGGGTTCAGCTGGAACTTCCTCTGCTTCAGTTTGTGCCCGTTGCCCCTTGTCCTGTCGCTGGGCACCACTGAAAAGAGTCTGGCCCCGTCCTCCTGACACCCACCCTGCAGATATTTAAAAGCATTTCTAAGGTCCCCTCGCAGCCTTCTCTTCTCCAGGCTGAACAAGCCCAGCTCCCTCAGCCTTTTCTCGTAGGAGAGATGTTCCAGTCCCCTCCTCATCCTCGTAGCCCTCCGCTGGACTCTCTCCAGTAGCTCTTCACCTTTCTTGAACTGGGGAGCCCAGAACTGGACAGAGTACTGCAGATGAGGCCTCACCAGGGCAGTGTAGAGGGGAAGGAGAACCTCCCTCATCCTGCTGGCCACACTCTTCTTGATGCCGTTCGTTCGCAGCAAACGGCGTCGGTGCTCTCACATCCGCGCCTCGCGATCCTGCCGGCTGCTGCTACCCCCTCGCCCTTGCAGGCGTTGCTTCCGCAAGCCAGGGTGCCTCTTTTCCGTCCTTTCCCCCTCAGGAAGGAGCGCTTGGCCACTGTCTCTAGCTGCAGAGGATGTTCTGGGCCGCCGGCAGCGGCTCGGCGCGTGTGCGTGCTCGGCTGCAGCGGCGCGGGGCTGGGAGGGGGCTCTGGTGGGGGCTGCTTTGGAGCACGGAATGTTTTATAAACCAAATGGCTTGCGACGCCCGCAGCTAATGCGGTGAGCTCCGAGGTCTCAGACACACCCGGGAGCTCTTACTCATGCAGAGTACGGAGGAGACTTTATTGGAAATAAAATCCCATGGAGCGGTTGCAGTGTAGATACGCTGTGCGGTAGCAATCCAGCAGCCTGATGGCAAACGGCGAAAAAAGGAGTTTTATCAGTGCACAGAGCCGTTCCCTGCCTGACCCCTCTGTGTTTGCTCCTCTCCTGGCGCTAGGTAGCCAGCTCCCCGGCGCTTCGCTTCGCTTGCGCTGGCTCTGGCGCAGTCGGGGCCCGTGGGGACTGCTGCAGTGCCGGTCACGAACAGCACGTATTCGGCGCTCTGATCTTCCAGTAGTGCTTGAGTCATGAAAGCCAAGCAAGTAAAACTTTAATGGAAAAAAGCGGCGACCACAAAGCTTAGCTTCTGGGAGAACAGCTGGCTCCACGCCGGTGAATCAAAGCGAAGGTGGAGGTTTTGCTCCGTAGGAAAATCACGATTTCGGGTCTGTATCTCCCAGAGTAATCGCTGAATGATGTCCAAGATAAACTGGGGTCCTGAGCCGGTAAATTCACGTGACCAAGCTTTTATCTCGTCGCACAGGAAGAACAGTGTGTCTGCTCACCCAGAAAATGCAGAAGGCTCTGGGTGCAGCCCGGCTGCGTGGGGTGCAGCTCCAACCCCAGCGGGTCGTGCTCGAGAGTCTGCACAGCTCCAACCCCAGCGGGTCGTGCTCGAGAGTCTGCACAGCTCCAACCCCAGCGGGTCCGATGCAGCTGCTCTGTGCCACAGCGTGGTGCAGATCCATGGGGTGCAGCAGTGGGATGGTCTCCTGCTTAGTGAGATTTCGTTTTTATGAAATGCACCGTAAAATTTGTCTGCCTATGGAAGCTAAATGCACTGACGAAAGCGAACCCAGTACTTCCCGTGGTCCTTTATCCTGATCTGTGTCCTTCTGGTGAGTTGGGCAGATTAGGCAGGTAGGGCTGCACCACCTCTGCAACCTGCAGAGTGGATTTTCTGAAGTTCTGCGGCAGTTTCCAGTAACTGCCAGTGGAAGAGTCATCTGCAGTCTCTGGACTAATAACTGCGTTCATTTTGCATCAGATATGTTTGTCATTGTGAAAGTCGACGTCGCCAAATCGGCCAGCTTTGTCTTTGAGGTCTAACACAGTTTTAACTTCACAATTTTTTTTTTTTTGGTTATTATCAGCAGCTCTTGATTTGTACTGTTCTGAGCGAGTTCATTCTGTGCTCAGTCTGAATAATTTTTACTGAGCTTAAATTGCTTAGATCTAGGGCCTTTGAGAATAGGAAACCGGTGGGATAGGGACAGGTTATGTAAAAAGGCTTTTTGGCAGCAAAGCCAGAAATGTGTCACCCCCTGCGTGGCACGTTCTTAGCTCCAGGTTTTCACACGGGAAATGAATTCGGCCTGAAGTTAAGCAAAAGGTTTGCACTGACACACAGGAACTTGCAGATGATGATTGTAATATGGTTAATAATGGGAGTTCCCGGGTAACTCCCAGGAGCTTCAGTGGGAGAGCAGATCCCCGTGCTGCTGGGAAGGGATAACTGGAATAGGTGTTACCGTTTCATTAGGCACATCCAGGGCCAATATTAAGGCTAGGCAAAGTAGGTGGTTGCCAACTCTAGCAGAAAAGCAAATCTAGAAATGTTCCTGCTTATAACTGGCAGGAGTGATTTTTTTTCTTTTTTTTTTTTATTGTATTGTTAAGAAAATTAATGTGGAGGAGGAGCAGGACAAGAAAAAGTACTCGCAGTTTACCTTAGGAAAGAGGTGAAGCTGGTAGCGTGTGGCACAGTGGGTCCCGTGCTGCTCTGGGTTTTGCTGTAGGGGTGAATGTCAGCGTGATACATTAGTGTTCTGGGAGAAAGGCAGGGGTCTTTGCCCACTTAAAGCTCCCTGGATAGAAACTTTTCTGGGTTATTTTCAGTTTTTGGAATTCGCTTTAGAAACGCTGTCAGGTTCTTTGGTAGCAGAGACGCTGGTGGAAGTGCTGTGGCTGTGTCCGGTGAGCTGGTCGCTCCCCTCAGCAGGAGCTCGGGGGGGTTTCAGTGGGAAGCCTGCCCTCGTTTGTAAGGAGACAGGAGCGGAGGTGGAACCGCAGGGTCAAAACCGGATGACAAATTAACTTGACAAATGCTGCAGCTCACTGAACTGAAAATTACATAAACCCCTCGAATTTATGTAACCCTCAGCATCCACCTCGCGAGAGCTGGCGTCAGCGGTTCTGCGCGGAGCAGCCCGGGGGATGCTCTCCTCCGACGCGGCGAGGGGTGAGCGTGCCCCCGGGCTGCGGCTGTGCATCCCCTTTGGGAGAGGCGAAGGCTTGGTCCCGTCTCTGCTGCAACACAGTGAGTTTTCCTCCTTTAAAGCAACCCCAGCAAGTGAATGACAGCGGAGGAAATTGCTGAGGACTTCTGCTGCAACGCTTGCCTCTCAGCTGCCAAATGAAAATGATATGCGCCGTTACTCTGGCTCACCTCCGCGGAGTTTCGGCTTTCCTTGGTCCGTGGAAGTTAATGGCAAGTCAAGTCCCTTACATAACTGCCTCTCCATGGAGACTTTGGTCTGCTCTTTAATTAGGGATCTTCTCAAAAGTTGGATTGCGTGACAAATTACCCACGTGCCCAAGTTGGTATTTTCGGCAAGGGAAGGTAAAATGAGGTCGATGGCGTTAGTTTAGTTTCGGGCGTTTTTGAAGCGCTACCCCGCAGCGACGTGATGCAGAGCCATCGCTTCCAGGTGTGGCCGTGCCACCTTTCCCCCTTCATCCACAGCTCTGCCCGAGGAGGGCTGCAAGCACAGAGGAAGAGGCGATGGGAGTCAGCACCTCAGCAAAAGGTGATTATTCTTCAGGAGAGAAGTGGGATTTGCGCCTAGCTTGAAGGCATCTGAGCAGAGTCACTGCTCCTGCACAGAGGATGATGATGGTACCTGCTCTGCACCTCTCCTTCCCCCGGCAGCTGAGTGTGGGTTGAGGACCAAGGGCCACCATGGCTGGAGACAGCACCAGGAAGCCCATGGCGGTGGACTGGAGGGCTATGCCTCCATCATGGCACGGCAAGAGCAGATTGGTGGTGTGCCGAGCCGAGGTTTGGAGCTCTCAATATGGGTGAGAGGCTCCTTTGAGGCGTGACTGTACAAAAAACCACGTGGCTTTGAGTTGGTTTGACTTCCAGAGCTCTTCAAAGAAGAGCTGTGCGTTTTGTGTGCCCTCCTTGAGTGCTCGTTAGGGTTAGAGGCTATGGCCACATGGTACCACTCACTGCAGACCTACCCAGGGGGTCTCTGAACAAGCGAGACACCAGAAATCACAGCAGCCAGCTCTTTGTCAGTCTGGTTTAGTAGGAAATACTGGTTTGGGTAACGTGCTGGACTAACACGACTTTCCTGTCTCCAGCTCTGTCTTGCACCATATATGGGTTTGGACTTATTCTGACTTTTCTTCTCATGCGATGCCACCAGTAAGAACGCTCCAGCATGATGAATGGTGGTCTCTTTGCAGAGGCTGGTTCCTCAAACTGCCCAAACATGATGGACAGCTATTGAATAACTGCAGAATTGCTGCAGAAAAGGAGCTGAATCCAGAGCTGTCCACCAGCGTTCCTGGTGCGTGGGAGAGCTGCAGAATGCGGCGAGCTTGGGTGCTCCGGCGGGTGGAGGTGGGCTCGCTCCTGCAGCCGCCTGCCGCGGCCCTCGGCTTGGAGGGACCCGTAGCTCGGAGGCAGATCAGTGTCCTGGCCGTGAAACGCCGTGACACAAGTGGAAGGAGAAGCAACGCTGACCAGATCAGCAGTGAAATAGCTGGAACCAGCCAGTCAACCTCCCGCGTTTTTTTCACTTTCGCCGTTGGCCTAAAGGTGTCCTGTCCTGTTCGGCTGCCAAAACACTTCCAGCTTCTTTTTCTCCACAACTGTAACTGCCCTTCAACATCAGGAGGAAGTTTTACAGAACGTTACGGAAGTATTGATGATACAAAACGTAGATGTAGTGACACAGTCGTGCCTTAGCGCTGGTGGTTTGGACTTTTTAAGGCAGATTTACTGCTTACGAAGTTTGCAGCAGCCACAGATATCTGCAAAGACACAGAATCGTGCGTGGTGGTGAATGCTCCGGAGGCGAGAGTCTCTTTGGATCGCTAAGCTTTTGTAAATAGTACTTTTGGTTGCTGATAAAAAATGCCTCCTAAAATTTGTACTGTTTGTTGTTTGTTTATAATGGGCAGAATTCTTTGGTATAGGATGTTATATCTTTTCTACGTGGTTTTAATACCTGTTTAGGAAACTAATGCAAAACCAGCAAGCTATCAGCACGTATTAAGTAATTACCTATGTCTTTCTCCATTTTAATGAGCTTTTCTCAAGTTAATAATACATCACAATTTATTGGGTTTTTTATGTTCTGAGTATGTAATTTCAGAACATGGCATTAAAAAAAAAAAGTGAGTGTTGGTAAGGACCTACATCAGCCGTCGCAGTGGGCCGTGGGCAGTGAGCGTGTCCCTTTGTGGCAGAGAGCCGTCCCCGAAGCGCGGCAAGCCCCGGCCCCAGCCCTCCTTCGCGGCACAGACACCTCCCGAGCCAGGCACGGAGTCGGCGCCGAGGCCGTCCGCACCCCGATGCTCCGCTGGTCGGTGGCCCGTGAGGGGACTGGGGACATCCAGCCCCTGGGAGCACGCCGTCTCCTGCACGTGCATTTTAGTGTCTTCAGCACAGAGGAGTCTCGGTCTCACTTCGCCATTGGGCACCACCGTGTTACAAACAGACGAGCCCTACTAATAATGCGGGGAGAGACGGAACCAAAAGCTGCGAGGAATTTTTCCTGCAGAGGTGATTATTTTTTTTATCTTCGGGGGCAGCGAGATGCATAGGTGAGATGGAGAACAAGGTGGGCGAGGTGAGATTGTAATGATGCCACGCGTAGTCTTGCTGCTGCGGCTGAGAACACTTCTCTGAAGCATGTGTGGGCCGTCGGTGCTCCTATACCACAGCATCCCTCGGCCTTTTTGCCCAACGGGGGGTTTGACACTTGGATTTCGAGGTGCCCATCTGTGCAACTGAGTGATGGAGGTGAGAAAAGGAGAGGTGCCGTGCCGGGGTCCGGCTGCGTGGCTGCTCCCCCGGTCTCAGGAGCCTCGCATCGTTCATAGCTGTTACCAGGGACCTCTGGCGTGGCAATCCTCTCGGCATGCAGGTGTGGTCCTGGTCCTCTGAGGAGCAGGGGTTAAATCGCTCATCGTCCCTATTGCTCTCCGTGGGATCCGGGTCCAACATAAACTTTGAAGATGATCCCTAGCAGGATTAAAGCCCTCCGGGAGCAGGCAGAGGCAAGCTATTCCGAAAAACAAGGTCACACCGACTTTTTTTCTTTCCTTTTTTTTTTTTCTTTTTGGTAAGCAGAGGAATCAACAAAGCGCAGTTATGTAACTTCTATTTATATCCCCCCAGCTCCCTGGCTGCAGGCACACAAGGGGAGCCGAGGAGGGAATTTAATGAGCTCGCAGGGCTTGCTCACCTTCCCCGGCGGGTGGGAGCCGGCTTGTTTTTCAAGTGCGTCAGCAAATGAAACTGGTGGTGGGTGGGTGGTTTGGGTAGGTGGACTGACTTGTTGCTATGGTTTTCTTTAATTCCTCTGTCTCTCAAGAAGATCTTACACCGGGTTTTTTTGTGATTTTTTTTTTTTTTTCTTTTTCCTTTCTTCTGGGGAGCCTGCAGACTTCCTTGTTTCTCACACCTACACGGAGCCCGCTGGTTCGGCGTGGAAGCGGGATCCGTGCTCCTGCCACGCTCTCCCACGGGTGTGCCAGAGCAGCTCCAGCCCAGCTCCCCGCCAAACGTGGGTCAGGCCCCCCACTCTCCCATGCTTCGGTGGCCGTCTGCTCCGTCGGGGGGGATCTAAAACCCAGCCACCCATTTCTACCTGTCGCTCCCCCCGTGTGCCTTCGCTCCTGGTGATCACCCAGCGTCTCTTCACCCTCCCAGGGGTTTTACCCTGGCTCTGGGAGGGCACTGCCTCGCTGGGAAGTTTGTTCTTACTGTGTGAAATGACTTCAAATTGCACCGAGATTTTTGGCGTTGCGGTAGCAGAGTGCGCAGGGCAGAAGGGCTCTTCCCGAAAGGAGCGGTGTGATTCTGCTGCTGCTTTCATCTAGAGCCGGTTGGGAAGGCCGCGCGTTTACACGGGTGGGTCTGCGTGCACTCGTCCCCCCGAGAAGCACCCTGCGTACGGTGGGGCAGGGTCCCCAGCCAGGAGCCGAGCCGTGCAGCGTGGCGTCTGGGTGCCCCTGGCAGAGAGGGTTTCGTGTTTGTGGAGAGCGGAGCTGGGAAGTCCCCCTTCTGCTTTCGGGACAAAGTTTATTTTGCAGTTTGCAAAAAAACCCCAAAAACCAAGAAAAACCCGACCAGGCAATTGAGGTGTTCTGGCAGATTTTGCTTATGAGTTTATTTCAATCTGCGAAACATGCTCAGCATGAAATATTTCAGCTGCCGTTTCCTTAAGCTATGCAAGACTAATGATACCCGTCACTCCCGCCCCAGAGTGATGGATCTTCACCGAGCTGGGACGTATGAAAGACTGCAAGGAAAGAGAGGCATCGGTGATATTTAAAATAAATAAAGGAGGGGGGAGAGGAAGCAAAGTTAGGTTGGAATTTTCTGCAGTGGAAGCCCTCGCAATATGGTTAGGCAGAAGGTAAGGGGTTGGCATTTGTACTGAATTCAGGGCTTGTGCTAGCAGCGCGGCTCCCCTTCCAATGTGGCTGCTTTGAAGGAGCCCAGCTAGGAGAAGCGGTACGGGGGTGGCAAGCTCCTTCCGCAAACATGAAGCAGCACAGAAGTTTTGCATTAGTTCGTGCTGGCAGCCTGTCCGGATAACCCGAGCAAGTTAACATCCCCGTAAGAATTTCTCTCTAGAGTTGGAATAAAATGTCCCGAGTTGAAGCCAGAGAGCTGATCTTTCTCTTGCATCTGGAGGGACTTTCCTCTTTGAAAGATCGCTGACCAGTCAGGGTCGTGGGGTATTTTCTGTTTGCTGGCATTCGAGAAGTGGGGAGGGAGATGACGATGGTTTGCTCTAATTTGTGAGGTGTTTGCTGACGCTTTGCTTTCCCTTATTTATTGGCAATTCAATGTTAGTTTTTGTGGGGAACTCTTGGGGATCTGTGCGGATGGCCTGGCAGGGCTGGACGGCTGCGGTCGGTTGGAGCAGCGTTGCGAACGACCGAGGCCGCGGTCCGGGAAGCGCTGCGTCCTCGGCGCGGTGACGGCAGTCTGGGCTCGGGTTCTGCGGCCGTGCGCCTGCCGACAGCCAGGCCACCCCTCCTTCGGGAGGCGGCGTCGGAGCCGGGGCTCTGACACCCGGCGCGGTAGTTAGGGTTCTCGCAACGCAGTGCAGACAGCGCGTGCGGTCCAGCCTGGAATTACCGGGTCTGGGGCGGAAAGCCAAGCTGTTCGATGCAAAACAAGCCAACGGTTTTTCCTTTTCTTGGTTGGCAAAACGGTTGTGACTTCGGGGCAGGTCCAGCGAGCTGGTAACAGCGTAGAGGAAGGTGCTCCCAGTAAAGGTGACAGCACACACGGGCAGAACTGGAAAGCCTTTCGAAGCCAAGAGCTAGAAAGAAGCTGCCTTCAGCTGGCTGCTTTCATTTTCTTTTTCCATTGAACAGTCCTACGCTGGGCACAGCCTCGCTTCTCCGTGCCGTGTGGCTGTCCTGCCTCCGTCATCCCACTGCCCTCAACTGCTGGGTGGTCAGCTGAGCTGCTCCTCCACCCGTCACTGGAAATCACGTGTATCCCATGTCAGCGACCTTGGGAGGCAAGGCAGGAAGGGAGAAGAGGTGAAGTGGTAACGCTAGGAAAAGTGCCCGTTCTGTGCTGGTTTTTTTTTTTTTTAATGTGATTCTACCATCCAGATTGTTAATGATCTGCAATATTTAAGAACATGCCAAAAAAATAACCACCACAGAAAATGAGAGTAATTCTGAATAAAATGCCAGCAAGCAAAAATAGTATTTCCAGTTTAGCAAAAAAGCTAGGTAAATATTTAATAGTGTATGTAAATAATTTGAAGGGGAGAGGATACCAAGTTCCCGGGAATAACTACAGAAGAGACATAAACTTAAATTTTTTTTTCAAAAATCAGTGACTGGAAGTTAGTGACATAAAAAGGAGCTTAATCACATGATTCTAACACTGATTAACCGCTGGAACAGACTACAGACAGACACAGGTCATCTGTGATGCCTTCCAAAGAAAGACCGGATGCTTTTCTCGAGAAGATCCGTTAATTAAACACGCCTGTGGGCTCAGTGAAGGAGCAAGAGCGCAGGGCTGGTGGTGCTCAGAGGTGGGCCAGGCTGTAGCTCATCAACGCGCTGCAATTTAAACTTGGCCTTCGATTTATTTTCTAGTGAAATGAGTCACTTATGTCGCAGAAGAAGAAGCTGCAAACTGTTTTGCGTGGACCAGGGAAATAAAGTCGTAGATGGCACGGTGCTGGTGTTTACTTGCCCTCCTCCTCGGGCTCCGAGGCGGTGTGCCGGAGGGGCAGAGGAGGAAGGGGGGTGTTCTGCTGGGCGTGAGGTTTCTGCTTGGAGTTCTTCAGGAGCAGAGCCGGTTGATGGAGAGGAGCAGGAAGGAGAAGGAAAGCCAACTTCCAGCTCTTCAAGGAATCAGTCAGTAGGACCCCCTGGGCAATGGTCCTCAGGGACAGGGGAGCAGAACAGAGCTGGCAGATCTTTAAGGATGATTTCCAGAGAGCTCAGGAGCTCTCGGTCCCCAGGTGTGAGAAATTGGGAAAGGAAGGGAAGAGACGGGCATGGCTGAGTCGGGACCTGCTGGTCAAACTGAAGGGCAAGAGGGATCCACACAGGCAGTGGAAGCAGGGACAGGGATCCTGCGAAGAGTATAGGGACACTGCCCGGTTGTCTAGGGGTGACATCAGGAGGGCCAAGGCACGGCTGGAGCTGAACTTGGCGAGGGATGCTAAGGATAACAAGGAGGGCTTCTCCAGGTATGTCAGCCAGAACAGGTTAAAGGAAGCGTACCCCCCCGATGAACAAGAGTGGCAACCTCGTATCAACAGACGAGGAGAAGGCTGAGGTACTCAACTCTTTGGCCTCAGTCTTCACTGGCAACCTCTCTGCTCACCCCTCCCGAGTCGATGGACCGCAAGATGGGAACTGGGGGGTAAAGCCCTCTGCACTGTAAGGGAAGATCAGGTTTGTGACCACCTGAGGAACCTGAACATACATAAGTCTATGGGACCTGACGAGATGCATCCCAGAGTCCTGAGGGAACTGGCTGATGGAGTTGCCAAGCCACTCTCCGTGGTATCTGAAAAGTCCTGGCAGTCAGGGGAAGTCCCCAGAGACTGGAAGAAGAGAAGCGTTGCACCCATTTTTAAAAAGGGTAGGAAGGAGGATCCTGGGCTGGAACCCCTCTGCTGGGAGGAAAGGCTGGGAGAGCTGGGACTGGTCAGCCTGAGGAAGAGAAGGCTGCAGGGAGACCTCAGAGCAGCTGCCAGTGACTGGAGGGGGCTTGTAAGGAAGACAGGGAGAATCTTTTTAGCAAGGCCTGTTGTGACAGGACAAGGGGTAATGGTTTTAAACTAAGGGAGGGGAGATTTAGACTGGATAGAAGGAAGAAATTCTTTACAATGAGAGTGGTGAGGCACTGGCGCAGGTTTCCCAGAGAGGTGGTCGATGCCCCATCCCTGGAAACACTCAAGGCCAGGTTGGACGGGGCTCTGAGCAGCCTGATCCAGTTGGAGATGTCCCTGCTAACTGCAGGGAGGGTGGACCGGGTGGCCTTTAAAGGTCCCTTCCAACCCAAACCGTTCCATGGTTCTAAGTTACTCCACAAGTTTCCTGGTACCTGGTGGTGTTGGTTATTTTCCTCTGTGGTATTTTTGTAGAGCACGTTGGACATCGGGAGGAGGAACTGGTCCGACTGGCTTTGCAGACGTGCAATGCCTGTGCTGGATGGTTCTCCTTCCATCTCTTTGAAACAAAGACAGGCTCGTCATACCACTTGGTGTATCGTGTGCCTGTAAGAGAAGCAGCGTACTGCTGCTTGCCTGGCGTTTCATGCCTGCGTGGAAGCCGTGCACCACAAAAATATATTTACTCTCCAGACACCTGCAAGACTTTGAGCTGGCAAACCTTTACGCAAGAAGATTTTTCCCCTTGTGTGTCTTAACAAAGCTCTTTCCGTTGCCCCATGTTAGTCTTGAATGAGTTCATGTAGGTGGTGGTTGCTCCACCTTTAAAAATGATCGAGAACTCTTTGTGTGATGCCCTTAGGCGCAGTGAGCGCAGCCATCGTGTTAGAAGCTCGTGCGTGTCATATGCAGATGTTTTTGAGTTTGTTTCATTCTGTGGCCATGTAATTTATTACGGTCACATTATCTCTGGTATTCTCGCCTCAGAGAGAAGTCATGGTTCATTTAATCGGATGGTTGCTGGCTCTGGAGACGTATTGCGTCCCGTTGAGGTGTGTGTGCTTGTAAAGCTGTTTGCTGAATCTGGCATTCAGAAAACCAACCTCATGATCTTCTGTTTCATGTGATGTTGCTTGTTCAATGACAACAACAAAACAGAGCTGAAATGAAATACAGTTTCATACTGCATGGTTTTAGCGCTCTAAGAGCAGGCAACTGGTCCACCGCCAGCATCTCGAGCACAAGGTGAAGCTCGTACCTTCGCTTGCCTTTCAGGTAGCTTCTCCTCCGATCCCTTGTCCGGGGATAGCCAGCTGCAGTCCACGTACTGGTGTGTTACGGGTCACGGTTCCCTGCCCTGCGGTCGGTCTGTAGAAGATCACAAGTCCCAGCTGGCTGGTGGCCGAATCGGCAGGGTAAGGCTGGGCGATGAGGAGCCAGCTTGGGCTTCTCCACCTGGGCGCCGAGGACAGCGCTCGCTCTCGCTGACCAGATGCTTGGCTTCTGGGTTTGCGTCACCTTCGTCAGGGGCCCTCGAAGGAAGGGCTGATGCCAAATGCTCCCGTGTCAGTGGTACGTTAAAAGAACGATTCTCCAAAAATGCGTACAAGCAGAGTCTGCTGTTCTCTTCGTTCCAGGCTGCTCTCCTGTAGCACGCTTGCTGTCTCTGCAGCCTTGCTTGTGGTTGCACGACATCGATGTGCAAGCCAGGACAGTGGCATGTGGTAGTCTAAAGTAGCCGCTCTTTCCCTTTTAAAACAGGAGATTTTTCCAGTTTTTATTTTGAGGCTATATCTGTAAATAAATTTTAGGATTTCTGTCGTAATTATCACCACCAATTACCTGCTCTGGCACAACTTGCAAGATCACACCTCTTGAAACACAGTGTCTTTGATAGCTGGCATGTGGTTGATTCATATGTGTGAAGGTGTTAGGCATCCTGACCTAAACTGAAACAATCATTTTGTGACAACCATTGAACGTATGCGCAGCACGCCCAAGAAAGCTTTACTGGAAATGCTCGTTTCATGTGTTTTTTCTCTGAAGTACAGTGGAAAGTCAGTTAAGAAGCTTGAAAAGACGACAAAAATCAAGCCTGTCAGCAAGTAACAATTACAAGCATGCAAGAATTTCTTCAACGTGGTTCATTAAAAAAAATTTTTTTTCCTCCACAGCTGCTTGATGGCAGGGAGACTCCTCCTGTGCGTGCTCTTGAGCTGTGCAGCCAGGGGAACACCCATGGCTCAGCCGACGAGCAAATCGCCTGCTTTTGCAGTAAATGGCTTGTGTTGGTCTGTCCGTAAAAGATCATGATGGGTGTTCTTGTGGCGTGAGACTGGTAAAATTTTCAAGGTGCAACGTAGATGCAGACTCTTCCTCTGCCTCTGCTTGTAGCCACCAAGTAAGAGATGGTGCTGCGAAGGGGTGGCTCTGTCAGGTCACCAGCCCTGGCTTTGGTTACTGGTCTGCAGCTCGGGGTAACCGTGTCCATGCATCTCTTGGGTCCACTGGGTCTGGTCAGGTCAAAGAACCGGCTTAGAACAACAAAACATCTGGAGAAGTAAACGGTCATCAGACGAAGGGTGGTTTTATTTGGATATATTTTATGAGAAAACGTTAAAATTCTTGGTATGAAGTATTGGATTAGAGAACAATTCTACAAATACTGTTAAACGAATCGGGGGCCCAGATCTGCTTGCATCGTGTCCCGGGGCCCAGCCCAGTTTCTCTTGCAACGGCTTTTGGCAGAAGGCGTCTCTCGCCGTGCTCTGGCACGTCTGTTTCAGCGGGCTGCGCAGCGGGTGTCAGGAGAAGGCACCGGTGTGGCTGGCCGTGCTGACGTGCGATGCCCGCGCTGGGTTCTCCCTTCCATCCTCTCTGTTCAACACTAGGAGTAAGAATGAACTCTGAAGAGTTCACCTGAGATTCTCTGGGCAGGTAGAAGGTATTGCAGTGGTGGGAGGGATCTCTCGTGTGAGTCTTGACCAACTTCTCTAGATGGTCGCGCTGCTCCTCTGTAATCACAGATGCAGCGGTACGAGCGTGTCAAAGTCATTCTGCGCTGTTCTGACTGCAGCTGCTCGGGAGCGATCAAAGGCAGGCGTACCAGAGACGGCCTCGTGTGCTCCGCTGCGCAGGAAAGCGGGCAGGATATATTGCTATTCCCATTTTAATTTGTTTTTTCAATAAATCAGGCTTCGTTCCTATTCATCATGTAAAGCTGTTGGATCGTGAGCCGCTGCAGAATGCTAACTACTTTCATAATACCCTGCATAAGGTGACCCACTTACAAGTTCATCCTTCAGTCGTGTTTAAGCTCTGGTCCTGATTTATGTAACAGCATATTGGTTTCATCAAGAGTTGTCTGATCGCTCACTGTGTTGGCTCCTTGCTGACCTGCACATGATTTGTATTCTCCTCAATTTTAGGAAGAACTTTCTGTCTCTGTGCACATAGGGGCAGAAGAACATTCATAAACCTTTTTAAAAGTCGTCAATGCTTTCAGTTTTCCTGTCACTTAAAGACAGATTAGAGTAGGAATTAAAAGGAGTGTTAAGAAGTCTGCTGCAAACAGGGCAACGGAAACTTCGCCTGAAATATCCCTCGTTACATGTTTGTACTTTTTTGGACTGTGATTAACATTGACTATTGCATGTTATGAGTCACCGTCCCTTTGGTTTGAGGGCGGGAAGGCAGGACAGTTCTCCGTATTTTGCTCATGCTCTTTTGTTTCTGAGCTAAGAATCAAATTGTCGATAATTCCATTGTCGCTGCCTTACCTTAGCTCCATTGTTGGGAGAGAAGCGTGCTGCCTGAATGTATTAGGGCTAGTCTGATTTACTGCACTCACTTTTTTTAAAAAATGTATTTGGAAGCTGTTAATAAGGGAGCTAACGTAGCTGACACACTCGGGCTTCCCTAACGGTAAAGTACGAGTTTCCATTGCTCTAGGTTTCGGTGTACTGAAAACTAATTAACCTGCCAGTCCTTCAGGACAGCACGCAGTGCAGAGAGGTGAGGCAATCTGTATTGAAACCTGTGTATGAAGGTATAGATCCTGCTCCATTTTCTCTTGTAGCATTCGTTCTTCTGCCGACTGACGGAAGATAAGAAATCTGAGAAGTTCTTCAAGGTTTTTTATGATCGCATGAAAGTGGCACAGCAAGAAATTAAGACGACTGTCACAGTCAACACGAGTGACTTAGGAAATAAAAAGAAAGATGAAGACTCAGACAGAGATGTACCGAGCAGGAAGAGAGGTAATCCCCAGCTGTTCCGTTTCTGAAGTGACAAGGGAGTGAAATGCTGTGTTTTGAACTCCTTGCAACTGCTGCAATAATGCTCTGATCTCTGATCCCACAGAGCAAAGTTCAGAGATCAGTGGTGCCCTGGCTCGGGATTTCAAGAGCTGCATCCCCTCTTCATCCATGTGTGAGATTGTGCTATTGAAATGATGAAAAATATTTCTGAGATGAGACTCTGCCGCCTTGTCTGTCGTGACAAGCTGCCCAAATCTGATCCGTAGTAACGACCCTGGACTGTGGGTTGTGGTCAGTGCCTTCTCTAACAATAAGTGCAGCAATCCTAATTTTCTTCTATAGCAGGTCCTTTTATCGTAACCCCTGATAGTGCTAGATGTGTGTGCCCTAACCAATTAATACCAGAGTTGATAACTTTAATGTGGCTCGCATAAAAGGTGCAAAGAGAGTGACATGATACCCTTCTAAACTGGAGACCCTCACGTCACACTAAACGTACTTACCAAAAGAACGGACGATGAGTAGCTGGCCTGCGTGTGAAACTGTAACGGGAAACGTGTGAATAGATTCTCTGGTCTCCGTTATTCGCTTTGCCTGAGGAAGATCTGTTCTTGTGTGTTTTAGTGAGAGAGCCTATGACCCAAATTACCGAGGAGGTCCGGGACCAGCTACTGGAGGCCTCTGCGGCTACAAGAAAGGCTTACAACACTTACCGGCGGGAGGCTGATCCTGATGACCATTATTCAGCAGGAGAAGGAGCGCAGTCTGCGGCAGACAAGAGCAAGGATGACCTGGAGATGAGTGCTGTGATCTCAATAATGCAGCCCATCCTCCGGTTCTTGCAGCTGCTCTGTGAAAACCACAACCGGGATTTGCAGGTACAGCCTGGTTCCTGTGCAGGAGTGCTCGTCTCGCCTCGTGCAGTCACTGCTGTCGCATCGGTCCCGTGCTTTTTTAAACTGATATGTGACCGACTATTTTCTTTGGCCTTAAAGATAATCCAAAAAAACTATTGAGACCTTTCTGGGCAAACAGAGGGAAGTCCGGTTAGCCGGTGTTCAGTGGTCTTCTCAATGTATGTAAAAGGTGGTGGGGTCAGCACTTGATGGGGCTTTTTAGAAGTATATACTTAAAGCAAGCAAGTGTTTACTGATCTACTCTTGAGAGGGGAAGGAAAGAAAAAAAAAATCGTGTAGGAAAATAAAGAGAGCATTGGGACTTTGGTCCCAGCAGCCCTCAGGCATGTGCTTGCTTTCCAGTGAACAGGTTCAATTCTCATGAGTTTGCACGGACCTGTTCACGTACATAGAGTTGAGCACGTGGGGATGGTATCAGGAAAGCCTCAGCTGGAGCTGAATCTGGTGAGGGACATGAAGGGCAACAAGAAGGGTTTCTAGGTTGTATCTGCAGCAGGAGGAGACTAGGGAGAGCATGGGTCTGCTGCTGAAGGGGGCGGAGGCCGTGGTGATAAAGGACATGGAGAAGGCCAAGGTGCTCAATGCCACCTGCAACTTGGTCTTCCCTGGTAAGACCATCCTTCACAAACCCTGGGTTCCTGAGACCAGAGCGGGGAGATCTGGAGCAAGGATGACTTACCCTCAAGGGAGGAGAACAGGTTTAGGAAACCTTCCAACAAGCTGGACATGCACAAGTCCACCGTGCCTGGTGGGATACCCCAGGCCCCCTGTGGAGTGCTGGGTCCAGTCCTGGGCTGCTGAGTCCAGCAGGGAGTCTCGGAGATGACTAAGGGACTGGAGCATCCCATGGTCAAGGAGAGGCAGAGGGAGCTGGAGAGGTCAGGCTGGAGAGAAGAAGGCTCAAGGTGTCTCACCCGTGCATATAAATACCTGACGGGGGGGCATGAAGAGGACGGAGCCAGGCTCTGCTCGGTGGTGCCCCACGACAGGGCGAGGGGGTTGGAGTAGACGCTCTCCGAAGGTGCCTGCCAGCCTCCACTGTTTTGTGATACTCTCCGATGTGTTTTATAATTTCAAATAGCGAGCCCAGAACTTGCACATCAGTAATCCCATCTAGCGCGTGCCTCCACGGGAGATAAGATCTTTTGCTTACAAATGGCCTGCAATTACCATGATTTTTGTTCAGCGTAACCGCTGCCGCCGGGTTAGAACCGGATGCGAGCGAGGAGCTGGTGAGACGCGGTGCAATGCACTCAACGCCCTCGCGAAGGAGGAGTAATTGCCGTGATTGCGTATTGTCGTGCGGCACGCCAGAAACGCGGGACCCTGCGTGAGCGCTTTTCAGACCTGCCAAATGGCTTCTGCTGAACTGGCGTGCCCTGCTGCTGGCAAGGTGTGGAATCCAATCTGCATGGTAATGCTCGTGCTCTGCGAACATGGCATCGCTTTAGCGATTTGTAGGCGCCGGGGTTACATACATCAGGGTTTCTCCTAATTTTTTTCAAAAAAAAAAACTATTTGATCTTTGTTTTGTCAAGCAATTTTCATGCCGTTAGCGATGTCGGAGACAAGTAGGACGGCAGTTTTCTGTGGCAGGGGTCCAAACCGCAACGCACATGATGCCTTGCTGCTGCTGCCTTTGCCTGGGCACCGAAAGCTATAGGAGCAAAGCTGGATTCAAGCCAGCGCAGACACTCGCCCTGAGCTGTTCACCACCCCGAACAGTTAAATTCCCCAGACAGCAGGTAGCTGCAGTCAGCTCTGGGAGGAAAGAGGGGTTTTTTTTTTTTTAAAAAAAAAAAAAAAAGGTGCGAGGAACAACTTTTTCAAATATAATCCTCTTGCTGCTTGCCTGCCATGGTGCTTGCCTTTCTCCTTCAGCCCTGAAGGGAGGCAGGAGTGGCTGAAGCTTCAAAAGCTTTGCGTCTGCAGGTAGTACGTCGTAGCTGAACTCCGTCTCAGTATTGCCAATGGACTCGCTGCTCAAAGGAGTAAGACCTACTCTGGAAGTGTGTGTCTTCCAAGACTGAGTAAGTCAGATTTGAATTAGAAGTGGATAGGAATCACCTGCCCAGTTGCAGGTTTGACAAACCAAGTGTTTTACCAGCCGCTAGCAATTATGGGTAGCCTGATGTTGTGCAAAAACAGGACAATGAAAGTCCCGGCTGTAGGAGCTGGTATGTGCTTTTGAGCCTGGAGAAGGCTGAGAGGGGACCTTAGAAATATCTGCAGGGTGGGTGTCAGGAGGACGGGGCCAGACTCATTCCAGTGGTGCCCAGCGACAGGACAAGGGGCAATGGGCACAAACTGAGGCAGAGGAAGCTCCAGCTGAACCCGAGGAAGAACTTCTTCCCTTTGAGGGTGACGGAGCCCTGGCCCAGGCTGCCCAGGGAGGCTGTGGAGTCTCCTTCTCTGGAGATATTCCAGCCCCGCCTGGCCGCGGTGCTGTGCAGCCTGCTCTGGGTGACCCTGCTTGGGCAGGGGGTTGGGCTGGGTGACCCACAGAGGTCCCTTCCAACCCCCACCATTCTGTGACTCTGTGAGATGGCTTAGGGAGTTGCAGTGCTGTGCACTTTGCATCGCTCGGTTGTTCCCTTCGCAGACAGAACTGCGGTTTGCTCCGTGTTGCGCGGTCAGGATGCTGTCCCCCTCCAGCTCACTCCGTGGGTCTGGAGGAGGAGTTGCAATATTTTCTGCAAACTGATGCCAAGGCCTGGGACAACCAGGTGGATGCTTAGGTCTGTTTTGTTACCCGCGTCAGGCTGGGTGCATCAAATTTTGCTGGGGAGTACTCTTGATATCTCTGTGTCTCTCTCGGCACACGGGTACTTGGGTGCTCTTATTAAACTTGGATTAGGTCTGACCCGTGATTCGGTGCAAGAGCTTGGCCTTGCCAGCAAAGCTGTGGCGGCTCTGAATTGCTGTCACCAGGCTGGTTGCTACCCTCCCTCCAGTGCTGGTGGCACCCAGCAGCCTTCCGCCCAGCTCCAGCGCTACGCTTCAAAATCCCATCTTCGGGGGAAAAACATACTGCTCCGATTCTTTTTTTTTTTTTTTTTTCTTACCAAGTGAGTTATTTCTGTGAAATAAAAATATTGTAGTAATAGGCTAGCCGGTCATGCTCAGATTAAAGGTCTAAGCTGACAGGTTACGTACTGCTTTTGTGCAAACAGAGCAGGAATTGATACAATGGTTATCACTGGGTTTGACAGTTTCTTTTATTCATGATCCCTGGAGACGTAGCCTAGGTAGTGAAGAACAGCAAAGCTCTGCGTGCTGCAGGAGAGGGGTTCGATAATTCGGCTAGCGGAGCAGGACTGCTGAATGCAGAGCATGAACTGGTTTAGCTCGTCGTGGTTTAGGCAAGAAGCACGTGTGAGAATTAACTTTGTGAGACCAAGGAGGGAGCCTGTATTCAGTGACAGATGCCTTGCCTTACCTGGCTGCTTGTGAAGAAAAATCCGATCGCTTAAAAATATCTCTTTATTAAGACTTTCTTCTTATTTATGTTCTTTCTTTGCGAACTCTTTCCAGTTGGGGATCAGATTTCTGCTAAAACAAAGACTGCCCAAAGAAAACATTCAGGCTTTTGGGGGAATTACCCACTTCGATGGCAGAACTGTTCCTTCCAAGGGTTCCGTGTCCATCCCTCCTTGAGCTAACCAAGCTAGCGTTCCCAAAGCAGCCAGTTTTGGTTGTAGTCATCGTGTTTTCTCTGAAGGGTGCTTGGCTTTCGGCTGTGTGCTGGGAAGTGGTCTCCAACACCCCGGCGTGCCGTAGAGGCATTCCGAACCGGCTGCCGATGCTGCCTTTGCAGGCGTAGCCCTGTCTGCTCGTGTACCCCAGAAACGGGGAGGACGGGGCTCCCTGAAGATGAACGGTAGCCTGAAGTCCGCTCAGCGTCTCCAGAAGGTGATTCGCAAAGGTGGGAGTTTAAAGAGTGCCTGGCTTTGAGTGCACTTGGTCCCATCAGAAGGTATTTCTCTCTCAGGATCAGAGATCTCTCAGGATCATGTAGGATCCTGAAACTCGGGCAGTATGGATGCTGTTTTCCCCCTGTTCTCCTCGGGATCCCACAAGCTGCACGTTTTTCATGTGTTCTAGCTGAACCTGTAGCTCCTTATTCTGAACTCGGGGTCCTGTGGATGGTATCTTGGGTTCGTTCCCGCTGAAAGCAGTGGGATGGCACGTTCGATACCGCAGAGTGGTGTTCCCACTGTGCAGCCTGCGAGATGCTCTGGATGTCAGAAACTGAAGAGCTCGATCTGTACTGGCGGAGACGGCAACAGACGTTCCCCATGGGCAGTTTCTCACAGTGCAGCAGGGTCTTGTTTTCTAGGATTTTTTCCTTCCCCTTGTTTAGCTGTCTGACATCGGCCTTTTGCCTCCTGTGCCTCATTCCTCCTCTTTCCTTTGTGTTTATTGACTTTGGATCAAGAAGCTAAGGCTGGTATAAACCTAGCTGTAATCAGAGTAAATGCCATACTGCAGCCAGGGAGTGTTTTGTGTCATTGCTTTCAGTATTATCCATTATTTTTGCTTTTCTCCAGGAGGGAAGGCACGAGCTCTGATTTCTGTAGCATCAACCTTTCCACGTTCTGACAAGTTAATCAAAAGTCAGGATACTAAATGAGCAATCAGCTGAAATGTGCTGAATCACTGTCACCTTTAGTCTGCATTCGTAGACAGCATTTTCCTTTTTTAGCTTAGCCTTCGATTGAATCTGGCAATTTCTCAGTCTGTTTGCCTTAAAAGACTTAGTCTGACGCAGGCACTGGAGGCAATCAGTTAACCGCGCTCCTCTGCAGCCTGGCAGAAAAGACCTCGCCGGCTCCGTAGTCCCGTGCGTCTTGTTCATCTGAGGGGTTTGGAGTCCACTTTGTGAAGTGGTGTGTAACCTGCTAGAATTAAGCAGGATAGGAGTTCTCTTTGAGGAACTTTGAGAACTTCTTTGAGAACTTCTTCCCTCTGAGGGTGACGGAGCACTAGCCCAGGCTGCCCAGGGAGGTTGTGGAGTCTCCTTCTCTGGAGATATTCCAGACCCGCCTGGACAAGGTCCTGTGCAGCCTGCTGTAGGTGACCCTGCTTCAGCAGGAGGGTTGGACCAGATGACCCACAGAGGTCCCTTCCAACCCCTACTATTCTGTAGTAGTAGTAGTTTTCTGTGAAAAGAAGGTGGTGGTGGCTATCCGTTTTTACAGCGTGCCGCTGGAACACACCGACAGTGTCTGAGTCACTGGGACGTTGTTTGTCACGAGTTGTCCTTCTTTGTTTTGGTTGGGTTGGGTTTTTTTTTTTCTTTCAGAACAGAGGAGAGAGGAAACATGTTTAATCCATGCTGATAAATCTGGCGTTTCATTAGAGGAGCTGCTCCTAATCAGCAGCTTCAAGCAGGGATTGCAGTAATTACGTGGGAAGCCGTGCAGCTGAGAGAGCTGCGTTTCAGGAGGCCTTCCTCCGAGGCGTGCGGTCGGGTGCCTCCGTGCCGCGGGTGCGGGTGGAGCTGCCGTGAAGCCAGAGCCGGGGAATCGCTGCTGCTGTCATGGAGAAGGGGCTCGGGAGGGGAGAGCCCGCGGTGGTGGTGAGCACGGAGGCGAGAAGGGAGGCTTCCAGGCTCAGGAGAGCTTGCTGATCCACAGCGAATGGCCGGTTCCGTGCTGGGTCTCAGCGCTCTGATGGATGCGCTCTGTTCATTGCTGCGTGTCTGCTGCAGAGCTTGGAGCCCACGAGCTGCCCAAGAGAGCAGCGCACTGCAAGCAAGCCCCGAGAGAGGCTTAAATCGCTTGTCCAGGCTCCGGTGAAATTAGAGCGATGCGCCCTGCAGTGCAACTGCACGTCGATGAACTTAATAAAACGTGACGATCCCAACGTCGGTTTGTCTGTTGTTTTCTTCCCCTTCCCTCCCGGCTTCGACACTCTCCTCGCAGAATTTCCTTCGCTGCCAGAACAACAAGACCAACTACAACTTGGTGTGCGAGACCCTGCAGTTCCTGGACTGCATCTGTGGGAGCACAACTGGCGGGCTGGGACTGCTTGGTCTGTACATCAACGAGAAAAACGTCGCGCTGATCAACCAGACGCTGGAAAGTTTGACCGAGTACTGCCAGGGGCCTTGCCACGAAAATCAGGTAAAGCATCCATCGCGGCGCAAAGCGTTGCCCCTCCTCCCTACGCCTGGCGTGCGCTCTGCTGGGCTGGGCTCTCGGTCTTACGGACTGGTGGTGTCTTACAACGCTGCTCCCTTTACTTGCCCTACAAAGGGGGTTTGGTTTGGGGTTTTTTTTTTCTTTATAAACTCATAATAATCAAATTCTCTTTCTGAAGGCCCTCTCTGAGTTGAACCACTCAAAGCAGTAGAGATTCTTCTGCTTTGCCTAGGATTTAAGTTGCATTATTAGACTTGAGAGAGAGAGTGGGGAATTTTTGTACTTGAAATACTTTATAGTAAAAATATTGCTAAAACCAAACTCTGTTGCAAATGAGGCCAGAAATGTGGCTCCGCAGCCGGATGGGAGAAGGTTGAGCTCTGGAGGTCCGTTAATGAAGGTGATAACCGTGGGGTTGAGGTTGCTTTCAGACACAGTCTTGTGGGTAGAGCCAGGTGCGTGTCCCTGCCGACTGTCCCTGCGCTGGTCTAAACATGACTCTTGGTAGAACTGTTTCAACGAGTCCGCTGAAGTCTGAGGTCTAGAATAAACCAGACTAAAGAGAGAGCTGCGCAGGTCAGCTCAGAACCGGAAGTTTCTCTCTGTAGTACGGAGCGGGTGGAATAACACCCTTTAGATATGGGTGTGCATCCCTGCAACTCGGCGACAGCAGGGAGCTGGATTTTGAGGGCAGCAAGCTACCATCAGCTTGTACGTTTTCGTTATTGGCTGTTACCAAAGCAAGGTTAAAGGGTAAGCAAGAAGGCTACGGAAATTCACGTTCTTTGGTTAGACAGGACTGAAGTAGGTGTTGACTGGCACATCTGAAATAAAGAAAACTCTCCCTAATCTTAGTAAAACAGTCTACTTCCTTAGCTATGGGTTAAGCCTGGATGCTTTGGCATGTAAACGCTTGGTTTATCAGCTGTGTTGCTTTCTGCTTCTGCAGCTGGGTGGTTTCAGTAGGACATGCCGTGGCTGATGGTGATAGGAAAACCTTGAGACAAAATGCCTTAATCACTTATTATTCCACTGACGGGAGTTTTCTGTTCAATTATCCATCTCAAACAGCTTACGAGGTGATGAAAGAGGTGACTCTTCTGGCTGGGTCACCAGCCTAGGCTGCATTTTTAGTGTAGACAGTTAGTGCAGTTTGATGAATTTTCTTTGGACAGAACTGCATTGCTACTCACGAGTCCAACGGCATTGACATCATCACAGCGCTAATTCTCAATGACATCAACCCTTTGGGGAAGAAGAGGATGGACCTTGTGCTGGAACTGAAGGCAAGTGACTATTTTGTGTGTTCCCCATGAATAGTAAGCTGAAACATAGTTTTACTGTTGGAATTATGTGGGTGTTTGTTATATCCCAATATTCATAAGTACCAAAAAATTATATGCATCAGTGAGCTGGAGGCAGCGCCCAAAGATTGTTTGTCATGGGTATTTCATATTTTGATTGATAACATGGAGCCACCAGTTTTCAGATGGGGGGGTGCAGGCCGTCAGGATATGCTGAAGAATCCTAAGGTAATTTCCTGTTAAAAATGGAAAGCCAACCAAAACTTCTGTGTTGTCGGTGAGCTTTTTCATGTACAATGGAAGTGAGGTTTCTCATGCTACGTGCAGTTCCTTAATACTTTATTGCTGCTGTTTAATCAGTTGATGTTTAATCATCAAGAATTTTTTAGGGCTGTTCATATTAGTGGTGAAATAATGAGCCCTGGTGCTGGGTTCAAAATACGCTAGCAGGCTGTCTTCTAGCAAGAGTAGTCACAGAGCACTCCTGCTTCAGCCTGTGTTTTAGAAAGGAAATATTTCTGACTTATTGTCCTGTCTTATAGCGCAAAGTCTAGTTGTTTTCCGTTGCCGACTCACGCCATTATTATGGGTAATGTGGGTTTTTTATTATTCTAAATAAAAAATGCTTTTAGACTCAATTAGCATTATACTTCAAAATTAAATACTTTTATTGGTTTTTATTGTCAGTCATGATGGATTTTAATCTTAATTGTTCATATTAAAGTAGTCTGGTGCCTTGTGGTAGTTTCCCATTTCCTCCCTGTATTTCTTGGCATGAGCAGGTCGCAGAGTAATTTTCAGTTAAAAGCAGCAAAGCACGTCTGTGTCTTCAGCCTTGGCTGTCCTTTGATTTAATCAACAGTGCCTTCGGTAAAGCTGAGCTGCACCATTTTGGAGTTGAGAGCTTGTAGTAATGCTGCAGCTTCTCTAAAACAAAAAAAATTCTAATACAAGTTTGAAACGTCAGCATTTTAGAAATCTGAAGCTTGACGTGGGTTAATTTAATGTCTCCCAGTAAGTAGGGTTTGAGAAATATACAGCTTAATAGTATTTTTTACCAGTTTATGTGAATAATTAGAGGAGAGGGAGTGCTTGGCGAGGGAAGGCTGTAGAGTCCTGCAGTGGTCACCCTCAGCAAGTTTGCTGATGACACCACACTGGGAGGAGTGGTGGATACACCAGCAGGCTGTGCTGCCATCCAGCGAGACCTGGACAGGCTGGAGAGTTGGGCAGAGAGGAACCTGATGAGGTTCAACAAGGGCAAGGGCAGGGTCCTGCCCCTGGGGAGGAACAACCCCAGGCACCAGTACAGGCTGGGGCTGACCTGCTGGAGAGCAGCTCTGTGGAGAGGGACCTGGGTGTCCTGGTGGACGACAGGGTGACCATGAGCCAGCAGCGTGCCCTGGGTGCCAAGAAGGCCAATGGGATCCTGGGGTGCATCAAGAAGAGTGTGGCCAGCAGGACGAGGGAGGTTCTCCTTCCCCTCTACACTGCCCTGGTGAGGCCTCATCTGGAGTACTGTGTCCAGTTCTGGGCTCCCCAGTTCAAGAAAGATGAGGAGCTACTGGAGAGAGTCCAGCGGAGGGCTACGAGGATGAGGAGGGGACTGGAGCATCTCTCCTACGAGGAGAGGCTGAGGGAGCTGGGCTTGTTCAACCTGGAGAAGAGAAGGCTGCGAGGGGACCTAATAAATGCCCATAAATATCTGCAGGGTGGGGGTCAGGAGGACGGGGCCGGACTCGTTCCAGTGGTGCCCAGCGACAGGACAAGGGGCAACGGGCACAAACTGAAGCAGAGGAAGCTCCAGCTGAACCCGAGGAAGAACTTCTTCCCTCTGAGGGTGACGGAGCCCTGGCCCAGGCTGCCCAGGGAGGCTGTGGAGTCTCCTTCTCTGGAGATATTCCAGCCCCGCCTGGCCGCGGTGCTGTGCCCCCTGCTCTGGGTGACCCTGCTTGGGCAGGGGGTTGGGCTGGGTGACCCACAGAGGTCCCTTCCAACCCCTACCATTCTGTGATTCTGTGGTCTGGCTGGGAAGATCTGCCTTGCCCGCAGGTTGTGTTTGTAGACACGAGGGTCTCCAGCCCTGCTGGGCAGCAGGGATGGTACTGCTCAAGCTGGGTACCCTCGTTTTCTGACTCCTGGCAGTGATTGCCGTTGTTTTCTGCTCCCTTCAGAACAACGCTTCCAAACTGCTCCTGGCGATCATGGAGAGCAGGCATGACAGCGAGAACGCGGAGAGGATCCTCTACAACATGAGGCCCAAAGAGCTGGTGAGTCCCTGGGTCACCCCAAAGCTCCCAACTCCCTTCAAGCCAGGTAGAGCAGTGCTGGGGAGACTGGGGTGGCCATGGTGTCCACCTCGGGTGTGCTGCCAGAGGTCTGCGCATGGGTTGCGGGCAGCTGGGAGACCTTTCAAGGATTTGGTTGAACGAGTGCAGTATCCACAGGGGACAGGTCTGTCTTGTTCCCAGGCAGCACGAGCAGTTAGGGAAGCCACAGTGAATGGTACAGAGGAGGCATTCAGCATCCTGAGTAGGGCAGGGAAGAAGCATCATCTGACGCTTTGAACGTAGAAGCCGTTTGCACAAGAGACCGAGAGAACCAAAAATTCCTTGTGACCTAAAAGCTGTGCAGTAGACTGTAGCAGGCTTTTGGGCTGGTTAATGTGTTAACCGGTGAAAACACAAACAGGACATTCAAAGTACAGCTGAAACACTGTCGGCTTGTCTCGGTGGGGGCCGGAGGTCGGAATGCGATGCAGCGTGCCACGAGGGTGGCCCAGAATGCATTACTTGGAGGGGAACGTAAAGTTTAGCTGCTTGTGTTGATGAGCTGGGCTGAAGATGCTGAGTTCAGGTCTCCTGCTTTATCCTGGACATTGAGAAGCCCCCTGACCTTCCTCTTCAATGCGTATGCTCGGCTGCCTTTCACTTCTGTAAGAGTGGTGTGTGTATACTGGCCTTGGCAGACTTCGACCCTCAGCCTGAGCTGTCCTCATTGGCCTGTGTCTGTCTTTCTAGGTGGAAGTGATAAAGAAGGCTTATTTACAAGGAGAAGTAGAATTTGAGGATGGAGAGAATGGGGAAGATCTTGCGGCATCTCCGAGGAACGTGGGACACAACATTTATATATTAGCTCATCAGGTAGAATCTCACCTACAGCTTTTGTAGCACCAAGTGTCACGAACTGTGAATAGCAAGAGGTCCGCTTTTCCCTGAAATTGTTTCAACGGCTCACCTCTGAGACAAACTTGCTGCACGTTCTCCTTTTACCAGAGCAAGTTCCAGCCCTTAGAGAATCAGAAAAGAAAATGCTATAACGTAAGAAAATTTTTCGAGCTTGCTTTTATAATGGGCAGCAGGCAGGCTGCTGACCAAGTTGCTGAAGACACGTGATTCGGGTTCTTGGCAGTGCTGGGGAGCAAGGTATTATTTTTCAGCCGTATCAAAGGTTCCTTTATACTCCCAAAGAAATTCTACTCACGGATCGCTTAAATCGTAAGCAGAAATCTCGCTCTGCTTTTATGGCTCTTGCTGCATTCTCTCTGTGTTGGAGCCAGTCGGGCTTGTTGTATTGGTACGATGTGGTGGTTGAAAGGTAAAAGACTGAGGTGGGGAAAAATATCAAGATCTACTTAGTATATTGATGTGGCATAGATCAGTCCATTAGAGACTTCTTGCTCCTTTAGCATCTGAGAAGAACCACCATCGTTGCGCTGTAGGATGAATTTAGAGCGTCCAGAAGCGTTCGTGGAGCGGTGCTCGGTGCATCTGCTTTTCAGTTGATGCTAATTTTCCCTTCCACCCCTGCCTAGATACTGCAATTAGCAGACCTTTGAATTAGGGTGGGTGTAGAAGGATAGACCTAGACTGAACGCGACTGTTCAGAAAGTTTCCCAAGTCAGGCAAAGGGTGGGAGAGGATGGGGAAAAGAGGAGTACCACACAGATATTAAAAAAATACATATTTGAATCATTCTGACTTGCTCCCAAAATAGAGCTGCAGGGTGTCGGGTTGGAATAGAACAAGCCTTCTGTCAACTTTGCCCTTTCTTAGCAGCTGACTGCGTACTATTTCTTTTTTTATGCCAAAAATCAGAAATCTAATATCATAGAGAGACATCTGGTGTCTCCCACTCCCTGTGCATTCCTTTATTTTAGTTGGCTCGTCATAACAAAGAGCTGCAGAACATGCTGAAGCCGGGAGGTCAGATAGAGGGAGACGAGGCGCTGGAGTTCTACGCCAAGCACACGGCACAGATTGAGGTGCGGGGGAACTGGTGGCTGCTGGGAGGGGTGGGGGGGGTGATCTGCTGCGCAGAGAGCTGCTGGGAAGAGAGGCGGTGGAGTTCAACGCCGGCTCCATTATACGTGGTCTTTTGGTTGAACTGACTACCTGTGTGTGGACTGTCATCTTTGGCATGAGAATAGAAGGGCACTTTTTTTTTTAATTTATTTTATTTTTCGACAGCCGCTGGGGGGGAGCTATTTTTGAGCTGTCATGTGTGGGCTTTAAGATGGAGCTGAGCAGAGCTCTGTTGGCAGGAGGAAGTGTAGCTTCGCTTCTGTTACATTTTGGCCGGTGCTACTGCTGAATCCCAAAAGTTAGCGGTAGCTTTTGCCATTCTTTCTGTATTAAAATGACATTTTGGCCTGATGCGCAGTCTAAGATGCCTTTGAAAAGTACAACACGCACAAACGTGGAGAGCTCACAAAACTCTGTAATAAGCAATGTAACAATTATTCCTCACACTTGCATGTGAGATGCATGGCTAAAATTTGTGAAGGTTCCTGAGCTGGGTGACCAGATGGCTCTGAAATCCAGTGCAGCTTTGGAGCAGGATTCACGGGGCCCCTTGGAAGTCCGAGCTGAGAACGGTATTGTTGGGATAAGACTGCAGCATAGAAATCATCAGTCTTGGAGCTAAATGTAGGCCTGCTTTGAAAGGTAAATTAAGTGAAGTCTCTACCAAGCTGCTGTTCTGCAAACCGTGCCCAAGTTTCTACGTGTAGCTGGTTTGGAAGGGGAGGGGGGAGAAGCAGACAAACCAAGAAATAAAAGCGTTTAATAACTAGGAAGAAGTCTAACAAGGCTGCTCTTCAGATCGTCAGGTCGGACCGTACCATGGAGCAAATTGTCTTCCCTGTGCCCAGCATCTGTGAATTCCTCACGAAGGAGTCCAAGCTGCGGATATATTACACCACGGAGAGGGATGAGCAAGGCAGCAAGATCAATGACTTCTTCATGAAATCAGAAGACCTCTTTAATGAGATGAACTGGCAAAAGAAATTGCGAGGTAGGTTGCTGGTGCCGGCGTGGCTGCGTGGAGCGTTACCAGCGGGGCGCTGAGGTCGGGTTTGCGGCGTTGGAGACACTGACTCGGTAGCAGATGGTTCCCCAGTGTGGCAGCAACCCTGATAATTGTTTGAAAGAGCCTGCTCCTCTGCACGACAGCAACATGCTGTAACGAAGGCAAGCTTAATGCGAGAGCAATATGGACCAGCTGGAGGGGATCCAGGGGAGAGCGGTAAGAAGGAGCACAGGTCGTCTTTTTTAAGATCCAACAGGAAGGAACAAATTTGTGGAGGCTTAGCTTAAATGAGAAGGCATTTGGGGGCACGGAGGAATGGAGAGGACTCAGCTGAAGAAGGCGGTGGTCTGTTCTCCCTCCCTGCGCTGGAGACACGGAGCAGTTCCCTTGCATTGCGAGGAGGAGTAGGGCTGGGTGATGCCGCACGGACTTATGGCACCTCCAGCAATGGAGGTATTTAAGAACAGGTTGAACATGCATTTTCTAGCAATAGTAGAAGCAGAATTTGTCCTTTCTTTGGGCGAGGAATAAACTGGCGTATGTGTTGGTTAAGTCCTTTCCAGCCCCATCATGCTAAAATATCTGAAAGCAAGCATTTTCAAGCACTGCTTTTCCTTCCTTCCAGGTTCCTGCTGGCAGCTAGCAAAACTTTTAAAATTATGTTTTATTCCATTTTACTCCATACAGTGCCACTACTTCTCCCAGCAAACTAACTCATTTGCTTACAATTATTTAAAAAAAAATGAAATTCTTGTTTTGCTAAAGGAGAGATGTTGCACACGAGGCTCAGCTTCCGTGGGCAGCGATGAGCGGTTAGAATTTACCAACAACGACCCCCTGAAATGGGAGAGATAAAGCAGTTATTTCCTGCTCCAGTCAACGTCTGCCATCTGATACCACTGTTGTTCCCCATGCTCGAACCAGCTCCACTCCAGTTACGAGGGCAGGAGCGCGGACTGGTCCAGAAGTCCCTCCTGGAGCGCATGTGGGAGTGGAGCTGCGTGCAGCGGCGGGGTCCGCAAAGGCTCTGCCCCAGACAGAGACCCAGTCCTCGCTCAGCGTCCCCTATCACAGGAAAGCATGGGGCGAGAAGGGACCTCTTGACCTTCCTCATTGTGAAAGTTATTCTTTATGAAACGATTTCCCTTGTTGCAACCTCTGACGGCCGCGTTCTGCCCTCTCACTGTGCACCTCCGAGAAGAGCCTGGACTCTTCCCGGTTTCTTTTTAGGCTGCGTAGGCACAGTCCGCACCAGACCTGACAACGGGTTGCACCTTTGGTAACGGAAACTCAGTATTTGCTTCTGATTGCTGGGGTGTGTATATATATATAGTTAATATCTCTCTTAACAGAGAAAAGCAATTGTAATCACTTTATTTAAAATTACCAAAGTCAGGTATAGATAAGACTGCCTGAAACGTGGTCAGCTCTACTGCATTATTTTTCGTGTGTATGAATACTAAACAGAGTGGAGCTATTTCCACTGAGCAATGGATTAGTACTTCTGACAGCATCAAAATCCCCAGGAAGCTGCTTCCTACAATGACTTCTAAGAGCTCTGCAAGAAATATGGGAGTAGAGGACATCCTAAGCAAATGGGCAGCTTTGTCTTTGGCAGCATCCATATATTCTGTGAGATTTCACTGTTTGAGTTATTTTATTTGTCTTTGAGGCTATCTCCCGGCAAGCCGTGAAGACATCCGTCATTAACAACAGAGCACAAATTAATCAAGAACCACCTGCAGAAGTGGAGAATATTTCTTTTTTGTCTTTAAGAAACTGTTATCATTTAGTCAGTCTCCGAATATTCTGGTCTTGTTTGGCCTCGAAGTGATATTCTGTGCTTATACAATTGCTTCTCACATCTCAAGTGGAGGTTTGGGTTTTCGAGCAGTGCCCTGTGCTGCGCCCGTGTGACCCCACTTACAGTTGATTCCAACCTGAGAAAGACTTTTTGAAAAATATCTTTATAAAGACCCATGTACTTCCCGCTTCAGCTCATGGTGCCAGCCCATGGTCTGAGCACTGTAAGTCTCCCAAGGTCTTGATTACGAATTCTAATGAGCCTGCCAAAACCAGGCAGAACTGCTACACAGGGCAGATAGCCTATGCCCATCCCCAAAGGAAGGTTTAAAGTAAAACCTGGAACTTCATAATGGCCCTTCTTATAACAATTTCATACAAATGAATGCAGCCTGCTTACAAATTCTCCCGGTTAAAATGAAATTGAGAGCAGAGCTAATACAGAAATGAGTGTATTGTGTATTCGAAACATTGCTCCATCGCGTTTCAGTGAGGCTTGGCGTGTGCTGGCTAATGAGGTGCAGTGAGGCTTGTACTCCTGCAGTGACAGGGCACCTTTCTGCAGCCCTTCCCTTGGCATTCAGCTGGTCCATACCTTGGCTTTTTATGTGCATTTCAACGCAGTATAATGAGGCATTGTGTAATTCTTTTAACCTTTTATTTTTTTTTGGCTTAGGATGCTAGAAGAGGTGATTTGCTGAAGAGAAGTGGTGGCTGCTGTGAGGCTCAGAGTTGCTGCACTCGTTAATTTATTCTTTTCAGCCCCAGAGTTTGCATTTTCATCTTCTCCCTAAATTTCACTGTGAGCTTCTTTTCCTTTGCTCTCAGATATCTGTACACATTACCGTCTTCCAACAGGGGAAAACATTAGTTCTTTCCCTTCTTTGTGAGCAGTTTGAATAGATTTTCTTTTTTTTTTTTTTGCCACTCTGGGTTTCAGCGGTGCCCAGCTTGCAGTACAGCGAGCCTGCAGGAGCTGGAATCGGGGGGCTTTGGCCGCGATGCAGATGCAGTTACTGCAAGGCAGCTCCTTCGCTGTCCCTGTCGTCCTCTGCTCCACCACCGCTGCAGAAAGTGAACCTTTTTGCTTCCCGGGCCTCTTGATTCGAGCTGCAGAGATTATGAAATATTAGGAATCTTTTTTGAAAACGATTTATGTGTGAGGTTAAGAATTTAAACCGTGCAGCTGTTACGCTGTAGGCTTGGCTCTGTGCGGGTGTGCTCGTGCCCTGTGCCCCCAGCCGAGCTTCGACTGGGTGATCGTTCTGGGGCTGTGTTGGTCGTGAAGTAACGTCGCCTTGCTTGGCAGCCGCTCCTCAGCGTTGTAGCTTTACTGTCACGTCGCTACGCTGCGTTCTGTGTCCTCACTGTCCCCCTTGCACTCTCTTCGCTGCGTTTTTTCTGGCAGAGAAGTAGTCTGGAGGTGGGCAGCGTCTGGGGTAGGTGAGCTGCTGGCAGCAGCGTGACCGGGAGGGATGGGGCTGGATCTAGCCGGTGATAACGTGCACGGATTTTCTTCCTCCTAATTGTTCTGTGTGTGACTCAAAGTATATTGTTAGGGCAAACCTGAAGTCCTTGACCTCTGGCATTCCTGAACTTGTTCTCATGCTGCCGCTAAATCAATTAATGTTTGAAAACGCCTTCCTTTTTAACGAGAGTCCTTTGCCTGGAAGTACCATCTAGGAAACTGGAAGTACCCCAAAGATAAAGAGTGATCAGATAAACTTCAGAAGAAGCCATGATATTACTGCTGCGCTCTTGGGCAAACTGAAAACAATCTGAGTTTTGGTGGAGATTATTTTTTTTTATGTAGCACTCTTATTCTTTTTTTTGAATGCTCCATTAAAAGGAATTATTTTTCTCTTTTGCAGCTCAGCCTTTCCTGTACTGGTGTGCTCGCAACATGTCCTTCTGGAGCAGTATTTCCTTTAACTTGGCTGTCCTTATGAACCTGCTCGTGGCATTTTTCTATCCATTCAAAGGAATTCGAGGAGGTACCAATATTTAACTTACACCTTATTTGTTCACGTATTTTTGTAACGAGCCAAATTCTGTCCCCCACTTGTGCCTCTGCATCCCTGTTTACTTCAGTGGGGACAGTAGAACAGAAAATGGCTTTTTTTTTTGGATTGCCTTGATTTAAATTGTGCTGCTCTGACCTCTTTGTCAGGCATTTGTAAGGAAAATGTAGAGCTGTGCTTTTTTGTAAGGGAAAAAATTATCACAGACAGACATCCACCTGTAATTATGTGACTGTTCTACTTTGTTTTAAAGTTCTGTAATTAAGTATTGAACTAAAAAGATGGGAAATGTTGTTGTTTGACTTGAGCTTGCGCTTTGTTAATGCCGTTTTCCATAAAACTTCCGTGGCTATGTGGCACTTCAGGAGGGTGGGTGTCAGGAGGACGGGGCCAGGCTCTTTCCAGTGGTGCCCAGCGACAGGACAAGGGGCAACGGGCACAAACTGAAGCAGAGGAAGCTCCAGCTGAACCCGAGGAAGAACTTCTTCCCTCTGAGGGTGCCGGAGCCCTGGCCCAGGCTGCCCAGGGAGGCTGTGGAGTCTCCTTCTGTGGAGATATTCCAGACCCGCCTGGACAAGCTCCTCTACAGCCTGCTGTAGGTGACCCTGCTTCGGCAGCAGGGTTGGACTGGGTGACCCACAGAGGTCCCTGCCAAACCCTACCATGCTGTGATTCTGTGAGGCCCCTGCGTGTTGGGGCCGGGTGAGCGAGGTCACCCTGCGCTGGCAGGCGAGGCGACGGGAGCGACGTGACCTGCCTCGCGCCGTTAGAAATCGATGGAGGACACGGGGAAGGAGCCCATCTCCCCTCGGTTGCTGTCTCTCCATGGAGCCCCTCACCCCTGCGAGCGCTTAGAGCTGAGGCTGCCCTGGGGAGCGGGGAGGTGCCCACCGTGTCCCCTGCCGCCCCGAGGTTCCTCGCCGTTGTTTCGGACGTAAGGCAGGGGTTAACGTGTGCGGTTCCTGGGGGATCACACAGTCTTGCAGCAGTAGGTATCTCAGAAGTTGCCTTCGGTCCAGCCCGTGGGTTTGTGTGACGGCGACGGTTCCGAGAGCCAACTCTGAACGCTCCCAGTCGAGTCCTGATGAGATGCAGCTGCTCTTGCTCGGAGCCAGCCTCTCCCAAGAGATGCGCCCCAGGGCAGGTCAAGGGGTGGATTCGTGGCAGCGAGAGTCGGGAAGTCTGGAGAAATGATCTTGTGAACGCCCCTACCATGATTGTCACCTGCAAAGCCGGTGGAAGGGGGATGCCTGGGTAGGAGGTTTTGCCACATCTGTGTCAGCTGGAGTAAAGGAGGACTCCCGCAGCAGAAGCTCCTCCTGGAGAGGGTGATTCACGTTCAGGCCTTCACTTCCTTTTCTTGGAGATTCACAATGCAACAGGGCCAGTTCGATGCTGATCTTTTCCTGCTTAACTTCCCTCTGCATCTTTCTCGCGTTCATTGCCAACTACAGAACCCAAAGACAAGGCAGCCCGAAGACAGCAGAAGCCTGAGCATAAGAAAATGATCGGCTGGGGTCTGTGTGTGCGGCATAAAAGCCGCTTCACCCTTTTTGTGGCTCACGGGTTAATTTAGGTTGAGCAGAGCCCTAGTTTTGTCCGAGTAGTGTTTGATAACAGCTTATGGGCGCAGTGGGGTAAAGGCAGTGGGCACGGAAAACTTGCGTGCAGGAGTTCTGCATCCTGATAAAGCCTGTCAGAAGGTACAGGGTATTTTAGACCAAAATCTGGTGTTCCTGAGAGGTGGAAGAGTGCAGTTACCTTCTGCAGCGTTCAGGCTGTGGTTTCGGCCGCTGTGCCTCTGCGTCGCAGCCCCTGGGGCTGCCCGGATCCTGCTCTGGCCAGCAGCTGGGTGAAAGGTTTTAACAAGCATGAAGAAGAGCAGCTGAATTTTCTGTCTCTAGTTTCAAAGATCAAGAGTTAAAACCTAAAGGTGTGTACTTACGGCTGCTAGGAAGGCTGGTAATGAAGTGAGTTTGTGGAGATTACAAGTTGCAAGACTTGGGGGGGATCATTAGGCATTTTGAAGATGCCCTACCCTGCATATTTGAAATACTTTATTTATCAGGTTACGTTTTGATAAAATCTCTTCCTCTACTAGTTACAATCAAGAGAGAAAAATAAATAAATATATGTGTATTTTATATTTAGCTTTAAAAACACAAAAGACTCTTCAAAACAGACCGTTTGGGGGAAGTTGTCAGTGTCTTGAATTGCTCAGACATGGTGAGCTGAGCAGCTGACTGGCATCCGACTGTAGCAGAAGCAGTGAAACTTCTGACTTGAGGAGCAGAAACAGAACTGGAAGCCTGGAGTTCGGTGCTGGAACGGTGAGAATTCCCGAGACAGGGAGAGCTTCCTCCCGGCGACGTGCTCCTCCTGCCAGCAGTCGCAGGATGGGCTGCACGTGTTTGCAGCAAGCGCTTTGATGTTAGGTTGGGTGCGGACAGTTGATGTCAAGTTGCCACTGGCTTGGAGAGCTTCGCCAAGGGCCAAGACACCGCTCCCAGTCTGCTCCCAGTCTCCCTCCATCACTGGGGAGCAGAGACGAGCCCGTGCGCCGAGCCCCGCTCTTCCCTGGCAGCGCTCCGCTGACCCGCGTCCCGTGAAGGTCTTTTCACGCCGTGGCATTGCCCTCCTCGTGCTGATGGGTCGGGCCCTTCCCAGGTGGCTGTTGCAGGCGACAGTTGAGGACTTTGTTAACTCTAGTTATTTTTGCAGGCCTGCTGGGAACAACTCGTGGAAGCGAGTGTATTCCTGTGCCGTGGACGGCTTTGTGGTAGCTGGGGTGTGCAGACCCCTGTGCAGCTGCAGGCAGGATCCTGCAGGATCCATCCCTCGCAGCAATTCCCGAGCTGTTCCTGCTGAGCTTCCACGCGTTCTGCTCGCTCTCCCCTCCCTGTGCTATCGTTCCCACTCGGGTGACTCTGTTCCGAGCTCGGCACCGTTTGCTGTTTGACAGCTCGAGCGGCGGCGGCGTTGCTCTGGGATCCCAGACTCCCTTCAGACAGCGGAAACATCTGTTCAACTTTACGCTTATTAAGTTTTAATTTCCATCTATCCTCCGCTGTCTTTATTAATCTACAGTGATTTGGAACAAAATTAAATGGCTGCTCGTGATAGTCAGATGAGAGTAATATCTCCTAAGCCTTCTGAGTTTGGGCAGGGGGAGAAGGAAGCCCGCGGTGGATGTCTTGCCAGTAAGGCACAGCAGTCTGCTGAGCACGTGCTAGGGCTGCGGCACGCGGTGAAACCAGGGGGGGTTGCCTTTTGGTCTGTGGAGGGGACCAGCTGCTCGAAGAAAAGAAAAAAGATGTCCTTTGTATTCTGCATAAACCCAGGGTAAGCGGCATTTTCGGCTGAGTATTTTTCATGGCTCTTTCAGTGAAGTCTATTTTTAGCCCCACGGGCTGATGTTATGCAAGCAGACAGTCTCACGGGACAGTCCAAACAGGACCAGAAATGGCAAGAGATGACAAAAATGGGTACGAGGTTTTTGACCAGAAGCGTAATGGGAGAGTCAGGACCTGGAAGAGTGCGGTGTCTGTCCTCACCCACCCAGTCAGGGCCTCCGCGGGACGCAGCAGCAGAATGCCTCTCCTTTTCAGCATTCCAGGTGTATAAGTAATGAACACGAAAATGAAGAATCCTATAATACTGGCGCTTATCATTTACATAATGCTTTAGTTACAAGTTTGTAATTAAACCCTGCTGAAGGCATTGGGCTCAGATGTTCCACTTACCGCTTTGAAATCAGTGATGTCTGAGCATCAGGCTTAATGACGCTCCGCCAAAGATAAGATAAAATTACATTGATTTGGTTATTTTGGATTTGTTTGGTTATACAACGTATTGAAATGGGGTTTGGTTTTTCCCTCTCCACCCTAGGTACGCTGGAGCCCCACTTGTCAGGCTTGCTGTGGACTGCTATGCTGATATCTCTGGCCATCGTTATAGCTCTTCCGAAGCCCCACGGCATCCGAGCCTTAATCGCTTCCACAATATTACGACTAATATTTTCAGTTGGTTTACAACCTACTTTATTTCTTTTGGGTGCATTCAACGTGAGTATCGAGTGGGCTTTTCTGAAGTTCTCTTGCGTCTTATGTAAGGGTTTCTTACCTGCTTGTGAAGATGTCAGGCAAAAATATCCTGGGAGGTCGGTGGAAGTGGTGGGAGGAGTAATTCCTTCTTTGGAGCGTTTCTACCAGAACTGCTTTGCTGCTGCTTGTTTAATCCTGGTTCCCCAGGCTGGAGCCCTCTAAGGTTTCGCTGAGTTTTGCCACAGTGCAGTGACATCTCCCACCCCAGCCAGAAATGAGCAGGAGTCTCCGTGACCCTAAGTCCACGGTTATTCACCCAAACCCGTCTCCCATTCAGCGACTAATCGACGGTATTTTCGGGGTTGTGTAAGATTCGCTACACAAGGCACTTCCCCAACGCCTGCCTGCAGTCTGCCAGCCAGCCAAAAGCTGACACCAAGCAGTTTTGGTAGCGATGCGTGGACTGAGGATGTGAGCTGAGCCACCAGAGAACCTCATTAACGCCCAGACCCGGATACCTGTGGTCTCTTGTGGCAAGCGAGCCAAAAATGTTTCTCTCGGACTGAGTCAGCAGCTGTGCAAAGATGCATCTTCTCAAAGGCCTTGCCTTCATTACGAAGTGCCCAGCTTTCAAGTGCATCATTTAATAGCACTCCTTGTCCTCAGAATACGTCACTGGGTGCCTGGGCTATGGGGCCAGAGTTGCGTTGGGAGGGGGGGGGTGGTTGTTACCCATAATCGTAGCATTTAGCAGGTTCCAGGGAGGCAGCTTTCCTTTGGCGTTGGTGGCGGGTGCTGCTCGGGAGCAGTACCGGGTGCGTGATCCGAGGGCGAGTTGCTGAGGGAGTCTGGAGCACTTGCTTTGCAGCTCGGAGCAGTGAGGGTTGCTGGAGGCTGGAGAGTTCTCTGACTGCGGGAAGTGCCGTGCCTAGAACATGGTTGGGGTTTTTTGGGGGGAAGGTTTGCCTCTCACGCCAGGGAGCGGTTTGACTTTCTGCTTTAAATCTTAATCTTGATGCCCTTCGACAAGAAGCTGGAGACGGGAGTCAGCGCGCACGCTTTAGTAGCCGTGTCCTGTTTCAGTTTTGGCTCGCTGTCCCGGCTGTGCAGAGAACGCAACAGAAAGCAGGTTCTGACTGAGGGGTAAAAGGCTGTCGTGTAACAGACACTCTGAAGATGAGGAAGAACTTCTTCCCTCTGAGGGTGACGGAGCCCTGGCCCAGGCTGCCCAGGGAGGCTGTGGAGTCTCCTTCTCTGGAGATATTCCAGCCCCGCCTGGCCGCGGTGCTGTGCTCCCTGCTCTGGGTGACCCTGCTTGGGCAGGGGGTTGGGCTGGGTGACCCCAGAGGTCCCTGCCAGCCCCCACCATTCTGTGATTGATATCCTCACGGTGCCAAGTGATTTCCGGCTTTGAAAATTTGCTGCTTTTTCCTGAAAGCCACACGTTGTAACTAATTTATGGTTAATCTTTCCTTAGGTTTGTAATAAAATCATTTTTCTGATGAGTTTTGTGGGTAACTGTGGAACCTTCACTAGAGGATACAAGGCGATGATCATGGATGTAGAGTTTCTTTATCACCTGCTGTACCTGCTGATTTGCGCTCTGGGGCTCTTCGTGCACGAATTCTTTTATAGCTTGTTGGTAGGTATTCACTTGGCCCTGAGAACGTTGTTCTGCCTGTGTGTCTGTAAAGTCCCATCCTGGGCACGTCCGGGTGTGTCGTGCACCGCTCGCTTTCTGGGTTACTGCTGGGAAGCTGCGGTGTGGGTGCTCCTTTGAGGGCTGCACGCTGGGTGTTTGGCTTGGGAGAGGCTGTGGGACTCCTGCCACATCTCTGCTTCCCGGTCGGTACGGACAAGCAGAGACTTCTTTGTTCTTCTCAAGTGTATTAGACAAGACATGTTTAAATTTAAAATTCCTCGTGGTAATAAATGTGCCCGCAGTTGCAATGAAGGGCTCTAGCATTGCTCTGTATGTTACTCCTCCACTTCTAAGATGCAAGTTTTCTGGGCTAGATGTATTGCTTGTGACCCTGCTCTGACATCCAAGGTAATAAAATGATTTAAAATGCGTGACTCCGAGTAATATCAGCTCCTGGTGAAGGTTTAAGCCTTCTTAAGATCATCTAAAAGAAACAAGTGACTGAAGAACGTAGCCATAGAAATGTTCGCTGAACAGCAGGCACTTGGGGAGTTACCGTGCTCGGAGTGAGAGGCACACGGTCTCGGAGGTGGCTTACTCTGTCATTGTCGATAACCAGAACATCGTGTCCGTGCTTCTTGAGCAGCTGGTTGACTCTGGAGTGTCTCCTTAGCTGTAGCTAGTCTCCAGACCTGAGACGGCTGCCCCGGGTGCCTGGCGTACATGGTTTTGCTGTTTGGGGTGGGATTCATCTTGCAGAGGACAATACTTGTACTCCTTCAGTGCTTGTTCTTATATCTCGTGTTGGTGGAGAAAATGTGTCACTTTTAAAGCAAACCTGAAATCCCATTCAGAACACTCTATTTTTATCCCTTTGTTTGATGCTTGCTGCATCCTCTGGTACCTGAACTGGGTGTTTGCTGTGTTCCTGTAGGTCTGGTTTAGCAAACACTTGTTCTCTCGCTGGCAGCCGGCATCGCCAGCAGCCTGCCCGGGCTCTGCTGGGGAATGTCACAGACCCGGGGGAGTGAGAAGTGAAGGCAACGTCTGTAAAGAAATTTAAACAAAGAATTTGGGAAAAAAATACTGCTTATTTAATTATACACTCAATAAGCTAAGACTTAAAGGAGATGGCTAACTGCATTTTTGAAATGAGCTGTTCTGAGGTGCTGATGGGGCAGGTGATACTATGAAAAAGACACAGCGGTGTGTGTTAGCAGCTTTACGTTTAAAGCACGCACTGTACATCTAGCACTTCAGCAAGAAGCCCTGCCCTCACACCAGGCAGGGACTGCGTCCCGAGCTGCTGCTCAGGGCTGGAGTCCGTCAAGTGCAGATGAAGAGGAGGGTACAGCTGCCTCCATCCTTCGTGTTTCAAAGTGCGTGGCACAAGGCTGGTACAAGTGGGGGAGAGGGACCCCTTCTCCCTCACCTCCTGCTATATTTTTCTTTGCTAATGTGTTAAATTTCAAAAAAATGTGCTTTAAATGCTCTCTAAACCGTCAGGTTGGTATTGTTAACATGCAGCCCCACGTTGTGCCAACACATAGCATGCCACCAGCGGGGCTGGTAGTGCGTGTGAGAAGCAGCCTTTTATTTTGTCCGTTGTCCCCCAGCTCTTTGACTTGGTGTACCGAGAAGAGACCTTGCTGAACGTCATCAAGAGTGTCACTCGCAATGGCCGTTCCATCATCCTGACGGCTGTGCTCGCTCTCATCTTGGTCTACCTGTTCTCCATAGTGGGGTACCTCTTCTTCAAAGATGACTTTATCCTGGAAGTAGACAAGCTCCCTAACGAGACGTTATTGCCAGGTTGGTACCGGCAACTCGTTTTGACGGCTTGTGTTGAAGAAAGTAATGGGCTTTTCCTCCCCAGGGCATGCTGAGCGTCTTCCACCTTCTGCAAGACGTACTGATTACCTCACCAGTTTGACAGTTTCTTTCCCACAAAGGACACTGCTTAACTACAGAATAAAATTTGAAACCAATCAAACTGACTGGGGCAAATGGTTACCCCAGTATTTTTACAAAACGCTGTCATCTGCTGCAGCACAAAGATGGGTGGGGAGGAGGAACCCTTGAGGAACCCCTGGAGATAGTGCTTAGGCTCCTCTGCACATGGCTGAGATTTCTCCCCTCGCTGTTTGCTCAAGCAGTTGAGATTATCTAATTCAGCTACACCTACTCCTCCCCCGGTTTAATTACAAGCAGACTTTAGGTAGGCCATCGTGGAGAAGGCTCTGCACTGGAGAATTCACTTCTGCCTTGGTTTGCCAGATAACAAATGCTTATATTGGCTTTTAATGGTGGGGTTCCTTTCAACATAAAAAAAATTAATATTTTAGTCTGAAATAATAGACTGAATATAAATGAAGGGCGTCAGAGGGCATCAGAGATGCTTCTCTGAAGCAGAGGTTTATCTCTCTAACCCTGGTTTGATCACAGTCCTTATAGACTGTATTAACCTCTCTCAGATACTTGGTAGGGCGTAACCTCTGTGGCAGACTTCTCTGTGCTGACCTTAGATTGCTTATTGTAAGTTCAAATCTGGGGGGTTTTCCACCCTGCAGCATCAAGCTACTAATTCAGTGGGCGGGAAGCACAGAGATGAAATTTGTTACAGGAGAGGCTTGGGTTTTGTCTTGTTCCGACTTTGTCTCTGACACTCGAGCTATTCAGACAAGTATTATTTGATGTTCCCACTATTTTTTCTAATTTACTGCCAAACCTGTGAGAGACCGAAACCTCACTGACCCTCTTATTTCACGTTTCTGTGCCAAAGAAGTCTTAGGATGTGGCAGTAGGTTTGGTTTGCTACTTGCAAGGCATCGAAAGGCAAGTTTTCAAGGCACTTTGATGGAACGTAGTATTTCCAGAAGAATTTCAAATACTCTCTCAACTTGGGAGCTGATGCAAAATGGATGCACAAATTTGGTCTTTAATTCATAGAAATAAGAAGTTTTATGTTGGAATTTAAAATCCTTGAATGTGTAAATCGGAAAGTACTGTGCCCTGCTAAACTCTAGGATGATATACCATTCGAAATCTGCCTGGTAATTGCACACTGGTTGTGCTGGGGTACCTTAATATCTGAGAAGTAATCTTGCAAGATACAGGAAACGTTAAACTATCCATTTGATTCATCACCTTCTGTTTTTAGATCGCACAGAATCCGGCGAGACCATGACCGGAGAGTTTCTCTATTCAGATGTATGCAAAGCAGGTAGCAGTGAAAACTGTTCTTCAGTCATTCCTTCAGACCGTAAGTATCTGCTGTTGGATTCATAACTCACTCCTGGAGTTTTCATGCTTTTTCTAGCTAAGCACCTTAAATGAAAAAAAAAGTAATTTCTTTAAAAATCCTGTGTAATACATTTGGGAACAAAGCTATCGTGAGAGTATTTAACTTGAGAAAGGGTTCATTTAGGCCAACAGCATAAATGACATTTGTTACATCCAGTGATTAAACTAGAGAAACTTAGAACTAAACCATACTTTGATGAAACAGTCGTGTCCTTTATTTTTCTCCCTTACCAACTTGAGAAGGAAGCGATGCAGTTCACCTCTTTGCAAAGTTTATTATTTTAAAACATTAGGCTATTAAATGTGACCTCAGAGGATAATACCCTGTGAAATATGGAACAGAATGTTGTTTATTGTCAGCATTATTCTATGTAGATAAGCAAGGAAACTGTTTTTAATATCATGGCAGGAAGTCCTCAATGGATGAAGTAGACGGGGTAGCTTTGGGGGCTTTTGAGATCAAAAAAGTGCATGTGAGATACTGCTTGTGGCGCAGTTGCCAGCCTCGGCTTGGGCATTGAAATATTTCAGTTTTATTTTCTAGAAAATGTAATTTGCTTCTGGGAGATTTACGAGGCTGGCTGCGAGAGCCAGACCACACATCAGTATTTCTCTTAGAAGTGGAGCTCTCATATGGTCAGATGTTTCAAAGGTCAATCATGGCCACGAGCCCATGCTCGCAGGAGGAGACGGCTCTGTTTGGCTCAAGTGTCCTCTCTGATAAACGAAAATTCAACACTGATACGAGAACAGCTCTGTTCAGCTCTGGGAGTGTGCTGCTTTGGCTCGGTACGCTCTGGCTGCGGAGAGGAGAACTCCAGAGAGGTTTTTATATCATGAATGATCAACCTGATGTCAGGGTCTTGGGATGGACTGGGACATGGCCAGGGATATTAACAGTGCCCAAATCTTTGGCCATTTCTCTGCCATCTTGGGTTTTGGCTATTTCTGGATGGCACGGGGATTTGGGCCTCTCTGAGGCTGCCTGTGGGAAGGTGGGATCTGCTGGTGAGCGTTTGTACGAGGAAAGCAAAGTCATGAAACTTGTAATGGCTACAGGGAGAGTATATGAGATCAGGTAATTAATTCTAGCAGTTCTGTGACTGCAACAGTGAAGTTGGAGGCTTCAGCCAAATGAAGAAAGGGTCAAAAAAAGTGTGTTATTTTTTTAGTAAAATGCTGTTTCCATAAGCAGTGATATTTTAGCCATTTGAGAAGTACAAGTCGAAGTTGCCATTTTGAGTGCAGCCCAAAGGCTGTGCAATCTGTTAGGCACCAAGGGAGAGTGTAAGAGGCAACACTTTGTCCTCTGAGCTGTCAAAAAGCTATGATTCTGTATAAACAGGCAGCTGGTGATCCGAGCTATGCATGCGAACAGAAATGGAAAGAGAGATCTCACCAAGTCAGAGACAGCAGTTCATGCACAAAAGAAAACTCTGCCGGTGGGGAGAGGAGGGCAGGCTGAGCCGGAGCGGAGACCCGCTCCGATGGTCGGCTCCTTGCGAGAGCTGAGGAGGTCTGCAACGCTGGCTGGGAATCTGGCAGAGGGGGGAGAGAGCATAACCAGCAGGGAATGGAGAGAATTATGTAAAACTGGTCGTCTTGCCTTTTAAACGTGTCTTTGCTTGCTGTGTGAACAGAACTGGTTGCCGAAGAAATGGAGGAAGAGAATAAAGAGCATACGTGCGAGACGCTGCTGATGTGCATTGTTACTGTACTGAGTCACGGGCTGAGGAGTGGGGGTGGAGTAGGTGATGTGCTCAGGAAACCATCCAAAGAGGTAAATTATCACTGAAGGGGGGCGGGAGGCTGAGAACCATGCAGGGCTGGGGGGCTGGTGGGGAAAATGTGTCTGCGCTCCTTTCAAACAGACGTAGGACACATCGCGACTGGAAGGGACCACGCGTTAACTCTGTGCAATAGAGTTAAATCTCTGGAGGACCACATTAATCAGCAGCTGGTTCAAGCAAGCTGCTACCCATCCTTTCTTTAGGGCTTTTCTAGCTTGGGGGCTGTCCAGAATGGGGCCCCAAGGAACAGAAACGGGGTGACCAACAGGCTGTGCTTTGGGAGGTCAGGATCTGAAGAAGTGAGATCAGTACAAGCTAGCGAGCAACTCGCGTGAGGCAGCAGAACGAAAATGCAGTGGTAGCTGATGCCGTGCTAATGGCAGGAGTTTCTGCAGGGAGCATCCCTAGGGAAAGGTGAGGGGTGTAAAACAGGGAATGGGTGAGAGGACAGGAACCAAGATGGGCTGGAGCTGGGACTGCAGGAAGGAAGGGTGTTGTTTGGAGGCATCGTCAGAGAGCCAGCACCCGTCAAAGCAGCAGGAGTTTTTCATAATAATAATAAAAGCTGCCCATATAGCTGCTGCGTCAGCTCTTGGTGCCCATCTGGGTCTCAGGCTGCCCTTCCTCTGGTCGTTCCCCAAAACCACGTTGGGGCCAAGGAGCAGTCGTGGTCAGAGCGAATGCTGATCTGTGTTGTCTGCAATTTCGAAGTGTTATCTAGTGTTTAGCCTTATTTTCATCTTAAAGTGGTTTAAAATTTACATAATTCTTAATAAAAGTTTGGCACCCAACTGGCAGGACGATACTGAAAATGGGGGTTAGGTATTTGGGTATTCAGGCCTGCAATAAATATGAAATGCATACCTGGAGGTCCAACTTGGTGTCCTCATACATGGGCTGTTAGCATGAATGAAATGAATGCTCTTAAATTCCAGTGAAAGACTTTATGGTCACCACTGGTACTATATTGATCCGTCAGGAGATTAATACAAGGGCATAATTTGGATGGGCTTGCAGGGTGGGGGTGAGGAGAGAACAAATTTCAGAGTGTGAGAGAGACGAGGGCAGACGTGGACACAGTAAGCAGAACAACTCCGTAGCCATCGCGTACGGGTCGCTGACTAATTTGGCTCTTCTTTCAGTAGCCTTGCACTTTAGTTTCACTTGATGTTTTGAGTTGTAAGTTATCACTGGAGAGCATCAGAAATGGCGACTCGAAAGGGAGGGGTTGTGGGGCCGCGTGCTCGGTTGCTGAGCCGAGTTAATTATTGCGACCTGTATCTTGCAGGAACCTCTCTTTGCTGCTAGAGTGATCTATGATCTGCTGTTCTTCTTCATGGTCATCATTATTGTCCTCAACCTGATTTTTGGTGTGATCATTGACACTTTTGCTGATTTAAGGAGTGAAAAACAGAAGAAAGAAGAAATTTTGAAAACTACTTGCTTTATTTGTGGTAAGTGTAGAACCACGGTTAAGAATAAGGGGGTTACGCTGTCGAAGGCAGAGGCAGCTGCAAACTCACAGGAAACGGGAGGCTTGAATGCTGGCTGTGCCTACCTTGCGCTCCTCAGCTCGTCGATGTGCCCGGGTGCCACGTGCGCAGGAGCTTGGCAGCAGGAAGAGATGGGGAATGGATGCTCGGTGTACCATTTTTTTCCTAAAATGCTTAGTTTCTGTTTCTCCAGTGCTTCAAAGACTGGCTTGCTGTTGGAGTGGGACAGGTTTCTATAGCTGGTCATTTTTTCTGAGGGTGCGGGGTGTTGAGCAGCGCCTGCGGAAGTTTTCCCCGTCGGTAGGCTGGGAGCGAAGCTGCCGGCGGTGTAACGGGGTGGTCACGCGGCAGCGCGTCACGCACGGGCTGACAGCGGTAACCTTGGGAAGCCTGCTGCAAAGCACATGTTGCTTTTGGTATCATTTTGCCTAAAAATAGGAGATGGGTTATGAAATCCAGCAAACCGATCGCATACGAGGCAGCTACCCCTTTTTAACGGCAAGTTTTCCATTCTCTGCAGTAAGCGCCAGCGGTGCTGGTGATGCCTCCTCTCCTCCTCGCGCTGCGGCCGTTTGCTGCGAGAGGTCATGCCTGCTGCTCAGCATCTGTTTAAGAATGGTTGTGACTGTTCAGAAGGGCAGCAGGCTGCAGAATCAAGTTTTGTTCTTAGAGCTCGTTTTCTTGGTACCGGTTCGTAAATGCTAAGTGTCTGTCACTCTTGTAGGTCTGGAAAGAGATAAGTTTGATAACAAGACGGTCACATTTGAAGAGCACATTAAAGAAGAGCACAATATGTGGCATTATTTGTGCTTTATTGTGCTAGTGAAAGTAAAAGATTCAACAGAATATACAGGACCAGAAAGTTACGTGGCAGAGATGATCAAGGTGAGTTCAGAGTTCTGCTCTTTTCCCCCGAGATCAGACCAACCTGCTGGCATGTTGGGTCAATACAGTATTTTACATTTTATGCATTTTGTAAGCAAAAACTTGGGAGTAAGGCTTTTTCTGCAGCAGTAATCCAATGCCTTTGCTTCTAGAAGCATCCTCTAAAGCCAAGGCACTAAGGCTGTGCTCGGCCAGGGGACTCAATGAGAGGCGTTGCGCTGCTGGCAGCGCTGCGCCGGCTCCGACGCGCTCCCTGCGTGCGCCGGAGGAGGTGGCGGCGAGCGGTGGCAGCTCGGTCGTCTCCACGGTTTTAGACGGGGGGAAGAGAAGCTGTTCTGTTGTGAACACTAGTGTTGGAGGGAGAACAGGCTGCCCAGGGAGGCTGGGGAGTCTCCTTCTCTGGAGATATTCCAGCCCCGCCTGGACGTGGTGCTGTGCAGCCTGCTCTGGGTGACCCTGCTTGGGCAGGGGGTTGGGCTGGGTGACCCCCAGAGGTCCCTTCCAACCCTGACCATTCTGTGATTCTGTGATTCTGTAATATTTTCAAGCTGGTGGAAGTGTCTAGACTATAACAAACAGGTTACAACCTGTCCCAGTAGAAATATCTTAAACTGACTTGTAGGATTTGTTGTCATATGATTTTAGCTTATTAATGTAAGAAACTAAAATTAATATCTACTCAATTGCAAGGCCTTCTAATGAAGGAATTAGAAGCCTCGCCTCTGCCAAGCTGCAGGCTTAGAGCTCCTGGAATTAGACCCCAAACCCCAACTACTAATTTGTGCATCTTCAAACAGCAAAAGCTGTTTCTGATTTACAACATTTCAATTAGTTGTTTCTTTATTTGCCCTCAGACAAATAAATAGCAGCATACTTTTCTGTATTTGTCTGTAGCTTTTCTGCTGCGGAGGTACAACCCGCCTTCAGCGGGCGATGTGCCGTGGCCTGGTCAGAATGTAAATCCCACCGGGATCTGGCGGAGGTGAAACATGTTACTTCGGGGTCACTAAAGTGTACGTCCTGGTTCTGGATTTCTGCCTCTGTGACCAGGGCTTAAAGAAATCTTGTGAGCAGTCACCTGACAGAGGATTAGCACGGTCAGATAGCCAAGTACATCCCTGCTGCTTTCCAGCCTGACTGATCATACTGCTCCCTTTATTTATCCCACTGCGGCGGGCACTGCTTTGGGGGAGCACCAGGCTCTTTCAGATGTTTCTGCTTGTGAAAGATCTTGTGTTGTGTTAAAACTTGTTTGTTTTTTTTTAAAAGTTTCCATTAACAAACAATTTATTAACTAACTGTTATTTCAGATTAACAGTTCAAATTAGGTACGAACCAGAAACCAGTCGCTGAATAGGTTTGCAATAAATGTAAAAACTGGAGAAGTTTTATCAGAATTCCCATTCATGGAAGTGTCAGCGAGGGCTAATGTCTATGTGACGAATGGATAAATTATGGATAGACCAAGTGTCTCATACAGATGCAATTTTACATAACTGTATGCTCTAGGTAGAGCCTTGGAGTATGTCTCGTAGTCGGTGGGTTTCTGCGTGTCGTGAGCCAGTTTTAGATCGAGAACTGACAGCAGGGTCTCAGTGCAGCGCTCTTGAAAGCGAGGTGTAGCCCTACGAGCTGTGGAAGTGGGGAGTGAATCTGCTTTGCACCCCGGTGGGCTGCCACGACCCGGCACAGGCGTGACCGGAGCGGCTCGGGCTGCTGCCGCCCTGACGCCGTAGCTCTCGGCAGCGTTTTGCAGTCGGCGTATTCCTGAGGACTGGTCTGGCAAAGCTGACTCGGAAAACCAGAAGCAATTTCTTTCTGTCATCCTCTAATGTTAAAAACACTCTTTTCTGCCCTAGAAAATCTGAGTGTAAAGCACAATGAATAGATTTCTCTACCGGAGATGTTTCAAATACTTCTGTGAGAGTCAGAAATCCTTTCTTCTGCCTAAGGTGTATCTAGGAGTAGCTTGGGACGTGGGGCATCTTTTACTCAAGCCTTCCGTCTTCATCCCGTGAACCCAGAAGGACAGCAGAAGGAAAGCCTTGGGTGTGTCAGGGGTCCCAGAGCTGGAGGCTCACCCGTTGGAGGCGATGGCTGCTTCTGTGTTTGGACAGAGGGCGGGTGGGAGCCTGCGGCTGCCGCATTCTCCCAGAAAGCCTACGTGTGGCATGGTTAGATGTCAAAGGGATTTGCTCCCCACATTTTCAGACTGAAGGTGGCACTCCAACATCTTTGATAATGACAAAGGTGGGGCATGTCTTTGGTACCATTGTTCCGCTGCGATTTATACCCATTTTTAGTAGCTGGGGGTAGGAAGCATAACGTGCTCCAAATCATACCGTGATCACAGAACACGCCTCAGATACACTTCACCTTTGCTCTGACTCCCAACAGAGTATCTTTGGAAAACTCTTGGGTTTCTGGCTTTTGGCAATAGTGGGAAGAAAAATGTATTTTTTAAAAAAAATTGCCTCTGCCATTTAGTATTTGTGTGTTGTTCCAACACCACAGAACATTTAAAAAAAAAAAAACAAACCCAAACTACCCCGAGTTTAGGACACTGAAATTACATTCACCATCAGTTTGAGAGTTGCATCCGGTGCTGCTGTGCAGAGCTTTAAAGATATTTTTAAGCGCTGTGGTATCGAAAGAATCCTGGACAGTTTCAGTTATGCCGGTTGGTGAATATTCAGAAGCTTTAGGAGTGATCTTGAATTTTGATGTTTTCTTGTCTAAAAATAATGTGTGCAGAAAGGCGGTTCTGAGGATATCCACTGCACTGGGTATGGCGGAGCTGACTCTCGCCCATCAAATTCATCTCGTAGCCTGCAGGAATCTGAGCCAGCATGAAAAGCAATTGTAGCCTTGAAAAATCAATGATTAACTACCATTCTTTAGTGAATGTTATATTTCTTCATGGATAGAAGCTCGTTAAGGTAAAATGCAATATGCAGAAAGAAGTCAGCAGTTAAACTTGGAAACACAATTTAAGGTTTAGCAGCATTTTGAACACTGTAAGCCTGACTAAAACAAACGGTGATCAGACAAAAGAAAACGTGGTCTACTGCGTTTCAGGACTGACTCGTAAGCAGACCTTCCGTAACGCTTTTCTGATGCCATGGGGGTCTGTTGGTGCTTGCAGCCTCAGACCGTCTCTGCTGTCGTCGCCCCGTGCCGCGGAGCCCGCTGCGGTTGCGTGCCGCCGCCTGGGAAGCCGGGCTCCTGGGCTCTTGTAGCTACAAGTCAGGAGGCCTGGAATTCCTCGCCAGCTTTTTCCCCTGTCAACAGGGATAACACTCACTTTCATCACTAAGGTGAGCGTGTGCCCGCTGTGATACATGGTGTGAAACTGGAGATGTCTTAAGAACCTGAGCTGGGAATTGCTAGAGCAATGCGAGGAGGGAGATGGGCTTGCTGGTTCTGTTTGATGGAGAAGCTGAGCTTGCGTCCACACCCGAGCTGCTGCGGTGAATCATCGGCTCTCCTGCGGTCCTCCCCAGCCCTGGCGAGGCTGATAACCTCGTGGGTTTCGGGAGATGGCAAGCAGAAGCCTGGCATGAAGCAGCTCACCTTCAAAATGCACTCTTGAGCCACCTCCTAATATCTCTTTAATAGCACAGGCAGTACTGCAGGATGTGAGAAGACATCCAGCAGCAGTAGGTCTTTAATTCTTGGTGTTTATAAAGCCCTCCTGATGACCTAACTTGTGTTCATCTGCCTAAATCACTGCAGATGTGCGTGTAAGACAGCGAGGCTTCCAGATGGATGGATGCCTCTCGATCAGTGTTGATCTGGAAGGCAGGGTAATGGTGCTGTGGAGCGGGCAGTCCAGTGCCTCCCCTGTTCCCAGGAACAGAGGCGCACGGTTCAGCTGCTTCGTGGCTTCGCCGTCACCGGGGAAGATCAGGTGATGTCTGAATAATGCCGTGTGTGTAGGAGGTGGGGGGATCCACTTGGCCAGACACCGACATCCCCACCCAAATGACTAATGTGAACTCCATGCAACTCCCTGCAGATTAGTTCATTCAAATGCCTTATCTCCCCGTCCTGTCTCGAGAATTTCTCCGGAAGGTTTCTGCGTTTGCCCGCGGCAGCCTCGCCAGCAGCAGCCCCAGCAGTACGGCTGGCACGGGGGTCTTGGCAAAGGGCTGCTACCAACAGCTGTCTGCAGGCATTTGCGATACGTAAAGATCCTTCCTCCGAAGCCCGATACGTGGAAAGCCACACCTACGCTTGGGCTTTCTCCGCGTCCGTGAGCCGGGGTGCGCGCGGCTGCGGTGTCGGCGTGCACGCAGCTGCAGTGTGCTGTCACCTGCACGGACAAATATTTGCATACATAATTCTTGCATCCCCCAACGTGGGGATTTGCAGGCGCACCTTCGCCTCGGTGTCTGAGCAGCGTGGGCAAGAGCCGCGCGGCTGCCAGGGGTTCTGTGCACGCAGAAGCGCAGATGAAAAAATAAAGGCTTGTTTGGCAAAGTTTTTAGCACAGCTTCCTAACTGGCTCTTGCAGCTTCCACAGATTTTTAATCTGGTGTTGCACCGAGCAGGACACGTGTCATTCACCTCTGTTACAAAAGCGGGGTAGAGAGGTGCAAGGGATTGCCCAAGCTCACGTGTCCAGGTGGAGAGCGCCGAGTCCGGAGCCTTCGCCGGGGCTGTGCTGTCATCTGAACCACTTCTAAATGGGAGCGATGGCACAGATCTCCCTAAAGGAATTTGGAATGGAAAGGAAGGCCAAAGGTTTCCTTTTGTGCCCTAATTCACCTCTTTGTACCAAAGCGGAGATTTAAATATACTATTGGGCTTTTTTACTTACCACAATTAGAAAGTGTTTCTTATTGCTGTTTTGAGTGCTCTCCACTTCAAGAAAGATGAGGAGCTACTGGAGAGAGTCCAGCGGAGGGCTACGAGGATGGTGAGGGCACTGGAGCATCTCTCCCACGAGGAGAGGCTGAGGGAGCTGGGCTTGTTCAGCTTGGAGAAGAGAAGGCTGAGGGGGGACCTTAGAAATGCCTCTAAATATCTGCAGGGTGGGGGTCAGGAGGATGGGGCCAAGCTCTTTCCAGTGGTGCCCAGCGACAGGACAAGGGGCAACGGGCACAAACTGAAGCAGAGGAAGCTCCAGCTGAACCCGAGGAAGAACTTCTTCCCTCTGAGGGTGACGGAGCCCTGGCCCAGGCTGCCCAGGGAGGCTGTGGAGTCTCCTTCTCTGGAGATATTCCAGCCCCGCCTGGACGCGGTGCTGTGCAGCCTGCTCTGGGTGACCCTGCTTCGGCAGGGGGTTGGACTAGATGACCCACAGAGGTCCCTTCCAACCCCTACTATTCTGTGATTCTGTGATTCTGTGACGTGCTGGGCTTCGGGTGGATCCCAGGGCAGCGTGCAGGGTGGGCACCGTGTCCTGAGCCTGGGGCTGTACGGAGGGGGAAGGCTTCCAGCTGGAAACCATCAAGGGGGACTCGCTGGGGACAATAAACCGCTCGGTCTGCATGGCTGGCCGGGACGTAGAAGCCCCATGTGTGCCGAGGAGGTGGCCCAGGGCTGCGGCGGGGCGGCCGTACCCTGAGTCATCGCTGCCGCCTCCTCCAGCCCGGCAGTGCCGTGGAGCCCGTGACCCCGTGCCGCGGGTGCTCCGGGCCGTGCCCCGTGCCTTGTGCAAGAGCAGGTGGGTGACTGCAGCCATCGCCGCCAGCAGCTTCGCGTGCTGAGTTGTTTTGTCCTGCCCGGCTGATCGTGGCGTAACACGTCCTGCCTAAAACGTCGCTGCCGACAGCCCGGAGGAGGTTGCCGCGGTGAGGTGGCACTGTGCTTTCTGCACCAGTGAGGAGATCGCCTTCAGGGCTTCCCACCGGCGCCGTCTGCCCCAGTCGCACCGAGCTGGGCGATGCTGGGTGGGTGCCGTCACCGCTGGCAAATGGGGAGGCTCCAGGGAGTCGCCCGCGGCAGAGCTGTCCCTGGGACGTGCGGGGGGATCATTTCATGTAGGGACGCGGTGGTCGTCCGCCTGTGGACGTGGTGTCTGTCTTCCAGGTTCCCTGCTCTGCACCAGTGCAAAAGCCATATAGGTATTTAATCTGTGGGAAGAGTGAAAAAAGAGATTTTTATATCATTAGCCTTCTGTTTAAAGATGTGGTAGATGTGAGGGCTGGAAAATACTCTGTGTGGAGGGGGGACGCTGTCAAGTGCCGTTCTTCGGGGAGAAGTGCAGCTTGGTGTGGAAGAGGTGATGGTGGGCCCTTTGCAGAAGAGACGGAGAACCTGACGCGGGGCTTTTTCCAGGAAGCGCAAGAAAGAACCAAGAGCAGTTTCATCTCTCTGCAAACAAAGAAAAAAATTAATTTTCAGAGCGCTTCACAAAGCTGTTTATTAGCTGCGTGGGTATGATTTTTAATGACACGAGACAGAAACTGCAATTTGCTGCTGCCACCTTCCCCTACTGAACGACGGCTGCTGGGCAGCCTTCCTATGGCAGCCTACGGGGATTTATTTTGACGAGCGTTGAATTAGCCCTGAGGCACCCCATAAATGCTAGGTGCAGGGGGAGCAGAATAAATGGAGACCCAGCAGAGGAGCGGTGACTTCCTCGGGGCGGCGAGGACGAGCCCCGGTCCGTGCCGGCAGCGGCCACCTCCCGCCCGAGGAGCCGAGCTAATGCATCTCTTGGCACGGCTCGCGCTGAGGTTGCCTCAGAAACCTTTCTCAGAACAAACTCTTCGGCAGAAGCCGGGAGGAGCGGGCGCTTCTCAGAATGAATTGCATCTGCATCATGCAGCGCCGCTTCCTCTTTTTCAAATTTCCAGTCGTGGACGGTCAGCATCGCCCCCATGTCTGAGATTTAATGATATTTGCTTTACAAGAGGGACTTTTCCAACTTTACCTAGAAAAGAGCTAACCCGAAACGCAGCGCTTGCGGTTAGCCAGCTTCCGTCAGGGGCTTCAGTCAGTTCGTCCGCTGAAGCGGAGGCAGCTGCGACGGTGCCGGGAAGAGGGAGCTGACTGCACGCCAGGATCCCGCTGCCTGCGCGTGCGGCAGGACCGCAGCGGTCGGGGCACGGCCGGGACGGGGACCTCGCTCTCCAAACCTACCGAACCCCCGGGGAGAGATGGAAGGCTGCGCCTTTACAAAGCGTTCAGTGAACGCTCAGCAGAAACTAGATCCATCGAGATAGAAACCTTTTGATTCGCCCTCGGATAGAAGCGCTGCGCGGAGGGAGCGCTGCCGGGCTCGCCAGCCGCCGGCATTTCTGCATTCCTGCTTCTTCCCCTTTTCACCGTCTCCGCCTGAGGCACCGTTATTTGTTTATTTGAAAGAAAACACCCCCACCCCCCCCATCCCTGGCCTGCGTCTGAGCAGCGTGGTCGCATCAAGCCGCTCTCTGCGGTGCTGCTGGAGGTGGTAGGAGCAGGCTGGGAGCTTCCCATGCAAAGCCAGGGCGCAGGGCTTTGAGACGACAGTGTAAGCACGGAGGAGGAGGAGGAGGAGGAGGAGGAATGCCCCTGCATGCTGGCAGTGTCCCTGCTGCCCTCTCAGAGCGTCCCAGCAGCCGCCGCGGGTCAGCGAGCGCTGGTACCCGTTTCACCGGCGTCGATGCGGCTTTACCTGCGCGTCCGTCCCCGCGGTGCCTCACCTCAGGGTTTTTGCCCAGGCTGTCTGGGTGGGCGTCCCCTTATTTCTTGCTGGGTGGCAGCTGGACACTTCCAGGTGAACTGGAAGGTTTTGGGAGGTTTAGGTTGGCTATTAGGAAAAATTTCTCTACTGAAAGAGTGGTCAGACATTGGACCAGGCTGCCCAGGGCAGTGGTGGAGTCCCCATCCCTGGAGGGGTTCAAAAACCATGTAGGTGTGGCACTTGGGGACATGGTTTAGCAGGCATGGGGTTGTTGGGTGGATGGTTGGACTTGATGGTCTTAGAGGTCTTTCCCAGCCTGAATGATTCCTTGATTCTAACCTGGGGTTTGAGTCTACGAGGGTGGTGAGGCCCTGGCCCAGGCTGCCCAGAGAAGCTGTGGCTGCCCCCTCCCTGGCAGTGCTCAAGACGAGGTTGGATGGAGCTCTGAGCACCCTGGGCTGGTGGAAGATGTCCCTGCCCATGGCAGGGGGGTGGAACTGGATGATCTGTAAGCTGCCTGCCAACCCAACCCATTCTGTGTTTCTAGGAGTCGTGCCAGCAAGCAATAAGAAACCTGAACGGGAGCGCAGGTTAGGTCCAGCCCCGTGGCGTGGGCTGGCAGAGTGACGCTGGGTCCTTCCCTAAGCTGCCTCTGCGCAGAAGGTTTCCAGGTGCCCCATTAACTCTTTCTGCAGATGGATCGGGGCTTCGCGGGGTGTTGTCAGCGCCAGGCTCCGAGGCGAGCCCTGCCTGCACAGCTCAGCAGCCTGCCCGAGGGTCGTGACTCTCGTCTCCTCTCCGTTAGCCTTCTCCTTTCGCAGCTGGCGGAGCTCACATGGAGCACTTTTGGTTTTAATCTTTCACCATTGAGAACTAGAGAGGCGCTTTGTTGTTTTTTCAACTGAAAACCAAGATTTCCCATACTCAAGTGACTTCAAGAGCTGGGGCTTTCAGCAAAGCAGCGAGTCTGAAACTTCTGACGAGCCTGCAGAAGCTGGCGATGCTCTGATGCTGGTTTGATGTCCCCACGCGAGACTGCCCGTCACCCTCCCTGCCTGCAGTGACCAAGCTGCAGCCTCTGCGGCAGCGCCAGCGTTTGCCGGGATTGCAAAGGAACGTTCGCAAAGGCTTGGGGTGTTTGTGAAGGAAACCTTGCCCGTAGGGAAGGGTTGGTGTTTCCCGGTCCTGCTCCCTCGTCCTCTTCATCCTTCACGAGGATGGGGCCTGGGAGCACCCTGGGGACGGGCTTGGAGAGCTCACCTCTGGGAGCAAGTGAAGCAGTAATGTTTCTACAGCGAGCAAGGAGTGGGCAGGAGATGGGCAGGAGCTTCAGGGCTCTGCTCTTGCGTCTGCCTGGGAGCCGTAGGGCGTGGACCTGAGGGTCCAGGAGATCCTGCGAATACAAATGGAGTTTCACTCCAATTTGCTTTGTCCTTGGAAAGCTCTCGCCTGGAGGAGAGCAGGGAGGGGAACAGCAGTTGGTTTAGTTGGTTTTCCCTGCGTGGGGAGAGAGATACTGGGGGGGATGCTGCTGGACCAGAGCAGACGCGAGGAGCCTGCCCTCTCTTCCCTAACGAGGATTTTACTACGGCTGTGGAAGAATGCAGTGAAATGTTGCCTGTTGCTACTATTAAATCTTAATTGTGGGACTGTTGTTTCCTAAAGTCCAAAATATTTTGGCACTTGTCTTGATAAAGGCATATTTTTTGGTACATACATTTTTTTTTCCTCTTTTATTAGCAGAAACCATCTGCCCTGTAAACAGAGACCAGGAGAAGGAAGCCTCCCTGGCAGTTTTGCATCGTATGGGCACGCTGTGGTGCGGGGCGCGGGAAAGGGCCTGCTTTCTGCCTTGGACCTCGGCACGGGCAAACTCCAGGCAGATCAGAGGCAACAAATTCCAGCTGATGAGTCTTGGCATCGCAGCCGAGCTGCAGAAGGGCTGCGACCGACACTCTCCGTAGAGGTGCACGGCCCTGATTGAGCAGGGCGGACGCTCCCGGGAGTGGGCGAGCGTGGAGGGGGGAGCAGAGCGATGCGGAGCGGGTTCCAGGTGGAGATTTAGGCAGGGAATGGCGAAAAGCCGAAGAAGAGCATCTCCCCTACGAGGAGAGGCTGAGGGAACTGGGCTTGTTCAGCCTGAAGAAGAGAAGGCTGTGAGGGGACCTTATAAATGCCTACAAATATCTGAAGGGTGGGTGTCAGGAGGATGGGGACAAGCTCTTTTCAGTGGTGCCCAGTGACAGGACAAGGGGCAATGGGCACAAACTGAGGCACAGGAAGTTCCGTCTGAACATGAGGAGGAACTTCTTCCCTCTGAGGGTGACGGAGCCCTGGCCCAGGCTGCCCAGGGAGGTTGTGGAGTCTCCTTCTCTGGAGATATTCAAGACCCGCCTGGACAAGATCCTGTGCAGCCTGCTCTGGGTGACCCTGCTTGGGCAGGGGGGTTGGACTAGATGACCCACAGAGGTCCCTTCCAACCCCTACTATTCTGTGATTCTGTGATTCTGTGAAGAGAGTTGGCGGTGCCGTAAAAATAAGCCGTAGGTTTGAGAGAGAGCCCGGCCTGCGAAACGGGGCGAACGTCGGCCGCCGTCCATCAGGGCTGTTGGTCGCTCTTTGCGCTGGGGTGCTGTTAATCCCGTAGCCTATCACCGTTTCACCAGGTTTGTTTAAAATATTGCCAGCTGTTGCGGTGTCACCTACGAGAGTGCTCTCATCCGTACCTCATCCAGCCTTAGTTTAACTTCCAGTTCAGAAAGTATCTCCAGCGTGGGAGGAGAACCAGACGAGATAGGAAACCAGCTCGGTGCTGAAATGTAAGGTGTCAAGATGCGGTATGCACCCCTCCTCCTCTTTTGTGGCTTTCTGTTCCGTTCCTGCTGTTATTTTTAACGTCACTGGCGCGTACGTGAGTGTATGTGCGAGCCTCTGTGTACACACTGATAAAACGGAGCACGTGTCCACGGAAGTTCCTGGCTGCAGCTCAGCCCTGCAATATCACAGAATCTGTACACCTGAATGAAAGCTTTCTGATAAGCAATTCATTGCAGCTTAAGCTGTCCCACGTTTTAGCCTGAACCAGCCAACCAGAATATGAATTTTTTTCATTAAAAAGGAAGTATTTCAGCAGTGAAATTGTTTACAGGTAGGACATGGTTTCTTTCACTAGAAAGCACAGCCAAACTTGGCTTCACCAAAAAAGCAAACCGGCTTTATCAATAAAAAATCTTCAGCGCGCACAAATTCGAAGACTGTAGGATGGCAGCAGATTTCTAGTGCTGGCAAACGTTGGGACTGGAGCATCTCTCCTCCGAGGAGAGGCTGAGGGAGCTGGGCTTGTTCAGCCTGGAGAAGAGAAGGATGAGAGGGGACCTTATAAATGCTTACAAATATCTGCAGGGTGGGTGTCAGGAGGATGGGGCCAGACTCTTTCCAGTGGTGCCCAGTGACAGGACAAGGGGCAACGGGCACAAACTGAAGCAGAGGAAGCTCCAGCTGAAGATGAGGAAGAACTTCTTCCCTCTGAGGGTGCCGGAGCCCTGGCCCAGGCTGCCCAGAGGGGCTGTGGAGTCTCCTTCTCTGGAGATATTCCAGCCTCGCCTGGCCGCGGTGCTGTGCCCCCTGCTCTGGGTGACCCTGCTTCGGCAGGGGGTTGGGCTGGGTGACCCACAGAGGTCCCTGCCAACCCCTGCCATGCTGGGATTCTGTGAAACGCTTGTCCAGACCTGCAGCCTGGGCTGGGTTAGTGGCCGGTGCCCGTGTATTGCGCTGAAGCGTACCCAGAGAAGGAATGGCTGCGGGGAGAGAGAGCTGCTGGAAAGGAAAAGCCAGCAAAAAGCAGCCTCAGTTTTCAGTAGCTATGTCTGAAGTGCCTCACTGCCTCTAGCAGGCAATTTTGCAGACCTTCCAGTAAGATGCAACGAAAATAACTGCAGAGGTTGCGTGTCTGAGGAGTCCCCACCTGGCACCGAGGACCTGCCTGCGCCCAGCCGCGCCGGGGCAGGTTTTCACCCGGCAAATGCTAATTGTGCCCTTGTCTGCTTCTCAGGAGAGAAACCTGGACTGGTTCCCCCGGATGCGCGCCATGTCGCTCGTCAGCAGCGACGCGGAAGGAGAGCAGAACGAGCTGAGGAACTTGCAGGAGAAGCTGGAGTCCACCATGAAGCTTGTGACCAACCTCTCTGGCCAGCTGTCAGAGCTGAAAGATCAGGTAAGGGCGAGACGGCTGCCGAGGCTCGGGGCAGGAAGAAGGGTCCGCGAGCCTCTTGTGCAGCGTAGCTGCTCCACAGCCCCATGGCTTCTGCAAGCCCCAGGAAGGACCTTTCTGAAGGAACTCCTCTTTGGGAAAAGCGAACAAACCCAGTGTCCCCCCAGAGCCCCGTGCCCCAGCCTGGCAGCGCTGACCAAGCCGGTGCAGTCCAGCGTAGCGGCCTCCAGAAAGCGAAAACTCGCCTTAAAAAAAAAACCCAGAGCTGAAGTTGACTTCAACCAGTCCCCACTGGTGCAGGGAGCCTGTGTGTCTGTGGTGGTGGTGGTGGTGGTGATGGTGTTGTGATGGGTCTTAGCCCTCTGAGCTTAGCGCGATCCTGCAAGCCAGAAGGTGTGATACTGTCTTGTTTAACTTCTTCATCAATGACCTGGATGAAGAGTTAGAGCGTACCCTCAGCAAGTTTGCTGATGACACCACACTGGGAGGAGTGGTGGATACACCAGCAGGCTGTGCTGCCATCCAGCGAGACCTGGACAGGCTGGAGAGTTGGGCAGAGAGGAACCTGATGAGGTTCAACAAGGGCAAGGGCAGGGTCCTGCACCTGGGGAGGAACAACCCCAGGCACCAGCACAGGCTGGGGTGACCTGCTGGAGAGCAGCTCTGCAGAGAGGGACTGGGAGTGCTGGGGGACGACAGGGTGACCATGAGCCAGCAGCGTGCCCTGGGTGCCAAGAAGGCCAATGGGATCCTGGGGTGCATCACGAGGAGCATGGCCAGCAGGTCGAGGGAGGTTCTCCTTCCCCTCTGCTCTGCCCTGGTGAGGCCCCATCTGGAGTACTGTGTCCAGTGCTGGGCTCCCCAGTTCAAGAAAGATGAGGAGCTACTGGAGAGAGTCTAGCGGAGGGCTACGAGGATGATGAGGGGGCTGGAGCATCTCTCCTACGAGGAGAGGCTGAGGGAGCTGGGCTTGTTCAGCCTGGAGAAGAGAAGGCTGAGAGGGGACCTTAGAAATGCTTATAAATATCTGCAGGGTGGGTGTCAGGAGGACGGGGCCAGACTCTTTCCAGTGGTGCCCAGCGACAGGACAAGGGGCAACAGGCACAAACTGAAGCAGAGGAAGCTCCAGCTGAAGATGAGGAAGAACTTCTTCCCTCTGAGGGTGCCGGAGCCCTGGCCCAGGCTGCCCAGGGAGGCTGTGGAGTCTGCTTCTCTGGAGATATTCAAGACCCACCTGGACGCGGTGCTGTGCAGCCTGCTCTGGGTGACCCTGCTTGGGCAGGGGGTTGGGCTGGGTGACCCACAGAGGGCCCTGCCAACCCTGACCATGCTGGGATTCTGTGAACCTGTGTTAACCCTGGGGCTTGGAGGGACGGTGGGTGCTGTCCCCAGCCCAGACCCGGCGATGGCTCTGTGAACGCCGCAGGGCTGTGTTTCGCGTGGTCCGTGCCGGTTGCAGCCCGGCTGGAAGTCAGAGGGCAGATGCTGTCGCCTGCCCTGGTGGGAGCTGTTGGAGGCGGTGAAGGGACTGGCTGCTCATCTTTATGGATTAACAGCCCGAGCCCGGTGGTGCAATTAGTGAAGTTCGTATCACTACTGGCACCAGACAGAATGACTTGCACACGGTGGTGTCCCGGGGCAGTCGATGGAGATGCCCGGGGCAGAAATGGCCGACAGGTTTGGTTCGTTATCTCTCCGGCGGCGCGGTTGGCCCAACTCTCTCCAATGCTGATGGGGTTCCTGCTTCCCGGCCCTGCTCTGGGTCGGCCGGGTGTCTCTGCGAGGCGGTTATCTTCACGGAGACGTGAGTCTCTGGAAGCCAGAACTGACGGAGATCCCGGCTCCCCGCCTTCCGACCACGCTCTGGAGCTGGGCCCTTCCACCCACCGAGCACGAGGAAGGGATTAACGCGTAGGATTGGGAGCGGAAAGCCTTGCTGCTCTGGGCTGTAATTAGTCTGCGGACACGGTGCCACGGACCCCCTTGCTCTGGTGGGTTTTGAGGACGGAGGACAAGGGACGGTTGGTTTTTCCTCTGTGCTCCAATACTTGCTGGGTAGCGGTTTTGCTGTTTTGCCTGGAAATAATTATCGTGAAACACGTGTCCCGCGTCTTCTTGTCGAAGGGTCTGACTCCAAGTGGTCTGCAGACCCCGGGAGCCGTTCCACCAGCCGCAGCCAGCTCTGGATCGGGACGCATTGATTGCTGAAGCTCGCAGCTCCTGGCTGAGCAAGCACTAGAAACCCTTCTCGCTCTTTGTGAAAATAAGAATGAAGGATTTAGCTTTTAGAGAGCCATTTGACTGTAAAAGCGAAAGAGGAAACCAGCTCCATTAACGTTGTGATGGCTTTTAGGAAGTCCCCTGAGTGCGGTTACTGCGAGCCCTGCCTAAGTTGCAGGGTGCTCCAGGTAGGTGACAGAACCAGCGTATCCCTCCTCCCCGTCAGGAGCTGTCTCCAGGAAAAGGGACTGACTCGGGGGAACTTTTATTTGTAATTATTTTCTCGTATTTAAACAAAGGGAAAACCTCTCATTCATTTGCTTTTCAAGCTCGTTAGGTTTCTGGATCCCGTAATTGTCAGAAACTGAAATCCAGCACGCCTGCTGTCATAGAGAAGGTGCGCCACGAGCCGTTAAAATCTTGACCGCTTTAATTCTGTGCAAAAAAGTAACGAGGCGACTGTCTGCGGCGGCCGGGGCTCGGACGCGGGCACCCAGCACCCCCCTCACTGCCCGCAGCCCTGCTCCCGACCCCGGGGCAGCTCCAGCTCAGCCCCAGCCCTGGGCAGCGGGCGGCTGGGCGGCTGTGTGCCCTCACTGGGGAGCCCGCCCCGACCCAGATGAACTTCAGGCCCCTTGGTTTCGTTTTCCGACGCTGGCGGCGTCGCCCCAGCAGCTGGCAGCTGCCCATCCCGCAGCCCTGCGCCCTCCGGACACGCGGGAGGCAGCTTGCGGGATGGGGAACGCCGTGCGGCCACGCTGCCATCGCGTCGCTCGCTCTGCTCCGCGTTCGGTGGGTTTATTCTGCCCTGTTTCTGGCAGGCACGGCTGCTGGAGCCTGTAGGAAAGATGGGGACAATCTTTTTGGTAGAGACAGCAGTGACAGGACCAGGGGTAATGGTTTTAAACTAAAACAGGGTAGGTTTAGGCTGGATATAAGGAAAAAATTCCTTACAATGAGGGTTGTGAAACACTGGAACGGGTTGCCCAGAGAGGTGGTGGAGGCCCCATCCCTGGAAACACTCAAGACCAGGTTGGACAGGGCTCTGAGCACCCTGATCTAGTTAGCGGTGTCCCTGCTCGCTGCGGGGGGGTTGGACTAGATGACCTCTGGGTGTCCCTTCCGACCCAAACCTTTCTGTGATTCTGTGCTGCATATGCCTGCGTCGGGCTGCACCATCCCTTGTTCTGCACAGCATGAAAAATGCCGATTCCAGTCCCTTGCCATTGTTTTTTTTCTTTCCATTTTTATTTCGTGTGTCCTCTGAACCAGTTTATTGGCCGTGTGAAATCACAGTTTGCTCCTGGTGTGCTCGGTGAAGCTTATTAGTGCAGCAGGGCGCTTTTAAAATGAAGTCCTCATCGCCTCAGTGCATCTCCAGCTTGTGGGCTGTCTTGAAATACTGAAAACCCAAGGAATGACCGCGTTTCAGGCCTTTCCCGGGGGTGCAGTGAGCGTGACGACACGCAGCTAGCGGCGTGCACGGTGCTGGGCGGCCCGTGGGGCACGCAGGAGCCTTTCGGGGGGTGCCCAGAGCTCCCCATTGTGACCAGTTCCTCTCCCCACAACCAACTCCACACCAGCAGTCGGCCACCGGCCGGCTGCCCCGGCACCCTGGGTACCCCACGTGATGGGAAGACCGCTCAGCATCGCTGGAACTGGAGTTTTTAAACAAATACATTCAGATTTGGTTACAAACGAGCCGGATGTGTGAGCGTGCGGTCTCCCTTCTCCCGGAGCTGCTTCCAGAAACAGTTATATCGGCTGATATTTGTTGTTAAATATCCGAAAACTGGGAAAAATTAGGTTGTGGATGTAGACGCTGCAGGAAGAGCATTGCAGAGAACTTGGTTAATTCTCATGAAGAAAAAATACTCTGAAAAATGACTTTATCAGGCAAGCCAGCCAGGTTTTCCGGCGCGTGGGCGAGGGGCCGGCGGGGCCCGGCGGACCCCAGGGGAAGGAGCAGCGGAAGCGGGACGTGAGCGCGGCTGCTCGTCCACGCTGCCCGGGTACCGCCCCGCGCGATGGCACAGCAGCGCGGCTGCACGTCGCTGCGAGGGTGCCCGGGGCCCAGGTCCTGGCATCCTCCTCCTCCTCCTCGGCGCGGCTGCCGCACGCCGTCCCACGCGTCGGCTGCTCCGGCACCGGGGAGCACGTGTGGGGATCCAGCTGCTGGAGTCGCTGCCCGCGCCGGAGCTGTTCCGTACGTGGCGTGTCGGCTTATGCAAGCTGTCGGAAACCTCCCAAGTTCTGGGGGGGGAAAAAAAAAAGAAAAGAGTGGAGAATTGGATCGTGGCCGTTTTTTAACGTCGGTGATAAAGAGTGATGATCCATTTTCAGGTCTGATCAGGAGAAAGGTGGTTTTCTCAGGTGGGGAGCCGCTGCCGAAGCTGCGGCGGTCCGGCAGCGAGGCGGTTAACCTCCCGTCCCGGCCCCGCGTCTTGGCTCGCTGCAGATGGCGAGCGATGTTGGCTGGCTCCCGGCAGCGCTCGCGTCTGTTCCAGCGCAGACCAGGGTATTCCCAGCCTGACTTGAGGGCTCGTCCCTTTTTTCCGCCCTCTGCGTCTCGTCTGCCGGGCGCGTTGGACCGCTGACAAAGAATTCCGAACGGGGGGGGGTTCTGGGAGCACCAGTTCGCGCCGGGCTCTCCCGAGCGGTTTTCTTTTTGGTGGGCGTCCCCGGCGAGGGCACGGGCCGGGGCTGCGGCCGCCTCTTCCACCCCTCGGCGCCTGGCACGGCGTTGTTTGTAGCCGACGGGTTTCGGAGCGCGCGCTGACGATGCTGGGCTTGTTCAGCCTGGAGAAGAGAAGGCTGAGAGGGGACCTTAGAAATGTTTCTAAATATCTGCAGGGTGGGGGTCAGGAGGATGGGGCCAGACTCTTTCCAGTGGTGCCCAGTGACAGGACAAGGGGCAATGGGCACAAACTGAAGCAGAGGAAGCTCCAGCTGAACCCGAGGAAGAACTTCTTCCCTCTGAGGGTGACGGAGCCCTGGCCCAGGCTGCCCAGGGAGGCTGTGGAGTCTCCTTCTCTGGAGATATTCCAGCCCTGCCTGGACGCGGTGCTGTGCAGCCTGCTCTGGGTGACCCTGCTTGGGCAGGGGGTTGGGCTGGGTGACCCACAGAGGTCCCTTCCAACCCCCACCACTGTGTGATTCTGTGATTGTGATGCATGGGAAGCGCCTTGGCCTCACGAGCAAACTTTTTCCTTTTCCAGATGACGGAGCAGAGGAAGCAGAAGCAGCGCATCGGGCTCCTCGGACACCCTCCGCCCGTCAGCGCGCAGCAGCCGGCGTAGGTGGGAAGGGCCGCTTGCCCCGGGTCCGGAGCCCACCGCGGAGGCTGCTTCCGCCTGTACGCTCGGTCCTGTTTGTAAATAACCTGTTTTTATACTGTATGTATATGACTGCTACCATATAAAGTTTGGGGCGTACGTATTGTAATTAGAACTGCTGGCACGGGGCGGAGGTGAAACTTTGTGCCAAAACTATCAAAATTGCCTTTTTCTTGGAAGGACTAAAGAGAGCACCTGAATTGCACTTGAAAAGAATTATTTGACTACGTGACATGTATTTTGTATTTAAGAAAAAAGAAAATAAAATACAATAGCTAGTATTTATGTTTTTATACAATTGTGCAATATGAATTATGCAATCACAATATCTTTGTAACTCCGGAGTGTCCCCAAGGGAGTGCACAACTTCGAGTCCGGTGTGTTCGTACAATGTCATAAATGGTATCGAACTGCAGGTGTCAATGAGGCTGCTGCAAAACTGTGTTCCCGGTGATTTTTTTCCTACCCCTCGGACATTTTTGTACCATGTGTGTAAATACCTTGCAATGCCATATCTGTCGCCTCTTCCTCCCAGAGCGAACGCTGGGAATCCGCCGGCTGTTAATTGGTGGCAATTAAAGCGAACCCTGACTTGGAAGCTTCCGAGCGAGGCAAGCAGGAGGTATTTTTTCAAGTGACTTCTTCGAAGTGCTGCGGCCAGTAGGGCTCAGACACCGGGTTTTTTTTAAACGCTGAGATTTCTTAAAGGGAATTTTTTACGCGAAAGGAGGTTTGGGATGAGGATGCGCTGCCGGCGAGTCGGTGCAGTCTCCTGCGGGCGTGTGGTGCCACGGCACCTCGGCCTCTCCCGGGGCCGCCCAGGCTCGGCGTTCTCCATGTGTAGGATCCTTTCCTTTCTGTTTTTCCCTTGGAGACCTACGTGCCTGCTGAAGCTGTAGCGAACAGGCATTGCACCGACCGAACCGTGACCCGGCCCGTTAGGACTGGCCTACGTACCGCTTGTGAGAGAGCCGCTGGCCTGAGGCTGGGCTGTCCCACCCCTTCCTCCCCCCCTCCATTCCGCCACTTTCTTTCGGGTTGGATTCTAGAGAATATGAAAGTAAACTTGGTTTTTGGTTTGGTTTTTTTCCCCCTCCAATCCGTTGCATAGTTTTATACATGGACCTCATTTTACAAAAGCTAACTTCTCTGCAATACTGTCTACAGAAAAAAAAAAAAAAAAAAAAGCTACAAACAGAGCTATGAAAATTTGTAAATGCATAAATATAGGTATTTAAATAAATGATGCCAAATACTCTACGGCCAGAGGCTGCTGGTGGTTTGTCGCTTCCCTCCGAGGTGCTGGTTGCTTCGCCGGTGCCATGGGGAGCCAAGCTGCAGGGGCTGTGCAGGTAAGGACGGTGCTTTCCCCGCTCCGAGGGGCAGAGCGGGGGCTTCTGACACAGAGCGAGTGCTTCCTCCTCCTCCTCCTCCTCCTCCGGCAGCGAGAGGACCTGCTGCCCAGGAGCCTCGCCAGCCACCACTCCCGTTCAGGATGCTTCAGCCCCTTCCCACTGGTGGTTTAGGCTTGCCATCCTCAGACTGGAGCGGGCGAGAGGTAAAAAACCCCGGCTCCAGCTCCACGTAGCTGATGGTGGGCGCTGGATCAAGATGCAGCAGGGACTGCCCGGCGCAAGGAACCGTCCTTAAGCTGTCCGAGGAGGGTGCGTCCCCCTGCCCCGGGCCCTCCCGAAAGGTCCCAGCGAGCGGATCCGAGGAGGGCAGGAGGTTGGGCGGCCTGCCCAGCAGTCTCCGAGCCATTTACTGGTGACATTGTGACTTCTGCATCACACCTGGTTTCCATACGAATCCTGGTATAGGTGTCCTTCTCCCCTGGCAGCCACTGGCTCCTAGCAAGGTGCATGTAGAGGGAGTGCGACGGGTACGACTGCCATCGGGGTTGTGCCATGAAGGAGCCGAATTTCATTTTCTCTGAGCGGCAGAGACGCCTATCTGACTCCCTCCTTCCCCTCCTGCCATCCAGGGATAAGCAGGCGCACGGATATTCATCGCCAGGCGAGAGGGAGGAGGCTGCGGTGCAGCCCGGGACGACAGCTGCTTCAAGAAGGCATCGGTACAAACGCTCAGCGTCGCTTCGCCGTGACCTTAGAAATACATATATTTACAAATATCTGCAGGGTGGGGGTGAGGAGGATGGGTCCAAGCTCTTTCCAGTGGTGCCCAGCGATAGGACAAGGGGCAATGGGCACAAACTGAAGCAGAGGAAGCTCCAGCTGAACCCGAGGAAGAACTTCTTCCCTCTGAGGGTGACGGAGCCCTGGCCCAGGCTGCCCAGGGAGGCTGTGGAGTCTCCTTCTCTGGAGATATTCCTGGCCGCGGTGCTGTGCAGCCTGCTCTGGGTGACCCTGCTTGGGCAGGGGGTTGGGCTGGGTGACACACAGAGGGCCCTGCCAACCCTGAACATTCTGTGATTCTGTGAAAGGCAAAAACACCGGGCACTTCAGCAGCAGCCCGCACCCCGCTCGGCGCCGTGCTCCGTGTCAGCGGCGGCTGTGAAAACCGGGTGCTGTCACGCGTGGTGCTCCCTTCCCAGGAGACGCGGGGAGATGCAAAGAGCAGTGGGTTTTTTTCCCTTCCTCTGGTCCAGCTGCGGCACAGCGGCTGGGGGGAGAAACGGGCTGCGGCGTGGGGCGGGTGGGCTGGCCGGGGGGAGCCCGTCGCGGGGTGACGCAGAGGGCTCCATGGTCCTGCTTCTTCCCCAGCCTGAGCACCGGCTCGCTCGGCTGCCAGTCGGCAGAGGAAGCCTCCGGCCGCCTTCCTCCCCTCCGCCATTCACTGCCGCAGATCCAGCATCGCAACGAAATCTCAGGCACAACCACCGCACATTTTTTCATTTTTTTCTTCTTGCGCTGTTTGGCTCTCCAGACTCGGTTCTCCAGGCTGGCAGCAGGTCTGACCCCGAGGTGAACGCCTGCGGGTGGGCTTTCCCGTCCTGGGCCGGGATCTCGTCGCTGATCTCCGGGAAACGCTGCGTGAGGGATCTCTTCAGACGCCACATTTGGTGCATTCTTCTCCGCAAAAGCTGAGTATCTCGCGAAACCACAAAAGGTTTTATTAACAATTTGTAGACTCTAAAGTGGAAAAAGCCCCTCCAAAACCCGAGATCGGCATCTGTCGCCGTGCCTGCAGCTTCTTCAGGCCAGGAGCCGGGAGCCTGCGCCTCACCTCCGGAGATGCTGTCAGGCGGGGCACGTGGCTCTGGCCGTCCCCCTCCGCCGAGGTTTCGCCGTGGTGTTTCTCGGGGACATCAGAAATGAAGTGTCATCCCGCCCGGGGAAGCCTTCGGACGCGCTGAGGTTGGGGTGCGTGGTTAATTAGCTGTGAAAGTCATTAGACAGCTTCAAGGAACAAAACCAGCGCGTGCAGACCACGGCAGAGGCGCGGACGGGGTGCGGGAGCGGACTTTCCTCTCGGTGCAGAGCCCACGTGTGGCCGTGGCCGGGAGGAACCGGCCCTCGCAGCCCGGCGATGGGTGCAGAGCAGTGGAGATGGTCCAGCAGGGCCCATCGGAGGAGGCTGGGCTGGCAGCACGCTCCCGGGTACGGGGCAGGGGGTGAGTATGTGTGGAAAGGGCTCGCTCCACTCCGGTGGCCCCTGAAGCCCTTCTGGAGAACCTTCTGGTTCCATCCCACCTCCGGAAAAAGTGCTGTGGCCGTGCAGGAGGAAGAAAGCGAGAAGGATTTCTGGATTTGGGAAAAGGTGACTTGTGAGGACCTGGGATTGTGCAGCCTGGAAGACTGGGAAGGAGGAAGGGAGAAGTCCCACGTACTACCAGAGAGAAGATGATGTTCACCGAGGATGTGAGAAGGAACCACTCAACAGAGTCCAGGAGGTTTAGCTCCTACACGGTGCGGAGCTTTTTGGCTCTAGAAACAGTTTCCTGATGACCGGTAAAACTGATGATTTGGTGACCCTGACAGACGGCCGTTAGTGTAAGGACTGGACTGGGACTGGGGAGTTCCCAGTGGCCTTGCAGGCACCGGAGATTTTGTCTGGCATCGGGTGTCTCTAGGCAGGATGGCTGTACGCTAAAGTTTGGGAAGATGACGATTTTGTCTTTTAAATAAGAACTTTCATTCAGAGGTGAAAATGAAAGTGGCCTTCCGAGAAGGAAGGAACAAAAAGAATCTACCAATTTTGCTAATAATGGAAAGCCCTAGAGGGGAAGGATCTCCGGGTACTCGTCAATTTGCATGAATGGCTGAGTCTGTGGACAAGAGTTTTCTTCGCTAACGAAGCAGCTGAGACGTTCATCAAGGCAATGCAAATAACTGCTCCGAAAGCACAGCCGCCGCCCCGCGACCGCCACAACGGCGAATTCAAGGCTCGTCCTCGATTCTGCGGCGGATTGGCAGAGGGCAGGACAAAGGAGCCGGGATTGCGGTCGCCGTGCTCGCGGCGGGGACTCGCGATGGGGCGCGTGTGATGGGTACCTCGTTACATAATGGGGCCTTGATTGATGCCGTGTCGGGAAAGTCATAATATAGCTCCGTAGAACAATTCAACTCGTCTCCCAGAACGGGAAATGCTCCTACACACGTACTTAATAGGGTTTTTTAAATTGCCCATTGTATTTCTGAACAAGAGAAACTTATTTGGAGTGCTTTCCCTTTTACGCTTCCAACACAAGCACCCGACGACGTCGCCACGCGTGTTCGCTGCACTCCCGCAGACCCGCTCGCCGTTCCTCCAGCCCCCAAAGCAAGGCGTTGAAGGGCTGCCATGCCGAGACACCCAGAACAAGCCCTGCACCCACACGGGACACGGAGGGGCCGTCAGCCGACCGAGCGCCGATCCGGCGGGGTCTTTGCTGCAACCGCCCGGCTTTGCGCCGACGTCGCCGGGTTCTCACGTGCCACGATGGGCGTTGGGTCCTGAGGGGTGAAATTCCTGGCCCTGAACAGCGTCGAGCGTAACCCGTGCATCCGGCGCGGTTGCATCTGCTTTTACAGCCAGACCGACCCCCGTCCCTAGCCTTCGGTCAGCACCAGGCGCCAGTGTTTGGAGCAGAATCGGTACAAACGCTCCAGCGAGGTGAAACTGGCACTTTAACTGAGACCTAAGGAATAACTTCTGGCGAGACGCCGTGCTTCTGTGTCCAATTTTTTATTTACTACCTTTCCAACCTTCTTTCAGACTAAACATGTTAATGAGATGAATGTCAAAACCACCCACAAGTAAACTGAGCTGTCCCATCCAGTAGGCTAATGTTGATTTGTTTTTAGTAACTAGCAAGGATGCTGGAAAACCCCTATAAAGATATCATTTTTAACAAAAAGTACCAAAAACTCCACCAGTTTTGCATCACAAAGTAGTGGTTAAAGTAAAGATTTGAGTAAAGCAGCATGTCTGTGGTTTTTGTGGGTGGATGCCTCTCGGAATGACTATCCATCTGTCAGAGGGGAGCTCTGCGTGTCGTCTCTGCAGATGACGAGCAAAACCTGCAGTGACAAGCATCTTTCCAGCGCTCGGCTGCGCTGCGAGCCTCGCACCCCTCCTGCCACCCGTAATAGTCAAGGCTTGCAGCGTATGAACCCACTGGGTTTATTTTCTTTTTTTAAACCGAGACAAACCGAGGAAGGGAAGCGAAGCACGGAGCAGTGCTCTGAAGATGCCATCAGCCACCACTGCCAATGTGCTGAGTCATATCGAAATTCAGCTCCGGTGCGCACACGGGAGATGCCACGCCGAACAGTTGTGTATCAGACCAGCTAGCTCCCTTCTGGCATGCTCCCAGGAGTTTTTGCAGTGCTTCTCAGCTATATGCACGATGGGACACGTGGAAATGGAATTATGTAAGGCTGGAAGGGAAAAAAAAATAAATATGAGAACAACTGTTGACCTAATCAAAGCAACTCTAGGGAAGTCTGAGCACGGATGCAATTGGAATTGCACCTAGAGAAGTTTGCAGAAAGAAAACAGAAAATGATTTAGCCCTGAAGTGCTGGCAGGAAAATGCAGAAAAGCAACAGCGCTTCTGCTGCCGGTGCCGCGGCCGCAGCGACGGAGCGCGCTGCGCAGTCCCCGGCTGCGGGGAGCTGCGGTCCCCGCAGGGAAAACGGAGCAAAAAGGTCTGAAACGTCAAAAATAATCACGAGGTGGGAAAGCCACCCTGCTGCTGGCCAAAGACACAATCCCGGGACGCGTTCGTGGCCTACGTGGAAGCAAGCCGACGGCCGGCTCCAAGGCAGGAGCACCAGGGAGCAGGGGTCACGTCAAGTCAGCCTTCCCGTGCGGAGCAGCTACCCTCCCTCAGAGCCGCCCCTCGGCTCTCCCACCCCCCAGCCCTCCTCAGCCGGCTGCTCGCAGCCCGGCACTCGGTCCTCTGTCCCCCCTTCTCTCCGCCGTCTCCCTTCGGGAGTGACTTTGCAGCTCTGGCTTGCCCAGAGCCCTGCCACTGCCTGGAAACGGTTCCCGGTCCGGAGGGACAGGGCAGAAGCGAAGCCCGTTCCCGGGGCTTACTGAGGCAGCGGGTTTGTTTTCACTTTCCTTTTCTAGCGCTAAGTAAATACGGAGAGCACCAAATCCGAAGGCAGCGCAGAGTGGAATTGCGTCTCTGTTCCATGTGTTTCAATATGACTCTTAAAATAGCGGAGATGCTGTGTTATGATTTCCATTTCCCTTGTGTCCATAATACTGTTTTTACACAACAGAGATGGAAACGCAATCTGTTAAGTCGGTAAGAAACTTTTACTTATGAATGACGGGAGCAAACATCGCGTACAACTAAATTACAGGAAGAAAATTATATCCCCTCGGTGTTAGCATACCTGAAAGCAGTGAAAAATTGCCTTTTGCCTCTATTTACAGAGCATGGGAGTTCTCACATCGGTTTAGTCGCAGGGTGATTCATTATTCGTAGACCGAAGAACCGTTATAATCAAGTAGCACAACTACCAGCAGGATCCAAATCTTTTCCATCTTCCATTTCAAAATCTTTCCGTTTTCAATCCAGATCCATCTCCCAGTGGTTCCCACGCCCAGCCCCATAACCGGTGGGTAAGCTGCCCGGTAAATGGGCTGTAGACCTTAGCAGCGTGCCCTGGTGACTTTACTGGTAAAGGCACTTCTTTAGTTTGAGTTTTTGCAGCCACTGAATCTCATTCAAGTAGGAAAGGTCATCTCAACGGCTAGGAGGCTTTTGTGGAGAGCAATCTGGGTTGCGTCCGCTTAGGTCTAGAGCTAAGAGGATCGATCCATCTGAACCCAAACTGCAGATCATCAGAAATCCAGACGCACCCTGAAGACACCCCCAGACCTACGGCTGCCCCGGGTCTGGCAGAAGGCAGGACTGGAGCTGCGGAAACCCCAGAGCGGCAGGGCTGGCCAGGGCGGACGCGCCGTCCGCGGGGAACGCTGCCGACGGGCCCGTCCCCAGCGCACTCCCAGGCACTGCCCAGGAGCCGCTCGCGCAAGGCGTGCGCTTGCGGTCGGCAGCCACGAGAGCTGCCTCCTTTTTCCCCCTAAAATTATGAAGTGGGAGCAACAGGAGGAAACAGTGACCTCCAAACCTGCTCCGTGTAAACGCTGGGAAGGGAGATGGAAAGGCAGGTTCCTCGCGGTGCCTTTGGTGTCACTGCCATCACGGCCGCTCCCAAGTTTCTTCATGACCCCGTGCAGATCTCCCGCACAGAGCCAACGGCACCGGCAGCGGTGCAGAGGATACCCAGGCTGGATGGCCCCCGATGTGGGGGACCTGGCTGGCACCACCCCAGAGAGCCCAGTCCGTTTTCTCGGGGAATGCCCCACCAGCTAACCCTCAGCATTACCAGTGAGGACTCGCCATGGGGACTTCCTTCTTGTTGTGCCCCAGCAGGTCTCTCTGCAGGGCGGCCGGCGGGTGCCGGCACGTTTGGAGGGCTCAGCTGTGGCAGAAGCGGTTTGGTGTGCTGCAGCCTGAAGGCTCGGCCCCAGCAGGGACTGGATGAGCTCCAGGGCGCTGCCGGCATGAACCGAGGGCAAGCGTTACGGGAAACGCTGACGTGCCTGGGGAGTTTGAGCAATCGCTGGTGAGGACCGAGCGGAGATGCATGTCAGGCAGTTCACGCTGATGCAGACAGAATCCCAGAATCACAGAATCACAGAATGTTCAGGGTTGGAAGGGACCTCTGTGGGTCACCCAGCCCAATCCCCTGCCCAAGCAGGGTCACCCAGAGCAGGGGGCACAGCACCGCGTCCAGGTGGGGCTGGAATATCTCCAGAGAAGAAGACTCCACAGCCTCCCTGGGCAGCCTGGGCCAGGGCTCCGTCACCCTCAAAGGGAAGAAGTTCTTCCTCGTATTCAGCTGGAGCTTCCTCTGCTTCAGTTTGTGCCCATTGCCCCTTGTCCTGTCACTGGGCACCACTGGAAAGAGTCTGGCCCCGTCCTCCTGACCCCCACCCTGCAGATATTTATAAGCATTTATTAGGTCCCCTCTCAGCCTTCTCTTCTCCAGGCTGAACAAGCCCAGCTCCCTCAGCCTCTCCTCGTAGGGGAGATGCTCCAGTCCCCTCCTCATCCTCATAGCCCTCCGCTGGACTCTCTCCAGTAGCTCCTCATCTTTCTTGAACTGGGGAGCCCAGCACTGGACCCAGCCCTGCAGATGGGGCCTCACTAGGGCAGAGTAGCGGGGAAGGAGAACCTCCCTCGCCCTGCTGGCCATGCGCCCGTGTCGCTTAGAGCCCGCTCTCCAGCAGTGACCGGCCAAAAATGTGCCACCAGAGACTCGGGAGTCTGCCCTGCCCGACCAGCTCCGTAATAATCCACCCCAGCTCCTAAATACTGATTTATTGCCATCCTTGGGATAATCTAGGTGTGACACCTTGTGTGCATCCAAGCCCTCAGCCCCTCACCGGTGCAATCTGATCAAGTTCACGTTTTCAGAGCTGAGATGGGGTCAGACGTGTTTAAAATGCAGAGGGACCCAGCGTTTTAGCAGGGAGCCATGCACAAGAAAATGGTTCAGGCTGAAAGCTCGCTTCTGATGGCAGCCACCTTCCCAACAAGCATTTCCACAGCCAGAGCAGGGAGGATGCCGCCGTCTCCTCCTGAAACTGCTCTGCTTCACGTCTGGTAGCATTTATTGGACCGAAGAGAGCGACGACAGGCGCTGGTAGCACTCCGGGAAGCCGACCTGTGTGCAGTTGCTGGTTTTGTGAGTATGGAATGAGAACACTGACCTGTTGCCTGGAGCAGGCAGGGACAGCAGGGCTGCTGCACCCCAGAGCAGCGTGCTGCCTCGCCTTCTCACCGGGGGACAGCCCAGCGCTGCTGGGTTCAAAAGACCACACGCACAAGCAGGAATGAAGGAGCTCCTGTCACAGGGATATCTTGCTAGTTAGAGCTTTCACCTGGAGGAACTAGATTAAAATCTTCCCCGGGCATGGAAGGGCATTGCCCCCGGCTCCCACTGTAGGATGCTCTGCCTGGCTCCTCCGTGCTGCCTGCCCTGCGGTTTGCCCCCCACCTCGCCCCCGGGCAGAGCTCCCCGCCATGAGCACAGCGCGGAGAGGAGCAGCTCGGAGCACGGTGCCGGGTCTGCCGGCCGCTGCGGGAGGCTCTCGGGCCGCCCTCCTCCCCGGCACAGCCACCCTGCTCTCCCCATCGCCTGGCCAGCAGCCGAGGCCGCCAGCTCGGGGCTCGGGCTGGTGCCTACAGAGTAAGAAACAAAACACTCTTTTTGGTTTTGACACCTTTTCTTGGGTCTAGTCCCTAGTCTTTTTACGGGTCTGGTACTCAGTCTGACAGCACGGCAGGGAGAAGTCTTGCTCCTTACCCACAGCCTCACCCTAGCTCTGAGCAATCGGCACGGTAAAGCAAACGGGAAGGTCACACGCCTGTGAAATACCTACGGTGCTGCCCCCCAACCTCTCCCCCAGCTTCTCCCTCTGGGAGAGCAGGGTTATCTCAGCCTGTGCCAAAGCCAAATTTTATACCGTGGAAACATAACGAGGCAGGACCTTCAGTTTTCCTGAGCCGAAAAAGCAGAGGTGGTGCATGAAATCGTGCAAGAGCAAGCCGGGCAGACAGCATGAATCAGAGGGAGCAGTGACAGCACGGAGGAGGAAAGCCCTCCTGGCAGCCAGCCGGGATGAGGCAGAGCTCCCGTTGCGTGCGTTCCCGCAGCACCCTGCCCACCCAGCCTGACAAACCCTTTCAGTCAATAATGAATAACAGCGGGAAGCTGGCGAGCAGCGTCCTTCATCCGGCGGCAGCTCAGCCGCCTCGGCTGGGGTGACTGTCCAACGCGCCGTCTGAAAGCGAACTGCTCTGAAATTCAGAGCCATCACGTTTTGGCTTGCACGAGGCAGACCTGTGATTCAGGTCTATCATATACGCATGGGAAATATGCATGATGAATAATCATATATTAACAGACGAGAAATGTTCAGTTGCCACCTCCAGAAAGGAAAAGCACCTGGTTTCAGCCCCACACGCCCTCGGGTGCCGGGCTCGGCTGCTCCCCGGCGCTGGAGGCAGGCGTGGGTACGGCCGCTTCCAGCTGTTGTGGTCACCTTCTCCGGTCGCAGGTCACCTTCAGCAGCCTCTCCCCGCTCCGCTGGGTCCCTTCCAACCCCTACTATTCTGTGATTCTGTGATTCTGTTTACCGTAACTGCGGGGTGGCTGATGCCTGCAAATTACTGTGCTTGCATTGCATTCGGCCATTACTACACTTTTTGAGGGGGATGAACTTAGTTTTTAACTCAAAATCGAGCTAGAATTGATATAAACCATTAACCCATAAATCCTGCCTAAATCAACATAGCGCAGTCTTTAATGTAGACACTGACGAGCGTGCATGAGCCTTCTGGGATGGGCTGTGAAGGGAGAGGGCATTTTCTGCTCTGCTCTTGGAATTAGCATGCCAGGCCTGGCTCGGCAGGGCTGGAGCGCGCGGTCCCTCCGCGGCAGCGGGCACCGTAAAGGTCACGCCTGCCGCAGGCTGTTGTACCCAGCAGCACCGCTTGGCTGGTCTTCGCAGTCTAATTGCCACCGACCCCGTGACAATGAGGTAATGTCTCTGACTCCCGGGTCAGATAAACGCTGCTCGTTTTGTAACCGCCAGACACGTTACTGAAAAACGGATCGGAAACAACTGAAAGTCCCATGACTGGTAGAATATAAACTCTGGCACTCCTGGTCTTTAATTGAACACTCAGGGTTTTTGCTCCTGATGCCTGCTTAGAATCGGAGCCCTCGCCCCGGCTCTGGCCAGGGATGCTTCTCCTCCAGCCTTCGCCTCAGGTGGCCTCACCGAAACCAAGAGGGAGAGATGGGAAACGGCCAGGAAAACGCGCGGGTGGGAGGACGCCATCGGTGAGGAACAACGTGGCTGAAGACGATGTTCAAACGGATTTCCAAACCCCAGGCTCCAAACCAGCCGGGGCAGGAATCGAAGGGAAGAGCTGTGCCAGGGACTGCCAGCCGGCAACTCGCCTCACGCGAGCTCAGGGCTGCTGGCACGGCAACTCCGAACAGCGCGAGATCAACGCTGGCCTTCATTCTTCATCAATGACCTGGATGAAGAGTTAGAGCGTACCCTCAGCAAGTTTGCTGATGACACCAAACTGGGAGGAGTGGTGGACACACCGGCAGGCTGTGCTGCCATCCAGCAAGACCTGGACAGGCTGGAGAGTTGGGCAGAGAGGAACCTGATGAGGTTCAACAAGGGCAAGGGCAGGGTCCTGCACCTGGGGAGGAACAACCCCAGGCACCAGTACAGGCTGGGGCTGACCTGCTGGAGAGCAGCTCTGTGGAGAGGGACTGGGAGTGCTGGGGGATGACAGGGTGACCATGAGCCAGCAGCGTGCCCTGGGTGCCAAGAAGGCCAATGGCATCCTGGGGTGCATTAGGAGGAGTGTGGGCAGCAGGGCGAGGGAGATTCTCCTCCCCCTGCTACTCTGCCCTAGTGAGGCCCCATCTGGAGTCCTGTGTCCAGTGCTGGGCTCCCCAGTTCAAGAAAGATGAGGAGCTACTGGAGAGAGTCCAGTGGAGGGCTACGAGGATGGTGAGGGGACTGGAGCATCTCTCCTATGAGGAAAGGCTGAGGGAGCTGGGCTTATTCAGCCTGGAGAAGAGAAGGCTGAGAGGGGACCTTAGAAATGCTTACAAATATCTGCAGGGTGGGTGTCAGGAGGACGGGGCCAGACTCTTTGCAGTGGTGCCCAGCGACAGGACAAGGGGCAACGGGCACAAACTGAAGCAGAGGAAGCTCCAGCTGAACATGAGGAAGAACTTCTTCCCTCTGAGGGTGACGGAGCCCTGGCCCAGGCTGCCCAGGGAGGCTGTGGAGTCTCCTTCTCTGGAGATATTCCAGCCCCGCCTGGACGCGGTGCTGTGCAGCCTGCTCTGGGTGACCCTGCTTGGGCAGGGGGGTTGGGCTGGGTGACCCACAGAGATCCCTTCCAACCCCCAACATTCTGTGATTCTGTGATTCTGTAGAACTGCCGATGTGGCCATGGTTTCAGCCCAAAGTCCTCATTCCCACCTCCCTCCCTCTGCCCCGTCTGAGCTCCGTAATGACCGGAGCCCTTGAAGATAAACGCCCGAGTGACGCCCGGATGGCGACGAGGACTTTGCGCCCTGCCAAGAGCAGGCGCAGCACCAGCAGGACGTGGGCGTCGATGAGCGCGGCCGAGACGGAGCCGCGCGGGTCAGCGCTAACCCTGCTCCAAACGCCTCGGCCACGCCGCTCCTGGCACGGAAAGCCCAGAGCTCTTCTTCTGGCGTAGCGAAGCAGCATTTCTGCCCGCTGTGTCCAGAGCCGCAGGCACCCCCCGGCACCGCTCCGCGTCCCCAGCGCCGAGAAAACCAGGGCTGAGAGAAACCCTGCTGCAGAGGCACGCGGTCCATGCATGGTCCCAGTCTTGAACCAGAAACTCTGCAGAACAGCCCCCAAATATTTAGAGAAATTAACCCAGAAGGACTTCAATAATCATCCCCACTGATACATTCTTATTTTATATAAATAAGCCCACAGCTGCTAGCTGGTTTTGCTACTGTTCAGATTTTCAGCCATCTACTCTGCTGCACCTTTGATTTTATGAAGTTGAGGGAGCTTCTTTTAAGCTCTTGAAAGATGCTGAGATGAAAAACATTTTTGCTCTTCCTCACCTGATACTGACAATGATTTTGGCTTTTTAAGAGTTTAATTTGAATTGTTAAAGTGCTTCTCTTCCCTTGACATACTGTCCCCTGACTGTACACTGTGACGTCCCACACAAAATTCAAAAGCTGCAGGATGATTTTTTTTCTCTCCCTCACATTAGTTTTCAGCTCACATTTTAAGTCAACTTTTTTTCCCCACGCTGGCCGTGACTCGGCAGTGTCAGTGCGCATTGGTCTGACACTTTGCATACAAGCTGCACAAAAGCTATTTAAACACCAAATGGTCAAGTATTTTGCCGACCTCCTTCAACCTTCCCCCCCTTCCTGTACTACCAATTTCTTTTCCACCCGTGTTTCGGTGGGAAGGGAGATCCCTGGCACGGGATGGGCTTTTGCCACCGTTCTCCACATAACCAGCACCTCTCTGCACCAGCACCGCTGGCATTTGGCTTTGCCACGTCTTGCACTGGCGAAAAAGTTTCCTGCTCAATACCCAGCTGCACAACTGCTCCACTTCTTGTGCCTTTGTTTAAGAGTTTGTCTTCTAGAGGTGCCAGCAGCTCTGGGGAAGGAGTGTTCTGGTACATCAGGGCTGTTTTGTCCTTGCTGTCCAGCGCTGTCGGCCGTCAGTCGCCGTGTTGGCTGGGCAGGCGCCGGGGTCCCGCAGCGCGGCGGGTGCCGACCTTGCGGGTGAGCCTGAGCGCAGCCGTGCCAGCTCTGCCTGCCGTCCCCGCGGGCAAGCCGATCCGAGACCCAGGCAGTACGTGCAGGACAACAAGTGGCACTTCTTCAGACAGAAGAACTGGTACAATTAAACCAAAATGCATTTGGTAAAGTCACTGGTACTTGCAGTGACCGTTTGCCGAAACACTTTTTAAAAAAGCTTTAAAGTAAGCAGCCCCACGTAGCACTAAACTGCCTTTTTCATGTCAGGCTTTTACCTTACGAAACCTCCCCAAAAGTAGCCTTCCTAAATGTGTTAAATGCCACAGGACCAGGGAAAAGACTCAAAAGAGCTCAGCTACACCAGCTCTGTTGACTTCTGTTAGTTGGTCAGATGGGGGGTCTCTGTGGCCCAGCGCCACGCTGCGCAGCGAGCCCCGTGGCCGGGCAGACCCCAGCACCAGGTCCCACGGCGCAGAGGGACCCCCGGGCTGCGAGGAGGGGCTCACAGCCAAGCCCCTGGAGCTCCCCACACGGCTGTCAGCAAGGGCCACCCGCCCGGGCAGAGCCAAGTTTGGATCCACCGACGGCCATTTCGAATGGCAAAGGCAGCGGCAATTTCTTCAAAGCCCCTCGACGTCCCGGTCATGTGGAAAAACGGCAGCGCATCTTCTCCCCCTGGGCTTGGCACAACCGATACGTCTGACTTTACAAATGACTGCGCTGGTTTGGCTTTTTTTTTCGTTTGGTTCTTGCTAACGATCATCGCCTTTTCCTTTATTACTGGAACAAACATATTTGAACCACGTTACGCGCTGTTTTGAAGAGAGATAATGTCAAGCGCTCTTGCTATGCGCTGTCAGAGTTAAAGGAGGTTTACTTAAGGCATCCGTTATATATTAAGCATATCTTATTCAAGAGATGGAATGACAATTTTTTTTCAGGATTGCACTGGGGAAATACAATGCCTGCAGCAGGCTAGGAGGCACTGAATTAAAAACCCTGGAAGGTTTCTTTCTTAAAGGAAGCGAGACATCGCCCGAGCGACGGTGCGAAATCACCGGTTTCTGCTGACCCAAGCGAACGCAGCAGCCGGGGCGGAAGCGGCGTCTATGACCAGCCCGGATGGCCGCCAACGCACACCGGCACATCGGGTGGGACGAGGTAGCCACGAATCTCCCACTTCGGTTCCGGATATACGAGCCCCACCACGACGTAAGGACTCAGTCTGGAAAATCACGTCTTCTTTGCAGGACCGAGTCAAGCGGGTCCCGCTAAGGCTGCCAAGTGAAGCCAATTCTGGGCTGATAAATAATAAACTGCCTGACAAACAGTGCTTTTCAGGAGTAAGTTGAAAACTTCACAGAATCCCAGCATGGCAGGGGTTGGCAGGGACCTCTGTGGGTCACCCAGCCCAACCCCCTGCCCAAGCAGGGTCACCCAGAGCAGGGGGCACAGCACCGCGGCCAGGCGGGGCTGGAATATCTCCAGAGAAGGAGACTCCACAGCCTCCCTGGGCAGCTTGGGCCAGGGCTCCGTCACCCTCAGAGGGAAGAAGTTCGTCCTTACTTTTAAGCAGAATGTTAACTACAAAGTGTTAAAAAGCAGGAATATTAGTTCCTGCAAAGCGAAGTTCTAACTGAACTTTATTATTGTGAAAAGTAAAACCTGGTGCAATTACAGGGATAATATCTCAATATTATGCAAGCGCACGCTCAGGCCTTTTGGAAAGAACGAGGTCTCACGTGTTCTTCTATTTTAATCGCCCGCCGCACCTCCCGAGATCTCCGGGGAACGCGCTCAGCTAAAGGTGAGCTCAGCGTTTCCAAAATAACACGCTCCGCACGCCCAAGCTCCGAAATCACGTCCGCCGGCGGGGACGGGAGCCCTGACACGGGAACCCAGGCTGGGGGGCCAAAGGCCGAAGACGCCATAGCGTTATTTTATCCCGAGGCAAAGGGGAGAAGCTGGGGAAGGCCCACGCGATGGGCCGTGAGGCGGCGGCTGCCTGCCCGGCTGTCGTGTGGTCGCATTTTATTTTGCCCCCTTTTATTAAAACCCCGCCCCAGGCCGCGGGCCAGGGGTCGGCTGGGACCCGCCCGCCAGTCTCCGCGGGGCCCGGCCGTGAGGACGCCATTTCGCCAGCCCCGCTCCATGCTGGGGGGTGGTGGGGGGGGGGGGGTGGTGGGGGTGTCCCCCCATTTTTGCTCCCCCCCTCGCAAGGCCTCAGCCGCGGCCCCGGGCTGCCCGCCGGCTCCCTGCCAGCGCCGGCCGCCCCCGGGGCGGGGGAACGGCCTGGAAAGCCCCGCGGCGGCGGCTGCCAGCCCGTCCCGGGGGCGGGGAGCGGGGGAGCGGCAGGAAGGCCGGCGGACACGGGCGGGCCGCGGCCCTGCCCGCGGGGGGGGCGAGGCCCTGGCTGCCGGCCCGCCAGCGGCGCGCCTGGGCCGCCCGCCTGGCCCCGCCGCACCCACCCCCGCGCCGGGACCGGGACCGGGACCGGGATGGGAGGCGGCGCCGGCCCCCCCGCGCCCCCTCCCCGCTCCGCACGGCCCGGCCCGGCCCCGCGGCCCTCAGCGGCCTGGGCGGGCGGGGAGCGGCCTAGGCGGGAAGCCCCGCGGCCCGGTGGGAAGGCCCCGCCGGGAGCCGTGGGACCCCCCCCCGCCCCCCAGCTGTGCCAGGCGTCGGGCCGGGGGCCGCGGGCGGGCTGTGCTCCACTGCCGCCCTGCCCGCTCATGCCCTGCCCGGCCGCTCCCGCTCTCCTCTCCAGCCCTGCCCCTCCCCGAGCTGCCGAAAAACGAGTTTTTGTGGAAAAACACCCAGTTTCTCCAACGCAAGTTCTCCAGCACGGGGCAGCTCCCAGCCCCAAAGGCTGCTGAGAACGGGAGGAGGCTCCGTGCCCTCCCTCCGGTCCTGGTGCGAGCCCGGAGCATGGCGGCCCACGCCTGGAGCTGCGGAGGAGACCCCGCTGGGCCCCACGCAGATGTTGGGGATGGTGGGCAAGCTGCGGCTCCTCGGCAGCTTCATCGTGGAGACGGGAAAGCTCACCCTTCCCTCCGCCATTTTGGGCTGCAGCCCATGGTGGCATGAGGCCTCTTCACAAAAAAAGCGTTTTTAGAATTATTTTAGCGTGGAGACAAGATCCCTGCCCCACCTTGCTTCCTTGGCTGAAAACCAACGAAGTTTTCGAAGACGTAATCAACGTAAAACAGGGTTTTTATGGTGGAAAGTATGGAATAACCTTTGTGATAGGTGTTCCGGTCCTGCCTGGAGCAGGCACGGCAGCAATAAGAGCAGGGCGGCTGAAGGTGTGCGTGGGTTATGGAGATAAATGTCTGGGAGGGAAGTTCAGTCTCGGCGCTTTCTATGACCGAAGAAACCCGAACGACGGGCGCCATCCAAGAAACGACACCGAGAGCGTGACAGCGAGCAGCGAGTTCAGAGTCCGCCGAGAACGCGTCTGCTGGGCAGGCACTGCTGACGCGACAGCTGCCCGTGGCCCTGCGCTCGCCCAGCAGCTCCGGGCTGGGACAAGCCCGTTTCACCAAGCAGACCGAGCTGCGGAGCTCCGCTTCGATATAAAACAGGAGCTTTGATAGAACAAGTAGCTAAAAGAGGAGGGAGGGATGCAGCTGTCCCAGCCGGGGGACGCAGCAACAGTGCGCTCTCCGGGCATGAGCTCATTCTCGTGAGGGAGGAAGGGACAGACGGCGGCAGGATGCCACTGACGGGCTCAGCTCTGTGCAGCCTGCAGTCGGTCCTTGGGGCTTCGCAGGAGCCGAACTCATGCGAGCAGCAGTCTCCTAAGTTTGCAAGAAATGACGTTTCCTTAGTCCCACAGCTCGCTCACCTCCTTGTCAGGAAACAGAAAAGAAGCGTTAAATAAGAAACACGGAGCATTTGTTTAAAGCTGAGGGCTCGTATTCCACTGAAAATTGTCTTTGAGTAACCCCACTGAAGTGAAAAATGGGTTAAATTAATCCTGGGTCTAACTACTGAATTACAACAGGCAATTATGCAGAGTTAAGCCTGTGTAAGAGCCAAACCGTGTAAAATTTAAAAGAAAGTATTAACTTAAATTGTCTGAGCCTAATGTTACTGGAGGCGTACGAGTGAGGGGAGCACGGAGAGGGGCCTGTGCTGGGATGTGCAGAGCGCGGAGGCTGCCGCGACGCGGTGGTCCCCGGCCCGGAGGGCTGTGCTGACCGGCGAGAGGTGCCCGCGCCGCCGGCAGCGTCCCTTGGCGAGCACTGTGCGTTTGCTGAAGGTCTCTCTCGCAAAGCCATGGTAACGGCAGCCGTGCTCGGTGTCTCCCGGGGAGATGAGGCACCCGCAGAGCCCTGCGGAGCACGGCGGGAAGGGATGGATGCCTTCGCACTGCTGCCGGCTGCGCCTCGTTCGCCGTGGAAGCAGTCCGCGTGCCAGGGGACACTGTTCATACCGAGATACCACCCCAAACTCAGCCCCGGGTTTACTATTCCCAGCATTCTGCTGCAACTCCTCCTTAATGTGGCTGTAAACCTGCGTCTCTGTCGATGACTTCTGTGCTCAGGTTGGCCGGCAGCTGCTGCGCAGTGACTCCCCACACCTGGGCAGGACCCTAAGAGGAGCTGTGACAGGTCAGACCTGGGTTGACCTGGTGGTCCATCAAGCAGCTCTGCAAATACATCGGAGTCGGAGTGTGATGGCGGAGATAAATCCTCATACGACCGTATGTTTCCGTATAACAAGATACAGTCGCCTCTCCTCTGTGCCCAGCGGTGATGAATGTTCTTGTCTGGGTGAAGTAGTGCCCTTCAAAAGTCTGTCTTGTAGCGAGTGTCACAGGTTTGATTAAAAAATCGCGTGCCCTTTCTTCCGAGCGTGGCTCGTAAAACAAAATAAATCTGACATACAATTGGCTTGCTCGTAAGTGCAATTAGGCAGTATGAGGGCTTAGTTTTCTCAAAGCTTATTGGGAAAACTACAGAATATTTTATGAAGCTTGTTTCACCGTAATGAAATGATTGATAGTTTTGCGGAGGAATGCCGTGGAAATCCTTCTTTTGTTTCCTGGCTCGGAAGACGTACGCCATTTTTCAGTGTGAAGGAATTCGTTTGGCTCTTCTTTGTTATTTACAATTACTTTATGAACCTGTCACCCACGGACCTCTGTGTGGTGGTCCCACTTGAAGAACCTCACCAGTGGGTCAGATAAAGTATACGTCAATGCCGTGCAAAATACAGCTGTTTGTTAATAATGCAGTGAGAAACCAGGCACGATCAAAGAAAAATTATCCATCTTGCTTGACCTATGGAGTCTGAAAATGCTGTAGCCCCACGCTTGCAGTTTTCCATAGAGCCGTGGGGAAGTTGTAGGAGGTGTCGCGACTCCACAGAGCTGTCTTCTTTGATTTCTGCGTGGCTGGTGCTCCGCTCGTCGGGAACGGGGACCAAGGCCTGACCCAAGCCCTGCCCGGCCATCTTCAGAGCGCTGCGTGTTGACGAACTTCTGCAGGGACCCCAGCAAGCTATTTTTAGGGCATGACTTCCTTTAAAGGGAAATACGTTGCTGGAAATATTGTGCCTGTGTATTAATTTGGAGATGATTTTGAAGAGACCGGGAACCTGTAGAGCTCTGTGCCGTCGTCTCTACGCAGAAGCTAAGAAACGGGAGGAATTGGTGAAATAAAGCGTAGACCACCCCTCTGGTAACCAAACGTTCGGTGAAATAAGTTGTGAACGAATGGAATGGACTCCTGAGCCCCCCGACGAGGAGGACAAGCAGGAAAGGAGGAGGGTTTGCAGGCCATGGATTTATCAGAGGGCACAGCGCGGAGACAGCCGTTAGCACAAAACAGCTGCTGGAGCGATCAGATCGATATCGACCGATGTGGAAAAGGGAAGGGAGAGCGAGACAACCGTCCTGTGAAAGCAGGCACTGACACCAGGAGAGAGGAGCGGGCAGCCGGGTGGGTTGGGCCTGGGTTGTTTTTCAGGAAAAGAAAACTTCATCGAGTGAGAATCATAAAAGGTTGTAAAATCAGAGAGTCAAAGACTGGAAGGGCTTTGGAAAATATTAAAATAAATAAGGACGTGCATGCTTTTACAGACTAAATGAAAGGCTGTCAGTAAGGTCCTGAAGGAAGTCCGGAAGAGCCTTTGGAGCCATTGAAATGCCTTGAGGTCCGGTCTTTCGCGAGCGCTGTGCCACGGGCTCCGAGCTGCGTGGTGGCTGCAGCGGCGCTGGGAGCTGGGACCCCACGCTCCTGCGTTCGTTACGGGCTCGTTACGCCGAGCGTCAGCCTGCTGCTCTAACGAGAGGGCAGTGTCAGCAGCCGGTGCGTGACGCTGAAGACACGCAGCACGCCTTGAGATGCTTCGGAGTGAATCTCCCTGCAAGGTGGGAGCGAGAAGAGGCACGAGAGAAGTCAGCGAGCTCAGGAACTGAGGGGGACCCGGGGTGGAGGGGCTCAGTGGCAACAGCAGCTCCTCCAGCCCACCTCTATAAATGAAGGTTTTGTCAGTGCCATCGCTGAACTTCGTCCTCTCTCCATAATTTCGTGTTTCCATGATAGCCCTTCTCGCTTGTCTTCACCTCAGCATTTATCTAGCAGCAGGCGACGATTATCTCGGGGCAGCTCTGTGTGCCTTTGACATCCCTTAATTAAACTATGACGTTTGCGAAGTATGGAAGAGAAAAATGCTGGAGGAAAAAACCCCGCTGCATTCTCATTAGACCACTGTATTCATGAGGCTTTGGGTGCCACGCAGGAGAGCGGTACAAAGGATATTTTTAATGAGCTTCAGTAAAGGTGCCCTTGATTTTAGTCTGTCCATAACTGTATGAGCTTTGATCTTGATTTCTTCAAGGGGACTCTTACTGTGCACTTCGATATAGCTGACAAACCTGAGCAGTTTTTCTTTGGCCAGTTTCTAAGAGAGGAAAAAAGTTTCCACTGGGAAAAGGTTCCAGGCAAAGTTTAAGCGAGCAGCATCTTCAGGATCTGGCCCGATAATTGTCTACAAATAGGTTCTGCATAAGGAAGGAAGCATGCTGAAGTGATACATAACGCATGCACCGGGACGGATGAAGTCAAATGCTAAATCGAAGGACGTGTTTCATGCTTAGCTGTCGTGTGCAGTGGTGAGGAAAGCTTTAGGAACACGTGAAAGCGGCTGAGGAATATTGCAATGCTGCGTAGCTGCACAAGCCCAGCTAACGGCTTGAGGCGTCTTGGCCAGCTCACTCCCCTTCGCATTACGTCTCCAGCGAGGCTGGAAGCCTGGTGGAAGGGCACTTCTGCTCTTATCCCTCCGGAGTGCCTTGATTCAGGGTTAGCACCGGCCCTGCCTTAGAAGACCACTGAAACCTAGAATCATTTAGTGTTTTTCATATTAGTAAAGCAATCAAACAAGATGCAAATTCAGAGTAATTTTAAAGCTGCTTTGAACTTTATCTTGGCATTTTGCTGCTTGACAAATCCAGAAGCCGGGGCCTCTGAAACCATTGCAAGGGTACGGCATGGCTGTCGCAAGCAAAGTTTTTGTTCGGGAGAGATGAATTCTAGAGCTTTTTCTGTTTGCAGTTGTGGCTTTACAGCGAAGGTTGCCAGCAGTGAAGCTTACTCGAACTCGACTGAGCTCACCGAGTGAAGAGCCTTCACTTCAGAGCGAGCTCAGGCACTTACTTGCAGGCTGCCTAAGATGAATACTTCTTCATTCACCGGAGCCTTAGATTTGAGTTTAGGGGTAGCTGGCATCAAGACAATCCTGGAGGATAATCTACAGTATAAGAACAGCCGTACTTAGGCTGTGAACCTTCCTCTCCCCAGCAAGAGCCCAGGATAAAACCTGCTGAGACGCCCTTGGTACCCCTGCCACGAGCTGCCTTCTCCGGTGCCTTTTCATCCTCCCTTCCGTGAATATTAACAAATGTTCCTTCGCTCTGCAAAACGGCGCTGCTAAAACACATCCAGATACGGCATCTCGAGTCTTAGCGGCGCTCACTCGGCCTCGCCGAGTTCGGGTTTGCGGTGAGGCAGCTCCGGCAGACCTGGACGGTCCGTTGTTGTCAGCGCCTTCACTTAGCCCGTCGACATATAGGACGCTTGAGCAATCACATACGCCAGCGACTTGTTGCCATGACTGAACTAGGTTGGATTTAATCAGCAGCCGTGGAGAGCGCGCCGTTTCCAGAGCTGCAGCCGTCAGCGTCGGGTGTTTGGAGGTCACAGGCTGGAGGGAACGGCAGCCTGGGCGTCAGGTCTTCCCTGGCGAGGGCCTTGCAAGAGGCAGGGGAAAAAAAATTTAACCCTGAAGCTTCAGGTATTGCCTGGGCTGAAGTTCCAGCGCAGTGAAAGTTAGCTGCAGTTCTGCCGTTCGGCATGCGTCTGCAGCTCATTAATCGTGACTCAGGGGAAAACCTCATTTTCACTGGCGTGAGCGAGTGCGGCGGAGGGGCAGGTCTGCTGCGGAGGGTGGCATCCCGCTAGCGAGGGACAGAGCTGCCCTTTAGAGGTGCTGCAAAAGCAATTTTGCCCTGTTGTCTTCTGGATGTTTATTTGCTCTTTTTTTTTTCTTTTTGAGCTATCGGCAGATTACTCCGATTAAATTACTCGGGGAATAAATCACTGCCCCATGAAAAGAGCCTAATCAAACAGCTAAGTCTTGCGTTTCACCCTCGTCTCTCTCACTCCCACACATGACTTTGCATGTGAATCTTTAAGACCTGTATGCCCTATATTTTCTCACTCTAATGCTGCAATTAATCACATTACATAACCAGCCTACTGCTGTTTCTAATTAAATTTTTCGGGGGGGGGGGGGGGGGGGGGTGAGGCAGGAGTGAGGGGAGGAAGAAAGAACCCTGCACTTAAATACCGTGAAGGGTCTGTCTTGAAATGACAATGCCAGGAAGCGGCGAGGGAAGGCTCCCTCCATCCTCCTCCTCGCACCCCCGTGCGCGGCGCGGGCCCCGTCTTATGCAACGGCCCACGCCGGGGTCTGACTCACGCGCACTTACCTCACCGGGGACAGGCTAAAAATAGGGTTTCATTCTTAACTCTGCGCAGCCGGGCTCTGCCTCGCTTCCAAGAAGACCCTTGACGGGATTAAAATAGAGCGAGTCCTGCGCTTTGCTTCCTGCTGGAGATCTCCGCGCCGCGCCCGTACGCTGTTTATTTATCCGGCCTTTCAGCGCGGCACGGAGCGGGCTGGGTGCTCTCGGAGGCAGAGGAAATACGGCCCTTTGCTGGCGTTATTTGCCAACGGGTTCCAGACAGGGTGCCACGAGGAGGGACTGGGCACTGGGAAGCGTCGCGGTCGTAGCTGCCTGCGGCAGTTCCCGCAGCGCTGGGAAGGGCTGCTGGGCTGGAAGGATGTGAAATCAGCCCCGGGCTGGGCGGGAGGAGGTTGCCAGTCCCGGAGTAGGGATGCACCGGTGACTGGGGGAAGAAGCCTCCCTTAAAACCCTCCCTGCAGCCGCAGCGTAGACCCGAGCGCTGCCCTGTGCGCCCCGCACGCCCCTCTCCTCTGCTCCTTCACCCATCACCCTCGCGTCTCCTCCTGGGACATGTCCATGTCTGCAGCGCGTGGGGCCGGAGCGGCGGCATCGCCAGGCTGCTGGGCGGCGTGCGGAGGGGATGCGGGACAGGCACGGGCTGAGTCGGGGCTGGCCGCGGCCACGGCACGGGGCTGGCACGGCTCGTCCTCCCCCAGCACGGGCAGCGATGGCGGGGCCCTTCCAGGCGTGCACATCATTCCGTGATTCCAGGATCCTCTCACCTCGTTTCAGCAGCCCCGGCCCTGCTTCGTGAGGCTCGCGGCGCGGGCAGAGCTCCCAGACGCGACGGGGGGTGACTGCCCAGGAGCTCCGCGTCTGGTTTAAAACAAAGCGACTTTCTGGTGGCTGCGGGAGGACTGAAAGTGCAGACCAGCATCTCAAAAGTCAGAGAGCGAGTAAACTTCCGGGTGAATGAGAAAACTTAAGCTAGCAATTGATACATCACTCCACTGAATTCTCTGGCTGGCCTGAAGAGCAAGTTCTGAAGCTTTGGGCTGGTGTAACTGGTGTGTAACTGGTACAGGGCTGCTTCCCCTCCGCTTTCTCAGCGTGTGGACCTTAGAGTCGTTAGAGGGTCTGGAGACATTCTTCCCTACAAATTCTGACTTCAACAATTTGAGAGTGAAAAAGGGATATGTAAAACCATCCTCGTTTTGCTCCCGTCTGCCTTTTTTGAAATCATCTGCTCCTAGGCTGGCTCATTTTACAGAATATCACAGAATATCACAGAATAGTAGGGGTTGGAAGGGACCTCTGTGGGTCATCTAGTCCAACCCCCCTGCCGAAGCAGGGTCACCCAGAGCAGGCTGCACAGGACCTTGTCCAGGCGGGTCTTGAATATCTCCAGAGAAGGATTCTTACCTGGGATTTCAGCTCGGGCCCTTCCCTAAAATGGCAGCAGGGACGAGCACGGGGAGCTGGAGGCTCTTGCGGTGTTTGCTGTCCCTCCTTAGCCAGCTGGACACGCTCTTTGTCGGTTTACCGTAACGACGGAGCTCCTTAAACATAAATCCTGCGCTCAGGGAGATGCGTGACCACTCATTGATTCCACAGCTAACTTTGCAGCGTATTTACAAGGAATTTTAATTGGATTATAATGAACACATCTACTCCCTAAAAGCCGCATGAAGGCTTGTCTTTAACTTTCTGCTGCTCCCTGAGGGCACAGGCACTAGCAGGGCAAGGTATTTGTGGCTGGGTTATTTTGCCTTGGGCTTTCCACCCTTGAGCAGCCGTCAGCTCAGTCCTCTCCCTGCCGCTTGCACCGGGACCGGGAGCAGCAGCATCATTCCCTGCACTTTATTTTTCGCGTGGCCGGAGCAGGAGGGCTGCCCTTCGTGGCCTGGACTGCGGCACAGCGTGGCGTCGGGGCGGTCGGCATCGACAGGACGCGTACTGGGGAGCGCAGGGGAGAGGGGTGCGCTGGGAACGGCTCCGTGGCGGGGGATGATGCCTCATACACCCCAGCACGTCGCTGCGAGGTGAAGCCGAGCTTCTGCTTTGCAGAGCCAGCGTTCGGTGAGGTTTTGCGAGCGGAGGTGGCAGGAGGCTTTGGTGCCATGGGGATGTCTGAGGTGTTTCCCTGGTTGCTGCTAAATTGAAATCACCTGTTTGATGTGAGGGAGCAGGAATGCAAATGGCCATGCAGGAAACCTCAGGGAAGAGGAAGGAGACGCTGGTTGACTGGGAGAAAGAGAAGATGATAACAAAAGGGAAGAAGGAATAAGAGAGAGAGAGGAGCTTATTTAAGGAAACAGGCACCTTAAAAAAAAAAAAAAGTGAGACCAGGATATGGGGCCAGACTCTTTCCAGTGGTGCCCAGCGACAGGACAAGGGGCAACGGGCACAAACTGAAGCAGAGGAAGCTCCAGCTGAACATGAGGAAGAACTTCTTCCCTCTGAGGGTGATGGAGCCCTGGCCCAGGTTGCCCAGGGAGGCTGTGGAGTCTCCTTCTCTGGAGATATTCCAGCCCCGCCTGGACGCGGTGCTGTGCAGCCTGCTCTGGGTGACCCTGCTTGGGCAGGGGGTTGGGCTGGGTGACCCACAGAGGTCCCTGCCAACCCCCACCATGCTGGGATCCTGTGATAAGAGGCAGCAACAAGAAAAAAAGAAAAAAGTTTAAACATGGAGGGGAACAAAGCTCATAGACAAGAGGACAGAGCGAAGGAGAAAAATGCAAAGAGAGGAGCTGATGTATGAAACAGACTCCCGCAGCCTGCATCTTAACAGCACGTCCGTGGTACCTGCCCTACATCCCTGCAGCAGCGTGGGGAAGGGTGCAGCGGAGGGATGCTGCTTGGGAAGTGCTGGAGCCTAATTACTGCCTCCTGTTATTTGGGACAAGTGTTTTAAATTTGCGTTCTGCCCTGAGAGGCATTGCTCCCTCTAGTAATTTCAAGCCTTGGGTTGGAGCTGGGAGAAGGAGATTTTTGAACAGCGTGAAAGTAAGTCCCGGGCCTTGGAGGTGGGAGCAGAAGTGGTGCTGGTGCGTTAGGAGCTGGCTGCTTGGTCCTGTTGTTTCTTTAATGCTGTTTGGTGGCCTGCTCTTGGCTGTGTCCACCTGGCTGTCACCTCAGCACGGTGGATGGAGGGTTGAGGGAGGCTCTCTCCTTCATGTCAGGGTTTCATCCTTCTTCACTGTGGGCCAGATTCTGTGTGCTGGTTGTGCTGCTCCATGTAATGTTATATGGAACTCAGCCAGCCAGAGGGTTCCACAGGAGAATTCCCGTTTATATAAAGCGAAGAGAAATGGCATCGTTGCTTGCTACAGCATCGGAGCGTGGTTTGCTCTGACAGAAGGGACAGAAAGTGCTTCCCCTGTGAGTTTGATGTGATTAACTATGGACAGGGTTACAAAGGTTGTAAATCATAGAATCATATAGAATGCTTTGGGTTGGAAGAGACCTTCAGAGGCCATCTAGCCAACCCCCCTGCAGTGAGCAGGGACATCTGCAACAAGACCAGGCTGCTCAGAGCCCCGTCCAACCTGGCCTTGGATGTTTCCAGGGATGGGGCCTCCACTACTTCTCTGGGCAACCTGTACCTGTGTTTCACCACCCTCATCGTAAAAAATCTCTTCCTTCTATCTAGTCTAAATCTGCCCTCTCTTAGATGTGGGACAGGCATCCCTGATGCTGCGGTTTTCACAGGAATGAGGCAGATGGAAGCTGAGGAGGCGAAGCTTGCTCCTGAGGGTTGCCATCCCATGGAGAAACCGGGGCCGTGCAGCACGTGGCTGACATGGCCCAAGGCTCCGTGTCGGTAGCGCGGCTTTGTGTGTAGCCCTGCTGAAATGAGTGATTTTTTTTTTTTGTGTGTGTGTAGATCTGCTGAAATGGGAGCAGGGGGAGCGATATTCTCCCGTTTTCCCTACGAAGGATAGCGGAGCAACGTGGCCCACCGCTGCACTGGTTGTAGGCTACAGAGCTCCGAGGTGCTTTTGCCAGGTCTTGCTGAGACCTGTGCATATCCCGTGCGCCGATCCCACTCTCGGAGTTTCCTAACTGGGCCATTAAATAAACAAACACAGAATAAACCCCGTGTGGGCAGTAAGTTTCTCAGGCTGGAGAGCCCAGAGAAATCATTGCATTGCTGGGGGATTTCTACACTGTAATTGCAGGCCAAGGGAGGGAGTTTGGAGTTAAAGCGGGGTGGGGGGGAAGCTCTGACGCAAGACCGAAAAGGAGGAGGGAGACAAAAGCAGGGAAATTCTTGCATTCCTTTACTATGGATTGGAATCCTTAACGGAATTCACCCAAATCCCATCGGGTGCAGCCCAAAGGGACGCAGTTAGGTGGGAACGCGCACGTGGCACCCTTGGCGTTCGGTTTCTGCAGACATTTGCTTCTTTGCAGTTAACCAGCATCGTGCCGGAGGGATGCGGGCAGTCACGGGGCGCGGGAGCTCGCCGGAGGGGCACCGAGGCAGCTCTGCTGCGGGTCGCTCAGCGGAGCAGCACAACCGGGGCTTTGCAGCCCCTCTGGACCTGGGGACCTCGGCCACCGACGCTGAAGCCCTCCCGCGGGGTGCAGGGGTTACACGGGCAGGCACGGGCGGTCCGTAGAGGTCTGCGCGCGCTGCACGGGCAAGCCCCATCAGATAGGGAAGGCAGAGCCGTTGCCAAGTGGTTAATCTGCTGATGGGGTTGGTGTTTGGCCCTCTCCCATCCTGCTCTGAGGTCTGCGCTGGAGGGCTCGGGGGTTGTCAGCTGATGGCTTTGTTGGCTGTGGTCTGATTGAGCAACATGCTCAGACGCTCGCTCCTGCCTGGGTAAGGGAGTTTGCAGGAGTTACTGTGAGTAGAGGTCTTGTTAGAAACACTGGGGGGGGGGAAAAATAGGCTACGGTCCCCCAGAAAATAGCAGCCAGTTCCCCAAAACTCCCTTCATGACCTGAAGGGAATGAGGACGTCTTGGGAGTACAACACAGGCGCAAAATTCATCGCTGGCCCCAGCGCGGCCTCGCTCGCTCTGCTGCTGTGACGCACTGCTCGTGCGCGGAGCGCCCGCGGTCCTTCTGCTGCCAGCGGAACAAAGCACATCGCCCGGGAGCAGATTTTACTCAGAACAAATATTCACAAGAAACCTTCGTTCGTTTCTGTGAAGCTGGGACTTGTGTTTGCTCTAGTGGCATTCTGGGAGGATTGCTGCTGTTTTTCTAGAGAGTAGCCCATTTTTTTTCCCTTTTACAGTAACCAGCTCGCTGTTCACTGCTTATCCACCCCGGAGCTGAGGTCTGACCGTGGTGGTGGCCGTGATCTGCCGTAGTGTCCCCTGGCAGGGGGAAAGCCCATCCCATCCCAGGACTACATGGAGTGCAGAAAATCCAACAGCCTGATTGATTGACTTTTTGACGTGAGGATTCATGTCTTGCCTGAGCTTGCAGGCCCAGGTCAAGTCCTTTGGGTGTGGAGGGAGAGCACTGCTGGGTGGTACTGATATATGGAGGACCGGTGCTTGATTCTGAGAACACTGCTGGGTGTAATTAGGAGAAGCACCCAAAAATGTTGCTGCTAGCAATGAAATACTGGAATGTATGGCTAGCAGGGGGGGAAACCCCCAAACCTTTCACTGAGAGCTGAGATGTTGAGATTGCCATTGGGAATCTTGGGAAATTTGAACCTCCCCAACAGTCGATGATAATTTTCATATTTACAAACTTTTTAGGGGAAACGATTTTACTTTTCTCATTTTGGACAATGGCATTTGTATGCCAGCGGAAAGCCTCTTCAGGCAACATATTATGTTCATTTAATATCACACGCAAAACACAGAAATCTGAATTGGGAGCTGAAAAAAAACCCCACAGAAGTGTTTCTCCATCTTTTCCTAATCCTCCGAGGGGTGAAGTGGCAGCTCTTGCTGAGGGAGGAGCGTGCTTAAGGATTGTAACTAACTTGTGGAGTCCCCTTCTGATGGGCTCAGACTTCAGCCCGTGTTTCAAAGCCTTCACGTCTCAAAGAGCAGCTTCTCCCCCTTCCCTGACTTCTGTCCCTAGAACGAGGGGGTTTGTTCTGCATCACACGATGCTCAGGCTGTTTTATTTACAGCCGCTTGCAAATACAGTTAGGGAGTCTGTGGGCATTTCTGTCCCGGCCCCGGCACAGGACTGTCGCTGGGTGGGCTCGGCAGCGCAGGTCGTGGAGCCTCGAGCGTTCCAGCCTGGGTTCACCCCGTTCCTTGGGGCTCCCCAGGCACCCTCGGGCACTGGCTGCCTGCCGTGCTGGTGTGATTCAGCTGTTGATGCTATAGTTAAGCCATAAGTTTAATATCTTTCTTAACTGCTGTACTTTGATTAAAGAGAAACCTATCTAAAGGAAACGTCTCTTCAAAGCAGCACGGCGGTGCGCGTTTCATTTGCGAAGGACGAGCTCGCGTTGTCCCAGCACCGCGGTCTGGGAAGCGGCCCAGCGCCCATCACCTGCGTGCAAGCCGGCCCGCCGTCTGGGCTCCGCGTCTGCGGGGAAGCCGGCGTTCCTCTGCCGGGAGTCATCTGGTGAGGGTGCAGAGCATCAATCAGGCTGGACTTCTCTGATGGTTTCCTAGCCAGAGTCTTCAAGCAAATATGTACTTTTGCATCCTAACAGCTGCTGCCCTTGCTGCCAGTTTCTAACACTTGCGGTTGCCAGCTTGGCTTTCATACCTGCTTCCACCCAGCGTAAACAAATCCCACCCGTGTCGTGTTTTTTTAGATGAAAGCAAAGATCTGTGCGTGAAACGTCGAACAGAGTGTGGGAAACGGGGACGCGTGCTGCTTAGCAATGTGGTCAAGCGTGGTTATCGGGAAGCGCGCGAGCTCCCCACCGCCCCTTCCCTGGTCATGAACCCCAGTGCGCAGTCTTTAGCTGATGCGTTGCACGGGGGCAACGGTATCGCTAATGTAAAGTCATCCCTGCTTAAAATGAGGAGGTCAGGTGGCTTCATGGCATAATCAGCCTGAAGAAGAGGAGGCTGCGAGGGGACCTAATAAATGCTTATAAATATCTGCAGGGTGGGTGTCAGGAGGACGGGGCCAGACTCTTTCCAGTGGTGCCCAGTGACAGGACAAGGGGCAACGGGCACAAACTGAAGCAGAGGAAGCTCCAGCTGAACCCGAGGAAGAACTTCTTCCCTCTGAGGATGACGGAGCCCTGGCCCAGGCTGCCCAGGGGGGCTGTGGAGTCTCCTTCTCTGGAGATATTCCAGCCCCGCCTGGACGCGGTGCTGTGCAGCCTGCTCTGGGTGACCCTGCTTGGGCAGGGGGTTGGGCTGGGTGACCCACAGAGGGCCCTCCCGACCCCGAACATTCTGTGATTCTGTGATTCACAAACATTAAGTGGCACAGCTATGGTTTTCCCTGAAGTTTTCCTGGGAAAAGGCATTCTTTGTCTTCATACTTTGGAGTCTCCAAGAAGCTGGGCTCGTAGATGTCTTCTGATGTCCTGCGTTTGCGACTGACTGAGGGAGCACTAAGCAGTTAGGTCTCTGAGTAATAAACGCTCCAGAGAGAGAGCCTGGAGTGAAAAGTATATGGCACTGACAGGCAAGATACCGAGCAGCGATTCGGGAAGGGTCAGGGCGGTGACAGAGCAGATGAGAGAGCACTTCTGCTCCTCTATCCAGACGAGGAGCTGCAGGGAGGAGGAACTCTGTGCTGATCACTCACGGCCTCTCCCTTCCCTGAGAGGAGGAGTAATGCAGGAGCTCTTTTTCCTAACCTCATTCGTATGAGCTGCTTGTGCTTTAATGGCACTCGGCATTTACATGTCTTTTTTTTCCCCAGTAATGCATTTTTTGGCATGTCAGACCTTTAAGTGGGTGAAGAGGATAAAAGTGCAGATCTGTATTTTGATTTCGGTGCGTTGTGATTTCCGTGTCTGCCCTTGCAAAGCTGGCACTGCCGGAGGCTGAGTCGACCTTTGTGTCCCGGGCTGCGTCGGCGCCCGCCGGAGCCGGTGCGGAGGTGCCGGCCGGCTGCAGGGCTCTTCGCGGCTGCCTGGGAGCCCACCGAGAAAGAAACACGTTTGAGGAACAGCAGTCAAAGCTTTCCTGTGACCGTCCCTCTCCCTTTACCTGAAGGGAGTTCCCTGCCTTTGGAAAGATTGTTCGGTCTCGGGAGCTGCAGCCAAGGTGCCGAGTCACGCAGCCAAGGTCCCAATAGCTGTCGTGGCAATGAAGGAGCAACAGGGACGCTCCCTCCCTGGCGGCAGTCCTGGAAGCGGTGCCGTATCGATTCCCTTAGGGTGGGAAAAAGGTAATAAAAGGAGGCTTTATACCTACGAACACATGGCCTTGAAAGGCAAGTTCATGCTGGAGAACTGGCGAGGCGAAAGCTCACTGTTGAGAGGTTGCTGCTGTCCGGTCCCAGCCTCAGATGAGCTGTGGGAATGGGGAGCAAACCAAAACTAGGGAGCAAGGGAACGGCAGGGAAGAAAATAGGAGACATTAGAAGACTCAAGACAGTTGTGTGTAGAGTTTTGCATAATCAAAGGGGTTATTTTGAGGCCTTTTGCATTTTACTTGGGGTTTTCATGCCTCTCGACTCTCGATTCGCACCCGACGTATCCCCGCAGCCCGCTCCCACGAGGAAGTTCCATGAGAACTGCGGTGCCTGCAGAAGCACAGCCCATGCACCATGAATCTGACCCCGTCCTGGCTGCCTCGCCAGGGAGACGCGCGTCCCAGCTGATGTCAGCCTCCAGAGACGCATCTCCCGTTCGTCTGAGGTTTCCCAATGGTTTGAAACATTCTTCTCAGAAAACATTATCTGGTTGACAAGTGCTGCTTGGCGACCACTAACAGCATCTTGGGGTCATCTGCAGTGATTTCCTTAACGTCGCACGCACACGTGAAACACCTGCAGAAAAAGCCTTGTGAAAGAAAGTAAGAAGCTTTCAAAAATTCTTTGGACCTAAATTTTGTGATGACCCCTCTCCTGGTTCAACCCCAGCTCGCAGCAGCCAGCCAGTCCGTGCTGTTAACGGTCAGGATGACTCAAGCGGTGCTGGGATCTGCGGAGGGGACGGGTTCACACCCGGGCCAGGAGCCTGCAGGAGGTGATGGCTTGGGGAGCAGGCGATGGGCTGAGCTCCCTCCTGCCCGCCCCGCTCCGTGCCCGGTTGGCACCGCAGGGCCCGTGGAGCTCGTGGAAGGGCGTTGGAATACCCTGGGCATCGCGGCAGCACACTCGCCCTCCTCAAAGCCAGCTTTTGTACCCAAACACACAAGGGCTGTAGCCGTTATTTCCCCTTGCTCTGTCACTGGCTGTGTGTATTTAATTTAACGCCTCCTTAATTAAATCTAACTTCAACTGAACTCCCTTAGCAGTCACCCCCTAAAATGCTTTGCGATCCCCTGGACATCACAGTGAGGACACCAGGCTTTTCCTGAGCAAGGGTGAGGAGGAGGTTTGAAAGAAGCACTATTGATTAAATAATTAAATGGATGCAAATGTCACCTACAGCAGGCTGCACAGGACCTTGTCCAGGCAGGTCTTGAATATCTCCAGAGAAGGAGACTCCACAGCCTCCCTGGGCAGCCTGGGCCAGGGCTCCGTCACCCTCAGAGGGAAGAAGTTCTTCCTCATCTTCATCTGGAGCTTCCTCTGCTTCAGTTTGTGCCCGTTGCCCCTTGTCCTGTCGCTGGGCACCACTGAAAAGACCCTGCTTTGGCAGGGGGTTGGACTAGGTGACCCACAGAGGTCCCTTCCAACCCCTACCATTCTGTGATTCTGTGAAATGTGCTTTTCTTGGGATTTTGTTTAGCTGGGCCTTGGGTGGATAAAAGTAGGTGGCCTGAGAAGACCAGCGTTCTGGCTGGTCTCATTCCTGTTCGAAATGGGTCTGCTGAAGTTCTCCCTGCTGGCGCTCTGGCAGGAAACTGCATCACCATCAATAATTTTATTTTTTTTCCTTTCACGACACCTGCGTTACGAGCCTGTCCTCCCAGCAAACCCAGCTCCCTTCCCCCAGCCCCACCGGAGACTCGCCGCCAGTTCCAGTGTGGGATTTCTCTGACTCCCACCGAAAGCAGCGTCAGAGTCCCTCGGTGTCGGGGAGAAACGGGGGGTTTTGCGGGTCTGCTCCCACCGCAGCCGAGCTCCCGTGCTCAAAGATGCAACGCTCTTCCGCTGCAGCCTGCTCTCCCCGGGGTCTCCGGGTCTCCCAGGAGGGCACGGAGCCCTCAGCTCGCTTGGCTGTGGTGGATGTGCCGGCTTTCCTTACAATAACGCCCGTCTGATAGATTATATGATGATAGATTTATGCGGCGCGTGCTGTTGAGAGCTTTTTAGCAGCTTTCGGAGGATATCTGCGTTTCTGGTGAGGTCCCCCGGGTGCCGGGGCAGTGCTGGAGGCACCGCCTCGCGTTCCTGGAGATGCTTCGGGAACCGCTGGGCGCCGGAGGGTCCCTGGAAAGGGAGGATCGCAGCCCCGGCACGCAGCGGCGTGAGCCAACGCCGTGCCGCCGCCTCCCCGCAGCCCGGATTTGGCTGGGCTTTCCGGGGCTGGCGTTCATTTTTGGGTCCTCAGTTCACCTGTTAAAAAGTTGGACTCCGACGCCTCATTAAATGTGATGGTTGTTGTCTAAACATGCACCCTTCCCTGTAAAGCTTCTTTTAAATTCTTTTTCTAAGCATTAAAAATAGCTTAGCATGAGAAAAAGCTTGCAGAGATGTTTCAGTATTAAAGCAGGGTGATTCCTACAGTCTTTCCCCCTTTTTTATTTTGTTTTGAATTGATGGGAACTGTCTGGAAAAGATAGCTGGAAAAGTTAATTTTTGAATAGAAAATGCCCCTGAAGAGGGGGGAGAGGGAAGAGAAAGAATGGTCCTTTCAAAGAATCATTGACCTAAATTGCACTTTAATGCACATACCGTGCTGTCCACACCACCTACGTGTCTCCAGGAATACTGCTAAATAACAAGCCCTAAATGTTTAGTCATTTCCTGCATCACGTTTGCAGGAGCCGGTGGCTCCGCGCGATTAGCGTGTGCCAGCGCGCCGCAGCTCCGACGGCCGCTTTCCATATCAGCAGCTGCTGGCTTTCATCTCCTTTTGGGAAAGGTGCCACCGGAGCGCGGCAGCCAGCCCCGGGTTAATATTTCAGGCGGCTTTTCCGCAGAACTTCCAGCGAAGGGCCGCGCGGACGCCGTGACGCCTCGCACTCGGGGTTTTTTTTTCAAAGCACGCTGGGCTAAAACCCAGCTGCTGAGCGGGCAGCATCTGGGCTCGCTGGCAGGAGCCGGCTTTCTTCCTTTCTGCAGCAGGGCTTGGGAGGAGGTTGTATTTTATTTTTTTTTTTGCATTTTCTGAAGCTGGCACGTTTCTGGGCTGGGCGGCGAGGAGCCTGGCAGGAAATGGCAGAGGCTGCTCGCCCCGTCGCCGGGATGCCGGCGTCTCCCACCCGCTGCGGGGACCACGGTCCCGCTCGGGGGCTCGGTGCCCTCTTACCTGGGGCTCCCTCCAGATTTCTGGAGCCATTAACTCAGCTTTTACTCAGCCTCGCAGGGAAGATGCGCTCTTACCCGGAGAGGTTTGCAGCCATCGCAGGCTGGCACCGGAGCCCAAGGAATCGAGGGCTAAATCCTCTCACTTTTTTTAAGCGTCTGCCTTCAAAATGGTGGCTGCTTCTCGCTTGAAGCTTGCGGTAACAGATGGCTGGATCTCAAAGACATTAGTTAAAAGCTATAGGGTGTTTTTCACCACATGTCTTGCTAGTTTCCCTCCTGAAAGAAAAAAAAAAAAACAACCCGTGTGAGAGCCCTCCAGCATGGCAGGCCAGATCTGACCGTCTGTCAGGCTTATTTTATATAAAATAATCCCTGCGCACCGCGCGGCGGCCTCCAAGCAGGCAGGGCTCCTCGCCGGGCGAGGTGCGGAGCTGCGATCCCCAGCCAAGAAGCATCCTCTTGCAGATATGTGATTTTGGGGTCTAGAGAAGGGGGGGAATCTGGCCAGAGCGCCTTTCGTAGGGGCTGTGCGGGGGCCCGGGGATTCGTGTGCGTTTTCAGGGCATAGTAAGGGCTCATGAGACAGCGCGCACCTTCTGTGCGGCCCACCAGCGCTCGCAGTCTCATTTAGCAGAGAGAACAAGCAGAAATCTCACAACTCGAGTAAGAGCATATGCTCCGGGAGACCTCGCTACATTGCATAAGCCTTCCCATTAAAGGAGCTGGCTTTGCGAGCGCAGCACATGAGTCAACAGCACAGCTAGACTTGTAACGTGGGAGTCACACCTACTCTTGGCTGCAGAATTATCCAGAGAAACAGAAGGTTAATAGGAACAAAATAAAGACTAAGGAACCCTTAAAGGTTAGTTACAGGATTGGATTCAGTTGGCAAGAGGGGAAAAAACGAAAGGAAACGGGTCAAGCCAAGGGAGAGAGAGCAGGGTAACGCAAAGCCACGTTGCCTGCCTCCTCAGGGAAGGCGGTTCAGTTTAGATCAGTTAAAATGTGATCAATAAAACATATTTTTTCCCAATTAGCTAGTTCTGGAGGGGGGTCATTATCGATCACAGAAAGAAAAAGTCACTTGACTAATGAGAAAGAGAGCGGAGCGAGCTCCGGGATGCTGGAGAAATATTAACGCTGCTTGAAAGCAGTTCTGCAAGACGGGGGACGACTCCCCAGAGCATGTAAATACAGGCAAAGCAAGCGCCCGGCCCGGAGCACCAGCAGCAACAGCGCATTCCTTGGCTTTGCTTCTGCCTTCACAGAGCCTCACTGGGGCTTGGGACATTTCAGAAATGCAAACCGAAGGGGCACATCTGCCTGCGGTACGTGGAGAGCCTGAGCATCTCTAGTGCCGGTGGAGGGTGCTGGGTGGGCGAAGCTGGGTGGCAGCTCTGGGGAAGGGACCGGCAGCGGAGGGGGAGCGGGCTCGGCTCCCGGCTCGGCTCCTGGGCTGCGCAGGCACCGGGCTCTCGCCGCTTTGACCCGTGTTCAGTGCCTGGATACCCGTAAGGCCTCGAGGCTGACGGGTCTGCTGGGGTTTGCAGAGAAGGCGGTCGCAGCTCTGCGTATCTGATCTGATCCAAACCTCACTGGAGAGGCTCCGAGTGGGCTCTGGGGCAGCATCAGGAGCCAGGGATATCCTGAACAGATGAATCCACGGCGTTTCCAGTTTAGAAAGATGTTCCACTGAGCAAAACTTATCCTGATGCTGAATCCTTACTGTAGGCTGGAGCCAGTTTCCATATAAATTAATCGAGGGCACTGCATTTTTATTTTTTCAAGAATGCAGTGGCCTCGCTGGCCTCGTGAGAAGAAAAAGAAAGGATAGAGAAAGTCACGTTTAGTTTCCAGGGTGTTATCTTTGGCTTTTCCCCTGAGAAACAAGACTTCACAAGGCCAGATCTGGTGTTGCTCACGGCGTAGGCTTGCCTGCCGAAGGTTCACCTCAGTCCTAAATCAGTGCCGTAAAGTAATCGGGGATTACCAAGACGGGAGTGAAAAAACCTTGAGAGCTCAGAGCTTCTGGTCAGAGCTTATAGAAGAGCCCCACACGAGGCTGCCCTGGAATTGCTCTCCTTATTACGCTGGCTTCTTGGCTCTCCTCCACGTATACCACGGTCTAAGTGGAACATGTCCGTGGGGGAGGCGTTGGGCAACAGCAGCGGTGTTTCATCCCTCGCTCTCAGCGCTCTTGCAGAGGGAGAGATCATCTTGTGATCAAGGCACAAGACCAGGAGTCAGACGACCTGGGTTACTGCAAAGTTTGATGTGCCAACGTTCGTTAGCAGTTCTGACAGCTCCGAACGCAGAGGCGCTCGGGGGATGTGCGGGTTGCCTGCTGCCACAGACGCAGCTTATTTTGGGGTCCTTGCGCTGTGCTTGTTGCATGAATAACTGCTTATTTATGTTATTTAGTGAAATAATTTACCGGTGATGAACTGCACTGTGATGGAGTCAAAGTAGCCTTTGCCTGAAGTTTTTGAAAATGGCTGTGAAGAGTGATTTGTGCAGGAGGGACTAGTAAGGGGTAGCGGAGGGAGGAAGACAGAGCAGGTCTGAAGGGCTGGACTTCCCGTGCATCCGAGCGAGAGAGCACTTGTGCAGTGCTTGCCTCGCCGTAAAACCCTGCACTCGAGGTAATGAACATGGCATCTCTCTTCTGAAAGTCGGCCGATCACCTTTCCTCATGCAGAAATCCCACCGCACAGCGTCCGTCCTGCTGTAGGCACGCAGGGGGACACACATCCCCGTGCCTGCGTTCGTGGCGTGTGCTCAGGTCATGCCGTGCAGGAGAGACCACCGAGCATCCACCTCCCGGTGAGGCGAGCTGGGGCACGAGGTCTCACCCCGTCCCTCCCTGTCCCGGGGCTTGCCCGGACTCCAGCCACGCATCCGACCAAACGGCTCCTCCGACACACGGCCCCGCGGGGCGGGAGGAAGGCTGCCGGGGGTCCCGTGTAGTCATCGGGGAGCGACAGGACTTCTGCAGCCCAACGCCTCTCTTCCCCGAGGGGACCCCCACCTGCGCAGAGCCCGAACGGCGGGGGGTCCCTACAGAGAGCGGAGCCTGGAGTAAATTCAGTAAATCCAATTGGCTCCTGCAACTGAAAAGCAGGCACAGAGACTTGAGGAGCTGGAAGAAGATGGAGAGGAGGGAGAAATCCCAGTGGAAGAGGCCCTGCCTGGCGCGTCAAGGCGGCGAGAGCCGAGCGGTGCTCCCCGCGCCGTGCTCCGGCTGCGGGCACCCTCCCTGCGCCGCCCGCCTCCGAGCTGCCCGTCTTGTGATCGCTCTCTTTTTTTTTTTTTTAATTCTTATTATTTCAGTCCCATGATTTTGTTTTTGCTGTTCCTAATTCTTTGCCTTGGGGAAGGGAGGCAGGGAACAGCACAGGATTTGTACTGCCGCGGTCTGCTGGGTGTCGCGGGCCGTGACCTGACATTTAACTGACGAGGCACTGCCATCCAGGCTGCAGAAATCAGGTTTGGTGATAAACAGCGGGTAGCGCGGTTCTCCTAACGAAGCTGTGTTTTCAGCATAACTCATGGTTTCACTTCTATTCATTTCACTAGTTCACTTCTTTCCTTCTCTTTATCCAAGCAGTGAAAATCAATCCATCGTCAGCCTAACAGCAGAAATTGTGGCATTGTGCTCACTTTGGGGCAGTTGCTAAGGCATCTTGGTGGAGTACAAGAATGTTCTTGGCCAATGGCAGGTAAAGATTAAATCCTGCATCACGCTGAGTCTCCAGGACTGAAGGGATTACATTATTTCTAGGTAGTTTTCATGGCACTGAGAGATAGAGTTTTAAACTTACACAGTGCTTTGCAAACTAAAAAGTCCCAGTGCACTTGACTGGCAGAATTTGCTGCAGAAACTGTCCACAGAGGTAAAATATGACAATTGAGTGACAGCACCGGCAATAAAAGTAAAGAAAACCCTTATATTCTGGATGCCGGGGGAGGGGGGCAGCCGGGCAGACGTACGCATGCATCTACCCACGTTGTGCACCCTCGTGAGAGACGCAAGAACGAGCACTGGTTCCTAAATTTCATCTGAGAGCAAGCGTAGAGACGGCTCTGCGTGCCCACCTGACCCGCTGCTGACCTCCTCGGTGCCAGCTTGCCCGGCTTCCCCATCTCACTTCCCCGTGGGACTCGACCTGGAAGTCTCCCCAGCTCTGAGTCACCCTACTCCTCCGCAGCTGCCCTCGGGACGTGGCCCTCATCAGGCTCAGGGGGGGTTTCCGTGCCTTGCAGTTGGGAAGGAACAAGTGAGGACAGCGGTGGCAAGGGATGGTGGCTCACGGCTGTCCCGTCGGTGACGTGGCTGTGCTCCTGCCTCGTCTGCCGCCCACCGCCGGCTCTGCTGGCATCACCGCGGCTCCATGGCAGTGCCGAGCGGAGGACACGAGGCACAGGGACCATCAGGTGTGGGCGAAAGGTGCCTCTGGAGCCAGCTGAGAGCACCACAAAGGGCCGGTTGTCCTGCGGCGGGGTGGAACGGAGGCCAGGCCGTCCGTTGGCCGCTCGCGTCTTCTTCTTAGTTGGGAGCTGGAGCCCGCGCCAGAGGCAGGAGTCGGCTCCCGACACGGCAGTGCCGTCTGTTTGCGCGCTCTCCTGGCCAAGGACGAAGGCCATCGCTCCCACCGCCTTCCAGCGCCGGTCTGGCAGGGTCTCGACGCGGTCCCCACCGTTGCCCAAACTTTAGCACGTGCTGGGGTTATGATTACAGAGCCTGGGTGAGGCTGCAGCTCCGGCACGCCGCAGCCCATCGCCCGAAACTTTCTTCACCACTTTTCTCTAGAACATGCAGAATGGGAATAGAAGCTCCTGCCAGGGAATTTCCACCCCAGATCAGTAATGTTTGACTAGTGGGAACGAGATGCCAAAAGAGTAGATTTTTAAATTTTTTTTCTTTTTTTCTGGAAAGTTGGCTGGGTGGCTGTGTGAATTGGTAGTGGGTGTGGTGACCCCGGCACGGCACAAACTCCTGCTCGCAAACGTTGCTAAGTGATGAACAAAATGAGAGCCGTGGCTGGCCGTAGGAGAGGCGAGGGCCCCGCCGAAGCAAGCGCAGAATGTGCTTCCAAATTGCTTTATGGTTAAAGGAGGTTTCAGAGTTTTCTTTGCAAAGAGAAATAGAATTTATTTGTATTTTAAAAAAAAAAGTAAGAAAACCCAAACTAAAGATCTCCCACTAACTTTCTGAGGAAGTTACCTTCTGATGAAAATAGTGTGGTATCCAAAGTACACAAGGGTAAGGCAGCTCGGAGGAGGTCACGGCAGTCAGCCGAACTGGTCCTGTTACTCAGCGCTCTGACACGCTCCGAGAGGGCTTTCGCTGGAAATCTGGAGGAGGCTTCACGATGGAAGATCGGGCTAAATAAAGGTCTTCCACCTCCATAATTCCGGCAGCTGAATTTCAGCACAGTATCTAGTCACAATGTGACACGGCTTCTCACGTTGTAAAGCTAACCTCAACCCTCTCTAATTTTGGCGACGCCGAGTTGCAGCCAAAATGATTAACGGAGCAATCTCTGCTAAGGTGGGTTGTTCCTGAGGTCGCCTGCTTTGTATTTCCCCTACACCTATCTGTGAAGATTATCTGAAACGAGTCCTGGTTTTGGTTAGCTGGCAGCGGTAAAATTCATTTTTAAAAGATCTGTCTTCAGGAGGTGCCTTTTGCCGTGCGTTAGCTCCGAGCGGGCCGGGGTCTGGGCGGTGGCAAAGCCGCAGCACCAGGCTGTCCAGCTCAGCACCGTGACTTCCAGTGAAACTGGGGCTGCCAGAGGCGTTGAGCCGGTCGGGTCACGCTCTGGGCATCCTGACAGCTCCTCGCTGCTGGCTGGGAGCAACACTGGCGTTCCCAAGGGATGGCTAGCAAAAATCTGTGGATTTTAGCATTTCCGATGAGTTTTTAAAGAGCGGCCAAAACTGATGGGCTTCAGCCTGGGGATGAAAAGGGATGTTTCTACTGGAGAGAGTCCAGTGGAGGGCTACGAGGATGGTGAGGGGACTGGAGCATCTCTCCTGTGAGGAGAGGCTGAGGGAGCTGGGCTTGTTCAGCCTGGAGAAGAGAAGGCTGAGAGGGGACCTTATAAATGCCTCTAAATATCTGCAGGGTGGGTGTCAGGAGGACGGGGCCAGACTCTTTCCAGTGGTGCCCAGCGACAGGACAAGGGGCAACGGGCACAAACTGAAGCAGAGGAAGCTCCAGCTGAACCCGAGGAAGAACTTCTTCCCTCTGAGGGTGCCGGAGCCCTGGCCCAGGCTGCCCAGGGAGGCTGTGGAGTCTCCTTCTCTGGAGATATTCCAGCCCCGCCTGGACGCGGTGCTGTGCCCCCTGCTCTGGGTGACCCTGCTTGGGCAGGGGGTTGGGCTGGGTGACCCACAGAGGGCCCTGCCAACCCGGAACATTCTGTGATTCTGTTTGATTTCCCTGTGCGGTTCCTAATTCCCTGCTGCCTGGGTGTGGTTATCGGTGGGAAGGGGCCCGGGTGCCCCCGGCCGATCCCCCCACTGCTCCCGACGGCGGGGTGGCAGGGGAAGGGCCACTCCCTGGGAGGGGATGCTGCTGTGGCGAGCGGGAGAGACCTGGAGGGTGGTTCCTCTAACCTGAAGAGACGAGGAGAGTGGGGCAGGCAGGCGGTGTCCGACCTCCTGGCTCAGGTTTTCAAAGGGAGTTGCTTTGCGGGAGGAGGAGACAGGGAGACGTGGAACTGATCCAAACCCTCCGCTGAGAAAGAGGGTGAGGCCAGACAGGAGTGATTTGGGACTTTATTTGTGTGTGCTTGGAATTGCCTGGGCCCGGGGAAGCACCGGGAGCCGGAGGATGAAGATGGCTGTGGGCAGAGGGTGCTGGCTGGAGCCGGGCCCCGGGCTGCCGGCGGGAGGGTGAATCACCCATCCGCACCCGCAGAAAGCACCTTGCTGGCTGGAGTCGCAGCAATCTTTGCTGAACTGTGCTCTTTTCGTTTGATGTGAATAGGAAATGACTGCTGCAGCTGAGCTCTTTGCGGGCACAGGGCTATAAAAGGCACTGCCATTTTACATACCGCATTTTAGCTTGAGAGAGAGGAAGGAGGCTTTGCTGTTGCAGTCACATAGTTAATAAGCAAATATATGTGGCTCCATAGGGCTTGAATAACTTTTGGAAGCAAAGTAGTTATGAGGGCTGAGTCCTTTGCCTGCTCTAAATGACTAAAACTGATTGGTTTTGTTTCGCTTACAAAGTCACAGAACCCAAATGTTTCCGTACAAGGTGCCTGACTCGGGCTCGTCGTCTTTGTGGCTCACAAGGAATGACCCTGCCGCCGTCACCTGCCGGCTGCGCCCGTTGCCGCCGGGCCTGGACTCCGCTAACCGTCCTGCCGGGTTTCTGCCCGCTCGCGCAGCGTGCTCTGGCTTGGACAGCCCGAAACCTGCAGCCTCTCGCCGCGGGAAGGAGCGGCGAGAGGAGGAGATCGCTGTCGGGGCAACCGCAGCTGCAGCCTGCGCTACGCAGGGCGCGGGCGGGACGACGGCAAGGAGCTCCTCGGGCTTTGAGGGCCACCAAAGCCACCGGGCGGGCTGGCCGCGGCGGCCGCGAGTGGAGTGGGCCCCCATTTCCATGACAGCGTATCATAAGGGCGTGATTCAGCGGCTTTCTAGAAATGCAGGGATCTAAAAGAAGTAAAGAAGGAAGTCTTCCTTCTCTGTCTCATTCTACATTAAGAAATAAAGCAGCTTGGGTTCTCCCTTTAGGGAAAAGGGAAATTTGGCACAAAAAAGCCCCTCCCTACCTCCACACATCTCTGCACCACGTGTCTCCGCTTCGCTATTCACTTGTTTTGACATAAAGTACTTTCCCCAAAAAATATTAGTCACAGCTTTGGCTTCGACCAGCCAACTCTTAACCTTCCTCAAAACAGTTTGGAAGGGGTGACGTTAGGCGTGCGTGATGGTGATGGGTAGGGGTGGGTGGGTTTATTGTTTGTGGAAGGTTCTGCACCGAGGGCTGGGAGCCCAAAAGCTGCAGGGGCTGCGGTGGGGGAGCCCTGAAGGACCTGCTGGCAGAGCAGAGGGTCTTTGGTGGGTCCCTTGAACGCGGGTGGGAAACCAGAACCCCCGGCAATGGCACCGTGGGGATGCTTATGTGCGTTTTGTCCAGGGAGGCTGAGGAACCGGAGCGAGGACCATGGTGTGAGGTTGGCGAAGCCACACGGATGGGCGTCAGGTTTGAACTAGCTGCCCAAAATCCTGGTTTCAAGCTGCTTTATCCAGCACTTCAGCACCAAGGGGAAGAAAAAAACCCCCACATGGCGTGTCGGATCAGGTACAGGTTCCCAAGAGCTCCTGGGCAGGAAGGGGCAAGGGATGTCTGAGTTAGACAGAGCTGGAAAATTATATTCCAGGCCTGCAGCAGCCACACACGCAAGCAAGCTTGCAGTCGCTCTGGGATCCAGAGTGAAACGAGCCCTGCCATCCCCGTGCTTCCTCAAGTAATTATTACATGCTTTGCACCCTAATGAGAACCTGCTCCATTTTCTCATCCCTCCGCTCTGCTGCTCTTTCCTCATGGCTGCTGCTTCAGAGCTCTTCTTTGTGAAACCCATCTGGCAAAGGGCTCATATTTTATTTTAAAAGAGAGGAATATTTGGAAATTAGTAGTTTTGCTGTGCGTTACCATGCTTATAATCCTCTAATTTGGTAATAAGCCTCTAATCATAGCCGTGCAGAGCGCCGAGCAGCGCCGGCCTGGAAAGGAGCCCCTCCGGGTTTCCCGGGCGTAGCACCCACCGCGTGCCCCATGGACCACCGGCTCCATGGCTGCTCCCTGGGGAAGGCACGGAGAGCAGGGAGCGCAGTGGCACCCTGCACTGACACCAGTGCGAAATCAGCGATTCCCAGCAACGGCGTCAGGCCGAGGGAACGCGACCACGTACGGATAACGTAAAGCTGTTCTCGAAATGGGGTCAAACCTGGGCCGTTGGTGAGGAACCCCTGAAACGAGAGGTGTTGCCACGGGCAGCTCGGGGCGGTTGCTGCGTGACGGTGCCGTTCGGGACAGCGGGGCAGTGCGGGCCACGGGTTTTAATGCCTCACGCTGGTTCAGCTTTTCTCGGTGTAGCAGAGGAAGGAGGGCAGTCGGAGGGGCTCAGGGCCCAGTGCTCAGATAGGCGGTGAGACCGTGTTTTATAGTGGTAAAGGATGTCAGGATGTTTCAGCTGGCCAGCCTCTTCCACCAGCTGCAGCAGTCAGAAACTGTAAGACATGAAGACGAAAAAATGCTCGTGAGGAGGAAGAAAAAAAGTAAATAAAGCCCAGGTACCTGCCAGGGCGGCAGACCCCATTTCCAGACTCAGCACCCAGCCTGGGGATGGTCGGACGCCCAGAACGGGCGTTGGAGCTGACGAGGAGCCACCGGAGCAGGAGCCCTGCGGTCGCCGGGACTGCTGCACGGTGCTCCAGGCGGCAGCGAGCCCGAGCTGGCGGCGGTCGTGAAGGGTCCTTGTCAGCCCTGGGAAGAAGTGGTTTTCTGCAGAGAAGGAACCGTGGGCCGTGCTCGCGGGGCTGGAGACGAGGGGCAGGAGCTGCCGGCCGGGCGCGCAGGGGGTCTCTGCAGAGCGGCAGGTCGCGTGGTCACCTCTGTTCTGTGTCGCGCCGGTGTCACGCAGGGCTCTACGGCCACCTCTCAGCCTGCACTCAACTCTGCAATGCCTGTGCTGCACTGGTGTGTGCACAGAAAGAGGAGGGGAAAAAGGAAAACCTTTGGAGAAACAGGTCTATAAATAGCAATTTAGCTTGACAACCCCATCCCTCCACCAAACAGGCAGGAGAAAACAACAAATTCCATCCCTTTGCCAGGGATACTTTCTGCTCAGGAGCGCTGTTCACAGCTGTCTCTTGTGCAGAGGAGTTCTCAGGATGCTGGGGAAGGTGCGGTCTGGGAGCCGGGTCCTCCCAGACCCTAACTACAGCCTCCTGCTCTCGGGGCTTCTGCCCAGCCCGCTCCCGTGATGGGATTTTTCCCACTTCCAACACTGCAAAGAGGCAAATCAGTGCAAACATGCTGCTTGCCGAGTGCAGCGTCTGGTGCCGAGCCACACCTTTGGGGAAAAAAAAAAAGGGGGGGGACTTCCAGATCATTAGATTTGAAAGATGGCAGGAGCTAATTGGGTTCTGCAGAAGCTGGCTCCCCGGGCGGGAAAGCCGCCCCTCTGCTGGGGCTGGTGGCCAGCCAGGCTGCTGGTCATTCCCACCTTCCTGCGCCCTAAGGGACAGCGTCTTTACATCGTGCCACCCTTCTAGACTGCAAGGCGGTGGCAACAGATCCCTCGCTCTCAGCAGAGCCAAGCCCTGAGTAAACCCCTGGTGAGCACCGTGAAAAGGAGACCGGAGCAGGTCTGGCTCAGGTTAGAGACGGGTTATGCTCTCGGGAACACCGCAGGCTCGGTCCCAGTGTCGGAGAGGTGGACGGGAGAGGTTCCCCGGGGGGGTGACGGGGAAAGCCGAAACGCGAGCCCCGGCGGGCAGACTGGAGCCGGGGATGTCTTTGCTCAGCGCCGCAGCTGGCTCAGAGATCTCGGGGAAAGCTCCAAGCCCGGAGAAGCGAGGGACTAGAAATGCAGAGTCGGGTAAGATGAAAATGAGACAAAAAGTCATCACTTCCCAAAACCTTCACAGTGAAGGAAACACCTCCCACTGTCTGGAGGATCCATGGGAATATTATAATATTTGTTCCAAAAACATGACTGGGTGGATGCAGAATTACTGACGCAGACACAAGCAGCTAATTGAATTCATACGTAGAAGCCCTGGACACCATATGGCCTCAATAAAACGTGGGTCCGTAGCTGTTTCTTAGCAGATGGTTATTCATTTTCATAATCTTAAATCGAAAGATCATTTTTATATCTGGAGATCAAAGGCACTTAATGCCTCCTTGGTCGAGGTTTGTAAAACGAACCCTCTCCTGTCCTCCGGTTTGGCGTTACGTGCAAGGCAGACGGGGGTTTTCCCCCGAAACCTTCGCAGAGGCTCCGGGCAACCACATCTGGGCAGCAGCTGCAGATGTTCGCAGCTCTTCAGGGCTGGGACTTGCTTTTCATTACACGGACGTGCAGTTTATAAAATCAGAAGGGACGGTTGCAATGAGCTTGTGTGGCCATTTCTGTTTCCCCAGATTACTGGGATGCAGGCCATGCGAATATTTTGCGATGAAATAATTCTTTTTCCCCTTAGGAAAAAAAAAAAAAAACAAGAAAAATGCTCAAAGCACCGTCTGACCTCACCAATCCCACGCTCAGCCCCGCAGAGTGGTTTGGTGAGGCCAGCGCTGCACGTCCGCTGGCATCCCCGCGGGAGACGACCCCGCAAGTCTCGGACCCCTCGTCGGCCGTGCGCGAGAGGGTGGGCGAGAGCTCGCCGCGGCGGCTGCGCGTCAGTGCCGCTCCGCCGGCAGCCAGTGCAGGGGAGGAGAAGGGGGCGAGATGCAGCTACGGGGAAAGTACTTCCACACCCACAACCACCCTCTAGGATAGACGTGATCTTTGCCACCTAAGAATGAAAGGTGTGCGGTTACTCCGAGCACCGGAGGTACAGGTTGCAACAAACCGAGTCCTGCAGCCTGTTAATGAACCTCGTTTTTCGCAGCGGCTACCTGCTGCGCGGTTCTCATCGGCGTGAAGGCGGAACCGAAACGCACCTCCTCCCCTGCAAGCCCATGCCGTCGAGCGCTCTTTGCATTTCAAACACGGGTGCGTGCGGTTAATATTTGCGCCGCGATCAGCAGGCATCTGGGAGAAGAGAACGAGCGCTTCCCGGCCCTCGTGCGGGTTCCGCCTCGCCGCCTCACCGCGCTATGGAAATGATCCTCCCCGGCAGACAGCAGAGTCCCACCTCGGCTCCCATTCACCTGGAGATGAAAGTGCTCAGGCTGCCAGTGTAGGCGGGGCAAAACTATTTAAAAACCTCATTAGAGAAAGTATTTGGGGAAGACAGCAGCACCCTCAGTTGTGGTTTGCTCCGGGACTTCTCAGCCAGATCACTTCTGATACAGAGGGAAGGGCACTGTGAGAGACATTCCTGTCAGCGAGCACCTCTCGCAGGGATGCCCTGGGTGCACTCTGCCTTTTTCTCTGTCCCGGTGGGCTGTATTTTCCATGTAAATGCGAGCACGCTCCCCTGCAGGTGCTGTGTAGGTGAGGAGCCCGACGGCAGCACGGCAGCAGAGTGGTCCTGTTCCGTGCCAGAGGAACGCAGTCAGCAGAACCGTGTGTCATCTTGATTAGGCACAAATCCACCATGAATATTTTCTATTCCCTTTAATTCCTGTTTGTACTGACTTCAGCTGAATGTGCAGCAGGAGTAATGCCCAAGCCACATCTGGCTCGTGATGCGCATGGGAGCAGGCCGGGAGTTTGGGAGGAGGTGGGTCTGGATTCAGAGGTTTGGCTTCTTATTTAGCAAATGACTGGTTACATTCTCCCACAGCTGCTCCAGACTACCCCAGAACTTAATGACGTTCACATCCAAGTGTTTTTTTTAAGTCTGCATCACTGGGAAACCATCTCATGTGTATGGTTTGTCTGGCCTGTTACGAAGGAGCCCGCGCACCTGCGTTTCCCCTACCGCCTGGGTTTTCTTTGCGTCTCATTCATCCAAAGAGGTCAAATGTTCGTTAACTACCACTAAGTTAGTGCCAATAAGCCCTTTTTCTCTCCCAGCGCAGCCAGCTGCCCCCGGTGAATCGGGTCAGCTGCCGCCCCGGCCAGCCGTGGGGACATCCCGGTCCCTCGCGAGCGGGCGCTTGGTCCCCTCCGCTCGCGCAAGCCTGCGGAGACCAGGCTGGGCTGGGCGAGCCCACGCGCAGTACCGGCGCTGCTTCTCCCGCGTCTCCAGCCCCGGGAGCCGACGGCGGCCCTGTCAGCTCAGCCGGGTTCCCCGCACCGCTGCGCGAGCCGCCTGCCAGGCCTTGTCCCGGCCAGCTTCCCACGCCGAACTGCTGCGCTCGTCGGCTCCGCCGCCAGCCCCGGCAAACAGCCTTTGCTCTGCTGCGGCTGCGAACGGCGTTCACGGGTTGAACCAAGCCGCCCCGGACTGATCGACAGGCGCCTTACACGCCACGAGCACGCAGATCGCACGGACTTGGCCAGCAGGCTCAGGTCCGGAGGTCAAGGTTTAACTCATCGGTGTCCTGACCTCAACCACGGGAGCAACACAGGAACATGCTCCCTGTCTCCTCTTCTGCCTGTTCTGCTTTTATTTTGTTATCTTTACGGGGGGCTGTGTGTATTTTTAAAATCCAGTTGGCAAATTCAGAATACTTTTTGTGCTGGTATTTGGCTCGGCGGCAATGTATTTTGGCCCTGTAGCTGTTGTTACCTACACACACCGGAAAGAAGGAAATCTCGCTAGACTGCGAGCCCCGGCGGTATTGATTCCCGCTGGAGTGCGTGGATGCCAGTGAAAAATACAGAATGCTGTAGTTAAAAGGTGTGGTATTTTCTAAGTCATAGGTCTAAAGGCACCCTACTTTCCTTGCTTTGCATACTCGCAGAGCACCATCCTTTCTGCTTTTCAGATATGAAAGCCGAAGCAGAGAGACATCTGATGAGGCTTCATCGCTGACTCACTGTTTGATGTTAGGCAGGAGGAGGAATGTGATCAGATACCATTGTGCAAAGCATCCACCAGGCAGCTCCGTCACTCGGGAGGAGAGGCAGCTCCTGCTCCCGAGCGGGCTGGGTTGGCAGCCCCGCCGTCCCCCGAGCGGGGTGGGCAGCCTCGCCGTCCCCTGCCCCACCGCAGCTCCGTAAGGCCACGCAGCCGCAGGGACGTCACCTTTGAGACTGCTCCCAGGCCATGTGCAGGCGGAGGCTCGGGGCTCTGCTCGGGCTGGCAGGGTCAGCCGGCGGTGCGGGAGAGGCTGCGGGCATGGGTGTGCACGCCCGGAGTTCTTTCTCACGAGATGGTGCAACCAGCCGGCGGGGAACTGGTTAAACGGCGTGAGCTCCTTGGCGGCCCGGGTTTGGCTGGCGGTGCGAGGCAGGGCAGGATGTCACCGGGAAGCCGGCATGTTTTATTAAACAGAGTATCAAAGTGGGCTAAAGTCTCTTATTATGAATTGTAATGTCCACAAATTTTGCCACTTCCAAATAGTTTCCACCTACAGATTCCTCCCACTGCTACGCTGGGTGCTGGCAAACGTCTCCGCTCAAGGAGAGGAATGGCTTTCATTTGAATAGTCCTCGGGCGAGTTTCACTGCGCGGTGCCAGCGTCCTTCCCGCAGCTCTCACGTGCCCAGCAGCGATCCCGGGGAGTGCCGGAGGGAGGGAGGGCCCCTCGCTGGCCCAGCGCTCCGCAGAGACGACACCTCTCGCTAGGCTTTCCCAGGGTTTTACCCAAGCAGAGTCCACGGTAGCCTAAACCGATGTAATTAAGCAGCGATGGGTGCACGTACTCGCAACACTCAATCTCATTCCAGCGTGCGGACGATCCCTTTCATCGCGGCAGCGAGCGTGGCCAGCTGTGCTGTTGAGATAGTGAGTCACGCACACACGCAGCTGAACCCACCAGACTTCATGCTCAGCTCGAGTTTTTGCAGCTCCCTCCAGGCTGGTAGAAGGACAAGGCAGAGCCCTGCTGGGGGACAAACCGCCCCTCGGAGCCTGCACTGCCAAGTCCCACGGTGTCCCTTTCGGGGTCCTGCCTTCCGCTGACGGGCGCGGGCTCTGCTTGGGCACCGCGCTCGGGAAATGAGACCTGTGGGTCTCCCGGGAGCTGCCGATCCCGAGCGCTCCTGGCTCGGTGCATCCCACGCTGAGCAGGACGCTGCAGTAGTGCAGAGCTCAGGCTGCAGCAGGGCGGCGGGGGTCCGATGGAGGTACCGTCCTGCGCAGCCGACAGCGCGCTGCTGCCCGCTGAGGGCTTCCACCGCCTCGCCAGAGGCTTCCATGGCCAAGCCAGAGGCTTCCACGGCCATGCCAGAGGCTGGAGACGTGCCCGTCTGGGCAGCAAAGCCACTCTGCTTCCCAAGTGAGGGCTGGGCAAGGAGAGCACCCCGCTCCCCCGCTCTCTCAGAGACAGTTTGGCTCCCACGGAAACTTTTCCTTCTGCAAAAAGTAATGGGCATTAATTAGGGAGGCCTTGAGGCTGTCTGTCAGACGCTGAGGGCTGCAGGCAGAGCGTCCCGCACGGCGTAACCTCAGCGTCCAGCCGTGGCTGCGGGGCCGGGTCACGGCTGTTCTTTCACCTCCGGTGCCAGTAACCTGAAACGAGATTGCTGGAAATGAGGGAGAGGGAGAGTCAGCGATTTGATTACAGGCCACAGGCACATGCCTGGCCTTCATGGATATATTAAGTAAGAGACATTTTAAAACAAAACCACCCTCAGTAACCTTATCGTAAGCTTGAATCCACAACCCATCTGTTAACTCCCAGCGCTGCCCACATAGGCTCCGATCAGACGTCAGTGACGGGGATTTTCGGAGCGTTTCCCCCCAAATGGCGGTGGTCGGGAGGGGACGGGGATGGGGCAGGTCCTGGGGCTCGAACCCCCTGCCCGCCTTCGGCACACCTTCAAAACACCCCCAACCCTTGCCTCTCACTGCCTCTTGCCAGGAACTTCAGCCCCCCTCGGACACGCGCTCCCGCTGTCCTGGGACCCTCAGCCCTCCTGAAACAAGTGCCCGGGAGACCCGCGGCTCGACGAACGGCTTCAGAAAATTAAGCCCTTCTAAACATTCTGCTGCTGCCTTAACCGTGTGCTGTAAAGGAACGAACCCTCCACGTACAAATAATTCAGCAAACAAAATCAAGAAGGCAAATTGGCGATTGCATCAGCCCCAGCTTATGAAAACTGATCCCCAGGAAAATGTAATTCAACTCTCCAGCAATCTAACTTGATGCCCAAGAATGCAGTAACTTCATTTGGATCCTCTTTTTAGGGGGACTCCTAAATCCTTGGCAACGTCCCTTAAGGTCATGAGCAAAGCCTGATACGGAGGATTGTTTGGCAAGCATGAGAACAGTAAAAGGGCTAAATAATTGGGGATTACCTCTGACCCTGATTTGTAGCTCACCACCCACTGCAGGAATGCACCGAATATCTGAAAGAGCATGCGGGAGTCAGACGATTCGCGGGCATGAAGCTGTCCACGTACACTTGGGAGTCTGAACTCAAAAGGCAGAGCAGGTTGGCCCCAAACCCGGTTTTCATTAGCAGTCAGCTGCAGCAAGCTCTGATTATTTCTCTTGCCTTGGACAGAGGGTCAGAGGTGGGACAGGTTAAAAATCGTACGTATTTTTTTCACCCTTCGTTTGGAAAATGACAGCTTGGGTCTTGAGGGCAGAGAGAGGATGGACCCCCCGACTCAGCGCCCGTTGTTTAGGCTGGCTGCTCTCCCCTGAACTGCGGGGAGGGACGAGCACATCACTTCCATTGGCTTCTGGTGGTTATTGGTGAATGTGCTCAGCACCCGTACGGCAGACAGTCTCCGCTTTGAGCAGTCCGTGGCCCGGAGCTGCGACCCTGTCCCCGTTGACACCCCGGGGCTCCGTTTTTCCTCCCTCCCCGGCGCCGGGCTGGGTGCGAAGCGTCGCGGCCGGTGAGCGGGTGGTGGCCATGGCCACTGGGCACCAGACACCAAGCAGGCCACGGCCAGCGGGGCCAACCTGAGGACCTGCTTTCGGGGTCGGACTCGGTGATCTGAGGGGTCCTTCCCAACCGTGGCGATTCTGCGGGGGCCAGCGTGGCGTCGGCCGAGAGCTGCATGGTTTGTGCCAGAGACGCAGCTGGGACCTCGCGGAGGGGTTTTTGGGTTTTAAAACCCTCGCGTTTAGCGGCTTAGCAGATTTCTGTGAGGGTCCGTCTTCTTCCCTTGGGATAGAGGGCTACGAGGGCTACAAGGATGATGAGGGGACTGGAGCATCTCTCCTACAAGGAGAGGCTGAGGGAGCTGGGCTTGTTCAGCCTGAAAAAGAGAAGGCTGCGAGGGGACCTTATAAATGCTTACAAATATCTGAAGGGTGGGTGTCAGGAGGATGGGGCCAAGCTCTTTCCAGTGGTGCCCAGTGACAGGACAAGGGGCAACGGGCACAAACTGAAGCAGAGGAAGCTCCAGCTGAACCCGAGGAAGAACTTCTTCCCTCTGAGGGTGACGGAGCCCTGGCCCAGGCTGCCCAGGGAGGCTGTGGAGTCTCCTTCTCTGGAGATATTCCAGCCCCGCCTGGCCGCGGTGCTGTGCAGCCTGCTCTGGGTGACCCTGCTTGGGCAGGGGGTTGGGCTGGGTGACCCACGGAGGTCCCTGCCAACCCCGACCATGCTGGGATGCTGGGATTCCATCCCCATTGCCCGTGCAAAACCCCTCTCTGCTCCCACCTAACGCCTCCCGCCCTCGGCGGACCCACAGCGGGGGCTTCAGCAGGGGCCCTGCCTCGGCGGGTGCGGTGGGGGGGGCTGGACCAGGCCCTCCAGAGCCCCCTTCCAGCCGCCGCTATCCTGCGGCCCCGCTCCCGCCTTCCCTCCGAGGAGCCCGCCGCGGCTCCCGGGGCAGGGGCCACGGCCGCGGCCCTTCCAGGGGAGAACCCTGCGCCATCACCGCCCCAGAGCTCTGAGGGGACGTGGGGCTGCGCTCCGGCCTCGGGGGGGGGGGGAGTGTCTGTGTGAGGGGATCGCGGCCCGCCCCCGCCTCTCGGCACCGGAAGGTCCCACCGCAATGGCGCGGGGGGGGGTCAAGGTTGCTGCCGCCCCCGGCCCCACCCCCGCCTCTCGGCAGCGGAGGGTCCCACCGAGATGGGGGGGGGGGGGGGATTCGGGGTTGCCGCCGCCGCCCCCGCCTCTCGGCACCGGAGGGTCCCACCGCTATGGAGGGGGGGGTGTCTGTGTGAGAGGATCGCACCCCCTCCCGCCCTTCGGCACCGGAGGGTCCCACCACGATGGGGGGGGCTGTCAGTGTGAGGGGATCGCGCCCCGCCCCCGCCTCTCGGACACCGGAAGGTCCCACCGCGATGCCGGGGGGGTTGTCGGGGTTGCCACCGCCCCCGCTCCCAGCCCCGCCTCCCCCCGTCGCGCCGCCGCCACGTGAGGCTCACGTGAGGGCCGGCCCCGCCCGCGCCGCCGGCCGCCAGACGTGCCGGCAGTCACAGGGTTCGGCGCGTCGCTCCCGTCCCCCCCCCCGTCCCCCCCCCCCCCGCCCGCATTTAACCCGGCCCGCCGCCGCCCCGCGCTCCTCAGCCGGCTCGGCGCGGCGCGGCATGAGCAGCCCGCCCTGAGCGCGCACCCCCCCCTCCCCTTCCTTCCCCGCGGCCATGGAGCGGGTCCCCGGCGCGCAGCCCCCGCCCGGCTGCCTGGGCAAGCTGCCCGCCCTGGACGGCGGCGACCTCCCGGGGTAAGCGGCGAGCGGGGGGCTCGGGGGGCTGAGGGGGTCCCCTGGATGGGGGTGTCCCCCGGGGGACTGAGGTAACCTGGCTGCTCGCGTCTCCCCCGTGCAGGCTGGACTTTGCGCACATGTACCAAGTTTACAAGCCCAGGAGAGGGTTAAAGAGGAGCGAGGACAATAAGGTAACTTGGGGGTGGGGGGGGTTGGGGGGCACCCCTTCATGGCAGCCGGAGCCCCCCCGGGTTGGGGGGTGGGGGGGGGTGATGGCGGCGCTGACCCGCTGCCGCCCCGCAGGAGACCTACAAGCTGCCCCACCGGCTGATCGAGAAGAAGAGGCGAGACCGGATCAACGAGTGCATCGCCCAGCTGAAGGACCTGCTGCCCGAGCACCTCAAGCTGACGGTAGGCGATGGCGGGGGTCGGGGGCTTCGGCTTCCCTTAGCCCCCCCCTCACCCGGGTCGGGCTTCCAGCAGTGCGGGTGAATCCTCCCCAAGCTGAGCGAGTGGTCCGCAAACACCCGTGGGACCCCATGGTGGCTTCCCCTGCAGCCTGCCCGTTCACCCATTTCCCCACAGCCTGGCCACCGACGGTCCCGCACCCCCCGGGACGGGGGCTCTGCCTTTACCCCTCCTCCCCGGTCCCCTCCGCCAACCCCTCGGCCGACGCCGACCTGTCCCTTTGCCCCCCAGACCCTGGGTCACCTGGAGAAGGCTGTGGTGCTGGAGCTCACCTTGAAGCACGTGAAAGCGCTGACCAACCTCATCGAGCAGCAGCAGCAGAAAATCATCGCGTTGCAGAACGGTCTGCAAGCGGGTGAGCGTCGCCACCGCGGGAGAACCCACGCGCGCGGGCTTTCTCTCGGGGGCTTTGGGATGCAGTTGTGACCCTGTGTTCCTGGGAAGGGAGGAGGCAGGAGTTCTTGCCTTTAATCGCCGTCGTTTTCTCCTGCTTTGCTTTGTGAGCTTTCGCAGAGAAAGGAGCGTTTCTCAGTGCGGAGTGCCCCGTGCAGCTGTTTTGAAATCAAATTAGCTTTTAAGCAGTTTTACTTAAAGCCTGGGTTTGCCGTGAGGTTCTCTCCAAAGCCATTCGAATCGTTCCGTGCGTGTTCATGAGCTTTGGGTCAAACCCAGTTTTGTTTGTTTGTTTTTTCTGAAAATACCCATAAATCTGCTATTTGCAGACACCTTCTCCAGGTGTCTCTCGGCGAGCCAGCCCGTGCTCCGCAGGCAGAGCGGGGACCCGGCGCGGCAGCTCATCGTGCCGCAGCCGTACTTCCTCCTCCCGCGTTCACATGCGGCGCTCACGTGAATCTGATAAAGTAAAATTGAGTTTTTCTGACGAGCCTTCCGCTGCTCCGGCAGCCGCAGGGAGTGCGGTCGAGCTGCGCGCTGAAGCGAAGCCGCCCGCGCTGCCGGGGGGGCTCTGCCCGGGGGGTCCCTCCCTCCCCGGGGTCTTCCCCGGAGCAGGCACCGGCGTGGCTCGCTGCTCCGCTCCGCGCGTCGGCATCTGTGGGAGGTGGCACAGTGAATACAGAACAAAAAAATAAAAATACAGTTGTTGTGGGGAAGCGGGCAGGCGGATGGCCAAGCACAAACGTGCGCTGGGGTAGAAACTGGGGGAGCGTGCGCCAAATCCAGCTTGACCATCGAGCTCACCTCTGCGGCCGTGCTGTCACCCGAAGTTCAGTATCGCCCCCAGCCCGCCTCGGAGATGGTAATGGAGCTATTTAGCACGCCGTTAATTTTTAATTCCTCTCTGTTAACGTTTCCTCAGGTGACCTGTCGTCAAGAAACCTCGATTCCAGCCAGGAAATGTTCCGATCCGGTTTCCAGATGTGTGCCAAGGAGATGCTGCAATACCTGGCCAAGCACGAGAACGGCAAGGACCTGAAGTCCTCACAGCTGGCCGGCCACCTGCACCGAATGGCCTCCGAGGTGCTCCAGGGCGGAGCCGGCCGCAAGGCCGGAGACATCCCTCCTAAAATGGTGGACTTGAAGGAGAAGCCCGTCTCCTTGACCAAAGCGGCGGAGGGGCACGGGAAGAACTGCGTGCCCGTCATCCAGAGGACATTCGCTCACTCCAGCGGGGAGCAGAGCGGCAGCGACACGGACACGGACAGCGGGTACGGGGGGGAGCTGGAGAAAAGCGACTCCAAATCCGAACAGCAGTATTTCAAAAAGGATACCGAACTCAAGTACGCTGTCCAGGAGAGAATAAGCTCGATTAAGCAAGAGACTGAGGACCCGCCGGCCAAAAGGAGCAGGCTGGAGTCGCCGGAGGACGAGGGCCCGTTTGGCAGCGACGTGATGGGCTCGTCCGGCGGCTTCCTGGGCCCCCACGCTCACCAGCCGCCCCTGTGCCTGCCTTTCTACCTGATCCCGCCGTCCGCAACAGCCTACCTGCCCATGCTGGAGAAGTGCTGGTACCCGGCGTCCGTCCCCGTGCTGTACCCCAGCCTGCCAGCCTCTGCCGCGGCGCTGACGGGGTTCATGAACCCCGACAAAATCTCCCCGCCTCTGCTGATGCCCCAGAGACTCCCTTCTCCCGTACCGGCCCATTCCCCCATCGACTCCTCAGCTCTGCTTCAAGCTTTGAAGCAGATCCCTCCTTTGAACTTGGAAACCAAAGACTAAGTGCAGTGTGACTTTTTTTTTTCCCCCTTTTTTTTTTTCTTTTTTTTAGTTTGAGACTTTCACTTTTATATATTGGCTGGACTGAGGTGTGGGGACAAGGTTCACTGCGCGTAGGAAGCGAAATCCCCTGTTCTCTGACTTGTCAGGTAGCTCGGAGGAGGATGAAGGATGCGCCCAAGTTAGCGATGCAGAACTACTTCCAAAAGTTGAAAAAGGATTTTGAGCTTTACCCCTTACCTTCTTCCCTCTTCTCCGCGTCGACAAAGCAACGGTTGACTCGGTCAGCTGCGACGGTATTGCAAAGCTGTGAAAAAAATATTCCATTAGGCAGACTTGGTTTTAGGGTCTGTGAATATAAACCCACGGTACTTCTGATAAGGGCTTCTGAGGCGGCGGCCCCGCGGCCGGCGGGCTGAGCTGAGCTGGCGGGGTGGTCTGCGGCACCGGGGCCGTGCGGTGGCCGTGCCACCGAGCGCGGAGGAGGAGCGGAGCAGCGGTCACCGCTTGGTCACGCACAGTCAGGTAGACTTAAGACGGGTTTCTCTCCACACCTTTGCTGATATATATATATATATATAAAATATATATTTGGTTTTTTTAAGAAGTAAAACTTAGATGCTGCTTGGAAGCTTTACATGACGTACATCTAATAAGTAAATTAACACGCGCCCCTTCCTGTCATTTGAGCTGCTAGTTTGGGCTGGGTAGGGGAGAAAATCCCCCGAGGATCACTTTGCTTCTTGCACCTGACTCCAGGCCCCTCTCTCGCTGCTGCTGTACAGTTTCGCCGGGTCTGGTCTACTGGAAATGGCAAATGGTTTTATGAGTCCCGTCGGCGGGGGCCCAGCCGGCGGGTGGCTGCTGCCCGACCGGGGCGAGCCCGGAGCCGCGCGGCGGAGGGAGCGATGTGGCCGAAGTCGGCAGCACGGTGCCCGCCGAATGCGCCCCTGTCAGTGCCTTTGAGAAATGAAAAGGCCGGGATTTTCAGAGGAGTCTGGTCCCGGTGGGGTCCGAGCATCCGAGTTCCTCGGTCTCCTTGGCGAGCCCTGGCCCGCGTTGCGGGGTTAAAGAACGAGGGTTAGGGCTGGGACACTCGTCCCATGAAATCCTAGACCTGCGGAGGTCCTTCTCCGCAGAGGAGCATCCTGTCCAGTTTGGCTTGGTTCTTATTTAAAAAAAAAAAAAAAGAATAAAACCACCACGAAAAACTTGACTGCAAAATGCAGTGCTGGTGGTTTGGGGTTTGTTTTTGGGTTTTTGTTTTGTTTTTTTTTTTTTCCTTCCTTGCTGGTTTTGCGACCTCGTGTCCGGAAAGCCTCTTGTATGGATTCCCCTCTCGCCCTCCCGTTGCACCAGCTGTTGAGATGCACTATGCCTGATTGCAGATTGTGTTCTAACGTTTATTTCGTTGTTGATTTTTGTTCTTTTGGTATACAGTTGTTGCCTTTATTTGTAAAATCCTGTTATAAATATATATATTATATAAATATATTAAAGGTAAAGCGTTTCAGATGTCTATTATTTGTATAACTACTTGAGCATAAAGAAGTGAGAAATATGAATGTATTCTTGTTTCTGGGTTGTCTTTTTTTTTTTGAAGAGAATTTTTTGTTTTTCTCTAGGGAGAGGTACAGTGTTTATATTTTGGAGCCTTCTTCAAGGTGGGATATTGTACATATTTTTATCTTGAGTAAATGTTAAGTAGTTGTTTAAAAATACTTAATAAAATAATTCTTTTCCTGTGGAAGATAAGGGTTTGCCTCGTGTGCTTGTCAATATTTGAGCAGGGTCGTTTGGTAGGGCCCGATGCGGCAGCCGAGGGCGAGCGGGAGCTCCCCGGGCAGCTCCCGCGCCCTCCGTGCCCCCGCCACCCGTGTCCCCAGGGGTATTTATTGAACTCCCTTGGCACCTGCGGGGCTGCTTCTGCTCCCGGAGCCACGTGAGGTGCCAGCAGAGCCTGGCTGGCTCTTCTGCTTGCTCCTCATTGCCCTGAGTGCTCCCTGGGCCTGGCTTTGTGCCTCGTCTGCCCCAAGCACAGCAGGGAGGAGGAGGAGGAGGAGGAGGAGGAGGAGGCAGCAGCCCCTCTCTGTGGGGGATCCGTCTGGAGGCAAAATGGGCTTTTTAAGAACAGGGCCTTCGCTTTGCCAGCATGCTGCAGCCTCGGGAAGCCGCTGCCTCCCCTCGAGGCCGAGGGGCATGAGGGCGTGCGACGGGGCACAGGAGGTGTGCGAGGGGGCAGAAGGGGCGTGTAACGGGGCATGAGGGTGTGCAACAGGGCACAAGGGGTGTGCAACAGGGCACGAGGGCATGTGATGGGGCACAAGGGGTGGGCAAGGGGGCAGAAGGGGGTGTAACAGGGCATGAGGGTGTGCAACAGGGCACAAGGGGTGTGCAACAGGGCACGAGGGCATGTGACGGGGCACAAGGGGTGGGCAAGGGGGCAGAAGGGGCATGTAACGGGGCACGAGGGCGTGTAACAGGGCATGAGGGTGTGCAACAGGGCACAAGGGGTGTGTAACGGGGCACGAGGGCATGTGACGGGGCACAAGGGGTGTGCAAGGGGGCAAAGGAGGTGTGTGAGGGGGCACAAGGGGATGCGAGGGGGCACAAGGGGTGTGCAACAGGGCACAAGGGCATGGGACAGGGCATGAGGGCGTGTGATGGGGGGCATGAAGGTGTGCAAGGGGGCACAAGGGCATGTGACAGGGCACGAGGGCGTGTGATGGGGCACGAGGGCGTGTAACCCAGAAGAGACCCCAGACCTCTCCCCAACGGCCCCAGATGGGCGAAGCGGAGGGTCTGGGACGGGCGGGAGGATTCGCTTTCCCGGCAGCGCTGCCTACACGTGCGCGGGGCACGGGCGCTTCGGGGGGAGATTTCAGCTTTTCACCGTGCAGACGAGTGACAGCACGTGGTGAGGGGTCAGACGCCCGAGAGGGACAGCGCTGCTGGGCCCCGGGCCGCAGCATCGCCGGGACCCCGCTGGAGGAGACGCAGGGGCCCGGGGGCTGCTCTGCGACCGCGGTCAGCCTCAGCTGAGAGGAACGTTGGCTGAAGTGATGCCAGACCAAAACACAGGGCTGCCGTGTTAATTATCCGGGGCCTCCATACCGCCTGATGTTTATGTTGTGTTTGTTTTAATTAGGGCTCAATATTGATCTCGCCGTAAGTCACCCCGCTTTGGAGACGGCATTTGGTGCTCAGCGCAGCAGCGTCTGCAGCCTCGTTAACGGCGGCATCTCTGGCTCGTTTCCACGGCTCCCGCTCCCCCTCGGCCCCCGTCTTCTGACCCACCTTGTCGTACGGTGGGAGGACTCACGGCAGCTCCAGAGCCTCAGCCACGGAGGGGAGAAAAATAAAATTGCGGGGAAAAAAAGTGGAAGAGATGAAGTTAATGCAGGAAGCGAAGGCTAATTACGGGCCGGGGATTTTCTCGGCAGTGCTGGCCGGGCTCCAGCGGGGTAGGTGAGCTCTCCGGGGCGGAGAGGGGTCCGGTGGTCCCCAGTCGTCGCCGGCCGGCAGCGTGGCATGGGAGATGCTGGGCCCCGCGCTGCCCTGCTTGCCACCACCCCATCCCATTCCATCCCATCCCGTCCCGTCCCATCCCATCCCGTCCCATCCCATCCCATCCCACCTCATCCCACCCCATCCTGTCCCGTCCCACCCCATCCCACCCCATCCCATCCCATCCCATCCCATCCCATCCCATCCCATCCCACCCCATCCCATCCCATCCCATCCCATCACATCCCATCCCACCTCATCCCACCCCATCCCATCCCATCCCATCCCATCCCATCCCATCCCATCCCATCCCATCCCATCTCATCCCATCCCACCCCATCCCACCCCATCACGTCCCATCCCATCCCATCCCATCCCATCCCATCCCATCCCATCCCATCCCATCCCATCTCATCCCATCCCACCCCATCCCACCCCATCACGTCCCATCCCATCCCATCCCATCCCATCCCATCCCATCCCGTCCCACCCCACCCTACCCCATCCCATCCCACCCCATCCCATCTCGTCCCATCCCACCCCACCCCACCCCATCCCACCCCACCGCCGCGGAGAGGAGCGGGGCCACGCGGGCGGCCGCGGGAGGAAGGCGACGGAGGGGCCGAGCCCCGGCATGGCGCCAGGTCACGGCAGCCCGTGCCGCGCCGGCGGGGACTGCTGAGTTCCCCGGACTTGTTTTCATGGTCTCACCCAGCTCTGACCTGCCTCAAATGTTGACACAATGTCACGTTTCCGACTGCAGTCTTTCATGTGCAGCCGGAGGCTAAATACGGCTGCTGGTTCCTGGAAAAAGACGTGCCTGGCACCCTTTCAGCAGAAACCCGATCCCCACGCAGGCTTGGCACGGCAGCTGAATAACATGGCAATAACTCTTTCAGCAGCATTTCAACCCATAAATAGGGCTTCCCGAGCGACTCCTTGAAGCGAGGCAAAGAGGAGACAACGATTTTCAGAAAAAGCCAAAAACCAAGCCAGCGCGCGTGAAAAGTGCGTGCGGGGAGGCAGCCCGGCCCGGAGCGGCTCGCAGGCGAGCGGGGAGATGCTGAGCGCGGCGGGGTTCGTGCGAGCGCACGATTGCCTCAAAAGGAAAGCAACGCTCTTGAGTTTTTTTACCGTCCCGGTCCCGTTCCGTCCCGGCCCTGCGGAGGTAGGGTGAGAGGCTCCCTGATGGCGAGGGCCCTGGCTGACCCCGGCCGGGACACGCGGACACGTCCTTACGGCTTTTCCCCACCTGTTTGGAAAGCTCCTGCAGCCGAGCGCTGCGGGACGGGATGGCTTTTACAGGCAGCTACCCCGGGAGCTGCTTATTTGCATTATGCATGGACCAGGGCCTAAAATAATCTGCAGTGACGCACATTTTTTGCTGTGATTTTTTTTTTCCCCCCCCTTTTATTTATTTATTATTTTTTTTTTTTCCCTCTCCTGCTTTTCCAGGACTCCATTCCTTCTGAACGTGCCGTGCCTTTGGAGGACCACGCGTGGTTAAGCAGCCCCAGGGCTCCCGAGTCCCTGAATCAGCACGTCGGGGCCGGGGGAGCCGAGGGGGAGCGCTCCCCCCGGCCGTGACGCGGGGAGCAGGGCCCTTCTGCTCGGCCCTGGCTCCCGTCCGCGGAGCGTGTCGCTGCAAGCGCCGCGTGTTTACAAATGCAGGCATTGCAAGATCCCTTGAACTGTGTCCTAGTACAAAAGAGGCTTTGAAACCAGAAACACGTTGTCATGGCATGTTCCAGGCCAGCAGCGCCAGGCTGAACCAGATAATTGCTGCTGCTTCTGCCTTAGCTGCTTCGTCGTGGAAAAAGCAGCAGGTCTTGAGCAAGTCTTCTTTCCCTTCGGACGTCTGGTGTGATGCTCGGGATGGAAGGAGAGGGTCAGGAATCCCAGAATCCCAGAATCCCAGCATGGCAGGGGCTGTCAGGGACCTCTGTGGGTCACCCAGCCCAACCCCCTGCCCAAGCAGGGTCACCTACAGCAGGCTGCACAGCACCGTGTCCTGGCGGGGCTGGAATATCTCCAGAGAAGGAGACTCCACAGCCTCCCTGGGCAGCCTGGGCCAAGGCTCCGGCACCCTCAGAGGGAAGAAGTTCTTCCTCATGCTCAGCTGGATCTTCCTCGGCTTCAGTTTGTGCCCATTGCCCCTTGTCCTGTCACTGGGCACCACTGGAAAGAGTCTGGCCCCGTCCTCCTGACACCCACCCTGCAGATATTTGTAAGCATTTATTAGGCCCCTCTCAGCCTTCTCTTCTCCAGGCTGAACAAGCCCAGCTCCCTCAGCCCTTCCTCGTGGGAGAGATGCTCCAGTCCCCTCCTCATCCTCGTAGCCCTCCGCTGGACTCTCTCCAGTAGCTCCTCATCTTTCTTGAACTGGGGAGCCCAGCACTGGACACAGCACTGCAGATGGGGCCTCACCAGGGCAGTGTAGAGGGGCAGGAGAACCTCCTTTGACCTACTGGCCACACTCCTCTTGATGCACCCCAGGATCCCATTGGCCTTCTTGGCAGCCAGGGCACGCTGCTGGCTCATGGTCACCCTGTCGTACCCCAGCACTCCCAGTCCCTCTCCGCAGAGCTGCTCTCCAGCAGGTCCGTCCCAGCCTGTCCTGGTGCCTGGGGTTGTTCCTCCCCAGGTGCAGGACCCTGCCCTTGCCCTTGTTGAACCTCATCAGGTTCCTCTCTGCCCAACTCTCCAGCCTGTCCAGGTCTCGCTGGATGGCAGCACAGCCTTCTGGTGTAGACCCAGGCAGGACGAGCTCCCAAGCTCCGCAGCACCGGAGGCAAATCTCTCCGCCAGGTTCAGGTCACGTAGCCACAGACAGCAGGGCCGGCGACGCTGCCCCTCGCCTCGTGACACGGGATGTCCGCGTTCTGTCACCCTGGCGCTGGGCGGTGCGGCTCTCACGGCTCTCACCCTGCAGAGCTTCCCCGCCGCCCTGCCCCGGGCGCTCCATGGCACCCCAGGAATACCCACACGCCGCGGCAGCCGGCCAGGTAGACACTGCTAATTGGCCCCTGCATCGAGCGCGTCCGTTAGCGCCGTGGGCTCGGTGGCCGGGCGAGCAGCGCCTCGGCCCCGCTGGAAGTGGTGGGTGCGACGTGATGGGTGTCTGCAACCCCACACAGGGGTTTTAAGAAGTGGAGGGTAATACTTCTACCCGCCGTCTTGAAATATTTATTTCTCGCACAGTTCTCTTTCTCCTGGGTGTGTTTTTGCTCCGGGCACGTCACTCCGTGGAGCCGGCTGCTGCCATTACGCCCAGTGCCTTCAGACACAGCCAAACTGGGAAGCTCTGGCTGGGAAGGGCCCCTCACCGCGTGTGCCCCGTTAAGGGCTGCCGGAGGGGGAAGGCTGGGTCACGCCGCGCAGCCGGGAAGCAGAGGGCTGCGGGGCTGGCTTGCCAGAGGGCAAAGCTGCAGAACCCCTGAAAAGGCAGATCCCTGTCTCCTGCTGCCCTCAGGAAAACGGGACCTGGACAGGGTCTGTCCCGGGATGGGTGCTCCCGGCATCGCCGTACCCGGCTCGTCACATCCACACGGAGCCACAGGCGTGCCCGGGGCCCGGGCTGCTGGCAGCCTGCGGCGTGGCGGGCGAAGGCAGCTCGGGAGAAAGCAACTTGGGCGAAGGCAGTGCTGGTGAAGGCAGGCTGGGTTAAGGCAGGTCTGGTTAAGGCAGGCTGGGTTAAGGCAGCTCTGGTTAAGGCAGGCTGGGTTAAGGCAGGCTGGGTTAAGGCAGGTCTGGTTAAGGCAGGCTGGGTTAAGGCAGATCTGGTTAAGGCAGGCTGGGTTAAGGCAGGCTGGGTTAAGGCAGGCTGGGTTAAGGCAGGTCTGGTTAAGGCAGGCTGGGTTAAGGCAGGCTGGGTTAAGGCAGGTCTGGTTAAGGCAGGCTGGGTTAAGGCAGGCTGGGTTAAGGCAGGCTGGGTTAAGGTAGGCTGGGTTAAGGCAGCTCTGGCTAAGGCAGCACTGGTGAAGGCAGCTCTGGTTAATGCAGGCTGGGTTAAGGCAGGCCTGGTTAATGCAGGCTGGGTTAAGGCAGCTCTGGTTAATGCAGGCTGGGTTAAGGCAGGCCTGGTTAATGCAGGCTGGGTTAAGGCAGCTCTGGTTAAGGCAGGCTGGGTTAAGGCAGGCTGGGTTAAGGCAGCTCTGGTTAAGGCAGGCTGGGTTAATGCAGGCTGGGTTAAGGCAGCTCTGGCTAAGGCAGGTGGGTGTCTGCGGCAGGACGCTGGCCCCTCGGCCGGCTCCGCGCTGCCCCGCGCCCGTGCGTCTCCATCTGCCTCCGCGCTGCGGCCGGGGAACCCCGCTCTGGGGGGGACAAAAACAACGGCCGGGGAAGAGCTGGGTCAGCCACGTGCAGCCTTGGGCTTGTCCCCCGAGGTCGCTTTATCCGCCCTCCCGACCTCTGCTTTTCAGTCCGCTACCCAGGGCTGGACGCTGCTTCGTTGTTTTCCGAGCAGGGCCAAAAAACGGTGGCAGCGGTTTGTCGTCGCCAGCGCTGCCGCACGAGGAGGGAGAATCAGTTTTCTCTCTGTGAGACAGCTCTGCCTTTCCGTGGAGCGGCTGGAAGCAGCGCAGCGCGCTCTTCCCCCGTCCCGGGCTCTCCCGGCAGCCTCGCCGCGTGCCTCCTTTCTGCGGCAGCTAGAAAAAAGGCAAAGACGGATCAGGCTTTGGAAGGACTGATGAATATGCAAACAGTTCGGCCTGAAATACGACTTCTCCTTGTCACGGGGTACGCACCGAGTTCGTATTTGCACTTTTGCCTGAGGATGTCTGCAACACGAACGCGGGGCTGAGCAGCTTACGGAAGATTTAACTCTTATTTCTATTCCTGACGCTGAATCATTAATAAGGTTATGGCCATGCTCAGGGCCCTTCCCGGCGCTCTGCTCCCGCCGCAGCGGGGCTTCGGGAACCCGCCGGCGGAGTTGTGCCTCAGCCATCGATGGGCGCGCAGCGGGGGTAACGTTTCATCCCCAGTGGAAGCAGTGGCTGATGATTATCTCATGGTATTAGCACGTGTCGTTGTGGAACCGGAGCGGTTTGAGGGGAAACGTGACCGACGGGCTCAGGCAACCCCACTCGAACGTGTTCCAGCTGCGTTACGCTGCGTGGGTGACGCCGGGGCTCGACTGGGGTCCCAGTCACTGCCGCTGGGACCGTGCCGATTAAAACCCCCGGCTCGGTCCCGCTCCCGTTGCAGCCGGTGGGAATCTGTCGCTGCCTCCGGTGAGGGCTGGGACGGCTCCAGATTCCACTCCATCCGATGCGTTATTCCACACGATGACAGAGGTGCGGGGAGCGGGATTCCAATCCCTCACCCACCTCTGCTGCGTGGATGCTTGCCTTGGAGCTGGTCGGGACGCGAGGTGCCCGACCTGGTTTCGGTGACTACCCAGGGAGGGGATGAGAGGGGTTTCCTCCATGGTGGCTGCTCTGGGGGTGCGGGTTAAACGCGAGGTGCTGGGCAGCCCCTCCGAAGGAGCGTACCCAGGGGAAGTGGGGACGTGGGACGGGGAGGCAGGGATGCCCGGCACTGCTGCCCGTACAGTCACAGCGTTCAACTTTGAGCCTTTCCTACGAGGAGAGGCTGAGGGACCTGGGCTTGTTCAGCCTGGAGAAGAGAAGGCTGCGAGGGGACCTTAGAAATGCCCATAAATATCTGCAGGGTGGGGGTCAGGAGGATGGGGCCAGACTCTTTCCAGTGGTGCCCAGCGACAGGACAAGGGGCAATGGGCACAAACTGAAGCAGAGGAAGCTCCAGCTGAACCCAAGGAAGAACTTCTTCCCTCTGAGGGTGACGGAGCCCTGGCCCAGGCTGCCCAGGGAGGCTGTGGAGTCTCCTTCTCTGGAGATATTCCAGCCCCGCCTGGACAAGGTGCTGTGCAGCCTGCTCTGGGTGACCCTGCTTGGGCAGGGGGTTGGGCTGGGTGACCCCAGAGGTCCCTGCCAACCCCGACCATGCTGGTATCCTATGACTCTGTGATTCTGTGATTCTGTGACCACTCCAGAACGCCGGAGCCCCGGCTGACGAACGACACAGCCCGAGCACGCCCCGGGAGCCTCGGAGAGGGCCCTGGCTCTGCGCACGCCGGTCAGGAGTCGGTTGGGGAGGGTTTTTTTTTCTCTGGTTCTTGGTTTCAAACAAGCGTTTGACCTCAAAGCGGTACCGGCTGCTCCGGGGCTGAATTCCCCTCGGGGTGTGGGAGGGCTGCTGGGGCGGCTGCGGGTCCCACGGGGCCATGTCCTGCCCGGCCCCAGCGGCCGAGCCTTTGGGTGGAGGGTGACTCAGGGCCCTGTGCAGGAAGGGCTGCGGGGAGAAGGGGTGCCAGTGACCCCCCCCCCAGCGCTGCCGGGGAGCTGAAGCAATCTGTTTATCATGGAAAAACTGCTCTTTGCAGCAATTCAAATGGAAACTTCCCAGAATGACTGTTGCAGAGCTTTCCCCTTGAATCACCGCGACTCCGAAGAGCCGCTCTCTGAGGCGATGCCCTCGGGAAAGCCATCACCGGCCACGGCTGTGCCGCCATGGCTCCCTCCCCGCCGCATGGCCGCTGCTCTCGGTCTCTCCTCGGGACTGGAGCATCTCTGTCCAGTTCGGCTGGACGGCAGCGTCTGATGAGCAAAGGCAGGTCCAGGCATGCAGGAGCCTCTGAAGACCCCGCGTTGGGGGTCACCTTGGGGGGGGCTGAGCCCGGCTTTTGGTCTCGCAGACCACGGCAGGGGTTTGCCCCAGGTAAGCGACCTGGTGACCCTGCTTCGGCAGGGGGGTTGGACTAGATGACCCACAGAGGTCCCTTCCAACCCCTACTATTCTGTGATTCTGTGATTCTGTGATTCTGTGACCGCCGGCACGGAGGGGTCCCGCGAGCCGCACCGCTCGGTTTTGGGGCACAAAAGTCCCGAGGACGGCGGCCAGCCCCTCACCCCGCGCCACGCACCGGGCGCTCGCCCCAGCTCGGGGACCACCCCGGGCCGGCAGCGGTCGGCTGCCACCTCACGCAGCTTTTCCCTGCCCGCTGGCTGCCTCTCACCCTTTCCACGGTTTCAGTGAGTGTCCAAAGGTCGCGGAGAATTCAGCCTCTCCCGCAGCCGAATGAATAAGCGTGCAGCGCCTGACTCAGCCCGCTCCCACGTGCAAACCCGCTGGGCGCTGGCACGGTTGCCACGTGTGGCCCGCCACGCTCTGCCCACTGCCCATGTGCCCGGCGTGGGGACCCTCGCCCGGCACAGGGACCCCGAGGGATGCTCCCGGCGTGGCCGGGCAGCGCGGCGGGCACGCTGCGTAACCGCAGCTGCGTGTAAAGCTCTGAGCTGTCGTCCTCGCAGGGTGGGAAAAGGAGCTGGGTGTCGCAGGGGGTGGGCAGCCACGGAGCTGGGCAGCAGGGGCAGGTTGTGGCCCCCCAGCGAACCCCGCTGCTGCCCTCGGAGAGAAGCTGGCAGGGATTTTTCTTCATTTATTCCTGCCGTCCCCATAGTAACAGAGCAGCCCGGCACTGCGGCGCTGGGTGACATCCCCGGACGCTGATGTGCCCGCCGATGCCTCGGTGGGGTACGCGAGCCCGAGGACGGGTTTTCTGTGCTTCGGAGCACGCTGAGCTGTCGCTGTGTCCCCGCAGGCCTGGGACAGCAAACCGGAGCTGCCGGCTGAGGGTGGCAGAGCCGGGCAGGAGCTCGCCCCGGGTGAGGGACAGCGGGCGGCGGAGGCTTGGTCCCCAGGGCAGCAGCTCGTCCCCAGCGCCCGCAGCAAGCGATCATGCCGGGGCTCACGGGGTGCACTGGTCAGCTGGGCAGCCGGCACCAAAGCCGTGTGCCGAGCCCGAGCCCCGGCTGCTGCGTGCTGCTGAGCCATTAACCACCGAGGGGTTCTCCAGCTCCAGCAAACACCTGGGCACCTGAGGTCAACAGGAGCTTTTGGAACCCAGGAGCGAGGCGGAGGTGTTTTGAAGGAGACCGGCAAGAGCGAGATCTCGGTGCTGATCCCGGAGCTGCTCGGAAGGTGAGTCAAGGGATTCCTGAAACGGATTCCTGTGCCGCAGCACCGACCCATCCACCATCGGCAGCACTGCCAGGCCCCCTCGGCCAGCTGCTCGTGCTTTCCGTTTATATGAGATGCATTGGGCAATCTCCCATTAAAAATGTTTATGGGAATATGTAAATATTCACTTATACAGGACTGGTCTGGCCCAATGCGCACGGAGCGGCGGCGAGAAGGACTTGAGTTGTTAGAAACCTGCTAAGAAAACTGGAGCTGGAGCCTGCAGCGTGGTGAGGAGATGGACGTCCTGGAGCCTTGCTGGGGCTGAGGTCCTCGCTCAGGGGGATGTAGAATCACAGAATCATAGAATCATAGAAAGTTTTGGGTCGGAAGGGACCCTCAGAGCCCATCTAGTCCAACCCCCCCGCAGCGAGCAGGGACACCGCTAACTGGATCAGGGTGCTCAGAGCCCCGTCCAACCTGGTCTTGAGTGTTTCCAGGGATGGGGCCTCCACCACCTCTCTGGGCAACCCATTCCAGTGTTTCACCACCCTCATTGTAAAGAATTTCTTCCTTATATCCAGCCTAAACCTACCCTGTTTTAGTTTAAAACCATTACCCCTGGTCCTGTCACCGCTGTCTCTACTAAAAAGATTGTCCCCATCTTTCCTACAGGCTCCCTTTAAGTACTGGAAGGCTGCAATCAGGTCTCCCCGCATCCTTCTCTTCTCCAGGCTGAACAAGCCCAACTCTCTCAGCCTGTCCTCACAGGAGAGGTGCTCCAGCCCTCAGATCATTTTTGTAGCCCTCCTTTGGACCTGCTCCAACAGTTCCACGTCCTTCTTGTGCTGAGGGCTCCAGAGCTAGATGTAGCACCCCACCGAGCAGGACGGGGCCACCACGGGACTGGTGCCACCTCCCTCAGCGCCCTGCCGCAGGCAGCGTGGGCCGGGTTTTCCCTCGTGTGATTTCCCAATGGCCACAGGAAGAGCACGCACAGACCCGCTCTGGATTAAATCAAAGGAATTTTTTTTTTTTTTTTTCATGTGCCTTCTTACGTGCTGACCACCAAACCACATCCTTCGAGCCTGAGCGCAGCGCAGTGAAACAAAAACTAGGCCAGGGCTTTTTGCTCTTTTTTTTTTTTTTAAAAAAATTTCTTTTCCCTTAGAGCATCAGTTGGGTGCAAACCTGGCACGTGCCTCCCCTCCAGCCCCTCCGCTCCCCACGGAGCCCCGCGCATCCCCGTGGGATTGCCCCCACCCCGACTGCCCCGAGCGAACCACTTGCAGCTCCACGTGAAACCTGGGAATGATCCAGATTACGTCCGCTGAGCGCGGCGTCAGCGGGGAGCAAACCGAGAGGAGTAAGAAGTAATGACGTCCTGGCGGATCGTGTTGTCGGGACCTAGCACGACGCAACGTGGGGGCTGCATTTAGCTCTCACCCGACTCTATTAAGCACGCGAGCGTTTTACAGTCCGGCCGTGAGATGGGAGCAGACTGGATAGCATCATTCCTGGTTAACTCCGGTCTGAGAGTTCAGATCTTCTCAGCAGCTTTTGCAACGTTCACTTCTGAACACTTCAAATTAAATTTCAGACAATGAATTCTTCCATTTCAGATCTTTCTTCTACTACCACTAAAGAAACCGCTGTGATTACATGAAAGTTTTGTTCATAGTAACGTAGCAAAGGCTTTTTTAATTGACAGCCACTGTGTGAGCAACTGACCCCTGAAAGAGAAAAAAAAAATGAACCCAGAACTTCGGTGTGTGATAGATTACCCTTGTATATTGTCCAATCTCACTAAAATAGTGACATACATGTAAAAACGTGTAGATGTGGCACTTCAGGATATGGTTTAGTAGGAATGGGGGTGTTGGGTGCATGGTTGGGCTCGATGATCTTAGAGGTCTTTTCCAACCTATGATTCTCTGATTCTATGGAGCGGCTCCATCGCAAAGAGCCCCTGGGCGCTGGCGGGGGTGGTGGCCGCAGTGGGACACCGGTCCCCGGGCAGCGTCTCGAGAGCGGGGCTTGCATCAGTCGCGATCCGCCTGCCTAGGGAAGTTCTCACGTTTACAGAACAGAGAGCAGCTTTATTGTTTTATTTTGCAAACCAAAACCAGCTGGGAGTTTCTGAAGTGTCTGCCATCCCCGCAGAGAGCTGTTTAGTCATGCCTGGTGTGTATGCATGTGAGACAGAGTGCAGGGGAGGGAGTCTCTAGGACTTTGCAAAGATTAAAGATTTATGCTGACCCTTGAATCTGATCCAAGGCTACTAATCTGCCCTGATCCTATCGGCTGCTCAGGGTGGATCTATTTCACTTTCCTTTACGGCACTCCTGACTCACTCCACTCCCACTCCAGGCCAGCCCAGTGGGAATGGGAAGCACTACCACATATTTGTTTGGGTTTGCATTTAAAGCTCTGGACCTGTAGTGGGTGCAGCTCATAAAGGAAACCAGTGTGGATAAGATACGGGTGAGCTGAATGCTTGGAAACCACTCCCAAGCGCAAGCCGAAGCGGTTTGAAATCAAGGTGGAGCGAGGTACAGAAGGCACAATGCCGGGCAGCTACGCCCAGCGTGTGAGAACGGCATTTAAACCCAGGGTGGCACGGCGGGCAGGGCGTGCAGCCTGCTCCTGAGGGACACGGCCTTTTGCCTGGCGGGGTCCGTAATGCTGGGTGTCCCCTCACCCAGCAGAGAGCTGGGCATCGGCCCCCTCCGTCTGCCCACCCGCCCTCTCCGACGCCGCACTCTGCACCCCTGCGAGCTCTCCGTGGGGAGCTGTGCAGGGGGTGCTGCTCGCAGCCCGGCACCGCTCCGCCCGGGAAACGCCTTGCTTGTGCTCCATCGCTCCGTACTGAACCGCTCCCGATGCCTGCTGGAGGTTTACAGAATCACAGAATGGTTGGGGTTGGCAGGGACCTCTGTGGGTCACCCAGCCCAACCCCCTGCTGAAGCAGGGTCACCCAGAGCAGGCTGTAGAGGAGCTTGTCCAGGCAGGTCTTGAATATCTCCAGAGAAGGAGACTCCACAGCCTCCCTGGGCAGCCTGGGCCAGGGCTCCGTCACCCTCAGAGGGAAGAAGTTCTTCCTCATGTTCAGCTGGAGCTTCCTCTGCTTCAGTTTGTGCCCGTTGCCCCTTGTCCTGTCGCTGGGCACCACTGGAAATGAAAAACAAAGCGCAGAGAAAAATACAGACCTGATTTTGGTGAAGGCAGAACTATTCTCCTCTGCCCTTGCGAAAAAAAGTGTGGCAGAAAGAGAAACAGGAGCTTCCCACTCTTCCTCCCCCCGCAGCTCTCCTCTGCCCCAGCCACACGTGTCGGATGGGGCTGGAGGAAGGCTGGGGATGCCAGGGCGGCTCGGCCCGCGTGCCAGCGGGGCTGGGGATGGACAGCACGGCCGGGCACTGCCGGCGGCACCGGGGCCACGGGCAGACGAGCAAACAGCATCAGTCGTAGGGACCTGGCCCGCAGCGGCTGAGCTGCCGGGGAGGTGGAGAGCTCGGTGTATCCCGTTTCAGGTCCCCTGGGACACCCTGTTCTCCTGATCGCGGACGGTATGTAAATATAGCAAACGCAAAGCGAGGCACTTTCCTGCCGTGCCCTGCTCAGGCTGCACGCAGCAAGGGGCTGAAACGGAGCAGCGCAGTTGGAAACACCCATCTGCAACCGCGAAACAGGCATCGTGCTTTATTTTTAGTTTAAAATGAAGTTCCTGTTTGTAAGGCCAGAAGGGTTACAGGAAAAAAAAAAAAAATGACGAAGCGGGATCATTTACTGCTATTTTTCTTTTCACGTGTCCTTCCTTCCTTCCTCCCTCCTGAGAAATAGGACGTGGCCCATCGCTATTCCAGGCTGCGACGCTCGATCCCGGGAAGGCTGCTCTCCGCTCCGCGCGCCGAGCCCGCGACGCCTGGCGCAGCAGCAGACGCCAGCTCCCCGCCACACCGGTTGCCCTTGGTTTCGAGTTGCTACACGAAGGCACTTATCTCCCGTAAACGAAACGCCGGCTTCGCAGCGACGCGCGCTTCCTTTCTCTTTCATCAGAGTTTTGGGCTGCCCCTGCCAGGCGGGGTGAAGGGCAGGTCAGGCAGCGGCACCGGGGATCCCCCCCGTCCCATCCTCCGAATCCCCCCCTCTTCATCCCACCCAGCAGTGCGGGGTACACCGAAGGGTTTGCTCGGGTCAGCCAAACGAGCCTTTTTAACTAGCAGAGCCGAGCGCTGAGTCCGGTGTCTACCCCAGCGGGGTCGTGCGCTCGCCCTTGGGGTGCGGGTCACGGGGCGCTGCGGAAGCAGAGCTGTGGGACGCGTTTCGGCAGGCGCCCACGCGTTTCGCTGCTCCCCGCGCCCCAGCAGGGAGAGGTAATGGCGAGCTGGAGGGGGAGAGACTGTGAGCTGCGGCCGGGGATCCCCAGCCGAGGGGCTCCAGCAGCGGCGGGAGCTTTGGCGTAGGGGTTAGGCTGCTGATATCTAGGGGTTAGGTCGAGGGAGGTTCTCCTTCCCCTCTACACTGCCCTGGTGAGGCCCCATCTGCAGTGCTGTGTCCAGTGCTGGGCTCCCCACTTCAAGAAAGATGAGGAGCTACTGGAGAGAGTCCAGCGGAGGACTACGAGGATGAAGAAGGGACTGGAGCATCTCTCCTGCGAGGAGAGGCTGAGGGAGCTGGGTTTGTTCAGCCTGGAGAAGAGAAGGCTGCGAGGGGACCTTAGAAATGCTTACAAATATCTGCAGGGTGGGTGTCAGGAGGACGGGGCCAGACTCTTTCCAGTGGTGCCCAGCGACAGGACAAGGGGCAACGGGCACAAACTGAAGCAGAGGAAGCTCCAGCTGAACCCGAGGAAGAACTTCTTCCCTCTGAGGGTGACAGAGCCCTGGGCCAGGCTGCCCAGGGAGGCTGTGGAGTCTCCTGCTCTGGAGATATTCCAGACCCACCTGGACAAGGTCCTCTACAACCTGCTGTAGGTGACCCTGCTTCGGCAGGAGGGTTGGACTAGATGACCCACAGAGGTCCCTTCCAACCCCTACCATTCTGTGATTCTGTGATTCTGTGATATACTATAGTGCGAAGGAAAACAGGCGGTTTTGCTAATTCCCTTGCACTTTAGTTTAATAAAGTAGGATTTGTCTCGTGGGAAAGTGTAACAGTGGGATTTAGGCTGTGTGGGTCTCATGACTGGTGCTCGCCCAGCGGGGTGGGAAGCAGGGATGCATCGTTTGCATTCTGTCTCTGCTATGTTCTCACGTTTTCAAACGTAATTTCTGAGTGCCCACAGCTTCGGAGGAGATTTATTTGGGGTTAAGTTTATTAAAAAAAACCCATACACAGATATTTGTGATAAATTCTGTAGCCCGTTTTTTTCAGAAACCAGAGTGCTCTATGTCTCGGGGGAACCCAGGCGGCTCGGTTTGTTGAGCACCTCACGTCAAGAGCCACCTACGCTGAAAAAGGATGAAGATGGGGATGGACAGCACACAGAGGGAGAAGGGGCAAATTAGCATCTGTTACAGCCTCTGCAGGGAAACGAGACCCTTCTGCTTCTGGTTTTAATGAGGAAGGCCCAAAAAGCAATTTTAAATCTGGATCTGCACCAAATCCTCACAGTTCAGGGAGGTTAGAACAAGGAGTTCGGCCCAGTTTGTCACACAGAGAGCGATCTGCAAAACTCACATCCGAACACTTTTTTCCAGTGACAAATTCTGCCAAAGATGCGTGCTGGACGTGAGGCATTTTTCTTCTTTTTCATCCCTTTTGCTAATTTAATTTCCAGATCTAACCCAAATTTTTCCAGCTCAGACTTCCACGAGCTGGGTCGCCTTGTTTGCAGTTGCGAAGCTGCTGGGGCTCTGTTGTGCCCGAGACCGCACGTTGCAGTGTCGGAGGGGTTTACCTGCCGGCAACGGCAACGACCGAGCGACGGGGAGGCCTCGAGGTTGGACACTGGGTTGCTTTGTTGCCAAATGGAGTCAAAGTTTTCTGATGTGCTAGTGAGCAAATCATTACATCGCTCCTGCCCCTCTTTTCCTCATCATTCGAAGAGGATGAAAGCCAACCAGCTGTTGGGGTACGCACAAATACGCCATCGGTGAGGGCCCTGAGCAACCGGGCAGATTTTCTGAGGAGCCCTGAAGCAGCAAGGCACAGAAGCCACATGCTGGGCTCTTCCTTATTTTTATTCTTTTTAGTTTGTTGCAGGATAAGAGCTAATCAGAGTGATGCTCTCCAGTAGGCTTTTGTGTATGGCATTACAGTAAAATCCTAAATTCCCTTTCCTGCCGCCGCATATAAAGCAGGAATAACAAGGATGGCTGCAGACTATTTCTATTTTCAGGTGATTTAACCAAGGAGGAAATAACGGGATGGCTGGAAGAAGCAGCGTTTGATAGGGAATAACCTTGGAGCGTGGCTCGCTGACGTGACGGTGTGCGAGCTGCCCAGCTTCCTGAGACGACCGTGAAATGCCAGGGGGGAAGGTAACTTCCAGAGGAGACGACAAAGGACAGTAAAGACAACCAGAGCACGCAGAATCCAACGCAAGAGAGAGCGCAGAGCGGGCTGGGTGCTCTCCTCTGCTGCTGATCAAGAAACAGTTTCAGCATCGACACACGTAAAGTTCCTCCTGTTCAGTTTAGGGTCCCTACTAGGTGCTGAGGCAGTGAGCTGAGTATCTGGCTGGTGCAAATCGGCGCAGCTCCACTGACTTGGTTCGTACGAGGACGGTTGTACCTGCAGGCGTGCTCCTTCTTCCCCCACCAAAGGCAAAGGCGTCACCTGGGACTTGCCCCTCGCGCCTGGAGATGCTCCCTCGCCGCAAGGCGAGAGCACGGGCGGCTTCCCTGCGCTGATGCTGTAGGACCGGAGCAGAGAGCGACACCTGAGCAAAAACTCAGGCCTCCATGCCCATCGCTTCATGGTATCTGGCCTGAAGCCCGCAAGCGAAACCGCGGCTCCCAGCGCCTGGGATCGGCGCCTGACTCCGGCTGCCTGCTGCCTTCGGGCACATCGCTTCTCCTGTCGCTGCCTCAGCCTCCCCGGCCGTACGACACTTTGTGAAGCACTTTGAATTTCACTGATTCAAAGGCATTAAATGAGACCATCTCATCCTTCAGGCTTGATAGATGTTACGCAGCCACTGCGGCTGGGAATAAGCACCCCTCTGTCTCCCTCATGTCAGAGACGCCCGGTTCCCAGGATTATCTCCCCGTTTCGCCCGTGACAACACCAGGGAAAACCACAGACGTCCAGACCGCGGAGGCTGGGGCTGACACGTGGACATCGCCTTGCTGTTTGCGTCCATTCATCTCTGCTCACAGCTTACCGCAGATCAAATCCCTCGCTTCGGATTTATTACGTGCAATGAAGAAGATCTGCTGGACCCCAGGGTGCCCGTGCGCCCGGGGAGCGCTGGGGTGTGGGTGCCCGCACTGCCACGCTGCGCAGGGAGCTCATTCCGGGGTGAGGGTGAGGATGCAGGTGAGGGTGAGGATGAAGGTGAGGGCATGTTTGAAGGCTTCAGGCGAGGAGGACAGTTTTGGTGAGGTTGCATCCCCCTCTGCTGGAAAATCCAAGCAAAGGCAGACGGGCACCCGCCGGCCAGGGAGAAAAATGGGGTGAGAAAGGGGAAATCAAGGTGTGAAGCAAGCCAGCGGGCCCGGGGTCTGCAGGGAGCAGAGAGGACATCGCAGGCAGCCGGCCTGGTCTGCTGTTGGGGGCTCGTCCGCTGCCGGCCAGGATGAGAGGGTTCTCGTGGGGATGATCAGGCCCTCTGCAGAAACTGGGACCCCGTCTCGTTTGTGCCAGGCGTGATCCCGCTCCCCATCACGGGAACGGGCAAGTGGGGCAGCGACTTTGGCTGCTGGCAAACACACGCAGATGCCGGCTGGCAAGAGGGGAGATGGACGGAGAGGAGCTGGGCACTGGGTGTCCCTGTGGGACCGACCTCCTCTGGGGGCTGGGACACCGCGCTGGGTGACACCATGGGTCGGGCAGGTCCTCACTGCGTGGCAGGCTCTGACAGCAGCCAGAAAATCAGGCTGAGTCGCACAGCGCTTTGGTGCTGAATTCGAATTTCTTCGCAGCCCGGGAGGTGCCGAAGGGCCACGGCTGATGGGCACTGAGGCGCAAAACACCTCGGTGGGACTTCAACACGTAAGGGAACCTGAACCACAGGCACCTAAACTTGTCAGTGCTGCAGAGCGGTCTGCGGCTTCCTGCCAAGCAGCCAGCGGGGAGCCGTGCTTCAAGCCGGAGGCTGGAGAAAATGCCTCCCCCGTCCCGTCCCGGTGGGCCACCTCTTGTCCTCCGTGCCGGGAAGGCAGACACCGGCATGGCCCCGTGTGCGCGGTGCCTGGGTGGGCAGCTCCTGGCTCGGCCCAGCCCAGGACCCCGACGAGGTCGCTAGGGGCTTCCCCTCGCTGGCTGCCTCTAAATTGGGCAGTACCCGTGCCTGCACAGAGCTGGAGGCTCAGGGCTCTGTGCCCTTCTTTCAGAGGCTCCCGTGGAGACTGTTTGTGCTTAGACTTAACGCTGGAAGAATGGGTTTGTTTCTTTTTGGATTTTAAATCTAAATTACAGAAAGGATGAAATGCCGTGACTGAGCTGGTGAAGGCCCTGACTGTGCAATAAATCTGCAGGCATGGGCCTGGCTTTTGCGCAAGGGTCTGTGCAACTGCCAAGGTCTCTGCTAATAAATCTGACTGGAGGACCGGGGGGAAACTTTTTTAACTTACTGCTAACAGCAGGCTCTTTTTAAACCATCATTTTTTCCCCCTCTCTCTTCTGCTGATTCATGCTCCTGCTGCTTCGCCACGGGGAGACTCCAGCATTCCTGAAGGTCATCACTTGCCTGCAACAGCTCACACTGCAAAGTGTTTGCCAGCACCTACCAGATCAAAATGCTAAAACGACTGCGATCATTTGTATTTTCGCTGTCAGTGATGGAAAATCCTACCACTTGCCAGCCTCGTAGCTGCCACATCTCCAGTCTGCTAAACTACTAGAAGGTAGAGGAGGTGCATGAAAGGCGATGCCTCCCAACAAACCCGACACCGGGTCATCTCGGTGGCATGGCAGCCTGCGGATTTTCACCCGGGCTCACCTATGCGCAGTCCCCTCAGAGATCTGGAATACCTAGGGTCCGAGCACGCACCGCTCTGACATACCAGTCTGTCTCTCAGACAAACACGCAAGGCGTGAGGAAACGAGATACTTCTGCTCACGTCAGGTTTCACGCAGGAGTCACGCTGCTGCCTGCAGCCCCGGGCTCCCTGGGGAAGTTGGGCTGCGCTTCCCTCGCCGGCAGCTCCCTCCCCTTCTGCGTCTCTCCTCGGCGTGCTGAAGACTTTGCGCTGTGCTGGGCTGCAGAAAAGAGGCAGGACCAAAAGGCGTGCTAGCAGCATGCAAACAGCTCTAAGAAAAGAAGAGTTATGGTTTAGTTTTCAAGGCGTGTCTTCCTCTTAATGGCAAAGGACTATTTCTGGTTTAGCTCAAGCAGTAACAGCACAGCAGACACGTTTCTTTTTCAGGAAAGCTGTGGGGAAGACACCGTGAAATCCTTCCCTCGCTTCTTCAGGTTCTTTAGTGAGTACTTACACTGCGGCAGCACCCAAAAGTCTTGCAAAAGAGCGAGCCCTGAGTAAAATTATGGGAAGACAGAGGACACCAAGGATGACACGTATCTCATATACCCTACCGTACGCCTCTGTTTCTTTTGCTAATATTTGAAGTGGGGTTTGAAAATGCAGAGCTGGAAACAGACCCCGCCGGCCGGTGGTGCGGAGCAGGCTCCCAGCCAGGCCCGCCTGCACGCTCCCTCCGGACCCTCCCCAGCTCAGAGAGCCTCTTCCTCCCGCAGCAAGGGAGCTGCCCGACATGGAAGGCACCCGCAGCTTCTGAGACATTTTACAAGCGGCTGGCTCGATCCTCCTTGAAAGAAAATCAGTGTCGAAGCGAACTGACGGCACAAACAGGGCACGGGTATTTGCCTTCTGAGAGTACAAAACGTGAACAAGCAGAAACGCAGAATCTCGGAGCAATATTGGCACTATTATTTTTGCACGGTTCCTTGCTCAGCAGCAGGGCACAGTGCCACACAGCAGGCTTCTGCAGCTCGTCAAACCAATTAGTCTCTTTGTCTGCATCAGCTAGTGGGAGTAGTCTTTAGCTGAAGACAAATTAAAGAAACGTCCAGTAAGATATTCTATTTTGAGAGGAGCTGCCCTATTTTCTCATACTACCGACAGACTCAGAAATCTGTGCACAATTTAGCTCGTTATTAGACCTAATTGGTGCCAGGCATTCCATCCGCTTTGATACGGCTAACCCTGGGTATGAAATTTTCTGAGCTAACGAACCATAAAATAGATTAAAAACTTTCAAAGTGCAGTTCATATCACAGCTTAATTGGAAGAAGTGTATTAGCCGGCTTTTTACGGATACAAAGGAAAGCTGTGTTTTGGGGTGGAAAAGCACGTGCACAGCCGCCTTCCCTGCCCCTGGGGAGCTGGGAAATTTCAAATTTTGGTGCCACGGAGTAGTGGCATTTGATGGCAGGCGCCTTCCACAAACGCTCCACAGCAGCCGAGAAGGACAGGAAAGGGCTTTTTTCTCCGCGTGCGGTAGTTAGCATTCCTCCTGCGCAACGCCCTGCGGAGAGAAACCAATTAGTACAGCTCTCCCAGCGAGGTCGGGGAGCTGCCACGCAGACAAAGCGCCAGGCGGGGTGCTGCGGATGCTACCGTGCCCCAGCGTGCGGCCCCACGGGCTTCACACCTATCTCATTCCGGTTGTTTTTTCACACCTGTTTGACACTGCTCTGTAAAAGCAGATTTCTGCCCCCTCCCTTTTCTCAGAAAAATAACGCAGCGTGATTTAGAAAATTTCCTTCTGGCCGTGACGGAGAGGGAGAGCCCTTTGCAGGCGGCCCAGGCGCAGCACGTAGCAGCGGGCTGCAGGATCCTCGTGACAAACACAGCTCGCTGCGATGACTCGGAGGCCTAAGGTCACCGGGCGAAACGCAATATCCTCACACACCCCTCCCCCCCTTACTGGTCAGCGCTGATTTGGCCCCGTATAACACTGATTAATTACTCCCTGTCAGCTTTTGTGATGTCAATATTTTCCTGAACGGGCATGAAAAAATCCGAAGCTTTTGTCCTTCGTAGCAGTAACAGAGCATTTTTACTTTCATTATCCAAATATTATGAACTTTTATGCTTCATCTGAGGATACAGCAACATACCATTTCATATTTTTACAGAACTTTGGTAATTTAGGTAGTTTGTAATTTAAGCAAATGCCAAATAAACTGTGTACCCATTCAAAGTATGTTTGGAAGGACGTATTGTATCACTGGGTGAATCCAGTGGTTCTCCTCTTGTGTCGCGCAACCTCCAACCTCCAGAGAGTTTCCAGGAAATGTTCCGACACAGAAAGTGATGAGCTGATCCTGGTTTTACGTGCTCATTTCTTCTGATACAGCCATCTCCAGACTGGTCCTCCTCAGATGCCAGAAACATCCTGCAAGCCGCGGCATCACTAATTGCTTACCGCACTAACGAGTGCAAAGGTTCCCGGGGTGCTTACGCAGACAGCTGACGGTGGAAATGGGAGGTCCAAAGGCCTGAGAAACCCTGTGTGGAAGAGCCACCAGAGTTACGTATCCAGATCAGCGCTCAGTGCTGCCTTTGTGATCACAGTGAAAGGCATCGTGGAGAGTCCCATCATTCGACGTGAATGCCAAGAACACACTGTTCACTTAATGTAGTGAGTTTTATCACTCCTTTGCGCTTAGGCACGCTTACACAGCTTTTGTTATGCCACACGTTATAGCAGGATTTTATCGGGAGAAATATTCACGGTGTTCAAACACGGACATACGAGAACCCGAAATACTCTGCGACTTCACCAGGCTGGAGAGAACCGAGACAGCATCCCCATTTGCTGGCTCTGGAAGCAGCTGATAGTAAATCACAAGTCTGTTGCCTGAAAACACGCCACAAATGAGATTTCCTCAGCGCAGAATTTGCAGTCCATGTACAAAGCGCCTGTGATATCTTTGCAGTACAGGGAGAGGGGGCATCATGCTGTTGTCTTCAGCTATAAAAGTGTTCTTGCACTATTTTGTTCCAGTGGGTGAATTAGCAAATTGGATTTGCTCCCAGGAGTAAAATATTCATTTATCACTTCATGGAAAACATGGCTGCTGTATAAGATGTGCTGTTGCCTGTTCCACATCTGGTTGCACTCAGCTGCGACGTGCACCTCAGGAAGCTTTTCTCTCTGAAATAATGATGGACTTAGAGAACCACCTGACCACGCAGAGCGGCTCTTAGCTGGCTCTTGTAATCTCAGTGCCTCGGCATAGCTTCTGCCTTCCGTGAAATCTTGAACGTACACAAGTGCAAACCACAGTCAGAAAGGGAATTCTGGAGACATCATTCTCCTGTGCAATTTTCATATGCAGCATTCACAGTGCTGCATTTACCTCATGCATGCTGGCAACGCAGGAGTGCAAACCAGAGGAAAGCCTGCAAGGCATGCAGAGGCAGGCCACGCAGGAACCGCATCTCTGCGACGGACCGATCCTGCCTCCAAATACGGTTGGTCTCAGCTATTAAATGCGTAATTCCGACGTGTCTGGGGTGAACTGTGACCTTGAGGCAGTAGAGGGGAGAGCGGAGCCGCAGGGGAGCCTCGGGAGGACAGTGCACGCAGCGCTTGGCTGCCCGAAACTCATCAGCTGCACGCGCCGACGCTCTCTCTTCATCCGGGAGCAGAACAGCAATCTGCCAGCTGCATGCATTGTACCACGGCCTGCCCGTGTTTAAAATGTGGTTCTTGTTAGCCAGGGACCAGGCTAGCTAAGCTGTAGCATTCCCCTCCAATAAAGGCCTGTTAGCTCCTGCTGGAACTTGGTTATACCTGGCGCTGTATTTGCAAATCTGAGCCATGCCAAACGATGCCAAAATGCCCAGGTACTGATCGTACTGCTTCCTTGTGCGCTTTTCTGCACCGTCTGAGCTGCCTGGCCCCTCTCTCTTCATTACTCAGCCTCCACAAAACTACTTAACCTGCTTCCCCGCTCCCCTCGGAGCTGGGACGCCCGTATCCAGGTAGCCTGGCCAGGATGAGCAGGGAATGGAGCCCAGCCCGTGCGGGTCCCTCATCTCCCAGTGCGGTGCTGGGATGGGGAGGACTGGCCTCTCGCCTGTGTTGGGTGAGCCCTTTGGGGTACGGCGGCTGCGTGGCTGGGGCTGCGGGTCCCCAGCAGCCGTGGAGCGGGTGCGTGTCCGGAGCCAGAAGGTCACCAGCTTTGCTAGGGCCACTTTGCACTTCAGCTCTCACTGGGGAAGAAAGATGTCCTCAGCCTGATCATGGTGCCCTGAAAAATGCTGCAGAATTAAAGTGCAGCAAACTAATAAAGCATGGCAGACAGCCTTGACTCTGTTTCCACTCTTTGTGCAGTGGCTTAGGTCCTCAGTATCTGTGAGATATTTTGAGAACCATTGCAGCCAAGCACAAAACAGTAGCTGTTTTCCCACCTACTGACAACCAACAAATCCTGTTTAATATCAACTAATATCTCTTAATGGAGTTGATTTATATGAATCATGAAAGTTTTTCTGCAGCATCATAAGAAATCCTGAGGAAAAAGACTGTACTTTAGGTGAAGGGAAAACATTCTTATTCCTTCGGCATCTTGTCCACTCCTCATGATTTTTTTTCAGCTGCATCTTCATTTGCTCAGCTCATGTCCCTCCTGCCTTCACCTCACACTGCAGAAGTCACCACTTAACTACCTGGAGAGCCGGGGGTACGTGATTTGTGAACAGTACACACACCAGGATCCTCGGTGGGGTCTCTCTGGAGGACACATGTTTAGAGAAGCTATGGAATTTATTATGTAAATGAAGATGTCTACAGCTTGTAAATCTGTATCACCCCAGTCACCCTTCCTTTCTAAAAACATCCATGCCTGCGCACTGGTTTGCTTCCTCACGCTGCTGTTCCTCGGACTCAGGGGATTTCTGGTCTCCACCTGCTGCTGGCCGTACTGTACAGAACTAGGCTCAGGGATGAAAATAAATGGGTACAGCTACCTGACCGGCACAGCAGCACGGTCTGCAGTAAATTACCTGGAAAAGTCCCCACAACATGCATGGATTCGTGGCAGAAACTTCTAGAGAATGGCTGCTGATGTGAGGTGCAACTGAGAGTAACGAGGTTGTGCAGGCTGACCCTTGGTTTTCTGAAGTTCTAAGAGCACGCACAGGGGTTTATGAGCTACTCCACTCTCTCAAAAAACACAATGCATTCCTCACGTGAAAATACTACGGTTAGTATTTCTTAATCCCTAGTGCTCTGCAGGGCCGGGGCGTGCCGGCAGACCGGCCGCAGCTCAGTGGGTCAGGGGACGACACAGCAGCTCTCGCCGGGCCAGCGCCAGAGGCCGCACCAAGAGCGGCCCCCACAGCCCGCGGCCACCGGAGCTCCGGCCCAGCACGCAGGCCTGGCGGGGCCCTGCCCTGCACCCTGCTGCGCGGCCGGGCTGGCTCCGCGGGCCTCACCGGGCGGCTAGGGAAGGATCGGGGGTGCGGGCCGGGGTGGTACCGAGGACACCGGTGGCCTGAGGGGCGGGGACAGCGGCACTCCCAAGATGGCGGCGCCCGGGCTGAGGGAGAGGCCGCCTCCCGCCCCGCCCCAAGATGGCGCGGCCCCGCCCCGCCGCCGCCGGTCCTCCCCGGGCGCAGCGCGGGCGGCCGCCGGCAGGGGGAGACGCAGCGCGTCGCGGCGGCCTCTCGTGGCGAGGCGTCACGTGACCGCGGCGCGGGGGCGAGCCGGGCCGTGTGGGAGCGCGCGGGTGCCCGAGAGCCGCCGCCGCCGCCGGACCGAGCCTGCCCGCGCCCCGGCCCCGGCCCCCCGCCGCCGCCGCCATGCTGGCGCTGCTCTCCCGGCTGCTCGACTGGTTCCGCTCGCTCTTCTGGAAGGAGGAGATGGAGCTCACCCTGGTGGGGCTGCAGTACTCCGGCAAGACCACCTTCGTCAACGTCATCGCGGTGAGCGGGCCGCGGCGGGGCCTGGGGGGACGCCGCGGCCTGCGCGGGGCCGGGAGCGGCCCGGTGTCCGGCCTGAGCCCCCCCCACCATCGCAGGTCGAGCCGGGGCGAGGCTGCTGGGAGCGGGAGGCCTGGCTCGGCGGGGTGGGCGCCGAGGCGGGGGGAGGGAGGGGGCCGAGCCGGCCGCGCCCCGGGGCCCCTCGGTGTGCGGGTGGGAGCCGCCGGCAGCCGTGTCCGAGCGCAGCTCCGCAGCGTGCTGCCAGGGCTCCCCTGGCTCGGCGCGGCGTCGAGAGGGGCTTCAGCCGCTTGCTTCCCTTTGACCTTTCTCAGCTTAAATGTTTCCCACGCACGGTTCTCCTCTCAGGTTTTTCCTCATCCCAGTCGCTGAAACCTGTAGCGAATAATTTACTTTCTCTAGAGGTATGCGCTAAGAAGTGCGACTTCCAAGCCTGACGGCAGCAGGCTGCTGAACCTGGGCCTGCTTATCTGGTGATCTGCCTGGAGCAGCTGAAGGAAGGGTGTGGGAATCCTCCTACGTGAAGCTTTTCCATTGTCGAACAAGATAAAGAGTGGCTTGCTTAAATGGCTTGCTCGGCTTCATCAGTGTCCTGTTCTGCGGGTGCGTGTGACAGAAAACATCCAGAGAGACAAGCTGGAGTTTGGAAGCCCTTTTAGGGAGACTGAAATGGGGAACCGGGGTGCATTTTGGTTTTGCAGGGAACCTGGCTGACTTGAGTCTAGTGCACCTAGAGTGAGAAAGCTGATGTCTTCAACCTCGGACCTGAGCAGACCTTCAGCTTTTTGTCTCCTTAACGTTACTGCATATTTTTATGAATACATTTATTTAAGTGTCAGTTGAATGAGTTACTGGGTAGGAAAAGGACTCTCATTCTCTTGCAGTTGTACATAATCCTTGTTACGCTGACTCGCTCTCAGAATGTAACCAAGCTCTTGTGCAGCTGAGGATGTTTGCACTCAGTGGGCTTCGTGGTAATCATCTGAAATGGGTCTGCCCTCATCAAAGGTAACTCCTCCTCTGCCTAGGTATGTTAAATAAGAGAGGCTGGGCTAACCTGAGAGCACCAGAAGCCTTTTCTTTCACACACAGTAGTGGCTGTCACTACCTCTGGGCTTGGATTTCTGGAAATGGAGCTCTGAAATTATTGAACGACCTCAGTCTGTGGCTGCCGAGCTGATACTCATTGGTGTGTTCTTGCAGCTCTGGGTACTGAGGTTACTCTGCAGGTTTCTTGTCTTCTGGAGTCCTGGATGGTGATGGCACTTGACAAAGTACTGCTTTGCTGTTCTGTCTGTACAGTGCCAGCAGCACGTCTCCTCTGGGGAGTTATCTGTGAAGCCGCGCTGTGGACGTGTGGAGTGGTGCAGAATGGTCGCGGCAGTTGCACGTCAGTTTAGTCCATCTAAGTTGTCTCAAATGGTAAAAAAGTACTCCTAAGTAAAGCTGACATCTGTATCCAGCGTGCTTTGCTCGGGGTTGAATCTTGCAAGGTTTCAACCGCACGTTAGGATCACACCCAGAAATTTATCTGAGTGTCATTCAAATAGCCTTGCAAAACTGATGAAATAAGGAAGTTGTTATGCGTGATGGTGCAGCCTAGTTAGCTGTTTCAGGCTTGGAAGTAGCAAGTTGCGTTTCTGAAGTTTTTAATTAGGGAATCTTGTGACTCTTTACAAAAAGCAGAGTGAGGGGACTTGCTCAGGTTATTATTATCGGTTTTTAAAGAATAATAGCATGAGCTTCAGTTATCAGCACGATATTGCTTCTTACAGAAGGACTAGTGCCATCCGTGGCGTGAAGAGCTAACTTCTTGTTAGTTGCTTCACTGACTGACTTTAGTTCAGAGAATGCATTTGGAAACAAGTGCCGGAAAAGAATAACTGCTCTCTGCAGGCCAGTTAATGGTGTGGATGGATGTAGCTGTCAAGTGCTGGGATTCCATAAAACTAAGATGAAAGGAATGACACAGCAAGATGCTAGTCCAGCTCTAAAAGCTAGATTGCATACCAGGAACCTGGTATGGCTTAGAAGGTTGCATTCTGCCTAACAAAGAGCTGTTACCAGTCTCTTGACAACAGTGAGTTTAATCTAATATAAATCTCTAATGTAATCTATGCCAATCAAATCAGGCATACGTAACTAGAGGAAGAACTCAAGCCAATTACACAGGAGGCTTGATACAAGGCCTTGCCACTGGAATGGAAAGGCCGTGGAAGGCTGACAGTCCAGTTATTCTAGAATAATCTTTTTCTAGGTTGGTAGCTGGTTTGGGCCATATTTCTTCCCCCAGTGTAAACAAGCACTTAGTTTTTAATCAGACCAAACTTAGTTTGACTAGAAGGTTTAAAAACCAGCCTTAGCAGTGAAATCTAGTTACAGCTGGATACAACTAATGCAGCTTCTGCTTTGCTAAGGCTCCGTATTAGTCACTGTCTCTAATTAGATATTAAGCATAAGTTTTCCGTATGCGTGAGTAAACTTGCTCACAAGGGAGGATATAATTTCTTCCTGGTCCTAATTTCCATAATGTAGATGGCCTATGGCTCTTATTCAGAGAAACTGCATGTCATCCCGGTGTCGCATCTTGAATTGTGAGCTGCTTATCCGAGGGCTTGAAGTGCCCATTATTTCCTGGAGTCCTCAGTATCTTCTGTCGTTTGCGTCTCTGCAGCTCGTGCCTGTGAACAGGCTTTCCTCAGACTCGCTGTCCGAGCCACGCTGGTGTGGGGAGGAAGGGGAGGCAGCCCAGCTCCGCAGCCACGTGACGTGACTGAAACATGACTCGAGTCAACCGACTCTGCTTCCAGGCTGCGGGCAGCGCGTGCGGGTTAATAATGGGACGCTGGTTTGGTTCCTAAAACGTGCTTTGTGGAAGAGTGGTGTTTCCCACTGTGAAGTCTTGCTTCAAGCCTGGTAGATCGATCCTTGGTGCTGGGACACTGGAGCTTGATAGCCCGATGATCAGTGGGCAGGAGAGGAGAACTGCAGGGGTGGGAGGGAGTCAGGCTTTCCTGATAGGGTTGTCGGGTTGAAGAGCTAAACTCAACCTGTTCTGTTTGTGGTGGCAGGATAAAGAAGATCCTTTTTAGGATTTGTGTCAAAGCCTGAATTAGGATGGTTTGTTTTTTAACTTTGGAATATCTGACAAGCCTTTGAATGAGGCCTTGGTTTCTAGAGAAAGGCAATTTTTGAAGCGCCTCTTGACAAGAGATTCCTTTGGCCAGTTGGGAGCTGTGACTTCCTTCTGTCCTCATAACTATTTTAAGTAACTTTGACTTAAAGAAGTCACACCAGAGAAGTGTGGAAAAAGATTGTCCTAAAGAGCTTTGCTGCTGCTTTAGTGCCTTGTGAAACACCCAGGTGGGTCCTGAATAGCGTGTGTTGTCACTTCATGCACATCGCAGTTAAGTGAGAAGGTTGATACATTTTTAAGTGAAGTGTTTCTTAATCGCAGAAGTCTCTTGAAATGGGTTGCCTCACTTTGTTAGGTAGTAAAGCTAATCAGAGGTGACTCATAGTCCAGTTAATACTCTTTCTTTGAGGTTCTGCTGGCTCTAAACCACATGGTCTGAAACAGATGACTGAAATCGGAAGTTACTTTTTCTGTTGTGGTCTTAAGTTCCTGTGTAGCACTCTTTCGGCAATGGAAGATCTTTCAGCAGTAACACCTGGAGAAAGATGCTTTCATGACTGTCAGAGGTGTGAAATATCCTAAGTTCTGACATGACTGACTTCTAGATAGAAATACGTCTTTTTAGCTCGTGTTTCACTGCTGTGTGACAGTTACATGATAAGCAGTCCATGTCCTTTTAAATATTCCATTGAAGTTGGGGTTGGGGAAGTAAAAAAATGCATTTTCTTGTCAGATACTGCTATTTTGTTTTCTGCAGCAATCGTTCATAGAAGTGCTGTTGCAAAGCTTTCGAGGGACTCGTAGCTCACAAGGATTGAAGCATCCAAACTAGAGTTCAAGCTTCTGAATGTGATCACGACAAGTAGCTGAAACACCGAAGTATTTCAAGAAGGAAGCTAGGCTACAGAAACTAGTTATGTGTCCATATATGATGCGCTTGTCGGTGGAGGCTGTGAATGTTGCAGAGAAGGCTTAGTGTAGGGGTAGCTTTATATAATGCTAAAATGACTCTGCTTTTTTTTTTTTTTTTTAAGAAGAGATTTCTGGGAGATGTGGTGCTTTTCTTAGTGTGAACAGAAAGAAATTTAGGGATGAACAGTGAGGCTTAAGGTAATATGCTGGTTCAGGTGGACTGGGAGTGTCCTGGCTGGAATCCATGCTCCAGTGATGTCTGCTAGTTGGCTAAGCTTGTTCGTGATCTCTTCTAGATGGATGAAAAGTATTACGAATAAAGATAAAAATCTTTGTTGTGTAGTAAGAAAGCCTATATGAAGAAACTTGTCCTGTGACAGTAATGAATCACGTTTGCTTTATGAGATGCAAGCTAAAGGCTGCCCTGACCTTTCTTGCCCATACAGAGATTCTCCTTGTGCAGGCTGTGGAATCAACATCTGGTAGCTGTGAATTGGTGGTGGAGGACCATGTGGATGGGCCACTGCAGGCAGCGTGCCCCGCAGTGCCAGCAGGAGAGAGCTTCCGCTCTCGCTGGAAAGGAAGAGGAGGGAACACCCGTTCCACTGCTGCAGTTTGCGCTCTGCCTGTAATGGTTCCTTTAATGTATTGAAAGGAGTTTTAAAGGAAGATGCAGGAAGCAGGAGTTCTGGTCTTGCACTCAATTACTTGGTCAAGCTGCTTAGGCCTTGGTGCTATCAGTCTGATGAGTGTAACTCCCTGGAAGCTGGCAGTCTGCTGGCTGTAGCTTACGGCGATGGAGCAGCAGATGAAGTAGCCAGAGTGTGGTTGGTTTGTGGGGTTTTTGACTTGAAACAACTGGAAATGGTAGGTTTAGTAAGTAGCTTATTTTAATATTAACTAAATATTAAAAAAGACTAAACTTGCATCCTTTGTACGCTTCTGGAATGTTAGGTGACACGAAGTTAAACACTCACCTGAAGTCTTGTGGCCCTGCCCTCTGGGAATGAGCTGTGCCTGAGGCTGGCACGCTGTGGGCCAGTTCCCGAGGCAAAACTTGTGCGGGAGCTGGCTCTCAGAGCCCGGCCCCTTGGTGGGCTGCGGGAGAGCCGCTCTGCCGGGGTTACAGGTGGAGGTGGTTCAGAGCACACACCGAAGCTGGTGTTAGCCGGTGTGTTACCGGTGGGCCAGGCTTGGATCTGGCAGCGAGACGGAGAGTGCAATTCATAAATGCTACAGTGTGTGCAAGAGTTGGTGCAAGTACTCGATACGAGGTGAGCTGAACCCAGACTGATCCGTGCAGGTAGGTGTCGGCCCTGCCCTGGAATACAGTGCTGGGACTTTGTTCAGTCTGGAAGCAGTTTTCCTCTGAATAATCCTTATCCAACATAAGTACTCAGGCAGATAAATGGGTTCATGTTGCACTAAAATCACGTGCTTGGGTTCTCCAGGAGCTTGGAATATTGAAGAGGGAGCATCTCTTAAATCAGGAGGCTTAAAGACCAGTCCTGCACGTTCTTTCTGCATGTGGTCTCTGGAATTTGGTCTGTTTAGTCTCCCTCTTTCTTATCTTTCACACAGGGGCTAGAGTTAACTTTGTTTTGTGACCTTCAGCAAACAGTTTGTATTAGTGCTGTATGGTCTGTGTGACCTCAGAGCTAATGGCTTAATTCATAATCACTTCTAGTACACAAGGCTGACCTTCCAGGAGGCCTGCATGAAGTACAGTGTCTGCCCGCTGGAATATTCACAAGTGCTGAAAACAGATGCTGTTGCTAGACTTGTAAGCAACTACTCTTGCTGTCCTTGATGAGTGTTTGAGCAATGCTACTGCATATGACAACAGCCAAGCACTTTCAGATCGGGAATTGAAAATATTTCTGTGCTTATCAAACTTGGCTGGTGCCTATTTTAGAAGGAGAAAGCATCGTATTGTGAACACAGAGGGATAGGACTGAGTAATCTGCTCGGGGGGGGTTGCTGAGGGAAGTCTGATTCAAGCAGAACTGCCTGCTAATAAAAGCATATTCTTTTTCTGCTGTGCGAGTAGCTTTTTCATATGGATACTCGTAAGATGCAGCTGAATTCCTGGCTTTTTTTCTCTGTAGAGGTAGTAAACAAAAGCCTTATAAATTCTGGGTTTAGAGAACTGTTTCTGGGCCTAGACAGTTGGATACAATAGCGGAACCTGTCAAAGGAGATCACTGTCTGCTAGCAAAATCTATTGCAATTGTTTTAACGATGTTTTTACCTGTTTTAAGCGTAAAGTGGCTGCCAGTAGCTTTCTTCAGGTACACTAACTGTGAACAGAGGAACACCCACGCTTGTACCAAAGACTTTCAAACGAAGATCTGACGTGATCAGTATGCTCAAAACCTGCAGTCAGGTGTGCCTCTCAAAGCTGTGGAGTGTCCGCCTCAGCTCAGAACCCGCAGCCTCCGAACTGCTATGGAGAGGAAGGGCGTGCTCGTGTTTCGGAGGCAGCTCGGTGAAGGCACCTGCTACCCTTTCCTTCTGCTTCTGCCAGTTCAGAAAGTATGCCAGAGCGGGCTGGTTTGTCTCGCTTACAAAGCAGAGTACAGAAAGCTGAAACTTGAGTTGTAGCTGAGTGACTCTAGTGTAGTTTTTAAGCAAGTCAGAACAAGTTTTTATGCCACCTGGATGTGTAGCGTGGGTAGAGGGCTCTTGGAAAGTAGTCTAAGGTGCAGCAGCTTTTCTGAAGATTCTGTAAAAGCTTCCTTGTGGTGGATCCACAGGGCTACGAGGATGGTGAGGGGACTGGAGCATCTCCCCTACGAGGAGAGGTTGAGGGAACTGGGCTTGTTCAGCCTGAAGAAGAGAAGGCTGCGAGGGGACCTTATAAATGCCTGCAAATATCTGCAGGGTGGGTGTCAGGAGGATGGGGCCAAGCTCTTTTCAGTGGTGCCCAGTGACAGGACAAGGGGCAACGGGCACAAACTGAGGCACAGGAAGTTCCAGCTGAACACGAGGAAGAACTTCTTCCCTCTGAGGGTGACGGAGCACTGGAACAGGCTGCCCAGGGAGGTTGTGGAGTCTCTTTCTCTGGAGATATTCAAGCCCCGCCTGGACAAGGTCCTGTGCAGCCTACTGTGGGTGACCCTGCTTGGGCAGGGGGGTTGGACTGGGTGACCCACAGAGGTCCCTTCCAACGCCTACTATTCTGTGATTCTGTGATTCTGTGATTCTGTGATCACAGTCGTTTCTTCAGCATTACATTAAACACATGGCAAATGAAGTGTTGGTCCAATCTGAGGGAATCTGTATCCTAGAAGAGCGGTGAGAGAGCATGAGCTATTGATAGGAACAGCTCTGGAGTGAAGAATCGGGAAGTACCCGGGTGGGAATAGCTGGCAGCGTATGGGATAATAGGAAGTAGCACAAAGAGATGGAGGTTCAGGGAGTGCTTGGGAGATCAGCTGGAAGGTGTGGGTGTAGGGTGTGACTGTAGAGGCAGGAATGCAGTGGTTCTTGAGCAACCATGGCGAGCTGACCCTTCAAAGGCAAGATGGGCACTGCGGCCTTTATGAGCTGAAGTAAACTGCATCAGACATGGAAGGCACAGTTAACCATGGGCTGCTGAGCTGCGCGTGATCAAACTGGCTGAAAGGGACAGCTCACGCCCTGGGCTTCTGGGCAGGAGCAGGAGGCTAATGAACGTTGGGGTTGGGCACCTACCTTGCTAAGTTAGCAGAAAGGCTAGAGTAGTTTCTGAAACAGTGCTGCATGAGACTGATACGTGCTCTTCTGTATAGCTTAGACAGTTGAAACTTCTTTTGAGTGAGAATGCAGAACACCTGCCTAATGAGGTTTAAGCTGTCCGTTTTTCAGGTCATCACTGGTTTTTAGTGTTGTCTTCCTTGGATTCAAGGACTTAGTTGGTTTTTTTACTCCTTTTAAAAGACGGTTAGTCTGTGTAGCCATGCATCTGGAAGGAAGATCTTAAATGTGAAAAGTCACCACCTGTTCAGGGAACTGCTAGCTTCAAAACCAAGCTCTGGATGTATTTGTTTTGGAGGTCAACAGCAGGATGAACGTGCCATTTAACTGAAAGACTTGGCCAAATAAGCCCAACCGAGATGCCATCTGTATGTTTTCAGTTGATTTCTAATATTTATCAGCATTATACCGGAGTCTGTATTGTGTGAAGCTTGCAGCTTTGGTTTTCTAGTAGAATATTACACAGTGGCAGGGGGGGTGAGGTAGGGGGAACAAGCTGAAGGAAGTGTGGGCTTCTAGGCATGGGATGGAATGACAAAGCATCGGTATTACAAGCTGATCATCTTCTGGTTGCAAACTCTGAACAGCATGTACTCAAAGCATGTCCAGTCAGTTACTGCTTCCAGCTTGTGTTGGGTCCTGACTACGGGGTGATGTGACGTCAGCTTCATAGATGCTGAAGGGCTTTTGACTCGAGCTAGCTTCTCTGTGCAGCGTCAGGGGAGAGAAGCAGACTTTCTGCTGCTATGATTTCGAACCCTGATTAAACATCTGAATGCATCTGAGTTGACCTTTTTCCAAATCTGGTTGGCTGTCTGGTTCTATTACACGTAATGGATGTAGCGAGATGCATAATGACCACCGTGGCTGAGATTCACTTTCTGCTGAACAGCCGAGGGAGCATGGGAGAAATCTGTACGACTGTTGATAACACTTGTTATGGCTCCTCGGTTACCTACAGGAGATAGCTGCGAACTTGGCTTTCAAGCTGTTGCAGATAAAAGTGTAACAGATAGTGAAACATCTGCCACTAGAGAACCTCTCTAATATAACACTGTTTTGCAGCAGTTAATGTCAGTGCTTAAAGTGATCCTGAACTTCTGGTGGAAACAGGATGAAATACTCTCTGCTTGCGTTTCGATTGCCTCTTCCGCTGCTGAGCAAGTTGGACACTGTGTAGCTTAGCAGGAAGCAGACCTGTCAGGTCCTTCCACTTTCCAGCCTCTTAAAACTCCTCAGGGAGTTAACCCACACCTGTGGGTTGGAGGCTTACTCCACGAGTGATTTATTACTGTGAATGTTGTCTGTAGAGTCGCTTGCATCAGAGGAAAATTTTCTGGCTGTTTCTAGCTTCCAGGTAACTAGGAGATCCTGCCATACAGAATTTGGCTCCAGCAGAAGTAGGTGAATGGCTCTTTTCCTATACTTGCCCCCCCGGCTGTCCATCTGTTAAGCTGTGCACAGCACTTCTCCCCAAGTAACTTTGCTCCCCTGACTGCCTCAAGGTTTGGAAAATTATGTAAGTGCCTGTAAGAAATGACTGACTTTGCAGAAGCTTCAGTGCACGTGAATATAATATCTATGACTTCTTGGCTATAAAGCCTTCAGTTGGAAGGCAAATGGTTACAAAAAGCTTATGGTGTTTTACTGTGTAAACTAACTGCATCAGATAAGCACTAAATCTAGCCTTTTTTTTTTTCCAGTCAGGTCAATTCAGTGAAGATATGATTCCTACTGTAGGCTTCAACATGAGAAAAGTTACGAAGGGTAATGTTACAATAAAGGTATGTTACCATTGTTAATTCTCTTTTTAAATCCATGCAAGGTTGTCTTCAGCTTCTAGTTTAGAATTTATATGCTTGCTCTGTTTTGCTTCCACTGTTAGGACAAATACAGGAAACTGAAGAGGCTCAGCTAAATCTGTGAAGTAGCTTAAGAATATGCTTATGTTTATTCATGGGATTTCTTAAATGGGAATCTGTGTGTGGTTTCCAGGTTTATGGCCTAGTTAAAGCAGTGTTCTGACAATGCTGTCTGGCTTTATCCGAGTTAATTTTCACATGTGTAGGGCCCAGAGATCCTCCTCTTCTGATCATCAGCACTGCTTAAGGGAGGGCTTACATCAAAAGCAAAGTTTTAAGTCAATATATCTTATTTTATTTGCATGTATACCACGGTGGGTAAACTTAGTACGTGGGTGTGTTCTTGTGTCTGGTGTAAGATGGTGTGGTTTGCATCTGATGCTATTGGGCCTGCAAGCTTTGAGCAGCTGTACAAGGGATTATTTCTGTTCTGATATGTGACAGATCCTGCAGCTGGCCTAAGGAGAAAGGAAAAACTGTGGTTTGATTTCTTGTCTTATCTTCATGTGACATGTTTAAACAGAGTGCATGGCTAAATTGTCTTTTTCCCCTTGCCTTAAGATTTGGGATATAGGAGGGCAACCACGATTCCGAAGCATGTGGGAGCGATATTGCAGAGGAGTTAATGCTATTGTGTAAGTGTCGTCTTCCTTCAGGTAGTACTTAACCTCAGATGTGCTTCTCTGCTGTGAGTAGCCTTTCTAACAGTGCATGCCTGACTCGGTAGTACTCATTTTAATTTTGAAACTGTACTGCAACTGTATTGACCTTTTTTTACCCTTAAGTTCAGGGCTCAAGATGGGTTATTTTCTTATCAGTGTCTGATCTGGAGTACTAACTGCTTCCTGTCTGAACTGGGTGGCAGTGCTGTCTAACTCAAAGAATCTTTCTTCTACTCTGATCTTAGAATTTTTTTAAAAGAACCAAATTCTTTGCTCAGAAGACCTAGCTTTGTTTAAAGCCCCGTTGAATGTGCTTAGAAATGACACTGTAAAGGAACCACTGCTGTTTCTGAAGTAGTTCAGTCTCACTGACCTAACCTTAAATTCTCTTTAAAGCTACATGGTAGATGCTGCAGATCGTGAAAAAATAGAAGCCTCTCGAAATGAGCTGCACAATCTTCTAGATAAGCCACAGTTACAAGGAATCCCTGTAAGTAATATCGCCTTACAAAATATTAAACTTGCTTGAGGAACGTGCATAACTTCAGCATTTCTGAAGTCTGGCTTGAACTCTTAAGTCAAGTGTAAGGCCTAACCTTACTGGTTAGTATAAGCATGAACAATACCTGGCCCTAGTGCCTTAGATCAAACTGTTGACCTTGGTCAATCCTTCAGTGATTTTATTCTTGTTCAGTGGCTGCTAAAAAAAAAGAAATTGGAACAGTAGTTTAGAGTATTCCACAGTATGAGTTGTGCTCTCTTCTAGAGTCTACCGTAGTGCAGGTTAACCAGAGTGTAGTACAGAAGTATAGAGTAAGTTTGGGGAATCTCAGCTGAAAGTCTACTGGGATTGTTCTCAGTTTTATCAGCTGGTGTGTTCTCATGCTTGGTTTTTGCACATAACAGTTTATTTGTACCCCCTTTTTCCCTGTGACTACGTCTGGCTTCCTTCTTGGTCTGATTTAGAAGTGAATGTCTCATTCTGTCGGATTTGATAGCCTAATGCAGACTGCTTGTTAGACTCCCCTGAAGTTTACTGTTTGTGGGATTTTTTTGTAGTTTTATTTAAAAAAAAAAAAAAAAACAAAAACCAAAAGCAAAGCTGCAACTGTTTCCTTCTGCTCTGGATTTCAGGTTCTAGTACTTGGAAATAAAAGAGACCTTCCTAATGCTTTGGATGAGAAACAGCTAATTGAAAAGATGTAAGTCTAACCCTTCCTGAGAAAGGCTGCTTTAACTCAATAAATGAATTTATGTACATGGGGTTGTTAGATCAAGAAGCTTGCATTTATAAGTAGAAAATCCAGCAGTAGGAGGTAGGTGAAACACTGTACAGAAACAAGTTATGTGGAGAAGATGAACGGGGAACAGTTTAGATTCTCAGTGTAAGAGTCCTTGTTATGAGTGAAGTGTATCTTGAAATGTTTTCTCTTTCATAGGAACCTTGCTGCTATTCAGGACAGAGAAATCTGCTGCTACTCAATTTCTTGCAAAGAGAAAGATAATATAGGTAACTATGAACCTAAAATGCTAAGTATTCTGAAGAGCTGTCAGAGGATGGATTTGGGGATTGTAACTTCTTAAGCTTCAGGAAACTGGTAACAAATCAAAGAACAATGTGCCAGTGCACTGGTTAAATTCAGCATGACTCCTGCTGGCAGTGAGGAAGCTTGACTGGTGTCAAAGTTGTAGGGGTTGTAGTTACCAAAACGGATGTCAGTCTCCTGTGAAATCTGCTGCCTTTCTTTAGTTTGCAGCAAGTAGGTGACTAGTCTCACTGTTAGCTTGGCCTAAATGGTTTTGTACTCCTGTCAGGTACTCTCAAGTCTCCCTCACTTCATGAGACTAGCAGGTACTTGCAGCAAGTTTTTCCTCAGTGGTCATTCCCTTGAAATAATCATCTTCCCCTGCTGTCTTATCAAAGCGATTCGTGTTGTGGCCTGTGCTAGCCACTACTCCATGCAGCCAAACAGTAAATTTTTCTGTTGCTGACATCAATTGCTTTAGAATTTCTGGAGTTCAAAGGCAGAAACCATGGTACTGTGTGATACCAAGTACTTGACACTCGCATTGCAAATAGACCGCGTTATCTCAACTGAACGAAAACACAGTGCTTAGCAACACGTGCCATCCTTCTCCGGGTGCCTTCTTGTGGCTGCCATGAGGTTAACCCTGGGTCATTGGTGGCTAACGTGGATTGACTGATCAGGGAGACTTTGGGCTGGTGGTCCCAGGAACAAGTGGTCGAGGATACCAGAACTGCTTTCTATTAAAGACTCAGTGGCTTTCCAGGAAAAACGAAGAGCCTGTGGAGTTCTGGCTGCTAATCCAAGAAGCCTTTGTCACCTTACTGTCAGTTAAAGATTCAAACGTAGTGGATAGGAGAAGCAGATCCTCCCTTCTATCATATCTCCTGCACAGGGCTCACAGCACAGCTGAGCATCGCTGCTGCTGTAGGGAAGGTGCTGCTGGAAGCATTGGGCTGGTGTGATACTAGTGCATTTGGCTTCCTTAGGAGGACCTCTTTCAAGGAGCCTGATGCCTTGTCCTGTAGGGCTAAACTAACTTGGTTGGCATCAGGTGAGGAGAGGCAGACTGGCTAAATAGAGCAGTGTTGATCTTAAAACTAGTTATGTGAGCAATACCAAAGTATCAGATTAAGGGATGTCTTTTTCCTAGAGGTGCAGTTGACTGAGGAACCAGGATGTCTGGGACCATTCCTTTAAATGTTACTTAAAGGAAGCTGGGCAGTTATAGGACCAAAGCACAGACAGCAAGCATTCCAAAAAATCATTCTGTTCATTGGTCTTGGACCATCCTCTAGAGAAGGGCTGGATATTCTTGTCATGTATTTGAGGATGGTGGCATATCAAAGTGATGCCAGTTATACAAATACAGGTAGACACTTGAATATGGAACTTCTCTTCTCTCTCTCTAGATATCACGCTTCAGTGGCTTATTCAGCATTCAAAATCTAGAAGAAGCTGAAGTCTTCCTGGAATCTCCAGTACCAGTTGGCCATAATCTCAATTGTCCACTTCCCTCCATAATGAGATATTACCCAAAAGTCCTGGATCAAGAATCTGCCTTTTCACGGTTCATTTCTCATGTGCACTGCTGAAGACTTGTATTCCTATTCTGTCACAAAACAACTAGAGTTGTCATGATAAAGTCAGCACAAATATTTATTTTACAACCATCTGTGGTGGGAGGGTTGTGGGGGGGCTTTTTAAAAAAAAAAATCTCTCTACCATGTTAACTATGATGGTACACTCTGTTCTGGTTTTTCAGGGCCAGGTTTTTATATGATTTTCAGCAAGTGTTTTATTTCTAGTGTTTAGTGGCTTGAAGATGCTGATGCTTGACAGCATTAAGATTCTGTAAGATGCCACATACAGTAGTTAGAAAACATTTAAGCGTGAGTTGTGGGATGCTGATTTATCTCACAGATGCATGTGATGTGTGTATGTAAGCAGAGAAATGGAAGCTGTTTGCAGAGGGGAGCACAAGGCATAGATCAGCATCACTAATGTACAGCTGAGATCTTATCCTGTCACTTGAAAAAGAAAACTCTCGTGATGAATTAGGAAAGAGCCAAACGTTTAAAATCATTTTGTTGCTTCTGTTTAACATGTGTGGTGGATGGGAATGGACTGTTCTGTCAAGCTTTCAAAAATTGGAGTATTCCAGCATGAAAACAAATTGCTAGGAACATCAGACTGTGTTCAAATACATTTTTCTATCTACAGATACTAGTGGTCTCTATCTGAATCCAGAACACGCATTCTGAGCAGCTGCATGACACTTAAATTACTGATGTTTTTTGTATAGAGTCAGTTGTTGACCTTTAGCACAATATCTGTGTAATTGTCTAGTGTCTCTCCTGCTCATGGAATGGCTGGGCACAGTTTCACTGGTGCTATGGAACATCTAGGCTATTGTGACAACTCTAGGCCTGCCTGCTTTCTTGATGTAACCATGTGCGAAGTGGAAGTTGCAAGATGAAATGTTCTGCTGTGTCAAAGCACAAGAGAGCCAATGAATTGATCCTGTTTCTTGACTAGCTCCTACGGTATAGGGAAGTATGTATAAACTAAAGATTGTAATGTTTTTGTAGCTTTACTTTCTCAATGACTTCAGTATATTTAAAGGGACAGACTTGTTAAGACTGGTTTGTTCATACAGTAGCGTCGGCATCGCTTACTAGTGTATGCAAATACATGGTACACCTGCTTGTGTTGCCTCACACTGTGTGTGATTCTTCACCTAAATGTAGTTTGCATTATGTCGGAGCCTTTGGTTGTTTAGTCCATATCAGTTACGACAAGCCAGTTTTAATGTAGACTGCCATGGCCTTACTGTTCTGTACCAACTGTCGCATTGTTGCACAGACACTACATCCTGCCTGCATTCACTCTGAACTTGCATTTTAACTTCTTGTCCCCTTTCAGTTCTCTGAAGCATGGTTTCAATTAATTCATACTCTGGTGCTGTAGAGGAGAGGGTGTATTAACTTGCTACTGTAGTCCCTAGTTCACCGGGAACTGCTACAGTTACTTTTATTTAGCAAACTTGCTTGTGCCTAAAATAAGGAATCTAAATTAGAATGTGTGAATCTTTGTGAGGGACCAGGTCACTGTTTAGTTAACTGGCCTATAGCTAAACTTGATGTGTTTGGTGTTTATATACTTCACTGCTTTCAGCATTTATGGCATCCAAACACTACCAATTGTTAACCTGTGCATTACTCTCTGCATGTGAACAACTTATACAATTACTGAACTTTGTAAATACGTGAATTTTTTTATTTAGGTGGATGCGTATGTTGGTTTACTGCTCTTCGGCTTTATTCAATAAACTTATGTTTTGAGGGTTGTATTGACACTTAACTGACTGACTTGAGTTGATGTGGCTTAACTCGTGGCAATATGTTATGGGGTGTCTGTCTCTTCTCCCACAAGATCACAGCGGGGGAAGAAGGCTCGGTAAAGCCTTGAGCTTCTGTATGTTCTGTGGTTCGACTATTCAAGTGAAATGCTTACAAAACTACCTTTTGGGCCTGGGGCTTTCTCAGCTTACGTGAGCAAGCTTAGCTAGTCAGTCTCAGCAGACCTCAGTGCTTTTTTGTGTTTATGGAAAGCGCTAATTAGTGAGATTGGAGGGTCTTAAGTAGGGGCAGCCTTCTGGAGCTCTGTCTTCAGGAGAAAAACGCGTGTGCCTACAAGCTTGTTTCTTGTTTTCAAGCCTAGAGCTTTTTTCCTATCACAAGTGTCAGATCTAGCAGTGCCTGATCGTTCACTGCCAGTTAAAGCATAAAGATTCTTACCTCATTGGAACGTGAGGCTTTTGTTGACTGAGGTCTTGAACGAAATCTTTGCCACGATTTTCATCTGAAGTTACGCTGACTGTTCTTCCCAAATGCTTTGTTGCATAGATTTCTCTTAGGTCACGGCTTAACTTACAGGGTCATACGTCAACCTCTTCCAAGGAACAGTAACAAATTGGATGTCTTCTGTTCACAGCCTGCCTCCATGTAAGCTTTCGAACTTACTGAGCTGCAGCAGGTTGGTTTTTAGGCCTGAGTACTGGTCAGTTAGCATCCTTCACGGGTAACTCGGCGGGTGGGAAGGACTAACGAACTCTTGAGTAAAGAATCGTGTGCGTGTTTCTTCAGTTGATGGGAGTTTCCTGCATGCAGAACAAGTTACCTGAAGTTAACATTCAAAGCAAAATGCCTCAACACAAAATCTGAAAACAGTGTTACTGCTGTAGGATTTGTCACCCTGGGTGGTCTGATACCAGTACTAAGCACTTAAATCGGCTGTGGTGTGAACTTGGCCAGCAGCTGATTGCTTGGTATTTAAGTAACAGTTTCTACTTCTAAATGTAAATAGCGAGGAGAGCTACGCTGGCTGCCTGTGAGGTGTGTACTGGAAAAAGTACATTTGCATTTCTTCTCTCCACCTAGGTTTTCACAGCTGTTCTTGTACTGTTCTTCCAGATGTCTTTAGTTACTCACACAGCAGAAATGTAGACCTTGAAGAGACTATTAGAATCCAGGGCAGAGGATCATGCTGTTTCTGTTTCAGAGCTGATTAACTTGCCAGCTACCTTCATTTTGAAACAGAAGTGTAATAAGTCTTTTCAGAGAAGTGAGGCTGTTCTTGCCACCTTTCAGCCTTGGACTAAAGAAATTACTCACTCATCTGGCACAGTTAAGTCCAAGTTTAAACCTTTTCTCTAGTAATAAAGGTTTGGAGCCTAAGACGGGCGTTAGCAGTGTTGTCTGCTGAACTTGGGTGCTCTAACTGGGTTCTGCTTCTAGAAATCTGTTGGGCCAGTCGAATCTCTCATGATGATTACTTGTCTCAGGCTCTGTAATGAGCTTGGACAATAAAGAGACTGATTAAATTTCCCATCCTCTTAACAAGTTGCTTTTGGAGATGCGTTTTGGTAATGTAAAATATTGTACTTAAACATTAATAGCTGTAGTCCTGAAACTCTTCTGGTGTATCTGCAGGAGGCCTTGACCGCTATTAAGAAAAATGGTCTTATGAACAGGCAAGCACTGAGCCAGAGAGAACTCCTGGTCGTGAATGGGCATGCAAGTTAGACACCAGTCATACCTTTCTGGCCTCATGATGCGTTGGCATTGTATGGTGTCCTGATAATTTAAGATAGCCATCAACTCTAAATACTTGTTGTTGGTTCTGTTCAGTCCAAGTGACTGCGCTGACTGCTCACAGAGCAGCAGGTCTCTGGACTAGACTGGGAAGAAGTGTTTGTGCGTGCACCCACAGCGCTGGGCTGTGTGGAAGTTTTGCTTGGAGTGTTCACGTCCCGTCGATGTCGGTGTGGATGGTGGTTTCAAGCGCAGTTACAGCGCAGTGTAATTCTCGTCATCACCCCGAGTACAGCTGAGTGTCTCGGCAGTCGCACAGAGCAGTTCTGTCCTACCGCTTGGCAGCATGGAAGATGCACAGGTGTGGAGCTGTTTCAAAATCTGTGGAGCTAGTAATCTAGTTTTACTGATCTGTGTTCTCTCCTTACATCTTTATGGAAACAGGCTGGGAAGATGGTCCTTTTTGGATGCTGATAGATAAAACTTCATAATCTTCACTTTCTGGTAGAAGGAAGGAGGCCAAAGAAAATGCCTTAAACAGTCTCTCTGGTTAAATTAATACAGGAATGTTGTGCAGGGATCTATAATAACTTGAAGTATGGCTTAGCTGGATTATCAAGCTTTTAACTTTTCTAATGTTTAATTTTATAGTTACTGTGGCTGTGCAGTGGCATGTCATGGTTTGCTTTGTGCGTGTTTACTCAATGTGAAAGAAATGTGCTTCCTCGGGTAGCATGCCCCAGCACTGCTCCCTCCTGGCTTGCTTTCGCACTGACCCTGACTAGAGAGCTGTGTAAATTCTGTGTGTGGGGGTGTAAATCAGGTTATCCGAGCTGTCTCGCTAAGAGCAGTGCGTTGCCGATGACACGAACAGCAAAGCCGTGGGTCCTGTTAAGGGAGAAGCAGCGTGGGAATGCCTGAGTGGTACGTGCTTCAGGACTTACACCCAAAAGATGAGTGTGCAAGGACTTGTCTCACTGGGTCGTAAACCTGCCATGAGTAGTCCATTGCTGCAGGACCGCAGATGCCGAACGTTGAAGTATGCCTTGGTGAAACATTGGGGTTTGCTTTTCCGTGTCACTTGGATGCAAACGCGGGGTGGCACTGAGAGGGGGTCTGCACTTTCAGAGGAGGAGTAAAATACTTGATGTTTTTATTTCCGTCACAGTGGAAGGTGGGTAAGTAGACCTTTGTGCCAGGATTAGTGCCTTTTAATTATGACATTACAGATTTTATTCTGTTAAAGGCAACATCTATCATTGTGATCGTTTTGAAGTGCTTCAATAAAGTGCTGTTGAAAACCATTCTTTTGCATGTTCATCTGTAGTAGTACAGCTGCTTTTATTATTAGAAATGCATAAGAAGCCTTCATTACCAAATTGTGGGAAACATTGTTATGCTCAAGCTAAACTAAGCACATCTATGCTACAACTTAATTCTTTAGATGCTGTGAGAGGAGCAAACCAGCTGACCCCCTGAAGCACTCTGCTGACAGCGAAGAGAGCCAGGCGGTACCGCTTCCGTGCTGATACGTTCCAGTAGCAAATTCAGGAAGTCTTTCCTGGCCGAATTAGGAAACTTCACGTTTTGAACAGTGTCATAAAATGGTGATCTTGAGTATACAGAATCACAGAATCACAGAATAGTAGGGGTTGGAAGGGACCTCTGTGGGTCATCTAGTCCAACCCCCCTGCCGAAGCAGGGTCACCTACAGCAGGCTGCACAGGATCTTGTCCAGGCGGGTCTTGAATATCTCCAGAGAAGGAGACTCCACAACCTCTCTGGGCAGCCTGGGCCAGGGCTCCGTCACCCTCAGAGGGAAGAAGTTCTTCCTCATGTTCAGACGGAACTTCCTGTGCCTCAGTTTGTGCCCATTGCCCCTTGTCCTGTCACTGGGCACCACTGAAAAGAGCTTGGCCCCATCCTCCTGACACCCACCCTGCAGATATTTGTAGGCATTTATAAGGTCCCCTCGCAGCCTTCTCTTCTTCAGGCTGAACAAGCCCAGTTCCCTCAACCTCTCGTAGTGGAGATGCTCCAGTCCCCTCACCATCCTTGTAGCCCTCCGCTGGACTCTCTCCAGTAGCTCTTCATCCTTCTTGAACTGGGGAGCCCAGAACTGGACACAGTACGAATGAGGCTAATTCTAAATGAATGCTAAATGTCATGGTTTAAAAAATGTAAGTGGTTGAATGCTGTCGCCTGGTTGGTGCTGGGTCAGTGTGTGCTGTGCGTTCGGACAGGGCTTTCTGCAGGAGCTGTAACTGCCGAACCTCATCTGGAGAGGGACCGGGAGCCTCGCGCTCGGCGGGGGACGGCGTGCCGGGTAGTCGGTCTGCGAAACTCTGCCCTTTCTCATCACGACTTCGCTTTGGGTGCTGAAGGCATTGGTCGGTCTCGTTTGTGTTCCTGAAAAGGCCTATTGGGTTGGAACTCCATAAACTGTATTATTCCATAAACAAAGCACATGCGTGAGTAGAGAAGGAAAAAGCTGTTGTGTGAAATTTAAAGCTAAACTTGACTCTCACAGAGTCTGAAGTAAACTGCTAAGTTGCTCCTGTGTTTAGATGGGATGTGGAAGGAGATTTCAGTCTTCTCAATAATGAGAAATTTCCCTCATTTTTTAGAGTCAATAAACGAATCCCCGTCTCGGTGTGCATAGATAATATTTCTGCTGCAGAAGGGGAAAAAAATTAAAAAGATGCCTGAATTCCACAGATTGCGGGAAGGATCTGAAGGAGCAGCCTCAGGCTGCTGGGTCTGAAGAGGCCAGCGCATCTGACCAGGAGCCAGCCCGCGGAAGCCGTCAGGGACCGCTGAAGGGTGAGGGGTTGTTTTGTAGATTTATTTGTTCTGCTGGTTTTGTTGTGATGAATGGAAAACAAAGAGCAAGATCTGACTTCTGAAATAGAAAGGATAAAGTGCAGGCTGAGGACAAATCAGGAGTGTCTGTCTGTGCAGAAGTCTTTATTTTTTTTTACCCCATGTAGGGATTTTTCATATTATTTCTGTCAATTTTCTTCCTAACACATCCTGCCCTTTCTGGCTGAAGGGACGCAGCGCCGGAGGGAGCACCAGCTCAGCGACCCGGCAGTGACTGGTGCTGCTGCTGGGGTCTCGGGGTAGCTCAGGGGCAGGGGTCCCCTCTCTGCCTCCCCAGCCGTAGTTTCCTCGCTGACTTTTCTGCTCTTTTCACTCTCTGAGGGGTTTTGCTTCGTTTCTATGCTTTGCACGGGGCCTTTCTCAGCTGTTCCCTTCGTGCTGCTTCCCGGAAAGGCCCCCGGGCCTGGAGCACCCCTCGCTCCCCTTCCCAGCCCGCGGCTGGAGCGCGGACTTCACTGAAAGGGGGGGGGCGTTGGGGCGTTTTGGGGGAGAAAACCCTGTTTCTCAGCCTTTGCCTTGTCCTCTTATTCCCTTATACGAGGCCCCGCCCCCTGGGGCAGCCACCGACGCCCCGCCCCCGAGGGGCAGCCACCGCCTCCCTACGCCCCGCCCCCCGCCTCCCCACGCCCCGCCCCCGGGCACTGCCACGACAGCCCTCCGCGCCCCGGCCCTTTAAGCCTCGCCGGGGCTTTTGAGTGACGTCGCTGCGCGCCCTATGACCGAAGGGCGGCCCCGCCTCCGGCTCGGCTCGGCTAATGGAAGGCGGGCGGGGCGGTCCCGGCGCCGGCCGCCCCGGGTGTGCCCCTTCCGCCGCCGTTAGCGCTGCCGAGCGGGCGGGGGTCGGGCGGCGCCTTTGAACTATGCGCGCGGGGCGGGGGCCGCCATGCAGTGGCGGTCGGTGCTGCTGGGGCTGCTGCTGCTGAGGCTGGGGCTGCAGGCGCTGCTGGCGCTGCTCCCCGCGCTGGCGCCCGGCCTCTGCCTGCGCCGCCGCTTCCCCTTCGCCTTCCCGCCGCCGCCCGGCGCCGCGCACTGGGGCTCGCTGCTGCGGCGGGGCGGCGGGGAGGCGGCGGGGGGCGGCTTCGATGAGTACGAGCGGCGGTACAGCGGCGCCTTCCCGCCTCAGCTGCGGGCCCGGCTGCGCGACGCCGCCCGCGGCATGTTCGTCTTCGGCTACGACAGCTACATGCGGCACGCCTTCCCCCGGGACGAGCTCGACCCGCTCCACTGCCGCGGCCGCGGCCCCGACCGCCGCGACCCGTGAGGCGCCGGGCCGGGGGGGAAGGGGGGGGACACGCGGGACCGGGCGCGGCGGGGCCTGACCCTCGGTTCTCCCCTTCCAGCTCCAACCTCAACATCAACGACGTGCTGGGGAACTACTCGCTGACGCTGATCGAGGCGCTGGACACGCTGGCGGTGAGCGCTGGGGGGGGCGGCCCCGGAGCCCGCCCGGGCCCTGCCAGGGGGAGCTGGGCCCGCCCGGGTGCGGTCACCGCTGGCGGGAGGGGCCGGGGCGAGGCCGGTCTGACCGGGGCGGGGGGGGGGGTCAGGCTGGGTAGGGGGAAGACATTTTCTGTCGTGGGGGTGGTGAAACCCTGGCACGGGTTGCCCAGAGCCGTGGTCACAGAATGGCAGCGTGGTGCGGGTTGGCAGGGACCTCTGGGGTCACCCAGCCCAACCCCCTGCCCAAGCAGGGTCACCCAGAGCAGGCTGCACAGCACCGCGTCCAGGCGGGGCTGGAATATCTCCAGAGAAGGAGACTCCACAGCCTCCCTGGGCAGCCTGGGCCAGGGCTCCATCACCCTCAGAGGGAAGAAGTTCTTCCTCGGGTTCAGCTGGAGCTTCCTCTGCTTCAGTTTGTGCCCGTTGCCCCTTGTCCTGTCGCTGGGCACCACTGGAGAGAGTCTGGCCCCATCCTCCTGACACCCACCCTGCAGATATTTATAAGTATATATTAGGTCCCCTCTCAGCCTTCTCTTCTCCAGGCTGAACAAGCCCAGCTCCCTCAGCCTCTCCTCATAGGAGAGATGCTCCAGTCCCCTCCTCATCCTCGTAGCCTTCCGCTGGACTTTCTCCAGTAGCTCCTCATCTTTCTTGAACTGGGAAGCCCAGCACTGGACAGAATACTCCAGATGGGGCCTCACCAGGGCAGCGTAGAGCGGGAGGAGAACCTCAGTGCCCCATCCCTGGAAACATCCAAAGCCAGGTTGGATGGGGCTCTGAGCAGCCTGGTCTGGTTGGAGATGTCCCTGCTCACTGCAGTGGGGTCAGACTGGATGGGCTGTAAAGGTCCTTTCCAACCCAAACCATGCTGTGATTGTGTTGGTCTGGCTGTTCGCAGCACAGCGGGTGCCAGGCATGGGTCAGCGAGGGGTTTGCTCCCAGCCCCGGTGTCAGAAACTGGGAGTTGGAGCTGGTGCTCGGGCGCGGAGCTGCGTTCAGAAGGGCTGTGAAGCTGCAGGTCTCGGTCGGTGGTTGGATTGAGGTGGGAGCGGGAGCTTGAGCTGTCGCCTCGACAGCAGGCAACATGCTGGAATGGATGCTGAAGGAAGGAGTTAAAGGGGAAAATGGTGTAGTACAGCATTGTTTTTTTTAATGTTCTCTTGAAGATGGGTCTTGCTGGGTTCATTTGCCCCGCTACTCAACAACACTGATGGTATCCATTGCTCTGCGGTTGAACTTCAAACCACAGTAAAACTGGTATCTTGAATCACCTCCATATTAAAAAAACCCAAAAAGCTGGTGGAGCAGGAGATGGGTACTTGGCAGAGAAACTTGATGAGGAGTTGAAGAAAGACAGGAACAGAAAGTCTCAAAAAGTGCTGATGTTTCGTGCACAGCTGCTGATAGAAATAGAGATCAATTCTAAACATGGAGAGTGGGTAAGATGACATCGTCAGGAACCGATTAAAATTGTAATGAGCTTCAGTAATACGCAGTAAAAGGTCTAATAGTTTCTGAGAGGTTATTAAATCCTTCAGTTCTGAGGAGAAGGTGGTGCTGGGTGTAGGTCAGCTAAGAGCTGGATCCCGAGCTAGCAGTGTTACACATGCAGGGAGGGGTAAGAGTACGGGAGGGTGGAGGTATCAGGAGAGGCTTCCACAAGAGATGGAGGGAATTTCGGAGATCTTCCCCACAGCTCAGGTGAGGTCTCTTTCGGAACACTGCCGTACTCTGATGTTCAGGAAGGGTGGATTTGAGCTGGAATCCGCATGGGCTGCTGAGAGAGATGTCAGGAGGAGAGTTCCTCTTGTTCAAGACGACTGAAAGAGCGCTGATTGTGTTGCTTGGCAGAGAGGGCCTGGCTGACGTGTAAGTCCACATGAAGAGTGGTGAAAGGAAGGAGGGGAGAAGCTGTACATCTGCTTCTCGCCTGCTGAGATAGACCATCATTTGCATTTCTGATAAAATTTGAAGGGAATATTAGAAGCAAGTCGTTTTTAGCTTAGTAGTACCAGTAGGATGGTGGCATGGCGAAGAGCCCCTTCTGTGAACTCCTTATGCATATTGAGAAAACCCCCTTATGCTTCGTAGTCTTGTTTTTGCAGCCAGGGCAGATTCTTGGCGTTCTGGCGTGTGACCAGGGCCCCTTGGTGCGCGTGATCCATAACGTGTTTCTCTCGTCTTGAGGAGGAGGTGGTGTGTACGATGGCTGTACATGTGCGATGGAACTGCAGCTCTGCGGTGAGAAGGTCTCGGCTGTGTGACCAAATGCGGCAGTAATGAACAGAACTGAAAGCAGGAAGGGAGGAAAACGTTGGTTTTAACCAAAACAGAAGTTAGGGATCCGTGCTGCGCGGCTGGTGGCGTGTTGGCTCAGCAGTGGCCTCCCCGTCCTCGCTCGCCAGCAGCTCGGTGTCCTGTCCACACCTTTTGGGGCAGGACCGAGCTGTTTTGGTTTTTTTTCTCAAATATAAAACTTGGAATTCTTAGAGCCTCTTGTGTTTGAGAAGCTTCTGCGTGATGAAAGCCTGTTTTGTTCTCCATCCGCCCAGATCTGTGCGAATGCTGTCCCACTAGGTCTGGGTATGGGGAAGGGCAGAGTGGCTGGTGCGTGGGTTTTTTGGTGGTTAAAGACCTAGGTAGGTTCCCAGTCTCATCATGAACTTAACCAAGCAGGAGCCTGCGCTTTTTTTCCACATTCCTGCTTCGTTGGAGCTGGGGCTGAGTTTACGTCTTGTCTCTGGATGTAGTGGAGATCAGTTGCTAAGGAATAGCTACGGAAAACCAGCGTGAGGGAGCTCCTGGGCACAGCAGGCAGCGTTGGGCCGAGAGCCCGAGAGGCTGGACTCCCCTGGTCAGATAAATGTCGGATCAGACTTCGTTGTTCTGCGAGTTTTGTTGCCTTTTAAGCTAGACTTCACTCTTAAGCTGATAGTTTAACCAGTCAAACCACTGAGTGCGCTAGGTCTGGAGAGTTTTTAGACTCCTGCTCTGAGAGATCACCCACAAAGCTGATGCTGGAGGTGGAAGAGTACACGAGTGCGTAGATTAGTAAAACAGACAAAAATGTGTCTTTGTGGATTTCTCTGTTTTAACAAACTTTTTAAAAAATGCGCTTTTATGGGTCAGTGGGACTGGTAACTTTCCGGAAAGTCTTTTTAGCAGGAGCTGGAAATACTCTGTTCTGTATCGAGGTAATATGACTGTTGGTCTAAGATGTTAACCTGCCGTTCTTTTCCCCAACCGTCTTAGACATCTATTAGACAAAATGTCTTTGTTTTTCTGTAAAAGGTGATGGGAAACTCCTCAGAATTCCAGAAAGCAGTGAAGTTGGTGATTGACACGGTTTCGTTTGATAAAGACTCAACGGTCCAAGTTTTCGAGGCGACTATCAGGTACGTCGCTCTAAGTTTCTGTTTTTAGAACAGTACCAAGGTGAAAGACTTGGTCTGCGTAGATGGGAGAACCAAAGTAAAATCATCGGTAAGGATGTTTTTGGTGGGCTTTATTCCATAATTGTTCCTTGAGTAAGTTGTTTTTTAACTTTTTGTGAAAATATTCCATGCTTTGATCATTAAAACAAGTTTAACGGGTCACATGTGACTTGAAGCAGTGATACAGTGGTAGTCTCAACTGTCTTTGGCTTGCAGACTGCTACTTTTCTGTTGTTGCTCCTGCAGCAGAGGCTCAGATCTGTGCACAACAAACCACCCTGCTGACGGGTTTTCCTGGTTTTGCTTTTCTTCCATGGACCTCCTGCTTGCTTTCACTTTTGTCTTAGTTGAAAAACAGGCCTCTCTGTCTTGGAGACGAGTTTAAGATACTGTCTGATTTTAATTGGCTTAATTTTCTGAATGTCTTAAAACAGTTTTATTCAATTGCTGCTTAACTTGGCTAGACTTTCTGTTTTCTCAGTATGAACTTCATATACAACCTTACTACCATTTGCAGCAGCAAAAGCAGTGGGGGCAAGGAGGTCTTTGCATATAAATAGACTTGGTGTGTTGCAAGGAGCTGCTGGGTTAGGTAAATTTTGCAGAACCGGATTTTGGGATTGCTGTGGGTGACAGGCAGCGTGACTTCTAGATGTTTTCACTGCTGGTGGGGAAAAAAGCAGATCTCTTCCTGTGGTGCCTGTAAGGTGCGCAGAATAATACTTATGTTAAACATGCTGGGAAGGGTTTAACTGAAGAACTAGGCTCAGATCAGATTTAAAAACTGAAGATCTTTTCCTTTTCCCCGTAGGGTTTTGGGAAGCCTGCTTTCTGCCCACATCATAATAACAGATACCAAACAGCCTTTCGGTGATATGACCATTAAGGATTACGACAACGAGCTGCTGCATATGGCTCATGACCTGGCAGTGAGGCTGCTTCCAGCCTTCGAGAACACCAAAACTGGCATTCCGTATCCTCGGGTAAGCGAGCGCATCAGCACAGCAGGGAAATGGTCTAAGAGCAGTAATTCTCCTGTCCTGCACCTGGAGTTCTGTGTGCTGTGTGTGCCTGTGTACGGGCGCTGGTGGTATTGAACCTGCTCGAAGTTACGCTGAAATGGCGTGGGGCGAGAAACTGCGCTGCGTTGTGGTGACATGGATGATACCTGAGTTGGTCCTTATGTCTGGTAAATGTTTTCTTGAGGCTGTTTTTGCACTCTGTCTATATAGAATTGTTCCATACAGGTCAGTAGTCATTTGTTTCTGTGCTGTTCGGCTGGAACGTGCCCTGCCCTGTGCTTTCTTCTATTCCATGCAGCAACAAACAGTGCTGTTGGAAGGAAGCTTAGCAAGAAATCCTGTCAAGGGAAATAGCCAAGGAAAGTGACTATTGGTGACTTGGTACTAAGTTAACTGTGGTGATAAAATAAAACTTGTCCAAAATATTTGTCATACGGGGAGCAGGATCTGTCATTTTCTTGAGCGCTGCGTAGTGAGTACTCTGGAATACTGCGGTGTTCTCGAGTGGTGCATCCCCTTGTTTTGAGCAAGTTTTTTTTAGAGGAGTTCTACTGGAAGAACTCTAAACTGTGCAACTAATTAGCCCTTGCCTGACTACTTTGACTTTCTGGGGACAGCAGCACAGCTTTTCCTCCAGACCTGTCAGGCTGTGGAAACGTGACCTTTCACTTCTGTTCAGAGTCCAGTAAAGCAGTTGCAGGCGGTCTAACTTCCCTTCAGCGTTCTGCTCTGTGGGGAAGTTGAGGAGCATTCACTGAGGAAACTCTTGGTTTCAAGAACGCTGGGTGAGGAGAAGCAGTACTTGCATCGCCCTTGGAAGAACCTGAATGTTTAGTAGAAAGGGTGAAAAAGTGGACTGAAATTTGGAAGGATTAGCGAGAGTAGCAAAATTGGGATTGCCTACCTTGAGCATGATGCTATAAAGTTGGAAGATGAATTTCAGGCATTCTTCAGGAAAGCTTTTTGAATAAGCAGTGATAACACTGGCTTTCTAACTATATATGTATTGCATGCTACGTACTGCAAAAGCCGATAAAAGGGCTTTATAATAAATACAAGACTGCAGGTTCGAGCCCAGCTGTGTGAGGTGCAGCCTGCCTTCCTGCTGCTGTCACTCTCTCTGCCTACTTCACAGGTCAATCTGAAGACGGGGGTGCCTCCAGACAGCAATAATGAAACTTGTACTGCAGGAGCCGGGTCCTTGCTGGTGGAGTTTGGTATCCTGAGCAGGCTGCTGGGTGATTCCACGTTTGAGTGGGTGGCCAGGCGAGCTGTCAAAGCACTCTGGAGCCTCAGGAGCAATAACACGGGACTGCTAGGTAATCTCTTCTGGGGTGATGCTGTGGTGACCGGCTCCGTGTTTTAACCTGCCTCAGTCTCCTGGAGCAGAATGCCATCACGCTACAGGCTGCTTTCATGTATCGTAAACTTTGTCGGCCTGCTTCCTCTGGAGCTGTGAAGTCATACTCTCCTCATGTGCTCGTGGTTTCTGCTAACCGAATGGCGCTTGGTAGTTTCGTCAGAGAAACGGAGTATCTGAATGACTTCTTAGGGCACAGGTTGTCAAAGACAGATTTTTCATGAAACTGGGAAATGAAACTGAAGTTCTTGCACTTGTATCCCCGTGAATATAATTTAGATTGGCAGATGACTAAAAGTACTTAAAACACCTGCATGCGTGTGCCAGTTCCTTGGGTGAATGCACTGTGACACTTCATTTTGATAGCAATCTTTGATTGTTCCTCCTTAGGACGTTTGGAAGATGTAGTATTTCTAAGTTCTTGATGATTTTTCTCTGATGTGCTTGGCACCTTTAGACTAAACTTTCTGTCTGTTCTGAAAGGAAATGTTGTGAATATTCAAACTGGTCATTGGGTTGGAAGGCAAAGTGGATTGGGAGCAGGGTCGGATTCGTTCTACGAATACCTTCTGAAGTCTTACATCCTCTTTGGAGAAAAGGAAGACTTGGAGATGTTCAGTGATGCTTATCGGAGCATTCAGAACCACTTAAGAAGAGGGTATGTTATTTCGTATGAGTATCAATTCCTTAAGCAACGAGTACTTCAGCAAGATATGAGAGATTGTATAGTGTTTGGTGTTATGCTTTAGGAAATCTGTGTTCTCTTTTTTTCTTTAAAGAAACAAAATCTTATTTCTGTGGTAGTCAGTATGGAAATAAATTTTAAGGTTCCCTTCACTCCTTAGTCAACTGATCTGTACAGCATTATTGCTGCAAAGCTAAACTGGTTACCGTCCAAGTTAGCGAATGTTTGAGAGAAGGCTGTAGAACTGCAAGGGAAATGTATTAAACTGAGAGGTTTAATACTTCCGACAGCCTGATCTTACCTAGCATGACTTTTTTGGTAGAGATTCTGCTGATGTAACTTTAGGATATGATGTACATACCCATATGAATTAATTTTTCTGAGAGTGACTGACATTTTGGTTCTTTTCAAAATGGCTTTGAGCGTAGCACGACAAATCTGTGACTGCTTCTCTCTGCTAGTGGCAGTGCTGTGAGATGAAACACGCATTGTGTTCGTTTCAAATGGTGAGTATTGACACGCTCTTATTGTTACTTGGCAGTCGAGAAGCTTGCAACGAAGGTGAAGGTGACCCTCCTTTGTACGTTAATGTTAACATGTTCACCGGACAGCTGATGAACACGTGGATCGACTCTTTGCAAGCCTTTTTCCCTGGACTACAGGTAAACTTTCGGTCTGTTAAAGACCAAACAACACAGCGGAGGGGTGTCAGAAGGGCTCGTTCTAATCCTAGGCTGTGAGCAAGCCTAAGCATCTCTTCCGAGATGAGCTTCGACCTGTGAGCTTACCTCTGGCCGCTCTGGTAGGAGAATCTTCTGGAAGGCCTCACCTGCTCGCTACGAGGTTTGAGATACTTTTTTAACCTCAGCATTTGTAGACCATGCTGTGAGGCTGAGCTCTGCTAAAGCTTTTACCACAAAGGAATTAATACCCAGTTTTGGGGTCGTTGGGGTTGTCTCTTCTCATGAGGGGAGCGTTTTATTAAGTGGCATGTTCTTATACAGAGCGGAAAGCAATTTGCTGGCTTGCAGTACCAGGCGTGCGTGTTTATGGCTGTTGTTCTGCCTAGGTGTTGATAGGAGATGTGGAAGATGCTATTTGTCTCCATGCTTTTTATTATGCCATATGGAAACGATACGGAGCTCTCCCAGAAAGATACAACTGGCAGTTGCAAGCACCAGATGTTTCTTTTTATCCACTGAGGCCAGAGTTAGTGGAATCCACATATCTTCTTTATCAGGTACTTGACTTTTCTGAGCTTACAGCTCATGTTTTGGCAAAAATGGTTTTGTTCAGAATGTCACTTTTGCTACCCCTAGCCGCTGGCCTGCTAATGAATTCTTCATTACCCCTGCCTCTGGAGCTGCCTGTTCTTACACGGAGGTCTCTGTTTGGGCACTAGATTGTTATGCAATGTAGTTGCTATGTTGTTTGCTCAAAAAGTAGCCTTTTTTTATAAAACAGCCAAAAATGAGACTAAACAACCTTTTCAAAAAAGAGCCGGCGGATTTTTGCAAGGTAGAGACTTGTGACTTCTTAATAGAAATCGTTGAAGTAAATGTAATAGCTTTGCTTGCTGTATTGTCTATGCAAAGTCTCCAGCTGGCAGAAGATACAGTGAACTAAAATAACTTTCTGGCTGCAAGAAAACTGTTGGAGAGTTTGAGTTTACTACAAGTTTTATTAGGATTTGCACTAAAGCAAATGCAAGAAGTTTGCACAGAGTAATCAAAGTCATGTTCCTATAAAGATAAGTTTCCTGTAATATACGAGAATCTGATACTACTAGGCCTCTGTTGTAAGTGTTATTTTTACAAGATTTTGAAATTGCTGACTCTTCACTCGTCTGTCTTCCTTATTTAGGCCACAAAGAACCCATTTTACCTTCATGTGGGAATGGATATTCTGCAGAGTTTGGAAAAATACACAAAAGCAAAGTCAGTCTTCCATGTTCTTTGCATTCTCTCAGTCCTATGTACATATTTTATTATATAAATATTATATAGAATCCAGTCTGCCAAATGTAGGTAAACCAGAAAACCCAGCCCTCCATGAAAGCCGCAAGTGATGATTGGTTTAGTGAGCAATTATTTCTTTCTTGTCTGAAAATGGACCCATAGTCCAGTGACAACTTTATGCCTTCAGAATTTTATAACAACCTTTCGGAGTGCATTGCTGATGATCAGTTGCTAAAAACTGGGAAAATTGGTAGTTTTTTTTATTTTTTGTGAATCCTACAAGAATATTTGTAACCTCCCGGGCCCATGGTGTTTAACTAAACTAGAGGGATGGCCTCAAAGTTAGATGCTGTTGCCTATCAGCTTTCATCTCAAGGCAGTAACAGTGAATCCTGAGTCTCTGAACTCCTTGCAAGAGTCAGAGGGAAGATAGTGAATTTTTATTCAGCTGTTGGTATCTGCTGATTTTGTAGACAAGGCTGTACCAGCCATAGGACAGTATAAACCAGTGCCGTTCTGCAGTGAAGTGGGATTCAGATGCTGTGTAGGGGCTTGACTGAAAGAAGTGCGCTGTGTGACAGCTTGCAGCTTCGTCATTTGTTAAGTGTTGGTGGGAGGGAAGAGTAGGTAGGTCGGGAAGAAGCCTTTGCATGAGACCAGACTTCCAGACCTGGGTTTTTCATGTGCTTGGTTCGGGGGAAGTTACCTGTTTTGTGTGGGGTGCCTTGAGAGCGTCTTGCTGCTTTGAGAGACTCTTAGTAAATCTGCACGATGGAGTAGACAACACAGGGTCAATGCTTACAGCCTCATCAGAACACCAGAAACCAATCAGCACTCGCTTGTAGAAGAGGCTTGCTTCATGTTGACTTCACCCCTAGTGACAACTGGAGTGGTCTGAGGTTGTGAGGTATCTAGGGAGCGCTTTGAGATCGGAATGCGTGGGAACTAAACCCGAACTAATCTTCAATCTTGCAGGTGTGGCTATGCAACGTTACACCACGTTGTAGAGAAGACAAAGGAAGATCGAATGGAGAGCTTTTTTCTCAGTGAAACCTGTAAATATTTGTACCTGGTATGTATAGGTTCTTCCTTTCCAATGTACTCTCTTGCCTGCGCTGTGCACAAGCGTGGCACGGCAGGGAGACAGGGCCTCGTTAATTAGAAACTGCTGAGCTCTGGAGAAGAGGGGGGTTTAGTTATCAGAATGTGTCAGAGAATGCGCTGCACTTCTTTCTTTGACCCTACCCTAGTCTTGGAGGCTTAGGCAGCTGCTGGCTGGAGAGCGGGCAGCTCTGCTGGGGGGGAGCTGGGGAGGACAGGAGGCAGGACTGGAGGAAGCCACTGCTCAGCTCTGAGCTAGGTTACTGCTTGCAGCCATTTTGCCTGCCTTGCAGCAGCCTCCGATTTCTCCCCGTCAGGCTTTGGCAGTCACAGGAGAAAGCATTTCAGCCAACACTGCTTAAGCTACTGTTCTCAATCTCCTTTAGTGTAGAAAAGCAAATAAATCTGTGACTGAGTGGAAACAGTGGATGCCAGCCTAGAAAAGCCTGCATAATGCAGCTTAGAAAAATAAGGGCAGTTTAGTTGTGTGAGAAGTTTTTCTTTTGCTCTCCCCTTTTAACCGTTAAAATAAATCCCTTGCGTGAGAACTCTTTATTTCCATTTGCTCTGACAGCAGTTATCCATTTAGCACTAAAAGGTTGCGTTTTGTGTGATGCTTCGCATGCGTGAGTGCATGCGTTTGAACTTGTCCTTGATGGGACTGATGAGTGTTGCACACATCCTACAGCGGTCTCTGCCATCTCTTGTTTAGTTGTTTGATGAAGAGAATCCACTGCATAAATCTGGAAATAAGTATATGTTTACTACTGAGGGACATATAGTGTCTGTGGACGAGCGTTTCCGTAACTCGCTGTGGCAAGACATCCTCCCTGGAGAAGAGGACAGCGCAGAGAAAATGAAACCGAGCGAGTTAAAGGCAGTCAACTTCAGCTCTAATGTAAGGAATACACAGTGTTCCTGGCTGCGTTGCTGGGGAGGGGATGTGTGTTGAACTGGGTTAGGCGGTAGAAAAAGTCATTTGGAAGTGTTTCCTTTATAAATGTCAAATATCTGAGAAGCTCCCTTATGAAAAACACTTTCGATAGTGGAATGAATGGATTAGGATAAACGTGGGAGTGATTATGCTGAAGGTGAAACCTGTCCCCTTTTAAATATTGTGCAGCAATTGTTTTTTTCTATGTTCATTTATTCCCAGTTATTTTTCCTTCCCCTTTTCTTTGCCCTTAAAATCTTCCAGTGTTGCAGTGATGGGGAAGGAGCAAAGGAGAGGGTCATTTAAACAAAGCTTTTTGTCCTCAGAATGGTTTTGAAGGCATGTAAAGGTGACCTTTCTTAGCCAGGCATCACCCGAGTAGAGTGCTGTGGACCCAGTGCCTATCACCGACGCAAACAGATACGGTTTTACTACAGAACAGTTGTTTTAGATCTCTGCTAGTAGGTTCTAGCTGGTTCCTACCCTCCTCCCCCCCAGTCCTGCAGAAAAAGAGCATTATTTTAAAAAACATTCACAGTTGTCATAGTGAAGGAAGTCTCAGTTGAACAACAAGCTGCAGTAGCTTGGCGTGTGTTTGGAAGCTCGCAGCCTGCACGAAGGAAACACTTGCTGTTCATTTATGTGGTTTGTGCTGGAAGTTTGCAGAGAGCGAGGGACAGCCGGGACCAAAAGTGTTCCTGGGTACAATTTTCTGTGCTGGGAGGAAATCTGTGGTTACTGATGCTGAAATGCCTGCTAGACTGCATGGGATTGCCTGTTTTCGTATTGGAGTTCTTAAAAATATTCTCATTTTGTTAACAGTGCAACAGAGTTCCTGATGAGCGGCGATACTTACTGCCACTGAAGAGCAACTACATGAGGCAGATTGATCGAATGGTGGGCTTGATCTGAATGGTTCTTCGGAGTAACTTGCGTCGTGCGTTAGGAGGAGCGTGGGATTTGGCTGTAGACATTCCTCTCCTCTCCAGCTACTCACCTGCCCGTGCCGAGTCACTTGGGTAACCCCCATGCTTGTTAGTTTTCAGTTACCGGCGTGAAGGGAGATCAAGTTCTCTTACGAGTTCCGTCTTCTGAACTGTGGTAACTCCGTGTGCCATCTGAATAGAGATTTCTTGTTTTAAGACTTCCTAGGAAAAATGTTGTTGCAAATGAAGGCTGAACATACTTTTTTTTTAGAAAAAAAAAAAAAAAAGCAAATTGGCATGTGCCACGTAGCTACCTCTCTGTAGCTGTATTACAAATGTCCCTTTGGAAAAGGGTCTAGTATTTAATTTGAAATGATCTTGGGATTGGGGAAGGAGTGGGAAAGTGCAATTTCTTACACCAAGTTTAATCATTGAATTATTCTGACTAACAATACACAACTTTAAGTACTACTCAGGTAGGAACCCACTGGTAATGGGTTTTGCTAAAAGAAAAATGCTGTATTTAGAATAGTATCTTGGAGAGATAACTCTTGATTGTATAAGAAGCTATCAGTATAGTCACGATATCCCTCGTATGCGCAGTTGTATAGAACTGCACGGTCGCAAAAGCCTGTGGCTACAGAAACCAGTAACAAAACAAATCAGGTGCCTTTTTTTTGTAAGGGAACGGGGGGGTGGGAAGGGGAAATTGCAGAGCCACTCAGCTGTCCAAGCGGCTAACTTCAAATAGCTTAGCTGAGCAGAAGTGCCAAAAGTTTCGTTGCTTGCCAAGTATCTAGTGCCTTTTCAGGAGAGATGCTGCTAAGAACTGGTGTAACAGTACCTGAAGAACAAACTATTTCACATTCCTGACAGCATTAATGTGTTGGTGCCTTCAGCTTTATTCACTAGCAGGAAAAACTGGGCTTGCTTGGGAAGACGGATGAAGTGTTTCTGATTAGCTGGTTACAAAATGCAGTGGATCCCAAAGTAACTGAAAAAGTGACTTACGTATGAGATGACTTATGTTGTGTTTTTTTCTTCAAAGATACTGGAAGAATATCAACTGCTGTGCCCATCCCAAAGATCACTGGTGGGCTGGATTTATTCTCGGTGTCAGTCTAGTTACAGGGCTGCCTCTGCATCACCCTGGGGATGGGGTTCGTAGGAGCTCTGAGCCTGCGGTGTGCTGGCTTCCCTCTGCCGCCAGACGCTGCGGAGCCCGCCGTCGCGACGGGGCCCCGGCTGCGCTGCCGGCCATGCTGTACTGGACCTGCAAACTGGGCCTGCTGGTTCCCCTCAGGAGCGGTGGGAGGATGCTGTTGCTTCATCCCACAGTCTTGAAGTACAGCTCAGATAGGTTTGAGGAATAACTGTCTATGAGCTTTCAGGAAGGGAGTAGTTAAAGTCAGGCAGGGCTGTTGAGGGATGACAACAAACTGAGGCCAGAACAACTGATTCTAAGTATAAGAGAGTTTGGGTTTTTTTTTTAAGTGGCTTCCCGTTGCTTACGTGCCTTTTACTTTTCACTACAGTTGAAGTAGTTGAATGTTACTCTTGGGTTAATGATTTTTAAATGAAGACTTAAATATAAGGGCAAACTTGATCTGCTGTATTTTCACCTTCTTATACCACCGTTGGTTTTCATAAACCATATGTTGCAACTCAGAACTTTTCTAATAACTATGAAGTTAGTGCAGAAGGGGTTATTGTTCAAATCTTTTAGTATACAGATGCATCTCAGGGACTTCACTGTAGAATTTTTATTCCACGATAGTTGGATCTTGTATTCAAGCAAAAAAAAACCCCAGTAATCCTGTCTTCTGAGTCTTACTGTGTGTATTTTAAGGGGGGGTGAGGGAAGGAAATATCTTAAGGTTTCCCAAAACATTGCGATAGAGTCAGTTGCCTTGGTAGCTGGGACAGCTGGCAGTTCCAGCCCTGCAGAACTGGCTTTGCAAACCCGTTACTGGAGTGTCTTGGTTGCTTGTCCAATTGCCTATTTCGGAGCAAAACCTGAATTCAAGGTGTTGTGATCCAGAGAGGTATCAGGAGGGGTCCAAGACGTCGTTCACCTGGGCATGCAGGTGTGCTCCGGTGGGTGAAAGCGTGAAGAAGCGCGGGAGGACGCGTGCAGGGAGTGCTGTCTGCCGACGGAGGGAGGGAGGAAGCCGAGATATCTGGGCTTTCTGAAATGCTGCGTCTGGGCCAGGTCTTCTCACCGTAACTCTGCCGTGGGAAGCGCAGGGAGCGTGGAAGCCAGCTCGGCGTTCCACCGCTGGCCGTTTGCCGTGGCGGGTGCCGGGACGGACACTGCCCTGGGTGCGTTTGTGGCTGCAGCCGGTTGTGATTTTTGCCCGACTCGCAGTTCAGCTCTCTGAACGTGCGTCGTACACCCGTCAGTCACCTCTCGGGGCTTTGTGCCTTCCGAAGCACCCGAGCCCTGGTAAGGTTCCAGCCGGGCGTTACGCACAGAAAGCTGTGTCAGAGTTTTCCGCAGAGAATTACGCGACTGTAGTGAAGTTGCACAACTGTTCTGCCACCGCGCTTTTCCCTCCTGTGCGTTGCCAGAAGCAGAGCGAGAGGTAGGACGGGAGCAGCACGGGCAGGGATGGCAGCCTTTCAGCCCTTGGTGACGTGGGCCGCTAGTTACGGTGCCAAATCGTGTATGTGGTCAGCTTCTCGTTAGCAGCTGCGTTGCAATTTGTGTTGCCAAGGTGATCTGACAGTCACCTTTCCATAGGAAGGGTTTTTGCCTACAAGGAGACTGGTGCTGACTACGTGGTAAAGAGCTTTGTATTCTTTTAAGGAGCCAATTTTTCTTCCTCTTTGTTTTAAAAATGCTTTGGTACATTTTTACTCTGTAACGACAGGGCACATGCTATGCACTAAAATTCAAACCTTTGTATAAGTCAATGATATCAAAATGAAATTGATAACACTGCTGGAATAACTTGCTGAAACAGACTTCTGTATTTCTTGGTATAATGTGCAATATCAATTTTTTCCTAATTAAAAATGCAATGTATGCTTAATTGTTCTTTTTCCATGAAGTATTTAATTGGGGATGGGAAATTTTTAAAAGGACCAAATGTTCTTTCATGAAATGTCCAAAATTTTCAAAACTGAGCTTCAATTTTACAAATCTGCATTAAAAAATGGTGTATTTGACCACTTTTCTGTGTGTTTTTGTTATAGCGTAGTTCTTGTAAGGCCACCGTGAAGCTTGCAGGTGGTCTCCCAAACGCAGGGAGAAGGTCGCTATGGGTGCAGGTAGCTGATCTTTGCCATTCACCGGACAGGAGTGACCTGGGAGTAGGGGTGAGTGAAGGAGAACAGACCTGAAGTGTGCGTTCAGGCAGATCCGTGGCTCTTCTGCAAGTTCTCCATGGCTTGGCCCATCTGAAGAGCTCAAGATCTCTGGCTTCAGTAACAGAAGTCCCCAATCAGTTCTCCAGCTCTGTCGTGGTGTCCGTGGCATCTGGCTGTGCCTGAAGCTCTCTGTCCCAAAGAGGGAGGCTGGGAATTTACTTTTTATTTCTGAGCCAGCCGTAGTCATGAGCTGTCGCTGCGAGGATCGTTGCTGTCTGTTACAGCAAATAACGTGTTACTGCGCTTCCGTAGAGGCTGGGCACACTGCTGGGTGCTTTGGGGAGGAAGGAAAAGACTGCCTCAGCCAGGACTGAACAGTTTTTTGTCTCCAAGGATAGCTTGGCTCTGCCTTTGCCTTAGACCCGGTTAGCTCAGGAACGCAGAATTGAGGTGTGCAAGAAATAGCTTTTGGTTTCCCTGAGGGAAATGAGACTTCTCAACCATATCCGTGCAATAACACACAAAATAAGTTCATGGTTTGGAGAAGGGATTGCTCTCTGGTGAGGGCTTTCTTGCCAGCTAAATCTGCCTTGGTTTCTAGACATGAGATGTCTTATGTATGTGGGATTTTCATTGAGTTAGCTCAAGGGATGGCTCGAATGGGACGGCGGCAAAATAAAAAACCGATCCCGCCTCCAAAACAAAAAAGCCTCTTTCTTCTCCCCTCATCCCCCTTTGATTCTCCCTGCATGACGATTCGAGGGGCAGCTTCCATGAAAGCAGTGATTTGATGTGGAATGATGAGATGAAGTGTGGCGACATCAAGCTGTTGGCCCCGTGAGTAGGTGGTGGAGTCTGGGTAAGTACTGGCTACTTACTGGTGTTCCCTCGTCCCGCTTTCTCCAAGTCGATCCATGAAGAACCTAGAGGAGGTGGGAATTCTGTGCTGAGAACCTTCCTGGGCTCTTCCCAGTCTGTGGATAACTGTACACTGGGAAATAGCTTGTGCTGTGTTTTAAAACAAGAATGCAGAAGCAAGCTATGTGACCATCACTTTGTTTTATTTTTCTTTCTTTTTTTTTCTTCTGGATTCGTTTTCTCTTTGGCAGTATCTCTTCTGTTTTGTAGTCCTGTTTCAAAGGCCGCTGAAGCTGACAAGACATTTTGTGTTGTCTGTCGTGATCAAGCTTCAAGTTACAAGGAAATTTCTATTGAACATCAGTGATTGGATTTTTGCAATGTTTTTAAAGTTCCTCTGCATTTAGATGATGAGATTTTTGTCCATCTCGTGCTGCTTTGGCTGAGTGTCAGCTCTGAAGTAAGCACAAGTGGCTGAAATCCTGATTTTGGGGAAGGAACCCAAGCTCCGATGTTTTCGCCGTGGTTGCCTGTTTTGGAGCGGTGTCGCTGCTGTGAGGGACGCCTTGCTGTCTTGTCTTGCCTGGTCTTGCTGCCTTACCTGGTGTCGGGTGGTTGGTTGGTCGAAGTGTTACAGCTCTGAAGTGGGACTGAGCGTTGTGGTCACTGTTTCTCCTAAGTCCACGTTTAAGAAAACGCCTCAGAAAGGCTGCTCTTCCCTTTCCTGGTTTTCTGGCAGATTGGAGTACGGTAAGACCGTATGTGCTGAACGGTCTGAAGTCCAAAAGTGTGCGTGAGAGCTCGTTTTTGTAGGGTATCATGCATCAGGCTAACCTAGTGTGATCGCTAAGAAGTGGCTTCTGGCAGCTGCGGACGGAGGTGGTTGGCTTGGGTTCCCGTGCGTTTGGTGGCCCTGCTGTAGATCGATCTCCTTCCACCAGAGACCACTCTTGTGCCACTGTTTGGAGACTTCTGGCTGTTGCACAGCAGCAAGACGCAAGCAGCAGTCTGAAGGTGGAGTGCTGGAAAATACAGCTTCACAGCTTCATGGAGCAGCGCTTCTCCTTTGGGGGGAGCCGCAAATCCTTGAGGAAAGATGATTGTGAGAGGCAAAGAGGAGCTGTGCTGCCAGCACCCCGTCCCAGCCCACCGCTCCCTGCGCGAGCCGAGGGATCATCTCTTCTGCTTCCCGGAGATGTTTGCCGTTATCCTTGCTTGAAACTTCTTTTAGAGAGAAATTTTCTTTCGCTGATCGCCACTGGTATCGTTTATTCACCTAGAAGAGATCAGCAAGTGTTCGCCATAAGCTGCTTTGTACTACTTCTGCCATATTTGTTCTCCACTTGACTTACGCTGATGAGAAGGCCGTTTGATGGCAAAGACTAGATTGAAAAGCAGCTTCCCCCCCCGCCAAGATAATGCAATTTCTGTCGCCTTAGATTTTGCATGGCTGTAGAAGATGACAGCTTGGGAGAGCTGCTCCAGCCTCGTTAGCGCAAGTTGGCGTTCCAGGGATGAGAGCCGCTCGCTCCCATTTTCCAGGAGGAGACAGCAGGTTTGATTCGTACAACTGTAACTCCATGAAGTTCTGTAAAGTTGTTTTTTATTTCGGTAGTGCTAATAAGGGTGGAAAAGGTACCTGTGCATCCCAGCCCGTGACTGGTGGAGATGCCCCGACCTCCTGTGAGCTGCGCAGGTCACGGGCAGGAACGCTGCCGATGGGCCTGGAGCAGGAGCTGCTGCCGTGGCTGGGTGAACTGGGGGAGCTGGGACCAGCCACGGCCCATGATTTTTGATCGGGTGTGGATTTACCGGGTCGGGGAAGGAGCTGGAGGAGGTTTAGACCTTTCCCACTCCCTGTCCGTGTCTCTCCTGCCCAGAGACGCAGCTCAGCCCGGTCTCGTGGTGTAAATCTCTGCCCGTGCCGCAACCTCAGCGTGAGCGCTCATCAAGCGGATGCTTAAATTCAAATGACTTCTCCCACTGTTCCAAATGAAAAAATCTGAGGGAGGAAGCCTCCCGAGCATACTGGAGTCCGGCACCGTGTTCCAGTCCCCGCAGGGAGATCGTCCTGCTGGCTCCCTGCACTAGCATCTCCTTGGAGGACCTCGTGGCACGTCGCAGAACGCAGCGGCGTTTGCACACTCGAGGCAGGTTCTCTAAAAAAGTCAAAAACCAGAATAGAAAAAGGAAAGAAAAAAAAGAGAAAACCCCCAAAAAACCAAACAAATTTTACTTTGTTAATGTTTTTGAATAGTTGTAATTACTTGCCCTGTAAGGCCCAGAGGCTTTTGCAGTAATGGCAATCTGCATACTATTAATTTTTTATAATGTTCATTTGGTGGAATAAGTAATTCTTAACATTAATAGCTTTTGAAAAGTACCATGAATCAATTATGTTCATCATGTAATGGTAGTGCTAACAGTCTGGCGTGGTATGGTTTTGTCAAGGAGCTGCGTTTTGTGAGCTTCAGATGAAATACAAAACTCTGCTCTGAAAAAAATCAGTGCTTTTTCCTCCTCTTTTAGAGGAGATTGGTTTTTAAAGCAGCCTTCAGGAGGAAAAATTAACTCTAAAAAGAGTTTTTAAATAAGCATTTTTAATAGAACAAATATCCCCTCGCTCTCAGATGCTGCTTAATGAAAAAGCAAATTATGCAATAGCTACAGATTAATTTTTATTTTTTTTTTGCAGATGATTGCTCCTGCCTTCCTTGTGCTTCCATAGCTGCAGGAGTGCAGCACTGACACGCCACAGCAGCCGGGCTCTGCAGCCGGGGCGCACCAGCAGGCGCTTTGCTGTTTTCATGGGCTGTCGTTAAGCAGTGTGGCACTTTGCGGAGTGTAGTAAGAATGATGAATCCATAATTCAGCTGAAGAAAAATCAGATCCAGCAGGGCTGGGGTGGGGTTGTTTCTAGCCTTTTTTCTGCTTTTCTGTTTTTCCTCCCTTTTTTTTTTCTGTTTTTCCTCCCTTTTTTATTCCATTTTTCCTTCCTTTTTTTCTGTTTTTCCTCCTTTTTTTTTCTGCTTTTCCTTTTTTTCTGCTTTTTCTCCCTTTTTTCCTGTTTTTCCTCCCCTTTTTTCCCTGTTTTTCCTCCCCTTTTTTCCCTGTTTTTCCTCCCCTTTTTTCCCTGTTTTTCCTCCCCTTTTTTCTGTTTTTCCTCCCCTTTTTTCTGTTTTTCCTCCCTTTTTTCCCTGTTTTTCCTCCCCTTTTTTCTGTTTTTCCTCCCTTTTTTCCCTGTTTTTCCTCCCTTTTTTTCCTTGTTTTTCCTCCCCTTTTTCCTGTTTTTCCTCCCCTTTTTCCTGTTTTTCCTCCCCTTTTTCCTGTTTTTCCTCCCCTTTTTCCTGTTTTTCCTCCCTTTTTTTCCTGTTTTTCCTCCCTTTTTTTCCTGTTTTTCCTCCCTTTTTTTCCTGTTTTTCCTCCCTTTTTTCTGTTTCCTTCCTTTCCCCTGTTTTTCCTTCCTTTTTGTCTTTCCTTCTCTCCTTTCTCTTTCCCCCGGTAAGAGCCCCAGGCAGTGCATTTTGCACCCAGTCGCCCAAGCCTTGGGGACCGAGGGGCTGCAGTGCTGTGCTGCCCGCGGGGCCGAGCAGGTTGTGTCACATCACGCGAAGCCGTGCTGACAGCCCGTGGCACTGTGATGGCACCGACCTGCAAAAAACCCAGAGAAAAGCTCCTTAAGGATGCCAGAATTGACGCTTTTCATTAAAGGTGGGTGAGATTCCTGAAAACAGTTGAATTGCAGCACGGACACAGTTGTGCCTTGGAGTAGGTGGAAGGTTCTCTCCGCTGCTGCTGTTACAGCTTGGCGCTCAGCTTCATCCTCTTTGTCCGCAGCCTGCCCAAAACCCCTCCTCAGATCTCGGCAGCTGCCAGACCCGTGTGAGAATCACAGAATCACAGAATGGTCGGGGTTGGCAGGGACCTCTGTGGATCACCCAGTCCAACCCCCTGCCGAAGCAGGGTCACCTACAGCAGGCTGTAGAGGACCTTGTCCAGGCGGGTCTTGAATATCTCCAGAGAAGGAGACTCCGCAACCTCCCTGGGCAGCCTGGGCCAGGGCTCCGTCACCCTCAGAGGGAAGAAGTTCTTCCTCATGTTCAGCTGGAGCTTCCCAGGCTTCAGTTTGTGCCCGTTGCCCCTTGTCCTGTCGCTGGGCACCACTGGAAAGAGTCTGGCCCCATCCTCCTGACACCCACCCTTCAGATATTTATAAATACATATTAGGTCCCCTCTCAACCTTCTCTTCTCCAGGCTGAACAAGCCCAGCTCCCTCAGCCTCTCCTCGTGGGAGAGATGCTCCAGTCCCCTCACCATCCTGTGTGAGGCTCAAACACCCGCAGTGCCCCGCTCTTCAGCTAGAAGAAACCTTGAACGACACCTGTTTGGTACGGCCCTGCGTACCTGTGAGCACCTGGTGGGAGCAGGACAAGGGGCACCGCGATCAGACACCGGTGAACCGGGGGCTGCCAACGCTCTGTTTGTGCTCGGCCTGGCCATGTGAAAGCTCCCGTTCGTTAGAAAATTTGGGTGAGTGCATGTCCTTTTTCCTTCACAGAATCACAAACTGGTAGGGGTTGGAAGGGACCTCTGGGGTCACCCAGTCCAACCCGCTGCCGAAGCAGGGTCCTGGAGACGCTAAAGCAGCAAAGCCCTGAACTTTGGGGTTTGTTGGCCGAGCTGGCCATGATCCTCCACTTCGGGTAGACCTGTGTGCGATGGCGGGGGGTGATGTCATACGCGTGTCACAGCCCGCGTCGCGTGTCCCGCTCACTGGCAGAGCCGCAGCTTTGCCTTCACCCCCCAGCTCCCCCCACACCACCTTTTGGGGAAGAAAAACGTGCTCAGCGCATCTTTTCCTTTTCCAGTCTTCTCCCTAGCTGGAAAGATTTCTCTTCAGTGAGTGAGGAATGTTTCAGTTTGGTGATTAATTAGTATTGCTATTAATACAAGATGCGATTCCATTAGATTAATCTATCTTATTGGTCAGGCTTTAATTAATTAGGTAATAAAAGCGACCCTAAAAAAAAAATCTTGAGCACTGGTTAATGAAACCCATGGATCTACTTATTAAGAATTAAAACCTTTCTTCCTTTAATATTTTTCTGCATTATTAAACCCTGCTCGGTTTCTTTGTATGGTTTGTCCCATCAATAATGGGAGTCTTCTTTCTGAACCGCTTTGTGTGAGCCAAGAAATCTAATATTATCTAATTAGGGACAGCTCTTCCTGCATAATAAATACAGGAGCAGCAAAATCAATTTGTTCCAGGCATTTTGTGCTACTGTTGAAAAAGTCCAGTCTGATACGCCGTGTGCCAGTTTAAATAGGAAAAAAAAAAGCCTCTGTGGATGAAGAGCTGGTCCCGTCGTGGGCAGCCTGGCTGGGGACAGCACCGTCCCGAAGGCGCTGTACCAAAAAGGCATCGTTTTGGAGAATTTGTGCGGTCTGAATGCATCCGTCCCCTCCCTGCCTCTCGGAAGTGTGAGGGATTTTGGAGACGAGCTCGGGCGGCTGCCGGCGCAGCCCGGCACGCGGGGAGGACCGAGGGCCACACGCCGGCTCCCGAAACCGGGCGCTGCTTTCCCCGGGGACAGAGGGGACAGGGCAGGTGAGAGCTGCAGGAGGCTGAGCCAGAGGTTGGGCTGACTGCTGGTGCTACAGCTGGTGGTGAAGCTGCCGTTTTGAGAAAAAGAGGAGACTAAAATCTGCTTCAAAGGTAATTAGAAAAGATATAAGTGGATGCAACACGAAAACAACAACAAAAAAGATGAATACAAACAATAAGAGGGAGAAAAATCTAGGAGATGTAAGTAGTGTTCCAGCCCCAGGAGAAGTCAAAACCAGTTCGAATGGTGATCCATAGTGGAACGACGACTTTAATCATCATGGGTGGACACAGGGTCCCTCCTCGCCCCGTGGCTTCTGCCAAATGTCACCAGCGAGTGACAGCAGGGCTGGCACAAGCTGAACGCGGTGGAAGCGCAGGCAGATGGTTCAAACCTTGGAGCTCAGGTAGGGATGCTTTGGGAGGGGGCTGGCGTGTCATTTGTCACTGCTCTTTCAAGAGGGAGATTGCTTTTCTAAGCAACAACAAGAAAAGATTTATTTTCCTTTAGTGCTACAGTCTGTCTGGTCTGAGGAAAAAAGTCTTGATGACGCTCCGCATGAAGCTTTACAAACTGTGCTGGCAGCGGGTGGTTCTGCTGCCGACTTCACTGGGCCCTGGGCAGGGCTGGGTGAAGGGAAAATATTGTAGAGAATAAAAAAATAATCAAGTCATTAGGCAGCTCGACACTTATTTCTGAGTAATTACCTTTGGCAATAGGCTTAGTTTTAAAATAAAGGGAAATGACTGTAAAATAACAATTAAACTCCTCAACGTTGTATAAATTTGTTGTGTCGCCAGTTATCGCAGACCCTCAGACCAAAGGTGTTCTTGCTGGGTGGTGTAAAAAATGCCGTAGCAACGCTGCGATGCGACAGCTCTCGCATCAGCATCATCACAGAAGGGAAATGTTGGTAAAGATACCCAGACTCAGGACAAAATTAATAAGAAGATATTTAAATAACAAATACACATTTAAGTCTTCCGACAGCCGCAGTTTGCCCAGAGGTTGCGCGGAGGGAAGGGTCCTCACACCAGTTCGCCCTCCCCAGTACCACGTGCCCCAGACTGGTCACTGCCCGTCGGCGCTGCGGGGAGGACGGAGCGCATCTGGAAACGTAAAGAATCTCCGACACGGTGACACCCGAGGGGTTTCTCTCTGCTGTTGCCGCTCTTGAGGACGCAGCTGCTGCTCAGCATCCCTTCCAGCTCGTGAATCTCGGGTAAGGGGTGTGCGGACTGGGGGCGCGTGGGAACGCTGCCGGGTCTCGTGCTCTGTCGCGTATCCGCGGTCGGACCCCGAAGGAGGAGCGCGGGTTTGGCGGGGATTTGGCCAGAAAGGCGGGAGCACGGTGCTCCCCACAACCCTTTAGCAACTTTTGGAGGGGTGTGGGGAAGGCGGTGAGGGCGCAAAGCAGCGTCGGTGCGCGACTGCACCGCGGGGATGGGAGAACGCAGGCTTGGTCACTGGGAAATGGGGGAATGAGTTGAGCCGAAGCCGGGAAGAAAAATGTCACGCCTGTAGAATTATCACTTGAGCTTTTGTAATTTGGCAAGAACAGGCACGATAAATTAGCAGTACCCTGAAATTAAAATCTCCTATTTGGGACGTTTGAGGCTTGTGCTGCTGAAAACCCCATCATGAGTGATTACCTGGTGATAAAGCTGCGGGTTTCAGTCGATACTGGAGCTTGTGTGTACTTGCCCGTTTAATTTAGAGGTTATGATTTTTAAACGCTATTCTCAACCTTGCTATTAGATTAAGGGCTGCTTTGAGGTCTGTGCCATGAGGCCTGTTTGCTCATACTTCTCTCGGTCACAATCAAGAGGTTATTCTATACTTCCAGCTCAGTCTTTGAGCAGAAGGCGGAATCGAGAGCCCCTGCGGAAACCCAGGTCCCCCCGGGAGTCCGGGCAGCCTGCTGCTGCTCCGGCCGCTCCGGCAGCCCTTGCTCCTGGAAGGAGGTTTATTTCCCAACTCAACAGCTGATTTTCCCTTCCTGAATCGCACCAGTTACTCCACAGTCACTTCTGATTCCTCAGCCTTGTATCGTTTGCATTCTAAATATCAATGACAGCATGAAAGCAGGAGGGGTTTGTTTCCTTGGGAGGTAAGTGGAGGGGCTTCGGGGCTCAGCCGATGCCTCGCTACACGCGGAAGAGCTGCTGCTGTGCTTGTGCTGGTGGTGCTGGGGGGGAAGATGCTGGGTTTGGGGCAGGTCTGCTAGTCTTGTTGTGAAAGGGCCTGCCACAGCCAAGAGAAGCTGTGGAAAGCATCAGTGTGACCTGCTAGGTTTCACTCAAACCTCGAAAAAAAGAATCACAGAATGTTTGGGGTTGGCAGGGCCCTCTGTGGGTCACCCAGCCCAACCCCCTGCCCAAGCAGGGTCACCCAGAGCAGGCTGCACAGCACCGCGGCCAGGCGGGGCTGGAATATCTCCAGAGAAGGAGACTCCACAGCCTCCCTGGGCAGCCTGGGCCAGGGCTCCGTCACCCTCAGAGGGAAGAAGTTCTTCCTCGGGGTCAGCTGGAGCTTCCTGTGCTTCAGTTTGTGCTCATTGCCCCTTGTCCTGTCACTGGGCACCACTGACAAAGAGTCTGGCCCCATCCTCCTGACCCCCACCCTGCAGATATTTAAAAGCATTTCTAAGGTCCCCTCGCAGCCTTCTCTTCTCCAGGCTGAACAAGCCCGGCTCCCTCAGCCTCTCCTCGCAGGAGAGATGCCCCAGTCCCCTCCTCATCCTCGTAGCCCACTGCTGGACTCTCTCCAGTAGCTCCTCATCTTTCTTGACCTGGGGAGCCCAGCACTGGACACAGCACTGCAGATGGGGCCTCACCAGGGCAAAGTAGAGGGGGAGGAGAACCTCCCTGACCTGCTGGCCACACTCCTCTTGATGCACCCCAGGATGCCATTGGCCTTCTTGGCACCCAGGGCACGCTGCTGCCTCATGGTCACCCTGTCATCCACCAGATGAAGAACATAAAACGGGATGGCTAGGAATTTGTTTGAGTTGCTCTGACTGACGCTGTGTACAGGCGGGTGAGCGCAGCCTTTGGAGGAAATACTCGACAGCAATTTAATTTTAAGTCTGTTTATGTGAAATCCTTTTTGGGCAGAGAGAGGAATTGTCATCCTTCGCCGTGCGATGCTCAGACTCCTGTTGCACCGCAGTCGCGTCGTCATTTCTGTTTCGCTGCTGGTGAGGCTTTGGGGTCTGATCTTGTTCTCCTTGGCTGTGAGCAGCGCTAACCTGTGTCTGTTGTGTAGCGTCCCTGCTGCGACTTCTAGGTTGTTGTAGCGGTGAGCTTGCCACTATAATTACGATGCGTAATTTATCTTTGGTCCTCAGATTCTGCAGCGTAATTTCCTGGAGGGGGAACTCAAATGGTAATGAATGCATTGTTATGAGAGTTGCATTGCCTTGTAATAACAGTAAAAATGAAAAGTAAATTAAACAAAAGATACTAGGGCAAGTTATACCGAAACGGAGCAGCGTTCGCCGCCGGTTTGGCTGCAGTTTGGGGTGAGGGGTTTGCTGGAGCGGGTGGGTCAGCAGGGGGGATCCCCTCCAACAGCCCTGGCTCTGGCGATGTGGGGCTCAGCAGCCAGCCTGGGGACCAGGAGAGCCGCTGGGACCTGTGGGGCTCAGTACGGGTGATGTGGGGGAAATGGATTTGTGTAAAATGGTATTTTGTCAGCAAGGCAGCAATCGACAAGGCTGCTCGAACCCTGGATTCTTGCAACTTGTGCAGATCTTGGTTTGTAGGAATCGTAGAGCAGAACTCAACGAACGCAATTAGCTGTGCTGCAAGCCCTGAGCGGGGTCTGTAAGAGCTTCCGAACCCAGGCTTTGGTCAGACGTTGGACCAGGCTGCCCAGGGCAGTGGGGGAGTCCCCATCCCTGGAGGGGTTCAAAAACCGTGTGGATGTGGCACTTGGGGACATGGTTTAGCAGGCATGGGGGTGTTGGGGTGACGGTTGGACTTGATGATCTTAGAGGTCTTTTCCAACCGGAATGATTCTATGGTTCTAAGATTATAAAAGCTTTGGAGAATGAAAATTGCTCAAGAGAAGAGAGGGGGAAAAAAAGGAAAGAACAAAGAGAAGAAGTGTGAAAAGGAGCCCCGGTGGTTTCCCCCGCGGAGGCTGTTCCCGTGGCAGTGCTGCTGCCGGGTGTCCAGGCTCCTGTTTCTCCGAGGGGTTGGACGCGCTGCTTCTTGCCGTAAACCCTGCGCGAGGCCGTTGTAAACCTACACGCTGCAGCGCGAAGGCAGCTGCTCGGGAAACGTGGTGCCGTGTAAGCCCCAAAGTGTTCTCGTAGGGATCTGCTTTCCCTGCTACGGGCAGAGCATCGCATCGCCCGCCGCAGCCTGATCCCTGGACGGGAAGGGACCTGCGCTCCTCGGGGCGATTTCAGAGCAAGAAATCACAACTTTGCTTTACAAATGGGGATGAAAGGCATTGGCCTCCCTGGTGTGTTCAGCGCTGCGTCCCGCTCGAAGGGATGCGCTTGCTTTCTTGCCACTGCTGTGGCTGGCACGGGCTGTGCTCGTGGGGAGGTCGCGGCAGCCCTGCAGCCTGCCCAGACCCCAGCGGGGCGGGTGCTGCGAGACGGCACCAACCGTCTGAGGTCTTTAACTCGGAAGATATTGAAGGGATATAGAATCATAGAATCATAGCATGGTAAGGGTTGGAAGGGACCATAAAGATCATCTGGTTCCAACCCCCCTGCCATCAGCAGGGACATCTCCCACCAGACCAGGTTTCTCAGAGCTCCATCCAACCTGGCCTTGAACCCTGCCAGGGAGGGGGCAGCCACAGCTTCTCTGGGCAACCTGGGCCAGGGCCTCACCACCCTCATGGGGAAGAATTTCTTCCTAATATCTCATCTAAATCTGCCCTCTTTGAGTTTAGAGCCGTTCCCCCTTGTCCTGTCACTACACCCCCTTGTGAAAAGCCCCTCTCCATCCTTTCTGTTGGCCCCTTCAGGCACTGGCAGCTGCTCTAAGGTCACCCCGGAGCCTTCTCTTCTCCAGGCTGAACAGCCCCAGCTCCCTCAGCCTGTCCTCATAGGAGAGGTGCTCCAGCCCTCGGATCATCTTCGTGGCCTCCTCTGGACCCGCTCCAACACATCCATGTCCTTCCTATGTTGGGGGCTCCAGAGCTGGACGCAGGACTCCAGGTGGGGTCTCAGGAGAGGGGAGTAAAGGGGCAGAATCCCCTCCCTCGCCCTGCTGGCCACGCTGCTCTTGATACAGCCTAGGATACAGTTGGCTTTCTGGGCTGCAAGTGCGCATTGCCGGCTCATGTTGAGTTTCTTTGCCTAGAGGAGCAGCAAACTTTGCATAATACTGACTTTAAAAGTTTTTTTAATTGAGCATAAATAAAAATATGATACTTTTTTTTTGTTTTGTTCTTCTAGTTTTGTCCCAGTCACGTACAGAAACTCAAACCAGGGTTGAGACCATAGTGACCAGTACACCGTAATGTTCTCTTCCATTGAAGACCATGAAGAAATGTGGCGATCCACAGGGAATGTGGGATTTCAGCCCTGCCGTTCCCCTATCTCTGTGCATAGATTTGATCCCAGAACTACCGGAAGAAAAACTCCTGATCTGTCCATCGTGTTTCCTGCAAGTTGAAGGTATGGAGAAGTTTTGTGACTACAGGTCAGCACAAAGCCGTGCACACGGCAGTGAAATGGAGCGGCTCCCACCAGGGCCTTGGCAATATTTCCCCACAGAAACCAGTGCCATTAACTTAGACACCACCGCAGCTTCACATCTGAAATATGAAATCTACGGTGCTGTAAATCACAGTGGAAATTTCACACTGTGCTTCCTAAGCAGAAGCATGTGCGGTGCATAACTCTCATTTCCTCATTTAACTATCACTGAAATTAAGTGCTGGCTGGAGTCGATGGTACGTGAAGGGAGACCTTGTCATTAAGATTGAACTGGAACCTCGGTGCATTATACAAATTAATTGAGCTGAGAGCCCTCAAAGGAAACAAAGACGTAATTAACAACTTCTGTATCGGTTCCAATAGCTTAAGAAGAAAACTAAAATGTGATGCTTTTTAAGCGTAGCAGAGACTGGCAGCGTCACTCTGCAAAGTTTCCTTGCTGCCCTTGCCCTTCCTTTGCTCTCTGCCGTACTGGGAATAGTCAAGGCTCGGTGCTGGCAGGCTGACGAAGGGTTAAACCAAAGCACTTTGCAGCTTTGGGCTGCGTTTAGCATGAAGGACACGCTCAGTTACTGGGCTCGTCCAGGGCGCTGCGGGCTGGGCAGTGCTGGAGGTCCAAGCCCTAGAGCAATATTTTCCAGGGCTGCTGGCAGGAGATTGGTCTCTCTGCCGGGACTTGTTAATGATGTTCATCTTTACATTCTCATGTAATGAGTGTTCATCTTGAAGTGATGTCTTCAAATTACAGATATTGAAGAACTGAGTCTGGTCAGACCTCAAATGCTGTCCTGCAGCCCCAGCAGAGTCCCCTGCCACGACCAGCTCAAAACATCCTCTGCGAAGGAAAATTCAGAGACTGTGGTGCAGAAGAACACCATAAGCTTCAGGAAAAGAGGAATAAAGGCCTGAGATGGGATACATTTTGAAGTCAAGGCTTTGCACAAAGTCCTCTGACATTGACAAAAGCAGTTCCCGTGCATTTTGCAGGCGCTGGGTCCTCCAGGCCCTCTCCCCAGTGTTGGTGTGCGGGGCGTTTGCAGGTGGAGACGTGTCTGCTCTACACGGGGCCCCAGAGCCTCCAGCTTGTTACAGGATCTTCATTAATTTTAGTAATCTCACGTGTATTTAATTTCCCTAACTTCTGAAAACATGAATGGGTTTAACAGCTTTGCTCACCGCTTGGTCCTGATTTGGGACCGGGGACACGGGAGGTTGGAAGTCATCTTCTGCGTGCCACCTTTTGCTCTGCCCTGCTTCGCCTCCACCACCTGAAAATCAGCAAGTGCTGGGCTGTCAGGTCGTGTCTGCTGAAAGTCGTCTTCTGCTTGGCAAAATCTGCTTCTCTTGGTGGCTCACATGGCAAAGAAAACAGCCTTGGCTTCGATATTTTCAAAAGTGCTGTTAGAGAGCGGTGTGTGTGTTTTGGACTGTGCCCTGGCCCCGCCGAGGGATGCTGGCGTAAATCACTTCATCTCTCTCAGCCTCGCTCTCCGTTGCTTTTCTAGTTTATTTACTCTGTAAAAACCTGGAGTTAAAATGCTGTTTTGCCTGTTATGACTGATGGAAACAGAAGGTGCAGGAAAGCTTTTTTAAGAAATAACCGGTTTGGAAAAAGCCAAGGAGGTACAAAATTATTCTTGAGATCTAATTATTCCAAGGAATGAAAAAAACAGGCTGCTTGATCTTGCCTTCTCAGGGTTGTATTAATATGAAGCATGTAATCGTTAGGGAGATGAAATTACTTCACCTAGATTGATCTCTAAGCTGAACTGGAAAGTTGGACAAAATAATAATTTCATAAACTTCCTTAGAATAATAATTTTCCTGAACAATTATGCTGAAGGACATCAGCTAGTAACCTTGCGGGGCTCTGATACCCGCTTCTCCTGCGTCTGAGAAGAAAGATGAGAAAGCATTGCTGCTGTTTTCAGAAACCGGAGGGGGAACGTTTGGTCTCCGATGCACGTGTGCACAGCGGTGGGTGCTGAGGGGGTCTCGGACCTCGTGGGAAGGCCTCAAAGACCTTCAGCGTTTGTGCTTCTTTTGTTAAACGGGAAGGTTTGGTTTGTGAGGGTTGAAGGGAAGCGCCTTTCTGCTCCCAGTGTTCAGTTTCCTGGCAGGAATTGTGATTTTAGCAGCTCCTGTTCAGTTTTTTAGTCCTGAGTCTAGACCGGTAAAAGTGTCAGAATTTGTCTGAAGGGTGGAAAAAACAGAACAACAATTAAAGAAAAGGGTGGCCAGGGGTTACAGTGATATCGCAAAAACCAGGGGGAGTGTGATTACCAGCCCGTCATCAGAGGGTCTTCACAGAGGGTCAGGACCTGCGTGTCCAGCTGCTCTTGTCCTCAAGGGACTGGGCTGGTAGGAGAACGCTGGGGAGATGTTCCTCAGCTGCGGTTGAGGCTGCGGTGGAGCGTGCTCTGGTTGGCACTCGGGGGTGAGAGGGCATTGCACGAGTCTGCATGAAAGGTCTTGACCCTTTCTGCCATTGGGCTGGATTAGACCAAATGCGTTCTCGTTTTTATAAACCCTGTTCAGGTCAGAGGATGAAAAGAGGTGGAATAACTGCAGATCATCACTGATGCTTGTGCTTGTCCATGTGATGCAGGAACACGTGGTTGGGCTCTGGTTTACCCCCACCTATAATTTACAGAATATTGGTCTGAGCATGGCGGGTTTTCGCGGAACAATTTGCGTTTCGCTGGCTTTAGTGTTTGAGATTAGAAATTATCCCTGAGCCAAATCTGGTGGGTAAGAACCAGGGCGCAGAGCCTCCCTGGCAGAGAAACTGAATGTCATTCAGGATTTACCTAACTTCTGTTCACTGCAGATTGGTAGAGGACTTCCAGTCTGAACTGGGAGCCAACCAGGTTGACAGCTGTCCATTAGGGGCACAGCCAGTTCATCACCTGACTTATTTTCGTGAAGTGCTTCTCAAGCTGTTCAAATGGAGAGAAGACCTTCAGTATGTCATGAAAGTTTAGTATAAGAAAAAAAAATTTATAGAATCATAGAATGGTTTGGTTTGGAAGGGACCTTAAAGATCATCTGGTTCCAACCCTCCTGCCATCAGCAGGGACATCTCCCACCAGACCAGGTTGCTCAGAGCTCCATCCAACCTGGCCTTGAACCCTGCCAGGGAGGGGGCAGCCACAGCCTCCCTGGGCAACCTGTGCCAGGGCCTCACCACCCTCACGGGGAAGAATTTCTTCCTAATATCTCATCTAAATCTGCCCTCTTGTAATTTAGAGCCGTTCCCCCTTGTCCTGTCACTACACCCCCTTGTGAAAAGCCCCTCTCCATCCTTCCTGTACAACCAAAGAAATGACTTAGTTTTAAACGAAATGAGTATGTATACCGGAGTGTGTTGTAGGTGCTTTCAGGAGTGAAGATCAGCTGTGTAATCTGCAGCAACACTTCAAAATGTATCCCAAAAAACATGCTGAAATAGTTGTATTGCCAGAATCAGCAGGGGACCAGGGAAAAATGGCATATTTTATAGCCTAACTGCCTGCAGAAAGGGCCAGGCACTGGTGTCTGGAGGAGACAGCCCCAGCGAGCATTTCAGGGATGTACTCGTAATAGAGCTTTCAGGAGGAGACAAAAAGTGTCTGTAGCTGGCTATTGCCAGATGACTCAGAATAATGACAGTGTTAGCAGTAAACAGTTTTAATTTATACAGGTGACATTTAAAATGCAAATCAGACCTTAAGATAATTGCTGGAAATAAGGAAGCCTCTGTTGGTTTAGGGAATATTTCCAGTTTCTATGGAAATTATTTATAATGCGGTGAGATCAATGAAGAAGCTCACGTCTAAGAAGACTTCGCTGGAGTCGCTCCTCTGTGGAGTCAAGAGACTGGTTCAAAGTGAGCGTGTGGGGACGGGAGCGTGCGGTCAAGGTAGTACGCTGGGAATAAAGTACTCAAATCTGTTGAAAAAGATGTTTTTTCTCTTGACATAGCAAATGCAGATGGACCAAAATCAGACGGTGTTGCCGCAGTTCTGCGTGCCTAACTCTGCTCCCTGAAGGAAGCTGAAGTTGCACGTCTGCTTTCGAATCCAGGGGTGACTTTTAGTTTTTATGCTTCTTTTACACATGCTATTGTAGGAGAGAGGGCTGAAGATTGAAAATGTGTTTTGCTGGCCCGTACTGGAGGTTATGGTGTGGTGAGCTACTCAGCGGGTCCACCACTTGCTTTGGCAGGGCCCATGAGAAGCAGCTAAGGGAAAACACACATTTGGGGGGGTTTGCATGCCGTCGGTAAGAAACGATGCTGCAGGAGGACTGTGGGGCTCTGCCGTGCAGACCTGGTCCCAGCTGCGGTTCTCCAGCACCAACGCAGCACCGATGGTCGCAGAGGTGCCTGCCGGGGTGGGCTTTCCCAGCCGGCGCCTCGTGCTTGCCATCGGCAGGAGGGCTGAGCCGCGGGACGGGCGCTGCTCGCGCCGGCGACCCTGCGTTTGGTCTCCTGCAGCGACCCGCGTCTTCCCTCTTCTGAAGCCTGGTTGAGCAAAGGAAATCCGGGGCCGCCGGTGCTTCACATTTCAATGCGGTTTGTGTTGCTTGGTGGGCTTTTGAGAGCTCTGTGCTGACCTCTTCCAAAGCAGTTATTTCCTCCCTGCGGTAGGTGAACGCTGCCGGAGAGCGTCCTCATGGGGACCTCAGCATCTTTATCTGGTTCATAACAGATTTCTCCACTCTTTACAACCACCAGTCTTGTTTTCCGCTTTGATTTCATCTTCCTCCATTGAAGCTGGACTTCTAGCTGGAGGCTTTGGGGATTTTTTGATGGTAATTGTCTGAGTGCTTTCTTCCCGATCAGCCTCCTGCCAACCCTTTAATTTCTTTGATATTCATCCTTCTTTGTACCTCGCTTCCAGGTTTATTATTCCAGGTTTCAGAGCACCATGCCGTTTACCCGGTTAGCTATGAGATACAATCTCGTTGTTTCCATCTGAATGGTTTCTCATTAGTTCGTGTGGGTGGGCATGTGTAACACGCACGTCTGCGTGTGCTCCCACCACTGTGTGTATAAGAACCTAGCTTTTGGCTGAAGAAAATGAATAAAAATGCAATTCTGAGCAGAAAAAGGACAGCTTACATAATTTTTGCTTGCAGTCTGCGTATGTGTTCAATGCAGTTGTGAAGCGTGAGGTGTGGCTGGCGGACCGTGCGTGTGCACGGCAGAGATGGAGCAGTCTGTGCTCACACACATGTGCTTATAAGAAAAATGTTTGTTTTCTAAGCAAAAATGGATGGCTTCAGAGGTCAGTTTCAAATTAGAATAAAAATTTACTTTCATAAGCAAAGATGGGTGATGGGTGCAGCCTCTGCTCCTTCTCTAAACACCTCTCACTTGTGTATGTTTTTTTTTCCCCCTCTGCCAGACGAAACCAGGACACCCACCTGAGTAAAGCCTGGATTAAATTCAACTATTAGGATCGGAATATAAAACGCTGCTGTCCCTGGCTGGGCTGTAGTGGCACTGGCACAAGGGACTGCACCGGCGAGCGGCCGTTGGGAGCAGAAAGTGCAGACGATGGAGCGAGTCCGCAGCCGGCGAGGAGCGTGGGCACGGGGGCTGTCATCGCCTGAGCCACAGCCGGGAGGTCGGCTCCCTCCTCCTGCGAGAGCTGCCAGCGGAGGGCTAATGGCCACGGGCTGCCGAGACCTCTGTTTCACACAGCCTCTGAGTACACAGAGTGCAAAAGTAATTTAATTCAGGCATCACAATTAAGGAAACAATTATCTCGCGTGTCTTGGGCTGATCTGCAGGTCATCTTAGCATTATCCCTTTTGATCTCATTATGAATTTAAAATATGCAATAAATTGGCTCTTAATTCGATAGAAAAGGTCAAGCTTGCTTTCTGCAGGAGTCAGGGGTGTGTTTAATGGAAAGATCTCAAGGACAAGGGGAACATTTGTTAACAACTACAGGAATGAGTGCCAGCCCACCTCCTGGGGACCGCTGCGCAGGACTTCTGCACATGCACATTTCCATGGGCAAGTCCTGCCTACAGCTGCCGTCTCAAGAGGTAAATTCCAGCCAAGGTACCAATTAAATGTTGGTGTTTCAAGACAAATTGTCCTTGGGTAATCCAACAATGGGGCAAGCCTAATTTTGCCAATGGAGCATAGGGGTGACCTGAGACTCAGGGACCTTCAGAACTTCGTTCCCTCAGGTATGTTTGACAACCTGCTTGAGGAAGCGGGTTAGCAGGTCATTTTGTGGTGAACAGGTCATTTTGTGGTTAACCATAGCTTTGGCAAGTGGCGTAAGATTAATTGCACTGCGCTGAGCTACGTTGGCTTACCCCTGTTTAAGTCCTGGCTTAGGTAGTTTTTGCTCTTTTTTAAAAAAGAATTGTTATGTGTTTATACTATTACATCAGAATAAAAGAGTCCATTCAAAGAAAGTTTGGTATGAAAAAGAAGCAACTACATAACTTCATTTTATTTTCTCAAACACATAATTACAGCTAAACCACACAGTGCTGGGCACGAATGCCAAGCACTGTGTCACTGCCAGAGATGTTTGCAACCCCGACACGGCAGCAGGACTGGGGGGTTGGACTAGATGACCCACAGAGGTCCCTTCCAACCCCGACCATTCTGTGATTCTGTGATTCTGTGACGGCTGTGTGCAAACCAGGTGAGACAGACCTGCTTCCCTTCCCCACGCCCGAGCAAGCAGAGCGTGCGCACAGTCTGTACGAATTTACCTTCACTGCTTTTCTAACGCGCATCTGCGCGGGCTCGCGGACCCGGAGCGGTTTGCCCTGTTGTCCGACTGGCACCTCCATTCTGAAGCACGTGGGTAAGCTCGTAACGCAACAGTTCGTCAGAGTGCATTTTTTAAAATGTCCCTTTTTAAATGCTACTTATTTTTCAAAGGATTGGGATGTTCCTGTTGATCTTGTGCGAGAGAGGCAGAGACGGGCAGCGTCGAACGCTGTTGCTGTGAAGCCGCGGACTGTTGCGGCGCGGTGGCTGTCGGTGCATCACGTGTCAGCTCTGGTTGTTCCCCAGGAATTTTAAAGCCCAACCCGTTGGACGAGCTGGATGCAGATCCCCATGGAGTTAGCCCAGTTGTGCGCTGAGAGCAGGGTGGGCAATGCGTGCTCGGTAATTTTAGCAATCGTGTTTCTCAGGGTGGGATGCGGGGAAGAGCAGCTTACAAGCCCCTGCTCCGTTAAAGCTCTGCGGGTTTGATAAACTGAACTGGAGGGCTTGGTGACTGATGATTTCCCTTCCTCTGTCAAATATTTCATAATGAAAAACTCGCTCAGATGAAGACTGCTGTGTTTCTGGTTTGTTCCTGCAAATGGAATTAGTTAAATGATGAATCCCACTGATCGAGGTTTTAATATAAACATAGAAATCCTTTGAAGTGTAAAGGGTGCTGCTAAAATGCTGCATTTGTGTAACTTAGGTAAACTTCAATTTAAAAGAAAGAAGAGGAGAATTTTTATCTTTCATTGGTTATTCTATTCACTTCTACTTTTTATGCTTTCCAGAAGGCAAAAATGAATCGACACTGGACTTACTGCAGTATTCTCTATTCAAACATTTTAATATACATTGCCTGCCAGTGCGAAGGACAGATAATTATGTAGGCCTATCTTTTCTGCAGAAATGGATTATTTGGGTCCACGTTTCCAAAAGCACTGAGCGTACAAAGTCTTGGTTGTGGTGTGAGGAGCTGGAAGCATCCGTCCCCTCCCGGAGCGGCTCCTGGTCCAGGCAAGCCGAGGTCCCCGACACGGCAGCGGTTCGGAGCAGAGCCGTGACCGGTGACCAAACCACAGGCTTTGGTAAAGTGGATGCTTGAGTAAAACCAGCCTCATCGGACTCTGGTGAGCGGTTCCCGGTGGCGTGGGTAATGCATTCGTGGTCTGCCCCATGACATCCACCACCAGCCATGACTGGGGTGTGCTGGTGGGACACAGGCTTCGCCTCTCGCATGGGGCGGGGGGGATATGCCCCTCTCTATTATACCATTTTGCCAAAATGTTTTAGTTAAGCTGGGATAATTTTCAAAACCCTGGTGCCTAAGTAACTTAAAGAACACGGCTGATTTACTAACATCAGTTGTAGATGGTTCAGCTTGCCTAGAGGAATGCATTTCTGACAGAGCTTTGGACGTGTGCCTCGTCGTGGGACCATGCCCTTTTCTCTCGCAGCCTGTGAACTGTGAGTGCAGTTCAGTGTTTACTGATTTTTTCCTTTTGTGCCATGTTTTATCTAGCTTTGTAGCTAAAATGGCAGCTGGTCACAGAGGGAAGTGAATTCAAGGTGGAAACGTAGACTTTTACCGTGTGAATCTTGTGCTTTGATTCCCTGAGGAGGTAACAAGATTGAGGAGAAAGCTTGGTGCAGATTTAAACCGTCAGCCACACGTACTCTTCACCCACTACCGATGTGAAAAGTGAAATAATGCGCCAGGCAGCTGTCACAGCTGTTGCACGGTAGCTCCGAAAGCCTGGCCTGGCGAGGTTCGTATGCCGTGGGCTGCTGGCAGTGATGGATGATGGCTTCGGGGCAGCCGGATCGGAGCACCTGAGGTAGGGACTTAGGGAGGGCGAGCGTGGGAATCCTATGTGGAAGTACAGCTTGCTCAGCTTCCTTTGAAAATCACACCTTCGCTTGGCTCCTGCACACAGAGCTCTGTGATGCGGCTCTGCACGAAGCGCTGAGCTCCCGGGGCAAGGCACCCGCCTGCTTCACAGCTGCCCGGCCTGTGGAGGTACTGGGGGGCTCCCGGGGGAGGCTGGGTGGCTTCCGTGCCCAGCCACGCTTGAAGTGATGGCTGGGTATTTAAAAAGCATGTAGAAATGAATCCTGAATTGAATTGATGCATCATTTATGGATACCATGCAAGCAAAACTCGAGTTTTCCCCGCTGTACGAGATATGAGCCAAATCAATCATTTATCAGGCTGAGAATAAAGACACCCCAGACAATCGGCTGGACCTGCTGGGGGCTGGGGATGACAAAGCCGGTTCAATGGGGGACCAAGCCCTTCTCTAAAATTCACACTGCAATTTTAGGAAGGCAAGGATGATCAAAGCGGTGAGGACACCCGCTTTCTGTCGGTCCTGGGAGTTTTCTGTCCCCAACACAAGGCTAATGCCCTAGAAAGCATTTCCTGAAGACAAAATGGATCTTGATATGCTTACTTTTATGCCCTCCATGTTTAAATAATTCTTTCTGGGGACAAACTGCTTTAAAGTACTTAAAAAATAAACTAAAACCATTTTAAAAGGTTCCTTTCTCACCCTCTTTTACAGTAAATACTTGATACAGTTGCCAAAAGATGGAGGATGAGCACTCAGCCCTCGTCCTTCTCTCGGTGAAAGCAGGTTGGATCACTAACGCCTACCTGGGAGATCTGAAAGGCAAATCACCTCATGAACAAAAACCATGGTGGTTTGAGCTGCTACTGAACCTCAATAAATAGAAAAGGTACGTATTCTCTCTCCCAGCATAAAACCAGCTAATTTTTCTTTCCACTGAGGCTGCTTGAAAGGAGGTTCAAAGCTGGGGTGAAGGTGTCTATATGATATCGGACATGGGGTGCTTTCCCTTCATGACTTCTTTTCCAGAAAAGTGTGTAGCTCGTGCACGTTTCTAGGGCTTTTGGCTTCACTCCATCCAGCCATGCCACGCTGAGTCCATCTGCGTGGCTCCCTACACCCCCTTCCCTTCCCCAGCTCCATCACGGGGCGGGAGGACACACGGTCCCGCATCCTCAGCATCCAACCTCCCCGAGCCCTGAAATCCCTGCTGCTTTCGCTCCCCACGTAACAGCAAAGCGAGGGTCAGTGCCGCTCCGGCACAAAGCGGGCTGTGGAGTGGGATCCCCAGCGCTGCTGGTGGCCTGGACCTCGGGGACACCAGGGTCACCCCGGGGAGCCCAGCAGAGAGAGGGCAGTGGGCAGTTCGGGGGTGAGCGTGGTAAACCCCCAGTTACGCTAACGGCACGGGTTTGCCAGGGTAGGGACTGTGCCTGAGGACAGGACTCAGTAAGAACCAGGAGATACCTGGTGTTTGCTAGGGTGTATGGCCACAGCCCGCTTGTCATAAATTATTTTGAATCCTAATAAGAATGAACAAGCTTATTCAGGAGATGCTTCACGAACCTGGAGAGCAGGGGAAAGCAAAGGGCTGTGTGTGCATTTTGCTGCAGTGAGCGAGCCTGAGAAAACAAACCCTGCAGAGACCCAGGGATTTTTATTTTTTAGGTTTGTTTTTTCTTTTAAAGAAATCAAGATACCTAACAAGCTCCAAAGATATAAAGCTTTCAACCTCCTTATATTTATCTGGAGAAATATTCTGTGAGAGAAATGAAATGGAACAGACTCATCGAGTCCTTTAGCATTTCTAAATGGATAAATATATTTATTGGCCATGCCCCTTAGGGGTGTGTAATACCTGTTCTTTCTGCTGATGGCTCGCTGGATTTCCTCCCTAGCACTTAGCTCTATAATGACGTTAGACTGCGAGTACCGAGCTGTCTTGGCAATGTTTGTGTTTTACCTCTTAGCCTCCGGCTGTTTCGCAGACGAGGTGGTTTGGGGGTCTGGGTTGTCTCTGGAAATTTGCCGTAATGGAAGCCAGCGAAGCGAGGAGTTTGCTGCGTGCGGCAGCGGGGCTGTGCTGGTTACGGGCAGCGGTGCCCTACGCAGCATCGTTAGATGTCGAGTGATGCAGTCGAGCATCCTCCCGCGGAGGTGCGGCTGCTGAGCCCGTCCGTGCTGAGACCGCCTTGCCGGTAGCTCCCCGGGTGCTGGGCTGGGTAAAGCCTGCACAGCCCAGCCATGAAAGAATATTTAAAATTTGCAGCGTTCTCTTTGGTTTTTTCCAAGGCAAAATGCAAGTGGGCTCCTTACCTCCTGTTGGGGTATGGCACAGGATCGCGCATTCTCACGGTGCTGGGAAGTGGGTTGAGAAAACCAGCCAGAGCCTGGTTTGCTTTTAAATTAGACAGAAGGTCCTGCACCCCCTGCGCACCCCAGCCCCGCGGGAGCGGGGACCTTGTGCTGAAGGTGCCGGGGCTCGGTCCCAGGGAGGCAGCTGGGAGCTCCAGCCGCTCCGGTGCTTCCCACACGGCTGCGAGTTTCGTGGCCTTGGTCATGTTTCCGCCGTGGAAATTAGAAAGCAGATGTTTGTTGCCCTTCTAAAACAGAGGATAATAAAACTTAGCTTGCTTAGAGCTCCAAGGGGCCCTCTAGGGTAAGGTATATTTTATGTTAACAGAGTAAAACGTATTTATAATTTTAATAATTAAAAATAATTTAGATATATTTTATGTTTATACTTCAAAGCACCCTTTTAAAGGTGGTTTTTGTTTTCCACCTGGAGATGTGAAACTATTTAATTTCTAGAAAACATCTTTCTTCCCGTTTTGACCAAATTTTTTTTCTCCTGTTTTTCCGAGCTGGCTTGCTGCCTCATTCCTGCTTCAAAGCACTCGCTGTTCCAGCCTGGCATCCCGGCAGGTGCGGCTCTCAGCAAATTCAGTGCTGCGTTTGTGTTGTAGATGCCACCACCTTCAATTCCTTCCCTCTCCAGTGAAAAAAATACAAAAGTTAGCAGGAGAGAAGGCGAGAGCGCTCTGAAGTTTGGCCATAAATGCCCAGTTATTGTTTATAGCCATGGCCCCGCGCTGAAATGCCACGGGAAGATGAGAGTGACAGCGGGTAACAAATATCAGACTGCTCTGATGGGACAGAACTTTCCCGTTGAGGAGGCGTGCGGCCACGTACCCGCTCGATCAGCCACAGTTACTTTTTAAGAAATTAGGCCTAACAGCCTTGCACCTCCCAGCACAGGCGTGATTTAACGTGCTCCTCTGTGCTTTTTCCCAACACAAGTTTTTCTTCCCTGGTTCGGTGTGCTCGCCGCGAATCGTAATTCTGGGGCACCGGGGTGCAGCGGGCACAGCTAAGGGTTTTTTCTTTAATAGCTTTGTTGTCCTTTTTAGTTACTCACTCATTAAACAGGATTTAAGTCACACCTTTGTCCCACAGGACTGAGTGATGTAGAGAGGACATTGCTGTCGATTAAACGTGTCTGTGGCGTCTCGCGCTGGTGCCCGATTTCTTGCAGTCTGTGGTGTCTGGCTGGGCTCTGCATGCAGAATGGAAAGTTCACTCTTCTTGTGCTGAGCCTGCCAGCAGCCCTGGGCACCAAAAATGAGGCGCTGAGCTGTGAAGCAGCACTTGAGGGACGGCTTTATTTCATACCGCCTGTTTTTCCGGCTGCGCTGCAAGTGGTGTGCTGGGGCTTGGCAGAGGAGGGCAGTGAGGAGCATCAGGACCCAGCTTTGTGGTGACGTGGTGCCTTGCTGGCGTAATTTCAGGTGTTTCAGACCATTTTTGGGTGGTCTCGTGGCTCCCACGGGTGTAACGTGTCGCTGGGTTGTCTGCCTGCTCCTCGTGGGTCTCGGTCCCCAGCCGGCGTGGAAGGTCTCTGCCGAAGCCATGGCACCCGCCTCAGCAGGTAGCAAATAGGAGGGGTCCAGCTAATTTCTGTGCTGTGCTTAAAATCCTTTGTGACACGCTTAAACAACGCTCCATCTGTTTTTTTTTTAAAAAGGCAAGTGTAAATTATTCCTGCAGAAGATTTTTCTGTTGAACCTGAGCAGCTCTGTCTGCCCAGGGCCCATGCGGGCGGTGCTCGGTCACTCGACGGGTGGTGCCACCTCCGTAAAACCCCGCGCTGTTCCCGTCCCGTGAGCACTCCCCACTCCTCCGCGCTGCAGCTCTCCCCTTGCCTCCTGCGGATTTGTCCTGGGGGTGTTTGCGGAGGGTCACCCCCGCCGCTTCCGTCTGGGTTTGGGTCACAAACCGGTGAAGCTCTCGTCTCGTCTCTGATAGCACTGCGACTCTTAATGCCCCAAACTGAACTCTTCTTCACTATATAGCCCACGTGTGGCCTGCCCTGCCCTGCTAGACGCTAATTAAGACTACCCGTGTAGCAATTTGGCAATGTACCGTTGATGGACAGCTATTTAGTAAAGAGCTCAACTGCTTTATTAACATTAATGAATGATGGTAGACTTCTTCTGCCCTTTTTACAAAGGTCGTGCTCAAATCACCGAATTATCAGACTTAATTACAAGAAGTTAATTTGTTGCTTGCCTGCCTCGCAGATGTTTAGGAAAACACATTTTGTACTTCATATACCACGCATCTATGGGATTGCTCTCTATGCTAGATTGCTATAGTCATTACAACTGGCCAAGGATGATGGTGATGGGGATTGCTGATGAACTCTTTTCCAGTGCCTTGACAGCCAAATCCATCAGTGCTCGTGCTGTGCTTAGTACAGTGCTGTCCCTGTCCCCAGCTGTATGCCACGTCTACCTTTGCTTCTAGAAGAACACAACTAGTCCCCTCTACTCTGCCCTAGTGAGGCCCCATCTGCAGTGCTCTATCCAGTTCTGGGCTCCCCAGTTCAAGAAAGATGAGGAGCTACTGGAGAGAGTCCAGCGGAGGGCTACGAGGATGAGGAGGGGACTGGAGCATCTCTCCTACGAGGAGAGGCTGAGGCAGCTGGGCTTGTTCAGACCGGAGAAGAGAAGGCTGAGAGGGGACCTTAGAAATGCCTCTAAATATCTGCAGGGTGGGTGTCAGGAGGATGGGGCCAGACTCTTTCCAGTGGTGCCCAGTGACAGGACAAGGGGCAACGAGCACAAACTGAAGCAGAAGAAGTTCCAGCTGAAGGTGAGGAAGAACTTCTTGCCCCGAGACCCTGCAGCTCAAAATGCTAGTCCCTGCCGGGCTTCCTCACAAAAACACTATTAGTAGTAAAGTCCTACAAGCAAAGTTCAGAGAAAGAAGTGGGAAAAGCCCTGTGGGTGTGCCAAAGTGAGATCCCTGTCACACGGGAGGGGAAAGGGAGCACGGACATCCCTGTCATGGGGGCACTTTGCATTTTTTCGGATGGCAAACATAGCAGGAAGTCTGATATTGAGGTCGGGGGGTGTGTGTGTTGGCAGGATGGGTGCCCTAGCTTCAGGAGGGCTGCTGGAGGGGGACGGAGGGTGCTGTGCCTCTGCTCCGTGCCCTCCGGAGAGCACAGGCTGGGGAACCCGATGTGGGAGCGCGGTGGATTGAGACATCGCAGGGCGAAATCCCGAAGACTTGAGCAAAGCTGTCGTGAACACGGGACAAGAAATACCCGGTTACAAAAGCACTGGTAGTGGTCTTGTATTTTGTATTCTGCAGCTTCACAGCCTGAGCTGGGGCTCGGCATGGCACCGCTCGCGCTCCATGAGATGATTTCCATCAGAGGCGTTTGGCAGGCTGTCCGCATCGTTACCCACCGCAGGAACGAGCAGAACTCGCAGCCGTCGTGCCGGCTGTCCGGCAGACACTGCCCGCTACCTCAAGCCCACATCAATTAACTTTTGCTCGGAGCACGGTTTGATGAGCCAACAGCCAGCATCGCTTCCAGCTCCTGGGCTGCCCGGAGTGGGAGCCACAGCCTCAGGAACAGCCGAGCCGTGTGCGGGGGCAGAAGCTGAGCCCTGGCCCAAATCTCTGGGGTGAGGTTGGTTTTGCAGAAAAATGCTCTTTCTGGGTACTCACCTCAGGCAGCGGGCGAGCAGCAGCCGCGTAGCAGCATCCCGTCCCTCTGTCCCCGCAGCCATGCCGGGGCTGAAGCAGCTTTAGCCGCGGTGCCCACAGCTACGCGTCAGCGAGAGGGGACATGGATGGGGTTCGTGGGCGGTGAGATGAGGTTGGTGAGGGCCCCTTCGTGTAACGCCCAGGAAAACTACGCTCTGTGTGTGGTTGTGTCCTACTGATCCTTTGGTAATAAGAGGATGACACAGAATTTTCACACAAAGATGGAATGGAATGCACTTTTGAGCAGTTAAGATGACTTTTAAATTTGAATATATTGTTGGGATCAAAACATTTTTGATTAGTAATTATGAATTAGTTTTTCCTGTAGCTAATGATGTTTTGCAATGCAGGGCTTCGCTGGATAATTTTAATTAGAAGCTAGGACACAGATTCAAGTTCCAAAACTATCATATGCTTATGCTCATCCATTTTCTTGAGTCTTTCTGGAGACAGAGTCCTGCCTCCCTTCCACAGTGTCAAATTCAAGTTTGACCTTTTTGCTTGTAAACAGATTAGAAAAATTAATCCCAGTCTGTAATAAGGTCTTTCATTATGCTATGGGGAAGGTTATTTATGCTTATAAAGCTTGTTCCAACCTAATAGGTGTAAAAGGAAAGAACACTTCAGCTCTCTACTGCTGACAAGAATAGTGCATGTGGAAAATATAAGTCATGGTGGGTTCATTGTGCTGACATTATTTAAGATAAATATCAGCACAGCAAGCATGAACTGGAAGATATATCTTTAAAGATAAGGGAAATGGGTTTTACCCTGGCACATCTCAAACGCAATTACAGCTGCACACAGCTGTGCGTGGGGGAAAAGTGGGCAAGCGGGACAGCAGTTTCCTTCCCAGCCAGTTTCTGGCAGCTCGTGTAAATCAGCTGGGCGATGCCCATTTGCAGTAGTTTCTCACTTGCTTTGGCTATTTTCTCCCAAAATGGATTAAATGAGCTTTCTAGTCTCAGCTGATCAAAGGTGATTAAAGCTGGCTGTGGAACGTGCGATGCTGCTCGGTGCCTCTGACAGAAATCGATGTTGTGATGGGAACCAGAGCAACGCGAACAGGAAAGCAGGCCCACAGCCCAAACGGCGATGGGAGCTCCTCGCTGCCATCACCTGGCGCGAGCTCTCCTTCTCGAAGTCTTCAAGAAAAGGCTGGGGAGCAGTAGCAAGGGGTGTGGAGATGTCACCGATATCGGGAGTAAAACTTCTTCATGCCAATGTAGCAGAAAAAGCCGGCATTTTTTACTATGGTGCCAGATCCATGGGGGATCGCTCCGCAGAACTTGCATGCCGGAGGTTGCCTCTCTCCAAGCTTCCATCACCCTGTTGCATACATGTGCATTAAGTTTCCCAGAATGTTCATATGTATTTATTCTATTTTCTGGAACTAATTATCATATTTGCATAGTCATTACACACGTGGCCCGAGTCTCTGTGGGGCTTCCATGGGCTCCTTGATGGTCTCTGGTGGTCTCTGGTGGCTGTAGAACTGATAATGCTTAGCATCCTTTCCATGAATTCTGGGTCTTTTCTCCCACATATGGTCACGAGCTGGCTCACTGAGCAGTTTGTGGATTTCTCAGGTTCCTTATCTTGCTGTCTGCTGGTTTTTCTGCACTTCTTTTGGGTGTGCTAGCTATGTGTCCTTGGATCTGTTCTTGCCTGAGGCCTCAGATAGTCAGTCCTTTGTTTCTGCTTAATCTTTGTGAAGTTTCTTATCACTCTTATAAATTACATACCCCCCTGGACGTAGTATCATGTACCCCATTTCACAACAGAGGGGTTGGCAGGGCTCTGCCGGACACTGAGGCCGATGCCTCTGCCCGGTGCTTCTCACCAGCTGCGTGCTTTGGCGTGCAAGTCCTTGTGCAGAGGGGTTTGTCCTTGCGTTGCCGTGTCCCTGGCTGTCCCTGCTGGTGGGCTCTGCACAAGTGCTAGGAGAGCATGTATTAAAAAATTCCGTTATAAAGGAATGATCTCGCAGACAGCTTTGCCTTCAGTTGACATCAAAATTAAGAGGAACTGATGCTCAGGTGAAGAACACTGATATTATTTTTTTTTCCCCTGCATCATCTGGGGATTTGCTCTAATAATGTCAAAATCCATGCAAGCGGAAGGGAAGATTTGGCTTCATTTTCTTGGCTTTGTTCATGTTCAGTTCCCTTGTAATTTGTGAGTAGCTCCTCAGCAGGCCTGTGGTCCCTTGGACTTTGGGTAGGGTGAAGGTTTTGGAAACCCAGATCAGAGACAAAAATAGCCCAACTAGAAAGTCGTAGGGTATGAAAAAATGTTTTTGTCTGTGTAGGAAAAAGGGAGCGTAATTCTTTTTCAGAGGCTACTGTGCAGTAAGTGTGGAGCACCAGCCTTTTGTCTCTGGATTCTGCAATTCAAATCTGGCTTTGGAGGCAAAATAACTGATGGTTTCACCTCTGCAAAAGCAGAGTTAGAAAAGTCGATAAGCCCGGTTCCAACCCCGGGGTAGGGTGGGGAAAGGCAGAGTAGAGCTGGAGAATTGATGACAGTTGTGAAAATGCCCCCAAAGCCTGGCTGACCCTTGCTTGGGTTGGACCCTGCAACTTCCACCAGCGCTTTTTGTTTTCTTCATAATAGTTCTCTTAAAAAAAAAAAAATAGTCCCAAACTGTTCCTGAGAAAGGGAATGGAAAGGCTCTCTTGACATGAACTTGATCTAAATAATCATGGGGTCAAACCCTGTTCTCAGGTAAAGCCACCAGTGGCAGATGACTCCCCAGATCGCCCATTTAGCGCCTTTTGTTGTGACCTGCCCGAGGGAGGCTGCAAAAGGTCTTTCCCAAAGGTGAGGTCTCTCCTGACTCTGATTGCTCAGCGTGTTTGAAATTAGTGGAAAGCTGTGCCTCGCAGAACTACTGCTTTCCTAATTAGCCTTGTGTACTTTGCTATGGCTTAATAAAGGGACTGAATGCCTAGGGAGAGGCAAAAAACAAGCTCTGCTTTACTTCGGATAAGAAAGGAATTTTCATCTGAAGGTAGTTGTTTAGGAGTTGCTTTAATTATAATGAGTAAATAGAGGGTGCTTATATTAATATAATTGATGTTATTACATTGAATTTATAGTTACTGAAGCAGTAATAAAAAGTAACTTATAATAACAGTTCAATGATTTGCTGACAGCTTACAAGCAGGCCACGTTCTGAATAAATGAGAGGTACACGTGCAGTCCTCAGGAAGGAAGGAACCTGGGGCAGGTGAACGCTGCCAGGTCAGGCCGCCCACTGCCCCGCTGCTGGCATCCACCTCTGTGTCCCACCACTTCGACAAATGTTCTGTATCATAACTGCGCTCAGGTTATTGCTGTCTTTACTACCCTTCTATCTATGGAAAATGAGACAGAAGTTGATTTTCTAGCCTGAGGGAGTGGCTGAGCCCAGGCTGGAGCTCACCTAGGCTCGACCCGAAGTCCTGCCCGCTCTCCGGGAACTGCTCTATATGCAGCTCGGCAGTTGGGTTCTATTTATACCCAGATAACTTCCTTTCCATTATGAAATTTCTTTCCTGGCAGGGTATGCATCTATCATTAAATCAAAATCTTTCTGGAAGCAGAACAGAGACTCGAACTTCAAAGCTTGCCACTGTTTTCGGTGGAGCTCTTCTTGCTGGTTGCCTGGGAGGCTTATTTGAAATTATGCATGGAGACGGGCGGCGAGGAATGATTTCCAAAGTCGTCATAATTATGCCCCTGAGTGGGCGAGACTTGGAAACCGCTCGGGGTGCAGGAGGCGGCGGGAGGAGAGGCAGCGTGCCCCGAGATGCTCTGCGCTCCAGCGCACTCAGCACCCTCCAACCCGAGAAAAACCTCAGGGACCAAACCCCTGCAGGGATGCTCCAAATACTCTGTGGCCTCTTTCCACCCCCTCCACCTGCAGACCTTCTAGCAAGCCCTCGGTTTACATCTGCTCTCCTCATCATCTGCTCTCGCTGATTTTAGAAGCCTGATGGTGTTGTAAGACAGGGTACATGATGTACAGGGGGGGTATGTGATGTACAGGGGGGGTATGTGATGTACGGGGGGGTATGTGATGTAGAGGGGGATATGTGATGTACAGGGGGGGTACATGATGCATAAGAGTGATAAGGAACCGCACAATGATTAAGCACAAACTAAGGACTGACTGTCAGAGGCCTCAGGCAAGAATAGATCCAAGGACACACAGCTAGCACACCCAAAAGAAGTGCAGATAAACCAGCAGACAGCAAGATAAGGAACCTGAGAAATCCACAAACTGCTCAGTGAGCCAGCTCATGACCATATGTGGGAGAAAAGACTCAGAATTCATGGAAAGGACGCTAAGCAGTACCAGTTCTACAGCCACCAGGGACAACCAGAGACCATCAAGGAGCCCATGGAAGCCCCACAGAGACTCGGGCCACATGTGTAACGACTATGCAAATATGATAATTTGTTCCAGGAACTAATAGAATGATAATAGAGCAAATATGTGTGAGCATTCTGGGAAACTTAATGCACATGTATGTTACAGGGTGATGGAAGCTTGGAGAGAAGCAACCTACGGCAGAGCGATCCCCCATGCATCCAGTGCTGCGATGAAGGGAATGCCTGCTTCTCAACGCTGCAGTGGTGGTAAGAGGTTTATTCCTGGTTTCGGTGACAGTGGGTACAAAGAAGACCAAGCACTGTCTGACCTAGTGCCTCTGCAGCCCTCTGCCAAAAGAGGAACCTCACTTTCTTACGACAGCCTGGAATCTCAGCCACGCTGTCCTTAAAAATATTTTTTTAAAGGCCCTTTTGCCTTAAAATAGTTTTGCTTTTTTGAGCCTTACATAGCTACGGCAGTGCATTTCTGTTCGTGTAGTCGTGACGCGTGGAAATGGAAGGTAATTAAGTCTCAGACAGACAAAGAGTTTTCCAGTGTCTGGGAGAATTCAGTGTGCCTCAGTACACACAGCCGCTCTCCAGCTAGAAACCTCCATCTGGTGGGTCTCGGGTCAGAAATGATTATTTTTAACAACTTCTAAATAGTAAGGAAGTGTCTGCTGTGTGCTACAAACAGCAAAGAAAGGCATTGCTCTGCGGGTTGATGCGGAGGATGAGCTGTCAGGAGCGGGGTCCTGATGCGCTAATCGGCGTGTTTCCGATGGGAGAACGCTCTTAACTTGTGGGGTTTGTTGCTGAAGCGTGTTGGGTACAAAAGAGAGGGTTCAGGTGGCTTGGTGGGAGCTCACAGACGAACGTTTGGTTAAATGTGCAAGTCGATTCTTCTCCCCTCTTACAAGGATCCTCTCCTCAGCCTGGGAAGCTCTGCACAGGAATGGCTCCAGGTTTTGTTGTTGGGGAATTTGTTTTCAGCTCCCTTGTGCAGGGCTGGCGGTGTCAGGGGACACTGGCAGCAGAAGTGCTTTGCATGCTGCCTTTTGTCCTTTTCAATTTACTGTAATAGCAGCCAACGTGGCAGAAGATGTGCAGTTTTGGGTAGTTTCAAGGTTGCCTCATTTTTTAAAAGAATCATTATAGCTGCATAGAACAGGACCGCGTTTGGAGCCCATGACACTGTACCCACCTCTGAATAATTGCCTAATATCTCCCAGAGTCAAAAAGCATCTCAGACCGGTCCTTTCCTGGGGTTTTGGTGCAGCCCCAACCTGTGCCATCTCCCTGCAGAAGGGAAATGCTGTGAAGGACGTGCTTTGGGCAGCAAAAGGACAGTAACTCGCTAATGCAATAGAAACCTTTCTATCCCTGTGTTTTACAGTTCAAAATGCATGCTGTGTGGGCACAGAGCTTCGTGGTACCTGTGCCCGTGGCTGCCTTCCCTGCCTCTCCCTCTGTGCCGTGCCCTTCCCTCGGTGGTCTGCTTGCTCTCCTTATGGCCAGGGAACTGTTAATCCGTACGGAGTACTCACAGATCCAATGAGTGACTCAAAAATGTATATTTTTTTAACTTATGCAAACTTTTATGAGCATTGGATTATTAAATGCCCAGTATAATTGTGTCTTGTACGTATTTAATTTGGTTTCCATAGAAGTCGACGGAAGCAATTCTATGATTTTGCTGGGTATTTGTGTACCTGATAAATATCTGGAAACAGGTCCCACTGCAATACAGTGGGAAAAATGGAAGGTCGCTATCTTGTTTTTAGAGTCTAATACACAGTCAGACACTACTTTGATCTTATTAATGTCTGCTTAATTAGGGTCAAGTGAAAGATCTCAGAACATGAAGCCCAGTGGAGGGATAGCTGATAACACGAAGCCCAGTGGATATAGTTGATAACGTTGTTATTTAGAAGATTCAGAGTGTGTCTGAGTTTGCCCGAAAGGTTTCGTGTGCAAACTGAAACACAGCCCACATTGATGCCTGTCACCTCATGGACAAGCCCTCCCGCTCCCTGTGCCTTCCACCAGCGCTGCTCACGGTTCCGCCAGCTGAGCACGAAGGAGCTGCAAACCAAACTCTGCTCCAAGATGTCCTCTGCCCCGGCCGCGCCGTCCCAGCTTCGCGGCGTTACTGTGCCCTGTCCTCGCCGCGAGCCCAGCGCCGGCCCCGTGCCCTGCGCAGCTCCCGCTCTGCCGTGGGGCTCCGGCACCCGGCTCGCGCCCGCGGAGGGGCTGCTTGCTCCGCTTCCGCCATGTTGAGCGTTTGACCTGAACTCCTCTTCAAATGGGAATTTACTCGCAGCACAGGTTCGTGCCAGCCACCACGCTCCAAAGTCAGGGGTAAGAAAGGGCAGGGCTGGCTCCTTCGCGTGATCCCTGCTGATTCATGAATCAATTCTCAGTTAATAGCAGAATTATAAGCTATTTATTCACTCCTGGTTACTTGGGTTGTCCCAGAAGAGGTTCAACTTGAGGGATTATGCTCTCTCACTAAAGGTTTAGATAAAGAATGGAAATACCCTTTTGTTTTCTTGCAAGCCATTGTGTTCACATGACAAAAATGATTTTATACCCGACTCTACATATTAATCAAAAAGGTCAGCACAATAAATAGTTTTTATCTTTTCTGTCAGAATCCTTACCTCCCCACGGTCTTAGGGGCTGGTTATAAGAGAAGATGTAGACAAAAGAACAGGATCTCAAAGACTGGTTTAATCAATGCGACTCAGAGACATGAATTGCTGTTGAGTACTTAGGGGGAGAAACAGAGTGCTTTGATGCCACGGAGCAGTAAGATTGCCTGAGTTCTCAATCTCCAGGCGTCAAAGGTGAATGAGGTAGCTTTATGCATCTTAGTAAATTTATGTCTGGCATCTGGTTCTGAATGAGATTGATTTTCCTTTTCTGGAGATATAGATGTGTGTGAATATGTATATCTACCTCTATCACCCATACCTTTCAGAAACCTGACCGTGAAACTACTGATTGTTTTTCCAGTGTATATGGCTGCAAACTTAGGGTCAAGATGGAGTTTCTGCTTGGTAAAGCCCTGGGTTTTGCACTGATTAGCCTGCTCACTGATGTCTGCCTGGAATCGTCACCCTGTCAGAGCTGGAGGTGCTGGCAGAGTCACCGATTTTACAGCAAGGTGTTCAGGTGAGGTGCTGCCAGGACGTCTGACACATGTGGTACCGTGGAGTGGACTTCCCGTGGGAATCTGCAGGTCCTGCTGATTCTGTGGGCTTTGTCCTTTGCTTCATTAATATTTTGCTCATCTGCAGCAACCCCTCCCTTCCCCTTGATTCCAGGAAGACTCTGGCAGCTTGGACACGCAGAATATCCAGCGGCTTCTCCTGCCCGAACAGGACGTTTGAGCTGGAGGAAGCACGTGAGCCACTGCAAATGTCACGATTAGAAAAAAAGCCACAAGTGGCATTTACCTTTCTGATTATTCCTTCTCATCCCCAGTGCAGAGCGTGCGTTTCCATTACAAGATTGCATGTGACAGAGTAGTTAGATTTGCACTACAAATTCATCTTTAAATATGCTCACGTCCTCCCGGAGCCGGTCCAGGAGCGGCTGCGCTCTCCCGGCACACCGTGGTCTGTCATCCCTCCAGCGCCTGGAGATACGAGTACCACCTGTGGCCTCTCTTTTTTCAGATGCCTCTTTCACTGCCACTTCTCTGCACCCTAAATCTTGAGGCGCATCGGTAAAAATGAGGCCACCTACACGATGTGAAGCAGTTCTCCGAGTCCATCATCCGATTGTCGCGCCTATCGAACCTCTGACAGGGCAACAAATCCAGTGCCATGTGCAGGGCTGGCCTCCAACGCCTAGTAAATTACTCAGCGTATAGAAATGAGGATATATACAGGTGTCTTAATGGATATAGCACTGCTGTAGCTGCGCTGTGGATATCTGAAAATAACTTTCTGCCGTGAATGTTAAAATACCAGCTCGCAAAGTGGTGTGAAGAGAACAGATGGATATTTTGCCATGTGACGTAGCCTAGAAGACAGCTTTGATTTAGTGTACCATGCTTCTCTGACTTTTAAACTTGTATTAAACAGAATTTCATAAAGGCAAACTCGACATAAAAATCCCGAATAGCGGGACACTTGGTGGGAGGTTACTAAGCTATGAAAATTATTGATTCATTCTCCTTTCATTTCAAATGGGCAGATGTGCATGAATATTTACTTACTTTTAGGGCTTTTTTTAGAGGGGAAAAAGGTCTTCAGGAGGTGTTTTGATTTCACAGCACAATCAAGGGAATTAGTACTATGTATAAAACAGTAATTAGAGACATTATATTTCTGAACGTGCACTGACATGGGAGAACTTCCCCTCCCAATATAAAGCTGTTTCTTTTTGCTGCAGTGCTCTTGACGTTCAGCCTTTGAGATTATTACGTAGTGTCATCTCCTCGTCTCTTCAAGATCTAACCACTCGTGGAGAGCTGTCGCAAGATACTGTAGCATTCTCAGCATCTCAGGTAAAGGCTTCATGCTTTTCACTAACTGGCTGACTGCTGTGTGTAGGCATGCCAAAATAGTGGCCAGCTTACAAACGTTTGATGTGGGAAGGCCACTCGGTTTTTGCTTCAATGGTTGGTCCAGCTGTGTTGAGATAAACAGAAAGGTTACCTCTGCCTTTTCCTGAAATGGCAGGTTTATTAGGTCTTTCGGGAGAAGATCTCTGTTGTTCCTGGGCTGGTTCTGCAGACACGGTGTGAGAAATTCATGCAGTTACACAGGTAGTGCCAAAAGGGCTTCAGACCCTATTGCCGGTGGTTTGGGGGTGCCCAGCACCTCTGGGTACGCAGAAGTCCCCTCTAATGACACTGTTCAATGTGAGGAGTGCTAAGGTTGGCTTGGAAATGTCCCTCACGTGCCTATGGTCTGCCTCCCGGGTGCTCTGTGTCCTGTCCAATCCAAAGTCATATTACAGTGTCGTCAGCTCGTGGAGGGTGGTTTTATTCACCTTTCACACGCGTGTGGTGGCTCTGCAGAGGGTACGGTGCAGCAGATGACCAGACCTACCATGCCCGGGGCGTAATGGCTGATGAGAAGGTGCAGGTCTGCATCCGGTGGTTCCAACAGTTTGACTTGCCTCTTGCTAGACCAACAACAGAAATACAAAAGGGTAAAATGTTTCCTGAGCAGAACTTGCTGGCTCTTCTCCAGAAGTGCCGGAGACACCCTGACATCTATTTTGGAAACTCTGATGCTGTTGAGAGCATGTTTGAAAATGCACGTGAGGCAGCAGGACAAAATCTTGCAGCAACCTCAGAGAAGCAGGGCTGGATTCCATGCAGCCTCAGCTGCCTTGGCAAGCAGCAACCCCGTGCAGAGCACTTCTGCTGAGCATCAGGAAAAGAGTTTGTGTTAGTCAAAGGCAGTTCAGGGGACAGTTTTGGATGGGCGTAACCAATAATCATAGAATCATAGAATGATTTGGGCTGGAAGGGACCTTATAGATTACCCAGTTCCACCCCGCTCCCATGGGCAGGGACCCCTTCCACCAGCCCAGGGTGCTCCAAGCCCCGTCCAACCTGGCCTTGAGCCCTGCCAGGGAGGGGGCAGCCACAGCTTCTCTGGGCAGCCTGGGCCAGGTCCTCACCACCATCACGGAAAATAGTTTCTTCCTGATATCTTATCTAAATCTCCCCTCTTTCAGTTTAAAACCATTACCCATTGTCCTGTCACTACACAGGCCTGCAATATATCAGATACTCCAAACAGAATAAAAAAAAGTGTTGGTCAACATTACATGAATATTTTCAATATTGTTGCATTAAGCAACATAGTTTTTAATTATTTCTTATATTAATAATATACCATTATTTTATAGTAATAGAGAATATTATATCATTAAATATTATAGATTAATATAATGTATATATTTGTTATGTACTGTATTTATTATATTAATTATTTTGCTTGCTTCCTAATAGGCCAGATGGTCTTTCAACAATAACGTTGACATCTGGAATCAGGCAAAATAGGGAATTATCACTGTAAGAAAAGAGAGTGTTGAGGCAGTATCACTCTGTAGATGCACCATACGTGCTTTTTATAGCTGGGATGAAGTAGGAGAGAAGAGGAGGAGTAGATTGCCCTTGATTTGGAAAATCACGGTGTACCAGCATGACCTGTTTTTATGGATGAGAACCTTCAGTCTACAAAGTTCTTGTTAAAAGACTTTATCTCACTGACCAGATGGTGCAATTTGTCTGGCATTGACATTTGGGAATATCTGCTGAATTTTGCATAAGGACAACTGTTTTAATTATCCAGTGTCTTGCTGTGTTAATCTTATTTGTCTGCAATGACCAACTCTTTTCTTATTTCTGGCGATCCTGTAACTGTATTGTCTGCACTTTTATCCAAACTTCTCATCGCTGCTATTTTATTGTCTACCCCTTGGATATTTCTTTGGGTTGAACTCCTCCTGTTGAGGGGAAGTCATGTACTATGGAGAACAGCCCAGATGTGCATGAGCCTGAGATATTTAAAATCTCTCTTCCAAGTTAATCCTTTCATCAGAATAAATGCAAGATTCTCTTAAGAAGAAAGCATTATATAAGATTAGGGCAAAGAATGAGCTGTGAAGCTTGGTTTTACGGCTGCAAAGGAGATTGGAGTTGTAGCAGCAGCTGCTTGCGTGACTGGGTTGCATGAAGGAAGGAAAACAGAGGATTCAAATATTTGCAGAAATATTAAAAAGCAGCTCTGTAAGACAGAAAAGCCATTGACCTCCTTTCCATTACCCGAAGGCAAAAATGTTTACTGCAGTCTCTCGTGCCTTGCCGCGCCGCGGGCTGCTGCGTCTGCAGCGGTGCCGGTGGGGATGGTCCCGGCGCGGTGGCAGTGCCCTGCACTCGGTGGCACGCTCTCCGGCACCGTGTGTGGGGACAGAGGTGTGGTTTGGACATGGCAGAAACAGGCATCCCTCAGCCCTCCTCCTCACTTACTCCGGAGCCCCTCTGCCCATCCCAGTGTCCCCCAGAAATAAAGGAAAAAGCGCAAGTGGATTTATGCCCAACAGAGCCCCCGTCCTGCCCCCTATTTGGATCATTCATTACAGTTTAGCTTAGGAAATTCAGCATCAGGTTTGTGTGTGCAGAGGAGGAAGCTCATTACAGCTTAATTGCTCATATGGCCTGGAGCAATACATCTGTATTGATACAGCGCAGCACAGTAATGTGCTACCCATTAAAGCCAGCATATTAGTCCTCTGTTATGATGGTAAGGTTTATTATTTAATATTTAGACTGCATTTGTGATCACGCAAGGCAGGGCATCCTCCAGCTCCCAGTGGCAGCCCCTGCTCGTGCAGCTGTCTCCGGAGACAGCTCTGTGCAGTGCCCAGCTGGGGATTTACGTAGCGTGCGTGAAGGCTGTCCTTGCGCACAGGGATGCTGGGGCTGTAAGCACACTGCTGTCTCATGGCCACCCGGGCTCCTCCAAAGAAGCCCATGCAAGCCCCAGCTTGGCTGCTGTCCCCAGGAGGCCGTGGTCCCCCCGGATGGCATCCTGGCATGCCGGAGGGCTGGCACCTCCCCTTGTCATGCCTGGCTAGGAAATGTAATGGGGAATTTGTGCTTGCCAGCACCAGTCCTTGGGCTCAGCGCCTGTCGTAGCTCCGGCAGTTTGCTGCAGGAAAGGCTCCCTCTCCCCTGGAAGTCACCAGTCCTTGGCAGACACATGGCACACGGCTGTGGGTGCCCCAGTTTCCTCTTCTTGCAAATTATTAAAAGCTCTTTGCACTCGCTTTGGCTGCTGTTACATGCTGGGGCACTCAGGCTACAGCCTTTGTCTCCACCTCAGATTTTCCTGGAGAGATAACAATTTGATCAGTTAGGTTGGCAACTCCCGGCCATGCCAAGGCTACTGAATTTTGTAGCTGAGGATGTGTTTAATGAGCTGTTACCAGTGGAAACTGTGATGGATTATGTGCAACAGCAATGGTATGCAACTGAAGAACCTGGTAGTTAATTACTGCAATTATAACATGTTATGAAAAGGAATTGCATTCATGATCGTCGTTATGATGATGGATTTCCCACATTTTGTTACTGGTCATCTGCATCACTCGAACAACAAATGGCCAGAGTCCCATGCAGGAGGAGAACACTCCCCTTTTCCCTCCCGTACATACAGGAGAAGGTGTTGCTGATGTGACAATGTCGAATTGCTCTGGTGCCCAGGTTCAATACTTGTATTCATTTGTATGTGTTGCTCACATCTGAGTATTCTGTTACACGCTGCGTGGCTAGCTTTTACAGACAAATTTATGGTTGGCTTTCTATGACCAGTCTAATACATATAAATGCTGGTCTTAAATCTGCGGAGAGACTAGGGAGTGAGATGTTTTGGCAAATTGTGTAGAGCAAGTGAAATGACAGGAATTGGAAAGTGGGAGTATTGCTTGGTACAAGATCCTTGACTCTTGTTGAGTGATAAATTTTCCAGTACTAAATAGCTGGCACATTATGTTACACGAGGTTGATGGGTGCAAATTATCGGCTTGGTTGTTTCTAGACAGACTGTTATTAGCTGTAGGGAAATATGGCAAACAGCCAGGAGCAGAGCGTGAACTTCTGTGTACATTGTCTTGAATTGCAAAAGCAATTGTGAGTGCCTATTCGAATTGGCAATAGGAAAGTCACTACCAAAGCTATATTTAAAGTGAAGAGATTGAGCTTTTTCCAATACGGACCTGAGACCCTGATTGCATGGGGAATATCAGAATGGCACATTAATTAGAAACAGCCTGTAATCAAATAGCTAAATTTCCTACCACATTGAGATCCTAATAAGCAGGACTCAAAAAAAGGATTGCAATTATGTGGTGTGAAAACCTAGAGTAATAAATATTTCAGAGACGATATTGAGCTCCATAGTTCAACCATTCTGCAAAAAAAATCAGTGAGAGACCTCGTAAATGGATGGATAATCCCCTGCCCTCCATATCTGCTGTGGGGTCCTTGCACCTCCTTTCCACGCGCTGGATGCCTCCCACAAGCAGAGGCTGATGTTGGGTCAGTGCCTCGTCTGGGCTGGCTGCTCGTGTTTTCCTTTTTTGTGCTGACCTCCACAACGTGCGATGTTACACCAGCGCATACATGCACAGCATCCCATTTTCATAGCGATTTATTTTTGGCAGTCAGCAGGCAAAAATTCTGAAACCAAATAATTAGCTCAAAAACGCTTGTAATGTGACTATTCAGCAATGGAAAATTTTCCCTCGTCTCCTCCAAGCTGTGGAACATTGGAAGTCACTGTCTTTTTTTTCAGTCCTGAATACGACTCAAGGTCTCCCATCCTCGCTTCTGAACGTCTGAACCTACAGCCCCAAGCAGATTATTATCCCAGTGATGTTTTATTCATCGTAATGCTGCCAAAATGGAAATCAAATTTTTTCGTGTTAATGAGCAGTAATTTGAGCATTTGGAAAAATTCTAACCTACGGAGAAGCAAAGAATTATTAAGAAAGAAAAGAAAGCAGTGCCAAAACCGACGGAGTCACCGTGCTGCGGATGACCGGTTGTTCGGCGATGAGGATGACACCTCCTGCCAGGCGCAGGGATGCGGGACAGGGTGCTCACAGCCCTCCCAGCACGCGAGGATGCTCTGCGGGTGCGCCCGCAGCCCTGCTTGTGCCGCGGTGCCCGGGGAAGAACGGCTCCAGGAGCCGGCTGGGTGGTCAACGTCACTGACCCACTTTTACTGACCCTTCTGGAGATGTTGTGCCAAAGGCATTGAGAATGCACTCTGGGATTAATGTCAGTTGTGTCTACTATATGTAAGAAGTTAATAATTTATTAGTCTGCAATCAGTCCATGCTCAGAAAGCGACTCCGGAGAGCGATAGGCGCATCGGCACAGAAGAGCACTCTGTGAGCTGCTGTCTTCCTCCCAGCCCGGGGGCTTTGCTCTGGTGTCCATCCCCCTTTGCACGACCAGCTCTGATGCTCCTTTATGCACATTTTCTGCTTCCTAAATAAAGCTGGCTAAGCCTCAGATAAATAATTAACTACAGAGTGCAATGGCCAATGTTAGAATGGGTAATATTCTTCCCAGGAGGAATCAGGGCAGCTGCGTCCTTAGTCTTCCCTGCAGAGATCCCCTGGATCACGAAATACTGGTGAGATTGGTGTCTCTGCTGCTGGACCTGCTGCTCTGCTGAGCCATACCTGCTCCAGTGATTTTTATTTTAAATAGACATTTGAAATGTATCATATGATTCACGACTAAAGCCACAGTTTGCCACAGTGCTTGTGGAAATGATGGATTTCCATTGATTAAGGAATGGGTGGAGAAGGGTGCTTGATGCCAGATGGAGCCAACAGGTCTCTTGCTCAGTGAGGTTACTGACGGCCAGTCGAAGCCTGGGGAGCACGTCTGGGTATGTGGCTTGTTCAGACCAGAAATGGGGCAAGGACAGGCAGAAATACTGTGGAGAAGAAAATGATGCCTCAAGGTGGCAACAGAAGGTGCGGATGAAACGGGGCACGTGCTCACGACGGAGGTGGTGGCGTGGTGTTCTCTGTGGGGTGGGTACAAGGTGGGTGTCCACTGAAGAGCGGGATGGAGGAAACCTCCTGAGTGTGCATTCTGTCAGTGGTAACTGTGAGCAGAGCAAAAAACATATAAAATACATGCGAGTGATTCTTTGCGAAGCCAGAGGGGTGAAGGCTGCGGTGAAAGGAAGAGCTGCCTCGGAGGACTTGTGGCACTGCAGGTGCTCCAGTTCAGGTCCCAGACAGCCTGACTGCAGAAGGCCCTGTGAAAAACATCCGTGTTGTATCCTGTTTGGATCAAATGAGGAAAACATTCTCACTGAAACATTCTGAAATTCAAATCAATCAGCTGAAATGAGGGCTGAAAGATTCTCTCTGGTGTTAGGTGAGATGAGAGCTGCTGAAGACCCTCTGCTGAAGCATGGATGGAGTGCCAGGTTGGTGTAATTGTTTCTTGAGGTCTGGGAAACAGGGGTTTAAATTTGATTTCTGTTCCCTGGTGGCCAGCATTTGTTTGGAAACACTAAGCTTTAAAATAATAAGCATGTGTAGAAACACTTCAGAAATACTGAGTTTCTGTGTGCGTGTCAGTGACCAAATATTGAATATACAACAATACCAAGACAACTTTGACGTGAGGTTTTTCATGTAGCATTTACGAGATGCTCGGTGCAGTTGCTCTGCTTCATTAGCAACCACAAATATTTCATCCACACATTGCTATTAAATAGCTTGTTACTACAGAAATCAACCTGCCTTACCAACCAGGAATGACTTAAACCAATAGAGGTACGACCGCCACTCATCGCTGGGAAGTGCAGCAGCTGGCTGGAAGCTGCTCTGCTCTCCCGGCAGCCCCCTGCGCTTCTTTCTCAGGGCATCAGCAGCAGAGTTGATGGTGAGAACTCCTCCTTCGCTTTCCTCAGCGAAGCAGGCACCGATTCATCCGTAGCAGTGTTTGCTCGAAGAACGATGCTGTGCGAACGCGTGGTGTGATCCTGCCAGCTGGGCTGGGCTGTGCGGGCAAACGACTCGAAAACAGCGTTCGCTGAGAAAATCCCTTCTGAGGGAAGCAGAAAAACTGCTCTGCACAGAAACCGCGCGGTTTTGCCAAGCTGCAGCCGGCTTGTTTTCAGGACATGCCAAATATTTGTTCGCAGTCGAGGCAAACATACTGATCTGGTGTCAATAAAAGTCTTGATTCAACTCAGTGTTTGACAACAGCGTGTTGGCCACAGCCAGATTCATCGGTGTCACCAGCGCCGATTCCTACACAAACTGCTTAAACTGCAGTTCTGTTTTGACATAACTTAGAAGATCATTTTTCATCGCTACCGGTAACTGCTTTGAGAAGTCTCTGGAGCTGACAGTCACGTAGACGTACTGCATGAGCACTGTACGCTGTAAGGAATTGTACCGGATTTTGTTTTCCTTCAAAGATATCTGGTGCAGCTTTGTGCGTAATGGCTCTATGTAGAGCATGTTTTGGGCTTGAGGAAAACCGGCTACAAAATCCCATTTTTACTGTTACAGAAATTCATAGCTGTAATTTTCAGTTTCTGCTGGTTTTTGTTACATTTTAGTATTAAGAATGTTTAACTTTTAATTTTAAATTTCCTATGTCTGTTATCCTTCACGAACATGTGCTACCCTGTGCCTCCGCAGTGAAATTCAGCATAAATTCCCATTCCAGAACAGCTGTCTCGTAACCCAGCCATTACCGAGCATCACTACTCTGCTCCCGTTTCTTTCCTGAAGTCACCCTGCCACGGGATAAAATAAACCTTCACCAGGTAGGTGACACCCGCCTGCGTTATTCCAGCTGGTCCGTGGCCCCGGGGAAGGCCGGTTCTGGCAGCGGCAGAGCTGCTGCCTCAGCCTTGCTGTCAGCTCCCGCCCCAGCACGCGACGTACCCGCGTCCCACCCGGAGGCACCTTGCCCAGGGCACCCTGCCTAAGCCCCAAAGGCTTTGGGAGCTGCTGGAAAATGCCAATGAGGGTGATCCCACACTGCTGTTCAACACACGCGTGGGTGCTCCATCAGGTCACTCTGCCCCGGCGCAGCTCCCCTTAGGTGGTGTTTCCCCTACACATTCACATCTCACTAATCGTAATTGAATAATTTCACATTTTTCTGCCTTTATATCTTCATTAGCCCTCCACTAGCTTCTGGAGGAAACACCGGTACCCTCTTCCACTTGCACGGGTGGCAGTGGCCATGAAACCACCCGGAGCAGAGGAGGAGCCGGGCTCTGCCCTCGGCTGTCCTCCCTTCCCCAGCACTGGGACTCACAAGAGGCTGCTCCAGGCCACGAGCAAAGGGTAAATTGCTGTTCAGACTAACTACGAGGGTGATGGAGCCCTGGCCCAGGCTGCCCAGGGAGGCTGTGGAGTCTCCTTCTCTGGAGATATTCCAGCCCCCCTGGCCGCGGTGCTGTGCAGCCTGCTCTGGGTGACCCTGCTTGGGCAGGGGGTTGGGCTGGGTGACCCACAGAGGGCCCTGCCAACCCCTACCATTCTGTGATTCTGTGACCACACAAGTTTTGTTAATATCAAAAGTAGCTACAGGCTTTGATAAAGGAACGTTGCTTATAGCTTTCATGAAAGAAAGTCTGTTTGCTGCATTAGCTCCCCAATGACAGATTAATTTCCTCCCTTTATAATAATTATAGCCATGCGTACAATTATTGTATGACTCATTCAGTCTCTCACATATGACACCATGGCCCTATGCAAAGATGCTGAGCGACCTGCAGGCTCCGTTGGCTTCAAGCATCTCACAACTATTTCGGCGATGTAAACACAGAACTGTTTTTTTTTTCCCCCCAACTGAAATACAAAAGCCAAACAGCAAGTTAGGAGCTTCTTTTTGTCCAGTATCTTATTTTAGTGGTCCTATACAGGAATTTAAGACAAAGTTCCTTGGCCAGAAAAATAACTGTAGATGTCCAGCCATGGTATGACATGTGTATACACAGGTGTCAGCCTGAGGCTTTGAAAATGCCCAGGCTTGACAGTGTGCTGATTTGTTCACTCCTGCAATCAGATACATGTTGTGGACTTACATCAAAATTGTATCAAATATTTATACAGAATTTGTTAGAGAATTCTGTCTCTGTGGATATTGCAGGTTATACAGAGCTCCAGCTTTACCTGGGTAAGGTAAACCTTTAGTTTAGTAAATCATGAAGTGGGATCATGTCCCACGTTGGCACAGTTTGAATCCAGTCCTGATTTAGACAAGAGAACTGACGTCTCCCGGTGGAGCCGTGCTCCATTTCCCAGCCTTCATAGTTAGAAAATTGGCTGGGTTGGGTCTTGCACTGCAAGTTGTCATGATGTGAATATTATTCATGGAAATGAATATCTCTGTTGGCATGAACGAGAGGTTTGTGTTATTATGAACTCCTTAGGAGGGCAGGAGTCTGCAAGTTCAGCTCAAATACCAAAGAGTACACTTTGAACTTTGTGTTCTATGTAAAACAAACCATCAGCATAAACAACAAATCGCTGTACTTTATGGATTTGGTAAATGGCAGTATGCAGGATCTGGTCCTCACCAGCAAATCGTAGGGCACCGGTGTGCGTGGAGAAGGGAGTCTTTCTCCCAGTGATGCGACGTGCTGGCAATGGCAACAAACGGGGCAGAACTCCCAGAAGACTTCCTACTCATCACAGAGACTTTCTCCTGCTCTTGTCACAGACCCGTGGATTTTTGTTCGCTGCGTAGATTCGCACCACGTGTTGTGAGACCGAGGTGGGGTGGGGAGGACGGTGTGCACGCGCAGCTACATTTTGCTCTAGTTAACTTGCTTAAAAATAGGCGAAGCAGGCCATTTGAAATTCATGATAATTAAATGGCGTTAGAGCTAGCTTTTAGGAGCTTGGCATGAGTCACTGTGCACAGACTTAAAAGAAACAACAAATGCACTATCAATCATTCCTTCTGCTATTTTATGTTACATGGGGAAAATAAGTCTCACTTGGAGCCTACTGAAGTGAATGGGATGACTTCATTAATTTAAGGCGCTTTTGGTTTATATTTTAGGACCTTACGTAAGAGCTGCCTACGTCCTCCCCCTTCCCTGAGCAGTCGGAGGGAAGCTGAACACATGCTCCCCTGCATAGGCTGTCTCCTCGGTGGATAAGGCAAGTGAAGTTAACCGACGGTTAATTCATCATTTGACTGCAAAAGGTTGGTGGAATAATGTACTTGAGAAAGACTCCTGGGTAACACAACACTGATTTGTGCCAGAGGCTTTGGCGAGATACAGATTAATAGAGAGGGCATGATGTTTTCCAGATTTTTCAAAAAGCTGACCTTTTGGGATCGGTCTAAAGTAATAGTCTGCCTTTGATCTCTACTTGTCCATAGGAAGAGGTAATTTCTGCAGCTTTTGACATGGTTTATTTCTCATGCTTTAAAAAAAAGAAAAGGAAAGCCTTTTCAACTCCATGTTTGTTGCATGAGGTTCATTTAATAAGTGGCTGAGACTAAAATAGAGAAAATACTTCTTGGGCACAGTTTTGAGAGAATTACAGGCTTGATGCAATGCCTGCTGCCATCAAGGCATGGACTTGTTGCCTCAGACCACATCTCAAAGACTGCTTGTCCATATCAGGAGTAAAACTTGATAATGGGGTTAGGGTATTAGCAGACGATCTACGAAAAGAGAGTGCTTGCTGCTCCTGCAACAGCCCCGTGCCTGCTGCCGCAGCTGCTGTGCCGTGCGGCTGGCGTCCAGGGACAGGACCAGGGCTCTGTGTCATCTCCTGAAGCTGTGCTCTGGACCCAGCAAACGTAGAGGGGATGTTGCATTTTATTGGGGTTGCCTTAAATGACTGCATAGCTATAAACCAGCTGCACCGAGGTGCCCCAGCCCGAGCTAGCTGGGCTCTGGGGGGCCGTGCGGGTGCTGTAGGCAGATGGGATTGTGTTTCTCTCCTCCGCACCGATCTCTCAGATGCTGAAATTACTCCGGGAAACGTCCTGTCCGCCGGGAACGCTCACAGCCGGGAGAACCGAGCTGTGTTTGAAGCCGTGGTTCCTCCTCTGTTTCCCCTAAGGAATCTTGCTTGTGCATTCAGACCCACAGAAGGGCTGTAGCATTGAATTTCCTTTGATGTAAGAGATATTTATTAGTATTACTCACACGTAAATAGGCTTCCCGGCTCTGGCCTCTAAGGCAGAGGAGATATTGCTGCCTGAGAGCCACAGAGAGAGGATTTCAACGATTTCCACATGAGAAATCCACTTGGATGGTTGTTGATCTGAAAGCAAAGCTGGTTTCTAAATTCTGACTTTGCTTTCCACAAGCTTGCTACTCCTCTGCTGTTATTTCTTCCATTTTCTTTGTAAATACAGATTGACATCCATAAACTTTCTGCCTATTAAAAATGTGCCTTCGTCAGCATCTCTTCCTGCAGGAACTTTGTGTGATAATTTCTAGAAGCTATTCTTTGTCTTCCAGAAGTCTAATCTTAGGCAGTAAACAAACCCAGACAAATGCTTCTTCAGTCTGGAAAGGCATAAATAACTAACCTGCACTTGTTAAATTAGGCACTGTAAAAATGCTGAGCTTTAAATCATTGTCCTAGCAATTATTGTCATCATTGTCATTATTAGATGACATAAGATTTTATTGCTGATAATTTGGAGGCTTTGATACATTTATTTGAACTGACTGCTCCTTTGGCTAAGAATAATTGCTTAAATTCCTCTCATGGGCTTTTGCTTCTATAAAAAGATTGTTGACCTTGAAGCTTTTACTTGATTTCAAATTCTTATTGAAATGCAAATACTAATAACTTAGAGAAAAAGAAGTAACTTGCTAAGTAGGTGTTCCTTTTGAGTTCTGGGGACCTTGTACAGAAAAGTCGGGGTATTTTTTGCATTGTCAGAGACCCCCCAGCCTCTCTCTTAATCCTTTCTTTTTTTGAAGAGTGGGAAGTTAAGGCTTTCTTTTTCATAAACAGATGTTGATGGCATTGAAGTGCTTTGACCTCTGAAGATCTGCGCTTTGTGGTTTGATGGACCTCTTGGCAAATGTGTTGTTTGGTCTGGATTTTCATGTTCAGGAAAGGGTATTACGAAGGGCAGTACTGAGTACCTCCTGCATCATGTTTTCTTTCTGCCGTATTCTAGGTCTTTTAACACCAGAGGTGTCTATGTAGTTCCGACAGTAAGCTTTTTCTCTTACCTTTATTTGGTGAAGAATAAGCGTGGGCTTTTGATGCTTCTTCAAGAGTAATGTTCTCAAAATTATCGACAGCAAATGTGAGCCTTAGTTTTACACAGAATCACAGAATCACAGAATGGTAGGGGTTGGAAGGGACCTCTGTGGGTCATCTAGTCCAACCCTCCTGCCGAAGCAGGGTCACCTACAGTAGGTTGTAGAGGACAACCTAATTATCTCTCTCAAAAAAGAGATTTCAGGGCTTTTGAGACAATTAGGTGATACGCTAGAACATCAGCGTGGAGGCGGGGATTTCCACGCTCTCCCATGGTCTTGCTGAGTAGTTTTCGGCAGGTTGTGTCTACCTCTCTGAGCACTTGTGTCACCTTCTGCATGGAGGTGATAGTGCCAGCTTTCTTGGTGAACCATTTTCAGTTTTGCTCACTGTCCTGGGTGTAGCTGGGGCAGGGTTAACCCTCCCAAGAAGCTGGCTGGCTGACCCACCCCAGCCGATCAGCTGGGATATTCTGTACCACGCGGTCTCATGCGCAGTACTGAAGTGGGGAGCTGGCTCAAGGGAGGGGATTTGCTCCTCAGGAGCCAGCTGAGCATCGGGCAGTGAGGTCATTGCATGCTGTTTGTTCTTTTTATCAGTATTATTGTAGTTATTTTCTTCTCCCGTTGCTGTTCTGTTGAACTGTTTTTATCCAAACCCATGAATTTTGCCTTTTCCTTCTGATTCTCCTCCCCATCCCACCAGGGAGGAGTGAGAGAGCAACTGCGTGGTTCTGTGTGGCCAATGAAGGCTAAATCAGAACTCTGACAAAGCAGAGGATACTTTCTTTTGTAGCAATTGTGTGTTGCCTTTCTTGTCGGATTCTCACTGAGATACTGAATGTCTCCACGTCCCGCTTCAGCTTCCATCGCTCCTGGCGCTCCCCAGAACCTGCTCAGCACTTGGCACCGCTGACTTTCAGAGGCAGGAGCAGTTTTGGAGGGAAGGTCTGCATGTGGATCTGACTGTTATGGGAGGAGAAAGACGTAGTTTACTTTGTTTTATGTTTTTTCTTTGTTAAAATGTTGTGGATCCTGGACTTCCAAATCGGTGATTTCTGTAAGGATATTTCCAAGGAGCTTGGTACAAAGACTGTGCATCTGCCCCCCCAAAGCAGCTCCAGAGCCTTCTGCAGAAAGGTACCACTGTCTTCCATGGAAAATAATCTCATGAAGACAAGTGAGAGGCTTAGGTGAATCCATAAGGAGAAATGGCTGGTTTGCAAGAGGCAAGCTTTTGGTTACACTGGTAAGGAGTGACGGAAGTCTGAAAAAATATGGACATAAGTATTTGAGAATTTGTATGCTTATTGAATCCCTGTCAGGTGCAGCAGCCTAATTCACATGGTAAGCAAGACTTTTGCGACAGGATCTCATGGAGATGTTCAAATAATTAAAACTCAGATATATTTCTTTAGATCTATATCTTTATATCTAGACGTAGTGTATTCATCTTGTCCAGTGGGAAGAGTGCTTGATGGCTGTGCAGCAAACAAGAGAGATCTGGACAGACAGGTAATCAAAGATTTCTAAAAATGAGCTCCAGGTTTGCGAAGCGATGTAAATCACAGTGTTCCGGGTCGTGGGCATTCGTCTCGGAGGAAAGGGTGTGAACTGAGTGTGTCCGTGTGTTTGTGCGTCTGTGCTGGTTGCTTCCCAGCTGTGATTATTTCAAGGTGTTTTGTTATTTCTACAAGACCGCTTGTTTCCTCCTCCTGTAGCTGCTGTTGGAAAGAGGCGGTGGCCAGCAGCCTGCTCCAGTCCTGGCCATTTCGCTCTTCACCTCCAGAAGCTGTGTTGCACGAAACAGCGTGCATTTGGGTGGTGTACCTATTCAGCTGTGGTAATAACAAAGAATGTTTTGGGAACTAAATTAAGAACAAAAAGAGTTAGATAACTATATATAATAGAGCCAGGCAGTGTAAAGACTCTGGAGAGCTCCAAAATGTCATGGTTTCATGCAGTGTGCAAATAAGAATGAAATTGAACATCAGCTGTTTTGGGAAAGGTAACTCTTAATTTGCATGAAATAATGATCAAACAATTATCAGGCCACCTTAAACAGCAATATTGAAGGTCACTTATCAGCACAGAATGACACAATACAGTAAGGTATACCTGGCATAAGTTTTTAAGCAGAAGTATAATTACTGATAGGATTTGTTAATTTTTATTGTGAATAATCACGTGTATGTTTCTGTATAATAACTGACCTTAGTCTGCAAACATCTAAAAAAGTTTGACTCTGTGATGCTTCTGTAGCATTGAACTCCAAGTGTTAGAAACTGTCAGATCACTGACAGCAGAAACGGTAGGAAACTGAGGCAACGCATAAATAAGACACAAAGACTTTCAATGGTTTTTAATCAAGCAAGTAAAGATTAATGAGACCAATGACAAAAAGACTTCTCCTTGTGATGTCTTACAGGCTCTGTCGGATAAAAAGCCAGATGATTCAGAGTTGTCTCATGAATAATTTTAAAATATTTCCTTTGTTTATGAAAAAGAAGAGGACACCTTTGTTCCAGCTAGCTGCTAAAGTGTATTTTGAGAATTGCAAACCGTAGGAGATGGCTTCCAAAGGGCCGTTATTACAATATGTCAGAGATGATCACTTGCTGCTTTGACATTCTCTGCCTAGGTCTTGCTTTCCTTTCTGTGAAAAGGCTGGAATCTTGGCAGCATACAGAAAAAACAAATGAGTGCCTGCTCAAGTGTGGTGCAAATGAGTTGAACTTCATGGTCAAAAAGTGGAAGGCCAGCAGTTTTAGATGACTTTTAACGGCAGCACTAGCGTGTCACTTCTTGGCTCCAGCTTCAAAGATGAAAGAAGCAATAAAACAATTCTGTCTATGTTAAATGATTTAAACTATGTATTCTATATTAGGCTCAGACAGAAATTTGAGTGTTATACCAGTAATATGGTCTATAAGCAGTACATTGTTTTCATTATTCTTCACATCCATGCCTCATATGATCTCTTTTATTGGGGTTAAAGGAAAATACTCTTAGGTAATAACAGGGGCGCAGGTTAATTATTCAGCAACTACTGCTAAAGAATGCAATGTTTCCACTCGCGGTACAAAAAGGCTTCATTTTCCATCATGTCGTTAAACATCCTCACTTAAGCATCCTGGGAATGAATCATTGCCTCTGACTTAGGATCCTCAAAAAGTACATAGTTTCTGCCCTTTTTTAATAGACTTGTGATTTAATGTTAGCGAAATCCGTGTATCTCTGCTTTTATGTTTTAAAATGGAACTTGTCTGGGTTATATCTGAGCCAGTGGAACCCAGCTGTGGTGCACCATGATCACAGATCTCTGTTGATGGTGATGTCCCACGCAAATCCCAGAGTGCTGAACTCTACTGAGAGCAGCACATCACAGTCTGGACACTGTGTTGCAGAAGAAGATCCGTTCCTCTGCAGATGTTTGTCCGAAAACCCTGCATCACTTCAGCTGTTAATGTTTAAAAACCTGTGCTGGGTTTAAGTAGTCAGCTAAGGGAACAGTCACTGTGGTAGGTTGCTAGAGATGTGGTTTTTCTGTGCTGAACAACCCTTTGCTGCCTGTGCGTGCCCGGATGTGTGTCTGCTGGGGCTGTGGTGTGATGGAGCCCAGGGGTCCTGCACGCTGGGCAGAGCCTGTGTGGGAGCAAGCCAGGCAGGAGAGCAAGCGACGGTGCAGTGCTGAGGTTTCACAGGACCGCTGCTGGTGGGTGTTCCTCCTGTCCCCTCTCCCAGCTGCAGCAGGGCTGGAGGATGCTGGGACAGGAACCTGCGTGTTGCACCCGTAGGGACTCCCCAGCTCATACAGTCATTCCTCCCTGGCTTTTCTGTACACATATACAAAGGCCAGAATCTTCTCCAGTGATTCCTTGCTCTGCTCATCGGTACAGGGGCTACGTGGGGCCCTGGTGACACTGGGACAGCTGAGCGGTGAGCCATGAGAAGTCTGCAGTCACAGATGGGAGAGGAAGCATTTGGCAAGGACCTTTGGAGGAAAGAAGTTGGAAATCTGGAAGGGAGACAATTATTCCCAGCTCAGAAAAATGAATTAGTAAACATGCAGTGTGATACAACTTAATAGCAAGGTGTTTATTTGCCCCATCTCCCACGGGTGAATCGTCCACCTCAGCCCAACCACAGGGCTTGTCCTGCCGAACCCCCTGCTGTTCCGGGGGGCAGGAGGGGCTGTCCTCTGCTTTTCTTCCTCCTCTCCTCTCCCTTGTGTCTGCATGAAATTCAGAGTGACCACAGGCTGCAGGAAGGCAACAGCAATTCTTTTCCTTGAGGGCCAGGAATTTGTAGCAATGATTAATTAATAATAAGAATAAATCCTCTCAACTCATCAGTCTCCCACAGCTTAGGTGAGCACTATCACAGAGACAAAACTGGGGGCACCGGGGTTAATTAACTTGCTCCTGGCTGGTTTTTGAGCCAGATGGGATCTTCAGTCAAGAAAACCCCACAGTCAAATGTAAGGAAATTCGGAGTGTTGCAGTCTCTGCGGAGGCTGCGTAGGCAGCAACAACAAGGTCACAGAAGGCACAGAAGGAGCAAAATGAGAAATGCACGTACAAAGCACAAACAAGCAAAGGCAAAAAGAGGAAGAAAAGGTCTCGGGAGGAAGATGGGCTGTATTGTGGGATTTAACTGGTAACTAACATGTTTTTGCTCTTTGTCCCCTCACCCCTCCGTACATGAGGCCAGATCTTCAGGATACTGCTGGGCACACACCAGCTCCTCCTGCCTCTGGCCTGATTGCAGATAAGCAGCCTGTGTCTATGATAGGTGTCTTCATCCCAAAATATGAGCAGCAAAGTGTGTATTTCAAGTAATCAGCCTGTAGGCTACAGAACAACAGCATTTTCTGCTTCCTGCAGCTTCTTGAAGGAGTCAAGTTTTCCTCTTCATTTGGATGTGTGCATCCTCTAAGCCAGCTGATAAATTGTTCTTCCCTAACTCAATTAAATGTGGTTGTGTTTTCCTGTAGTGCTACAGTTTAATTCACAGCATTGCAGCGAATGTACTGTAACGACGTTTCTTGTAAGTTATTTGTACATGTTGCAGTTTTGTCTAAAAGAGCTACTGCTGTAAAGTGAAATATGGATTTCTACAGAGAAACAAAGGCTTCTTGAGCTGCACCTCTAATAAGACCTCCAAAATCGGTGCGTGGAGAGCTGTGAATGTCAGCAGAAGACCTCTGAGCTGTGCCTGTTCACCCTGATGCACCTGGGTGCTGTGGAGGTTGAGTGATGGGTTGTTCATGATTTGGGCGGGAGCTTCTGCTGATAAAAATTGCCATGATTCATTACAGTCATGGGGAGTGGTGGCAGCTGGCACCACCTGTAGCTCAGCCCTGTTCAATGCACAGCCCCGAACCTTCCGTTGCTGTGCCTGGAAAGGATTACGTTAAGTCAGATGATGATCTCCGTTTTCCCATCTGATATGCAGCCTCTTCTACAGCAAGCTATTGTCAAAGTGTTAAATCAGTTCAAATTAACATCTGAAGCCTCCTTCCATTTTGGGGGGGTTTGGAAGACTTGGGTGATCTATCAATGACCAAATGTAATCGCTTTCTCTAAAATAGAGTCTTCTAAACGGAAATCTGACTTGGATGTGTGTAGTGAATGATTTAATTTATGTAGAAGCAATGGGTCTGAAAAAGGAGGAGGAGGAAATGTTGTGATGTGGAGGCTGAATTCATCTTAAGTTATGAATAATAGATGACTCACATGGGAATATTTTTTGCTATATTTAAATTAAATCTTGTCAAGTACATGATAATTGGATATATTTATAAACCTGCAAAGCCCACTCAAGGGGATTTCAGTAATATTGTCAATACCACAGGTTAACCGTAAAACTAGTCAGAATTAATTATTGCAAGCAGTTGTACCTGGCTGCAATAGTAATTCATCACAGTAATCCCTGGAAACTGAGGTTTTAACAGTCTGTCTCCTCATTTTGGATTTGGCTTTTAAATTGCCTCCCAGAAATCAGGAAGTGCTTCTTGGCTCAGTAAAGCGAGGATTCCTTCTCACCAGCCTGGTTCAAAGTACTTTTAGGACGTTTACTCACAGTAGTGTTGTGTTGTGGTTTACCAGGCACTCCAGAACAGTCAAGTTATTCATGACTCATAAACCTGCCTTCCTAGGCACTGCTATGTCCCAGCTAGGTCTGCTGAGGTCTGAGTGTCTTGCTACTTTTCATTAATCAGGACATTCCTATACATACTGGTGATCCTGTGTGGTCTTGTTTGTGTTTTACATGGGCTGTACCAACGAGGGCTCTGTCCTTCAGCTGGCCAGATATTTCTCCTGGCACCCGCAGGAGCTGTGAGGATGCTAGCGAGGGGAAATTTGATAGAGTTGGCCAACAAATTCAAATCTTGGTCATGTTTGCTCTCCTGGTCAGAGAAAACCATTGGTCTGAAAATTTCTTAGTCTTCTGCTCCTGCGACGTCCGAGCTGCTGCAGTGTTTGCAAGGCCCTTGCAAGATGAGAGAGAGCAGAAGACTGCTCTTGGCTTGCAACCTCAGGTGCTCATCCTTTTCTCCTACCATTCTGTGCCAGGTTCTCTAGAATTTGTTCTCCACTAAGTGGTACAAGCTATCTCTCCGTCTGCCCTTCTGGTTTTTGCACAGGAGAATACGGTCATGGTTCTTTCAGCATGGTCTACAACCCCCTAGTTCTGTTGAGTTGGTCTGGCTGTTCCAGGTGGCGTTTGCCTCATCTGCATGCAGTAAGGCACTTCTCCATCGCTTTAAGGATGGCAGCATTCTCTCCTGACAAAAATAGTTATAAACTTTTTTTTCCCTACAAATTACCAGGTCATTTAAAAAAATGAGCTCATTTTAATCTAATTCTGCATGTGCAACTGTCTGGAGAGTTATTTTCAGCTCCAGTAGTTGCAGTTTGCAATTATTATGCTTCTTTTAAGAAAAGAAAAGTAATAGCTCTATATTTTATGCGGATAACTGGTGATCTTTCAGAACAGCTTGTGTTTAAGAGAAGTAACACAAAAAAAAAGAGGCCAAATGGATAGTAGTGCAGACTTGAAAAAGCACAGAGGAAGTAGCAATGAAGGTCAAGATTACAAAATATTAACATTTGACCACTTAGGCACGAACATTTCAATTAAAAACCAAGTAGTTCTTATTAAAGTGAAATCAACAGTTCCTAACTAGCCATGGCTTCTGGTCGTAAAAAGGCAACATTTTTATTTCGTTTACTTAATTGCTGTGGTTCATGAGTGCACTCAGACACATCTGCACGCTGTCTCCTGCATCTGCCATGTAGGTCACAGGTTTGAAGCAGGGGGGTCAAGAAGTGCCTCAAGCACCTTCCTTCACTCCCAGCAGGAGAGTGCACGTAGGGGTGCAGTGTGTTCCTCCGTATTTGCACCCACGTCTTGAGCACTTTTTCAGTAGAGGATGCTGGTTTTTGTGCCTTGTCCAAGTGCTGCTAGTACAGGCGTGGCTGAAGGTCACATCCAATTTCAATGCACTTCGAAATTTGACGCTTATTCTGTGCATTTCCATGGAACTTGCAACCAATTTGAACACTTCAAATTCAGCAGCATTTTGTCAGTTTATTTACTGGAGAAAAGCTGACGACTAGAATATGTGCTTAAGGCTGTCTTAGATTTCACATTTATTTTGATTTAAAGGCATAAATCAACTTCTCTGTCCCTTGTATAAAAATGTTGCACCAATAATTTTTTTTTTTGTATCACTGGAGTTTTAATCAGATACGTTTTTGACCTCAGCAGTGTTGCTTGGCCCTGGAGCCGGGCGTGCCGTGGGGACACGCGTGGCCATGTGTGTCTGCCTGTGTGTAGGGGTGGGTGGTGGGTGCCGGGGGAGCGTGCAGATAATGTCACATGAGGAGGGATGGATTTCATACCGATTTCTCCATGACACTCTGTGATCAAAAAGAGAGTTTAGTCGTGAATTCGCTTCCCACACTGTGCTTGACTGATGCTTTCACCATTTCCAGCTGTCCTCTCCTCCCCTGTCCCGGGGGCTGCTGATGCCGCAGCAGGGGTGTTTATGTGCTTCTCAACTGTTATTTTTTCACAGAATCACAGAATGGTGGGGGTTGGAAGGGACCTCTGTGGGTCATCTAGTCCAACCCTCCTGCTGAAGCAGGGTCACCTAGCGTCAGCTTCTATTAATACCTCTGTCTGCAGCCATTCCCACTCACATGTAAATATTACCAAGAACCTCAGACCCTAATTTTGCAGACACCTTGAGCAAACGGGCAGACAACTTCCCCTGCAAGCTACACCATGGAGGCGTCACCCATAGAGCAGCAGTGAATCTCCTGCCAGGGGCTCCCCAGCCAAGCTGACTTGTTGCCTCCAAACGATGCGTAACGCTCTTCCAAATGAGCCACACCGTGTTAACGTTGTAGAGAAACCTCTGGAGCATTTGGCCTAAGTTGTTGTAACATTCTCCTGCAAAAACAGCTGCTGCACTGCTTTGCTTTCCTCTCCCCGGCATTGGGAACAGGGAGAGAGAGGAGAGTGAACGCGAGGAATTACGATGCTTGGAAAGAGGGAGAATGAGCCTGAAAAGGCTTGGGAGATTTGAGACTGCCACCAGAGGAACTGAATGCTGAAACCAGGGGTAGTAAATACTTCTGGTCTCTTTGATGAGATTTAAGATTTACTGAAGAGGATTTTTTGAAATGTTTTCTGTGTTAGTAAGCCAAAGATTTTTTGATACAGAGGAGGTACTTCCAGAAATTTAATACAGATTGTCAACAATCTGTCTAGTGTTTAACAAAGGGAGCAGGTTAATCCGGCGAGTGCGAGACAGGAGTGCATGATAAACAGCACCAGTACGTGAGGGAGTGAGGCAATGCAGAAAAGTGGAGCAGAAGAAGCAGCGATTGGCTTCTATACAGCTTTACGAGGGATTTCTGGATTTGCTGAACCCAGTGTAAAGCGTGTGCCTGTAACCCTGCGCATCTCTCCGTTGTCTGCTTTGAGTTTGTGTCGCTGGGCTTGATTCTTGTTTGCATATTCTGGTGTAAATCAGGAGGGACATTGGACAAATCCTCTGTAAGGTGTGAGCGGGGTCCAGCGTGGTGCTGGGTGTGGATCATCAGGTTGCTGCCTGCAGCCATCCAAACCCTGTGGATATGCGTGTGCAAACATAAAAGGAACCCTTTTCCTTCTCGCCATGGCTTGGGGCTGCAGGGCCGGGCAGCGCAGGGCTCGGGCTGCTGCACCGCTGCCGAGCAGGGATGCGGTGACCTGGTGTGGCTTTGGGTACCGTTCAGCTGTGCTGCCCAGGTCACCTCCCAGCAGCTTGGCACCACGTGGGTCTGTGCTCTGAAAAGTGCCTTATTCTCGTTTCAGCATCCACAGCCTGAAAATTCAATATCCACCCGGCTTAGCAATAATTAAGTTTTTTTCCTGTACCTCATCCCTGTTGTGAGAGAAGAGCCTTGTGAGGGGCAGGTCAGAGTTCAGAGTGACAGAATCTGATAGTGGGCTGGACGGGCATCCTGAAAATGTGTCACTAAATGAGAGGACCCACTATGGGCGTGATCCTGAATGACACCGCTCATCTAAGCTCTCTTAATATACTGCAAGTAGGTATTAGTACAAATGAGATTCAAAGCTGATGGTTTCTTAATTAGATTTTAGCATTGCGTTGTTAATTAATTTACTGAAATGTTTCAGGATGTTTTCCCGCACTGCATCCCTCTCCCCCCTCGCTCCTCCCTGAGGAGCAGCCGACAGCAGTGAGATGTAGCACAAATTAATCTTTACAACTGCCACATGTCATTTCACCATTTGGAATATTTGTTCTCTACAAAATATAATGTGACTGAACATCTTTCTCAACAAAGGAATAACAAAGTTTAAATAAGCATGTTAAAATATCCTTTCGAAAGATTTCTGGTTTGGTTGCCTAATAGTTGTAATTTACTATAGTTTCCCCCCGAGAAACTGTATTACTGGGGAGGCCATACAAGTTCCCAAAGGGGTGACTTCATTTCTGCAGATACGGAAGTTTTCTTAGAAAGAAGGAGATCTAGGAGGGTTTTGTCACCAGCCGGGAACTCATCCTGAAAGCTCTTACCTCAATAAAATCCACACTATCACTGGCGTTCAAGCTGGTTAGCGTGTATCACAGAAATAACAGTTCTGTCTTGATTCTAAATAGCTCACTTTGCTGGTAAACATAGTGGAGTTATCTTCAGGGTGGGAGGACTCCATTGCAAGTGCTGCCGGCCAGGCTGGGCAGTCGGCCTCGACCTTCCCCAGCAGGGTCTGGGACGAGCTTGGTTTTTTGACCACGTTAGAGCAGTTTTGTTTTTGCATCATGATTGTGAAGTTGCCAGTATGTGACACGTGGAGGATAGTCCCTGTGACTAAGAAAGTCCACAACTGTGTGCAGGGAGGTGGGACAGTGTTACGGCTGGGTTTCATGCTTAAGCTGATGGGACTCCGTTAGCTTACTCTGCTTTTTTCCGCCCCTCTTCCATGCTGTTTGTTCTCTGGTTCAGGTTAATTTCCTTTCCAGCACAAAAGCTATTTCAGAACGTGCTCCCCAGCACCGCTCTCTCCCTCCAAAATACTGAGAAGATGAAGCGAGTGGCCCAGCAGCCCAGCGTCCTGCGCTGCACCTCCCCGGGCACTGCGGAGAGCCAGGATTGTGCCCTGCGAATCCAACAGCCAACACTCACATCGCACCCCGGCAGGCAGCAGAGGCTCAGAGCACCTTGCAGAGACGACCGGTTAAATGAAATGGAATTTAGAAAGCACGTGAATACCCTTATATATGGTAAAATACAACGGCTGAAGTGTTTCCAGTAAGTCATTTCCCAGGGTTTCTAAGATAATTTCTGAAATGACACCATTCATTGCCCTCATTATGCCAATTCCAGCTAGAAGTCAAGGCCAAAAATCAAGGCCATGTACTCCACTGTACAAATGTGAAGGAAAATTTTTCAGGGCCCTTTAAACTGTGTAAGTTCCTGCTAAAGTGCCTGATGCAGTACCTGGGATTGAACTTTGAGGGTGTTGAAAATATGTTCCTTGCAACTCAGGTCCTATTCGTTTGATTTGTGCATGTTCTTTTAGGCATGTGACAAAAACAAAGAGTTTTCAGGAAAACAGCTCACATGCTTATCAAACTGGTAGAGTTTATTCTCCTGACCTCTCATTCCTTACCAGAAATTTTTGTGATAAGGGGAAAACCACCAGATGAGACAACCTTTACCTTTTGGGGATCTGAAGGATGCCATTCTTATATTGAGAGTGGTGATGATGAGGATGAGTGTGAAGAGGAGGACAGAGGACCCTTGGAGGTACGCAGTTAGTTATGTTTGGTTTGGAACTGGCCTGTGGCACAGCTGAAGGACGGATCTTGCTTTGAGGCCGAAGCAGAAAAGGCAAAAGTAGAAGACATTAAAACATCAGGATGCCGTTCTCTGAGACTTCGATGCGTAGGGTTTAGGAGCCCTTGGTGTGAGGATTGGCCCGGAATCACAAATGAGGAGGAAGGAGAAAGCCTCAGGGAGTCCAGTACTCTGAGAAGTAAAAGATTTTAGACATGTGTTTCTAAGTTCTGGTGACCTGCCATTTTTTATGAACTTTTATTTTAAATTAATTTTTAAAACTCCACCGTTTTGCAGCAGGAACAGTAAGAGAAAGGAAAACCCCAAATCATGTAGCCAGCTGTGGTCCGGGATGACAGTGTATGAGGAATAAGCAACCTGTGAAATCCTAAATGGAGAGTTCTTGAGGAGGGGCAAGAAAAATGGCAAAAAGTAAGAGTCCTTTAGGCAAAGTAGATAATTGAACTGCGATGGATATGTGATTTTTTTGTTATGTATTCAGGCAGCTATTTGCTTTAGACATAATGACTGTTATAAATCACAGAATGAAGTTTGTAACCCCAACACATGCCTGGAACGGAGCTGTTGATGCTATCCAGCTAATAAAGCAGATTTCTGGAAGCAACAACAGGTCCCCTGTCCCTGTGTCGCTCACCCTGGTGACATGCTTACAGCTTAGGCAGGGCATCGTTTAGGACACGTACTTTGAGCAGCTGTAGCCTTGTGTCCAGAAACAGCAAAAAACTGAAGGATCCGTATGACTTACCAACAAATCATGTCCTCTAACCTGTGAATTTCTGAATGGCACACCTAGATTTGCGGTATGATGATCTGAGATGGTTCCTCTCTCCCTTTGCTTTTGTTAGGGCTGCCATTCCTCCCGAGTGGGATGGAGACCTGGGGCCTGGGGACCAAAAGAGAGGTGCAGGGATGCAAGACCTGAAGATGAAGATTCTGGAGAAAAAAACCCCTCCACTTCGGAAGCTGTGTATTTTATACCATTCTCTAGCTCTGACTTTTACAGCTGGATTACTTTTTGGTTTACTGGAGTACTGTTTGGCTTTGTGGGAACTATGACCTTAAATAGGGTTATCTGAATTGAAGGATTGCAAAGTTTGGTGTTTGGCAATATACTCTTCCTGAATTTAAGAGACAAAGGCATGCGCTACGGCGATTTGAAAAAAGCAATGCTGTTTTTTTCTTTGGTGTGTGAAAAACGAGCTATTCATTGAAAGAAGAGCTCGTTCCACACTGCTATATGTGTTTCATGCATATTCACAAAGAAGCAGTTTTGAAAAATATGCTGCTGTGCTTTTGCTGCTGGAGGTAGAGGAGAATATTAAAAATCCCATTTTTTCCTCCTGCTTTGCTTCTGCTGCTGTGTAAACATCGAGTGCTCACTGTCCTGTTGGGATTAACTGATGTTTGTTCAAGGTGGGCGAGGTGTTTTCAGAAAGCAGATAGTTTTGGACCGTTTGTTTCCCCCAGGAATTGGTGAAATGGAAAATGATTTAGAATGATTCTCTGTAATTTTTACTATTGGTTCTAATGAAAAAGACCTCAATGCTGAGCACCTGTGCGACAGGTACTCCTTTACCTTGGTCCTCTCCAACACGTGGCATCTTCAGTTAAAACATCTACATGCTGCACTCTGCTCATGGTGCACTGAAAAATCAGAAGTGCTCTGAAAAATCACATGTTAAGACTTGGATTCATCACCCAACTTTGAGGGTCTTTTTGACCTTCTATTTTGGGCTTTGTTAGGGACAATAATATTACTTTACCATGCAGGGCGGTTGTGCAAATAAATGGAGTATTGGTAGGTGAAACACTCGGATAACTTCATGATCAGTGCCACAGAAAAAGGTCCAGAGGGAAATTACTAATTCAGAGTGTGGCTGGAACAACACGTGCCCTAAGGAAAACTCAAGAGCAGCTGGTGGGGACGGAGCAGGACTTCGCATATCTGCTTATTTTGCTGCGCTTGGCTGTCTTTGCTCTTCAGTCTCCAGGTGAGGTGATTATCGCAGACATAAGTGGTAACAGGATTTTCCAGGTTGCAGTCAACAAGTAAAGAGCATGTTTTGAATTTTAGTGCCAAAAGCTGCATGTTTGACTCACTGTAGAGCTCAGAGGAAAAGCTTCGGAGCTCTGTTGCTGATATGCATCAGCTGCCCATTGAAGTCATTAGGTGCTTCTTGGAGTTATCAAGAGGTAAGTAGACATGTGAGATTACGAACAAAAAGGCCCTTTGTTAACACATTTTTAGCCAAGTGTTGAAAATATCCAGAGTTTAAGGAAAAAGAAGCTCTTTTGCATCTAACTTCCAATGGCCTAGTAGGGGGAAAGCCCCTGTTTGGTGTTTATTTTAATTATCAGGACACATGGATGGTGCTGTCTGGATTACCACTGATGTGAAGAACCCACAAATCTCAATCCACCCTTTTCATTTCCAGTACAAACAATTACAAAAGCAAAGAAATAAAATTCCAGGCATCAGAAGAGAATGCACCAAGTGTCTCCTCTGTTGTACGTTAGTTCAGTTCAGCCACCTGAAACAGCACCTTCTCCTGCAGAGAGGATTTGAGAAATGCTAAATGTATCAGTACTCGGGGAAAAAAAAAAGAAATCGTTAAGGTAATGATAGCCATCACACCAGAGCGAGGAAAAGTGCAGAGAGCTGCATAACTGTTTTTCCAGCTTTCAGAAATGTCTTGCTGTTACAGACGAAAAACAAGCGCTGCTTGGAATCTGATGGGGTTTGGATTGTCCCTGGGGATTGATTTGATGTATGATGTGACTGGGAGTAGTCAGGTAGAGAGAAACGCTTTAGATTTTGAGCGCAGTGGACCGTAGCCCAATAATTCAAGAGAAGTTTTACTGTAGTGGGAGCTGGGAAGTGGCAGGAGCGGGATGTGGTGGGATCTCTGTGGATCTGGCATGCTTTGCTTTCAAAATGTGGAGCGGACCTGCGCTGCCCACCAGGCCCTCATTCCCTCTGCTGCTGGAAGACGGCTGTGGTCTGCAGGACACCCTCCCTGCCTTCCCACGGTGAGCTCCTGCCAACGGCGAGAGGACGCGGAAACTCTGCGTTCATTGACGCGTGGAAGTTTGGCAGCTTCAGTATCAATTATCAGGACTGTAATGCACTATCCATTTTATTTTCCCTGCTTTTCCTGAAAGTTGTGCATGGGCCATGGAGATGTCCTGCCATATTCTAGCTTGAAAAACTGATCATCAAAATATAATGAGTGGGTAGAGTTTATCACCATACTTGATCTAGTATTCTCATGACCACGAGGGCTCGAGGGGCATCCTGCTGTTACACCAAGGTGACATCCAGGTGGGGAGAAGGTCCCCAGCACCCCCCATTCACACCAGGACCAGCGGGAGGGGGTGCAAACCCCGTGGTGACCCATGGCCGTCTCCCTTTCTGCAGGGGAAGGGCATAGCCCTTCTCTAGCGATCTCTGTGCCAGGGTAACAAGATAATTAAGGTTGGCATTGCCCTTAGACTTACTCCTAACATTTGCAAGAAAATGTCTTGGGTCAGGGTTAATATACGGCAATTTTTATGTGTGTGCAGAAGTGTTGTCACCCACAAACAATTAGGAAGCGAAGTGTTTACATGATTAGCTGATTTGTGGACGCTGTCTGTCAGCAAAGTGTGTAAATGCTGTTATTAGCTCTAGTGCAGTTCAACACAGTTCTGATTTCAATTGCAGGGAAGTTAATAATAGATTGTCACATCTGTTTAAGCTACGAGGTCTGCGAGGCGTGGATATATTTATGCTCCATATACATCCTCACAGCGCAGGAAACAAGTCTTGACTGAGATTTCAAGGACGGTTTAAGAGAGATGACTGAAAACCAGCTATAAGGAAGATATTTTCACGGGATTGTAAAGCAAGAAAGTAAAGGTTTTACATTTGCTTGGACTTTTTTTTTGAAGTGAGATTGCTAGGAAAATGGTACCAAAGAGCGCAAAATGCTCCCTTCATTACAAAGAAAAGTATAATGTCTTTTAAAGTACAATAAGTAGAGTGTATTCAGGTTATTCTGACTTTCTGATACAATGTGTGTTTTACTGAAGCGCCAGTATTTTAGTATTGTGTGTGATTGTATTAGAGCTATTGAGAAGTTTAGAGCATTTATATTTCTGTGATCAGATAAGAATATATTTATAGAAGCTTTCTCCTGAGTACTGTGTTTAGGCAGCAAATACTTCATTTCTGTTTTAGTTCCCAGTCTTTTTAATTGCATTCCCTTGGCAGTAGGTAGGCTGAATTCAGCAGTGACAGTGTGTAATGAGGTTGATGTCATCCTGCAGGAGAAGCACAGATGTGCATCCTGGGAAGCCAAGCTCTTGACCGCTGGAGCGTCTCTCCCGTTGATGTGAACCAAGCAAGACCATCACGGGCAGGGTGGCCTCATCAGACCCTTTTCAGACCTACTTTTCTATCTTCTTTTCCCAGCACAAGACTGAACATTATTTTCTCTTTCATGATGCTATTCTTAATCCCCGGGAACTTTTTTTTTGGCTTTGGCATCAAAACAACAAACAGCTAGGACACTGTCAGCGTGCGGGCAGCAAGGGTCCGACGGCTGGGTGGCACGGCGCAGATGACAGGCTCACTGCACGATTTCTGCCCCAGAGCAGTTACTGAATGTGTCAGCCCTGAGCAGATGTGTTTCGAAAGCCCTCTTCTGCACTTTATCATGTCCCAGAAAACCTCCTGAGGCGTGAGTTGTATCGTAAAGATCTCTTACTCGGAAAGATGTCTATGAACCCGTGGTTAGGTCTGGTTCCAACATACTTCCCTCAGTCATACCCACGTAAACAAGACTCAGCCTTTTCCTGCATAATTCAAATACGTCCATTTTAAGTTTTGCACCTGGAAAATGCAAGCCCTTCTCCCAGGCTCGATCCCCTCTCCCTGCTCGCATCACGTAGAGCTGCTACGGTTTCAGGGTCAGGAGCTCTGATCTGGCCACGGAAAGGGTGTCAGCAAAAGAGCCCTAACCCAGGCGGGGAAAGAAAGGGTGCGAGTCTCGTAAAGGACAGGAAGAGCTGGTGAGCGAAAAGCTATCCTAGAATAAATCCTAAAATCAACATAGTTTTGGGCTGGAATTGATTAGCAGTAGGTAAGACAAATTTGTGGTGACATGGCTGAGAAGAGATTTTGAAGGCTGCTTTGTCTGACGTGTTTTCCCCCCGTGTCCTCGCTGTCTGGTTGCTGCAGGTGTTGCACGACGCCTGGGTTGAGCAGCAGGTTACTGCCCTCGCCATCCTCCACGCTCTCCCGCAGCGCAGTGCTCAAAGTGTGGAGCTCTGCAGAAAGGTGACCCCTGCTACTAAATCGTTGTCCCTCTGTTTGGCTCAAGGGAGGTATGTTGGCCGGATATAACTGTGTTCCTCTGATTTAGACAGGAAATGGCAATGCTGCTATCAGACTGCTAACAGTATTTTTTTTTTTAAATGAAAGAAATAAAATTTTTTCCCAAGAATTTTTTGCTTGGAGAAAACAATTATAAATCTATTCTGATATTCGGCTAGGTTTATCTTACTTCTCTCCAATTTCAGTAGAGCAAGGGACTACAAAGCTCACAGAGATGCGCTTATTTGATCACAAATATGAAGATGGTTCATGACGGTAATTAAATTTTTACTCTCAAATAATTTAATTTGTTAGCAAAACAGGGAGAAAGGCTTTATTGCAAATGGGAAGAGGCAGCTTCTTACACCTGACTTTTCTCATTCTTGACTAACTACTTCATTAGACCATAGGCAAGCCTGGTGACAGACCATTAATTTTCATGGATGTAATTTGGGAAGCCAAGTATTAGTAGAAGGCTGGTCTGCCAAAACCAGCTTAACTGTATTAATGCTTATTAAAGCTAAGCTATAATTCTGTTTTCATGCTGCCTCTGTCGTGTTATGGATTAATCGCTTAAATGTATTAAGTCAGAAAATACAAAGAGAAGAGATTACTTTGTGTTATATCAAAGAGTAGAAAAGGATGCGGTTTTCTACTTAAAAGACCGACCTCTCCAGAACTGGTAATGTCTCTTAGGAAGTGGGCCACTGATGAAACTGGATGCTATGTCTAAGCAAAGGCAATGATATGTTGCACCATTTGGCCTCCTTTGTCAAAGTATGTTTATGCCCTTGCAGTTCAAGTTCATTTCAGTAAAATGCTTTCTTTGTATTAAAAAATATATAACACTGGGTGGTGAAGCGGCAAGGGCTGTTTATTGTATGCAATCCGACAGCTCTGCTAGAGGAAGAATTTGTCTGCACAGTGCCGGACGTGCAGGTGCTGGGGTAGCTCAGCAGCCGAGCTGCACCCACGAGCCTTGCGACGGCCGGGAGCCGCGTCCCTGCACCCCCTGCCCCCGGGATGCCGCGGCGCCGGCGGCCCTCTGGGTTATTGCCTTTATGGTTGATGCTGACTTCAAAGTCTGCTGGACATGTGGTGATTTACTGATATGTCAGAAACAGAAACTTATTTAAGAATGTACAAAACGTTTATTTTCCTCATCTATCATATCATTAGTGCTCTTGCTTGTTTTTTTCGTTGCAAAACTATTATTGCAAGCTACAGAAATCTGTGCTGCCCCAGTTTCTCCGTCCAACTGTTTTCTGCAGTGAGTGGCATCCTTTATTTTTTTACCTGTTGATAATAAGATTTTTATTTCAGTTTCTAACTATTTTTTTCTTTGCCTTTATTTCTTGCATCAAGAAGAACCCACTTCAATTGCCAATAAAACCCACAGTCAGTAGCGCTGGAAACATGATTTTCACAGCAGAAAATATTCTGCCCAAACACGTTGTAAAATTAGGACAGATGCATTGTTTTTTTGAAATACACAGACATGAAATTTGATGGTAGCATTTCAAGCTTCATTCATTTCTTTCCAGGCTCTGGTAAAGCGGCATTAATAGAAAACATTTTCAGAGATGTGTTGTTACCTGTTTCAGTGGGAGCAGTATTACAGCATGGCAACAGCAGGCACAGGAAGAAGAAAATAACATTATTTCATGCTCTCTACATGCCAGCTGATGAGACGGAGTGAGGCTGTGTAATGCGAGGCACAAGAAATACGATGTACTTCCAAGTATTTTTAACATCTCTCCCAGTAGCCTGTCAAATCACATGCTTTCTATGTGTCCTGCCACGTATTCACACATACAAATCCTAAAAAGCTTACAGTTTTTTGAGGTTCCTTGATTTAGACGTAGGATATGAAGCCCAGGAGAGGAAAATGCAAATCACTGGGGATTCAGTGGCAGGAGAGGTCGCGTCGTTTCAGAAGTCATGCAAACCGTAAACTCATGACAAAGCTAACAGGCTTCGAGGGCTCTTAGTGAGGTAAGGGTGGTTTAAACACTTTACAAGATTGGTCTCAGAGTTGTTATAATATTATATATGGTATAAGCAAATCTGCCTCTCCCCAAAGACTAAAAAGGAAGACTGGCAGGAGTAAACATAATTCTGTTTACTGTTCTGCAGCTTCACAAAAGATTTTGTTGATTTCCAGCGTGGTTAAATTGATTTTATACCTTTCTAAGCACACAAAATAGCAATTAGTCAGTCTTGTATATTGGATTTTTGACAGGTATAAAATTATACTGCCAATTATTTTATGGAAGTCGATGAACAACAGCCATTTCAAGCAGCAGAGGTTTCTAAACAATCTTTAAGACAGTGCTGACAGTAGAAGCATGCCAATTCACTGTATTAAAGGTATGAATGTATTAAAGGTAGGACTAGTTTCCAATAAAATTGAATAAAAACATTTGTTATGTGTGTATGCCATGTGCATGGTGCAATTTTTATTATAATGATGGTCACTTCGTTACTGACACATACTAACATTTGTTCAGCCTTAACCAGGTAAGAGTAACGTAGCAGCTGGGGTCTCTTTGGTCTTCACACTTCCCAGAGGCATAATGGAACGAGTACTGAGCTTCCTCCATAAAGGAAATAAATTTGTATCACCTGACCACGGAAAAGCTCTACCCATTTGTAGCATTTATTTGGTCTTTCGTGTAGCTGAAACATAACATTTTACTCCAAGGCAAGTGAAATTTCACACCTCCAAAGAGGTTGGTGCTTGCATAAAGGTCTGGTCTAATTTTTATTTAATTTGAATTATTTCATCTATCTATTTGTCAAATGAGAAAATGACAAGTTGAACAAGCTCTGCAACTCGGCCCTGCCACTTGCTTGACTTCGGTTGTTGGTGAAAGACAGGTTATTAGCTATGCTCCATTATTCCAGAGTAGGTAGCATTTTTAAAACAGAAATGCATTATATAGGAAACTTCTGAACTCATACACCTCTCAATAGAACAGTTACATCAATTACAGTAATTTTGTAAATTACATATTTCAGAGATTGCCTTCAAAGTTTGCTGCTCTGAAAGCAGGATTTTAAAGGAACACTGTGTTCTTCACTGGTGATATTCTTGTTCTAATAAAAGCATGCAAATAATAGAAACTTGTTATAAACATGATTCCCTTGTAATTTGGAAGCCTGGCTGAAGTGAATTGCTTTTATGACTTGTGGGGAAGAGATACACAATTGGTTGTGATGAGTACAGCAGGAGGCGATTTCAGAAAAAACACTGAAGAAAGCTCCTGAGGTCTTTCTGCTGAGAAGTTGTCCAAGTAAACGTCAATGAAAAGTCCCTGCACTGATGACAGCTCTCTACCTCCAAAGTGGGGAGGAAAACCCTACCATAGTCGTGGGAAGTCTCTGTCTTGTCTGATACGGGAGAAATGTAGGCAGTATTCCAATATTCTTTGAAGACCTGATTGCTCAGGACCTTTACTTGCGCTACCTTCATTACTCAACATTTGTGCACGGGCAGCCAGCCCTCACCCATCTGTTTATGCCCCCGGCATTGTGGCTCGCATGGGTAGGTGTCTTCAGTAGGAGGTGGATCTGGCTCTCTCGTGAGGCATTAGGTTGGTATCATTTTCTCTTCAGTGGTCTAGGAGAGGAATGGTGCCTGTTCTTGCCATGTTCCACCCTCAACCAAAGGCCAGAAGCACGTGTATATGGGTTATAAGAGAAAAGGGGAACCAGTGGAGGGTGGAGGGACTTGAGAACGCTCCATTGCTCCATGCGCATCAGGCACCCTCAGTACGGGAAGGGTGCTGGGTGTGGGTTCTGGCTCCCGAGCAAGACCAGCTCAGCTGAGGAATGGCAGAGGGAGGGAGAAGGGAGTCAGCTGTCCACACTCTTACTCGCTGAGGTACAGCTCACCCCTGAGGTTCCTTTCAGGCTTCATACCGAAGAATAAACTGGTACCACCCCAAACTGTATTTGCTTTCTTTTTTTTGAAGGATTTTTTCCCTCCTCAGAATATCCTCTGTTGGCTATTATTGGTGTCGGAAATAATCAGACTGATGCAGTACAAATTCTACTAGCCAAAATATTTTATAGAACTAATATCAGAAAATTACATATCATAGGAACACATAATTAGTTATGTGGTCCTCAATAATCCATGTTTTTTTCAGTTCTTAATGTAAAATACAGTTGCTAGTATGCTTCCTAATTTCAAACATTGTAAGTGAGGAGGTTATTATCTCTTCCCTGACTCTGAACACTTCTTAATTGTTTTCGTATTTTACTAGATAAAATAGTCAGTTAGTACATGACTTCCAACATCTCCTTTTCTAACACTTAAGAAAGCACTGTTTATCCTTTTCAAACCTTCCTTTGCTTCCAGTCATTCTCAGCACCACTGGAAGTGCTTCTCAGGTTTCTGGTTTTGCAGCTCTGCTATGGAGCAGCATCTTCTGGCAGAGGCCCCAGGCGACGGATGTACGGGTCCTGAGGCTGTGGCAATCAGAGGGATACGTGAAGCCTGCACAAGGCTCGTAGACAAAATACATTGAGAGATAGCGGTTGTTATGAAGTTAGCGTTCCCTGTGCTGTAGCAAGGCTTGATGTGATGATGGTTCTTCCTCATGCTTAACTCTTTTTATAGTGATGCCACCTGCAACTGAAGAGGTTCGTGTTGACAACATAAACCTACGAGCCTGTTCAAGGAAACCATGATCCAGCTGTACGGCTCTTCTGGATACGTATTTTTGTTAATGGTGCACATAACCGTTTTAATTTGAAAGCAGGTCTTCCCTTCCTAACATAGCTTTAGTTAAATAGCAATTCTATTTTCTAGCTTTGTGACATAGGGATTAAAGATTGGAGAAATGATTTGGCGAATATCTGTGGAAAAAATACAGGACTTCACATTTTTATTAATCATTTCTCTCCCAAGCTTAAGCTCTATTTTACCAGCATAACTTAAAAAGTAGAGAATTTCATTGCCTTTAGAATACTGAAGCTTTGACTGATCAAGATTGAACTACCCAGCTAACGGCATCATTTCTTTTTTGCAAACAAATGAGGACATTAGAGGCATGATTTATCATTACTCCAGAGAGCTTTCCTATTGGTATTTCTAACCACATCACTTGAGTTTTATAAACTTCATTAGGTTACAATCAATGCATGTGTGAGACTGAGGGGGATAAGATGTATGATTTCTTATTCTTGACTGTCATAGTAAACGTTTATTAAGGCAAACTTTTCCTGGGATGGCACTATGAGACAGAAATATCGAGAAGCAGCAGGCATCCCACAGGGCAGGGCTTGGTAATGAAGATTGCATTAATGCTAATGACAGCGCCTGCACAGCTGATTTCCTATGAGGTAAACCAACAGCTTTTGTTTTAGAGGGGGAAACTGGGAAAATTTCAGGCTCGTGCACGACCTCTGATATATCATATGGGAAACAAGTCCGTTTGGAAAGACAAGCACTGCCGGTGACAGCCTCGGGGTTGTCAAAGATGCGTGATCAGCTCTTTAGGGTTGCTCTGGCAAGCACAGGGCTACTGCCCCGCCTGAACCCCAAAGTGTACAATTTTGCACTTGCTTTGGTTGAATTGTATCCTTTTGGGTGCTGGCTTTGTTTTTTCCTCTCCTCCAGGCTGTTTTTGAAGTTTGGCAAGGTCATTTCAAATGCTGCGCTTGTCTTCACGTGTATTCGTTGTCACTCTGAGCATCTTGTCATGAGCGCTGTAATCAGGACAGTCTCTAGTCCATCACCCAAATCATTCGTGGAGACTTTGAGTAGTACTGGATGCTGGGCAAACCCTGGTGGACTTCCTGCGATACGTGGGCATGGTTGGACAGTGAGCTGTCCGTAATCGTTCTTCGTGTTTCTCAGTGGGTTATGCAGACAGTTCAGCATCCTGGAGACAGGAGTTTCTGCCACTGGCCTGTGACAACGTTGTGTGGGACAGGGTCAAAATCCTTGTCATTCCTAAGGCTGCTCTACCCACTGACCCTATTACCTTACTGCAGAGGGAAACGGGATGGGCTTGATGTGATTTGCTCTTTGCTAAACTATGTCAGCTGTTGTGCATCTCCTTGTTTTTGCTCAATAGCTGAGTGCTCCCAGCTGTTTTCAGGGGTGGAGGTAGAGATGGCTGATATATAGCTTCCTACCTTCCTCTGCTGTCTTCCTTTCTGAATTGGGACCTTGTTTGCCCTTTCCCTGAAACAAGAGAGACCGTGACCAACCTTCATGAGTTTCTAAAGGTAATTGCTAAGGGCTCTGAGGTTGCACCAGCTGGTGCCAGAGACAACTTCAGAGAAGTTTGAACCTTTTCTGCTTCTTGATATTGTTATTTACATATTAGAGTTTTAACAATTTGATAAAAATTTGTTAGGTGGAAATTTGGGCTGAAAATACAAATGACTCCCAAATTAAAGCCTTACTAGTGAATATAAGGGAAAAACTAAATTCCTTCATCCAGCCACTGTCTTTTTGGTTAAGAGGAATGTTTGTGCTTGTGCCAAGAAAAGTCAATGTCTTTTTATGGGAAGCTTTAGGAAGGTAACTTTGTGCTTTTGGATTTGAACGGGTGAATCGGGACAGGGGGCTGAATAAGGAAAAATGGTTGTAACATCTCCTGGTTGCTTTTAAGGTGTGCTAAATTTGAACCGAATTGTATACTCACAGCAGATGATCCTGGAGAAAAGGTTTCGCAGTGCGCTCTGCTGGGAGAGATGGGATGGCTCTTTCCTGGGTAGCTTTCCTGCTGAGCATCCTCCCACATCTGGTGGGGTATCTGCTGGAGACTCGCTGGGCTGCTGAGCGGGGCATTTTAGATCAAATGTAAAAACCAGGAAAAGATGTGTGTAAAATATCTGAAATATAAATCCATACGAAGGGCATGATCATGTAGAAGTAAATGACACTCTGGCTTTTGTTGTCATTTGGCTGCTTCATTGAGAAGGCGATGCTTGATCCAATGTAAGCTCTAACAGCCATTGTTTTTCAGATCAATTTTTGGTTTTAATCAAGTGGAATAAATGACTTTGAATTAGTTATCACGCTAAGCAGATGAAAGAGCATAAAAGCATTCAGTTGATTCGACAGGTCAGGCAAAATATTTCACAAATTAGCAGCACATTTAACTCTAACGAGATATGATGAGCCAAATTTCTCTGTGTAATGTTATCAGCTGGAATGGAATTATGCCAGCATGCACTTGGCAGAATAAATTGGCTAAAACTATGCAGTCTTAAGTTCTTTTAGAAGCATAATAGGGTATAAAACCCAGGTGCAGAAATAGATTTTTTTTGAATTAAAAATGAACCTGATCATTCTGGGAGATCTTAACACATCTGGTTTTGAAATAGCTTGGAGCTGCAGCTGAGCCTGGTGAGTGCAAACAGTCTTTGATTCCTTTTCATTTGCGGTGCTTGGGACAGTAATGAAGGAATTTGGGTGGTGACGTAATGTGCTTTGTTAACTTGAGCAATTTTCAAGTGCAGCCTTCAGGGACTTTGTGTGGCTTCTGTGTGAAATCCTATTACTTAATAGTTTTTCTACATTAACTTGGAAGAAGTTACTCACAGAACTTTGTTCTTACTATGTCTTTTGTCAGAATAATGTAAAATATTGCTAGGGAACCACTGAACAGTTTTCTGTACCACTTTAAATATTTATATGTTCAGTGTGTGTATATAACAGCCCATGGCAATACCTATCCTTTGTCCTAGCAGCCGTCAGAACTAAGAACAGAATAGATTCCTGCTCCTTACCTGCCCTGGCAAAAACGCTTTGAAACCTGGTGGCTTGGACCACTCAGTAGTTCTTCAAGGTCAGGAGTGCTCTAGGTCCATATTTCATCTGTCAGGGTTTGTCTAGAAAGGCACACGGAGTAGCATCTCTGCTGCTCCTCCCTGGCAGCGATGCGCACTTTGCACGCTGCCTTCTCCACGTTATTGATGTTCTCCAGACTCTTTAGTGGTAGAGTTTGTTTAGAAGGCTTTCCCTTTTGGGAAATGCTACTTCATTTTTGAAGAAGCCTTTTTCATTTAGGTGGCCAGAAATTTCATATATGTTGTAGTTCCCCTCTGTAGGGAGTCCAGAGCGTCTGGGTTTGTACGTCAAAGAAATTGGGGTTGATGTGAAGAGAAAAGTGACTGGCCAAAGGCAAGTGGGTCACTGCCTCCAGCACCGCATTCCTGGGGAGGAGGGTCCTGAGTGCTCTGTTCCCTCTAGAGTGGGGAGAAGTCCAGGACAGTGATACATGCTGTGGTACGTGGATGTTTTTGCTGAGTTTCATCAGAACTATCTTGCACTTACTGCATCCGTAGGCATTTTTTTCCTTTTATTTTCTGTGTCCCAGTAGCTAAATGTAAACAGTCTGTTCATATTTTCTTAACAAAAGCAATTTGTGGCACTTGCCAGTAGTTAGATATCATGAATAATTGAATAAATTTTTGTAACTTTGAGAAAGCAATGAGAGTATGAAATGGTTAGACAAAACACTTGAATCTAATTAAGAAACAATTCAGTGAAGAAGAAAACCTTGACGCTTATTTTTAGTATTTGATTCCCTACAATATGAATTTCAATGTAAATAGTGCCTTGGAGAAGAGTGCTTCCATCAAAGGCTGAAAGCATGTGTTGTATGCTTAGTATTTTACAGATGGATTATCTCAGACCTGGGTTTATAGTTATTGCCTGTGGGCAAAATTCCACGTTAGCACTTAGTACAAAGAGTAATACAGTTGTACAGATATTTTTCTGCTCTGCACATTGTTGATAGAATTGTGTGACTGAGTAAGATATGTTACTGTGTTTTTTCTGTGGTAGATAGCATTCAGTATATTTAGGTTTGATTTTGTATATAAAACTTCTGGTCTGAGAACAAGTAGGCTAAGAAATAAGTTACAGGTTGAGTTGTTACTGGCAGAATTTAAGTGCTGAGATCTCAAATATTTAAAAGCTGAAGGATTAATGCTGTCTTTGGGAGTCTTGAGCTGTGTTTAATTGCAGGTAATGAGCTGTGTTCGTGACCGTGTTTAATCATTTCAGAGCGGATATACGGGGCTGTGTTCAGCTTGGTCCCAAACACTTTCTCCTTGTAGCTGATCTGTGGTAACAACTCTTTCAGGAGAGCATTACCTCTATTTCATGCCCCCAGCGTAACAGCAAACATCAGACCTGTAGCATGGGTACACGCAGCTGCTCTGAGCGTACTCGGGTGTGCGGCTGGGGAAAAGCTTTTCTGAACTTGTCATTTCCAAGCTCTGCAACCCTTTCCCACGTTGGAAGTCAGACAGAGGGGTTGCCTCTCTTCTAGAAGACAGCTCTAATTGGAAATGCAGCGTTAGACAGAGGGAGCCGGGGAAGTGTCCAAAGTAGTTTTATGGTTTTCTGCTTCAGGATGAAGTGTCAGGTCCAAGTGAGCTGGAGAGACTTACCCAGCAATGGCGGCTGCTGCTGTGGTGGGACATAGACTTGTGAACCAGGAGACTCATTCTCCTCCTTTTGGTAGGATTCACCATCTCCACCATCTTTGTAAGCGTTGAGCTGTCAGGCTATAAGGTCAGTCTATTTCTCTGAACAACCCAGTGGATATTTAACAAAGGCATACATGGAGCTTAACTGGTGGCTGGTTTACAATTGTTCTACAGATTAGAGGTTGCCTTACGCTGCCCTGCAAGTGGGCATTGGTCCCATCCTATTTTTAACAAGTATTTGTTATGTCTTAATTGTACTGATGTACAAGGCTTTTTCTTTTATATCAAAAAATGTAGATCTTGGCATTTGGCAACTTCTTTCTTGAGTCTTGTTGATATAATCTCTTAATATTTTTAAAGGATGTGCTCTATATCCAGAAAATAAATTCAGAGGTGGAGGGCACTCGTGTGAAACAGCCCGGCAGCTTGGGTGTCAAAGGTAGATAAAATACATCGGTTACTGACAAGCATTAGGTTTTGTCACTGTGTTAATGCTGGTTACTTATCACTCAGATAGGACAAACACTTGCTTCTTGATTTATGCTCACTGACAATGAAATGTCCAGGATGATTAATTGCAGCCCTAAATGATAGTGCCCTTATTCATACTCCCTGGTCTGAATGACTGAAATTAATAAATATATATGTATTGCTGTGGAATGTGCCATCAGCTGTTAAAATATTTGTGCATTTGACACACTGTGAAGGGATTTAGTTGAGGTGTATTCTTGTAATCACTAACCCTTTGCAGAGACGGAAAGAAGCAGAGGATTCTGGAACTGATTAGAAGGTTGTGGATAATAAGGTGAAAATATTTTCAGAGAAATTGTTATGAAATTTCTTCGGCAATTTGAGTCCTTAAACCACCACTTTCTGCAGCATTGTAAGGATTTTGCCTTTATATTTTGTCATTTATTTCTGAAAATGTTGGCTTTTGAAGTCTATAAAATACCTTGAGAAACTCTGTTTTCAATAGATCAGACCCAGGCATGTGTCTGGACGAAGTTACTGAACTCTGTCTTGTCAAGAGGAGATTACAGTTACTGGGGCGTTCAGAAACATCTTACTTGCATAAACACAATTTGACACCTATATTTACCACTCATTTGGGTGCCTTTTATTAGATTCATTTGTTTCAATGAATTTTTATGCAAGTTGACACTCACTGCATCAGGAAGGAACAGAACTGTATTCAATAACAGGCTTGGGTAATTTGTAATATATTCAGTGGCTGTTTATAACTGAAAAAAAAATTGCAAAGCCCCCAGAGTAGTCATATTTGGCTTGATTTTTCTAGATCCTACAGGTTATTCTCTGAGTACTTCTTGCCCACGTCAGGCGAAGATGCAGGTTTCTGAAAACTTGCAGCCTGCAGATGAAATTGTCTTTACTTTGTCAATGGTGCTGGTGTCTGTCACAGGCCTGTCAGGTTATACATCTGCTCTTCTCTCCGTTGCTCCAGGGCTACGCAGGTTAAATCAGATTTTTTTTTTATCAGATAATGGAAAACATTGCAAAGCTGAACAATGGAGTGAAGAGAGGAGATGCCTTCAAAGCGTCAGTGCTCGAAACGGAGTTCTCTGTACCACTCCAGAGGCAAGTAGAGACACGTATGCTACATTGATCCCTTCGAGATCTGAGGTTGCACAGTGAAGTTCGCTTCTTCAGCAGTGCTGCGGTTTAGAAACCTTTAGTTTAGGTCCCTCAGCACTGCCTTTGGATTGGTTTGCTTCAAATCCCGCTAGTACTTTTGTGTAGCTGTGCTACAGTGAACATCCAACGTGAGTGGCTATGTTTAACTGCTATTGAACACAAAACCTGCTAAAATCATAACTCGAAGTTTTCAAGCTGGAACTGCAAATTCAAACTTTCGAAGATATCTGCTAAATGGAAATGCCATTTTCTGTCTGAAGATTGGAATTGCTGGCTCTTTACGCTCTGTGCTTCATCCACCCAGAACCTGTGGTGCCTGTTCAGGTCTTTGCCTTTAAATTAAATCATTTGGTAATGCTTTCTTTTGTAGATTGTATTTCAGCTACAATATTTTTGTGAAGTTTATGGCTAGCTTTACTTTTGACTTTAACTTCTCTGTGCCTCAGTACCCCATGTGTAAAATTGAGATAGTCCTGCTGCCTTACCTTGTCAGTTTAATTAATGTTGTGAAGCACTCAGATAGTGACAAACAGCAGAGAAAAGCCCAAAGGAAATGAAAAATTCTTTATTCAGAGCAGTGTTTGGACAGTAAGCAGAAGATAAGGCCTCAGACACACACTGAAAAATGAGGCAAACCCAAAATATTAAACATATGCTCATGAAGTAAGAAGGATTCATCCCATGTGCTCAGGGAGGCAGAAGAACATGAGAAAATGTTGGTGTAAATAAAGAAGCTGCCAAGACGGTGGAGCTGAGATTAGAGGCAACATTATGTCATGCTTTTCTGTAGTCTTTGGGTGCCTTATACTAGATGTTCCTTCTGGCTTTTTGTGGTCGATTTTTTTATGTAAACAGTAACTGTAATAAAAAACCTTTAAAACAAAAACACTTTTATTAAAAAAGTTGACCACTTCAACTTCAGTTATAAAAATATTTCCCTGTGAAAGTCAGTATCTTTTCTTATTACTGCTGAGTAAGTTTTGATAGGAAAATATGTTGTGGATTACAGGGCCAGGTAGTCTGTGAGGAGAAAAACGCGCAACTTCTTCTGGGTTTAACCTTTAAAGGAAAAAGAAACGTAGACAGGCATTAAAGTTGAGTTCTTTAGTTGGGCTTTTTGATTAATACAAGCAGGTTCCTCTGACATGCCTCCAAAGCTTCATGCTTCAGGATGAGCTACTTTTGCCATGCTTACAGTTTTGTGTCAGTGTCGTCAGGGAAATGACACTTGGTGCTCTGGGTCTTCCAGAAGTATTTCAGCAGTTGGGAGGTGCTGGGATGAGTGGCTACCACATATATCAATTAATTCATCATTTTGCTGCTAGAGCATCTACAAGTAGACACCTTTATTTAGATTTTATTGTAAGAAATCTTATGTTTTGGTTTACTGATGCTGAGAGGAAGCTTGAGGTGAAGCTCATTTAAGAAAATGTAACCAGTGCATGTTTGAGCTCTTGTGTGTTTTAGAGGAAATATGAAACACATCTTAAATATTTACTGCCACCCTGGCCCGGCACTCACTTTTGGGTCAGGCTTCAGTAATGTTCTCTGCACACGAAGTCTGCAGCTATCTTCAGGACATGGTTTAGCAGGCATGGTGGTGATGGGGTGATGGTTGGACTTGATGGTCTTAGAGGTCTCTTCCAACCTTAATGATTCTACGATTCTACCTGTTCACCCATTTGGCTGTGCTAACCCAAACCAACTGCACGCTTTGCGAGAGCAGGGAGTTTATTAACGGGTGACTTCCTAAGCAATAAACTGGAGTGAATTGGATTAGAAAGCTCCTGACCTGTAGTCAAGATAACAGGTATACTGATATATAGTCCAAAGGCAGCCAAAATGTCAGTCTAGTGAAATCTTCAGCCTTTCAAGAGACTACAAAATTTAGTGGTGTATTACAGAAGACTTTTGAATAGTGATACACAGGGCCCAGAGATCATAATTGTTTTGTGGAGAACTATTGTGGTGTTTGGTGGATTGTTTTCAGTAGCTCTTGAGCTCAGAGGATGAGCATGAAAGTACTGTCATTGCTTGGACGTGTTGGATATTCAAGACCTGCCTGGACAATATCCTGTGCAGCCGGCTCTGGGTGACCCTGCTTCGGCAGGGGGTTGGACTGGATGACCCACAGAGGTCCCTTCCAACCCCCACTGTTCTGTGATTCTATGTCTGTTCCACTTCTACAAAACCTTTTCAGATGTCTTTTTCCCACCCCCTGTTCTACAAGCAAGGTCTTCATACGTGTCTGAGTTTCCTTTCTGAGATGCATTGGTGCCCTTTGTCATGTTATACCCTCCACCAAGGAAGATGCTGATATTTCTCTTAGCATTCAGAAAGACCCTACTCATGCTTTGTTGACCTTCTGCTAGCTGGATGTCTGACCCCCTTTGAGGCATGCGCTGCTGATCACAGCGGGGTCATTTACCTGCCACCGTGGAGATCGTGTGGGGTGAATGAAAATGTTATCCAGGGACTTTATTCAGTTTTTGTGTAAAATAGTAACAGCTGCATTGTGTACACCATGTGGGTTCCTGCTGCCTTGTTAGTGTTGTCCCACAGAGTGTCATTATTTTTTTTTTTTTTGTCTGAGCTTTGCCCGAGCATTTATGTAATGCTGACCTGGCCACGATGCCACAGCTGCTCCTGCTGTGTCAGAACAGTTTCAAAAAAAAGGGGGGGTGGGGAGAAAAAGGGGGAAGGGGAAGAAACTAGAAAGAGGCGGGGAGGCATTTGCAGCCAGATTGGGTAAAGGTCCCCATATGGAGTCCATATGAGGGTAAAATATGGCTTCTAAAGTCATGTAACCATCTGTGATATGCGAGACTCCTGACATGCTCCGGGTTGCAGCAGTCCAATGCCCCAGTGACAGACCTCCGGTCCTCCTCCTCCTCCTCCCAAAGAGAGGGGCGAGTTAATCTCTGCCTGTTAGTTAACACTGTGGGACTAATGATATGCAGAAAGATTGCTGTCCTTCATCTGTCTGGTGAAGGCCCCTTGACATACCTATACACAGGGCTCCCACTTGCAATGTTAAAATTATTGAAATTAATTGCAATTTAATTCGTATCTTTCCCAAAATGATTTTTCATTTTCTTTGAATGGCAAGCAATTATGGATTTTTTTTCAGGGTCTGCATCAGGAGATATAATGTCTCTGAAACTCTTTCAGGTAAGTAGTCAAACTATGTTCATAATTGAGGGCTACATTAATAAGTATAAAGTGTAATTGTGAATAAGGAATGAAATATAAGATTTTTTTAATCATCTAGAGCTATTGTTGAATTATGTATGTTTAAGTAGTATGTGGTACTTTCTCACCAAAACTTTGAAAAGAAATAATATGGAATAATCTGTAAACTATGGAGGGATAGAATGAATTTTAGTGGAGTGACTTACATCTGTCTTCTGATTCTCAGAAAAGACAAAATACTTTTGCTTGTGTATGCATAAAGTAATTCGAATAGAGTATCTTACTGCGAATTTCCTGTGTTCTGAGCCAATTAAATCTTTTTCAGCTGGTTAAAAACAGGTGGGAGTTTTCTTTACAAGTGAAGGCATCTCTTTGTTACTGCCTGGTAAGAATGATGACTTTTCTGAAATGTCCATGCGCTTTCTGCATGCCCGTGAATCTTCTCATGTTTCTGCAGAGCAGTCCTTTCCGGGAGGCTTCCTGGCACTTTTGCCTGGCATCACCTTTTATTCCGAGTGCAGGCTGGTTTGACATTTTCTGTGATACAGTGCAAAGCCATCTGACTTTGCCTATGATCTCCAGGATTTGGGGGTGGAGGGTCCTATGGCAATAAAATAAAATTTTTGACAGTAGCAAATGTCTGAGTCCTCCATCATTCTTGCCACTTCTTTCTTGCTTTGATGAAGGGACATGAGAAGTGATAAATGCTAAGTGCAAAGCCCCATGTGATAGCAGTGTGGTATTGCTGTCACAGGAGAAGGAAAACTCTGCTTAGAAAGTAGATGTGAAATGTTCAGCAGAAAGTCTGTATAGATCTATACCTGTTCAAAGTACGTCATTGTAAAGTCAGTGCTGCAGGTGGCAGGGAGAACAATTTAAGTACTGTATATATATGCATGTAAGTATGCTCATTTACATAGTTTTCTAAAGAAGTAATAAATTGTGTTAGCACTTCTAATTTCTCTGGCTTTCTGTATTTGCATCCAGATCAAAACAAAGTAGTACGCTAGCCTCTGTATTGACTTGGAGGAGAAAATCATGGCTTTTATTGAAATGATGAGAAAATCATTTAGGAGGGACTAACGAGGTAGTTAATTGTGGTTCTATCCTATGTGGTGTGAAATGTCTTTGGCCAATGGTGAATGTTTCTGATGTGTATTGAATGGATTTTCTTCATCTGTTTAGATCTTGTGACCAGCAAGATCTGCTATTTAAATAAGATCTGTGAATACGGACTAAGACAGTGGACGCATTCTCCTTTGACAGAAGCATGACCCTTAGCAAACCCTCCCTACGCAGACATGCATCCTTCAACATATGGCTGGAATGGAGAGAACTGGTTTCCTGGATTACTGCAGTGATTTCCTACAGTGTTCTTCACTTGGCTGGCTGATGTTGGTTGGCATTGCTGTTCCTGCCAACCCATGCACAGAGAAATGAGCCTGCCGAGCTGGCATGCAAACTCCTCAAGACAGGGAGCGACCTGTGCCCCTGGCTGCTCCAGCCCTCGTGATGTTCTGCTTGAAATGCGCTCAGTTGCAGAAAGAAGCAATTTTAGAGCAGCTGCCTGTCTGACCAAATTCAAAGGACAGATATGAACTGAAGGCACTGTTTTTCTGGTCTAAATACCCATTATCTTCAGCCTTGATGCCTGCTTTTATGCCACTGGGGTGAGGCCGCAGTCTGTTTCAGCATCTACCAGCCTGATGCCGAGACCTTGCTGCGGCTGCATGAGAATGCTCGTGAAAACATGTGAGGTTAATCCGCATGAGGCAAACTCCTGACTCAGGACCTGAACACACCTCTGCCTCAGAGCTTGGGCAAATCACTTCAAGGGTTCTCAATCAATGTGTGAGAAGAGAGTAGTACTATACAGCAGTCTTACAGGGATGTTGAGAGCTATAGCTAACTGCTACCTGTGCGACTGCAGCACGCTGAGGTTCTTGGCTGAAAACCTTGCTCTGAATACAGAGTATTATTAAGCAAGGTCTTGCAATAAGTCTGAAAGCAAGAGATATATCAACTCTGCATTTGTCACAGCTGCGTGGCTCTGAATGCATTAGCTCCCTTAGCCTTCCCTCTGCCAGCCTGGCAGCAAGTGGGTTTCCTGTTCTGATGGCCCTTGTAGGCAACTGTCATGGGGAATTGTCTGGAAGTAAGGATTTATGTCAGGAATGGCACAAGTAAACCCTTACTACTTTGAGCTGCTTCCTTTTATTTATTGGCTTGCTGCCAGTTTTAAAAGATTGTCCAAAAAAATAAAAATGGAGAAGGAAATAAAGTGTCAGTATGCTCTGGAGAAGTACGGGGCCGGTGGAGAAGGCACAGTTTGTGCAGCTCCTTGGAGATCAGAATAAATTGCTTTTTATGGGTATACTAGAAAATCACATTGAAAGAGGGAAGGAAGAATGTGTTCTGGTTAATTCCTACTCAATTGGATGTCATGGATTGCAAGTTCAGAAATGAATTTAAACTTCTGTTAATTCTTTGGGCTTTCTATATCCTGCAGCAAAACCTCATCTGCTGCTCTGCATCTGGAGTACGAGGTCGGGAAGAGCGAGGTTTGCTTCCCAGCTGGGTGCCACTCTTCCCCTGTGCACTGCTTGGGGCATTTAAGGTGAAATCCAGCATACTGCATGCTTAGATCTTAATCTGCCTCTACTTTTTTTTTTTTGGCTCTTCGTGAAATGGATGCTGCTGTTTTCTTTATTTGTACACTTCGTTGTAAACTCTTTGAAATAGGGTTTTTTCCTTGTCATGTGGATGCATAGATACCTATTAAGCCTCCAACAATGGACCTTTGGTTTCGACTGTGGTCTCGTAGTGCTACTGCAATACAGATGATAATGACACTACACGTGGATTTACCCCCGATCACTTCTTGGAAGTTGATTACAGAGGCTACACAGACCCACACGCTGTGAGGCCCCCGACTTGCACAGGTTCTGTCACCCTGTAATTCTTGTGACAGAAGGAAACCTGTTGAGAAATGAATTCCTGCACAGGTTGCGGTAAGACAACGAATAAATTTCCCCAAAGGTCTTCTAATGCATACAGTCAGCCTCCTAGGTATGTTTTTATCTCTCTGCCACAGCGTAAAAGCCATGTTTGTAGCATGCCGTGGATTTCTTCTTCACATATGAACACACGTTGTACGTTTGAACTGGGAATTTGGAGGGGAAACAGGGGTGTCAGCTGCTGCCCGTATTCTGTGTTTGGGAACTGTTGCTGGATAACCCAAGAATTCTGGCTTTTGCCTGGTTTTAAAGGGGTAGGGGAAATGGGTGCTTTGAATTGCCATGCATATATAGGATTTCTTGCTTGACCTGCTATCATGTTCACAGACTTGGAAAATGGCTCAGTACGCTAATTCTGATTTTTGGAGTGGAGTTCTGTTTCCTATAGGCAGCATCCCCTTCTCTCCCTGTGTTTATACTGATTTATTCTGATTGTTCTCGAAATCCCTTGTGAAAGAACTAATTATCTCTTGGCATTTCACATACTTTTTAATTAAAAGTTAAAGAATGGAAAATCCTGCAAAAGTAAACAAAAAAAATTAACTAATCATGGTTAGTAGTTGAAAAGTAATGGAAAAGAAAGGGAAGAAGCTACAGGTGTCATAAAGAGCTTACTCTGACTTTTTAATTCTGCTTTGTACCTGATGTGATGTATCAGCGAAACTGAACTTGCCAGCTTTATGGATCTGCTACATTAGATTGAGACACATGCCTATAAAATTCTTGGTGTGTTGTAGAAGTCTTAAGAACGTAACTCATGTTGTTCTGGAACTTTTTTATTCTCTAGTTCCTTTGCCATAAACCAGCATCCCCTGTGGCTTCTTGTTTGTGTGTGTGCAGATGTGGATCTGGAGCCAAGCACTTCCACGAATGGCATCAATAGGTGAATACTTGATGTCTGGAAAACCGAGCAGCTACACTGCATAAAAGTAAGATCAACAGTAATTTTGCATTATTTAGTCTTGAAATAGTACGCAGGGAGTTGGGAATATTGCTGGCAACTAAATGCAATGATGAATTCTGTTTGTTCATAATTACTAAATACAGTTTGGTGATACTCATGTTGCCTTGAATTAGCTGTGCTGCAGGATGTAGAAAGCTCTTGCCTACTGAGGCAGCATTTGAACCCTTTTAATTGTGCTTCTCAGAAATAGATTTTCTCATTGTTATTCACCAATACTCACAGTTACCCAGTGCAAATTCATGAATGGATATCAATTCTTATGGCTCAGTGTGATATCTGTTGTTAGATTAGCACCTGTGCTTTCTTCAGGGAAATCACAGAAATTGGATCTCTTGTGACTTGATACAAAATACGTTTTCCCAAAGAATCTGCGTATGAAGAGAAAAAGATCCCTGCTATAACCAGTTAACAAATGTCTCGTAAAATAATTTCTAGAATTTTTTTTTTATCAGGAAACTATTCTCAAGGAAGCTGTCAGTAAATTAAACTACTCTGCTTCCTTGGCAAAAGGGGCCTAAGCGTCTCCCAGAAAGGCTGACTGAGTGAAAGGTGGTGGAGAGGTGGGTGTGAGGGGCCGTCAGCGTCCGCAGAAGCGTTTATGGAGGGTTGGAGCCAGTGCCGGACCGGGAACAGATCCTTCCAGGTAGGGACGGGTCACTGCCCGCTGGCGGGGGATGGGATAGGAGAGGCGGTACGGGGACAAGTGGGGTGGGGATGGAGAATGGATGTGGTATAGGACGGGGGTCCACCCAGGCATTTCAGATGTGTCCTTTCACCAGGTCCTTTGTGCTGGTGTTAAACCTTGCCCTGCTTGAGTGCTGCAAGCACTTTTGGGGTAAATAAGAAATGCACTGCTACTGAGATGCTGAATTTCTTATCCTGGACCAAGCTGACATTTAGAAAACCAATTAAAAAGCAAGTAAGTCAGAATGATCAGTCACCCCCGAGCTGTGAGGTGAGATCTTGGCTTTGGTATCCTTGTGGTGGCCACAGCAGGAGCTCCCCGTGAAGGCAGCAGTGGTTGTTTGGAAGGCAGTGGGGCAGTGGCTGCCTGCAGGGCCGGTTGCCTTGTGTGGGAGGAGAAGTGGGGCTGCTTGTGTGGCTGGAGTTCACTACCGTACAAAGTACATTTGCCCTCCTTTGTGTGGGCTTTTACCCCAACAAAGCACAGGCTGAAGCAGCCTTTAGCACCAGGGATCTCATCTGAAGAGAAACGTAACCCAGAAAAGAAGTAGGGGGGTTGTGTTTGTGCCACGAACCTCCGTGCGTGCCAGAGCAGACAGTGCTGAGTTAGTCTATACTCCTGTTGCTGGTTTTTTTTCCTTTTTTTTTAAATAAAAAAGCAGTTAAAATCGCCAACTGTACTTTTTACTTCTTTCTCTGGTGAAAAGATGCTATCCACATAAACAACCCTACTGAAATCTGTGTGACTACTCCTAGTTATTTGTGTTACTTTTATCGGAATTTTTGGCTGCTCTTCAGGCTTCCTTACGCCTCTGCGAAGGACCAGGACAGCCTTCACAAAGCTGTAACCCTAAAACTGAGGGGGGAAGTAGCTACAGCTTTTTCCTAAGGTGCTTCAGGTGGCCAGCAGCTAGGGTGGCTGCATCTCAACGTTTGTTTTCATTTCACTGTTTATACAAATTGGCATCTACAAATAGCAATATTTCTGCAGAGGTAAAACAGACAAAGAATTTAAACGAAATCTTGTTTAGGTATTTCACCCATCTTCTGATTGATTGCACATGGTCACTTCATTAGATGCAGTATTCTTCTAACAGTTCCCAGTCTGTGGCTTGGAGGCAATTTGAGTGTTGAACTTGTGCTGTTTTGTTGCCTTTCATGGGTTTCTCGCCTGAACAGCAGGTTCTGCTTCCAGGTCTGTGGAGATTGGCACTGTTCAGCTGTGTGAAGAAGTTGGTAGCAAGTCTTACAATGTCCCCAAACTGCTGTTGGTATGGACAGCTCAAAGCGTGGATCGTGGAGCTCTTGGATCCCTCCCGTGCCTCAGTTTCCTCTGTAAAACAGGCTTCCCGCCCATGTGGCTGAGAGGTTAATGTAAGCCCTCTTTTCAAATGGTTTGAGACAAATTTACTGAGATAAAGGAGTTACTGTATAAAAAATACAATAACACCGATAAAATGAATTATACCGAGGAGGCTCACAAAACTCTTTATAGACATACAAGGTAACTCATTAGCAATATTCCACTACCATGTAATTGTTTAAGGATTTAATTTTCAAATTAGTATTAAATTGCTTAGAGAATACTTATTCACTTCCCCTATACACTCAGCTTACCCTATAATATTTGATATCCTGTTGTCATCCTATCATTAGAGACACTGCAGTCCGAAGCCTTGGACTGCCTATTTGGGAAGAAATAGAATTCTTCATTTTGGAATCGCTTTGAGTGCTAATTGTTCTTGCATCAGGGCTCCTTAAGTGTTAAAATGTAACGTGCAGGGATGGCTGTGGATTCTTCAAAGTCTTTCTAGAACTTACAAAAGACAAAGCTTGAATCTTAAACAAAAAGGGATGCTTCTTCCAAAACGTAGCTACAGTATCTGAGCAGGGGTCCGTGAGGATTCGGTCTGTGTTGGTCAGAAGAGAATGTAACTTGGTACATTTTTCTCAATTTCTTCAAAGTTTAACTCCCTTCTAGTTAAACAGTGTGTAAACAAAATGACCCCATTTTAATTAATTATCTCTGCTTTTGACTGTTACTAGGGAAGAAATCCAAGGGACTTGGCTGTGAATTCATTTTAAGTCACTTTTGGCATGACAAAACACGGCAGAGCGCATGGAACCAACGCTTTCCAGTTAATTTGTGTACCAAAGCCCCCAGAATTTCCCCTATGAAGGACTCCTGCTCTATTTCAGGTGACAGCTTCCCCTCTTGCAGTTCAGAATCTGAAAAGAAAAGATAAGGAGCTCTTATCCTGCAAGCATTTATTGCCTGAAAGTTGCGGTTTGCGTCCGTATCATCGAGAACAGGATCCAGCAGAATGGCAGCACGCTTGGAATAGGCATTTGGGAGAATATCAGCACTCGTGGTTCTTTGACGATTGCACCATTGCTATCTTCTCTGGCTGTTTCTGATGGACTGGATAAATACTGCTGACCGATTTCAAAGAGGAAAATGTGCTTATCCCACTTCAAAAATTATTGCTGCCTGTGGATGCTGAGCGGATGGGCATTTTTCCTTGGACCTGCGGTGAGTCTGCGAGTTTGAGTGTGGTGTCAGACTCTAAGCTTCTGGGTGCTCCAGTACTTTTTTGGTGTTACTAGGGGTGCATTCTTTGCCAAAAAAAGGTATTAAATCTGCTACATGCTTAGTAATAAAATATCTAGCTGAATAGTACAATGCAAATACTAAAAGCTCATTTACAGCTACGTAGACTTCATTTTGTTATTTGTATCCACCGATTAATTCCTGTTAGAATCCATGTTTGAAATTTTTGAGGAATTGCGTATTGCTGAAGACGTTCTGCTTTTAAATGTTCTCACTCTCCTGTGAAAATTATCTGAGCTGATCTCTTCTAGCTTACCTTTCACTGTAAGGTGGTCATCTCCAGCTGGCCTCTGCTCCTGGGGTCATGCTCGCAGCACTGCAGCTGTAACTTCTTAATCTTCCTCCTTCAAGAGAAGGTCTCTGCTTACCAGGTTCTGGCATCCCCTTAGCACCCTTCCTGTGGGTGTCTCCTCGGGTACGCCCACCGCTGTCTGCAGAAACTGGGTGTCATCCGTAAGTCTTACAGCCAGTGATATCAGTGGTTTCCCTTCCAGCTGGCAAGGAAGAGGGTCACGTTTGGTCAGGTATGGCGAGTGTTTCTGCAGTCAAGGCTGCTGATGTTCAGAGAAGCTCTGTAACAATAAAAAAAACAAATTAAAGCGGTTAAGAAAATCAAAAGTCCCTCTATATTTCCTGACGGGCTTTTCTGTTAGAAAATTTGAAGATTTGGACATGATTTTTATTAAAAAATCAAATATTTTGCATGATTTCTAACTGTAATACAGGTGCTCTAGAAAAAATAGAGATAAACTTGGCTAAAATGCCCCTTTTCACTGCCTGGGAGATGCTGACTGGTTTTGCTTGGTATGTCGGTCACTGGGGCTGTCACTACAACGGTGCAGTTCACGGCTGCGTTTGTGGGCAACCACTGATTGTGCAGTTGCAGCACCGGACTTTGCTACTTTTAACACTTATATTTACTGCTTTTTAGATGTACTCCTGTTTACTCCTCTGTTGCAGAGGGGAACATTTTTCATTCTCTTTGGGTCTTTTTCCCTGGTGAAAAGTAGGGATGGTAACGGCCTGCTGCTCAGAAGCAATCTGAGTGTCCATGTTACCGAAATGGCTGGGTGTTCGTGTGCTGGGGACATAATGACTGATAAATAGAGAAATACTGAAGTTTGGTCTGGACTTAAAAGCTCTCCTGGTATAAAGTGCTGGGAGTGCAGAAGCAACTGCGTATTTAAGGTAGCAAGAAGCAGCGTGTGGGTAACAAATGATGCTGGTACTTTCCATTAAAATAATGTAACTTATGCCAGCAGAAGAATTGTGTATGAAAACTGAAGGGGCTTTCACAGAATGCCCAACAACACGTCTTTTTAAGTGGAGGCAGACTATCGCAGTGTACAGCTTATGTCGCTTTTTTTTTTGTGATCTTCAGCACACGGCTTAGTGTGGTCCTGCTCCGTGACTGACGTGCTGTCGTGGTGTAAATAACAAAACCGGCCGTGAGATGCTTCAGGCTGAAGAACACGCATATTTGTGGGCACAAAACAAGATGATTCTCTTTGAGCTAGAAACTGTGTTCTGCTAATTTATTTCTGGAAGATATTTTAGTTATAGAGATACAGCAGCATTAAACTCTTCTATATATTCCCTTTCTAATCTCAAGTAGCAATAAGTATGGTAATAAGCTTTCACAAAAATTAGGTATTCAAAGGAAGCTTAATTGCATAAAGTCAAGTGTACATATAAGCTGATAATTTGCTTACACAAGGCCTCAGGCAGGGCAAATATTTGAATAATTGCATTTGGCCAGAAGCCTGTGGTGTTTGTGCGGGAGGCACAGTCAGGGGCTTGGCCATCTGGGCGGCGGCGGCTGTGTAAAGCATTCGCGGAGACGCTTCGGCAGAGCTGCGGATAAACAATCAGGTGGAGTTATTCCCTGCCGGGGATTTGGAGTCGTAGCTCATTAAATTCTTTGGCATAGTACAAGTTATTCTTTTCTTGTGTGAGGCGCAGGCAGTGCTTTGTTTTGGGCCGATTCAAGTGGTGCATGCAATTTATCCCAAGGTGCCTGACTGAAAATACCTCATCAGAACTGCAAGGTGTGCTGACGGTGCTTTTGAAGTTGTTGTGTAACACCAGAGTTTACCGAATTATTCTGCTTTTTTTGCTTCATACTGTGAATTATTCTAATTAAATAGATTGATGTTTTCCTGGTAAGATTGATGAATATAGTTGGATGAAATTTAATTTTAGGTCTTAAATGCAGTTATTGTGTTCTGGCTTTTATGACAAACCACAAGATAGCTGCCTCCTTCCCAAACTCTGCTCATCTTCCCTGGAGAGGTCTAGCATGTCGATATCTGTATTTTTACTCTGTGTGTTATATTTCCTGATATAAAACTTAAAAACCCCCAAGAATCTCGTAGACAACTGCCATAAAGTCCCCACAGGATAGGATCTGGCTCTGCAGCTTATTTGTCAGCATGGTGAGAGTGTCTCTGACCTGCATTGTGGATGGGAACTTGTTGATGTAAGTTTAACACAAACACACCTACTACAGGTCTGCATAGGCTGGCTGCAAGCGCCAGCTCCAAGACAGTAAGGCTGTGTACATTTCCTGCTACCAAAGTTGATTTTTTTTTTTTTAACTCCTATAGCATCTGCAAAGGACACCTTAGTAGCTGAAGTTCTGTCTGATCACCTACATGGATGACGATTTAATGTTTAATTGGAGGTGAACAATGAATTTATTACACACGAAACCCCTAATGCTCTCAAATACCCGTGAAGTCTCAGGAGCGTGACGATTTTAAATGTCAGATGACAGTATGAAAATTGTGGTTCTTTCTGCACCACTGTTCACACCTTGGCATGAGGGTGTAGAGAGAATGAATGCAGTGGGCTGTGGTTGGGGATGAAACTGTAGCAACTAGAATAGAAGTCTTGGTCTCCTTTGTGTCAAGTTGGTGATGTTGACTCCATCAGATGATGTGCCAAACCAATGCGTGCTGCAGCTGAGAAATTACAGGGTCTGTGGATGGAGGTTAATTTGCATGCACTTTGCAAGTCTTACGATCTTTCTTCTTTTTAGGGCCACATTCAAAGATCAGGAGCTAACTTGGAGTTCTTAGTGGCACAGAAGGTGGCTGACTAAAATGTTATCGTATTAGATCCCTCAAGGAATTTAGTGGACAAGAAAGATACAGACAGAGAGCCTTAGGCCAAACACTTGCCTCCAGTGAAATCCTGTTAAGAAGCAAGGCTTTCAACACAGGAACATCTAAAGTCAGGGGATGCCTGTTCCAGCTTTGGTTGCATTTGGGTAATGACACAGGACAGCCTCTGGAAAGCATTTTTGGTGAAGTATTCACTGTTCACTCCTTGTCTGGTGAGACTGTAAGGTAATGAGAACTGTTTCATTTTTACCTGTTATATTCTACTATTGTTTTTCAGCACAGGAGGGAACAGCCAGAGTACACTCTTGATTTTATAATCAACATTTTGTTTGAACCGCAGGCATTTCGATAGAGAGACCACAAACTTTCTTAGGTGTTTGTGAAAGACTTACGTGGCTGCGTTCTGCCACACAGCTTTTGCAGGTGATGATGAAACACAGACAGTGAGCGCTTGTGGCAATAATCAGGGCACGAGTCTGATATGAAGGACGAGCTGGGGGAATTTTGTGAATCGGGACCTGAGAATGCAGGATTCTGAGAACTGGGTCAGACCAAAGGCTGTTCAAATCCAGTGGCGGTAATGGATGATGAAGTGTAAGGGTGGTGCAATCGCACGTTGATACGTCCTCGGTACCTTCTCCATCGTTCCAGCAGTTCGTTGCTCAGACTGCCTGAGCTAGGAACAGCTACTCCATGTTTAATACCCTTCGTTAAGTTCTCCTCTGCTAATTTCTCTGAGTATTTTCCTGAATTATGTCTGATTTATTATGCATAGCAAAGAGCTGGGTAGACTGAAAAAATGCATATTTTTGGAAATCACGCAATGGTTTTAATTTTCTGTTATAACCTCAAACAAAATACATTTCCTCATATATACACGCAAACAGTAATTCCAAATTAGTGTCATAATTCTAACAATCAACTGTGTGGAGTACACAACTGAAAGTTATTTGTTTCAGGGGAAAAAAATCCCTAATGAAACCACTGGGAAAAGTCTCTGTAGAGATTATAACTTTATAAAAAAACCTTTTCCCTTGACCTGATCTGTGGAAGTTGGTGGAAATTGTCTTCATACAACTTTACTGTCACCTTTACAATCTACAGAGCCTGATGGCTTTTCATCTTGCTGCCTGTCTTTACAATATTTTTTTTTTAAAAAAAAGGCAGGAATTTTCTTTTTTTAGGTAACCTAAGTACCAGGTCCTGGAAAGTCTGAAGTAGCACATACTTAATGCTAGAACTTGGCTTTTTCTAGGCAGTCATTGCTTCAATAGGCTCATAGGAAGTCAACGCTGAGAGAATTATTTCAGCAGTTGTTCTCTTGTCTGAGATTAAATAGGAGAAGTTCTTATATATATCCTATTGAACTGAACACAAAAAAGGAAAGTACAAGTAGTTTTGCGTAATTTCTTCAAGTAGTGATAGAAGTGGATTTATACGGTAATAGTTGCAGCATATTATCACGAGTGGGCCATTTAAAATGAAAGGACCAAGGAACTATATCCTAAATAAAGAAAATTGACATTGCTTCAGACATTTAACTTCTCAAAATCCCTCTGGACTTCACTTATTTATTGGAAGTGCCTGTGCTGAAGATCTCTTTTGTACCCTAGGGATGAATTGTCCTCAGTGTCTGAATCGCGGTCTAGTTGTGCTTCTCCCTCTCAACTAATTTTAGAGATAGGTAAGCTGGCTGTTGCCAAAGAGGATTTTTATGTCTTGCTATAGCAATTTGATATTCTTAGCAGAAATCTTAAGCTTCTGGTTTTATGGTTTAAGGTCAGATATACTCAGTTTACATGATCAATACTCAGTTTACACTCTGGTTCCAGGTCACAAATAAATGGTAAGGTATCACCTTGATTCCTGATATTTAGTAACTAATTGGTTTGAGGCTAGAGGAAATTCTAGATCCAGACTAACAAGGTAATCTGAAAGTTTTTCTGCTCAGGAAACACTCTGAGACCAGAATTAGTTGGACCTTAGGAAAACCTGTTATGTTTATGCCATGGATATCAGTTTCCATTCTCTCTTTATTAGCAGGTTGATATGATGCTCCTCAATTCCTAAATGATGACCTCCCCCTCCCCCCCCCTTACTAGTGGAGTTTATAGAGAGAAGAGTTTATACATAACTGCTATTGGCAGATCTAGTGTTGATAGACCACATTTCAATTCAGATATTTTATTCATCATAAAAAAAATCAGAAATTATATCTAAAATAAGAGAAAACAGCAGTAAAGTCACAAGCAGAATAACTCAGCTTTAAGGAATGTTATTTCAAATCAAAGACTGAAACTTTTGGAGGGAGGTAGACATAGCTCTATATATACCTCTAGATAAACGCTTTTGTTCTGACATTGGAAGTCGGTTTCTGATTGTTTCAGGGTGTTACTATTTCTGCAATATGAAGTGATTGGTTAACTGACAGAAAACTGTCTGTCTTCATCTTTTCATGATTTTAAATGCTTGGGTGAAGCTGATTCAAACCCTTTTATCAAGGCTTTCTTCTTCAGAGTTATCGAGAAAGACTAAACAGCATATATTGCTGTGACCCAGTGGCTTTATTCTAAATTGCAGCTCTAGTTCTAGATGTAAGTAGCAGTAACAGTCTACTGAAGAGGCAAGTATAAAATCCAGCATTATTTTTGCGTTCTGGATTTATGTTACTTTGTACATAATACAATTTAAATCGTATATCATAATTTAAGCTGCAGAACGCACACGCAAGCAACTTAATACTTGATTGGTTTCTTTGGGATCAATTGCAAGAGTAAAATGGAACAAATAATTGTATTTTGGGTCAAGCGAGTGGCAGAATGAAGTTGACTATATTGCTCAAGGATATAGCAACTTCAGCATCAATAATGCATTACATATAGCTATATGAATAAATCTTTTTGGTATTCAATTCGGTGGCTCCTCATCCTTAGAAGATTAGTTTTGTAAACGCGCTCTGCAGTGGTGTGGAAATTATTACCTTTGAAGAAGTATAGTACATTTAGTGGAGAGCTCCTTGGAAGGTTCAACAGTAAGCTCCTCAGTAATGTCCGAGAAGCACTGATCTTGGATAAATGCACCAGGGCCAGCTATCATGACTGCCGTACGGTAGGGTAAAATGAATACAAATTGCAAAGGAGTCCATTACTCTAATAGAGCCAGTTCATGGATCCTGTCGAATTGTGCAATAACAGGACAAAGTACCTCATTTCTTGTTCTGGTTCATGTTCATCTGAACAATAAAAAGATGGGGGTGAATTTAGACTTTATTGCTGTCATACTGACATAAGCCGCTAAAACATTTTCTTTGTATTTTATTAAAGAATTCAAAGCATATTTTCTGAGGTTTTGTGTGAAAGGATCTCTTAATGAATCACTTCTGAAGATATAATCAATCACTTTTGAAAAATCACTATATATAGTGGTCATATAGTACTAAGGGGGGATGGAACTGTAATCTCTCCCAGGCACAAATAAATCACGATCAGTACTCTTAATAAAACTGGATTGTACTTGGCAATGTCTCCTAAGACAGGGGCCTCAATTATTCTTACTGCTTAATATTGGTATTTTGCGGCAACCATGATGGTCTGATGGTAAATGAGGCAAGGCTGTAGCGAGTGGTAAGAAATGGGAGAAATTCCCTCTTCTGCTCTCTGCCTCTAACCATCCCCAACTCAAGGACTTCCTAAGTTGGAGGTGGCTTCAATAACCCAGCGACGCTGTTAGAGAGCAAAGAAGTCGCCCTCCCCACAACCTTCACCTCTCTGTACTGTGTGGCTGTGGTAGGTGCTGAACCTGCGTGTTAACCGCTGAAGTTCAAGTCACTTCAAACTAAGGATGATTGAAAATGTTTGGAAAACATTTGCTCTGGTGGGATTTGCCATCATCAAAATGAGGGCATTGCTGTATATTGCCTTTATTAAACTCTTGTCTGGGTGATTGGCAGCTTGTGTGGGGGGCTGGTGCTGAACCTGATCTCCAGCCCTTTGGTGTCCCAATGTTTGGGACTACCAGAACTTCTTGGAAACCCTCCTGTTGTTTCTAGGCTCCGTGGCCCTGGGATAGTCCATCAGCAGGGATAGACAAGACTCCCATTCTGTTTTCAAAAGTGATTTGGAAATGTACTATATTCTGAATTGCTTCAGAAATTGTTTTTTTTTTCTTTTCTTTGAAATGCTGTAGTTCTCTCCTTGTCTTGGTTCGTACTTGCAGGCTACAGCAATACCAGACGAGAATGATTTTATTGGCTCTGCTGTAGTGACAAACGGACTTCCACAGGGGTGTAAAAGCAGTTGTAGAGACTTAGGCTTCAAGGCAACTGGTATGTAACAGCAAGGTAGCTTTGCAGTACAGAGCCTGCTCACCTTACTCCTTTCCCCAGCCCTTCAGCGACTCAATCTTGTGTCTGTCATAACCCGAGCGCTTTCTCTCCTCTTATTCCGAGCACTTCATGCCGAAAGCCCCCACCCTGCTCTTCTGTCCCAAAATTCAGGGCACACCTTTTCTCATGCTGCTTATCTAGGGGATTGTATTTCCTATGTATTATTTAATAACCTTTTTACTGAGAGGATGCATTTTTGGAAGATTGTAGTGTGCATAGTATGCCAGTGCAATCTACTGGTGGAAAATACAGGCTGAAATGCCAAACATCCTTTAAAATATATACTTCTGAACACAATGTGATAAAGAATTTCCACCTCATGGTTCTAGGCAACCTGATGATGCCAGGAGCACTGACAGATCCTTCTGGAAGGATTAGGGTAGATCCAAAGTGTGTGAAAGTGTTTTGGAAGTAGCATAGCAAAACACAACAATCTGATTTATGAATAAAAGGAAATTAAAGTGATATACCATACCAAATTGGTTTTGTTTTTGACTTAGGAATATCATAACTGTCATAAACCAAAATTGCCTTTTGATTGTAGCAATATGCATTGAAATCACTTGCAGGAAAGTTAATCTTCTGAAGTTATGAAATATTTTTGTACAGAGGATACACTTCTAAAAGTTTTTTCCAACTAAAATATTTAATTTTAAGACTGAAATAGAGCTACAGATCGCACAGATGTTCCGGTGAGATGTTGCTGCATAGGAGGAGCAGGAGGGCGGGCAGGCTGGCTGATAGCCTGTCTACGTGTTGGCTGCAAATATTTGTACCTGGGAACTCCTTGACGTTCTGCTATTTTTGTGTTGGGGAATAAGCAGTGCAAAAGATGAGGTGGTCTCGTGTGGAAGCGACCAGTCCTCAAACTGGTTTTACCGTAGGTGTCCTCTGTGATTGTAAGCAAGTTACTTCAGCCTCTTTCCTTCAGGATGTGCCTGTGGGGAAAGTCTAACAGAACCTTTTATAGAGATTTTTGTTCTTCTGAGGATGAGACCGAGCATCCCAGTGAGAGCAGTAGGTGTAACGGCTTATGTTAGATGTTGTAGAAACACAAAGCTCCTCGCCCGGCAGCCCTGGCTGTCAGGTTGTCTGACACCTGGCCTGACGGCAGAGGTGAAGTTTTAAATATCATATTTTGTGCATCATTGGCCAAATCAGAATGGACTGATTTATATTCAACATCAAGACTGGATTTCAAAATACTTTTAGGAGTGTTGCAAGAAGGCAGCTGGCCTAACAAGAAGATGATTCTGTGACACCAGTGCATAACGTGGCTAATGAATTAAATCTAACCGCCTAAGGTTAAATCCGTTCAAGACATATAAAAATGCATATAAAAATGAGTTTTTCTATTAAGAATATAACTGTAATCTTTTACATCATCCAGAACATACATTACATAAATACATCATATGTACAGTTGTAAAGTGAATGCTGTTACACCACACACATTTAATCTAAATATTTAATTAAATTTTGTAAATAAATACTTATTTACTTATTTTTACATTTCTGTCATAAACAGGGTGGCTCTTCACAGTGCATCTGTGTCAGAAATCGTTTGAGCAATGATACCCTATATAGGTACAATGTTCACCTGTTCAGGCAGGTGAGGAATTATGTCACATTGATCAGAATTATTTTTAATTCTCAAATGATCTCAGGTTTGTTACTCGAGTGGAAGAATAATTTTCTTAAGTTGACCTGTTATGTACAGTAAGTTTAATTTTAGAAGAACATGTAATCTTATTTTAATGATTCATTAAAATGCTATTTTGTTTATGGCCTATCTTCACTTAAGGCAATGTTTGAGAATTTTTGTTGCCTGTAACAGTGAAGTATAATAACTTAAACTGAACTATTTCCATCTATGAATTCTCTATGGAAAAGGTGCAATGATTGGTTAGTTGCTGAGCTGTTAATAATATTTACATGGGCACTGGAATTTTTCAACACATGTTTCCTGAAGCATTCCTTTGTTGATTGACTTTTTTTTTTTGAATAAAAAAGTTGAAGATTCTAGTGGGGCAGTGGGATTGAAATGATCGACAGTGGAATGAATCATTCTGGGCTATCGCATAAATGATCTTTGTATAAAAATGGATTTATTCACTGAACCTTAACAGCTTCCTCAAAAAGCCTTTCCAATTTATCAAATTAATAAATTTGTGCTTTTTTAAAAGTGCCGGTATATTAATATTAAAAGAAATTGCATGTATCAAAAGGACAGGAAGAATCAGCAGGCTTTCTGGATGGACATGTATATCTGTTGTAACAAACCGCAGTCCCTTCCAGCCTTTCAAGCTTGTGGGACCTGTGTGATTACCCTCGAGCTGTACCCAGTTCAGCGAACCCCATGGAGTCCACCACTGCCGCATCTAAGCTGTTCCTCAGCAAGCAGCAGGCCCAGGTTGCTGCCCTTGTACCCTTAACAGGCATCGCAGTTGTATTTATACCGCCGTATGTACGTGACTTGGGCTGGAGGAATTAATTTACTTTTTCAGTTGGCAGAGTATCAAGCATCGTCCTTGCAGGAAGCTCTGAACCCGTGTGTTCCTCCTGGATGTGGGATCCTCACTGCAGGAGGTGATGAGGCGGAGCGTGGGCTTACTGCAGAGTCCCCTTTCCCCAGAAAATACAATCAAACGTTTACCTGTGAATGTTGATTATAAAGAGCACATCAGGTAAACTCAGCACCTGATTTCTGGTTTTCCTCATTTACCTGTGAGTATTCTGAGCATTGACTAACCAAATTATGGACCAGATTGTCCTGATGGCAAGGTCACTTCGGTTTTTCAAAGCTGTAGTGATGTTTGAGGACTGATTCTCATCTCATGATTGATGTTAAGACCTTGTCTCATATTCCTAAATATTATAATATCTATAATTCTACAGAAGTTTGAGAACCTCCCTTCACAGTGCAGCACTTCTTTTGCCTTGATATTGGAGGTGTCAATCTGAATAAGTTAAAATGTTACAGCTGTCAGATGTCCTGAAGTTCTCTCTGGCTTCAGTGCTGCACTCCCCAATTTGGATGTTGACACTCTGCCTCAAGTCAGATATTTATATGTTTGTGTGTATGTCTATGATTATGGTGCAACTGTGTTTTACATTTCTTGCATAGGATTAGGGATATATTGGTTGGGTTTATCGGCTTTAGCAACCGTTAGCTGGCATGCATCTGATGGGTCCAACGGTAAAGGCTTCTGGAAATGGTGGTAAGCAGTGTATCAAATGGGGAAAAGTCCACAGGCAAGCAGAGCAGGGACAGTCAGCACCAGCATTTGGCTTTGGGCTCAGTGCAACCTGTATCCGCGGTTTGGCTCAGTCAACCTTCATTTCAGGTACCATCTCTTGTCTTGACAGTGATGGACTGTTGGGTACCTTCTCCTGTTGCATCCTTATTCTCAGAGTGTCAGAAATGCAATGGGATAATGGCAGCGTGTCATTAAAACTCTTGCTGTCTGGCTGTGTTTCAGAAGGTGTAAATTAAATGTATTAAAAGCAATTCAGGGCATAGTATCTTCCTGACAAGCCATGGTAACTGTCAGAGAGGCAGGAATTAGCCTTGTCTGGGTACAGAAGCACAGAAATGTTTATGTATTTTGATGAGAGGTGAAATAAAATACATACATATAGGTTGAAGCTAAAGCATGCGAACAGGGTTGGCTGTAATGAGATGATATGTCTTACAACCACTAACAATTATATTCCCATTACTAAAATGTACATAAGGAATGGAGATAATTATACTGCAATCGCTGTGGAGCTGTGAACACATTACAGAGTATACCCGGGAATCAGGCACATATTTTATATATTGACTTCTGTACTTGAGCTCTCACACTGGCACGTATGGGGAATATTTCTCCTGAAATCAGTGGAGTTAGAGGAATTGAGAGAGAAAAACAGGTCAACTGAATAAATATTTCTTGTAAGAGGGAAGGCAGGCCGAAAGCGTTCTTTTGCTAACAATCAACATCTTAGTAAAGTTAAGTTTGCTTAAAATGTGTTCTGCTGGAATAAGCAGTGTCACGTGGGTTCTGGGTTTTTAGCAGGTATATGGTCTTACTTCCCATGTGATGTATATAAAACATTGTAGAAGCTTGTACACTCACTCAGCCTGAGACCTGTTTGGGTGGGGGTATGCTGGACCCCTTCCAGAGGTGCTGTGCAATATAACTTATTATTTTCCGATGATTTCCCTTCTCTTGGCCATCATGTGTGGTTTCTTTATTTTACGCTTTTTAGGACAGGAAGTAGCTTTTCATTCTGTGGTTGTGATGCTTCTAGCATAATGAAATCATGGCGTGCAACTTGAGATGCAAATAACTTAATTGATAGCTGCTCAGCAGCTAGATCTGTCCAGTCATGCCGTTAAGAGAGAGGTTGTGCACGCAGAGGAAATTGCTTGCCTGGAGGGTGTCCTGGAGCCCAGTATCCTTGGCAGAACATTGGGCAACCAGGTCAGAACGTATAGAAAATATTTTATCATACGTGGTACGATGGCAGTGGAAAGAGTCACTTCCTCATTTTGAATCTTTCTGCAGGAACCCATTGCAGGAAATGTAAATGTTTCTTTGTCACATTCTCTAATTTGAAGTCAGTCAAGATGTTTTAAAAATTCTTCCAGATAAATTTTAAAATAATTATTCCAGGTGAAATTCAGAAAATTCCTGATACTCAAACAATTTTCCTCAGGCTCAACGACAGAACTGCGACCCGTAATATTTGGATGTGAAGAACTGCTTTCCTAGACAGCGCTCCTGCAAGCTTCTAAGGTGTGATCAAACCTGTTTGTGTTGTGTTCTGTATATAAATAGCTGTGTGGTACATTTTATTTCTGTGTTTCATCCCACTGTGGGGAGAAAAATAATCATTTTTGCTGTCAAGGACTTGTCTCTTGGAAAGTTTTGATGCGAGCACGACAACACAAAAAAATGTCCATTGTCAGCTTCACAGCTGGCTCTTTCTAGTGCCTTTGGCAATCAGGTTCAAGGGGGATATTAGAGAAGATTTGGCCAACTGTCTCATAATATGCTGGGGAGCTTATTTATTTCTTTAAAAATAGCTAATTTGTATGCTTTATTTATTTATCATTATGCGTTTAGTCTGGAGAAGAGGAGGCTGAGGGGGGACCTTGTTGCTCTCTACATCTAACTGAAAGGAGGTTGTAGTGAGGCAGGTGTTGGTCTCTTCTCCCAAGTAACCCGCAATAGGATGAGAGGAAATGGCCTCAAGTTGTATAGATTGGATATTAGGAAAAATTTCTCTACTGAGAGAGTGGTCAGGCATTGGACCAGGCTGCCCGGGGAAGTGGGGGAGTCCCCATCCCTGGAGGGGTTAAAAAAAAATGTGTAGATGTGGCACTTGGGGACATGGTTTAGCAGGCATGGTGGTGTTGGGGTAATGGTTGGACTTGATGATCTTAGAGGTCTTCTCCAACCTTAATAATTCTATAATTTTAGAAGACTGTTATCCCTGAGTTGCCTCTTAACCAGCTGAACTCTGAGAAATTCTCGTTGACCTGGACTCCAGTCCCATGGGTATCTATTGTAGTGACAAGTGATCATTTCTCTGCTGTTGCAGATAAAAAAATACTTATTGTATGCTTGTGATAATTCTCCTGTCTCAACAATGTCCTCTTCAAGCGTCTCCGCACAATTCTTCCAGGTCTTCTTCTATGTGTAGATGCATGGAGGTGATAAATGAGCCTCACCTGGAGGATGAACACAAGAGCTCGGGGTGACCTCTTGCATTTCAATATCAGTGCTAGCGACATGGCCTTCAGCAAGACATCTCCCTCAGAGAAATCGTGTATTGTACTCAGAGGCATTTTGTTCACTACCTAGTATTAAGAAAGTGTACATGAAAAGAGCCTTCAAAAGGTACTTTCTGCCACTTAAGCTGTACAATAAACTGAGTTTTATTTCATGTGATAGTTGTTTACTGTTAAATAGCATCAGCAAAGCCTCATTTCAAATTAACCTGTATACCAAGGGATTTCCCTTTATCTCTTGGAAGATATGTGTTCAGACCATCAATTCAGCTGTTCTAGTGAAAGGTATGCAAGTGTGTATGCAAAATAGCCAGACAAGCCTATGACTCTTCTCAAATTTCCAGTACAGGCCTTGTTGTTACAAGCTTTTGATCAGATACAATCTTTTCTCAAACTCAGTCTAATGTCCCTAGATGGCAGCTTCTTCTTTACTTTTTGTTCCACTCTTCTAATTTTATCAGGCAGCCTTCTCATCAATTTTCTCCTCTTTTTTTCTCCCTACAGGAGCTCAAACACAGAGCAGTTTTGATGCAGTTACGTTCTTAAATATGGAGCTGAAAAAGCGATGGTGCCAGACGAGACAATTTGGTCTGTCCTGGAGCTCAGCTCAGTCCCTGCTGTCTAAGTAAGGCAGAAAACACACACACACTGGCTAGAGGTTTGGGAGATACAAAGCCTTTCCACCTCGCTCCTCTCCTCCCAGAGATATCTTCAAAAGCCTTGCCTTGTAGCTATGCTGCCGTATCACTCAGCTTAAGCGCACAGTCTCATAGGCAGGACATGATTTTGCACAACACGTTATTTTTATTGAACAGTCATTCTGCACGTAGCCTACCATGGTGTTTGGTTAATCTGGTCCATCTGAACCAGGCGTTCAAAGGTCCTCGTGCAACTTGGGGGGGGAAAAAGAGAAGGGTAGATGGACAGGCTGAACACCTAGCTGCCATGGAAATGAATTGAAATTAGGAAATCAACTAAAGCCTAAAAAAGCGTTATCGCTTTAGGAAACTAACTAAATGCTTCTCTGCAGCTTCTTCCATCTTAGAAATGCAGATAGCTTTTTTAATTTGTTACCGTGTATCAGCTTAATGAAAGAATCTCTAAATTAACCTGAATTACCTTGCATTAGCTACAGACTGGGTATATACATAAAAGTAGAACTCCAGCTGCCTTATGAGAAGCGGCACTTGCACAATAACCCACTTGTGTACCTGAACTCTCGGAACATTTAGCCCGGAGGGCTAACTTTTGAAATGAACCTGGAAAAGTCTCGTTGTCAGAGAGGGAAACATGGCATCTGTGTCATGTTAATGACATAGCCGGTCAGTCTGGAGAACAGTTCTGGATAAACAGGAATTTTCTGTTTCTGCTGATTTAAAATACTACAGAAAATACTCAGTGGTGATGATAACTGGCTGTAAGTAGGCAATGTTTATTTTAATAACTGTCCGGATGCGGCGCGTGGAACACATGGAACCTACTTTGGGCTTCACCCGCTCGCAGCTCCTGCCTGCTCTCCCTGGCCATGGCTGGGGAGCTGCCGCTGGACGCAGCTCTCCTGCTGCCGGAGCTGCGTTGTGTTCCAGCCACCTCTCCTCGCTCCCTTGGGGTTCACCCTACCCCTGGGCTCACGCTGCTCGGACCCGGAGAATGGGAGTCTGGAGCAGAAGCTGCATGGTCTAAAGCATCCCTTTAGCCTCTTGCAGGTAGATTAATAACTCTACTGGCATGTATTTCTATTTCAAAAGAGCATTTTTAAATAAGTCCAGGAGATGGAACACTTCAAAGGCCCTGAAGGTGCTGAAGGCCCGTACCCAGGTGTAATTTGGTGGCAATCAAATCCTAGTCAAAAGTTCTAACTTTCTGACTTCTTTAATTGACACTTAGAGATTTTCAGCTGTTCTGGGAGATAAAGTTCCACTGAAAACCAATGGGACTTATACACTTCTAATGCCTGAAATGCCTTCAGAAATTCCATCTTTAGGGCTCTAAATTACTATCTCATTTTCAAAAGTGCTCAGCAGCTTTGACGGGGTTTTACTGCTGCTAAGTACCACCTGGGCCTTCCTGCATCTCCTGCCTTAACGATGAGCAGAGCTGTGGGAGCTGTGCTTGGGACACCTGGAACTAGGGCACATGTTTTTGGATTCTTTAATTAAATTTTTAAAACACTTGCTGAAAAACTGTAGCATAGAGGTGAAGCCTTGTATTATTCCTCCATCCCTTTCTGTCCAGTTTTCAATTCCTTATTTGATGTACAGGATCTAAATAAAATTGGCATGTTTGCCTATCTTATGCAATGTCTAATTAAATATGAAGATTACAGATGTATTCAAACCGAAAAATGAAGGCTTGATATATTTTCGTTGAGATCTGGATTTGTAATGAAATGATTTATTACTTCCAAATTAGAAGTGTTAGATAAAGTTACAGTGTTTGTGCTTGTGATTGTTACAAACTGCTTATATTTGCATCTCATGTTTTTTACACAAACACCTTCCATCTTTCGTAGAGAACACCTCTGAGATGATGATGATCTTGTCCTTTTGAGATTTTTTTTTTCATTCTCCTCTGACTGTACATTTTTAACAGAGTGCAATGCCTGAAGGAGAAGCTGAGCTTTAATCTATCACATTTCTAGTTCCAGTAACAGAACTCAATCTGAGACATGAAATGCCATGCAGAAAATAACATTTGGGGTGGCTACAATTGTTTGCTTGCCTATAGTTTTAATTTCAGATGAATGCCATAAACTTGATTTAACTTTAGTATCTGGTTTGATTTCTTTTCTTTCAGGAATATTTTTCAATTGCCCCTTACTGGAAGCAAACTTGTGGAAGAAATAAACGATGACCTTCCCTCCAAAAAGCTGCTGAGATGAATATGGAGAAATGATAAAGTTCTGCATAAATCACTACTTATCTTCATGGCAATGAGATCACTTATTCAATGAGCAAGTTGTCCTGTATTTTGAGAGAGAAGTATGACTGATGAGAAGGGAAGCAAGATGAAAGGTGTTATAGTAGTTCAGAAATACAAGAGTATGTTTCTGAGAAGCAGGTATAGTAGATGATGAATTCTGGCTGGTAGAGAGATGTGTGTGCAGGACGTCACGCTATGCATCCAGCATAGTCAGGTGGGGAGGCACTGCTCAACCGTGTTTCATGATAATTAAAACAAGAAGATATTGAAGGGAAAAACCAAACATACAGAGACTGATGGAAAAGTCCTCTTTTGCTGCTCACCTGGAATGCAGACCACAAAATAGCTGAGTGTGAGTACAGAGTGTGGCTGGGACATGGAGATTTCTTCTCTGGAGATGAATCGAAATCGTAGCAGAGGAAGACAAGGCTGCATTGTGTTAGCAGGCGGAGTCCCGGGGTTATAATGCTACTTCTTAATCTGAGGGGGTTGTTTTCCCCAGAATGAGACCTTTGAATTACTAGCATTGGAAAAGAATTTGCAGTCAGTTTTGTCTTGACTTCTATGTGTTATTTGCAATATTGAATAGATATTTGACAAATAACTGAAATTAAGAAAAAGAGCTTGGTCATTTAACTAAGAACTATATATATGGTGGCACATAATAGAAAAAAAAATCTGTCATCTTTGCTTTGGGTTTCCCCTAATCTGGCATAAAAATAATGTAAAATATGAATGTGTTTATACCTTAGTGTATCTTGTTAAGCCGTTTAAGGTTAACTAATGTTTGTCTGTTTCAAAACTTTAATTAACATTTAACAAGAAAGCAACAGTAAAGCCAATTAGAGATCTAAGCAATAACACACACTTACTTCCATTTTCTAGCAATTAATTGATAACTAGTTTACTGTGGGCTAATAATTAAATGAGAAAACATTCTGAGCAAATTGAAAGCACTGATGCAAATGAGTTCTGCATTTATTCTTTTCAAATTCACTGACCACATTATCTAATCTGTCGGGAACAGAGAAATCCTGAATTATACTAAATATATACGCAGGCTGTCTAACCAACCCTTAAAGCAACATTAGTCACTTTCTGGAAGCTTTGATTGCTTTGCTGAAGGAAAATTGTGAGACGGCACTGAAGCTGGTGAGTGCAGCGCAGGATCTCTGGCACGTGGGGCGGCTGCAGCTCTGCAGCCCAGCTTATCCCTGTCTGGTTGGCAGATTGGTTTCTCTCTCTTTGTTGTGTGGAGATAGCAACACGGAACAGACACAGTAGGGATGCATGGTGAGGTTGTGCAATCAGTTAATCACATCCCTGTCTTTCCCAAGAAGAAAAATCTCAACCACGTCGGAAAACAAGGAGGTCACCGTTTCAGCTACGCTGGTGTTGGCAGCAGACATGACTCTTGTGCCTTCTGCCAGCTACAAGATAAATGAAATGTTTGATGGAGAAGAATGTGAGTTGGCAAAATAATTTGGTACATGCTGTACATGAAAATTGAAGACATTTTTCTGCTGAATGTAGCAGTGATCATTGGGAATAGCTCCTTACAAGCAGGAAATATCCCCATCACCCGCACTTGAAGTGTAGCAATCTCCAGTGCACGTAGGAGAAAGTCTCATTTTGTCTTGAAGTTCATCTATTTATGATGTCTTCCTCATCTGGATGGGCAGTACGGTGAAATTGCCTGAGCTCTGTTAAGCTTTAAACACCAGCCATCCATTCCAAGAAAACATTCCCCAAAAGACAGTGTTTCTCGGTACCACTCTCAGCCCTGACTGTTGCAAAACTGCCACGTTGATAGGCGGGGAATAACCCTGACCTTTCAATTGCTTCTCCGGCGTCATGGAACTGTAAAACAAGATGATGACACTGGATATTTTAGAAGACTTAGCCCCACCCTAGCTCTAATTTGTTTATTTTATCTAATTGAAGTGGCACTGTTTCACTAGTCTGAAATCAGTATATGGGACCTTATGGCAGTACTTGAACAAGTATTACCTAAAATAATTTGTGTTCATGTGTTAATGCACAATGATTTCACTCACTAGTGCAGATTGGGAGATTATGGAGAATTAAAAACGTAAACTATGTCTGGTTCCTTGTTTAAGACTTGTATCCTTCCATTTCCCATGTAAACACAGCCTTAGGAAAGCAGCAGGCGAGAGATGCTGAGGACAAGCACTGGAAGCACCCATCAGAGTGATGCTGACCTGCGACATCTCCCATGAGTGAAGATCACCCGGTTCCCCCCACCAGGTACCTTCACCTTGGGATGAGGACCCCTTTTCTTGGTTGCTTTATTCCCAGAGACCCCATTCACTATTTGTTTCATGGGCTGTCTTGATTACTATAAATGTAATTTCTCTAGAGGTTTTTTATGATCATCTCTAGACAAGGTGAGTGATGATATGTCACTTCCTTGTTTATTTAATAAGTAGCATTTACTGGTATCTTCAGTAAGAGTTTCTGATTTGAAGCAGTCTCAAATTCTGTCTGAGCTGAAAAACAGATAATACTGAAAGTAACTTAGACATTTTGGGATATTTCATGTCAAAGAAATATGGTAGAATCACAGAATAAGTATTGATTCACATTTATCACTGTTTCATAATATTTTTTTATTAAGCTTTATTTAATCCTTGCTTTCCAACTCATTACTTTGTCTCTGTTTGTGACAGACTTCTATGATTTATTGTGTTCTCTTAATAGATATACATTTTGAGTTACTGAGTGGTAGAGCCATATTAGTTCTTTCAATCTTTTCTAGAGCCAACAGAGGATTACTTTGGGAAATACTTGCTTAAAAAGGCTTTCTAAAGCTTCTTTCTAGTTTGATATAACTTCAGCAATGGGTTTTATAGCAACTCGACCCATCGTGTGCAGAGAAGTTTACTGTATAAGAGTCTGGATACTTAGGCATTTTATAGTATTTGGGTTTGCCCTTCCTCAGGAGCGTCATATGCCTTAGCATTGGGAGTTACAGAGTTGTTCTGCTTAGAAATAAGGGCAAATCAGACCTTAGTCTTACAAATTTTCACTCATTTCTACCAGCTGTTGCAAACACAAATGTTGTCATACTATATATGCACAGCTATAATTTGAAATTATAAGTAGTGCCTAATTTTACTGGTATTTACTACACAGACATAAATAGAGCTAAAACAAACTGGAGAATAAAATAAAAGAACATTTACATCTCATATAGATGTCAACACTAACTTGAATTTATTTTGGTTTGATTAAGTATTGCATATAATTTTTCATTGAACCACATATTTAGCAAAACTAGTCTGTGATGTAATAATCAGAAGAAAAATATTGGCAAATATAAATGCTATTTATTAAATAGCAAATAACCATGTCCAGTCACCGAAAGAATTTCTGTTTATATTAAGTGAACACAGTACAAATCTGATACAACTATCATCGACATCTGAGGAAAAAAATTTACTAATTTTTTATGGGCAGACTGGAAGTTCTGAAATTTGGCAGCCTTATTTGCCATAATAATCACTAAGTAATTTATTCAAGAAATACAGTTCTTTACCGTTTGTGGAGTTCTAGATGTTTCTTGCACTTATTCATGATGTGTTCAGAGCTCCCTTCAAAACTGTTTGTTCTGTGCAGTGAACAGACGTTCTGACATTGCAATGTGCATTGGTGGATCCCTCAAGAAATGCCCTGTATTGAATTAATCTATTGATGTGATGAACATTTGAGTGCTTTTGTCTTGTTTTAAACTTGCTAATTTCTCCTGGAGATTTGTGATGGTCATAACATAGTGTACAGTGTTATCAAAATCAAAGTATGTCCTCCAAATTCTTCCAGGGAGCAACTGGGACAATTTCTAATGAGATGATATCTGGAATGGCTTCTAATATTGCGTAGCACCTTAGACCTTTTTTATTCCTTGTTGTTAATACCTTATTATTTCCCTATTATCATGACTATTATTTATTAATGGCTCTTCCATTGCTTCGGTCATGCTCATAATCCAGTTTTACGTTAGCAATATCAGTATGCTCACCGTGTCCCATGTTACCATGGTGTCAGCTTGACTATCCGGAGTGCAGCCTGCCAGGGCAGAGATGTCTGGAGGTTACTTTGCTGCAAGTGAGCACAAAATACCTACTTTGATACGAATAACCTCTGCTAGTGTTATTTCATAGGAGGCCTGATTTAGTCTACTGCTGGAAAGTTGCAGTTGCTTTTGAAAACCCCCAAGCCGTCGGATCCTCAGAATCCCACAGAACCACCTTTTGATCCTTCGGAGCTTTGCCTGGTCCTGTTCGAAACCAATGACAGGAAAGCTGTTTAAAGGCTCCTGTTAAGAAGAAGATACTGCAAGTGCTCTGGAGTGTCAGCACTCGGTGACTTGAAACCACTGGTACAGACCTCATTGTGGTTAACAGTCACGGGTCTATCCCGAATCCCAACTTTGGAGTGCAAGCGGTAAGTGGCTCCTATCTATCCTACGGAATGATTGTCTTTTGCAGGAGTCTCTGCTTGAAGGAAGAGATAACGCTTTGCTGAGAGATATGGAAATTCAGAAAAAACCCTAGGTGGGCAAGATGAACACTATTCTTTAAGTTCAGCAAGCAGGATTTTTTGAATTTTTGGAATTTTTGGACCTGCAGAAAATTTCAGGAACTGAAGGAAAAGTAACATGGAGAACCCTACACATAGCAGATAGATTTTCAGGCTGCCAACTTAATCAGCCGTCTCAGTCAGTGGGAGAGTAACATGAATATTATCCGAATAGTCTCTGAGTGCTGGACACATCATGGTAAAATCTTTTGTGAACCATATGCTTTACAGGCAGTGCTTGATCATCAGAACACTTGGCTTTGAGCCCTCACTTCACAGTGAGTTACAACACCTCATTGTCAATAAGAAAGACTCAGAAAACGTTTGTGTTTATTTTATGCCCTTATAGAGATATTGAGTCTCAAAAATGCACTGATTAAAGCTATTATCAGATGACCAGTATAGTTTAAGACCCCTTTACACCATGAGAATATCAATAGCGCAGTTTTAGTGCAATAGGGAAACTCAGTTTTTCTGATGGGGACAAGGAGTGTGTTCTGAACATGAAATGTTGTAATTAAAACACTTTCTAATCAAGTGGCCTTTTTACACTCCTGAATTTAACCAACTTTAACCAAAAGCCCCTTTAGTGTGTGAAACAGTTTTCTATGTCCTTTCTCCTATTCCATTACTGAAGCTTCTAGGACATGTGATGTTTTTTCAGAGAAATGTCGAAGAAACCCTCCCCTTGGTGCATTCCGTGGCACCGGGCTCTCGCTGAGCACGCTCGAGTGGGTAACTCGGAATTTTTCCTTTATACTAAGATTAGATTTTTTGACCTTTGCTGAAAATATTGATTAACCTTCTTATTCATAGCCTCATGAACATAAAATGATTTACTATTTTTTCATTTCTCTGCCTTTTCCTGGATCCTGGCAAGACTGGAAGCCAATACCAAGATAAACCTGGCTATATCAACGTTGACATTGAGATCTACATAGTAGGTATGAAGCTACTTTGTACATTTGTGCCTCTCTTCTGTTTTTCATCACTAGTCAAATGTTAGATTCTGCATATTCACTGTGTATTGGTTAAGGTTATGTACGTGCTTATAGGGTTTTTTATATGAAAGCTTTGTGAATTCATCACTGCAAGTTGGAAGAATGCAAGGGACTCGCCCCAGGCACAGGACGCCTCATCAGCTGTCGCGTGTTGCCCCGACTGCAGAGCTGCTCCTGTCATACACTGGGCTCGTCTTCCGTGGTCACTCCAGCGTTTCTCACCGCTTGCCAGGATTTTTTTCTTCTTTTCTTCCAGCAGGGTGCATTGCAGTAGTGCTGTTCGTTTTTTCTCAAGCTAACCCCGCTTTTCTTGTTTTGTTCTGCCTGTAGTTATTGATGGGCTTTTTTTTATGGATTTCTTTCTGGGAAATCATTACCAAACATATAAAGAACAGGCGGACTGTCCTTTCTGTAAGACATGCAAAGCATAATCCCCAGCTGAGATGCGATTAGCAAAAGCTTCTGCTGTCTCAGACAAGAGGAGCCTCTTTCTTTTCACCTGTGGGATACGTTTCTTACAGTGCCTTACCTGGCTGCAAAGCTGCGCCTGGGGAGATGGAGCAGTGGCGCAGGGATGTGCTGCCCAGGGCAGCCTGCTGCTGGGGGGACGGGGGACAGCGGGGAGCGTGGGGTCTGCTCCTGGGCACCGCTCTGCTTCCACCACCTACGCCAGCAGCAGTGCCCACTGCCAGTTTGCAAATCGAATGGCATTCTAGATGTGGCTGGCTTCTATTTAGATTTAGGAAAAATTCCTGTTATTCTGACATCCAAGAGAAATCTGTTAGGTAACTAAAAGTATTCAGCAAAACTTTCCAGTTTCCATGTAAACAGATTTCCAGGGGTGGATACCCCTCTCCTCCCCCAGACTCAGATGCCACCCTTCTTTTTCTTTCTAACCAGAAATATTTGTTTAAATAGTTTGATTTGCCTATATTGACTCACAGCTTAATGGGATTTTTAATCTGTTTATCTCAGTGTCTCACTCTAGTCTGTGTGTCTGCTCCCTGGGACAAACTGTATCTCCCATGGCATGCAACCCCAAAGACAGGTCAAGCTCTGTCGGCGCTGCAAGACCCCGACCTGCAGAGGTGAACAAGAGCTTAGGTGGTTCATTCTCTGCACAAAACTTCTGCAAGGCAACACATCTTCTCCCAGTTTTATTGGTTTGACTGTATTACAGTTTTTTATGGAGGAAAAAAAAAAGAACTTTACGGAGCCTTCTATGTTATTTTTTTATTAGCTCTACTCATAATGCTCTCTGTATCTTTGCAGTGTTCAAGATCTCATGAATTTAAAAAAACAAACCCAGAGCCAAACAAAACATGATTCTACCCAGAAGGATCTTTTATGACTGTACTGTGAGATGCTTGTGTTCATAGCTCCCGCTGCAAAGCTGGAATGCTTACCTTGGACACACTTCTAAATCTTTTGTGCTTATCCTTGGGCTTGGATGCTTGCAGCTGTCACAGGAGTGCGAGACCTCTGACTTTGACCTTGCTGATATGAAGACTTAAATGTGAAGCACTCAGTACTTGACACTAAAGCAGACATTTTCTGGGGTGGCCACTGAGGCATCTCTTGGAGACTCTCTCCCTAGACTACCATCCACAAGCATCCATCTGAACCAGGCCGGCAGCACACTGCCCACCAGCAGTGCCACACGAAATGGGAGCAAGAAACACCTCTTCCCATTAGCAAATCTTTGTTCAAGTACATATTTTGGTGATTTTCTATAAGGAAACGTGTGTTCAAGAGTTACGTATCTGTTTGAAAGGTCTTTGTGTTACGTTAAAACAAACAAACACACAAGAAAGCCCCCATAAACCGCTTGTCTGTGGCGTCTGAAGACTCTCACAAGGCTCCTGTGAAAGCCAAGGCTTTTATCCTACCTGCACTGAAGAGCGTGTCCAAGCAAAGAGGAGGACAACCTCTGCCACGGGGTACATCTTCCTAGGGAAGGAGCAACCACTCTGCCGGTCCCTGTCCCGCTGTGTGAGGGCTGCCCTGAGGAGCTGAGCCAGAGACCCTGGGCCTCTGCAAACGTTGGTTGCTGGAAGATACAACACAAGGGGTTCTACAAGGTTCTACGTCTGCCAAGCAGCTCCAGAGGCATTGCCTTTTACTAACCTCACCGTTTTTTTTTGTTTCCTGGATCAGTTCTCAGTATCTCTGCCTGAGATTAACATTGTTCTGTGGAGAGAATTTTTTTCTTTTCTGCAGTCGTTCTGATATTTTTTTCATTCCCTTCTGGTCCATTTTGTGGGAAAATTGAAGCATCTTCCAGGATATGTTGTTTTGACAGAAAGGAAAAAAACCCTTTTTTCTTTCCTAGTGGGAGCAGCACTGTCCAAATTGGTAGATTTCTTCCACCCCCAGACATTTCTGCCCTCCTGGAAGAGAAGCCGGGCAGTTATTCTCTTGCGATGTGGAAAATGAGTTTTGGTGTTGGATTTTAAAACTATAACAGGATGCATATGCCTACATGACACGAGAAAACAGTATTGCAACATCAGCTACAAAAGGCACATTCAGAAAAATTGCCCATGACAACGGGCTAGCACTTTTAATCCTGTTTTTTACGATTTACAGAAAATCAGTTGTCTGCCTTAGCTGGCTTCTGGGGATACATCATCTTGTGCAACAGTCCTGGAGGGTGAGGGAATGAGGAGGGGACCAAACCCAGCAGAGATATTTTGAAATGAAGCAGTTCAGCTTCTGTTTGGGTCTCTATCACTGGGCTCTTCATAGAATATTATCTTCTGAGAGAGGCTTCCTGGGGTGGAAGTATTTTCCAGTTCTCCATCCATTGATAATTCTCTGAGAGAGCAAAATGCTGCCCTGATTTTCAGGGGGGGTGACTTTTTTCTAAATATCTGCAGATCTTGAACCAGACACGGCGTGCAGGCTGTACTGAGTGAAGCAGCAAGTCTTGCCGTTGTCTGCAGGTGTGAAGGTAGCTCACGGTTGGACCTTTGCTTTGTCAGTGGCTCCACAGGTGTGAAACAAGGCTTGTCCTGAATTGTCTGAAGTAAGTGAGCACTGTACACCTTGTTTCTCCTCTTCAGTGACTGTGCACAGAATCTGGAGTCATATGCCAACAGCGCAAACAAAGTAAAAAATGCAATTAAGATCGGAGAGTTCTCAGTCTTGAACAATTTAATCCTACAGGCTAGAAAACCCTTGGTATAGCAAAATCCAGGAAAAAATACAGCTTTTATGGCCTTTAAATCAAAGATTCCTGACAATCTAGTAATGGGCTACTGTGCTCTTGGTGACAACCATTTTGCAGTGGCAGGGGTTAGGTATTGCCTTTGTCCTTGCTCCCGGCTGGATGCGGACTGGTTTATATACAGACCCTTCGCAGGAGGTGCTGCAGAGCAGGAGGAGCAGGCATGCTGGTTAAATCAATCTAACTTCCCCTCTTAGGCGAAGGTTGAAGGGGGGTAATTGCAGGCAATAACATGGCAAAAGTGTTTGAGTAGCAGCGGATTGCCACAAGGACTTTATCTTTGCAACGTGATGTGGCTGAAGTTTTTGTTCTTGCTGCGACTGGTTGTTGAATGTTTTGATAAACATATTTACTCTTCAGAACGCAGAGGGTCAAGGTCAGCTCTTCAGGGAGATGTTATATCAATAAACTGCTTTTATAGACTTTCTTGTACTTTTAAGGCTTCGTAAGAAAAGACGTAGGCATTTTAGCCTTGATCTTCTAAGCTGCTTTAATACATCTTACAGTGAAATTATTTATGTGCTGAAAATTATATGTGTGCTTAAGTGCTGTGCTAGACTGAGGCCAGCATGACCTTGACAGGGAGAATTCTCCATTTTCCTAGCACCTACAATGTTGTTTTTATCAGCTTCCAAAGTGCATCTCGGTGAAAAACTCTTGAATCTTCCCTGGCTAGCACAAACATATATTTATCCAGAGTTTCTGAGGATGTTTCTGGGTTGTTAGTTTAAAAGCCTATTTGAGCTGCTTTTCTTCATTCCAAAGGTGTAATGAATTCCCAAGGAGTGGATTTTTAATGTGATTTTTCAGATTTGTTTTCCACATCCCCATTTCTGTGTATGTGGCTTACCCATGCGTTTTTACATGTGTAATTACATGCCTGTGGTGCCTGTGCAGCTCCTAGAACGTGCTTCGTCTGACAGCGTTTTGCTGTGCTCTGCATTTGCTGGATTGGTGCACAACAAATGAGCCTTCACAAGAGCAACTTTGGGAGTGCAAACACATGTGAGGCTATGAAAATCCATCCTGAATCCTCAGTGACACATGGTGAAAGACTATGCTCTTCCAGAGCTGGGTGCAGAACTCCCCAACAGCCCTGGAAGTGCAACCCGTGCTTATATCTCAGCCTTTCCAGGTCCATGTCCTGTACACTGTATGTGTTGTGTGGTTTCCAGGTGCAACGACCAGTGAAGAGCAACAGCTCACAAGTGCACAAGGTATGGTGCGGTTTCCAACCTGTGCTCACACAGATATTTGGTTTATTAGTGCAGCACAGGTGTCTACATGCGAAGAAAGGTGATGTATCTTGCCTAAAGATGCAGAATTCCATTTTCACAAAGCAAAGCCTCTACCGATGTGAAAGGGCAATTTTGGATGGCAAAGCAGATGATAACGGGGAATGGCAGTGTACACAGGTAAGGAGTAAGTTCTGCAACTCGTATATTTTGCAGGTCAGCTTTGGAAAGTCTTCCAAACAAGATCGTTTATCCTATCTACATTGTATTTCTATTTTGAAGAGTTCATTGGAAGGGACGTCAGATATACATCAAGTAAACAGCTTAGTAGAACAAAACTGTCAGGCAACTATAAATTAAATTGAGTTATATTAGAGTTTATCGTTTCTGCAACTCTTAACACACCTTGCAGCTTTAGAGTAGTAGTTGGGCTCACAGTAAGACAACAGTTGACAGGGTTATATTTTATTTTAAGAAGCATACATTTTAAGAAGCCCATTTGCTGCTTCCTTCCTCTCCTACTTCTGTTTCTGTCTTGGTAACAAATGATTATAGAACTTGGGCTTCCTTGTGTCTGCCTGAACTCCCCCCTCAGTTCACTCCCCACATAGTCCTGGAGTCCTATGAGAAAACACTTCAAAATATTCTGAACGATTCCATGCACTCATACTTCTGAATATAGATTTTTCTTGTTGTTTTATTTATTACCTTTTTCTTGTTCTTGAATCATGTTTGTGCTGGTCCTTCAATTACAAACTGTGGACATCACTAGAACATGATTAAAAATGATAAATAAAAGATATTGTGGAAAAAAAAAATCAATAAAACACTAACTGAAAATATAGCAAAGGAGAAATACTGAGCCCCTGTGCTTTGCAAGTTATTATTGACCCGCACTCTGGTAAAATATCTTTCCTGCTATAATTGTTTCCTTGGGTGGCACCCATAACAGATTATTACTGGTTTTGTTGGATAATGTTTTAAACAGTTATCATGGAATTTCCCAAGATTTCTAAATAAAAGGACCTGAATTTCAGAGATGTATTTTTTGTCTTTGATCACTAGGTTCCAAGCTGAGATGCCTAATGAATGGTTTTGGTGCCTACCCAATTCGTAATGCAGAAATCATAGTAACCCCCCAAAAACTTAAATGAACTTCTTCTGATAGCGGTTCCTACACAAAACTTGTAGAAGGTCTGAAATTTGTGAGAAAATATTTCTGGGTACGAAAATGTCACTTTGCTAACATCAAAATGGTTCCAATCTCTTCTATGATTTTTTTTGTCAGTTTTTTTTTTTTTTTAAGTTTTAATGGTGCTAAGTGAATTTGGGGAATTTTGTATTGAAAAAACTTTTTGTTTTGTAAATTTGGTTTAACAACAAACAACTATGAAAATAGATAAAGCAGCTAAAACAATATATAGATATTCCAGAATTACTAAAATGAATTTTTTTGAGCCTGTTAGACAGCAATGGGCTCCAAGCAGAGAAAGGTGGGCTCTGTACAGGGAGTTCAGGTGCTCCAGGGGCTGGTGCATCCTCTGCCCACCCTCCCTGGGGAGCAGGGGCAGCAGGGCAGAGGCTGCTCCCTGGTGCCTCCTCTGCTGCTGCCTCCGGCTGGGCTGGGGCTGCCGAAGCCTGAAACCAGGCATTTGGCAGTCTGCTCTCCAGGGCAGGCTCCAGCTTAATTTTCCTGTGCTTTCAGCCAGTTCCTAGTCACTGGAACATCCTAAACAGCAGCAAAACAGATTAAAAAATGAAAAAAAAAAAAAAAAAAAAAAAAAAAGGGACTCTGTGTAGTTGTCTCCCCCCAGATAGCAGCACTCTTTTTCTGAGGCAGTGAAGAACTTAAACTTTTCCTGCTCTCCTTCAGCCGAGGTCAGCTCCCTTCCCCTGGCCCATGTGAGCGCAGGTAGAACGGGCAAATGCGGAGCGGAACCTGCACCGTGGGCTGCGCCTGCCCTGAGCGCTGCGTGGGCTCATCGGGTGCGTGACGAGCAGGTGATGCCAGCAGGTCTGTAAGAGATTGCTGATAGATCTGCCAGGACAAGCCAAATCCTCTTTATCGCTGCCTATTCTACGTAACTCTGTTCCACCAAGAAATGCAGACAATTTTTAGATAAATATTATTTAGATATAGCAATATCCTGTAGGTAGAACAGTGGACGTTTGTGGGTAGAGAGAAAACAGCATTTAAAACAAAACAGAAAACCTATTCAAATAGAACAGTTTCTAGTTTTCATATTCTTTTTCAACAGACAGAAAAAAAAGGCTTTCACGTTTCTGAGTTTTTCAGCAAACCAGGATGCATCTGCCTTGTTTATTTGCAGTACTCCCTGCATTTTTGCAGGGCAAACGAGCTTGGATGAAACAAGAACCAGCTTCCTTCTTGCCAACACTTAGAGGACCTGACAGCGATTAAACAGAACTGTATCTGGCAATATGAGAGAGTTTAGAGGCAAAACTTAATTTGCCTGGTCCTGCTCTAGAGCCCAGACCAAGGTAAGTCACATTTTCACAGTCATGTGATTCAGGTCCAGCTTTGGAGCAGACTTTCGTGTTCTCCCACAAAAAGTGCTTGCACTCCTTCCCGTGCTCCCGTCCCCGATGGGAGCACTGCTGGGAGATGCTGAGAACACCTTGCTGCAGCAGCTATCGCCTCTATGGAAGTTTGGGAGTGGAGGAGCTGGTGGCGTAGGCGAAGCTGCTGCTGCAGGGGTGGAGGTGGGTTGCTCTCCATGGAGAGACCTCCAGCGCGGTGCCAAAACCCAGCTCTAGCCCCTGGGGAGGCTGAAGCTGAGGCTCTCCATCCTGTGTTAGATAAAAGGCGGGAGGAATTGTGCCTTCGAGCCCATCCCCTTGCGCTGCCCTGGCTGCTGGCTCCCGACCGGGGCAGAGCGCAGGTCTGGCCCTTGGCTGCTGGCAGAAGGCTGGCCCTGCCACGGCGTGCAGTCCCATTAAGGCTTGTAATATGCACTGTAAATTATGTGTAACTAAGCTCTATTACCCACAAGAATGGTTGCTTTTGATTTGAAAATGGGACCATAAGTAGGTCCCTGATCTCAGTTCAAGTTTCTAAGCAGCGCTATAATAAAAAGAAGTAGCAGTGCAAGATAGTTCATCTTAATTATTAAACTGCCTGGTAACGTTTGCCTATCAAGCCGGTGAGTGAGGAATGTTGACAATTTCCGAACGCGGTGGCTCACAGGTGAATTTGTAGTTGATCAGACAGGAATTAACAGCGTGCATGCTGGAGGTGTGCCAGTGCTTCTGCAGTCACTGCCTACTTCTAGAGAAAGTCCTGCGCAACATGCTAATTACTGCGCTTTTCTCTTCATGTAGCTAATGTCATTCAGCAAAATAAAGACCAGTAAGAGGGAAAATCACCTGAGGAACAGAGCGTTAACCTTAGAAACTTTACGTATGGTAGGAGCACATCAGAGGTGAACATCCTTATTTCTCAGCTCAACATAATGATGATTATTATGTGGGTTGAAAGGATCGGACAGAACCTGCTCCTTACCCCGCGTGTTTCCCGTGTGCCGTCCAGCTCTGTTATTCGGAAGGAGTAGCTCAGTGCTTCTGAAGCGTTGCCTTGCTGTTGGGTGCAAACAAAAATGCAGCTGATGAATTAACAGCAGAGCCTTTCCTGACAGTTCATATTTGTGAGGATCTGTCTTTTGAAACTCAACAGTAAATCATTATTTGTGCTTTGGGAAACGGGAGAGACAAGTTCATATACATTTCTTACGTATGGAGGGATCTATCCAGGTGCTCATACGCTCTCCCTTTTTTGTAATACATGGTTTATTTCACCAGCTTGTGTGTCTCAGAGAAATGGATCTATCAATTTATGTAGGCATTTGTAGTCTTCCTTCCGTTTCTGTAATAGCTACTGTATTTCAACCATTTATGTACTGCACTAAAACCTTTTTTTGTTCAGAAAATATTTTTGGTACAGCCTTAACACGTAAATTGCAGCTGATACAGTTGTAGAAGCATAACCTTCTCTGTAAACTTTCTCAGTCTGGAGCGAAAATGTCTTTTCAGTTTAGCTTAGGTTTTTTGAAAAGCACCTTAAGATAACTAAAAAAGCAAAACCTGCCATTGTATCAGGTTCTGAATGCCCACAAATGAGGGTTATATTGCTTTTTAGGTATACCTAGTGTAATTCCAAGGTGCAGGTATAATTGGCTGAACTTCCTATCTAGGCAGGGTCTGATAATGGTGGGCCTGTGGCAGAACGAAGCACCTGAGGCTGTGGGGACGGTTCAGCCCTGGTGCCTGTCAGACTGACCACGTTTCTTTCCTTGAAGTTTTGCATTCCATATTTTTCCAATACTGTCCTGGCATAACGCTGAGACTTGTCCCACTCCCGAGATGGGAACAGTTAGCTTACGGAAGTAGAGCTAGAGATGTACAAAACTGGGGTGGGTCAAAGGGATTTCGGTGAAAAATCAGGAGCTGAAAATGTTTGGATCCTTAAACACAGCCATGGGAGGAGAAGAATGGTCTGCCCAAACTTTGTTTGTTATCTGTCTAGACACTGCAGCCCTTAGGATGTTGTCTTTTCTGCAGCTCTGAATTATGAACGGCCTTCACGTTTTCTACCTTACAAGTCCACAAAAGAACAGGAAGAATAAAGCGTAGGACAGAGCAGTCCTAATGGAAATGACTAGAATTGTGGCATGGAAAAAAAAAAAAAGACAACATAGCAAGGACATTTCTGTTGTGTTTGTTAAGTTACGTCTAATGAGAGCAACCACTGGTGCAGTGAGTGTGTAGAGACTGGAGAGATGTTGGAGACCCGCTGAGTGCCTCCGTATGGCAATCTGACCCACGGGTACATGCAGGTGCACACACGAGTCCACGGGAGAATCGTGGTTTATTATGATCTTTGGAGAGCTGCGCTGGAGAGGATTCACTGCAGAAATTTTAGCGTAAGCTGCTTATCCTTCAAAAAGGAATCCCTCATCAAAGACGTGAAATCACTGTTAGCCTTGGGTCTTTGTCTTTAAGCTCTCCTGCCTACTGCTGCATACCTTCAGGATAAAAGATGTGCTTCAGATGAACCAGAGAGCAGCACTACATAAAAGCATTAAAACTGGTACTCACAAAGCTCTGCAAGAGCCACAGCATCTTTTATCCCATTTGGAGTGTTTCCCTAAGTAAAAACGTGACAGACTTCTGGTTCGTTCCAGTGTCGTCCCTAATGAGCTTGCCAGAGAGGCTGGAGCCATCACCAGCCAATAGCTTGGAACAATTTGTGTTTGGCTGCTTCATAAAACGCAGCGGCAATAAACTTGCTGTTACAGAAACTTGAAACAATTCCCAGGGAAGCTGTTTAAATGTTGTAGGCTCGACTCAGAGCGCACAGCTTTGTACTAAGGGAAGCCCTTTGACTTCCATGGAGCGCGTGTTCTTTACCTTGCTGTACTTCTGAAAGGGTCCAGGATCTTCTCTGGGGGCAGAACTGTTGCTGCTGCTTCATATTTAGGCAAAGCCACTGTCCCTTATATGCTCCACTAACCACAGTGGAGGATTTTATTTTGTCTGTGTTGGTTTTTCTTTTTTTTTTTTATACAGTAAATCAGAACAGGACCAGTCGTTATCTTTGGTTCATTAGCTGCTGTGGAGCTCTGCCGTTTACCGCAAGTATTGAAAAAGGATCAAAATGCACGTCTAAGCATGTACTGTCAAACCAGTTTACATTTTAATGTTGGCTGAGAGTGATCTTATAAGGAAGGAGTACTTGCAGAAACTGAAATATTTCATCATGGCTTTATCAGAGTATTTTAAATATGATGTCCAGATTTAAACAAATATCCAAGAAAAGATGAGTGGAGAGCAGTGAGTCCGGCTTATGACTGTCAGCTGAAGAGCAGAGTTTGTCTACTAAAACCTGCAGCATAATTTTGTGGTACTCAGGCTTTTTTGTAAACAGTTTGGGGTACCCGAGACATGAAGAGAAGGAAATTGGCTCACGTGGATGTTCGGCCTTCCCCTAAGAAACCAAGGTCAGGCTCCTTCTGACTCGCTGCATGTTTTGTCACCTCGAAGTCCGTAATACTGTTGCTGGGGTTAAAACTAGAAATCCAGACAAATGCAATCACTCGTTTTCCGGGTCATTTTTTAAGTGGAGTTTTTTTAGACCTTGTATGGGCTGATCTTAGAACTGCGGTGCACGATGAAGTGTGCTCATTGACAAACTATGGATGTGGCAGCAGCAGGTAGAACGCACAGGTGTGCCTGTGTAACAAGCTGTAAATAGGACGTCTACACCTGAAGACCTTTGTTTCTTCATGATTCTCCAGGAAGGCAAACTAAAGGCTGCTTCATCTTCTTCGTATCCCTGATCAAGTCTGCAAGAAAGCAATTGTAACTGATATAATGAAGGGATGGTAGCAAGAAGGTAGGTTTTCTAGCAGTAAATAGGTAGAAGTAGGGGTAAAGAAATGCCATATACAGTTATTCTGTTTATGTACATGTTGAAGTTTAAAGCATTTTGCAACTTTCTGGACTGAAGTTGCCAGCTACTGGCTTCTGACAAGACACAATGAAATGCAGATTTCTGATGCTGCTTCAGTTCACATGAAGGAAAGAAGTGGTTAATGTTAGTCCTGAGCCTGGAAATTCAGCCCAGTATGCTTGCCATTAGCCAGGAGCTGTATCCAAACATAAGGAGTGTTCCACAACGAAACCCTAGAGCTGCAACAAATGGAGAATGGGTTGGAATGGTCACCATAGTAAGAGAATGTATTCAGACTTTAATTGAAGTAAAAGATGCGTTAAACTCAGGGAAATTTGTCACTTTCTTATACTAATATGTTAACTAGACAAGTGGATTTGTTCAGAAATGTGGGTAAATCGGATCCATCTGACAACCTTCTGCTTCTCTTTTGAAGGTAAAGGATTCAAAAACTTCAAAGAATTGCACTTAAGGTAGCGTTTTTTCCTGTAAATCTAACTCTGATTTTTGATTGGAAATTAAAGGACATTCACAAAGCCGTGTAATTTTAAGCAAAACAAGTATCAATTATCTGCTTGTGAATATTTCACATGAAAATACCTGGGGTTAGTATTTAAAAGTGGCAGCATGGCAAGTGGTGCCTTATAAGCTACTGGGAAGTGTTCCTGCTTGCTGATCGTTATGAGGATTTGGCTACTGTGCTGAACAGTAAGTAGAGCTGCTTTACCTGTTCATTCGAAGTTTTAATGTGACAATGAAGAAACATTTTGAATTATGTAACATTCTATCATGGTGTCTTAGCTCCACTTCTATTGTTAACAAGGGTTAGAAGTCCACACTTTTACACCAGCAAAGTTTTCACAGGTAAAAATTTAATGTACAACTTATAGAACTTATAGAATATTTTTTTTTAATAATTCAGTACAATTCTGATTGGAAAGAGATAATTGGTGAAATTTTTTCTGTCTTTACAGGCAATGGTATTTCGGTCATGAAATGTCATAGTGTTTTTAACCAATCTTGACATTCTTGGCATCTAAGAAGATCTGGCCCTAGGAAGAGGTGCTCTGCACCTTGCTGATTATAATCTTTACAAAAGGTTAATGATGCAACATCGGTAAGTAGTTCTTACATGCTACAACTTTGATATTGTTTTAGTACTTACTGTATCATTCTGGAAGCAGATATGTATGACACCTTGTCACACTGAGCAGGTTTTATGGCCCTTCCTGAAATGTCAGTATGTCTTCTCCAAGTACCACTTTATCACCTCTTCATACATTTTTAAAATCAAAAGGAGCTACTGTGATAATGTTGTCAGATCCTGTGCGTGATAGAGGCTGCCACTAGATTTGAACAACCTGTTTCTGTTCCTGGTGCTGTAGTACAGGACTCAACTTGGTGAATGTGTCTTATTGTTTTGAAGTTTTGCTTATGATGTGTTATCAAGGCTGCTTCTGTCCCACATGCAGCTGGGAGGACTGCTCAGGTGTTTGACACCTACTGGTGTTTCGACACAAAGGGCACTGACCTTCCCAAGCATCGACCAGATTGCTTAACTCGGTTCCAAGAACGATCCCACTGACATCTATGTACGAAGATAAGTTTGTATTTGTGTGTGCTGTCACAGACAGACAATCAAAGAGGTCGTAAATGGTGAACTTACTTTCCATAGTAGAAGACTGGGGAGGTGCTAGATACACTGACAGAGAGGAATTCCTCCAGATGTCTGGTGGCAGTGCGACTTCTGTCCTGGGAAAATGTGTAAAGAGGCACTTCACTGATGGCACTATCCTTTCCTTCCTCTGCCCTGATTCCAGTACTGCATGCAGTATTACATATCAATGTCTACTGCGTATCGAACACGGTATTTCTGTTTATGTGAAGACACTGGGCTTTTCTCTGCTTTTGGATTCTTTCTTTTTTTTTTCTCTCCTTTCTTTTTTTTTTGTTTTCTCTCCGCACTCAGTCTTGTCAATCTAGAGGAAAAAAAAAAAAAGTACTTTGGGTGGAAAGTCTGCAAACTCACCATGTTCCCGGGTTTGTTTTCGTGTGGTTGGTTTTGTTTTTCCTTTCTTTTTTTTTTTTTTCTGTTTTTAATGTGAGACATGAGTAAGGATGAGCAGAATAGCAGAGGATAAAGGTTGGCTCTATGGTAAGTAGCCATAGACCACGTGTGTCCTGGGACCCAACAGTGGTGAGGGGCCAGTAGTCCGAAGACCCACCTTATTTTTCCTTGCTTTCCCCTACTTTCTGCCTGCATGCCATCACTCAGTTAATGTAGAAAAATGTGTGGGTTCTTAGTGCATGTGATTTGCTCTATTGCCTGACACGGTTTGTATCAGTTTCTGTGACTTTGCTTTTCTGTCTCTACGTGGATCTGCTTCCCAAAGACTATGTCCTGTTGTTTTATTCATCAGTGGCCTAAAAGGAGGTATTTGAGAAAGGAAAGTCAGATTTTGTCTGATTTTGTTCACTGCTCTATAATTTACCAAATAACAAGCAAGTTTCGCCACATTCTCCTTTGCTTGCTCATTAGTAGACTTGTAATTCCCACTCGCCCATGTGCGTGAGGCAGTGAGACTCCTAAATAAGCCGTTTGCTGAATTTCGATCTGAGCAAGGTGCACGTTACTTTCTCCACACCGAGTACAGTAGGACAGTTTGGTTTGTCACAGCATAATACCAATGGAATATTGCTTTTTCTGCCACTAAGCTGTGATATGCAGTAATTAATAAACCATGCCTTCTTTGTATGCATTCCTGTGAAAACATTATTTTCACTACATGTTTAGACTTTTGTTTTCTGTTTAGTTTCAAATGCTTCATACTAACCTTTCTCATAATGACTTTCTTGTAAGAATAATTCTTTGTATGTACAGTGCCGACATCAGTGATTGTTAAAGACCATGTTGACAGGAAACCAAGTGGAGAAGTTGCAGGGATTTCCATGTTTTCCTGTGACTGTGAGCTAATTACTGCGTGCTTGGGTCCTGGTGGTGGTTACACTCTCTAAATCTGGAGTAATGCTACTCATCTTCAGGGATTTACTGCAGAGTTTCACCTCCAACACAGAACTGGAATTGTTCTGAAGTTCCAATGAAAGTGAAAAGGTAACAAAGTTCTTTCCCACAGAGGGAAATAAAAAATACCTGCAATACAAAATACGTTGCAGAAAAGATTCAAGGTAAAAAGCAGATATTTTTATTTCTTTCTTTGTACCATTACTGACTTACAACCATTCAAAACTCCAATGATCTTCAGGCAAATATATGTAATAGAATGTAAATTTAATGTAATTATTAGACATATTTTCTCTGTCAGGCTGCCTTCTTTCTGAGGTTCTAATCAGTGTACTCAACCTCTGAATTCTGCTTGCTAGGATGATGGAAACCAGTACTGGTCAACATGAGTGAGGCTGAGAAAATATCTTTTCTTGATGCGACTCAAAGATGTATAGATAAAGCTGCTAATTGAAATTTGAAAGAAATCCTTGAGAATTGCAAGCACAACTAGGGACCTGGAGGAAACCGACCACAATTAAGCTAGGATGCCAAAATAGGTGAGGCTAGAAGAGAGAACCTGTTTCCGAAGCATGAAAGCGTTTGTTTTTTTTTCTGGTATAAATTCTGGACTGAATTTAAACTGAAATATTTGAACTAGGATAGCTCTGGTGAGGAGAAATTTATTCTGGGAGGAGGTTTAGATTGAACTAAAAGTTATCACATTGATCAAGCTCTCAAAGTAGTCAGCTCCAGCAAATCTGTTTTTAAAGGCGTGTAGGCACCAAGTATGATTTCCAGAAGTGTTTGTTTAATTATATCAACAGGAGATAAGTGCCTAGGCACATTTTGAAATACCCCTGGGAACTTCATGAAATATATCAAGTGATTGGAGTGTGGATAGCTGTGTCTAACGATTGTTAATGTTGGGTCTTTTTATTACAGGAGCTTTAGGCACTACTGCTAATCACGTATGAACACGGTCATCATCTTCTTCTACCCAGAGTATCTAAGGTAGGCTTACGCCCGTGTCATTACGGGCATTTCTGCTTGCAACCTTATTTCGTATTCCCTTTGCCCGCTGCTAGTCAGTGAAACATACGGTGCCCCTATTAAATGATTTAGTCACTTAATCACCCTTGAGCATTGATCTGTCTAACTTTTTTTTATAATAAAGATTTAATGTCATTCTTGGCGGTTGGAACAGATACCTGCATTTTGGCCTTGCTTCAGTTTAGTAAAACTGCTAACACATTTTTATCTTTTGATAGCACTTTTTAAAAAAGAAAGGCAAGCAAAAAAAAAAAATCTCTTACCTGAGTTATCTTAATAAGTATTTTAGTTGCTGTTAAACATTTAAACAAAAGGAGGTTTTCTGTACTGGCATCAAAGAGTATTTTGAAGATACTGGTCTCCTTTTAAGACATAAAATTTGCTAAACCAAGACTTCATGATCAAACATATACGGAGCAGATTCTGATCCATTCTGACCGGTGAAAAGGTGAAGTGACGGCATTCCCGTTCCTCCCAATTTGCTCTGGAGTTCTGAGCTATGGCAGATTTGCAGATCTCTTACTGGGATCAGAATCTTGCCCAATACTGGAATAAAAGGGTATTGTGCAAGCGAAAGGCTCCCAGGTAATCACTCAGATCTCAGGCACACTTTTCATGGGTGTATAGCCTGTGAGAATTGCTCTAATTCATCTCTGTCTCTGAATAAGATTTGGATGGTGGAATTGCTCTGCTAACCTGAAATTGAGTTAACTTGACAGCCAGAGAGCAGTATTGTTATTGGCTGAATATCATTAATTTTGATGTGACATATTTCTTGCTAATGGGAACATTTATATTATCTGTATTTTCAAAAAGCAAGAGGAAGGAAAAAAGATCTACCACAACAGTATCAATATTTCAAGGGGAGGCAATGCAGTAGGGAACACTGGCTTCTGTAGCATTGCTTTTATTGATTGCTATAGGTCTAAGAAAGAATTTTCACCTTTCCTCTCCACCCCTTTTCCCTTCAGAGACTGCAAATGCATGTGAAGAGGAAAATTAACATAAAGAGGAAATAAGTATGAAAAAGCAACTGTAGTTCTATGAGGAATCGTGGAATATTAGATGTGTTTGGCCAAAGCAAGCACTATATAATACAAAGACCTCAACAGGAAAGCAGAGCTGAAAGCAGACTTAGGGACAGTAATAACTGATTTACACCGGAATTATTTGCGTTTGTAATAGGTTGGATTTGAAGTCCTGGTTTTCTTTGGTTCCTGTGTGCTGGGAAAAACTGGACTGGTTTCCTTGTTTCCTTGGGGTGACACTGGATGCTGTAAGGTTGAGTAGAATTGAGAATTTCAGCCCTAGAGCTACAGAGAAAACGTGGTTTCATTAAAGACCAAACCAAGATCTTTCCTGATGGTGCCCCTGCAGGGGCTGGTGTTGGTGATGCTGGAGAAGATTGCTGATGTACAGCTCCTTTGCACCATCGGAGCAGAGAGTCTCCTTCCTACGTGCTCCAGTAGCACTGTTTGTGATCGTGCTTGCTGGTGATGCCTTTCCCTAGAAAACCTGAAGCCATTCTGCACTGAAGGACTCTTCTGTTAACTTGGGCAATAGATATATTCTCTGCTCTTTTCTCTTGTGAATGAGAGTGAGACATGACCTGTGAAGCACATCAAGATGCTTGTGAGTCACAGCAAGGATAATGAGAACAGAATTAGTATTTTGGGCTGGCAAGTTAAAAGGAGCAGCTGAGTGAAGCTGTAAGTCATGCTCTCCATCCTGCGAGACTGTCCTTAAACAAAAGGGAAAGGAAAATCTAATACTGAAAGAAAACAAATCTACTGAAAAAGGGGGGAAAAAATATATGTTGTGTCACAAAATACTACTGCAAAGAGTGTGTCTGTGGTGTTCACTGCTGGAAGTGGCAAGTCAGCTGTGGGGGCTGGGTTGGGGGTTTCTATAGGGCTAGATAATGTGTTGACTGTTATGTGTATGCTTTTCAAAGAATTGGTGCACCTGCCACCGGATCAGCTGGATCTGGTTTCACAGCTCTGGATTAGTTCTTCTTTAAATCAGGCAATAATAAAGTAGGAAACTTTAAATAAGGAGACTAATAAGGTAGTCAACAGGCAAAATGAAGGAGCAAGCTTCCACGCTTCATAGAGGTGTGAGAAGGTACAACAACTCCTTTCTCTGCTTCCCTCAAAGAAGAGTTGCTGTATTTCGTTCAATGAAGGTTATGGACAAGAAGGTAAGTTCAAAAGATACCTATAAATCCTAAAAGGTAAGGAGACCGACTTTTTTTTTTTTTTAAATTATATCTATTTACAAAATTCCTGATGACCGATTTCTGAATCGATAACAGATTTCATAATGGTATTAGAAAAGAGATGAACAGACTTCTCTACTCAGTACATTTTAATTTTATGAGTAATGATAAAATTCCAAATTTAGGCTGACTTTAGAGGCACAAGTTCCAAGAAATAAGCGTGTGAGAAAAGTTAACTTGGTACAGCCAATCTCATATGAAATACATTGTTTTGGCCTGATCTTGCAAAACTGAAGAAGGAAAAAATTCAGTCCTACAGGTGAGTTTGGTCAGAGATTTCAGTGATATTTCAGCATGTTATTTCCACCTCAGGTTTTGAAATATGCAATTACTTTTTGACAGTGTGAAGAAAGACACAGTTATTGCAACTTAACAATCCCTCAGCCCCATACACCTGAGTCACTTTGACACAACAAGGAACGCTGAAGTTCAGCTTGCAGTCTCCTAGGAACAGCATGGAAGCTTTCTGTGCAATAGGAATGAAAAGCATTTTCAGGGCTGTGTGAAGCCAAAACAATTCTTGTCATGCTGGTTATTATTTTATGAAGGGAAAACCCATTTCTCAGCAGAATTAAAATTACTCCGTGACACCAGCAAAGATACAGGGAAGCTCTCCATTGCACTTCGCTTCCAGGCAAAGTGATTTTCTAGTAAAAGTCAGTAGATTAAAGAGCTGTAGAACAAAAGCCTTTCAGATGGGAGTCTCCACAGATGTCAGAAAAATCAACATCGGGCTGATCCAGAATATCTCAGAGAAGCTCCCCAAATGCTGTAGATCTTTGCCTCTGCTGCATCTGTTAAGGCCTTGCCTTGAGCTAAGGATCTTTAAATGCTTTTTTAGGTTTCATTCTACATATATCATACGTCCTTAAGCCCATTTATAAGAAAGCAATAAGGCTGAAGAGTACATTAATGACCACAGCACAGCCACAGTTTTTTTTAAAATGTCCAGACGTCAATGCAGAAGTGCCATCACTTTCCTAACGTGAAGATCTGATTATTTTCGAACCTTTAGCATAGCCTGCGTTCCTGTAGTATGCAAATATTTTTACATAATAAAAAGCTTTCTAAATATTTTTATGTATTGCCTCAGATGACTAGGAGAGAACACTGGGTAGGATCTCATGGAAGACAAACTGCCGAATGCGTTCAAAGCAACCCAGACTACACTTGGGTGGGAGCAGGATCTGGGGAGATTTTACTGCACTTGCAGTAACAGCTCTCTGGTTCCCAGGGATGTGAAACAACTTTTCCTTGCTTACCCTCAGTGCTTCTAGAAGTTAACCTGTCTTTGTTCTGAAGCCTGACTTTAGGCACTCCAGTTTTGTTTTCAGATGCCCAGATCCAGTGTTTCAAGTTTGTGCCAAAAGCAGAGTCTTCTGGACTTGCCTCAAAAAGTTGTAGGCTTGGCAATGAGAGAGTGAAATTTAGCAGGGCTGAAATGTTTCCTTTTGGAATCTCTGGTTGCTGTGGTTTGTAAGCCTAATGCTCAATGTTAGCCACATCTGTTATTATTGGACTCCTGTGTCTAAACCTCTGCTTGGATTGAGGGAGGGTTGGTAAGGCTGAGCCCGGCAGCTGGTGTTCAACTGGCAGATGCTTTGGTCTCTTCAGAACTCCTCGTGATGGATCATGCACATTAAATAGCAACACTCATGATGCCTGTCTTGTCAAAGACTATTTTGTGTTGTGAAAGCCTTCTAAGGATTATAATTTGTGCTTTGATTCCCCCCCCCACCCTGAGACAGTTTATCTAACTTTGTTTTCATTAAATAATATGATTTTGTCAAGTGCCTGGGAATAATATTTTTAAGAGACTGTAGGTTAATTACTGAAAATTTCAAAAAGGAAGTATTAAGACAATTATTAAATTAGACTTGATTATTAATCCCAGAGAGGTAATTACCAAGGTTTGAGGCAATCGGTCTTCTGTTTGAAATAGATTTTCACTTGATTAAGTTGTATTTGTCACTTAGATCCATGGTTGTTGCTGCAAAGAACTTCATTATCCTGCAAAGTACAAAATGCTTTTCTGAAGTTGACCTTAAATACATGGGGAAAAGGTTAAGCTGAATTCTGCATAAAGGCATGCTGTCGCTTGGGAATTATCTGTCCTTGCTCCCACCAAAGGCAATGTTTCTTTGAGTAAGTAGTATTTCTACCACAGCCACAATAAAGAACATTTATGTAACAACCGAACTAAAATGTAGTTTTATTTCAGAAAACCATCGGTTATATTGAACATTATATGCACATATAGTAGTGTAATCAAATGCTTATAGTGATACTTAAAAACTACAGTAGCAAAAGACGATGTAAGTGGTGTCTGCTGTTAGGATGCCTGCATACGAGAGTTATACTGGTTGCAGACATTGTAACCCTTCAATCTATAAATTAAGAATCTCAGTAATGGGTATGTTAAATGTATACTTATGTATTACTCTGGATTCAGTATTTGTTGTACTGTGGCGTGCTAGATACAAAGGAGCTGGGAATGTCACGAATGTTTGTGCTTAAACAAGGTTTCAAATCATCTGTGAAATAGCTTTGTTTGGTATTGGAGTCATAAATTCCAATTTAATTACTCTGGAAATGAAAGCGATAGTGATGCACTTTAATGCTAAGTGGTTACAGGAGGGCTGGAGTCTATGGATACCTGGTGGTGTGCAGCACCTGTGAGATTTTCTTTTCTGAGTCAGCTCATGTTTTTTTGATGAGGAATATAGAGGATATTGAGGCCATTTTCACCTTGGTATTCTTTTAGAAAGGTGAAAATATATCCATGCTTTCCTTACAGATGAGCTGTTCAGTGCATCCAGCGCAGACAGGATGGATGCTGCCTGCTTCCTGTCTTGAAAGAATCAGCCTGGCAGAATAGTCTTGCTTCTTGTGCTCAGTCACTTTTCATCTTGGATTTCAAAGGACATTATTTATAACCTTTCTTTTGGAAATTCACAAAAAAATCCTTAATTTTCTGCTCAGCTTAATTTTTTTAGTGAACCTACAGAAACAGAATGCTCATCATCCGTCGTGTCCTGTCTCCCCCAGCCCTCCCCAAAACCAGAGAGCAGAAATATTCCCTCCAGGAGCTGTAACAGATGCTGTTTGTTAACTCATATCAAGCAAATCCACAACAGGCTTCTCTTCTTCTATAGCCTTTATGAGAAATTGCTGCAGATCTGCTCTGTGTTCAGGTAGCGGAGGTATGGTGTACCAAGAAGACCTGGATAGGCAGATCAGAGAAAAAATGGAGAAGAAAAATTTCACGGAAGGGTAGAATGCTATTTATAAGAATTTTGGTGTAACTATACCTTTCTGTGTTGGCAGAGAATAGCATTTCTGCTATCATGGTCAAGAGGGAATTATTTGTGGGGCTGGACGTGGCTCACACTGAAAAGTGCTGGGCCCTCATGGACCCAAAAAGTGCCATGGCAGCCACTCGCTGAACTGCAGGGAGATGGGCTACAGGGAATCGTATGGTGTTTAACTTCATCTATTCCTAAAAATAGAGCTTACCTTATATTCAAGGGCGTATGACACTCAGGGCAATATATACTTCTTTTTCTGTATATATTGTAGTAAACTTCTCCTTGTTTTCTTCGTGTGATGGGCATACCGAACCTCTTTTGCACAATTTAACATGCATGGATTAAGCAATTTTTCCAAGGTTGCTTCAAGAGAACAGCTTAACTGACCCGAATACCAGGCAGGGCTTTGCACCTACTGCTGTCCTGCTTCTACAGTCAAAGGCAATACTGGGACTTAGCAGTCCCACAAACACTGAGCAGGCATTAACTTGTTCAACCTCCCCTCATCTGTGGGAGGGAGGTAAATATTTATTGTCTCATTTCATAGTTAAGGCAACATGAGAGAAAACAACATAATGATAAACAATGAACAAAACCTGCTGTGGTGCCTGGCCAAAAGTAAGGGCAAACAGAGGAACTGCCAGAGCTCCCACCGAGTCTGAGCAGCAGAGGATCAGATCTCTGCAAAGAGCTTGTTCTCCTAATTAGCCATTGTTTAGATGTTTTAAGTCCTTTTTGCACATCACAAACAAGATTTGTATAACAAAATAATCATTACTTTTGTAAATCACAGGCTTTGGAAACCCATTTTTTTACTTTGCTACTTTTTCTTCTTTCTGCTTTAGAAAGAATTTTAAAGCTTGGATCTTCACCAGATGTGAGTACACGTGATATAGTTTGCAGCAGTCCTTAGAGGAGTAATATTTATCCCCCGTAAGAGCGGTGTGGGTCTGGGCACAACAGGAGGCTGTCTCTATTTTAAGTGTGAACAAGCACGACGCACCCAGCGGGGATGCAGCAGTGAGATTGCTTCGAGGGAGCTCTCAGGTTGCAGGCTTCTCCTCTCCGAGATTGCGATTGTTTTATTGTTGATAAACCCTCCGTGCAAATCTACTCTGAAACAAGGCCAGAATTTCATTCACCAGTGCTTACCGCTTAAGGCAGCGCTGCTTTCTCTTAGTCTCCCCACAGATGCTTTGTGCTTTCCTGGGGATAGCATATTGAGCAGAAATCGCTTCCAATCTTCTGTAGGACCGAGACGCGGGAATGGGTTGGTGCTTTGGCTGCTTTCACACTGCCAGCTTATGAAAAATAACAAAACAAGCAGCCAAGTTGGGGAAACAAATAGGATATTATATAGTTTATTCATATGTGCTGCCTTCCATCCATTTGTCACCATTTCATAACCCACCTGCTGCTGAATAAGATTCTGTTGCTGAGAGATGCCTTCGAGGCGTTGTTGGCGTGCTCATACTACAAGCGAATATCAATATCTGTTTTGAATAGCCTAAATGTATTTTAAACAAGACATTTCCAAATTATTGTGGTGTAGCCGTGCATGGTACTCTGCAGAACGCCAATTAAAAATCTGTTGGCATTTGCAACATGATCCATTGTGAAAATTTATTCTGAGTAGAAATTTGGCATGCAGTGACCAAGACTAGGAATTCTCTTTTCCCCTTTCCCCCCTTTTTAGTTTTTTTTCTTTCTCTTTATCCTGGAAAAGAGTATCTGATGCTATAACTGGTAAACAATTTATATGAAAAGCTGCTCTACCAGAGGGGACAGAGCAAGGCAAAGGAATGGCTCTTTCACGGCTGTACAAAGGCTCTTTAATGGCCCTTTGACGTAGTCCCGTGAGGCAGAAAGGAAAGGAAGTATTTGGATATAAAAACTTGCTTATGAAGTAGACATGTAACACTTTGAGGAATGGAAGCATCTGCACCTGAAGTAGAGCACCGGAGGTGATCCATAGTTTCTCCTACAATTATCAGACTTTCATGCTTTTCATGGGACAGAATGCAATGGACCAAGTGCACCCTCAGCACGTTTGCAGATGACACCAAGCTGAGGGTGTGGTTGACAAGCCTGAGGGATGGGATGGCATCCAGAGGGACCTGGACAAGCTGGAGAAGTGGTCCGGTGTGAAACATATGTGGTTCAACAAGGCCAAGGGCAGGGTCCTGTGCCTGGGTGGGGGCAAGCCCTGCTATCGATACAGGCTGGGGGATGAAGGGATGGAGAGCTGCCCTGCTGAGAAGGACTTGGGGGTGGTGGGGGATGAAAAGCTGACCATGACCCGGCAGTGTGCGCTCACAGCACCAACAGCCAACTGTACCTTGGGCTGCATCCCCAGCAGCGTGGGCACAGGGTGAGGGACGGGGTTCTGCCCCTCTACCCCGCTCTGCTGAGACCCCCCCGGGAGTCCTGCGTCCAGCTCTGGAGCCCTCAGCACAGGGCAGAGCTGCGGGAGCGGGGCCAGAGGAGGCCCCAGCAATGACCTGAGGGCTGGAATCCCTCTGCTGGGAGGAAAGGCTGGGAGAGCTGGGACTGCTCAGCCTGGGAAAGAGAAGGCTGCGGGGAGACCTCAGCACAGCCTTCTCCAGTACCTGAAGGGGGCTTATAGGAAAGATGGAGACAATCTTTCTAGCAGGGCCTGTTGTGATAGGACAAGGGGTAATAGCTTTAAACTAAAAGAAGGTTGATTGAGATTGGATAGAAGGAAGAAATTCTTTTCAATGAGGGTGGTGAAACACAGGTGTAGGTTTCCCAGTGAGGTGGGAGATGCCCCATCCCTGGAAACATCCAAGGCCAAGTTGGACAGGGCTCTGAGCAGCCTGATCCAGTTGAAGATGACCCTGCTTGCTGCAGGGAGGTTGGACTAGGGAGTCTCTAAGGGTTCCTTCCAACCCAAATGATTCTATGATTCTATGGAAGATGTGGCTTGGTGAAATGCAGTTCAAGTTTGATCACCAGTCCCACTAAGCGTGGTGCTAAGCTGCACAGCAGCCATTTCATGGCGTGCTTCCCCTAACAGAACTTACTGCTGTGTTTTCATCTGAGGTCTGCATGGAGCTTAGCTTGTAATCTGTCGTAAAACTTAAGAAAAACTTTTGCTGATTTCACTTCTGATTGAGAACTTTTGCTATCAAATGCTCTCCTGAGGTTGTGCGGCTGGACAGTAGGTGCTGATACCAACCTTTTTTGGTTGTTAAGGGGACGGTGATTCAGCCCATGATCTGCTCTCTTCATTCTTTGTAGTAATGAGTGCTTCACGATGTGAAGACTTTGCTGGCTTCTAACCTGTGCTTTGCCAACTTCGTTAGCTACCTCCATTGGCAATGTGCAAATTGCACCTCACTGCTTATCTGAAGATCTTGCTTCTGGAGTTGTCCAGGTTCTCATCACTAGTGAGTACCTATAAAACAGCTTCAAACAACAAGAGGAGCTGGCAGAGCACGCTGTAATGGCAGATGACATCTGTACTGCTGGCAGAAGAAGAATGGCACCGAAAAGCTGTGCTGAGCACCTGGACAGCATCCAGAGGAGGCGAATTTTGAGATATCATCTCTAAAATTCAGTCAGTGTATCACAAGGAAAAGGAAACCCTGAAGAGTGCTGGCCTGCAGCAAGGTAGGATAAACATATTTAAAATAAATGAAGTACTTTACTCCAACAGCAGCAAAATGGAAAGGTGTTAGACAGAGGGAGTGCAGGTGCAAATGGAGCTTGTACCGTGGGATATTTTAACAGCCTGCAATACATTTGCAGTAAAATGTTTTATCTGTGTTATTATAGTAATGCTGCTAAGCATATTATGCAGCTCAGAAGCAAGTTTGTCTCTGAAATATGCAGTGCAGAGTCTCTGGTTTCATCCATATTCAAAATTAATTCAGTTGCATACTGACGTTCGTGCTTTTAGAAGCGGTACATCTTCATGGTTGTGAGAATAATTCCATAAAAGAGAACGGAATCTGCATGAAATGAGAAACTTATGTTGGAAAATACAATCCCTCTTCCTTTACACAACAAATTCTTGTTTTTCTTTGCTTGCTATCATGTGTGCATTGTAGTCAGTAAACACCACAATCACTGAGAGGATTAGGGCTTGTGATGGCTGGTTTCAGCACTTCTCTCATGATTGAAATGATAGTTGACATTCCTTATGAAGATTATAATGGCTGTGGAGGGGTGTCATATTTGTTTTTTTGCAGGTATTCTTTAACGTATCTGAAATATCTCCTGCTTTTTTTTATAGCTCCTTACGTACAGTTTTTATGTGTGTAATCCTTTGGAGACTTGAGATATGCAAAGAATGTAGCAGCAGTTTCTGTGCCTGGATAATTTGGATTTCTGCTTCTATGATTTACGCTTGTTGACTTCAAATGCTTGCCCCACCAGAAAGCTGCATCATAAAGCTATTAATGTCAGGCAGCTCCTCTTTTATATGGGTCTCCAATTGCATAAGGGAATGCAGGGTGCTGCAAAAGCAAAATGCCGAAAAGAATTGCTCTGTGTTCATGGTGTGACCAAGGACTGTGTGACCCTGTGAAATGGACTTTGCAGAACTGGGTGCTAGTGACCACATGCATATAGTCTCGATGGCCATTAGCCTGTTCTCAAATCAGCTGTGTGAATTCTAAAATAATTCCTTTGTGTTTTTCTTTCTGACATCCCATGTATCATGTTTTATCATATGAGGTTAATGGATCAAATCTCTCCTGCCTGCGAAGGCTGAAGAGCCAGTTTAACTTTTACTCCCTTAGAGTAATTTCATAGCATTTTAAAAACGCATTTTAATAAAAGAGAGCTATTAATCTCTCAGCCATTATTCTCTCAGATTTGTCATGCTGAAAGCTGGCATGATACCACATGCATATTGTCCACCTGGGGACAATTTCTACCCAAGTTTCTGGGAGCACAAAGGTAGATGTCTCATTTGGACAGGGCAGGTACTATGACAATACAACTTACAGCTGAGATGCTTCAGGGACTGGACTGGTCTCAGGGGCACAATTCTTTCTGTAGCTCTTGTACTCTGCTTTTCTGCTATTACAAAACCAAAAATCCTTATAACATACCTCTCAGTCATATCTCTGTGGGGAAAGTGTACAACAGCAGGTAGTCACAGAGAAAGAAGTTAAATGCCATGGATTTTGCAGAGAAGACAATGAGACTTTAATGCTGTTCACTGTTGTTATTTTTATGATCTAGATTTCAGATTGAATACATGAAAATTGTGGAGGAAGGTATTTCTTTCATTTACCACAAGGGTACATACGCTTTCTCTCTCTAAGGATGTGGTAAACATCTAGAAGAATTTATTGTATCTAATGACTTGAAAATTATTTCATGCATCCAAAAGAGTAAAGGAAAAAGAAATTGGAAACAAAGGCAATAAAATACTTATAGGATTCTTTGGGTAGTCTATCTGAATTGCAAAAGTTTGTGAACTCTAGGTAGAAAAACAATTCATAGATATCCTTAATGTAGTGTAACCTTCTGCCTCTGACCTTGGCAATATTATAAAGTCCAGAATTTCCTCACTCATCCAGTGCATTTGTCACAAACATATTTTTAGTCAGGCTTGTTTTGCTTTCCCTTTTTTTCCTTCTTTTTTTTTTTTCCTCAGGTCACTGAAGGAAAGTTTTTGTTCCTTACAGTATTTGTTCAGGGCAATGTTAAATGTGCAATATATAAGTGCAGAGGGTGTAATTAGAAGTAATGGAATGGAAGAACAAATCAACTTCAGACTCTTCTGGCTGTGAGGGCTATTAGAAAAGGAGCGAGTCTCGTCTGTTGTGCTCCACTCTCTTGACTGAACACAGCGCTGGAGCCAGAGGTGCTAAATTGTGTCCTTGTGCCTTGGAAGACAGGGCAGAGGAAACGGCGTGGCAGGAAGATGGAGCAAATAGTCTCACAGATCTCTAATTTCTGTCTCTTGGAGGAGTCGGCTATTAGCCTCCTGCTGTAGAAATCTTGTCATCATCACTTCTTTGCTGACAGTCCCAACGTCGGTGCGGATGTTCTGTGAGGTGGTGTTAGTCTTGCTGAATCCTGCTAGGAGTGAGCAACCCATAAATCTCTGTGGAGAGGTACAAAATTTATAAGTCATTTACCTCCAGCTGGGAAAAAGCGCAGCATAATTATGTAGGATCAAATGCAAGACGTCACTGGAAACGACAGCAGGAGAGCAGAGTGTCTGACCTCTCGTGACTTGATATTCATCACGGGCTGACTGTGGGTCTACTTTAATTTCTCATCGTTGGGATGTTTGGCCTTCGTAGGGAAATGCTGCTTGGGATCAAATGGTGTTTGTGTCTGAAAGGGGTAGGGGCTTAACACAGCACGGAGTTTGTAGGGCAGGAAGTTTTAGTTTGAAACTTCCTTCCCATTCAGCTCCTGCGTGAGTGAGGGCATCTCCCGCCTGCTCCAGGTGGGTTGTGCCTGCTTGCCAGCGGAGTTCTCCAGTGAGAACTGAGGATGGAATATTCTGATCTGTTTACTCCTCACCTAGAACTCCCCTATCAACATCCCCTGGGGAAAAAAAAACGCAAGTAATATCTCCTTTTGAGTCGCTTCTGTCGGTTCGTAGAAAACTGAAGTCAGTGGGTTTACCTGCCCATAAATCTGAGGGCATTGGCACAGGTTTCTGCCCCCAGCACTGTGTCACTGGGCAGAGCCAGGAGCGTGTGTGCGGAGATGAATTCTGGTCTGCGCGTTCATCTGTCGCTGCCTCTTCAGAGCGATCAGCAAAGGTGTGACCTGTTGGTGGTCACTAAGTGATGTATATGAGCCTCTGCCAGCAACTGACCCAACCAGCCATCTGTTTTAAATACATCACTGGAAATCAATTGGGTGGTTGCAACACCCAGCAGCCAACAGGGAGAGGTTCTGACTGGTGATCCTGAGAGTGAAGAACAGCTTGGCTTCCCGTTAGGTCAGGTGCCAGCACCTGCATCGCATGCTTTTCCGTCAGCTTCTGTTAAACACTCTCTAGTGGAGACAGATCTTGGGGACAAGCTATTTGTACAGCAGTAATCTGGCAGCAGAAGTTTCCAGTTCTCTTGCCTGGAAGATGATGCCAGGAATGCCCCAAAGCACGTTCATATTGAATTTCGGTGTTACTGATGAGCCCTCAGTGGCTCGTGGTTTAGAAGCAGCTGATGGTTCCCAAAATCAGTGGGAAGACTTGGCTAAGTTGGAAGACTTGGCTTCGTGGATGTTTAGATCAGGCTGCTGTACTCTTGGGGCAATCCAGTGCTCTTGCTTTCTCTTGGATTCTTCATTCTTTCCTGCTATTAATTTAAGCTTTAAAATTTGGAGGTAATATCCTTCTGCACTTCTAGTTCCTACAATCTGCACATATCACCCTTAAGCCATTTTCTAGGCACAGTTCACCACAAATAAAAATACTTTTTTTTCCTGATACCATGTTTCAAAGCATAATCTAAAGCACAAAAAGTAATAATGTTTAATTTGTATTTTAAATATTTGTGAAGGTGCTTGTTTTCCAGCACCAGAAACAGCGTGTGTCTTCGAGATGAACAGACAAAGCCCCTGCACTGTGTCCTGTGCAGAGGAAGGCTTTGCAAAAACAGCTGCTCCGTTTTCCGGCACTGTGCTGTGCACACAGTGCTAAGTGCAGTTAGTCCAAGAAGAAAACTGTTGCTTCAGCAGAATTCCAGTATTCATTGTGCTGTATGCTTTGTTATCAGAGAATGCCCAGCATCCCTGGGAAAGGAACGGTGTTATCAGCTTAAAGGAACCATGGGAATAATAGCTTGCCTTACATTTATGTGATGCTCTTCATTTGGAAATGCCTTACAGACATTGATTACTCTTCACACAACATCTGGACTGTAGATAATTGTTATTGGTTCTATAAAGCAGCATAAGACAAAAAAAGGGAAATGCTGAGCTTTACTTAACACTAAATATTATGCGCGCATTCTCAGATCTGCTGTCTGATGATGTGGATTTGGGTGAGGCACAGCCTGAGATAATGAACTTGTGGGACAGTACTTTGGGGCCAAATTTCTAACGCGAGCAAGGTGGGAGGAAGAAGCTACAGAGCTGTCGTCGACTGTGACAAAGCCATCAAGGAGATGATGGAGGCAGAGTGGGGATCTGCCCCGCTGACCAGAATGGTGTGGGAAGTTTTGGGACAAAAAGTAACAGGAGGAAAAGGGCAGGAGAGAGATAGAACAAGGATTTCCTGAAGGATGACAGTGATCCAGATGAGCAAGGAAGCGCCCAGACCATGGCAGGGGATGCCATCAAAGCCACCTGCACTGCAGAGGTGAATGCTGGTGGGAGGAGGTGGGTCTCAGTGCGTCCAGCACCCTGAACTGCTGCCTGGGTCAGCCGCAACTCAGCCAGTGACGCTGTGGAAATCCAGAATTCAAAACTTCAGGTTCTTAGTACTGATCTGTGTCAGTAAGATATAAAAAACAGTTGGATTTGCACAGTACTGATGCAAGCTGTCTGTTTCAGAAGTGTTCCCATTAAATACATCAGGTCTCTGCCATTTTTGTACCGTCTCCAGCCGTGGTGCCTCTCAGGACAGTGCCGGATAATTAGCTCCTGTAATCCTATCAAACTGTCAGAGATCTCGAATTAATTGAGCTCTCAAGTAAGGAAGATTAAGCCTATTCTTAGGTTAAACTATCCACTTGGATGGCAAAACTAACAAAGTGCTTCAAGTGACTTCCTAAATTCTTCTGCTGAAGTCCAGCGTTGTGAGGAAGACCCTACGTTCTGCACGAAAGGAAATGACCAGATGTAGTGATTCTGGTCTGATGCCAGCAGCAAAAGACAGAGTGGATACCGAGCAACCCTGAGTGTATATGTGTAAGAAATTTCCGTCCTCATCATCCATAAGTTCCCTTAATGGCTAATGCTCTGGCAGAAAAGGCTGAAGGAAAAGGGAAGTAAATGTACTGTATATAAATGTAGATGTGCTGTATGCTGCTAGAAAGTAGAGCCTAGGGTCAAACGAAGAGGCATTTCTATAATTACAACTTGTTGTTTACTATGAATCAATTGTAATTTTCCTGCAAGAAAATAACTCTTGGGGGAATAAAAAGTGCACGTTGCTGCTTGCACCGAGGAAGTTGTGCAGTAGGGGGTATACATCTGTACTCTATGCTTTTGTGACATGAGTTTTTTTCAAAATCAGAAGCTTACCCTGTTCCTGAGTATCTTGCAGGCAGTGTTTCCGGATATTTGTCTAGCTTGTTAACTAATTTTTCTGAGTCAAATCGTGTACAGAAGATACGGTGTATATGAGAATCAGACAGTGGCAGGGCAGGGAGAAGGAGTCGGCTCCAACTTAAGCTGCCACAACAAGGTGTTGCTTGCAGGACATCACAAAGATACAATTGGATGAGATTCCAAGGTCTCTGCTTGTTCTTGCTCTGCAGCCCCTCCAGGGCTTTGCTGGGGTGGGGAGATGGATCCAGCTTCGATTTTGGGAGCGGAGAGGGTCCAACGCACAGTCCATGCAGTGAGCTCACTCACAGGAAACTCTGCATATTTGCAGTTCTCTCTTTCAGTATTTATGTGACTCAATGATGAGGCCACAGTAGTGATCATTTGTAAGTTATCATTGCTTGGCATATGAACTAATTACCCTTGGGTGGAGAAATTCAGACTGCTGAAAGCTTTCTTCCTGCATTCTTTATTTCATGATGCACTATTTTCTTTGGAATCAGGTTAGAATTGTTCTGAAAAAACATACTTTCTGTTGGAACCCATTATGGCAAAGAAATGTGTTAGTTTATAAGCCCTGATTATATAATAATAACTCCTTTTAAACAAGATTTTATATGTTTGTTCAAGGAACTATTTGGTCTGTTGCTCCACCAGTAATAAAACTTGATGCCTTTTCCCTGAGGAACTCATAAATGAAAACAGGTAATTTGTAATACATGCAGTTTGGGTAATGTCAATGCCTTGCAGGGATGTCTGTCTTCCCAGCAGATCCATGCTGTGCAGCTCTGTGTCATCTCACAGGACCTGCAAGCTCAAGCCCAGAAGCATTTCCCGACCCGTGAGCACAGGAGCAGTGCCTTCGGCCTCGGGCGCTGCTCCGAGGAAAGCGGCTCTTCAGCTGCTGATCCTCAGCTTGACCATGGGGATGCAGCTCATGCCTCTCCCCTACAGTGTTCTCCATGGGCCCGTTCCACCATTATTGTGTGGAGCATCACTGGTCTTCATGTTGCTCTGCCCTCTTACCTATTCCTGGTCTTGTTTTTGCCCGGTGCTGAGCTTGAGACGCTGAGCTCAATCACTCCTCTTGCTCACTCAGTCACTGCTTGAGCTTCCTGAGTTGGAGTGCAATTGCTACATCAGAAGGACATAAAACAACCCGATGCTCATTTTTGTTCTCCCCCCCGCCCCGTTAGGAAACTTAATTTGGTGTAGTGGGATACGCAGGGCAAATCAGAGCTCTGAAATGCTCCTGCATGGTTTGGCAGCGTTGGTTCAAACTGAGCGTCTTCTCGAGGTAATGTGCAAAACTGAGGTCCTGCCTGCTTTGCATGAGATCCCTAACTAGTTACACACATGGCTCAGAGCACGTGGACAGGTTTTTTTGTCTAGTTTAGTGACAGATACATGAAGTCTAGGCCAGATTGTCTTGCTTTAAAAACCGTAGAGCACAGTGCAACAAACTCTTGTTTTTCTGCATGAAGGAACTGCATCTCATTTACCTTTTCATCTTGTTATTGAAATCCCAGTCTGATTTTATTTCCATCTGCAGAGGGCTTTGATGTAGCCTGACTCTCTGAGCATGGAGAGGAAAGCACTTCTTGCATACTATGAAGTCTGTACATCATCATCCAGAAAGAGTTCCTGTCCATAAGACATTATTTATGCAGTGAACTGTCTTCAAAACCATTAGGAGATATTTAAGGTTAGTCCATGGGTACTGCTAACGCAGCCTCCACTCACCATTCCCAGAGTGGGGAGTACAGCTCCACTGCCCCCACACCTGGGTAGAAGATGTTCGGTTTGCTCCTGTGGTCTGGATCAGCCTATTGCTGAGAGAAGGGGTTTTTATTTCTCCCTATGCACCAATCTAAGCAAGGAGAGAAAGAAGTTAATACTCCTTTTCAAGGAAGCAAACAAAAAATATTTGAGTTTTGTTTGTTTGTTTCTGTTTGCTTGGTTTATTTGTTTTAGAAAACTCTTCCTCAGAGCTATTGATGACCGAGCTCAAGTTTTGTGGTACAGTGGAAGACCGGAGAACAGAGACAATACAATAGCATAATTTCAAAACTGCCCAAAAGTCTGCAAAATCCGATGGAACTTTCTCTCCCCAATGCCCAAATAATTTCGAAAGGGAAATGTGAGTATTGCAGCAATTTTTAAAATTTTACATATAGTCTCCACGCTTCATTTAGAATTGAAAAGACAAACTCTGCTTTCACTTACCCCGGTAGTACTTGCCTGTGTAGCTGTAAGTTCAGACTGACCCAGGGTAGGAGTTTCAGAACTGTTAGACCCCTCTATTTCAAATAGGCTGACTGATTTTCACAGGTCACTGGGAAGCTGCTGCTCTGCTGCTGTGTTACAGCAGAATTTTGAGGAACAAGCCAAAAAATCCTCAGCAGTGCATTGCATGAAACAGTAATTTGAAGGGCTAAAGCCTGATACCATGATGTTCTATAATCCTGTCTCAATGCATTTCCCGGAGTAAATACTCCTCCAAAAGGCTTGTCACTGTTCTGGTTTATAGTGCTCTATAATTACAGAAGTGTAATCAATAAAATGTCCCAAGCAGCTCCTGAGCAGAGAAGAGGATTCATGTGTGAGGTGTCTGGTACACAGATACATTTTTAGCAATTTCCATAGTGAAGAGGAGGGACATATTAATGAAGTTCAGTTCTCAGATGTTACTGATGAACGAATTTCCTGTGTCACTAGCTGGCTTCCAGTGAGTGGCTTGGGAATTTCCAGATTATGAGAAAGACACTTCTGTGATACAGGTGTGTGTAGATTTATATAAACCTTACGTCACTACATGACTGTCCCTCTGCCCTGCACAGTGGTAAGGGAAAGGACTGTGTGTACTCTACATACACGTGCTGAGTAGTGGAGATTACTCCTACGCCTGCATGTGCTCTCACTTAGGGGCCAGAAAACAAGAATAACTTCATGAGGAGCTCGTTTTGATGAAGCTCCAACTTGCTACTATTATTTCTGTCTCATGGAGACAGATCTCATTGCAGATTCTTGTGGTTTCCACCGTGCACAATTCATTCTGATGCTGGAGAGGGTCCCTGGCAAGCACAGATGGCACCAAGAGTATCTCCATCAAATGGTAAGGGTTGCTGTTAATCGGGCAATGCTCCACACGTTTAGTGGTAGCGATCAAATAATAGGTGTTGCTCTAGGAGTCCTAATGTAATTTTTTGGTAAAATTAAAATGATACATTTCTAAGACAAGGGGTTTTTTTCCACTGGTAATAGCCCTTACTTTACGCTACTTTCCTCATAGCTCTTGCAAAATGCTGATTGATTTTAGTGGGAGTTCTGCTGAAATACAGGCTCAGCAGGGAATGCTGCGTGAAGCCCTTTCTTGTCTTTTTGATAGTTTAGTCATAACACAGAGTACATGAAGCTGTTGTGACTCATCCCATCCTGAGAAAGAAATGATCGGGATTGTATTTGTCTATCCGAGGAAAAACATTGGAAGTATTTCCATAGTCTGTGACAGTAGAAAGGATGTTAAAGCAGAGTTGATGACTTTTCCTTGTTTAAGCATGAAAGAGGAGTGGACCATTTGCTGTCTTTCTCTGGGTTTCTGATTCGCATTCACTGAATTTGGTACTAACTCCAGTAAAAAACAGAAATATTTATGAGCTTGCGGCATGTGTGCCTTCTAGGGAAGCCACTATATTTTTAAAGTCTTATTATCCCTGACAATCATACTGCAATTAGCAATCATTAATAAATATTGCATATTATTTCTATAATACAGCCCTTCTATATTGACAGAAACAAGTTTTCGATAAAGTTAGTCACTATTCGTATTTGGTAATTCAGTACTGTTAAGTAAAATTTGCTCGGTTATCCACGGGGTAGAGTTAGGGACTCGTTAGTAGGTAGTAGGTTACCAGCCCACATCTCCAACAGATGTTGTGTGCTATATATCTTTCCACAGTGGCAGAATTTAGAAGTCCGGAGGGGGGGGGCGATGGCTTGCATGGTTTTGAAGGCTCCTATTTTGCCTTTAGCCAAGGTCAGGCTTGAAGGCCATTCAGATCTTGGCGAGTTGCAGGGGAAGAAAGGGGTTCCCAGAGCTAGTGCAAACCTCAGAGTTCCTGCAGAACAAGCTGGGGCAGTTGGACTTCAGCTTCTTTAAATGCTTGTGAATCTTTGTATCTCACACAAAGATGATACAGCTCTGCAAGTGTGTACAGTACAGTTTAGCCTGTTTTGAGTGTCTGACTGTGATTCCTTCAACTGATAGCCAGAGTTTCCAGGAATACTGCCCTTTGCCGATGCCCTGATAATCAGAAAGTGAATGAGCGTTTGTTTTCAAAGCCAATATTTAGATACAGAGCTTTTCATTTGTATGATTTTTTTTTTTCCACCCCCTGAGTCTTATAATGGCTTTGTTTACCCCACGGTTCAGCCCAAACCCTTTGTCCTTGTCCCTTGCCATTGCTCGCTGCTGCTGATCCTCCCCGCTGCAAGCCCTGCAGCGCGCCGCAAGGTGTAGGTGTCTGGAATAAACAAACTCAGCAAGTGGAAGCGCTGCGTTTGCAAGATGTTTCCTTGTTTATTTAACTTCCGCAGGGCATTAAATAAATCTGTGGTTCTTCACTGTCAGAAACCTGTCGCGTGTCTGTGTGATTTAAGAGCGCAAGTCTGGCCTTCCACTGTGAGCTACATGTGCTGAAATTGTGAAGCGACTCCTTCAGATGACGAGGTGCTCTCCTACTTAACCAATCAGCAGCTGTCACTTTTCTATAAAAAAAGAAAAAAGAGACAGTCTAAGCTATGAGTTCTGTTCATTTTTCTTCATGGCACCCTTAGTTCTTGTAACAGCATTTGCAGTCAAGCAGTGGTTTCTCAGGCAGCCAAGTAAACAGAATCACAGAATCACAGAATAGTAGGGGTTGGAAGGGACCTCTGTGGGTCATCTAGTCCAACCCTCCTGCTGAAGCAGGGTCACCAACAGCAGGCTGCACAGGACCTTGTCCAGGCGGGTCTTGAATGTCTCCAGAGAAGGAGACTCCACAACGTCCCTGGGCAGCCTGTTCCAGTGCTCCGTCACCCTCAGAGTGAAGAAGTTCTTCCTCATGTTCAGCTGGAACTTCCTCTGCTTCAGTTTATGCCCGTTGCCCCTTGTCCTGTCACTGGACACCACTGAAAAGAGCTTGGCCCCATCCTCCTGACACCCCCCCTGCAGATATTTATACGCATTTATTAGGTCCCCTCGCAGCCTTCTCTTCTGCAGGCTGAACAAGCCCAGCTCCCTCAGCCTCTCCTCATAGGGGAGATGTTCCAGTCCCCTCATCATCCTCGTAGCCCTCCGCTGGACTCTCTCCAGTAGCTCCTCATCTTTCTTGAACTGGGGAGCCCAGCACTGGACACAGTACTCCAGATGGGGCCTCACCAGGGCAGTGTAGAGGGGAAGGAGAACCTCCCTCGTCCTGCTGGCCACACTCTTCTTGATGCACCCCAGGATTCCATTGGCTTTCTTGGCAGCCAGGGCACACTGCTGGCTCATGGTTAACCTGTCCTCCACCAGGACACCCAGGTCCCTCTCCGCAGAGCTGCTCTCCAGCAGGTCTGTCCCAAGCCTGTACTGGTGCATGAGGTTGTTCTTCCCCAGGTGCAGGACCCTGCATTTGCCTTCGTTGAACCTCATCAGGTTCCTCTCTTACCCAGCTTTCCAGCCTGTCCAGGTCACGCTGAACGGCAGCACAGCTTTCCGGAATGGCTGTGTTTCTTTGGCTGTCGTTCAGCAGATAACAGGGGAACTCCCAGTTTTGGAGGGCTGCATCCCCTCCACCCACCCGAGCTGCACCCGGGGTGGTTTTTAGGCCCTGCACAACGCGGCAGGGCACAGCAGGGTTTGTGGCTGGCTGTGCCCGCTGATGCCCGGCCGCTCACTGCTCCAAAGAAACAGCAAAGCACAATTCGTTATTAACGTCAGGATCTTGTTGGTGCCAACAGAGCTGCGTCTGAGCCTGCTGGTTTTTGCATGAGATCCGGTGTTTCTTGTCAGGACGAGCATTTCCCTGGGGAAGGCGGGAGCTGGAGGACAGCGTGAGTGGTGCGGAGGAGCTGGAGGGCGGAGGTGTCAGACCAGGAGTACAGCTCTGCCTTTAGGCTTTCTCATTTTCAAGATAGAGGACCCCCAGGAAAAAGAAATTTGGGCATTGGCCTCTGAGGCTGTGGGAGCATGGTGATGCCACGCTATTTTAAAATGGCTTTCATACTTGTCTATAAAAATAACTAAATAAAATCTGCTATCTAAGCCTCTAACGGTGTGGCAAAATAAATAATTTTCTGGCTCTGATTTATCCGTAAAGGACTTCTGTGCTAACAGCATTTCACCTTCTCTGCTGCTCCTCTCTGCCAGCTGCACAGTTCAAGGCGGCTGTGCACTAGAACTCCATTTCTGAGATTGTACACGCAAAAACCATGCATTTCCAGCACACGCAGCTGTGTATTTCGGAGTGGGATTTAGAAAAAGCAATGTCAGGCAGGTATCACCTTTGATCCAGAAAAGCAGTGATTTCCAAAAGAGCTTCCCGCCGGTCTGTATTTCTTGTCTGTTAAGTCTGAAATAATTTGTCACGAAGATTAATTAGTTCACACAGTTCTTACGAAGACTAATACAGATTCCCTGTTCCTAACCTTTTCTCTCTGTGACCATTATGAGTTAATTTTAATGACTGTAATGAGAGCATGCTGCAGAAAAAGAGTTCTTCCTTGATCGTGCTGTGTGAACTGGAGATGTGATGAGTGTTCCAGGTGCTTTTGAATTTTGTCCTTTTCAGGTGATATTTTCCATGCCTTAAGTTTGCTATTAAGGCTGAACTTCTGTTTAACTTATGAAGTTATAAGTGTTTAATGCATTTTACCTAAACTTCGAAATTTTAATTCAATTTATTTTTTGAATCTCATTAAGTAGATAAGCTTGTCATGGTGTATTACTTATACAACGCTTCTCTCAGTGTCTAGATACCTGAATTCAATGCTTCTAGAAATCCTATACAAAAATACCTTTAGTTTCTCCTGTTCCATAAAGAAAACCATATATCCAAGACTTCCTTTTTGTCACCACTGTGATTTTGTAATGTAAATTTTAAGTATTTTATTTATTTTTCTATTTTTTGACTTGCCTGGTAGGAAGATGCAAATGTGACATGTGTAAAAGATTTTGCCTTGTAATTTAATTGCTAAATTATTTCACTACATTATAGTTATTATCTGTTTGGCTTTTATTACCTTCTCTAACTTCTGCCAATGAGGCAGAGAGTAAATAATAACTGTAGAAATATTAGTGCCCATCTCCTGCGTGTGCTTCCAGATCCACCTGAGACATTTTCATTGGGTTGACAGAGTTTTTAAGTACCATAACACGAGACGTCAGAAAAAACATTTTTGAATATTTTTTTTTTTTTTTGAAAAGGAGATACAAAACTTCTACCATGTCTTCTGAAAGTGAGACCTGAAGAGTTTGCCTGTCTCTCTACAGAACACGAAAGCCGCCAGCTTCCCTTGGCACTCCCTGGCTGGTGGCAGCAGGTTGTAAACCCCCGTTGCGCCCAGCTGGACAGCACAGGGGCTGTAAGCCCTCGCGACTTAGGTCCGCAGACATCAAACATAAACGATTACGCCTCTATCAAATCTCTGCTGGAAAATAAATAGACATTGTGCTCTGTTGGCTTTGAGTTGACTGTGTTAGTCTTCTTTTTTAAGGGGAAAAAGAAGCATAGATGTCATGCCTTTCTAAAGCATTTCTTTATGTGATGATTTCACAGTGAAGTATATACCTTAGTGGACCATCCTTCTCCAAAGATGCAGGAAGGAAGGAAGGATTGCTGATCCACAGTAAATTCGAGTAAGTACCCAGTGATAAATAGCCCTTTACTGGGCCACTGTGAGTCTTTTCACAGCCTCCTTGGCAAACTGGTGCTGCAGTTTGGGGAGTAGGTGGTGCCTGGGGCTTGTGGGTGATGTCAGGATTGCTTTTCTAGCAATATTGAGTATCTTGCCTGTTTGCTGCTCCCACCTTCTCTTACTAAGGTAGGACAATATATAATAAATGATTATTGGAATTAACTATATGGTAATCATGAGGTGTCACTGGTAATAAAGGAATGTGCAGTGACTCCATGGCTATAGCAACGTGGGGTTTTTTGGTAAATCGTCCAAGATAAAATATGTATTCTTTGATTCCAGAAGAAAGCCTCTGAAGAACAGAATGTTCTTTAGGTTTTGTTCCACACGGTGTCAGAATTCATAAAGTTTGATTTCAAATGGTTTAGCAGGGGTTATTCCAAAGGTTGCTGAGTTCACCCAGAGTTTTTCAGTGGTTTCAACAAGTTATGGATCCTCTTAAATCAAATCACAGTGACATACACAACCTTGAAAGGTTTCTGTAAATTATAGCATCATAGGGAGGAAACACTCTTACTGTGGGGTTTTATGTCTGATTTATCTACCTCCTCAGGAGAGAATGACTTTCATATGCTGAGTCAAACAAGAAATATCCCAAACTTTGAAATTTTTTTGGACTTTGTATACTTCTGATAATCACAGCACATATTTTTTTACCCTGTCTATGTCTCTTCCTTCATACATGATAAAAGATATCTATTGTGAAATAATAATCTGCGACAGATTTCTTTCTATTGAAAATTTTGGGCTGAGTTTGCTTGTTAGCCATTGCTCTATGCAGCAGAGCTACGGTCACACTTTGGATTTGCTTTATAATGCTGACTTTGATCACAGCTGCGACATCCTCTCCTGGCTTCAGCAGCAGAGATGGAGCAAGTGCCTCTCCTCTCATCTCTGGCCCCTTCCCAAGGCCTCCTGCACCCGGCCACCTCTGGACGCTGCAGCCCGGCAGCTATCAGCGCGTTGCTGTCGGCGCTGACCCGTTGCGGGGCACAGACTCTCTTTTTTCGTGCTGTTCCAGTTCTTTTACACAGAATGTCTTCTGGCTAATGTCTGTAACATCCCGTTAGGGGCCTTCCTGTGTAGACACGTAGTCTGGAATAATTAGTCTATCTCTAGTGGGGGAGCACTGCTGAAAGGAGCATCATGGTTTTGGGTTTCCAGGAGGAAGCTTTCAGAAGCTGTGAATGCTGTTAAAGATGCTGTCGCTTGCCAAGGTGTCTCGGCTTAGGCACTCGACCTCTGGCTTGGCTTACCTGTTTGTGAAAGGAAAGGAGCTGTAGCTGGCTTACTTGGCTTCTGTGTGATGGTTTGTTCTTTGCTATTTTGTAGCCTGACAGAAAACACTGTCAGTCTGATCAATTTTGCAAAATGTTGCAAGAAGTAAGTCTTCTGCTGAAGTTTTTTATCCTTTTTATCAAAAAGTGATGAGGAAGAACATCTGTGCCTCTCGTTATACCATTTTACATGTAGATAAAAGCCTGAATTTTCATGTGAAATCCAACAGCTTGAAAATGATAACAAAGAATAGTCTAGATATCTGTTTCTGCCCTTAGTAAAATCTGAGGTGAGCTTTCATCGGGAAGCAGGAAACACTTTTCTCGACTTAATTAACCCTCCCACATGCTACAAAATCAGCAAGACAGGATTTACCACCTCCAGAAAAGGCCATACGGCCCTTACTCAGACCTTGGCAACCTTTTCTATGCTGCGTACAACCCCAGCTCTGCTGTTCTCTATATTTGAAGCTTCCTCTAAAACATTTTGATTTTCATTTTGGTGGCTTCGTGTCCCTTTTGCGTTATGTGAGCCTCTAGGAAAAAAGTATCCAAAATGTGGACAATAATGTAGTTCCATATATTTTACGGAATATAAAATATGTTTCTATAATGTGGAGCTATTTTAGAAGGCTTATTAACATTTTATGTAGTGTACAATGTACGAAAGTAATCGTCCAGTTATTTATGTGCAAGACATCCCTGGAAATTTTCATATCCATGCTGACTATTTTAATAAGTTACTAAAAAAATACTATAATCTGCTGATGCTAAAGCTTTTCTTGGTAACAGTCCTCAATTATAATACATACTATAGTTTACTTTAACATCTTCATTAAATCTATTTTTTTAAGGTTTTAAGCAAGTAATCGTAATGCAATTAAATGGCAATATAACTTTTTTTAACACCCACTCTCTCTCAATGAGACCTGTAGTAACATAATAGTAAGCAACAGTGACATGTTGTAGATATTACTCCATATGTTAACACCTCGGAAAAGATCATTTATCCAATGAAATGTCTAAATTCAGGATTGAGCCCATTTTGAGCATGTACTGTATTTGGGGCATTTTCCCAAGCGGCAGTATCACCAGCCTGGCCTGCTGGTCACATTACCTTATGAAAAGATCACATTTTTTTAAAAAAGTCTTTCTTCAAGCATTTTCAGCAATTTTGATGTTCTGTTGTGACGAAGATCTTTCTCCAGGCAGCAATGGGCATTTTTGTTTGTTTGATTCATAGCTGGATAAGCACCTTCCATCTGTCCAGGGGAGATAAATGCAGATGTTTTGTTTGAAAGTCGGAATATATCAGCCATGAGAAAAGCCATGTGTTAAACTGCGGAAATACGTTTTAGGCTGCCCTTATAAATGTGGAAAGCTAGTTTTTGTGGAGGTGGATTTGTTTGAGAGTAAACAAATGAATAAATAAATGAAATAAAGCCAGTATAACCCTTCCTGAAATGCACTAGGTATGATAGGTGTCAACAAAATGGTTTTGAAGTCTTCTGAAAATGATTCCTTTAAATTCCAGTTCCAAACAGTAAAGTGGGGAAATATTTTTCATTGGGGAGGAGGGAAAGAAACACCTATTAAGTGGTGTTGACAAATGAAAGAGGTGTAAGGTTAGTTTTCAGTAATCAATCTGTAAATCTAAGACAAAAGAATAGCTAGGATTTTATTCTCAATCAGGAATATCAGTGAAAACTGAACCAGTTTCGTATTGCTGAAAAAGAGAAAGTAAATTGAACACCTGTAGCTAAATTAGCTATGACAGGCATCTCCTTCTGCACTGTCAGAATGAGTTGTCTATGAATAAAGCAATTGTAAAGTTATTGATCGGCCTTTTCCCTTTTCTCTTTGGTGTTAACCTACTGGTACGCGTGACTTGGCAGGAGTTAGATGAAGTTTGGGAAGGACATAGGCTTCAAGTGAGGAAAAAGGGAAGGAAGTAAGAGAGATCTGTTGCTGCCTGCCCGACCGCAGTGGAGCATCTGGATGGGAACAGGAGTGAAGGTCCTGCGGTGAGGCTGGTGTCACACGGGGGGAAGGACAGGGGGAGTAAGGGGTGAGAGAATCCCGCACTGTGCTGCAGGTGTAGCTGGGTACCAACTCGCCCTCGAGTTCTCCTCCCCCGGTCATCCCTAGAGAAGTGAGCCCGCATGGGGCAGAAGGGAGCCGTAATTCCGGTGGAAAACGACTTCCCCACACGAGCAGCATCAGTGCCATCGGTTTTATCTGTCGCTCTCATGAAACCTGATGATGGGGATGACGAATACGGGAGGTGGAAACAGTTCTCTCTGCTCCTCTCGTGACTCCCATGGGGTTTAAAAAGTGTCTCTCAGAAACAAGACAGCAGCACAAGCTATCCACGTGTCTGAAAGGGGCTCACCGCTGAGCTTCATGGTGTTTTAACCTGTGTGAGGCGGGAAGCCCTGCTTTGGTCTGAGCCAGCACAGTACGAGGGGATGCTCGTCCCTCCCACATCCCTGGGCAAGAAGCAGGAGTAACAACCAGGCTCCTCTTTTGCAGCTCTCAGTTGTAGCTTTTTGTGTGTTCTCTCATGCCTAGATGTGTTGTGTTAAGTGCTGGTGGGTGCCATGCACCAATTAGAAAGCAAAAAGCACAAGCCTAGTTGCTACAAAAACACATTTTGCACATGGATAATTGCCATCGTACTGGATTTACTCTCCTTAGCTCAATTAGTCAGCCTGCATAGAAAAAAGAGAAATCAAAGACCGTCTCACAATTTTCTATGCCCGTATATAAGAAAGTCAAATTAACTGCAGACAGGAGTTAGTGTCTGATTCAAAGAACTTTTAAAATTTAATGAGCTTGCATCTGTGCCACCCATGTGCTTAAGCACTTGTCCCTTACAGAAATTATTTTTGTACTCCAGGTCCGATCAGATAACACATCATCGCTCAGGAGTGGCATTTTCACACAAGCTGAATTTTAAGCAGTCTTCGTTTAACTGATGAGCGTAGGGAGATTTACCCATGCTACTGCAAATGACACTGTTTAACAGTGAATTAGTGAATGTAGGACTGCATAGCGAATCTTTTTTTGTCTTTAGGCAGTTCTGTTTTATGCAGTTATATCATAGTTTACACTGGTTTGGGGGATGAAAGTCTGATCCTGAAGTAACGTAAGACGGAGCCTGTTATAACCAAATGCATAACTAAAAATATAACAATATGGTTTTTAAGTATAAAAGTACCATTTCAAGAAGTATTCAAATGAGAAAGGTAGAAGTAGAAATATTGCATTTGATCTGGTTTATAAAAAGTTAAAGGCAGGAAAGGGAGTTAGGATGAAATATTGGTTGGTCTGAATATAATACATTTTATTCTTAGAATAAACAGCTGATCCTCTGAACATGGGGCATGCAACTAGTCATAGCTATTGGAGAATGAACTGCAGCAGCTGTACAAGAACTAAATAAAAACCCACTTCCATGCTTATGAATTTAGCAAATTTTTCAAGGTTTTGCTTCATGTGGAAATACCCAAACATCTCTGTGTGCCCTTCGTACGCACGCAATAAACTAATGATAGTGTCCGTGGCAGCAAATGGAGGGTTTCTGTAGGACACGCTGTTATCAACGTTTTTTAAGACGGATCTTTCTGACGTGAGAATAATAAAACTACAGTCCTGTGAGTTGCCAATTACGTTAAATTTACCTATGGGGAAAAATTAGACATTATAACATTGTGGGAAGTGATTTTTTACTTGCTTTTCCTGTGGAGTAATATTCACCTGGAATCTGAAACTCCCCAGATTACGTAAAACATCTTAGCAAATGCCCAGGTAATTTTCTGCAGCTATAAGTGTGGAAACCTTGGGTAACTTGTAGCAATCTACGCACAAGTTTAATACCATTTTAGAAAGGTGTAGTGCTGGTTATGATCTTGTGAGCTTCACCTCAGGGTTTTCCCTCCATTTCAAATAGAATGTTCTGATCTCTGTAGCTTTACAATAAGTTAGCACAAACTATCATCACAGCAATTTAGAGATCCTGATAATTTTTTCAGTGCTTTTAATATATTACTTTTACACTGGAATCTGTCTGTATAAGTTTCTCATGTCAATTAGCATATAATTGGCTGCTTTACTTACTAGTAAATGTAGTTATTACTAGATTATTGATGATCTTTTTTCCCTTTATTTCAACCATGACATTGACCATGAAGAAAAATCAGTGATTTGAAACTGCTCTGAAACGCTCAGTGTGTATTTGGTGTGTTTGTTCAGGATGTTTCTGAGACCCCTTTTTTTTTGCAGGGTTTAATTAGCTATTCTAAACTCTAATACGTGTTTTCCCAGAAGCATTCACATAAATACTGGCAGCAGAAAGCTAGCTTGGTGTGGCTATATATGATCTCTAATGAAACACTGGAATTATTTAAATGTTTAAAAGTGTACATAATTTTAAAACCAGTATTTACAATTTAATTCGACAACATTAGCTTTGCCTCACTTCAGTTCCAGAACAAGTGCTGAACTGTAGATTTCAAACAAATGCGAGCACACATCTCCAACAGGTAACACCCAACCCTAACACACCTTCTCTCGCTTGGTAAAAGCTTCATATTTCTGAAGTGCGTTTTGTTTTTATTGGAACCCTTACAGTTTCAGCGTGCTAGCTCCATCAGGGGGCTTGATTGATTTTTATGCTAATCCTAAATGAAAGACAGCTGTTGTACCCACCGGCTTCAATAACTCTAATCCAACTTATAAATGTCTTGTAAACAGCCAGATAATTACATTGCGATTTAGAAGGGATTTCATCCTGTAAGGTGCTTATAGCCTTGAAATGTTCTTTTTTTTTTTTTTTTCGAGGTTTGTGAACACCTTCGACTTGAACACCGCGGCAGCGAGGGGTGGGACGGGGTCCTGCCCAGTTTCAAGTTGCCGATGAAGGACGGAGATAACGCGTTGTGCGAGGGACGTGATGGGAGGCTGTCCTACTCCAGGCTCTTCCGAAGGAGGAGTTTCCCAATGAAGTCAGAGGGAAGTATCCCATTGCTTCGGGTTCACAGCTGTTGGCTGACACTGCCAACAAATTAACGTGTTTCTGTAGGAACCATGGCATTAGCCTCCTGCCCAGCTTTCCCCCTGGGCGTTACGGCTGAGCTGGCGGCAGTGGGGCCACGGCCCGGGGGCTGCCGCTGCCCAGGCTGGACCAAGCTGAGCGAGCGAGCCCGGAATGGAGGGAGATCATTATAGCAGCGCTCTAAATTTGATTTGTTTGTGTGAACGTTGTATGGAATGGTGGTTATTTTTTTATTAAATACTCATAGCCTTAGGGGACAGTTTACACAACATGATTACACCTGATTGTAGTAAGTCAATCCTAATCATTTTGAAATGATGAATGGCAGATTTTTTGGCATATCCAGAAAAAGCGTTGTGCTGTTGATCCTCCATCTAATTAGCAGTACTAGTATCGTTACAAGACACGCGGGTGTATCTCCGCACACGGGCCTTTTCACTCCAGCTAGTAAGCAGGCATTCGTGTGAGCACTTATTAACTGCCAAACACAATGCTGAACGCAGAATTAGTTTCTTCATCTAATACATGCAACAATTAAATTAAACCTCGACATAAGCAGGGCAGACTTCAGTTATTAATCCTCCCATGAGCAACTATAATTATTTTTGCCAGCACTAATTTCATTTGCATATGTATTGTTTAATTGCAAATCACAGTGAAGCAAGAGTTTTTGTATGTTTAGCTGAATTAAGCAGCGCTGCTTAAGCACATTGCCTATGGTAGCTAAAGTGCTAATTCAAAGGGGGAAAAAAAGCAGCAATGCACTTACAGAAACAGGTAAATTAACAAATTTGAGTGGTTTTTTTGATCTCTCTGTTGTTTGCAAGAATTTTCCTGGGAGAGACTGTTGTCCTACACATGTCAGGAACTACTGGTTTTGGCAGTAAAGACCCCAGCGTGGCCTGGCTGAATGAAGATAGCTCACTACATGTGTTCAAAACCAGGAAAAATAATCACAAAGTATTTATGATTCCCCTCCCCGTGCAGCAATACCGATGAAAAATTCATGCAATTCGCAGGAGAGGACCGAGTAGTTAAATTCACATTAGTCTGCACGAACACAGATTTGGGGATTCTTGTTGCAGAAATAGCTCATTAATAACCCCACTTATTTTACAAATGTGAGTAGCTGGAGTTGATACAGGAGATACTGAATTTGCAAATCTGCAGAGTAAGTAAGATGGTTCAGTTTTGTTCAGGTACTGTGCTCTTGCTCGGTGACACCTGTGGCTCAGCATGCTGGTGGAGGTTCATTTGCTGCTATCAGGACTCGGGATGAAATCTTGCTCTAAAGCCACCCTGGCAATAACTCCTCCCAGCAATGGCTCGTTAGCCCTGCTGTCGGGTGTTCTTGCACACGCCTTTTACGTGGGCTTCCAGAGGCTGTGATGAACTGATTTATCTTCAAACGTGTTTTGTACTATTAGACCTAAAATATATTAGTCAAAATTGTTAATGGCTTCCCTGAAGCGTGATCTGCTCTTCTGCAAACTCCAGAAACAGCATCTGTAAGAGGGAGAAGTGAAGGGCAGGTAGGTTCACCCAGCTGAGCCACATCTCACCTGTGCTATATATTTGCTAGCTTCTGCTCACGTGCCTTCCAGTGAAGAAAAGGTGGAGGAAGCTTCAGTGCAGTAGGTCAGGAAAATGTTCTTCGTTAGTCTTCAGCAATGCAATAATTATTTTGTGTCATTTCAAGGGTGGTATTTATTCTGTTAGGTGAAAGGCAGGTGGTGATTAAGACTGTGAAACTGGGTTCATATCTGCACCAGATGAGTAACATTACCAGTTTATTTCAAAGTCAGGTAATGTATTTATTTCTAGATTTGCCTTGTAAGTACCAGTGTTAGAAACTCATTGTAACTCACTGGGGATACATCAGTGGCCCGTGCGATTCCACTGAGAAAAGACGTGGAATAAAGATACAATTACACTGGGCAGTTTGCGGGCTAGCTTAAAACCAGAACCTCAATCAGGCTAATTGAATTTTCATTTCACAGAGTTTTATTGAAAGTGGAAGTGGCTGAAGAAAGGGGTTTCCAATTTTAAAAGAACTTAGTAGTGTATGTTTTTTTCTGTGAAGATATAATTTAGGTTTTTTTTATCATAGTGCTGACCTGACTTTCCAGGGTTTTTTCCTGAGAGCTTTATTTTCAAAGCATTGAAGAATTCAACTGACGTTCTATTACTGTTCTTCAGAATATACACTTTGGAAGGTTCAGAGCTGGAATTTACGATACCATTTCAGTCCTGGCTGTTTTTGATCATAAAATTAATTCATCATAATATTAGTTAGACGTTCCTTGAGCTGTAGATGAGTTGAGGAGTGCTGGTTTTATTTTTCACTTACTCTTCAGCTGCAGATGGAAAATAAGTTTTACAGGACTTTGCCTCACATTCCTTGTGCTCAGTGTTCTGCTCTGATATAAAACACTTGACTGCCAGACAGCAAACAGGAGGGAAAATTTTGTTTGGGCCAGTGGGACACAGGCTTCCACTACCATTTTTTCAGAAAGCTTCATTCTGTGTTTTTTTGCTTTGTATTGCAAATTATTGTTACAGACTTGGCTGACACAGTGTGTCTTTTTTATTTTTTGGTTGGCAATAATTATTGTTGTAAGCCAAAAAATAAAGTACTGATGTAATTAAGCTCAGATGGTTCTTCCTTTCCCTCTTTTATCACGACTTAGTTTTAGATGTTAAAATTGTCGCTACCAGTTGCATGTTTACAGGCTGTTGGATGGCACGAGAAGGGCTTTGAGTTTACCTTATGTTGTGGTAGGAGAAGCAATTTTCATAATTTTTGTTGGAATTTGTCTAGAGAATTGCCCTGTGACATGCTGATGAAGGAACAACTCAAGCAGGAGGTGGGTTGACTGGTATCTGTTTGCTTTTGCCTGGCAGCAGTGCAAGATGGACTGTACAGCAAATAATTGGGTATTGTTTCAGTTCCACTGCTCTGCATAGAAGAAATAATCCAAAATAAGAAGAAACTTGTCACCTTCTCCCTCACTCCTGCGGCATCCTTTGCTGTTCTCAGGTGTGTATGTAGGAGCACATTTCGAGGACACTGAGATATTTGTAATGGACAGCTGGCTGGGATCGTTAGAGGAAGACTTGCCGTACGCAGGCAAAGATAATGGCCTCTCAAGAAGTGTGAGCATTAGAAGGATTTTTTCCACCCTTTTGATGGACCCATGTGACTCAAATGGATGCCTCTTCAGTTTTTCCTGATGCTCTTTATTTCTGACAATCAATTTCAGCACTTAGCTCAGTTTGCTTAGCTCAATGACTACCTCGAGTAGTTCTGAGGATAAAAAATGGTCGTGTGGTGAGAAGGTATGACTGGGGTTTACTATTGCAACACTGTTCGCACAACTTCTGCGAACACCCATACAGCACTGCATCCATTTAGCACTGTGACACTGAGACACGTTGACCTTAAAAAATTATGAAAATACGCATGTTAATAAGGGAGAGGTTGCCAAGAAATAGGGAGGAGAACTAGGAAGAAGCAGTATCTCAAAGCCACAGCTGGGAGTTTCACAAAGCTTTTTTTCTTGCTCAAAAAGCAGAGTGAAATAAATTGGTTTTATTAATGGAAATCTGTTTTTTCAATAAGAGAGCTCAGAAGGCAGGGGACAGGAAAAGGGAATGGTCAACATAGTTGCTTAATGCATAGCATTTAAAACCAATTCCTTTTTACAAATATTAGAATGAAGTAGCATTTGGTGCTGCTGAAACTGAGTCAGAAATCAGTTTCATCCTAAAAGTCTTTGGTTTACTCAGTCATAAACGATCTACCTGTTTTGCGTTTAAATCTGCGTTGTTCTTCAGTGCTGTGCAACCTTCTACATCTAATAAAGAACTCCTGATTTTCCAGGTTATTTCTGAGCAAGATCCACCTGCTTTTTTCAGTTTCTTTAGTTAGCTTTCCTTATGTTACCAAATACATTGAACTTCTATGTGATTTTTCTTTCTCTCTCCCTCAAAAAAAAAAATGTTGCAAGTGAGAAAAGAACACAATTTCATTTTTAATGCAGAGGGTATAAAGGAAAATATCTCATTGGCCCCTTGTCATATTTGCACTTTCCATGAAGTACTGTATATCAGATTGACCTTAGGCTAGAACAGGAAATGCAGAGCAATTATTAACAGTGTGGGCATCAATGCAATCTTTCATCAAGAAATCCAAAAGAAGGAAAATAAAGAACTTGGTTTAGTAAGGTTTTATAAATAGATATTTCAGAGTGGTGCTCTGTAGCTCTGCAGTCAAAAAACAAGTTAGAAAGGAAATCTCATGAATGATGTGACTATAAAGCATGGAAAATGTAGTGTGAAACTATGTAAGTCAAGTGTAACCTACGTGTGTGTATAAGCAACAGAAGACAGTTGCTGGAGGTGATGGTATTAGGACCATAGGAACAGATTTAATGGGTCAAGCTGAAGTCACGCACCTCCTTGGCTGGGTGACCTGCAGCTGTTGTCCTGGGAAGTGGGGAAGCAACCAGCAGTGCTTTCAAGCGTACTCTGCCCGCCTCCAGCCATTTGGTTCCGAATCTGTGTAGACCAAGGATTTAGGGCTTCTTTTTAGTTTCTGATAGTGGTTTCCTCTAGCTCCACCAGCAGCTCAGCTGCAGCCTGCTCAGGAGGAGAAGGGTAAAGGATTGCCATTAAAAATATATTGGATTGCGAGAAAGCGTGAGAGTTGTCATGGGGACACGGAGGTTTATGGAAAAACTGCAGCTATGAGCAGAATCTCCTTAGATTCCACCACTCCCGAGGCACTGGGCTGGTGATGGTATCTATCAGGCCTTTAAGGGATTAAGGAGCAGGAATGGGTAACAGCTGTCCTTGCTGTGCTTCCTCACATCTCAAATTAGCTGTGCTGTGAGCATCACAACTTTTCTGTTATCTTTTTGTGGATAAGTACAATAGTGTGCTCACCTCCTCTAGCATTAACTCTGTGAGAAAGGAAACAAATAGGCCAGGAATTGGGTCAGGTGCAACAGGGCAGCTTTGATTTTTCTGACCTTTTTTTTTTTTTTCCTTTCTGTGCTAAGAAGAAAGCATATAAATGAAAACTAAGATTTGTAAGTGCCTGAAAGATGGTTTTGACCTAGATATTCCAGAGTAACCGTAACTGGGATTTTACAGGTAAGTTAACAAAAATATGGCAATACAGAAATCTATCCTAATTGACAACCTAGTGGGTGATATAAGAAGTTTATAGAGAGAATGGTGTTCAGCTGGCACAGAGTGAAACCCCACTACAAGTACAGTGGGGCAGAGAGATTTGTTGAATTTAGCATAGCTGAATTGAATTCATGTGTGTTTTCTGCCTAAAGAAATTTATGTTTTTTGCTCAGATTATTTCTATCCATCTCCACAGTAGGAGAACTACAAGCAGAGGAGAAACCCTTGGGGAGGTCCCTTTCCAGTACTTGAGATTACTCATGTCCCTGCCTGGAAATGAACAGAAAAACCCTGATGGACCTCCCGGCCCAGGGGTATGCAGAGATCCCTGGAGACTGGGGTTGTTCTCCCTGAAAACTCCCTTCCCGCAGGACGTCTAGCATTCCCAGCCCAACCCCTTTCTCTCCTGGTACATCCTGAACATTCTCCAATGGCCTGTTTCATCCAGTCATTGCTACCACTTTCTGATTGATCTTCAACTCTGTGGGCAGTAGTTGAGTCAGGTATCCGATAGCTCTTCCTTTTACCTGCAGGATCAGCAGATGGAAACGGCTCAGCCCTGGCATGAGGAGAGCAGCAGCTGGAGTCTTCTCTTGGGCAGATCGGGAGTGTAAGTACGATCCTGACGAGGATCCCGTTGCTGAATAATCTAATGCACTGCTCCACAGTAGGGTTTGCAGTAGTGTTTGAAATGACCATTATTGGTATTTGTTTCGGTGTCAGTATGGTGGTAGGTAACTGTCCGAGTGCTTTTTTTTAGCTCTGGCAAGGAAAATATGAATGTAATTTTTCACTGGACATTTTCTGCACAAACCACGTTAGGTTAATTGCCTTGTATACTCTGGGGTGACAGTACTGCTTCTGAATCTCCAGGATGTGTTTTTGAACAATACTCTTCTTAGAATCTCAAACAAGAAATGAAGTAATACAATAACGCTGATTTTAAACTTCTGTGTCTTCTTACTGTCATCTGCTACTATAATTAGGGTAATGGAACAAGAATCATTAGTAGAAATGTTTGTATTCATCAGTCCAGTTCTACCACACTGGGTCAAAGTCCACCATGAGGTGACCTTGGATTTGCTTTCAGCAGAAACTGATGTGCTAAAGTGATGGGAAGAGTGTAAAGACAAGCATTAACGATTAGCATCAGGCTGCCTGCCTTTGTCAGGCATGTCCCACTCGGTGTGTGGAGCAGATGTCCCCGACAACGTGTGTGGCCAAGGGTTCGGCTGATCACCACCACATGTTCCCTCCGGAAAAGACAGGTGGTATCAAAGCCTACGCCGTGCCGGGTGCTTTCTTTGGGAACAGCCCTGGAGGCAAAATGTGCGTCTGCTGGATAGGTCTGCCTTTCGCAGCACCTGGTATCCTTCCCAGTGCCAGCTCATTTCTCCAAGGACTTTGCTGCTGCAACCTGCTCTGCATCGTTACCTTCCACTGCCGACTCCGCAGTCTGTTCCGACTTTCTGCCTTCTCTAGAACTTTCCCACCAGTTCCAAAAGTTGCAGAAAAGAAAGCAGCAGATCCTTAATTAAAAATTTAAAAAGCTAAAGTGACAGTGACTGCATCCCTCAACCCAGCATGAGTTGCTTGTAACTGGACATTGGCTGCTCTTCTAAGAGGCCTTGTTTATATGTATGAATTGCAATGTATTGTAGAAGGGACTGTTATTTTGTGTTGCTTCCTCCATCAGTACTCCACAGCACTAAATGTACAACTTTTCTGTTACCTTTATCAACCATTTTTAGAATTGAACTTGCTGATGTACGTCACCTGGTGTGCAAACAAAAAAGAGTACAGGACAAGGGTCTGCTACTTTGAGCTGAGCACAGAAATGACTGATTTTTCATTCAGGAGCTGCAGCACCAACTGTGTTGTCCAGACAGCCTGGCTGTCTTTATCAAGGCCAGTTGTACTCTAAGTCAGGTAGCTCTTTCACATTATTTCTAGGTGCAAGAATAATACTCATGTGTTAATTTTTTTCTGTTACCCAACCAGGTACCAAATAAGACTGTGTGCCAAATTTTGAACATGCTCCTTTATTCCTCTCCCCTGTTCAAGACAACACGTGCTCTTTAAATCTGGCACACTGGTTTCCCAACCAGTGAACCCACGTGCTGCTCCCTGCGCTGGAGCCCGTTAGCTCATCTCCTCCTGGCTGCGAGCTGCAGCAGCTCTGCGGTGGCCTGGCCGGGAGAAACCAGCCCGTCTTTGAGCCCACAGCACCACCTGCTTTGGGAATGTCGGAGATGGAGGTTACTATCCTTTTCATTTCTGTACGGAATAGTAATTCTTCATCTTTGCTTTATGCAGTAGGAAATTTTTAAGACTGAAGAGGTCTTCAGCCTCAGTGCAGAATATTATTGTCCTAGTCTGTCGTACACCAATGGAACAAATATCATATTTCGTGTGCTGCTCTGTCTGTGACTAGAATCCATCCCTTCTGGATTTCCTGTCAGGAAGATGTGTTTTAGGTGCATTTTTTTTTTTTTCAAATACAATACTGAAATATGAGAAAAAAGTACTCAATATGTATAGTCTTTGAATACATGGTCAATGAGTTGGATGATCTGTGCATGAATCTATTTTGAAGTTTTGACAAATAATGCAAATTCCATTGGAAGCAGCTGGATGTAGGGTGGTGACACACTGGCCCAGGTTGCCCAGAGAAGCTGTGGCTGCCCTCTCCCTGGCAGTGCTCAAGGCCAGGTTGGACAGGGCTTGGAGAAGCCTGGGCTGGTGGAAGTGGTCTCTGCTCATGGCAGGGGGTTGGAACGGGATGAGCTTTAAGGTCGCTTCTAACCCAAACCATTCTACGGTTCTGTGATTCTACATGTAGTTGCATTTGGAGTATGTGGGTGGAGGATACCTTTTTCTCCTAAGCTGAGGAGGACCACCTCCCAAGGATGTCACTTCAGCACATGCCTAAATCCATAGTCTTCTCTGGAGATAACAAAGATATTTTTAGTTAAGAATACATTGAAGCCCATGTTTAAGTGTATCCTTTGAACCAGGGCCTTGAAGATTAGCACGTATACAGGGGAAAAAATACTGATCTCTTCTAGGAGAGTAGCACTAAAAATAGGAATGTAGGTTGGGTATCAGAGTTGTGCTGTTTGAAACCACAAAGTTACATACTTTTATCTGCTCTGTGGACAGTGGAAAGCCCAAATGCTCTGTTGGAAGAGGTTTTGATAATAACTTTATCCAGTTAATTTGCTCAAAGCCAAAGACCTGTTATTTAATTAAATACCTCCTTTCTATATTTATGCCCATAAAGTGAATATAAAATAAAACCAAAAAGAACCTTATTCTTGTCTCAGAGGTCTAAATGGTTTCTAGAGCTTCTGTTTTTGAAGTATCATGACACTAGGGAGCCAATTAAAAGACAATTAATGGATCTGTTTGAACGGTTCAAATACACACTTGGTGTGGGACTCCAGCCTGGGTGAGAGCAGCTGGTGATTTTAAGGAAAAGGGGAGAGGAAAGTTGGGCAAATGAAAATAAATGAAAATAATATTGTGCGTTAAGTCCTTATTTCATTTCAGGTGCTTAAATGTTTATAAGTATTGCTTGTGGGGAATTGAATAGGTTTACCCTGTGTGTTCAGCTGCCACATTTTGCTGGCGGCTCCCAAGCAAACATTCAGTAATCCTACTAGTCTAGTCTGCAGAAATGTGTGACTGTAAAACTGACGTGCAGTTGCACATTTAATACCCCAAAGCTGTTTGCCAAGTGGAGAATTGTTCTCAGGCTGCTCTGGGGAAGTCTCGGAGCTCTCTTCTCTTTTTTTAGTTTGTTTTTTTTTTTATGCAAAAGTTGTTTCAGAGATATGTCAGTATATATCCTGAACTGCCTGTGAGTAACTCCGCAATAAGCACTGTTGGTAAGCAGCCACATTAAGAGGCACCCCATTGCCCACAATAAAATTAATAGCAAGCTTTCACTGGCAGAATAGCCAGGCATTCATCTCAAGAATCACCAAATACCAATTAAAGCACTTTGCTTCTGCGCTTGTTTATTTTGTTAAGGCATTAATTTATAAAGCTTTCTGTTAACATCTAAAATTTCAGTCCTATATACAATTACACACATATTCACACATGAAAATGAAACGCGACTGAGGACAAGGATAAAGATTGTCACAAAGAGAAAGGATTATTTTCAAAACTTCATCCAACCCTACCTTTTCACGGCAGATGAAGGAGAGTGGAAAAAAAAAAAAAGAAGAAAAGAAAAAAAACCCTCAAGCCCCACTATGCTGTGTGTGAGCTGATTTTCACTCCATGGGACGTTTGGCAGACCAGGTAAGAAGCAGCACTGACATTAATTCTGTTGTGTGGAGTTTTTTCGTGTTCCTGAGGTGAAGTAAGAGCCGGCATCATGGAGCCTCTTCACAGAGAGCCCGCACGTGTCGCAGCAGCCAGTCTGTGAAGCACCATCCTCGCTGTCTGAAGAGGGGACAAGAAGACTCTCACCGTTATTAAACTGTTCTTTTGAAACATCTCTACCACAGCTGCCGTGCAAAACGCCTTCAAGTACTCATAAAGTCTGTAGCTGTAACTTGTGGCCATCAAGAGCTCCAGTTCTCTTGACGGTCAGCTGTAGTTGCCTCATCACAGCACTTTTAATTACTTCATAATAAAAGGAAAGTTATTTTAAAAAAAACAAAAACATTTTCTCCAGCTGAAAACTTTCTTCCAAGGTCTAATTTGTGATTTGAACTAACAGTGACTCCAGACCAGAGCTCGTGTGTGTATCTGCTGGGTGAGGGAAGAGGGGAATGGTTTTGAACTGGAAATCAACGGAGCTTTGATATTAGCCCTAAATACTCTATTGCCTTCAGTTTAATTTCAGTGCGTGCTGTTGTGTGATGGCCAGATTTGGAAGATCTCTGGAAGCAGAAAAATACGTCTGAAACCAGCAAATGTTAAAGGTAAAGTTGTGTTAAAGATAATCGTGAACAAAGACCCAGCGCAGTACTTGCAGAGGGGCAGGCTGGCCAGCAGAAGGACATCCCTCATCCGGGGACTGGGTCACTGCTTAAGAGGTTGAAAATGAACAGCTAACATGAGTCATGTGTTTTCAGTGTTTATTCTTCAATGATAGATGTATTTGTGTATGTTTAATTTTGGACTTATGTAAAAATTACATAATCATTTCTAGTTTTTGCAGGAGTCAGCTTTTGAAGCACAAGTAGCTTCAGTACCTTTATGCCATTTTAATTAATGTCTATCCCTCTAAAAAGTGCAAAAACCAATGAAGTATTGGCAATGCTAAAATACCTTTCTTATTTTCTTAGAGAGGTGTAAATGACAGAGAGAACCTCTTGTCTTTACTTGTTAGGACAGCGTAACCCACAGGAACTTGAATTTAACCAAATGTAGATGACACCTACACTCAGTTATTATATTATACAATAGTTTGTCTGCTTCTGAGGAAGGGAAAGGCAGAGCAGGTGCTGCTTCATTTTTGTTGCTGTTTGGCTCAAGCGATAGCGGACTCTGGTTCCTCCAGGTTAAATACTCATCTATCAAAGCAGACAAAATTAACTTTCTGTTTTAACATTTAGGATTTAATACAGGGTTAGTGATACAATATCATCTGTCTGATGCTGTAGGTGTGGGAGCATGACCTGGGCAGGAATTCCAGTATGCCCTGCTGGAAGCCCTTCGCTGCGTGTCCATACCCAGTTGCATGTGGACGCTGTCTTGGCTGCGCCAGCTGCCCTCTGCTCGAGTGCCACGCTGCCTCTTCAGCGTAGATTGGTCATGGTTTTGGCCCCAAATATGGGGATTTCTAAGGGCCGGGGTGGCCCCATTGGGTGCCCACCCTCCTTGCCCTCTGCAGGGCCAGAGCCAGTGATAGGGCTGGGCTGCGGCACAGCCAAAATACGAGGGTGGAGAGCTCAAATCTGTTGAGGGGCTTGTAAATATTTTGCTGGAATACTTCTCCACAGACGGCCAAATTCCCATTTCTGGTTATGCTGCACAGGGAAAGTCATTTTGTGGTAGCAGTGAAGCAAATAAGCAAAAATTTATATTTCCAAACTGAGGAAAGAAGATCTGAAAATCTTGGAAACGCTATGTGCACTCAAAAAATCCACGGTACCATTTTTATTTTTTTCTGATTATCACTGCACTTGAAGATGCTATCATTTCAAAGTCTAAATTGATGATGAGTGGATTAAGGGATTTACTACCACCTGTGGAGCTGTTAGAAATAGCAGATGTTGGGTAATTCCGGATATATAATTCTAGATTGGAATTTATAATTCTTCATTTATTTGCACATTTCTGAGAAATAATATAAATGTGATTCCTAATACTCTAAGTCATTATAAAGAAAAAGGATGCTTTAAAAAATTCTCGTGCCCCAAGACTATACCTTCTTAATTATAAACACAAAATAATTTCTCTGATGACAATGGAAGAGTGTACAGTAATTACAGTGGCCCAAAAGAATGTATTACTCTGAAGTCCCAAGCTATAGAACTGTTCTAACCTTTTTTAATACCACAGAAATTCTTGTACTCCATTCAAGAACAGAAGAGCACAATACTCCAAGGTAGTCTAATTTCACATCCCAGAAAACAGAATTTTTTTTTTCTCTGTATGCAAATCGCATTTTTATTACAGCAAAGAGAAATGTGTAATTTTTTTTTTTCCCCATCTCGTTGGAAAAACAGTTGATGTAATTGGACAATTGATGTAATTGCATATGCAATTGGAGTAATTGCACTTGGAAATAAGTGATTATTCTTATAGTTATGAAACTTCTGTGAGCAGTTACAATGTATTTCCACTTTGCTTAAACCCATAATTGTATGTGTATTTTGCACCGAGGTTTTTTATGCAGCATCCTACCTACTTATTTACTTTGTAACACCACTGTTACCTAAATATGAAATATTCTTTACACAGCAAGCAATAAAAATAATGGGTTCTCCATAATACTCAGGGCTGTGAATACATTATTTCCAAACTGTGGTGCATTTTACTTTATGGGGAGTGAAATAAACACTTACTAAAGATAAAACCTCATTTAAAGCCTCAGTCGCTTTGCAGCAATCGACAGCGTACAGAAGGTTTTGCCAGGTCCTGAGGCCGTGTAAGGTGAACATGACAAGCAATTGTTCACTACATTTTTTTAAACCTGTTGTTGCTAATGATAAAATTTTATCAAGTGAAATAACTTTTTCTTTCACTATTTGTCTTTCCAGTTTTCTTGGTGTCAAGAGATGTGGTCTATGGCCAGGTAAAATCCTCGTTCACATGTATGAGGCAACATAATCCCACAATATTTTGCAGCTAAAATATTTTTCATTTCTGGTTTCAATATGCCGGGATTCAAGATGGAGCTATGAACAGTTAGATGGTTTCTTATGGTTAGTCAATATCTCTTTTACTTGTTTAGTCTTCCTTTTTCTTACCCCGCTGACTGTAGCGGAAGGCATTAGCAGTGAGTTTCAATGGTGTCAGGATTTCAAGGGAACTGGTAGAGCCAGACCAAGGAAAAACGGGTGAGTACATTTAATTTATTACTTTTATTGACTTCTGCTATTCTAGGGTAGGAGTCTTCACAGGTTCCATATCAGCTAATAAATGAGACTCTTTGAATTTATGAGGCAAATAAAATCTCAGCTCAGAATATCATTGTTAGTAAAATCCAGTGGCACTACAGAAATAAAATAAAAATGCTAGCCTCTGAGCTATGCAGTGACACCCCCACCTGAGATCTGAAAGGGCCCAGCAGGTAGCCTGTTTGTGTGCTGAACGAGAGCTCTCCTGTTACGGACAGAAAACTACATCTTTATGTGACGGGAAGGCGGAAAGTGCCCAAGGCAGAGCGGGGCCATGTGCTTGTCATTATTTCATTGTCATTGATTAATAGGTTAATTGGATAAATGATGTTTTTTCTTCTGTTATATAATGTGCTTATGGATAAATCCATCAAGAAATGTTAGAACTAAAGCTTTTACTGAAAACAGTTTTCAGCTTTCTTTTCCTAGTGCTGTTGACTGCCAAAAAAGCTGCCTGAGAACGATGGCGTGTACATCCATGCCTCTGCTGTGACTGTTGTGTGCTCTTAAAGTCAGCTTGCGAGTTGTTGTGAGACATTTCACGCTTTCAAAGCAGTTTGGGTATGTTTTAATAGACATTTGGTTTCATTTTTTTTTTTCTTTTTATATTGAAAGTATGCAAAAATTTAACAAGTCAGGGACTCAAAATGGGAGGCAGGATTTTGCGGAGTGTATTGGGAGGCAGTGGTGGAGTGCCTGCTGGCTTAAGGAGATGACCTGTCCATCTCCGAAACTTGATTTCTCTGTCTTCTTAACTGTTCTCAGTCCTTTAAAGAAAACAGCTGCAGAGTTTAATCTCTTTTAAACCAGTACATATTATGTGGTGAGCTGATGTGACATGCTCACACCATTTCACAGCAGGAACTGGAGGGAAGGAAGTCTTCTAGGTATAGACTGCTGGCCAATTTTTTGTGAAATCTTGATTTATAATTTAATGATATATCTGTAATAAGAAATTAATGTTTCTTGTTTTAACTGTAATTATTTTGCTCTGAAATTTGTGAGGTTTTTTCCTCTTTGGCCATAGTAGTTCACCTATTTTATGTGCAGGGATGTCACCAAGATTTATTCCATCTTTCAAATCGTATCTTGTCATTCCTGCTGTAAATCCAGGAGTGGGGTCACTTTCTACCCTGGGGGCTAAATTTGGCGATTCATGCAAGGATTGCAATCCTGGGGGGTACTGTTCAAGTTCTTTGTTATTAATGTATGAAGTGTTTTATTTAAAGTAAGATAAATAAAAAAAAGACACTCCCCCACTCCCTTGCAACAGTGGTGCTTTCCTTTGACCATAAACTCTGGAGTGTGGAACTACCAGTTTTCTTATACATGGAGAAGGGCATGGTGGATACAGAAGTCAAGCCCTTCTAAAAGGCTTATTAGGGTAAAATAATTTAAAGCACCCTCTGGGCCGGGGAAGACTAACTTCAAATCTATAGGCCAGATTCTCAGCAGTATGGATCAATATAGATCCATTGAAGTGTACAGGATATGCTTATTTATGTATCAGGTAAACATCTGGTCCTATATGTACTTAAAATATTTAAGCTAGAGGGATTTGTAGTAAGATCAAAATTATCTCATTTCCAACAGTATTCTGGGAAAAGAAAAAATCCGGAAAAAATACGTTCCCATTTGTACATTTATGGCACGAGAAATTCGTCTTCCAGAGTAAGCCATCATTTTCATTCTGATGATGCTGTGCTCACTCTTTATCCTGAGTAGCTCTGTGATTGATCCAGGGAAGATCTGAGCCTACTTTTTTTTTCTCACCTGTGAAGCCAGTTCCTATAGCTCTACATTTTCCTGGTTCAAACTTCACCTTCCTAATAGTTATCGGAAAATTGTAGTGACTCTTTTGGGACAACAATAAAGAAGAGGAAATTTGATTCTCAAAGGCTGCGCTTCCTCAGAAATTCCCAGCTATATAGGGTGGTATCTGTATTGAAAAACTTCATGGATTCTTGCTTTGAAAATATATTAGTGTTGAGACACTGCCAGAGACTGGATTATTTGGACTTGTGCTTGATGCAATCTGGCAATTCTTGTTACAAAGCAGCGCTCTGCAAACAGCAGAGAGGCACAGAGCCCCAGACATTGATATTTGTTCTGCACAGAGAGAGACGTATGCTCTGAAAGGCAAATCAGCCTGAAATGAGCTGTTTCAGGTGGACATCTCTAGTTTTGGGCTGCTCTGTAGATATCAGGACAAAGGAAGGGTTGTGGCTCTTCTGCTTCCCATATGGAAGTGGCAAGCTGGGTTCTGCTGGAGATCAGGGTGTGTGCTGAACCCGTGTATCCAGTCTTGCTCTAAATATGATGTAATTCCAGTATTACTTTGTGTACACGAGCTCTTTAGACTCATACCAGGCACTGCCAGCCATAGCATCCAGCCCTGAAGTCATTGCAGCCTCACTGACTCCTCTGGACTGCAGTCAGTGGGGGGGGGGGGGGGGGACGGACACCACCAGGTGGTCAGGAGACCACAGCTCCAGCTGGAGGTCAGGAGACCACAGATCCAGCTGGAGAGCATCGCTGGAGAGCATTGCTGCCCTGTGCAGAGCAAGCCTGGTCACTTGCTGCCCACCTCCCTCCTTCATAGCACATCCATCTGAGCATCCAGCACTGCCAGCCTGCGGCAGAAATTTCCTCCTCTGAACTCTGTTCTTGTGTCATGCCTGTATCGCCCTTCCTGCATCTCAAATCCATGCAAATGCAGTAGCTGGTATCTTTGAGCCATGCACACAGTTAAACAAACCCTTGGGTAAACCAGTATTTTTAAATGGAATTGGAATCTACGGAGCTGCACATTCTTCCGTGAGTCAATGCTGGACTATCTGCATCTCTGTGTCAGGGAAAGGGAACACAGGCATTGGAGGGTAAACTGGTAGAGTGGTGAGGACATTGCCTTGATATTCCACACAAAGCACGTAATTTGTGTCTATTTGTCCTTTGAAATGGTGTCTGCAAGAAGAACGAAGTTTAAGAACAGTATTATTTGAAAGTTCTTATATGTTTAGCCTTCTTGTGCAGGTACTACAGTATTTGTTGAACAAACACTCATGTTGGACTGGAACTTGATCTTTAGATAATATTTGTAACTTGACAGGAAGAACCTCTGGCTTGATCCGTTCTGCTGAGAGATGAAGAATTACCTTTATTTATTAAAATAATGTACAATTTTAGGGTTCATTCTTCAGCTGATGTAATCTGACGTGACGGCAGGATTAATAACAGAGCTGCTCCGGTGTATAATAGGGTAGGATCTTGTGGAGAAATTCTGATGCAAGGAAAGGTTTCACACTTGCCTCATTTCACTTTCTCTCATTTTCTTTAATTGAATAGAAATCCAGAAAAAAGTAACATCTTGATTTGGTTTACATTTATTCCCAAAGGGCTGCGGTGTAAGAGCTTTCACTAGTCACTCACTTTTTCTTCAGTGACTGAAAATGCAGAGCCACCCATCCAGATTCAGGTCATCCCTGCCCACCCTGTTGGGCAGGTGAGCAAATACTTCTGTTTCATGTCCACAGCTAAATGGGTCAAATAGGTGCAATATGACCTTCGCATAGTCAAACAGATTCTTATCTTCATTACTACTACACTCATCTTCCTGGCTTCTGAAGAAAACTCCTACGGTGCTTGATAAGAGCTGCACAGGTGAGTTGATTGTGCACGGCATATTTATCACACAGCTAGTGGATGGCCACTCATGCTGTATATTCCGGCTGCTGTCACCTCCTAGCACGTTCCACCTCCTACCGAGTTTACAGCTGATTTTCTCTTTTCAGCTTGATGATAAAGCACCGTTAGAAATGGTCACAGCTCCTGCGGAGCGGGCTGGAGTTGCACCCAGCAGTGCTGGCAGTGCTCCTCAGACGTGACCTCCTCGGTGCCGGTAGCTGCACTGACGAACTGCTCCCTGCTCGACTCTGTAGTAACAGCAAAGTGATATTTACACAGCCATGAAATAGCTTTCTTTTTGTAGCCTATTGATGGCTTTAACCCTTGGTTTTATTGAGGCAATGCTGTCACTCTAGGCTTTTCTTACAACTTTGTCAGCGTAAAGATGATGATTCGCTGTCTTGTTTCCTATTTCCTTGTGTAGGTCTAACACTTTTTTTGGTAGTGTATGTTTAATCCCTTCTATGGCAGTAGGGGTTAGTAAGATACCAGGGTAAGGGGGTAATAAGAGACCAGTTTTCTGAAATCTGCCATTTAACTCATATGTCCTCATGCCTAGAAGCCAAATCTTTGCATGCACACCTTTTGAAGAAAAGAAGGAAAAGTGGGAAAGACTTTTGTACTTTTTTTCTGAAAAACTGAATTAGTGACAGGTATCTGTAGTGTTCAGAACTTGGCACAAGACCTTATGCAAACTTTATTCAAAATGGTCTGCTGTTATTCAGTGGCATAAAACTTCTGTTGAGGAGGTTTTCTTATAAAATATTGTGTTAAAAACATGCCTTCAAATTTGAGGTAAGTAGAAAGTACGCTGGCATGGTAACTACTCAGTGCTCCTCTTGGTATTTTCATTACTCTTGTTACTGCTAAAGTCAGGAAGTGAATGAGGATACAGAACAACATTTTTAAAATGATTTCACATTTCTGAAAAGTCCATTTTGCACTTCTGGTCTGGACTTATTTTAATCAGACTCTTTCTGGCATTTGGACTGCTCTTCCTGATGCCACGAACACTTCTGGCTTCTGTAGGGATACCCATAAACCAGTTCATGCTAACTGCAACATCACCGCTAAAAATGTGCGTGGGGAAAAAAGATCTTCACCCTGAAAAGAAGTAGGTAAGCATTACAAATGCTATATTTTTAAGGTGGCAAGATCAGAAAATGTAAGTCCGTGACAACAATCCTTCAAAGTAAGTAGAAGGAAAGGTGGTAGTTTTAGCTACAGTGCAGCAGAAGTTGAATTATACAGTTCAAAATACACAGAACTGTTTATAATGCAAATGGATAAAACACACCTTTTGCAGTAACTATAGATTTTTAAAGAGGAAGGTAATTGCAGCCCTAAGCCTTCACGGCACGGAGCTATGTCTGTGTCGTTATTGCTCGCGTGGTACCACAGCTCCTTGGCTGACCTGGAGCACCGTCTCCTTCCAGAAACTGAGCTGATGCTACAGCAAGATCTATTTGCAAAAACCAAAACTGAGCCTTGTATTAAAACAAATCCCCCATATGGTGGCAGCCTTTTGAAAGGTATGGGAAAAAACACCTTCCATTTAATGTTTGTTTTAATAGTTGGAAGGAAACATACATAATGTGGAATGGCTCCTCTTATTCTGATGGGGAAACACGCTTATCTGTAACGCACCGTCACAGGAACTGCAAGACCGCAGGATTTCCTAATGCTAAAAAGATAATTTCAGTTACAGAACCACAGAATGGTAGGGGTTGGAAGGGGTCTCTGTGGGTCATCTACTGCAACCCCTCTGCCGAAGCAGGGTCACCCAGAGCAGGCTGCACAAGTTTTAGACCTTATTTCAATAGATGACTATTTTCAGTCATTTCATCACTTTTCAAGTGCTTAAAATAGTCACCCTCTTAGACTAATAAATATAGGTCTCACTTCGATTTTCAGTGTTGTTAATGCCTCAGAGTAGGCTACATGGTGACTGCTGGAAGAGTTTGTTCCTCTTCTATGAGCCATTTTTGCTTATGTTCAGGAAACCCTAAAATAAGGTGCTCAGCAGAGTTCTCCTTGTTTCCAGATGCTTTTCAATGGGCACGGTGTTGGCATCTCTTCTCCTTTCTGCTGGTACTGGAAGGGGAGCTGTGGAAAGGGTAAGGAACAGGGAAAAACTATTTGCCAAAGATATGAGTTCTGCAAATCAGGGCCATGAACTGTAAAGCACACCAGGGAAACTGGGGCTAGTTCCTTTAACTGCCCACTAGACATACTTTACTCATTCCTACTTAAAGTATCTGATTGCTGGAAAAAAGCTGTTTTCTGGGGAAACTCTGACGTCTCTAAATGTTTTGGCTGTTTCTAGATGGCCAGTTAGGCAATACCACTAGGATCCAGAAAATGTTTCAATTTTCTTTGAAGCGACTCAGGAAGACTATTTTTACTTGTCCCTTTATTTAGCGGATGATGCCCACTGGACTCAGCTCAGACCAGCAGAGACGTTGGAAGGCAGGAGGAGAACCCACGCCCCAACAGACTGACACCGTCTGCCTGCGAGCTGACGCAAGGAAAAGCAGCCTTTCTGCATTGTGGCATCCAAGCAAAAACGTAGGTTTTCTGAGAGCAGATTTAGAAGTGCGGTGGTTAGGCAGCCTTTTGTCTTTCTTATTGCTCAGAGTAGGACCACTCTGTTGCCCTGAAATGACCTGTTTCTGCAATATTTTGTCCCCAAGTATGAATAAAAAAAGAAGAGAGAGAAATGTAGCCAGTGATAAACACATTGGAGAAGCACTGATGGCATCTGCGGTATCAGTTCCTGTTTTCAACTCCTTTTAGCTTGCGGCTTAACTGCTGGCTTTGCACCCTGTTTTCTGCAGGAGGTAGGAGCTGTTTTCCCAACAGGAGCTGTTGAAGGCAGGGGGAGGACAGTGATGCTTCTTTTATGGACTCCCCATCCATTTAACGTCTCCTGCAGTTGGACCCCTCAGGCCCTCCTTCCGCTGAGCCCGAGGAACCCTCCGTGTCCATGGTAAGGGGGCATGTTTTCTCCGCGAGCTTTTCCACACTTCACTCATGCAAATGAAAACGCTCTATTCTGACTAACGTCTCTGTGAGTTACAGCCTGCTTATTGTTTTAGAAATAAAGACATTAGTATGCAAATGACTCTGGAAGGTGTTTCTTCTCATTAGAGAATGGAGATCATTTGATAAAAGCAGCAGTGTGCTTCATCTGTACAAAGGCTCAGCGAATTTGTCTTGTCTCAGCAGCACTCGAACAACAAGGCCCGTCGGGTAATGCAGCAACGCAAGCACAGGAGACAAATGGTTTATGACACTCGGGTTACCTTTACTGTGCAAGGTGGGCGTGAAATTTTTCACGGTGAGACAAAAAAGATGATGGGCAATTAACTACAAACTCATGCAGCAGGTTTATCATATGCTCAGCTCATCCATCTGTGTCTCAGTCTCCAGCGGACTCATGAGTTTCATCAAGAAAACCATTTTCAAAGCAGCAGACCAAAACAGATCGTTTTCGACTCCAAGCTCCACCGAGGCTTTGCAGTAGTTTTACCTTATGTTTACGATTTATGGATGCAACACAGACACATAGCTTAAAAGAGTGGTCCAAACCTTTTTCCTCTTGCAGGAAATGCGTTTTAAAACTCTTCCCATTCTGGGACCAGTTTTCCAATACTCGTATGCAGGTGAATAATTTTGTTCAGATTAATTCCATTAAATCCTTCGGGGTGAGAGGGTAAAAGTGGTATGTAACTGCATTTAAATTCCAACTTCTGTCTTGAGATGACTCTGATAGAACAGGTTCAGGGAATTAGGAGAGGAAAGATGAGCTGGGGGTTTAGGCACTGAATCGGTATGCAAAATACTGGTGCTCAGTTTGTGCTGCTGTTGCAGACTATCTGTGTGACCTTGCATGAACCACTCGGTCTAGGTGCACCTCAGTTTTGACCTGTAAAGTCAGGATAGCTGTCTTTATGTTTGTGCCAAACCAGTTAGTATTTAATTACTGCCCTTCACAATATTATGCCAATGAAAAGCTTATTAAAGAAATTTAAGAACTAATCTTACACAAATAATATTTTTCCGTAACTAATGAGTTTGATGTGGCCTTGCCAGATTGGGTGAAAAACAAGAAATAGATTCTCGGAATCAAAGGTAATTATTTTTATTCTACAAATTTTCAAGTCTCTCTTCTCTTTTCGATCTCTAAACCTAACTGCTTCACAAAATGTACATGCTTCTTCCCAAGAGACCACGCTGGGGAGGGAATCAATAAAGTCAGAGCCACCAGGCTAATCAGTTAAACTGTCACAAAGCCCTGAGATGATGGCTCTCTTTTTCTCCCTGAAAATAGGGGAGGGTGCTAAGCCTGGTTCACATAGAAACTATTGTAAGAGGTTTTATAGAAAATGAAGCAATACAGGTGGGGCAGTGCTGTCCTCAGGTCTGCCATGGGGCCCAGCGGTGCTGGTGGCCAAACGCTGATGACCTCACTATGAAAACCATGTACTTCCAGCTGTCCTCTGCCATGCTGTGATCTCATTTGCTTATATTAAGATGGATATCACTTGAAGGAAACAGAGTCCTAATTATTCATTAATTTTTCAAAAATTATTTATTGCTTTAGAATAATACTAGCTATTGATGTAACACTATGCAACTCTATCAGGCTTCAGTGAGTGAAATGCTTCCTTTAAATTCACTCCCTTGCCACTCAACACCGCTGAAGAAAGTGAACTACTGAAGAAAGATATAGGGCACATGGTCTTTCCTGACAGCCAATAAATCGGAGTTTTGTCAGACCAAAGAGATGCCATGAAGAGAGCAGATTAAAAGAGATTAGTTCTGCCAAGTGGCCTGAAAAGAGAATTTACGGCTCCCCTCCGCTCGCCTGGCAGAGTCAGAGGATGCACAGGCTCCAGAGGTCAGTGAAAATCCTTCTGCTCCTTCCTCAGGGCTTTACATCACAGCCAAAACGAAATCTGCTCTGTTGGAGGGGGGGGGGAGGAAGCGATTGAGAGAGGCTTGTTCTTATTTTTCCTTCTACATGTTACTTCTCCAGCAAGAACATTTTTGATTTCTGTCACAAAATATTCACTTTGTTCTGGCTGGTGGTAGTTGTTGCAATCAAAGTTGAACAATTTCATGCAAAGGCATAATAGTAACTTTAAAAAATTTGTAATAGCAACACAGGAATGAATCTATTGTGCATTGGTGCAGGTGCTTGTGTTACGTTGGTGGGTCTTCAAAAGGCATGAAATGTGCACAAGCAGTGGTGACTGATTCCCCAAAGCACACGTGGGATGCCCAGGAGTGGCATGTGAAGGGAGAGGAGGTGGAGAGCTGACCATAAACAAGCGCCAGAAGTTGAGATACCAGTCCTAAACTGAGTTTAGTTTAAAGCATCCAAAATGTGGAGCTGCAGTTGGCTGTTGTGGTATCTTTGAATATTTGGATGTCTTAAAAAAAAAAAAAAAAAAAAAAAAAGACTTGGAAAATTCACATTCCATTTCAGACAGGTCTGAATGTGTCACAAGTACAGGCATCATCACTGGATTTATGTTGGCTGATAAAACCTTCATAAGCCTGGTCTTCATGGCTCAAAGCTGCTCTTGACTTCAAGCAGGAGCATAGGCTGAGAATACCATAAGAAGAGTTAGGCAGCCCCTGCCAAAAGAAGACCTGGATGGGAAACAAGAAGAAAATAGGGTGAAGTGTTCTGAAGTAATGAGGGAAAGGGAGAGCTTTTACCAGGGAAGCTAAGAGGGACCAAAGGGTATCACAAACACGCTGTCGTGAAAATGCACTTAGACCTAGAAGAGCAGAGATGCTTTAACCCCTCTGCTCAGTGCAGCGAGCGAAGAGCCATTAAAGTATAGAGCCCTTTCACAGCTCTTACAAAGACAAAATATGGTTTTATTCCCTACACTGCCTCACAGAAAGAGAGCAAAAAGTAGTAATTTGAGGGCCAAGTTTCAAGCATGTCTTGTATTATGCACAAAAAAAATCTGAGATGTATGTCTGTATTTATAAATGGAGTAAATCTAACTGGTTTATAATTTAACCTTAATTTTGCATGAGTATAATTACTTCCATCCCATTTATTCTCCCTAGTTTTCAACAGCTATTTTCTAATCTCCAGTATAAATGTGGATATTTTATAAATCTTTATAATGTGATACTGCAAATATGTTGGTGTAATGAGTTCTCTTTGCAATCTGGAAGATGTCACTGTAGTTTTGGTATTTTGATCATAGTAAGCTACGGAGAGAAAACTTGGTGTAAAATGGCAATATGTGCATGTGGTAGACTGTCCCATTTTCCTGTTTGCCTCAAATATTTTTTTAAAACCACTTGGAAAATCCTTTTTTACATTATTTAACAAAGGGATAGAAGGTGAGGACATGGAAGTTCAAATGCTTGGAGTTAATAAAATAGACATAGAAGTCAGAGTCTAGATAGAAATATCAGTATGTAACTCATCATTTTAAAAAGCCACAGTGTATTTCTAAAGTTACTGTGAAGTTCTTTGAGATAGAATAGAAATAGATAGAAAACACAAAAGGAAGACTATCATATCCACAAGAATTATTTGATAACATGATTTTCCCTGTGGGTTTGTTTGCCTATGGAGGAACTATTCTAGAGAGAACAAGTTCGTATAAAAGCATGTATTTCACTTGATAGAAAGGACATTTGCTCACTCACAGAGATTGAATATTCTGGCCCTATTTGATTCACTGAAGAAAATTAAATGAAAAATAAGTAGAGAGAGGAGAGCCGTAACAGTAAGATACATGACGTAGTTATTTTATGTACATCACACACTCTTCTCAGAACTTTCAAATGGTCCGCTAAAATTTATCTTAATGTTAAAGTCAATGCTTTTTCATTCATAAACAATAATATGTGCGAATCCACTGATACAAAATAAGATATAGAAGGTTAATTCCATCTAGGAAAGTCTGTCTACAAACATAAATTCTGTAATTTAGATTGCAAAATCAGTGATGCAGGGTTATATTTTATTTGTACAGCACACTGCACATGATGACTGCTATCCAACACTGATGTTCCTGAGCATCACTGCAATAAAATTGGTAAGACTGATTTTTACCATGAGTAAAGGGAATGTCCACATGCCCATTAACACCAGTATCAACGCCTCAAGCAACTGGGCCTGCTGTCACAGGAGCTGGTTGAAAGGGTTTGCTGAAGCTGCCTTGCACTACTTCAAAGCATTGTTCTTTGTTTAAAATTCAAAATAAGCAGTCATCCCTTTCTGAAGTGATCAAGTGAATATATTTTAAAGTAATTAATTTCTGGTTAATTGCCATGCAGGTTACTATCCTGTATAATAAAATTCCTGGATATTTTAATTACTGTAATAAGCTAATGAATTTTTGAAAGTATATATGTTATGACTAAACAATCCTAAGGTAGCTGCACAGCTTATGCCTAGTGCACTAATCTCAAAGAATTCTTCATAAATTTTTTAAAAGCATGAGCTGGCACTGTTTCAGTGAAAGAATGGAATCAAATGAAAATCCTGAAATGAGTTTTTGGGAAGCTTAATTAAAATAACTACTGATACAAAGTGCTAAGTGATAAGACCTGTACATAATAAAAAATATTAGAAGTCTGTAGAATAAACCTCTCCTTTGAAGCGGTTGCCTCTGAACAACAAGCATTGCCCATCAAATTTCTGTTAAAATTTTAAAGAGTTTTGCTGTGAATGGCACTGTATATATGGCCAGGGAAAATATTTTACTGTGATTCCAAGTTCTTTGTTGGCTTCTGCATGCTACCCATGGAATGCAAAAATCATATACCTGCTGTAAAACAAATTGTGGGACGGACTGCATCTCCAGGAGTAAGGCTGCTTTCAATAGATGAATGATCAAACAGCTCTGTCTGAGTCTGTCTGCGATGCCACCAGTTGCACCAGTCAAAATGGTCCCACCGCTTCCAGCTTTCCCCTCTCTGCTTGCACCGTTTACATCCTGCCTAAACCTCCACGTAGCGTACGTACCAGCAGGTGCTCAGCAGGCACCTTTCATGATGCTCAAGGTGTATGTCCCTATTCTATCCCTGCGTTAAATTATCGTACAATAGTCAATACTAAATGGTTTATGCCATGCTGTAGGAATTCTGGTGGTGTTTTGATCTGACGTCTAACTACAGCTGTTATGACTTGCTCTCCCTGCAGCAGACAGCGCTGCCAGACCAGCACAGCTCAATTAGTTGAAGCTGGCAGACATACACGCTGATCGTACTGTCTGCATTGCTTCAACCTGCCGGTCATTGGCTTTTCCATTTGGTGACTCAAACTCTGAAAATATGTCACTGAATATTTTGGCTATCTTAATCACCCTGTAAAAATCTCAAAAAAGCCTGCTCCGTGATGTGGCAAAAAACTAAATTGCCCAACTCCTGCTGAAGCCAAGTACTGCATCCCAGGGAGGCTCTGTCAGCGCCTGAGCAGCTTCTGGATCCAGGACCCCATGCTCCGCGCCGCAAGCTGTGTGACAGTGACAGCTCAGGGTGAGACCCCGCACCAGCACGGGGAAAATGGAGTTCTTTCTCTGGTGATGGAGCCCTGGCCGTACAGAGGACCTGTGGTCTGCCTGGGGGAGGTCTAGGAAAGAGCGGGCAGATATATTCAAGCCGGTTCTGTTTGTTTTTCAAATCTGAGCTGTGCTTTTATATATACTTGTGTGTTTTAAAAGCCTAAATTAGTATTCAAAGAACTGTTGGCAGTTCTGGGGCCAGATTTTGCTCGTCTTTGCCTTTGTGCGAAACAGGAATGTAGAAGTATAAATTGGCACCATACACAGGACAGATTTTAGCTTGCTTAAACTGAGTTTCTAGAATTGCTTTGCTCTTCTTCAGGCTGTGTGATTTTCCAAATTGGTGCTTCATTCGGAGGAGTAACTCATCCTCTGGGCACTGCACTTTGCAGGTCATCATGGTGAAAGCATGGCTCCTGCTCTTACTGAAGTCCAGTCCTGCATTACTTTCAATGAGCTGGTGTTTCATACCAGCTACCCTCATTTGTGCGAATTTGGATGATTCAAGGTATTTGCGTGTGTCCTGCCAGCGTCTGAAGCGATTGTTGACCATAGCAGCATCCCTTGGACGAACGGATGGCAGGCAGCTTGCAGCGCTGGCAGCCAGACAGGCGTGCTGCGGCTTCGATGCCAATATTCTGTTGTGGTTTTGTTCGCTCTGTATTCAGTCTTGGAAGCAACAGAGTCTTTACTAGCAAAATTAAATCGGTGAAGTAGAAAGGAAATGGTGGAAGTTTACAGCACACAAAAGCGAAAGTTAGAGGTTGTTGAGCCTTTTGCAATCTCCATTGTGTCTTTATCTTTTCTACTTTACTGCGAGTGTAAAAGTGATGGAGCAGAGGTCTGTAGGCTTTCCTCCCCGAGGGGCTGGCTTTGGAGAAGATGGGTGCATGCTTGGTTGGCTTCCGGGAGGTTACATCTTGCAGGTAGGTGCACCGATCTTTGAACTCTTTGGGAAAATGTTTACGCTATGAAACCCAAACCCAGCAGACTAAAAGCCTGTGGGACACAGAATACTTTGGAGACCCACATCTGTACGGAGTGCTCTCCGTACGGCTTGGTGGGGGCTAAAGAAAATGGTTTACTTCTCAGTTTCCTGGTCATCAGTGAGAAACAACTTTCCTTTGTAAGGTGATTTCCAGTGTTCGTAGAAAGGTGTTAAATTTTATGTTCGTTATCACTGTTATTCGTCCAAACTGGTTTTAAAAATACATGTATAGAACCAAACTGTGACTAAGAAAGCTTGCATTCAGGTCTGACTGCTTTCTAGTAATACTCAATCAGACACTTAAATATAAGATTTTAAGTTTTCTCTTAGTCAAAAAACAGCCTTTACTTTCTGTAAGTTAACGTAGAATGACAGCGATTGCACCCTTTTAGGCTGTTTGTGTGTGAAGGATGCCCTAGCACAGAGCAAAGCCCTTTGATGAAATGGAGGCGTTTTCCTCACTAAACTAAACACTAATGAGCTGGAGTGTTCATCCGTTTTGTAACACACTGCTCATGGCCAAGTGCCTTTTTGGTTCCTCTTAACAGCACACCCGAGCCTTCCATCCCACACCCTGAGCAGAGGACGGGCTGTGGGAGGAACAGCCTGTGTCCACCCAGCTTGCATTCCACTGCTGGTGTTTGCTGCTGGATTCTCGTGTCCACCTGAGTGGGTCGATATTCATGCAAAACAAGAAATACATTGAAGGGAAAACTGGTAGGAGAAAAAAAAAAAAAAGGATTGCAGTGAAAATATTTCAGATTTTTTTTTATGTTTTTCCCTTCAAATAGTAGACTTTGGAAGAAAATATTGCTTGACTTGCCTTTTTTCTGATGAATTTAACAAGTATTTAACAAATTGAAGTAATTCTCCATACCTTAACGTGTTATGAATACTCTTATACTAAGCCTTGCAACTCTTAGTAAGACTTGGCTATGTATAATATTATTTACAAATTCGGGACTCAAGGTTCTAGGGTAAATATTTATTCTGATTTTTCATTCTCAGTCTTCAGCTTTTAGAAGCTGACAGAAATTTGGCCAGACTACAGCTAAGAGGAGCGAAAGGGACAGCAGTTCTCTTTGCTGTTCACGGCAAAACACCTGGGAAGAAAGACAAAAATATAAAAAACTGATACTTCAAAATACCTGTCTTTCCCAAGAGATTTAAAAACAACCTCTTCCCTGCCTCTTCCTTTGAGTATTTGCTGAAAGGCTTTGTTTTAAGAGAGACCATTTTCAGAAAGAGGGGGCGAAAGAAGATTGGGGGAAAAAAAAACTATTTTCACAGATCAGTCGTTCTCCAGAGCAGTGATATGTGGCACCGCTGGCTTCAAAAGCCAAGGGGAAAGGCAGTAGAAATAAAAGCACTTGTTTCCCCCTGCAAAGTCTGCTGACTCCTGTTAGCTGAAACACTGTCACATTTTGTTTAAATTTATATATTTCTTTGGAACTTTGGGATTGCAGGTGAAATCTTAACTCCCTGACTTGGCAGATAAGGTGCAGTTGCTAGAGCTCTGCCTCTAATTTGTGTGATGTTTAATTAAAAGGAATGAAGACAGGAATTTTTTTTGCCCTCGTAAGTGAATCTGTCCTGCATTTGCAGCTTTTTTTCCAGTGGCTGGCGATCTCGCAGGAAAATAGACAAGGCGACTTGTCATTGCAACAGGAATAAAAGGTAAATGATGGCTTCTAAAAGGTAACCTTCCATTATCTACTTACGCCTTGAACCAGACCTGAGACTTTTTAAATGAGTGGTTTAAAAATAATGACTTGGACTAGAAAAGAAAAACAGAAAAGTGTACCAATGAATAAAATGTAACTGCTGTGATTTAGCTGAGCAGAGAGGCGTTCTATAAGAGCGAAGTGTGGCTTCGAGCTTCAAAGAAAAGCCAGGAATTAGTCTCAGGGAAGATTTAATCTGTCTGTGGACCTATGTTTTCCTTACTTTCCTGCAAAAACTAGGTTAGTACACCCATGTATTGTCAGAATGTAATTATTTCAAATGGAGCTGAAGATTAAAAGTGCATTTTGAGCACTGTATGCTATCAGCTTACTATTTTTCACTCATTTAGCAGGGAGTCTCTACTGTTTGTACCTTAACTACTGACCTTGCCATGCAACCTTTGGCAAGTAACTTCATCTGTCCTATCTTCTGAAGTCCACCCTTCCCAAAGGAAGCAGCGAGCAGGGCTGACCACCTTTCAAATGCAAGTGGAACTGCATGGTGGAAAGTTGTTCCAAAGTGCTAAATATTTTTAAAAGAAAGAAAACAGTGTAAACTGACCTGTGACGCTTTGAAGCTACAATTTCTCCCCAAGTGCTTGTCCATATGCAAGTTTTCAATATCAAGTAAACATTGCAAGTGACGTGGAAGGTCACTCTTCCGTGCTCCTTCCCTGTAACAGGCTGCGAACAATTTCTCCGGGAAAGCTTGGCAGAAAGATCTTCAAGATCTGGATGCCTACAGAGGGAAGATGATTTTTTCAGCATTTCTTACGAGCAATTAGCTCTTCCATCAGATCCTAAGTTACTGGAAGAGCTACACTTGTCCTGATCTGCTGGCACATCTATGCTGATCTGCTGGCACCAGCTCTGCTTCTTTAGGGTGATGAGGTATGAGCATTGGCACGGGTGAAAGTCTCGAGAGTCCCCAGGCACTGAGAGAAACTTCTGCATGAACACCACAAACAATGTGCTTTCTCCTTTCATCTGAATATGGGTTGGCTGAATCTTTTCCTTGCAGACCTTACTGCAGTAGGATCCTCTGGCTTAGGGTCAGCCTCCCTGAGTGTGGCTGGGATTATGGTGGAAGTCAGCGGTTTGCTGCAGCACGCTTTCTGGGTCACAGAGATGCCGCAGATCACTCTGCCTCCAGCTGCAGTCCTTGGCTTTTACCAAACACGTTCATTTGGGACCGGATGACCAAACTGAGGGCAATTTAGTGCTTGGACTGAAGAGGTCTTGCATGCTGTGAAAGCTTCCTATGTAATGCTCTTTTACCTTGCTTTACAAACCCCACCACGCTGCCTGCTCTCAGATTGCAAAGACCTCATCACAGCCCATCACTGTCCTGGCTTCACAAACTGTTCCTTGGCACTGCATCCCTTGTCCAAGACAGATGCTCAATGACATGAGTCAGCCTACCATACTCAGTTGTCACATAGTCCCGGTGTTTTATGTTGTCAGTCATAACCTGAGTGTCTGGGTATTTACGGTGCGGCAGACAAAGTCAATATACTAAGCATGAGTCATATTTAAAGGTAGTTTGTTCTTGCTATGTGGAACACACTGATTCTCTTTCACCAAATGAACTCCAGCTCAATGACAAACAGCTGCTGCTGCCACATTTTTAATTAAATGGAAGTCTGGCCTGAAAAGTTCTTCAATTTTAATACACAAGAATAACAATACTGAAGTGAAAAAAAGGGGGCACGTTGGGAGGAGAAAGGAGAAATAAATGTTGTCTGTACTATTGAAAATTTGCCTCTACATTAATTCTTGGAGACAAATTCAATTTTACTAGCTTTAGAATGATGGCAGGTTACTTTGGAAAATGTCCAACCTTAAAAATCCTTGCAAGGTAGAGATACATTGGGAATGCTCGCATAATTGCAGTTACGTTGTCACCTCTGTGCTTGAGCATGGAGGTGAGTTCACACCATTATTCATCATGCTGGACACTCAACATTGTCCTCCTATTAATTAAAGACTATTTTTAGTTATCTTAAGTGTTTTCAGTTACATCTGTAATAACTAGGAGTGAATAATTAATTATAATTACATTTTTAAAAATTATTGAAAGTAATAATAATTTAAAAATAATTAAATTTATTTTGATTCACTCCTATAATAAATAAGAGTGAATCAAAATAAAGCCCTTCTTATACTGTAAGCTCTATATTTGTCTTTAGAAATAGCAATCTCTTACTGACTTTGGTAGTGATGTTTTTAGAGACAGATTTTGCAGGGCTCCAGTACTGCGATTCCTTGCAGGCTGTAAATGCCCTGAAGATACATTACCTGTTCTGTTCTCCATGTTTTATCTCATTTTCCATGTTCAGGGTCAGCGTCACTATCTAGCTCTTATCCCGCCACGCTTTCCGGCTGGGACATGCTTTTTAAGCTAATGTGCTTGTTGATGAGGTCCCCAGATAAAAGGCCGCATGAGGAGTTCGTAGTCCAGAAGAGCAGCTGTAGCAGAGCTGGATAGTAAGAATTCAGCCCCACTGGATGTGAAGGGAGGTGAATTGCCCTTGTACTTCATATCTTTTGGGGAAAAATAGTCTCTTCTTGCAAACTCACTCTTATGTGAAGGGCATTTCTTTAGCAGGAATCCGAAGTATTCACTTGATGCGGTTACAGGAGCTTTTTCCATAAACTATTGATGACATTACATGGCTCAAAAAGTATCACAACAAACCAGCACCTCTGGAGACTTACTAGAAGTTCAGCAATAATAAATTAAGATAATGTAATCACAATGGGTCCACTAGAACCTGTGCTTATGCAACAAGATTTGAGGGGAGATTTATTTATCACCTTTGACAGCCACTCTCTTTTCCCAGAAGTCTTCCCGTCTCCTCCGCCAGCTGTGATTGCAGAACGAAGCCGACTCACCAACATCTAGGAAATTTCTCCCACACAACTGGAAGTGCAGAAATCTTACCCACAGCCTGTCTGGAGATGCCATCAGATGTAAAATGTAAGCAGTAGTGAGTACTTCTTCATTGTGCCCCCATCTCATCTTCCATCTTTGAGCTGAAAGGTCTGCTGAGAAACGTACCTGTCTTCCAGGGAATGACAAAGTGAAGGAGCCAGGGACAGGTCTTCTCTAGAGACTTTCCACCCCTGTTGACCTTCCCTCCTTTGGTGGCTTTGTCAGTGCATACAGCACAGACTTTTGGGTCGATAACTGTATTTCTGTTTGCATGTCTCCAACAGCTAGCGTGTGGAGAGCTAGTCCTGGCTGAAACCTCCTTGATAATGGGTGTTGTATGAATAACAAAAGACTCTGTCTTTCAGGCACTGGATGAAATATAGATGTGCCGTATTTTGAAGGGTCTTTTGGTCCAAATTTCTTACCCCTAACCTATTGAATAATGCTTTTCATTGATATAGTGGGTAATACACAACACTTCTATAAATGTTGGTAAGTATAGTTTGGTTTGAAGCCAAAGATCTATCCAAAATACATCACAGAACAGAACAAACCCTCAGCTGTGGGCAATGGAAATTTAACTTTCAGAAAACATATGATTTCCTGAAGTGAGAAATTAGCAATAAAATTTCATAAATAAAAAAGTCTTTCTTTCATATTAGAAAAATTAATATTAATAATTATAATGGATTTCTAACAAAATGGCCACAGAAATCTTCATGATTTGTGTCAAACTTTCCCTATTTTTTTAAGAAGATCATTACCAATAGGCATTTTTGAATGCAAATATAAAAATCAAACGACATTTACGAAACTTAATTTCCTCCAGTTCCTCAGAATTTCCATGGTTTTAAAAGGAGATGGTAGTACTCTATCGTTAATCATGAATCTCATTGCTTTGCCTACATCAGCTGCGCACTGCACCCAGATTCGCCAGCTGGCCGCTGATACCCAGCCAAACAGCAAGCAGCGGTGTAAACCACGGTAGGAGAAAGGCAGTGACATACAAAATGCCTACCCAAATTACAACTATTTATTCTCCATAATCTTTGTGCCATGATCCAGAAGACTGATGATAATCCAGGAATAAATGTGTACCTTTCACACCACATTAACTTACTTTCTTCTAGCTTGTCAAACAGCTTTGGGATTTATTCTGTGTTTATTGTATGCCTCACCAGTTTCTTTCCAACTAGGGGACTGCGTACTTATTTTTACCTTCCACCTCTGAGTATTGAATTTGGCTTAGTGAAGCACATTTGGTAATGGGTTTTAGCACTACAAGACTGCAAACTTTGTGCATTATTTGTAACAAGGGGACTTGGGGGAACCACGGGTGGTAACAAACAACTGCCACTCAAAGAAAGAGAAAGTTTTCCACTCTGGCAAGGCTGAATATCTTTTCATAGTGTAGTACAAATCAGGGCTGTAAGGCCGAAGTTCCAGGTGTTTGGAAGGCTGCTTATTTACTGGAGTTCGCAATTTCAAAGCTTTAGACTGCTTTTTCTTTGTACTTGCTAAGATAACTATTTTCTCACGTACTTCTCAATAGTTATCTGAGTTGTTACAGCGGCTGAAAGTGTCACAAAAGTTAAACCAGATTAAATTAATCAGTGGTTACAGAATAATATTTGATGAACTGTTCATGTAGCAAGTGCTGGGATTGTTCCTCAATACTTGCTGTTTTCCCAGGTAATGCTGCTCATTCAACATTGTATGCCTGGAAACGAAATGCAGCCAGATTCCATCTCAGCTCTGCAATGCTATTAGTGGCTTTTTAAGTAAAATCTGTACAATTTCTATTTAAAATGATTCCTGAATGGACACAGCTGGATTCTCCCTCACTGCATTGATACTCTGCTTCTGCAGCTGATTAGGTGCCCACTGTTCATCCTGTGATTAGAGATATACTGTATAAACATGTACCTGTGGTGCTTTGCAATCGACGGCTTTGCAGGGAGTTGTGGCTAAGAATTACTCTGGGCATTTTTTGATGGATAAAACTATATGTAGAGAAGTTTTGACTGGCCTGAAGGTCGTCCTTTGAACTAATAACATCCATTCTCCTTGTCGCTCAGAGTTGTGTTTTGAGAAGTGTCGTGATGGGTTGGGCAAAAATAAACTGAAAGAGCAGTGAAGCTTTTAGTGATTCATTACAATTTAATTGCGTGCATCCAGTTGAATATCCAGTCAAACAAAATCACATCTTTTGTGGCTACTTCTGTGACAGGAACTAAATTTTGCTATGTCTGTTTAAGGTTTTTTTGCACCAGCTATTTCCAAAGAAATTGAAAATATGGTGATACCTGGAAGACGGGTGGGACTGTTTAGGCCTATGGTATGCATGCCACGGGATGTCAGTATTGCTAAAGATCTTTTCATTAGGCAGGTGATCCCCCTCAGCTGGCCAAACCCAGCTGTACTTGCCTTACTTTGAGCCCTTTTAACAGATTTGAGCTGTTCTAATTGCAAATAGGTGTCGGTGGAATCCTGTTGGATGCTGTGCTGTGCTCTGGTACCGTTTATCTGCAATGTGTCACACGTTTCTTCTGGGAAATTCGGCTGTCAAGTCACACAGATACAGAAAGTAGTAGGACCTACTACTACACAGAAGACTAACAATTAGGAAACAGTTATAGATGCTTTCAAAATGATTCAGCTCTGACAAGGTTAGATACCATTTTAGTTTCCTAGTTATCAATACGTAGCAACAGCAAATTCCTTTGGTAATGGGAAAAGTCTTGAGATGGTATCCACTACAGAGCACCGCTGGGGATGGGAGGAGAGCCGTGAGTAACGATGTTATTTCTTTAAAGAGTTTTATAATGTCCTAATGAAAATCCTGCACAGAAAGTTGTCACACCTTTCTTCTCTGTAATTCGGGCCTGTTGCCCTCCAGGTGTTCCTGAGCAGGAGCTGTACCCCATTTCACACCCTGGAGGTGTAACACAGGCTGCCAACAACAGCACACCCGTCAGCCAGCCACACAGAAAGCAGAAACTGCAGGTCTGCAGGGGGGTTTCTTTGTCTTCTTACCTTTTGCCCCCTTATGATAACTTTCTTTGTCCTTGCAAACCAGGGTTGGCCTGTAACAAAATTTACTAGCGTAATCACTTCTATCGGAGAATCAAATGAAGCATTTCTCTTACATAAGCTACTGTGAAAGCAGACATATGGCACGTACTTAAGAGCTGGGTAAGTTCCTGAAGTAAGTGTTAAATAGAAAATCAGTATAGTAAGTGTATCACTCTTCTTTTTAGTGCTGATACAGATACAGCTACAGATTTTGGCTCCCTTATAGGTTATCATAAAGTGCAGTGATTGAATTATAGTTTCCTATCACTTTTTCTTTAATTAATTCTTGATCGATTTCTAGTATGTTGATGTTTATTAATTATAGCAGCTTTCACTTAAGGAAAGAGGTTGGGGAAATATTATTGTCAAAGTCATTTTGGATTGAAATGGAATTAATAACTATCGTGAGAGAATATAATGTGCTTTCGTGCATCTCAATGCCAAAATGCCAGTCTCTTTGTGCCATATTTCTTGGGGCAGTGTTTATTTATTGGCCATATCTAAATAAGACAGATTGAGAGCTTTAAAGAAGTTGATACGTCTTTTTGAATATTTTAATGATTCTGAATCACAGCTTGTAACTCTGCTACATCCTCTGTCATGTTAAAGCGTACCAAAGAAATGAAAGTGATTTAAAAAATATACCAGAGCATCTGAAAACAGGGTGTAGTCATTCTAAGAACTTGTAAAGCCAGGCTGCTGCAGTTGTCTGCCTGGGCAGTGGGGTTCCCTTCCAGTTCATCATGCACAGGGCCAATATATTCCTTGAACGGCCCTCAGTGAGTGTCTGGGTCACAACCAGAGCTTCAGCCCAGATCACTTAACTGGGAGCTAATCCTGGGTCATTCAGTCCTTTGGTCCATCTCCAGATCCAGCACACCAGTGCTGCACTGCCAGGTACTATAGGGCCCCTTACAGGGGTACATACCTAATTTAGAGTAGAATTTAGATTCAGTCATCCATTCCAGCTGAATTTCATCAGAATAGTCTGTTGGACTTCACTGTGAGCTCGTACAATCAACTCTGAACACGGATTTTGTAAAAGGCAAAGCAGCCACTGACCAATAACTTCCTTAGAAACTCGGAACAGAAAGCTTTCCAATTATAATTATTATTGGTTTGATACTTATAATAGTCTTACAGGGAATTGTACAGTTTTACAGTGAAATTGTAGACTTTGCCTCTTACATGTTGATGCCACGACCATTGCACAGCGGTCACAAGGTGGTGTCTAACAGGTGCCTCCATTAGCACCTCCATCACGCTGACAAAGAGGACTCATGTCCAAGGTAGGTACGCCTGTGCCGTGGAGCTTAGCTGAAACCCTCAGGTTACTTTTTGCAGGAATCTGGCAGTTTTCTGCTGTTCTGAAGCCAGCACTTACCGGCAAATTTATAAATGGACACCAGAATTCAGTGCTGAGGTCTCAACCTGCTTTGAAGAGAAGTAACACCCTTGCTTGCCTCTCCTGAAATGGTGGGGCCACAGTGGTGGGCAGTTCCTGACACAGAGGGCACAGCAGATGGAGATGCTTCTTGTCCAGTGAGAGCTGCCTGGCAGGGTTGCAGGAGAAGGCAGCTGGTTTGACTAAGACAAACTCCCAGCTGAAAAAAGTGCTTTTATGGACACCTCGTCAGTGTTGTAGAGCAGTATCAGCCTCCTGTGGAGTCAGTGGACTCTGAATGTGCTCAGCCCTTAGCATGCAACACCAGACACCACGTGGAGCAACTTTAAACTCAATAGAAAATGAGAAACTGATGCAAAGCCACTTTTAGGGACTCTGTTCTGGTTTTCATAGCTCTCACATAGGACAGTTGGGTTAACCCAGTTGCCCTGTGGTTGTTCCCTTTCCCTGCAAATAAAACCAAAGCAAAATCTTGTTCTACTTTCCAGAAAAGGATTTTTGGTTGCAGATTCAAATCTATGTAACTAATATTTATAGGCTTTGATGAGTTTAGGTTTATTAGTATGTTTATTTTTGAATTTGTTAGTCCTTAGGACTTTGTGAAGCCTGATTTGGTTTCCTTACGTGTTTTGTGGGATAGTGATACACAAAATACCTTGATATCTGTTGTCATGAAGGCTCTGGAGGAAGCTGTTAATGGTTGTGGAATTACTACATGTTTGATGATTCTGACACAGCAGATAATTTTCCTCTACTTCCCATGCCCCAGCAGAGACAAGATTTAGACTTGCTGACACTCCACAAGGGAATTTCTCCTCATGAGAAGTCCCAGCCCTGGCCCACAGAGCTGAGAAGTTGCGATGGCGGGGATAAGCTTAAATAACCTCTCCGGCCATGGCCAGCTTATCTAAATGAAAACTCAACTTACAAACCCTTTGGAGTCTTTCCCATCACTACTGCAAAAGCCCATATTTAAAAAAGAAAATGAAATGTTTCAGGTTTCAATTTAAAGAGGGTGCAGCTATTTCAGCTTGAAAAAATGAGATGGCAGATTAAAAAAATTCTTCAGTGCCCCAGAATGACTTATTGCAGAATTCCTCAACTCATTCAAAGTAAACAAAAACCATCAACCCTTTTCTGGTAGAAAATGGTGGAAATCTCAATGTTCATTGGCAGATTCTCCTTTGCTCTGGAGATGCTCGCCGTTTTGCTGTTTCACTGCAAAGTGACAGCGGCAGCACGGGGGAGCGCTGAATTGTTGGGTTAAGGCTGTTTTGGGAGACGACCAAACTCTGTCGTTACGCACGATGCTGCGTGGTTTAGCATTGCCTAACTCCTGATCTGACGCCCGTGGAAGCCGAAGGGAGCTCTGACAGACATCAGCTCTCCCTGCAGACTCGCCAGCAGCCACTGACCTAACAACTTGCCACAAACCTCCACGCTCCCATGCAAAGCAGGAGGCGGCACCGCTGCAGCACCCGTGGAAGTTATCGGCACGTGGCGTGGAAGCCACCCTAGGAACACACAGATCACACCAGGGAAATAATTACAGGAGTATGTTTTTAATTGGAATCAAAGCTACTTTCTGTTCGGACTTGTCTGGGGCATAAATTGGAAATCAAACACTCAACATGTTTGTTATATCCCTGCTGAAAGTATCCAGGCTTAATTTAGCCAACATTCTGAATTAATTTTCCTATTAAATGCATGCTTTCCTAAAACGCAGGGAGCAAATTTTTTTCACTGATAAGATTGTTCTGTGAACCGTTCCTAATGAGCTGCTGTGTCATTCCCTTATGCTTTCTATTTGTCTTGTTTCGATCGCTCCAGTTTTAAGTATTCCAGTTTTTTACTGCCTGTTAAGACTTTGTTCTACTTTAACTGGGAGCTTCAAATAAATTTTAAAAGCTGTTAGAAAGCAAAGCATTGTATTTATTTATTTATTTATTTAAATTGGCTTTTATTCAGGTGAGTGGATATACAAATTATTTTAACGTCTTTTATCTATTTCTGTAAAGTGTACAATCCAAATTTAATTTTCAATAAATGTCCTTTTTTGGTTTTCCAAAACCTTTCCTTCCTGCCTCTGAGAAAGTACTTGCAGTCTGTAGAGGTTTCGGAGGCTCTAGGATCTCTCCTGGATATGGCTGTAAGACAGGACTTCCAGATGTTAAATCTGCAGAGCAGTATTCTTCCCTGGACAAAACAATCTGCTTCAGCAGAGAATCCCCTTGGTTTGGAGCATGCAGTTGACTAGAGCCTTTGCAATTACCTAAAATAATATTTTTCCCAATAATTTTCATCATTTTGATGGCATATAAATTTTTATTTCCATTTTAAATCCTGCCACAGTAAAAGTAAAGTCCTAATTGTGTTAAAAACTTGTTTCTTTGATCGTACCAACATAGCTGAAGCACTACAACCCGCATACTCTGTGCACAGCTACGCTGGTATTCACGCGCCTTGCCCGTTAACCGTTGCCACTCTGCAAACGGACTGGCTATGGCATTGCCATCGGAGGGACTGGTAGGCATAAAGAGCTCTCCGTAATTTTATAAATGCACTAGATCTCTCTCCACTTGTTTGTGTAGCTGCGTATAGCTGTATCCGTATAATTTCCAATTTTAGCTCCGGCCCTGCAGGACTTGTCTTGCTGACTCCAGAAACAGGTGATTTACAGGTAGCAGAGGCAGATCTTTCTGCCCCGTTCTGCAGCAGGTACCACGCGGTGGAGAGTCCCATGGCATCACTGGAGGCATCACTGGAGCCCTGCAAAGCAGCCTACCAGTGCCTCACGGCATCTCTGCCTCGGGTGGCAACTCCAGATCCCTTTCACCACAGTGAAATATCCATGTGGATTTGAAAAATGTGTGTAACTTCTTGGTAACCATTTTTTGAGGTGCCTTTAAAAAAGGAGGGGTGAACACCGAGGGGGGAAAAAATCTCTCGAGATAAAATAGAGTAATTTTAAAGCACTTCAGGCCAAAACAAGGCTTTTATTTTCTTACTGGTTAATTCAAGGTGACTCTCAAGGCGTTGAATATCTTAAAAACCTTGCTGTGATCATGATTTCTTTTGGTCCAGGATATTTTGCTAAGATTTTGTGGGATCCACGTAGCCAATTTCTGTCTTAGGTGGCATATTGCAATTAGTCCCCTTTTCATTCAGCCCAGTGCATCTTTCTTCCATTTTTCTGAGAAAAGCTCAGGTTCTTGCTTGGTGGCATTGTCGACTTTCAGCACTGGATACCGTAGCATCTCCTGTCTGTCTTTTTAAACACTGGTTCTAGAAAACCCCAGCTGTCCCCCAGCAGCCTCGCAGGGCTGTGGGTGCAGGCAGGGGCTCAGCACACTGCTCACGCTGGTGCCGGTGGGGTGCCCTGGCTGGCTGGGGACCACCGACAGCACATTTCATCTTGCTCAGACTCTCCTCTGCCTATATAAATTTCGAAGTTTTCAGCTTCCCAGTGTATTCTACGGAATGGAGTAAATTAGAAAAACTATTGAAGCAAGAGCTTTTCTCTCCCCTCGATCAAGTAATGCTATACTCAGTATTTATCGGAGGAAAGAAGAACTTTCACAACCCAGTGATTCCACTTTTTATTCTTTTTACACTATGAAGTATCATAATATTGTTTAATAGTGTCATACTTACATTTCACGGTCTAATCCACTTTTCTTTTCCATTCCTTTTGTATTTTCTACAGTTTGAAGTCTTGGAGTCTAGAGTCTGTGCTGGCGAGGCAGCCTCCTCCCTGCGCCTTGTGAATAAAGCAGCCTTCAGGCATTCATTAGAATTTTTTACATTTTTTTTTTTTACTGAAACTGTGCAAACTTTGTACTGTAAGGAATTATAATGTCCTGTGCATAATGTACATTTTCTTTACCTTTTCCATTATCTACTCCACAGCATGGCACATTTGTCACTGGTTTTCTTCCCTTCTGGCTTAATGAGAATCTCAGGTTGTAGAATGTGCTGCTTCTGTCCTTTGTGTCTAATCTGTGCCCTCTATTTCTCTCCCCCTCTTGGAGATAAAACTGCATTTTGCTGCTGTTGCAGTTCCAGACAAATTTGATCAAGATAGAGGAACTGACTCATCACCTTTTCTTGAATCTTTCGGAACTGCGCTGGCGCACGTGTCCTGGAGGAGAGGGGATCAGCACCGTGCGGTGTCGGGGTGGATTGCGAAGAGGGAACGAGGGGCTTTATTGCTGCTTTCACACACGCTCTGCTGAGGCTCTTTTGGATCTTGATTCTGTTGATTTTATCTTCTGTAAATGGGAAAGGAGGGAAAAAGCTAAGCTGATGACTGAGAAATGTTAGAAAGAGTACTTGAGAAGGAAAACATCATCAAGCGTAATGCTTTCCCCAGTGTGTACCTTGCACAATATACCGATATCACGCTCTCAGGGGATTTGTCTTGGGAGCTGTGTTTAATTTTCTGTCCTATGTAATGCTAGGCCCCTTTACAGGAGTTACTATATGTACCACTTCTGTTCTGGCATAATAACAGGGCTCATAACTCTGGCTTAAGCATTTGCCTCGTAATTCGGTTGAGATCAGTAATAAATTTCTAAAGGCCATCCAGTCACACTAGGGCAGTGTGAAGTGGAGTCTGAACTGTGCTGTTAACCTCTAGGAAGGGCTGCTCTAACAAGGAGGGCCACTCGTTTCATCCAAACACCGTAGTCGTATGCAAGACGTGGTGGTCAAGGTCAGCATGGATTGCAGGGGAACTGGAAGTTGAATTTCTGCAGTGATGGTTTTTGCAGCAAGTCTTATCAAATAGGGTCCTGTTCATATGGTTGTAAAAGCAGGTTCTTGGTCTTATTTTCAGCAGCAGTTCACTGGCTGTCATTTCCCTGGGGTCTCGTTGGCCCTTTTCCTTCTGGTCAATACAGAAGGTTGGGAAGAGCTTTCTGCAAAGGAGCACAGAACGCTCCATGTACCGCTTGGGTCTAGCACTTCTCCTCAGTAAGGAAAACTGAATCTTACCCAGGACCTGCAGTGACAGCTTACTGTGGAGAAGCGGTGTGTTTGCCCCGGGTGCACTCAGATGTACCTCCTCGTACTGCAAACGAGAGGACCTTTGAGTACCTTTCACGGTGTTTCCCAGCGATGCATTTGCCATCTGTTTAGTTACACCAGTGCCGTGCTTCTTGTCCGGTGTGGCCCCACACCAGGGGAGCAGCTTGCTGCTGCCGGGGAACGGGGGGCTGGTGGGGACCATGATCACGCTTGCATCGTGCGATGAACCGCCCTGACACGGGCATGCGTGGTTGGTGCTCCTGCAAGCAACGAGCAGAGAAGCCGCTGAGATTTGTGCGTGGATCTCCAAACTGCTGGGCTTGGGGCTGGGAGGGTGGGCTGAGCGGCAGGGAAGGTGAGAACGATCCGGGAGGTTGTCGTGACCTGACCTACCTGCAGATGTTGCAGCTGCGCAGGAGCATGGGGAGGTCTTTTGCATGCGTGTTCAGAATTGCACTCAGAATTCAAAACTGGGGCTGGAATTTTAATTTCTGTTCTTTCTTGTGACAGAGAGCACCAGAAAATTTTTAATTTCTTTGGATTCTAGTCTTCCCAGCCTAACCGGTATGTTGAAGTCAAAATAACCAGAAATCCATCTTTAGTAGGTGGTTCGTAATTTGTTCTTTATCCCACGTACAGTTTGCTTTACTGCTCCTCACAATAGTTCTTGTGCCTATACTGCCGTGACATTTGGTTTATGTCTTTTTCCTATATTCCCTTAAGCCTCGTCTCTGCTCTTATATTTCTATAAATTACTGAAACAATAGTTTTTATAGCCAGTGCTGCACTTTGGCAAGGTGGGCTGGAGGAGTTTTTCAGCATGATAATATTTTTCTGTGCAGATTCAGTCTGCTATGTTTTAATTAACACTCAGGCTAGGTAAGTTGCTTTTTTTTCTGGAAAATAACATTCGTTCTAGCAGTGGTGCTCTGTGCACCACCATTGCTATGCTGCAACCTTGACTTCGGATATTTTCAGATTTTGTTTTGAGCAAACTCCCCCAAATCCAGATTATTCTTTTGTTTGTTTTGCTTTACTGGCTCAATGTTTAAGGCTGCAATCTATACCATTGCAAGAAAATTTTTAAAATTATGTTTCCCACCCACTGCAAAGAATCCAGCAAAATAAAGTGTCCGTGCAGAGGGGAACTACAAAAGGAAAAAGAAAAGCTGTTGTGTTTTGCATAAGAATTTTCTTGTTTCCCTTAACTATGTCTCTTGAGATTATAATTCTTTGACTTCATGCTTACCATTCAAGCTAGTGGAAGACATGATTCCTTCACAGTTTGTCAAACAGGTAAATACCACTTTTATTATTTTTTTTTAATTACAGCGTAATGAGGATGCATAGAAAATGTAACAGTCCTCCGAGAGTAAAATGGAGAACTTCAAAATGCGTGCATAGTTTTCTTGCATTCATAACATTTCTATTAACATTGTTTTTTAATTTCTGAATGCCTTTTTTTGTTTAATGGTAACTTTTTTATTTGAATGGGTGGAGTTGTATAATGTAGAGGCAATCAATTCTCATACAAAAATTGACAAATAAGGAATAGGCAGAAACTATAAGCATTTTGTATGTACAAGGAATTTTAACACATTCATTTACGTGAATGAAGTTTCTTCTAGTGAATAATTGCAAACTCATAGCAGGTTTAGTCAAAACTGAGTGGTTTCTTCTGAGCTGTTCCTTTCTTCTCTGACAGGTAGAGAAGCATTGCCTTTTAGTTTTGATCTCTGCTTTTATAACCCACCAGGCAATACTTTTTTAGTTTGTGCTTTTAATGAAATAGAAACAGATTAGGTGACATGATGGAGCCATAGATCTTGTGCATCAAATCATACCATCACAAATCGGTATAAAAATTCACAAGAATGTGAATTTACCTGTACATGTAGTTGGAGAGAGCTCTTTTGAGTTTCAGTGTTTAAATAAGGTGATGAAAGGGGACGGAAATTCACAGGAAGAAAGAAATATGACAATCAGAATAATATTGGGATTGCAGTTTTGGTTGTTACCTGTCTACATCTGCAGCCAGATTTTCCTGAAGGAAAGAGGGGACCAGGCAGCTCTGGCCGAGCCCGTACAGAAACCTTCCGCTTCCCCATGCCCTTTCTCTGCTCACGGGAACAGGTTCTCCAGCAACGTCACAATATTTACTGCCAGTGTCAAGGGAATTATTAGCGGTCATGCTGGGAGCCATTTTCTTAAGCAGCTCCTTGAAGGAGAAGGACAAGATCCCAGGCCTTCAGAGCACGCCATCTGATTTTGATCATCATGGGATAAGATGGGAGATGACTATCGAGTGTTGGGAACTGGGTGCAGCGAAGAGTGTCAGGTCTTGGTCTGAGCCACGATCTTTCTTTCTGAAATCAGAAAGCATAAGATTTACTTTACTGAAGTGGTCAACAGGGCAAACATGATGATTAACTTTACCTGAATACTAATGTTAGTGGAGCTTTATTCTACTTGTAGGAGGGAACAGTATTTGAAGATGATGTCCTGATCAGGTGAGAACAAATGTGAACACTGCATGTGTGGGTATGTTTGCAATGTTTAACTGCCTCCGACACAATGGAAACCAAAATGCACGGCCTGGAGACTGTAATCAAGATGCCATTTATACCAGTAATGTAATCTGAAGCTAGAAAATATATTCATAATGAAGGTCTCTACCTAACAAGCCCAAGATGATCTGAAGTTTTCCTATCAGCTTTTGACTCATCTTTACAAAAATATTACCTGTATGCAGTTGACCTTGTTGTGCGCTTGATATCTGAAATTCAAAGTTCATACCTGGCTTCGGTGCAGAACAATTTGAAAAGGTGGTGAAGATTTCAGTGGTGTTGTACAGACTGTCTTGCTGAAAACGTGTGGAGCCTACAACTTCTGGCACTAAATCAAGAGCAACGTCCCAGTGCCTTATTAATAAAACAATTTCAGCTCTCAAGAATTTCCATTGAGTTTGTTGAGGCTGAAAAGTCAGAATTGGAAATTACACCTAATTTTCCCCATTTTGTTCAATAACCTAGATGATCTTTTATACACGATCCCTAGCATCACATTTTTGGTCTCAGCTCGACCTCCTCAGGGTTCGGAGCCTTTGATGTCATTACATATTGCACATTTCACAGAGCCTTTGTCTTGGAGGAGAATTTCTGCCTGACTGACACACACACACACTCTCACACACACTCACATGTATGCGCTGTCAAAATATTATGTGCCATCCTAAATTATTTGGTAGCAATGGGAAAAACACCTGCTTCCTGAGAATGTTCCTTCCTTTCAATTATCCACAAGAAATTTTTTTGAGATGTATTATTTAAAATGGTAATGACAACCTGATGTAAAAAATAGGTAGTTTTTGATACTTCTTGTTCCACTACTTGACATTAGGGTGCATGGTTCTGATTCCCATTTAGCCATGTGCAAATGGCTTTCACAAGGTGAAGTAAATATATCCTGTTCTTCATCCATTACATCTGTGTACTACGTGTTATGCAAAACCTTTTAGGACTTACTGTGCAGCAAATGCTGCTTTTTAATTATAAATACATATGAAATATGCAAAAAGATAAAGTCGACATGAGCAAAGAGAGAGCAGGAACATGATATATGTGTATTGAATCCACTGTGAGAACACTGAGAATACTGATTATTTTTACAATATTATGATCTATGTAAACTGAAATACATAAATGGGGGCACTCTATTCCTCTTCTTACACATCTTCACAAATATAATCCAAGGAGGGCAGGAGCATGAATTAGCTACAGGGGGCTTTTTTCCATTACCTGTGTTGAGGCACATCAGACAGAGAGCTTCTGCCAAAACAATAATCATTAGTTGGTATGAAGGGAGGGAAGAGGCTGGAGATGCTGGGGACCAAGCTTGGTTGTGCCAGACAGAGGAGGAGCCATCCATCAAGCTGAGGGTGACCAGCTGCAGGGCTAAGAGGAGGTGTCAGGGATGGAGCGTGGAGTTTCCCGGACATGTTTTTGGTGGCTGGGATCATACAGACAGACGGCCTTACCTCAAGGGCAGTCGTGAACTGAGGAGGTCAGTGGGAGAAAAACCAGCACCGAGCTCTGCTGTGCAAAGTAACGTCTGAGAGGGATCATGTTTCTGGCTTCTACTGTCACCCTCAGCTCAGCTGTGTCCAGCCAGGGTTCTGTGGGGACAGCTGGATGTTGGAAAGCTTCAGATGTTTTAAGACCTTTCCATTTGTTTCTTTCTTTACCGGACACCTTACCAGACCGAATGACATTCAAGTGACGCCAGAGTTTTCCTTGTCCAGAAAGAAAGTGGTTGCAAAGCAGAGCGTGCGTGAAGAAAGGGGATGGAAACAGCTCCTGCTTGCTAGTGGGAATGTAGATGTTTTTATGACATCTGGTGGTCATAAATTCGCAACTACTTTAAGTGAAAATGGCAGTTGAAAAATCTTCTGGAGAAAAATCTTCCTTTTCAGGTATACATAAATACATATGTATCTGTGTATGCACCTTAAGTATCTACATATTTATATGCATCTATATATATATTTGTGGTATTGGGCTTTTATGTTCCCTACCATCTGTTGCTTTAGGTCTTTTGCATATTTATTATATGGAGTTAAAGATGATCATATTATTCGGAAAAAAAGCTATAAAATACTGAAGACCGGGAGAAAATGAATCTTTATTTAGGCACGAAATTTAATTGAAGCTAGTGCAAAATATGTTGGCATCACGATTATGTAATTTGGCTCATGTTCAACACCACATGAGACTACACCACATATTTTCACTTACAGGATTCTCTGCATTCAACCCAACAGCACCAGTCGTATTGCACTGGTGCCTTTGCATTCATTATAACAAGAGTTTTGAACCAACAGGGAATTTCGCTGTACGCTGCAGGCTCTGGGAGGGGGACGTGGCAGGATTTGTCTGCATTACTGCTGGCCCTAGGAAATATCCGCTTGCTACTGCACAATACGATGTCATGAGACAGTGGCGTTGGATACGGGGAAAATTATTGAGCTGGCTGTTGAAATTAAAAAGATAGCTTATGAGGCTTCATCCAGGCTGAAATTAATGGAAATAATACTATTGACTTTAGCTGGTTTAGATTGGGACCATTGTATATGGTGCTTTTTACAGAATACCTACCACAAACTTCAAGACTTTCTGACACTCATCACAGGTGTTTTCAGACAGCTGATATTGTTGGCTCTTTCCTGACCTAAATTATTATGATAGTAAGAAATGCAAAAAAACAAGTTAAATTACACTTTAGCAGAAATTTCAGGCAATGGACACTTTTCCTTGAATATTTCATGCAAAGCCATAAATAATTCTGTTGGATTTTGAAGATCAGAAAGTGACTGCCTGGATGATGTAGGGCATTTATGTAAGCCTTATCACTTTGTGCATGCTGTAAGAGACACCTTCATTCATAGAATTCAAGTCATGCGTGGGTAAATTTGACATTTTTCCTTAAATATCTTTTAAACAGCTATTTGTTTCGATTGCTTGAGACTGGAATAGACAAATACAGCACCGTCAGTCACCTCCGCTGTTACCCGAGAGCTGCACACACTGAAATGTTTTTCACAAAGCTTGCGTGTGTTAAGAATGTTTTATTCATTATTCTAATACTAGTGCTGAATATATTGTGCTCATAAAATACATGTTTGTTAGATTACTGAAGTGTAGGTCTCTCCGAACCTTCTTTCAAATATAAAAATCTATTTCACTTGAATGAGTTTGCCTCCTCCTGAACTGATTTGGATGGTTTTTCCTGTAAATGGTGGTAATCTCTTTCTATTAACCACAACGGGGCGGGTGGGGGTGGGGGTGTGTGGGGGGTGGACAACTAATTGTTTTCTCTTTGTGTCACTATTCCTGCAGTTTGGGAAGAAGATTTTGTTGTCCATCTAACAAAAAGTAGATCACTTTATTGTGAAGAAAAGACTTGGAAAGGTGCTTAGTTTCACCATAAAACACTAACCAAGAAGACAACCCAAATACCTGAAATTTGTTGATTGAAGTAGGAAAGAACTGAGTCTGGAGATACCGCTTACCGTAAGTGTAGCTGCTAGTTACAGCCCTTTCTGCATGCCCGGTTCCTCCCTGAATTTTTCTCTGAAAGTCACTTTAACACTAAGTTCCTCTGCACTCAGATATGTGCTAGTATTTGGGGCCAGCTGTCCTGCAAGGACTTCCAGGATGGGGCTTTCCCTCTGCTTCTCACGTTTCTTTCTCTTCTCTGCAGTTTGAAGGATGGAGTTTCTGGCAAACAAATGAAAAAAATCATAAAAACGTCTAACGAGCTTGTTCCTTAAATCCCACAGGAAACCACAGCAAGCTGAACATCAAAGAGCACAAAAAAACGTTGCCATATTTGAGTCTCCTGTGAAATGGGAGTTTTTTTACTATCTGTGATATGCTTATCCTGCAAATACTGAAATGTCTCTCAGGCAACGAGCAGAGTGACTCTCTACCTGTCAGCATCCCCTGCTACTCAAATACCTGAGAGGAAAATAGACCTGGCAGCATCCTCTGAGGTGCACGCCAACGCCCACGGCTCACGTGGGGACCGATAGGACAAGAGGCAATGGCCTCAAGTTGCATCAGGGGAGGTGCAGACTGGATATTAGGAAAAATTTCTTTACTGAAAGAGGGGTCAGGCATTGGACCAGGCTGCCCAGGGCAGTGGGCGAGTCCCCATCTCTGGAGGGGTTCAAAAAATGTGTAGATACTGCACTTCAGGACACGGTTTAGCAGGCGTGGTGGTGTTGGATTGATGGTTGAACTTGATGATCTTGGAGGTCTTTTCCAACCTTAATGATTCTATGATTCTATGATTCACAACTCCATGGTCCTACGCGAGCATCACCACTGCACAGGGACCAGCAGTTGCCTGGGGATGCAGGTCCCAGCTCATTCCCAGCTGTGTGAGTCCCGTTGAACCTGCCAAAGACAAGCCTGTGGGCAGGAAAGGCAGTGCTTTTAAGGTACCACATGGTCTCAGTCTCAAAGAGAGGGAATACCAACCCAGCCGGCTTTGTGCTGAAGGGAAGGCTGTGGAGTGTCCCATGGCAAGGGCTCGTCCTGCAGAGCTGCTGGGACCTGGAGTCACCGGAGCAGAGGCTGCAGGTCAGTGGAGGTCTTACTCCTCGGGTGCTGCTTTTAACCTTCATCAGCACTGTATATTATTAACATTATTAATCTCCGTGAAAATACTAGCAATTGAATACTTATATACATACTTCAATTAATCTGCTCTCTTTCTGATATATATTATTTCTTCCGACCACATCCTGCTTTTCTATGCACAATTTTTCAGAAATTGAAATGGTCATTCAGTTTTGGGTCTTTTCTCCACTTAGAGATTTGCCTTTATTTTACCATAATGATACTGGGATTCTTTGTAACACTTCCAAGCTATATTTCATTACCATTTTTCACAATATATACGATCTGTTTTGTAATGCCAAACGTGCTACTAGTACATGAACAATCTGTACAGCAGCAAAGAACTTTTCTGTTTCTCTTCTGTTTACTGCTAATCTTTTAGTACGACAGAAAATGTTGCTTGTGTAGTGATATGATAGATATCCACAAAACAAGGACAAAGGAAAATGAGTTAGCAAGCCAAGAAATTTACCAGGCCAGAGTCAAGCAGAAAGTTTAGATGGAACAAAATTAAATAGGTCTGAAATACATAAGGTAGCAATAAAGTCTGCCGAGAGATGTTTGGACGAAACACAGATCGGGTGGAAAAGATCCGCTTGCCCAGGTCAGGGCCCAGAGAATTTACAGCCAGATTCTTCTCTTTACTTTGAGACAAAGCAGGAAAGGTGATATGCCAGAAACACTATCCCCTTTGATTTAATTTATTTTAATTTATTGCTGTTGCTGTGCATGCCGCTCCTTCAACCCTTCTGCAGCTGGTGTGTAATTGCATTGCTTTGGAATTTGCCCGAAGTTCACTCTTTCAGAGTTCTTCTGCTTTATGTTCAGTCATCTTTTGGAAGTTCACAAAGGGATTCCTCACAGATGTGGGTTTCTTCGAAGCTGAGAACCTGCTTCACCGAACGTTGAACCGCGCGCAGGCCAACAGACCGCTGGTAGAGCGCTCTGCACTGCTGGGCAGCAGCACAGGGCTGAAGGGGCTGAATAAGCTTGGGACTCCACCACAGCGGGCGACTCCCGGACCCTGTTTAGGAAGTACAGAGGGAGATAAATAAAACAGAGATAAAAGGACCTCCCCAAATTCATATTACGACAGATTGGTATTGTGTCTAGGGATGTGCATACCAGTAAATTGGATTAGCAAGATGTGATGTTGCTTTCAGCATAAAAACATCCTGTCTCAAATTATTTTAAGATACTTTCAAAACAGAGTGGAATTGAAATATTTGTTTTAAACTACCCAGGGGAAAGGTGCTGGGCTTCTTCCACAATAATTTTTATTGTTTTTTATAGTCTTTCCCTGATCTCAATCATGTAGCAATTCTATTTCCTGAAATACCAGCGATAACTCTCCAGTCTTTGCCTGTATGGATAATTGCTGTGATATCTTCTCATTCCTCAAAGCAGCTACAGCGAAACCCCCCATCTTTTTGTCACTATTTTGGTACAAAAGTAATCTAAACTGGACTTTTTAGACAGATTATTAGCTGTTAGCCACAGCTGCAGACCCTCGTCCATCTCCCAGCACCTACATCCCTTGCTGTGAGTTTTGCAGCCTGACAGGTTTTTAATTTACCGTAGTATTTCATATTCCACACTTTCTGTTTTGTACCTTGACATTTAACTATTATTCACCCCTGGAAGCATGAGGCTTCCAACGGCAGGAGAAACGTAATGGAGAACTTCTTTACATGTCAGTCACAAAATGTGGAAGCGTGTTTGACTGCTGCCGTTCTGAATCGGGACTTCTTTTCATTTATATCTTTCATAGCCAAAGGTAACAGGTTCTTTTCTTGGTTTTAGAAATTGAATACCCAGTTTTCTTCTAGGTTCCCTCAGGAACCAGCGAGTGAAATTGTTTTCCTGTCCTGCAAAAGACTTCAGAATGTGTCTGTTCCTGAACTGAGGTGAGTGGTTTTATTTCTTTATTGTTGTTTTTTCTGAAAGTAGTATGTTACATTTTCTGGTCATTTCAAAGCACTTCAATCTGTATGAAGTCTGAATTTTAACTTTTTTCTTTGCATTTCAAAATGAGAAATATTTTTCATCTTTACATTCCATCAGTTTGGGAAGTTTTTTACATCAGCCTTTTCACAATAATATTATTAGTTTGGGCATGTCATATTTTTAAATGAAAATATTTGCTTGAAAAAGTTGCAGCCATTTCTTGTACTTCTCCTTTCCCTGATACTTGAGGGCCGTAGTGTCTTCAGCCATGCGGCTCTTTTCCTTTGAATCTCAAACACCTGCAGCTAATTTAGACATGTAAAATTAGTTTTGAGTTCTCTTCACACCCTTATTGTCCGTTTTCTCTGTTCCAGCTTCTCCTGTCTTTCATTTCGGCGCGTTTTCTGGTTTTGCCTCCTGTCCTGGGGAATCGGTTGGGGCAGATGATGGCTGGAAGCGCATCCGAGCCCCTTTCCTGCTGCCGGGCTCTTCAGCAGCCGGAGGAGCAGGCATTGCTCCGCTCTGCTAACGGCTCCGCGTAACCTCAGCCTTGGAGTGGGGGAGCTGGGCTGTGCTCGCTGCTCTGAGTCAACCTGACACTTTTGATAACAACCATGAAATCTTCGAGGCAAACAATGTACGGCACAGTATGTAATAGTCCAGGTTTTGCAGCTTTATAATTGGAAATTATTTCTTTGGAGGTTTTATGTGTGTTTAATTAAAAGGTGTGCATCTCTTACCTGTACATAGTCCATAACATCTTTTGATGTAGGCAATTACAGAGATTAATCTTTAACAGCTGCATAATAAATTTCCAGAGAGAATGTGACTATGGAAGAGTTAATTATGATTATTTTAGCACCCCAAACTTCTTGTCCTGCCTTCTGCAGAGACCGTGCATCACCTCCTGCAAAGTGTATCGCGTGCAGCAGCACTCCCCCCAGTCACAGGGGACTGCTGGGGAAACTGGTGCTGCAGACGATGGTTGGGGCTGCAACTGAACAGTCCCCCCGTTGCTAAGAGGTGGGAGAGCTGCATCTGATGATGCTGTGATTTCTGTTTTCTGGAAATGCTCTGTATTCACAAGGGGAATTTGCCTCAGTTTCTGTAGCCCGTTTCAGTGCTTCACTCGTTGGTCCTTGTTTTTTCTCTCATTTCCTCCTCCTGGTACAATATTTGGGATTTTACTGAAATTTATTTTTATCCCATTTCATTCTTTCACTGTAGAAAACTGAGTTCTGCTCGTGCTTTTTCAGTGTGATTCCACACTGGCTTTTACAGCTGTACTGAATAGTGGATTGGGTTTAGTTGGTTTAATCTTCACCAAAAGTCTGTGTTGGCTTTTTCTTTGATTGTTTTGTTGTCTGAATCATGTAAAGGGATGTTTTGAATCATTCCTCCTAGTATTTTTCAGTATATCAAAGTATCAAAAACTTGTCTGCAGCTTTCAATGGTCTTCCTACCACTCCTCCTCAGTCTTCTGGGTTCTCTCCCATTCCACCAGATTTTAAGGACAATTACTCATAGCTTGTGAGTTCACCGGGAAGAATTTTACCATGCTCTGATGAATTGAATGCTTTCAACTTCCCTAAGTGTTCTTGCACCTGTATTTTTTTCCCTAGACCTTTCTTGGCTGATGCTAATGCAGCGGATACCTGGTCGCAGGCAGCCCGATGTAGGAGGATAAAGGCAAGGGCACCGACACCTTCTTTGCTCTTTGTGTTATCTTCACGCTATTTGCTCTCCTTTCTTGCTAAAGATCTAACAATTCCTTCATCTTCCATGTGTAATGGGCTGGCAGAGCTGTTGCTTGCCTGCCTCTTTCGCCGCTTTATCCCTTTTGATTTTCCTCTTTATATACCAGAAGAGAACTGTCAAGCCTTGTTAATGACTTGTTGAAGCAACCCCCTTAAAAAAGAAAAATTAATCACTCCTAACTAACTATACACTGCACTTTAATAGCTGTCAGAGGAGTTCTTTTCCTGACCTGGAGGAGCTGTTCTTTCTCTCTATGTCAGTATCTTTTTCCATAAAATTGGCCTGTTCTGAAGAGAATCATACAGGATACAGTTTGTGTGGGTCTTCAGTGACACAATATTTCAGTGCTGTTCTTCCTGGGAAACACACATTAAACTTTCGAAAAGAAAAGAGTAAAGAGCATTTTCCACCTTCCTTTGGGAAAAAAAAAGGAAGCAATTGTTCAAAATTTGGAACCAAGTAATTCTTGTAATTTAAAACCAAACGAAAATAACTGCATTTTTCTGGCTTTGAGTTCTACACCACAGGAAAAACATCTGGGTTTAAAACTAATTTTGAACCCCTAGAATTTGAGTACTCATCATAATTCAGTTTTCCAGTGAGGGTGCACATTGAAACTTGAGGCCTGGGTCTGTTTGTGCTTGTCTGGAAGTGCCCTGAGGGCTGTCAGCTTCTGTTGAGAACGACATGCTCATCATTTAACACTACTGAGTTGCATGTTCCATTCACCCTGCCATTTTTCAGGCAGATAGTATGTACTATGTGTAACTACTAAACTCTGCACTACTTAAACTATGTAGTATTAAAGCCACGAATTGCCACAGACATTCCCATAGAGATCACCCTTGCCTTTCTCCCTGAGAGCCAGCTGGACACATGGAGATGGCAAAGCAGCGAAGCCAGCAAAGCAGCCTGCAGATTTTGTCAGTTTATGGTATTTTAACACAAGAACTCCAAGCCACAAAGCACAAACATTTCCCACACCCAAAACTTTGTAAATATTCAGAAATATGCTAATCTAGATATTTACAGGCTGCTGCTTTGATTGTTTCCATTCCTTTCCAGAACACAGAGCTCCATTCAGAGGTTGGCAAACTATTTAAACAGCTCAAAGAAATTACCAGTTTTCCCTGCTTTCAATCATCTGTTAATTCTTTTCCTTTTGAAAAGTGCAAAATGTTCTCCCCTACCTGTCAGGCTCTGTGCAATTAGTGCTGCCTTGCTGTCCACCCCGCTCCCGCAGCTGGTCCTTCCCATCTCCCCACGATGCCAGTTCCTTCGCAAGTTTGAAGAAACCGATTATTCCACTAAAAAGGCAAAAAAGTTCAGACTGTTTTCCATGTGACAGCAGAAACACCAGCTGCAGTTTTGCTTGAAAACTGGTGCAGAATTTTCCGAGAATGGATTTAAACTTGCCAGTTCCCAGTCTCTCTGGGATCTAGACCCTGCTCCAGCCCCTTTGGGGTCTGCGCAGGGGAACGTGGCTCCAGACCCGACCCTGGAGCTGGGGACGGTGCCCACCTCCCGCTGCTCTCCCTGGGGACTCCGCTCTCCTCCCTCCCCACCCGTGAAGCTGCACGTCCTGGGAAACCAGAGCGGAGGGGGAAAGCACCCCTGACCTTGCTGGTGTGGAAGGGGAGGGTGAGGGGGAGCGGAAGGGACACTTCACAGCTGATTTTCGAGTTTGGTTGTCACCGAGCTCCCTGCTGCCACACAGTCAGCAAGGGACCTGTCAGCTTTCCCCAGAACATTTAGGGAACACCGTAACTGGTATCTTCACGCACACAGACATAGATCCAGCACGGTTAAAAACCTGCCTTAAGTCAGCAGCAGAACAAGCTTGACATTCAAAATCTCAAATGAAAGGGCACATCTACATCATAACAGAAGTCTTTCTGCCATCACTCAGACAAAATTTCTTGCAGGATTTGGTGAAAACATTTGCATTACAGAAGCAGATTTCTGCCAGCATCAAACTGAGTTTCTCTACAAATTATAGCACGGCTTTTTTTCTTTTTCCCCCACCCTTGGAGACAAACCAAAACGTTAAAAAGGCTAATCTGCGAGTAAGTAATACAGCATTCCTTACACTTAAATACCACGTGCGTACAGAATAATGAGCTGTGATTCTTCCCTTAATAACAGGATGAGTGCACTCTGAGAAAAGGTAATGCTGGTGGTGATCAAAGCATACAATCTATTAGCTAAAAAATATGTCTACTGGCTAAAAGATACTGTCTGTCTGATGGGAGGTTACTGGTTCAACTGGTTTGGATATTTCAGAAGTGCATTCTTTTTTCCTGGATGTTGAATACGGTTGAGATACACCCTAACTTTTAAGAACAGGTGACTATAACATGGTATTGAAGGGACAGCAGTGCATTGAGAGGGGAGTTAGTTTGCTGTATTCTTCAGTTTTTACACTTCCAACAGGTTTCTCAATGCAAACCAAACAGCCGCTGGTTTAGGTTTTGCGGCCAGTTGCCATGGTTGTGCCTCTTCTGCGTTTTTGCTGTAGGATTGTGCCAGGGAAAGCTGCCACGGTAGCAGCAAGGAGATGAGTGACAACTTTCGGGGCTGCAGTCTCACAGCGCCAGCAACGTCCCCCTGCTATGAGTTTGCTCACTGTGACCTTCGTGGCACAGCGCTCTGTTCTTGTGTAGCAAGAGGATTTCTAAATTAGCTTTTGCATTTATTTCCGATTGTAGCGTGTTTCTGTTGCGTGGGATTTCACTTGGCTGTAAAACAGTGTGAGTTGATGTCAAAATCTCGTAGACTTGAGCTGCATAATACGGTAAGAAAAGGTTGTGGGGAGTGGTTTTAATGCTCATCTCAGAATAAGCAAATAGCGGTGCCTCAAGCCTCAGCAGAGAAACGGGGGGAAAAAGTAAATCCCTGCTCAGACGTCCTTGCTAGACATCTTGCTTCCTTCCCACCAAGCCAGCACACCAGCTAAGGAAACACTTGAGCAGGGCGCGGGAGGCCTGAAGGCAGCACTGCGTTAATGCGGGAAGAACACGGCCAACGTGTGTTGTGATTTGGAATAAAACTTGCAGCAGCCGAGCGATGAGGTGTAATAGCAATTCTTCTTTTACAATATTTTTATTAAATTGCTGTAGTCCAAGGGGGCAGGGAGATGAAGTGTGGAGTTAGTTTCTGCAGTTTCTTCTTTATGCAGCTGAAAGATTTTTATTTTTTTTAATTTTAAGAAATCCATAAAAAAATGAATAATTGTTTTCTATTTTTAATATGGGTGTTAAAGATTCAGAGCAGAGAGCCTGTCTCTTTATGAATATCACAGCAAAGAGCTACTTTGGCACTCCGTCTTACACAAAACTCTAAAGCCATTCATCCTTCTCTCGCATCGGTGCCGAAGGCAGGGCTGTCTGCAGCCATTTGTAGCCTCTGCTCTCCAGTGGGATGGAATAGAAAGATCTGCTGGCAAGACCAAACTTTTCCTCATGTTTTCTGGTTTTCCAATATGTTCTCTGAGTACTTCCAAGTAAAACGCTTCCCGACAAGCCTGCCAGCAAGCAACAGAAATGAAGCATGGTTTCTTTTTTCCGTGATGATCTTACATTATGGTGGGGGAGACGGAAACCCCTAAATGCAAAGTTAGAATCACTAACTCAAGCAATATATCTTCAGTGACAGTAGACGTATCAAAGGCAGTTGCATTACTTGCATCGTGCCTGTGTGCAATTCCACTGACTCGACTGGAGGTACCTGGCTGGATACCTGTGTCTGGGGATGCCAAACCCGACGTGGTGAGTCTGGAGTAAGTACCCCGTCCCCGCAGTGCTGGGGCCGCTTCTCTCTTCCCGTGGCTGGAAGAAGGGGGTGATTACAGTCTGGCAGGGTACAGCCATTTGGCCAGCCTGTGTGATTTTTCATAGCCTTAGTGGAGGTCAAAGGTTTGATGGATGTTTTACAGTGCGTAAGAAACATAGAAGCAGTTTGCTCTATATTTGCAGATAATTAAAACTAATTTTAAAGTCCTTCCCTATTCTAAGCTGTATTAATTACTCCTATGGTAATCCTATGCAATTTGTGGGCCTTTAAAAAACACCACCCAAGCTTTAAACAAATAGACCCTGATTTCACCATGAATATTCCTCACATCACTTTATCCTGCCTACAAACCTGAAATAGTTAGGAAGCTCCTACAGCCTGAAAACTGCCAGCTTGCCACGCGGGTTTGTTGGGTGAGTGGCAACTGGTTTGGTGGTCTGAAACATGTTGGGAACATTTTCCTGCATTGGTTCCTTGATTTGTACTGTTAGTAAATGTAATTCTTGCTGATGCGAGCAAGAATAATAATAAAATCAAAAGAAAGTGGTGTCTTCTTACTGCTGTATAGGCTAGACTGCACACTGCACTAGCTGTGAGGTGGGGTGCTGTTCGGGAAGGGCTGGGAATTCCGGTCTCTGCACATCTACACGGGATGGCGTGGGATTCATGGACTCTCAGGATACCCTTGGCACAGCACAGCGACCAGCTGGTGACACGCACTGCGGGGTTGGAGGGTACATCAAGCTCTGCAGATGCCTCTGCGATCCCTACGGTCGGCGCTTTCATTGCCCGGGAGCCCCTTGGAGACGGGCTCCTGCCTGGATTTCACGCCCTGCAGTCGCTGGACGTGTCCGTGCCGCCGCGGAGGAGGTGCTGAGGAGGGCTGCGCGCCGTCTCTGCTGAGCCAGTCCTGCTCTGAGACCTCCACCCCTGAATGCATCCTCACGCAACCACGCTTCGGAAAAAAGCGTTACTGCTTCTCTTGCTGGGGGAGAGGAGAAGAGGAGAGGCAGGGAATCTGCCAGATATTTTGGTTTTTAATTATTTTCTATTGGTCTTGCTTTCCTGGAGAGCATTATTAATAATCCTTCGTCAGGATGCCAGGGACCTGTCATTCTAAATGCCATGTCATTAAGTGGGCAGTATCTGCAGAGGTGTACAGACATTAAAACTACTTAAATGAAAGAATGTTATAGAGCAAAATTTTGGAAGGGCACTGGGCAATTTTATTTTCTGAGTGGGTAAAAGGACAAAGTCCTTGAACAATAAATACTGGCTACAAGATCTCGCAGGACAGGACGTACTCCTTAAGTACTCTCGCTTTCTATGGCATGCACTGAGTAATCTTGGTAACCCATCACCTTAAGGCTTCGTTCAGTGCCAATTTAATGCCAGCTAGAAATAATACAAGGTGAAACAAACAGATTGGAGTTTGATGGGGAGGAAAAATGTAATTATGTGGACAGCTTTGATTGATAAATGCAACATCAAGGTAGCAGAGTTCTGCTTCTCATTAATACTTTAATGTCATCTGTTAAGCTACAAACTAATGACTGAGCTGCCTTTGCCAGTGCACCCCATTGTTTTCTTTTGTTTTTCACTGGTTGTGTTTGAATTTAACATACGTATATAGGCGCAGATTACCTGTTTTTTCAGATTCTTATCCTATTGAAAACCAAAGGAGAACAAAGATATAGGCAAGTGGAAGGAGTAAGGATTTAGTCAGAGTACAGAAAGCCAAACTGTTCTCACAAAGCCTGGTAGCTGATTAGTATTGATTAGGTCAAGGTGACCTATTCTAATACAACGCAGTTCTTACGATTCCAAATTCAAAATAGCTATAGTAAATAAGATTAATAGAGCCAATTTGCTACTCCCAAGTAACATTGTAATACAGCTTCATGTGACTGGGTTCACATTGGAAAATAAATTAATGGCCAGTAAAGCACCAGGGAAGTGCTGTTATGAATTCCCAAAGTAGTGTATAGCCATTAAGCCCTCTATTAATGCGAAGCGTATGAACTGGATTATCAGCTGATACAAAGTGACGTGGTTCTACAACATTTAAAGAGCTGTCAGACTTCTCCCCCCAAAGTTCAGTGAGTTCCAAAGTGCTCTTTTACTTCTGTTTTCTGCATTTCTGGTTCTGTTTGCCTTTGGTCAGCTACTGCACAGTGGTCAGCTCCGGTGAGTCACCTAAACATACTTACAGATATCAGATATAAAATTAAAATCTTTCTGTTAATTCTTTAGGGTGGAGACAAAACAGAAGGCTAATGCTGTGTTTTGATATATTTCCAGCATCTAATAGATAAACATGGGACAGTTTTTTATTCTGGTTAATCTGAATAAAACATATACCTTGCGGTGCTCTTCTGCTTTAGGTGTTAACATAGCCCCATTTGCAAAAAAAAGTACACTATCTTCTTAGAAGCAGCCTATCTTTTAATCTCATAAAGCTTGCTCTGATTTTCCCTCTGTTTTACACCTAATTCCTTCATTCTATCAGTTTTCAACCCCTCTCTGGATGTTTATTACATCTAGAATGCTGTACACAGCTCGCCAAGCAACAAATTGTGTTCTCTAGGGAAAAAAAAAAGCTACTTATGTCTAATTAACTTCGCTATAGCGTGCTCAACATGACGGGAAAGCTACCTGCTGAGTCCAGGTCAGAGCTGTGCCAGACTGAAACTGTCCCAAATGAGCACTATTGACGAGTAAACAGAGAGGGTCGGCCGGGGTGATGGTAAGCGGGAGATCTTAATGCAGGCACTGCTTGTACAAACAATGTGTTTGCTGTCGAATGTTTATTCAGCTTATCTGCAGATTGCTAAAATTACCCTGGTATTTAAAACTACAGAGGCTTAGCAAAATGCATATTCATTTTTTCCCCCTGAGAAACCCAAATAACATTGAACCAATATTTAATTTTAGGGGACAGCCCCAAGACGCTGAGAAATTATGTCTGAGAAGCTCTCTGTCTCCTGCAGGCTGAAGTCTAGGGGGCCGTTTGTGGTGAGCTCAGCCTCGTCGGCCGCGATGAAATCTGCTGTCAGTCATTTCCCGCTGCCTTGCGTGATGTAACTGTAAGCACAGGGGCCGTCTTTTCAGCTCTGTACCTGCACATGCCTAACACAAAGGGGTTAACCTGTGTAAGGTGATATAAATAATAAATAACCAGGGAAGTTGCTGCGCCAACTATCATGTTCCTTCAAGCGAGACTTTCAGGCTCAGTTTTTCAGCTCCTGAAGCTGGGAAAGAGTCCCCTTGCCGTGCCAAAGCCTCTCACACTGCGATTTCCTCTTCTACAGCAGCAGCCCGGGAAAGGGGCAGCCAATCTGCAGTAGCTCGGATGCTTTTGACAATGTTTATGCTTCACCTTAAAATGGCAACTTTCCATTTCCTTTTAGGTCTTTTACTTGTGTCTTTTCATATCAGTTTTTTTAAGAGATGTAGACTCCAAGCGAGTGGGGTACACACACCCCAGCACACACAAGAGTGACTTTCATGGGCAGTCACAAGTCAGGTATTTTTCCTAATAGATTCTGCTTTTGGGTCTTTTGCTTCCCAGCATGTTAATGTCTTCTCTGTTCTCTTGGGGAAGGTGCCAGACAGTAAAATGAAACATCTTGGGAAACAGAGTCACAGAAATCTAAATAAATGCAGGTTATCTGGAAGATATTATTTCATATTCACTTCAGGCATATCAACATGTTCCAGAACTGAAAAGAATAAAAAAATTGATACAAACGTTAGGAGCATTGCTAAATTAATTATATATAGAATAGAACAAAGTTCCTTAGCAGATTTTATACTGTAACTCATGTCCTACAATCACGGGAAGGATAACGTACAGTCCTGAGAACCACAGTCTGAGCCTGCAATGGCCATGAATTCTTCTGTAGCAGCACGTTTGTCAGCACACAGCCCCTTTGCAGACACCATCTGTTAGGTCGGATTTTGCCCCAGAGTAGCTGTCGGGGAAGGATGATGCTGGACGTCTCACAATGGAAAGGTTGCTGAGGACTGAATAACAACTCTGTGATTTAGGGCACAGCGATGGTGCTCACAGTGTACAGAGTATCAATGAAGTGAAAGTGCTCTGGGCACAGTAATTACCTCGTTCGCTTTTGGTGTGCCAGTACTAGAGAGGAGGCTTTATATTGCTGGAGTTCATAAATCATTCACTAGGACTACAGCGTCGTGGTCCTTACACAACGTAATTAACAAGCTAAACGGTGACTACAGTGTGCCTGGCTGTAGAGAAAGGTGTTTCATTAGAAGCAGGATGATTTCAAAAACTCTTTCAGGTTACAATTTCAAGCTTTGACATACTGGAATGTTCATTTGGACTTTAGAAGCTGAAAACCGTCATGAGGATCACAAAGCCCTGTATCCCCAGGCAGTAATGAGATCTCTGCTTGAACTTTTCCCGAATGTTACATTTCTCAGCTTAACGCCAAATCCAGATTCAGCCTTGCTGGGGAGAAAAGCACCTCTGCAAAAAATACCGATGGAGCTCTGTATTGAGGCCGTGCTGTCATTTAGGTCAGTCTTTGCCTACGCAAAGGAAATCTGTCTGTGCGCTAGCTCCCATGACTGCGTTTCACTTGCATCAAATCCCATATGGAAAATCTATGTTTATACTTATGATGGGGAAAACCAAGGCGCAACAGATTGAGGAGCTTTGCGTTTCGGAGATGTCATCTTTCTCACATACACTCTGCGCTGAACTTGGCGGGTCACCTGGACCCTGAGCTTTGAGAGTGTTTTGATTGCTATTGATTGCAGATTTAAAAAATAAGTACCCAAGAAGCTTTCAAGGACTTGAGCCTTTGCTCCTCCTGGTGCGACGCAGAGTGCGCGCAGGATCACACGGGCCAAGTAAAGCTGCCTTTGAAGCTTTTCTGTGCTCCCTCTGGAGCAGCGCTCTGTGCTGTACTGCAGCGCGCTGGGAACGTGCACGTGTTCGGCTACCTCAGCTCATCCGGGAGGAACACAGCTTTTTTCAGCTTTTAACCTAATTTAGATTTTTTTCTAAATTCTCATCAGTACACGGGTGTAACAGAAGGGGAAATAAATAGAAATACATTTTTAAGATCGATGAGTTCTATGATCCTAATATAGAGGGACAGATACACGTACACCTTACTGGAATGTGTGCAGGTTTGCTTCCTTTGCTGCAGAAATGCCCCCCCGTGTAGCCCCCAGGAAATTCCTGAGGACCCCGGGGTGCTGGGGGTGTCCGACCCTCCCGTGTGCTGCCGCGTGCACCAGCTGGGCTCATTCCTGAAATATTTTCAGTACTAAAAGTTATTTTTCCTTTCCCATAGCTAAATAGTGCAGAACTGTCAATGATTCGCAGTAGCATCACAGGGTGAATTTCTGTCTCTTTTTAATTTATAATGCTTCAGTGTAAAATATTTAAAATCTGAGCAGGGAAAAGAGCGCTGAGCGGTTTGCACATCGGCCTCAGCCAGCGACGCAGCTGGACGCCCACGCTGCCATGGCCATGGTAGGCAGCGGGCACCAGCCGAGCTGCTCAGCTCCGACTGCCGACGAGGCCTTGGCTCCTTGTTAGTGAGAACAGCCCCAAATAAGGGTTGCAGCCTAACCCTTTTAGTGAAAACTGAATTAGAAAAATCAATTCCTTTGAAGGGTCTGAATAGTAAATGGGAAGGATAAGTTTTGTTTGGCTTTATTTGTTATTAAAAGGTTGTATTAGGACAAGTCAAACTGCTCTTTACCGTAGGGAATGGCGGTCTTCACTCCGCAGTTCTCACACTTCTAGATAAATATTTAAAATGCTAATTGTGACTGCTACTTGGCTTTAATTTACCAAATGTAGGATATTTCCTTGAAAGAGACTTCTAATTTATTCCAGGCATCCAGAAAGCTCAGGTTAATAAGAAAAATATACTCGTGTTCTGCCTTTGTAGTAGATGGTGGAATGCAACCTTCAAGACACAAGAAAGCAAGACGCTGTCTCCCTGTCTTAGAAATCTGCCAAAAGAAGGGTTTCATCGGTGTGAACCCACTGCATCCCGCCATCTCTTCGAGCTCCCGCTCTTGTGGTGCTCTGGTTTCGCTTGAAGACAGGGAGACAGACAGTCTTTTCAGAATCCATAGAAAAATGACTGTAATATATGCCTGAAACCACATTCAGGTACCTAATTTTACACAGATTAACCCTGTAAAATACAAAATGCCAGATCAAATTCCACTTTCCTCCAACATCATCGGAGATGATTTTACTACTGTAAATTATAAAGCATATTATTGGGATAAAATTGTTATCTTTCCATTCACTTCACTATGTAAATATATATACATGCTATATTATGAAATATATTAATTTAAAAATGTCAGCTGTATTGTTTGCCCAATCAAATAATGTTATTACTAGCAAGCAGGAAATAATGACTTACAGATGATGGCAGGCCTAGGTCAGATGATTAAGGCAAGTTTACTGCCACAGGGAAGAGCGTGTGCATGTTCAGATTCTTACAGCTAGCAGCTCTTGATTACACTGAACGGGACTGAATTAGCTGTTGCAGGCACAATCTCTCCCTTTATTTCTTAATCCTCAAAACCCAAACCGGCTCACGACAAACATTAAATGGGCACGAAGAAAGCGTCCCCCATACGCTTCAAACGCGTTGAAATCTCTGGGTTTCAGTGATTTTGGCCGGGTGCTGAGGGTTTGCAGAAGGTAAAAATTGACTTTACAGCGCCCGGGCTGTGCTGGCCGGGGAGAGCTCGTCGCAGCGGGACTCAGCTGGTGCCAGCGGCCGTGGCTCCTCCAGAGAAGGACGGGGCTCTGCACATCCCACCGCACTGGTAACACTGGAAATGATACGAGGTTTATTATCGTTATTTGCTTATTCATCTGCAATAAGCTCTCTAGGAGACATAGTATCTAAATTATTAGGCTATTTAAAATACAAAGCTATCTATGAATTTGTCTGTGAGAATGTAAGAGGAGAAGTCCTGGAGCTAATGCCATTATGTCTTCTAATTTCCTTTGAAATAACTCTTATTTATATCAAATTAAAGAGGAAATGATTCAAAGCTTAATCTCTGTAGTAATATTTACACTTGCTAGTTATAAAAACTATTTTGAAAAATGTATCTTTCCTCTTGCTTGACAAGTTTTTTCCGTCGAAGGAGCACAGGCATCGCTCACCAAGAGACCTGTGGTCGTGCCATAGCCTCTGGCCTCCAGGCTTTTGATAGCACAAGTTACAGTAGGTCCCTGTTTACAAATAAACACGTCCCTAACAAAGTCTGAGTCCTGGACAAGGAGTTGAGGGAATGTCTTCAGAAAGATGGCAGATGTACCTGCTCTATTTTATAGACAATTTGTATTGATATGCTTGTTTATTAGAAACCACAAAAATTGGTTTTACATGTTAATTGTATCCTTAGTTCTCACCTAAGGGTGACAGATTTTTTTTTAATAAAAATTGTTCTCTTGCGTTTTGCTACATTACCCCTCAGCGTCCCTGCTTTCAGTACTGTAATTATTCAGATTACTGATTCTGCACATCAGGTGTGTTAATATGGGGGAGGAGAGAGGATGAACAGTTCAATTAATTAAGCGAGGTTGTAGCAGATCATCATCATTTATCAAGGTGTCAATTGAGGAGATCCCTGGGAGCGATGCAGATTAGCCGGGACCACCTGGGAGTTCAGTCTCATTTACCATCACAGCATTGCAGAGCACTCAGAACTAAGACTTGTCCAAGTTTCCTGTTAAACCCACCACAGCTATAAAGCGCATTTGCAGGAGAGTCCTAAAACACTCTTCATATCCATCGCTGTAAGGCAGAAATAACCCAGTGAACCCAAGAAGTTTTCTGATGTTGTGCAGGGAGGGTTTTTGCTGGTGGGCTTTGATAAAGTAAGTTGAAATAAACTAGAATCTTAACAGTGATTAAAATGTGGGATGCTGCCATTGAAGCAGTAGAGGAGGAGAAGCCAGTAAAAAAGTGTTATATGAAGCACAGACAGATAAACTCCGTGTTTATTCCTTGCATGTCCAGTTAAGAAAACTGAGTTCATGCCCAACTTGATTCAATTTGAATTTCTAGTTTGCATCTGTTTACTTTATCTAGCCTGAAACTAGACAGTCTTGAGACCAGTCATTACAGCTGCTTGCCTTAAAGAAGTAGGGAAACTGCTCCGGCTTTCTTGTGCTAAGGGCTTGGAAAGATCCAGCAATATTCCATCCCACAGCCATATTTGTATATCTATAGTCTGCAAGCTTCAGCATGGCTCTCTTTGTGAAATTATTCTGCACAGATGTATATTTTTGAACATTTCATATATATTTTTGAACGCCAGGGGTGTATGCAACCCACCCAACGTGACCCCAGTTCTTTGTCCTTTATGAGCCATGCCCTTGGCCTGTTAGACTGTACATCTCTGTGACACAGTGCTGCCTGGCTTTATTGCCCTCTCATTATTTATCCCGCAGCTGTGTCTGTTTGGGTGGCAAATCTGAGTGCTGTGGGTCAGGAGAGGTGGGGTTGTGGGGTCTGCTGGCCTGGGAGGAGGGTGTGGGGCAGCCCTGGGATGTTTGCCTGGAGCTTGGGCTTCTGTGCAGTGAGGAGGGTTCTGGCCAACACCCCCAGGCCACGAGAAGAGGCTTTTCTGGGACTCTGGAGGCTGCTGGAAGTAGCTGGAAACGAGAGTGGAAGGAAGATCTGAAAAAGGTAAGCTTTTTTTGGTATTTTTTCTTTAATGTGTTCTCCTGTTACTTCTGCATTTTCTGTCTTTTGAGAGTTGCATTGTTCTGGTTTTCTATCCTAATGCAAGAGATTGGAAGTTCTTTGATGTCTTTATGGAAAGCTTTGGCTGTGTAGTCCAGCTGAATTTGAAACCCTTCACAGTGTCTTTTTTGGTTTTTTTTTTTTAAATTAACCCAGCATAGAAAGTTTGGTTTCTACTTCCTGTAGAGTGAGTACCCTCTGTCGAGGGGCTGGTCTAGCAGACAATAAAAGCAGCCTGCTAAAGAGCAACCCACTGCGCACTGGGTACGACCATTAAGTGTCTTCTGCCTGTGGCTCTATCTGCTCTGCCTGCTGACCTTGGTTAGCGAGATGTAAACTTCTCGTCCTGGTTCCACCCAGCTCCGTAGGGCAGCCCCCTTGTACGGTAGCTGAACTCCTGGCTCCTGCTTCCAGACTTGGTGTCTTTGGCCAGAAAACCACAGGTGCTTCTGAGCGAGCGTGTGCCGGTTTGCAGTGCAGCAGCATCATGCGGGTACTGGAGCATGGCCTCTTCGCTTTGAGGAAGCAGCCTTTCTTAGGTGATTATAGATCTGTTTCAGAATGGTATATTCAGTACAATTAAGATAAATAGCTGGTGAGAACCTTCATCTGTGAGACCTGAAATGGCTCCTGGGACAATAAACTTTCTCTCAAGGAATAATATAGGCAATATTTACTGGTTTGACATCAAGAAATTCTGGTGTCATGCTTGGTGCATAACTCTAGAGGGTTGTTTTTTTTCCCTCTTTGACATATGGTTATGATACAAATATTTTTTAGTCTTTTCCTGTAAATAAGAAAGTACCTTGTGGGGTTTTTGAAAATGTTTTTGTGAATTCATACTTCATGTACAATAACAACATGAATCTGAAAAATATAGGGTAGAAGTGAGACTCCAGAACCAAATGCTTTTTAGCACTAGTTATTCATCAGTGAGTACAGTAATTTAACTGTATGATTCGTGTGGGATTCTTGCCTCTCTTCAGGCACAGAAGACTTCTGCTGAAATTAGTGGAGGTGCAGTTCATTATATCACTATATTGGCAGATGAATGGTCCCAAGTTTTTCTTTCTAGAAGCTTGGCTTTGGTAAAGTCCAAAAGGGACAATGAATTTGGACAAAACATAAAGGTTTGTCTCCATACTGGGCTTGTTCTTATCCCTCCTGTCCTGGGTTCAGCTGGGACAGGGTTAACTCTCCCAAGAAGCTGGTTGGCTGACCCACACCAGCCAATCAGGTGGGATATTCTATACCATGTGACATCATGCTCAGTATTTAGGTGAGGAGCTGGCTGAAGGGAGGGTATTTGCTTCTCAGGACCAAGCTGAGCGTCGGGTGGTGAGAGCATTGCATACCGTATATTCTTTTTATCAGGATTATTGTTGTTACTTTCTTCTCCCATTGCTGTTCTGTTGAACTGTTTTTATCCGAACCAATGAGTTTTGCCTTTTCCTTCTGATTCTCCTCCCCATCCCACCGGGGAGGAGTGAGGGAGCAACTGCGTGGTTCTGTGTTGCCAAGGGAGGCTAAAACACAACATCTCCTTAGAGGTGCTCGACACTAAATCCTGGGGTACCTCCCTCAGACAGTTTGTTTTCGGTCCCATTTATTCAATATCCTTATGAGATCCACTGCTATTTGCAGGCAAGTGCTGGGTTGGGGGACCTGGATGTCCGCCCGGTGCATCCAGGGCTGTGGGGCTGGTTGGGTGTATTGAGTTGAATGCAAGAAGTCATATTCTATGGTTCCTCAAAATTTGCTTTGAAATACAATTAAATCAGCTGAGTTAGAAGCAAAACTGCTTTTAGCAGGTATTTTGTGATGTAACTTCTAACATTTGACACTCCTGAAAACTAGAAACCACTCTTGGGTAGGATGCAGAAGCTGGTGTCTCCAGCATCGCCATTGTATAGTATTCAGTGATGTACCTCTTTGGGTCATGTTTATCAGATACCTGGTAACAAGGTGTTCTTGCCTTTTTTTGAAGGGCTATGGTTTTTCTCAGATATTACATGTTTTATCAAAGCCTATTTAATTAGTAGGTCATTTTCTGATTTTGGCATTTCAGCTGTCTGGGTTGCGATTTATCTCTGTGTATGAGTCTACACCAGACTCCCTGAGCAAACAAGTAATTTAAGGGGACATGTAAAAAACCTGCAACTCTAGTGATGCAGCATCTAGTTTGTAGATATTCAGTGTATGAAGACAGCAAATACGCAAGAATGAAGCAGTCACCACTGGTGGTGACCAAGGGGCTGTGTGAGCTCTCTCAGGTAATCAAGTGGGTTTTGCAGGCATCGGCATTGCACCTTCTTTCATGAAGGGATAGAGCTTAACCATGTACCTGGTTCATCTCCTTCCTCCTCTGGAGAGCTGGAAGGTTATTCCAGAGCTTGATTTTTCTGATTGTTAGAAACCTTGAATTTTCAACCTTGGTTTTCAGCCAGCTTACTTCTTTCTTTTTTTAACTCTGTCTTAGAGGATCACTGTTTCTCCTCTCTTCCTTATTTATTTACTGGCACAGAATCTAGCTTATTTTCTAGGCTAAATAAGCAATTTTGTTTTAATCTCATCCTCTGTTCCCAATTCTTGATCATCCATGCAATTTTTTGCAGTACTCATATAGATAGTAATTCATCTTTCTTGAGCAAAGATGTACAAAATTATACGTGATATTGAAAATTGAGTTCTTGTGTTTCTGTCTGTCAGAATAATTATGCATAATAGGATTTAACTTTTTTAATTGCAAATTCCCATTCTACGTAAAGCATACTTGGTTTCCTCTTCTTTTACTTCTAATTGATTAGTTCCTCATATTTAACAGAAATTCTTGTTGTTGCTTCTAAAGAACATGATCTTTCACGTAACTATAGCCACATTTCTACATCTCCACACACAGTGGTAAAATTGAGTCATTCTGTGACTCGGCATCATGTAGTTCCTTCTAGTGAGATCAGACACTCCCCAGTGATTGAGCCCTCCTGACTTCTGTTAGCTAATTTAATTAGCATATTCAGGTTGATACCAAACAAAAATCAATAAGGAGTTAAAAACTACCTGCTATAAAGCTGATACTTTAAGAATTCAGTCAGTAACCTTTGTGTAGCTTGAGGGCTATCTTATCCTTTTTTCTTACTCCTACCTTGCCTACCTAAAACTCTTTTGTTAATTGCTGTCTCTTCCTCTTGAGTTCAGTTTCCATATTGAATATTCTGCTGAAATCCAGATATAATAGACTACTTGAAGCTAATTGTAAGGAGAACATTGGAGAGGTTAGATGTGGAAAACTTCCATTTTTCTTTAATACTGTATAATAAACATATCTGTTGCTGCTCTTCAGGCGAGCTAAAATTCTCAGATAAAGAAGTTTGGATTGGATTGTTGTGGTTTGGAGGAGAACATTCTAGCTGGCTTTTGAGGAAAATATAACTTTTGCTGATTCCTGCTGCTAGCCTGTTGGTTTTAGGGCTTGTGCTGTGGGAGGAAAGGCTTACTGCATTTAGTGTGGTCCTCTTCAGTACAACATACAAGGAAGTCTGCAACAGCACGGTTGCCTAAAGCGTAGGGTCCGGTAAATAGTCTATTGTGAGACTGACGATGAGTAGTGTTATGATTTACATTATTGAGAATTATGAGCAGTAGTGGTGTAAATTTTTTTTTCCTGTTGATTTCTTAATTTGTCAGAAGACAGATGTGCTGGATTTGGACAGACTCTTGTGAACAAGTGAATAAGGGATACTTCACAAACTGGTAACAGCCTTTGAGTAGCTCTTAAATCTGTGCAGCACAGCTTCACCGCTGGCTTTATTTGCCCTGCAGACTGATGCCATCGATGTGGCTCACTGACTTTGTGTTAGACCTGCTGACTGTGAGGATCTGCTTCAGAAAAGATCTTCTAATATTAGTCCGAATGGAGGAAAAAAAAAAACAACCCACCACAACACTCCAACAAACTTTTTGTCCTATTGGCAAAATCAAGCTGACAAGCTGTGCAAGGCTCCGAAGTTTCTTGCCCTGTTGTGGGGGAGCTTGCTGGGTGCTGCATGGTTGAGTGCCCGGCTGGGCGAGCGGGATCCTCCGGGGAAGGCGAGGGGTTGTCCAGGCTGTGCCCGGGGAAGGAGCTGGCTGTGCTGGGGGAATGAAACGAGCCGCGTTGCGGATGTGCCCTTTGTCAACACTGCCTGTTGTTTCCACACGAGGACTGGGGGTCACTCCAGAGATTTTCTGTGGGTTTTCTATAGACAGAGCATTTATTGCCCCTGCTAAATGGAATTGATGCAAGTTGGACAAAATCAGCTTGTGGATACTAAGAAGGAAATTTTTATGCATCTTTCCCAAGTCTCTCAACTTCTGTGGCTCCGGGTACTCAGCCAGATTTTCTCAGACTGGTTGGGGGCAACTGCTGCTTGCAGGAAGGAAACAAGCCCCTGCTAAATGACACTGCCAGCACTGACTTTGGCTGCAGAGCGTTCTGCTCATCCCACTCCTTCTCCAGGTGGTATTTTGGACCTTGCAGAATATCTGGAAAGCGCTTATGTTTTGTAAGCATCTTGCATTTCTCTATCTGTAAACTTTCTGCCCAGTCATTCCATGAGCTTTCAGTGCTATAAACTCACTACTCAGAAGTGGAAATCTGTGGATCTTTAATTTGCAAAGGTGTATGGTTGTGACTACCTTATATCAACACTGAACAGTACTTCACTCAGACTGTGCTCCTCCATGACACACACTTTTGTTGGCATGAAGAAGTATTTTGGCCTGTGACTCAGGCTGACCAGCTCTGCTCTGCTTCCTCTGCAAGAAGCTGCATTGTCCATGGATTTATTTACTGACACACTGCATGGTAATTTTTCTCCTTTAATATTCTGTTTTCTAATTGCAGTTAATTGCGGTTCTTAATCTTGCTAATTACTGTAAATCATGCTCTGCCAGCCATCCTTTCTTTCAATGGCAATAACGCTTTCTTTTCTCCTTGGAAGGTGCATGTAGTTTAATATAATAAAAGTGTCTCAATAATGAAGATTTATTGGCGAAGGCCATAGAGGACTGCGTGGCTGCATGTGAAAGCAACATACTAGGTTAAATAAAAGGAACAGTAAAGTCAGAGGCTGTAAAACACTTTACTGATGTGAATGGCAGTCAGTATAACTTTAATTTTATGTCTAAACTAAGGTGGCTAAACGCAAGACCTTTAATTAAAGCCATTAGAAGCCTGTAATGTTGCTGGCATACTGTTTGACAGGTGGAACGTTACCTCCAAGCAATTAGCATTTCAAGCAGCGGGTACTGGCATCTCTGTGGTCCTCCTGTAGGAGTCTAATCTTTTAAGACTTTTCGTGTTGAATGCTTTTGGTTTCATGGCTTATCAATTGGTCAGATCACCATATTCTACTAACGTGTATAAATCTGATCAAAATAGGTTCAAGATTTTATGTTAAATATAGGCTTGCACAAGGGTCTCCAACTTAATCAGTTTTGATCCATCACAGATTTCTTACAAGGTTTAGAATTTGACACTATCTGCAAAAATATTTTATATACATAATATATAAATTATATATATAATATACTTGCATATAAGTGTTAGTGGGAGAACTGGCTTTGAGGTTTTAGATAATTCCCATGAAGTAGAAAACATTTGTGTTTAGAGGAAATATTTAACTGGCACACTCTGCAGAATGCAGATTTACAGTTTAGCCTTAGGAAGAAGAACAGAAAGAACTGAAATCTCACCAAAAATAGACTGAGACTGTGATAGTAAACGTTAACGAGTAATAGGACTTGTAAAATGACTAAAATTTATTTTTGATGATTACAAATGGATGCATGAAATGCTGGAGTTGCAACTCCTGTCACCGATACTCCAGATTATCAGCTGAGCTGTCTGCGCTCGGGCATCACCAGCTCCTGGTGATGTGGTTTGATTCCGCTCTGTCCCCGTGCTCTCCTCCTGGAGTCTATAAATAGCTGCTAACAACAACCTGCTCTCGCTCCCCTCTGCTCCTCTCCTACTTGTTTAAATAACAACTGCATGTTGAACCCAACCCAGTAATCAAGGAAAAACTATATTAGGCTCTCCATCTGATGTGTCATTTTAGAAGGAAATTTTTAATAATGAATTAACATCTAATTTTCAGTCTTCTGCAATGCTATTTGCATATATAGTTGTGTTACTAATTACTTAGCAGAGCTGTAAAGGAGGCATATTGGCACAGTTCACAGGTTGCTTTCTGAGTCTGCAGCATCGTTTATGAGTTACTAATGGTATTGCTCGCAAGACACGGTGTTATTCTTGGCAACGCAGTTACCATGCATAGAGGCATCCCCCCCACGAGTCCTCCACTGCTATTTGTGTCCTGCAGCTTCTGTGGCTATCAGCTGGCATCTGGGGCTTTCCCTGCGGGACGCTGCGGAGCCAAACAGTGGTAGAAAGCCCCAGTTAAGCGGAGTCAGTGGGCAGGGGTATTTTACTCTCGCTATGGTGAAAAGGAAAAATCTAGCAGCTGTTTTGAACTGGTTGAATGCACCTGAGGTGTAATTTCTTACCTGTACGGCCTTGTTCACGGATCTTTTTTGAAAACCCTGTGAGAACCCCCATGTTTATCTATCTTGAGGAGACCCAAGAGATGCCCCACCAGATTTTAAAGCCATTGCAGGATCCCTAAGTCTAAGTGGAGGTTTTTCTGGAGAAGCCCCTACCTGGAGTACCTCGGGCTCACCATAATGCTGTGTGGCATGACCTACCTCACTATGTTTAAGATTTCACGTTCCTGATGTACCTCTGCAGAGCCTCCATGGCACGCTGGTACTCGCTGAGCAGCTCAGCCCAGAGTGGTCAGCATGTTGCCATGTGGGGCCATGGCTCTGATGTGTCCTCAGTGGCACAGGTCTTGACAATATCTGTAAAAGCAATGAAGAAATACTACAGAAAGCATGTGGTTCCCTTACCATCTGCCTTCTCAAAGACAACCTACGAATCTTGCTGTCTGACTCTCTCAAGGAATTGTAAGCAAATTTCTAGAGTCCTCATCAAAGTCATGCACTCAGCAAGTGATTTAATCAAAAGGAGGGGAGAACAGGATACTTTGAGCCTAAATGTTAGTTATGATCAATCCAAAATCTAATAAAATCCACAAGATATTGCTGAAAAGTGTGTGAAAATTGAATAATTTGGCAAAAATCACAGTTGTCTTCTGCGTATTTGAGAACTAGAAGCAGGTTAAGTTTTGAGAGCTACCATTTTCCTTCCTGTATTACGATTTCAGTTCCTGCAGAAAAGAGCCATGGCCAACCTGAACATTTGCTTTCCAGCGAGTGAATTTATTTTGCTCTTAGCTTCCTTCTGGATTTGCTTGTTCCCACATACCCCTGTTTGTGCATCCAAATATGTTCTTCTTGAGCCTGGTTTGCTTTGGGCAAATGTTTTTGTTCACTGCATAAATAACCAGAGATACGGAAACTTGACTCTGATCCCTGTGTTGGAGATGTGATTGCCCTGCCTAGGGGAGGTGGTAAAGATTGACAGGGGCACTGACATTTTGGTTAATTTGTCTTCAGGAGCTTTGGTCGTTATGAGCTCAACATGTGTTAAATACGATTTTTTGACTCATGAAGAGGTTGGGAGAAGGAGACATTGACGTGGGGAAGTTGCTGGTTGGCAACTGGCAGCTGTTTTCCTTCAATATCGACTTATTCAAACTATCGAGGAAGATGATTTTGGAAACCCCAGTATTTTAAAGGTGGGGTGAAAGGGCTGAATCATCGCACCTAGGAGTTTTTAAAATGCATATGCAAGAAGATGTGATCTGAGTTGTGGAGGGTGCGCCTTCTCAGGAGATTAGTGTATGGTCTCAAAGCATTTGATTTCTCTTTCTCTCTTGGAATTTGGAGTTCTGGTTACCTCTCGCCTCTCTCTAGTTCTGCCATTGCATATTTAGAAACGCTGCTGTTGACTCCAATAGTTGCTGCTACAACCCAAGTAAAGGCTTTCAAATCTCATAGTAGTGTGCGAGTGTGCAGATGTAGGGGCTGTCCCCAGTCACTGTTCTTACCCTGTTTTGTCACCTCTACATCAAAAGGATAAGTTTTAAAGATGTATAAAATTTTAAAAGTTAACGTAAGCTGTTTCAGATCAATACCTTCAGTTTTTCTTATTTAACACTTTAAAAATTTTCAGATTTTTTCTTCTCCTTTACTTTTTCAATGCCTTTATGTATGGATAAGACAAAATATATTTTGAGGAGAGTTGTCTCCTCAAAAGTTCGTTACTTCTTTACCTAACTAGAAAGATGCTAAAAATTTAAAATCTTTGAAAATTAAACAGAAAAGTCTGGAGGAATTTTCAGAACAGTAATTTTTATCCATCTTCATATATCTACAGAACCTCTGAAATGTGTGCCTTGTTAAAGAGAATGCATATATATATATATATATATATATGAAATACTGTAGTTGAATTGTGCTTTATAAGATCAGATGTCAATCTGGAAAGCTTTTGAAGCAAAGGCACAGTCCCTTTTAAATCTTTAAACTACTTTAACTGTCTCTTCCTAGAAATAAATCACGAGGAATCAAATGTCTTGTAAAGTGGTCAATCTTCAAATACAAGCTGAAAGATTCCTGCATATTTGGTAAAACTCTGCTCCTCTGTTAAACTAAAGATTTTCCTCATTTCCCAAGTGCTCTTAATATTTACTGAATAAGTTGTGTTCATTAGTAGTTTACTCCATCATGTTCTCGACTTTTAAGAAATTGCAAATCTTTCTGCCTATTCCTGAGAACGATGAAGAGGTCTCTGTCTCTTAGAATACTTTTTATTTTGGAGCAGTTGACATTTTTATCCAATTTTGAATACAGAGCCTAGCTAGTCGGACAACAAAAGTGTGTTTTGCTAAGTGTCCTTGTTTTGAGCACTGCTTCCTGTGACAACTAAGTCAGTAAGTCGGAGCAGACGACACGTTGTCACATCCCATCACTCTAACAGTGTTTGGGGTGTTCCCAGACCTGGAGGAGAGGGAGTGCAGACTCCAAACGTAACTGCAATCAGAAGAGACATCAGTGTATGCTCTTTTGACAGGTGGCCTTGGACTTCAGTTAGTGCAGTGAAGTACTTATATGGAGAAGGAAAAAAAAAAAAAAACCAACCATCAGATATGATGGTTGTGTCATTCAGGAATTCTGTAACCTGGGTTTTCATCAATAAGTGAAAATCAATTAGCAAATTACTGTGCAGTACTTCTATGTGTCTGTTCTAAGCAACAAGAGCAGGTGTATCATAAATGATACAAAAACATAACAAAAGGTGTTATTTACATCTATTTTTACAGAATTTACACACGCCCAAGAGAAAGTACAGCTAACATTGATTTCCTAATTTTTACAAAGGATCTCTATTTGCCTTCCTAGTTTTAATTGTCACTTTAATAAATGCTATGTTGTATTGGTTATTTCCCTTGTGGGAAGAATCTTGAGAATTTAATGTTAAGTCTTACTTTGTGCCTCTGGGATTGTTGTGTTCTGGGGTTTTTGGTTTTGTTTTTTTTTTCCGTCCAGGGAAGTGTTACAAGCATTCCATTTGTAAAAATGGAATGTTTTTCCCAAAGTGTTTCGTTTATAGTTCATTATAATACTGATTCCTAGAAATAATGAATAAATTAAGACATAATCAAAGGTGTGATTGTTAACAGTCTGGTCTGCAGCAAAACCCACAGATTGCCATGACTTTCACACCATTAGCAGAGTAGTTGTATAACAAATTGAGAATGTTTAGACACCAGTTCTCTAGAAAATAGTCATAAATACTTAACTATCCATTTGATGCTTAGACTGACTAAATCCAGTTGGAAAAGGCCCAAAGTAGGCTGTCTTGTCTCCAGATCAGAGAAGCATTTGAGATTCACAAAATTAAGTTCTGATTTGACTCGTGTGACTACAACCAGAAACAACAATTCTATGCTTTAGACGCTTTATTCTACAGCACTTATTTTTAATATTATATCTTTCAAATTCCCCAAACAGAAGGAATTATGGATGAAAGTTGAGTTTTGCTGGGGATAGGGGTGTGTGTCTCACCAGATTTTATACTCTAAAACCAAGCTGAATCTGTCACGATTATTCAGATCATATTATTGATATGACACGCATCCCATCCTTCACTGCGATATGATGACCTGAGTCTCCAGTTTGGTAGTCATTGTCAGCTTACTGAAAGAAAGGGTTAAAATGAGTTATCTAACTCATGGACATCATTTCCTTGTCTGTACCAGATATAGATTTCATGTCTGCATCAGCCTATTTAATTTGCTGTCAGCGGTAGTTATTTCTTTATTACCTCCTTGGAGATTTTCTCCATTAATGAGCAAATTAAGACTTCTGGCTTCATACTGTTAAGAGCCTTTGACTTGCACTGTGTGCACTGCCTTCTGAGCGTGTTTAGCCATGTTGCCTGCTTAGCTGGAGGTAGTTTCTACTTGCGTACCTGCTCTGAAAAAAAGCCATAAGCAGCATACTTTAAGAATTTAATTTTAATAGCTATTTAAGCAGGTTAGCAAGTTCATTCTTTCCTTCAACATTCACTTTTATACAGTGAATAGGTACATATGGTCTCTCTGTTGGCATGCCTAAACAGAGAGATCTTGCATTTGCTTGTCATGTATACAGTAACTTGGTGAGCTAGAGAAATATATTGTGATCTGTAGGAGAAATATGAGGAAATGTCTGCTTAGGCTGATATGGCGAGGGAAAGGAAAGAAGGTTTAGAAAAATAAGGGTGAATCTATGGAGACAAGGGAAAAAATTTCTGTTTCTGTATTTAATCTGCCAGTAATGGCTGCTTTCTGTATTCCCCTCTCCCCCTTCTCCCCTGCATGGTTCTTGCAATGCTACCTGTCGCTCTTCAAGTTAATCTATCAAGTCCATCCCATCAACCCACTTCATACCGTGTTGCCTCAGCCAGCCTTACAGTGCTAGTTTATTTAGCTTGATTGCTAATATAACCTGATTTGACTTACTGGAGTGCAACATGTGTCAACTGGAAAACAAAAAGGTAAATCTAGTTGTGAAGTGCAGCTTAGACAAGTCTTTGTTTGCTTCTAAAACTAAGAAAAATGAGTTGAGCCTATAGCAAATGTAGATGTATAGAACAAGGTAAGTGAGGAGACTTCCACAAAGAAAGATGTACTTTTATTGCTGGAAGTATCTTAAGTTGATATTGAAGATGATGGTAAAGCACTTGGGACTAAATATGAACTCCAGATTTATTTGAGTGAGTGCTTCAGGGTTATAGACACTGAATATTCCTCTGTCGACTCCGTGAGGAGCAGAGCTGGGCAGAAGCTGAGCGCTCTGGAAATCTGCTTTGTAGTCAGCCTTGATGTTTGGATCTTTGAGACTTAGTACATTTATTTATCTTGTGATTCTGCTTTATTAACGCTTCGTCAATAACTTTTCTGACTTTCTGCAAAATAAATCTTCTAAATTACAGAGCTCTGTTAAAGTGTTTTCAATTATACATTACAGAAAAGCTAACCGATCACTGTTCTGTTCCTCTGCGTGCTTTCTCCTAATAAATCACGGGAACTGACATGTTCACGTTCGGATACTCTGCTACTTCTGAGGTTGAGTGATGTAATAGGGTTACTAAGAAGAGAAATAGTATAGATTTTCTTTAGTCATTGTGTCATCAAAAGAGTTTAAATCTGACCATTTTGAAAAATCCAAATCGATTTATTGTGTATGAAAATTCGTTAATTTTGTGTATTGCAGAACACTGTAGCTTCCAAGTACCACAGTCTGAAAAACAGAGCTTTTGCTTGTGAAGAGTTTTTCGTAAATTATCTAAAAGCATTACTACAGAAAACTGGTGGTGGCAAAGGATAATATTTTTTTTAACCACTAGCTTTTGGATCAGACATCTTGTATTTTAAGAAAAGGAGGCAATGGAGAAATGTTTCCCTAGTGGTGATATCCATAAATTCTTGACAAGTTATGTGATACTTGAATAAAATAACTGCTTTTGACCAAAAAAAAAAAGAATCACTGGTATCTCGTGCACTATGTATTATGTGGCCAGAACTCTGTGGCAAATTCTGTAGCCTGTAGAAAACGTCATCTGCAACTCTTCAGTGTTGACCATGATAAAATACGGTGTGGTGAGGAGTACCTGGTTCTGCGGTCATAGGAGGGATGAGCGACTGGAGCGGGTGACTGTGCCTGTAGCACTCGTGCTTGCATGCAGAGAGGTCCCCGCGCCGTAGCTCTCCTGAACACCTGATGCCCCAGAGATGCAGCCCCCATGTAGAGCCTCAGTAATTCGAAGGGTGGCTGTGTTAGCTTTGTCCCTGACGTGTTTTGACTGGTTAAGATAGAGCAGTCGGATCCTCCTGCTTCTCCTCCCATCGCTCCATGTCACTTCATTCTTCAGTGCTGGTTGGATGAGCAGGGCAGCTCATGGGTTTGCCCTACAGGTAGAATATTTTAACAAGGTGGTCTGATAAAGAGACTTTATGTACAGTTATGAGTGTTTGTGGTATTTACAGGGTATGGAAAAATGTTTTCTCCCTTTTTTTAATTTGCTTTCCCATATTTGTACAGCTACTGTTTTTCTGTGTGGTTTTCTGGGAAGGTCAGACACATAGTGGTAACTGAGCTGAGGGCTAAAGCCTAATTAATTCCTTGGCCATCTTCAGAAGGCCAGACTGGAGAAACCAAAGCCATGGGCTGGCTGGAAGTGTCTCTGGCAACAGCTCTTCAGCTGCTCCAGGCTTCGTACAGAAGTTCTCTAAGGGGAGCTGAAAAGCACAGAAATGGTCATGGATTTTCAGATCTTAACCTCCAAATGAACTGGAAATCACAAAGTGTTTGAGCCAGTCCAATGACAGAAGTATGTAGCTTGATCATAAGCATATATTTTCCTGCTATAGGTTTCAGCACCTGCTGAGTTTCTTTTTCCAGCAGTCCAGCAGACTTAGATGGGGCAGGAGACTCAACACCAAAATGTGACTTTACGCTTTACTTAAGGTAAAGGCGATATCCCAGATTTAATACAGGAGCTTCAAAAGAAGCAGAGATGTAAATGCTATTTGTACTTTTTTCCTACAATAAAAATGTAGTTTTGATGTATGGCAAATTCTGGCGATAATTTATAGCATCTCCATCACAACACTGATGTTATTGTACTCATATTAAGCCAGTTGACTAACCTGTCCAGCAATAGTTAGCACTAATGAGCGAAAGCCTATATATTTATACATAAGTTTCCTGACAATATTTCCAGTATTACTTGTCTTAGAGATTCCCAAATTAAGATTGATTTTTATCACCTTATAATATGTTGGTTGTTTAGCTTGAATCCTTTTTATGTGGCTTCTTTTTACGGGTTGTTGGCACTGTCTGAATGAGATGTGTGTTGAAATGGCATAGTGAGTTACGAACGTGGGTGCAGGCTGGCGTTTGTGCTGTAGAGCACGTTCTCTGCCTCCAGGCTGCTTTTGACTTGGTGCAGAGTTTTACAGTATTGGGTATTATGCAGGTTTTAAAACTATCTTCGGGATGGCATATTAAACCTTCACCCCGCTTTAGGCAACAGTGACAATTTCCCCACTGTGTAGTGGCCAGTGCATGAAGTTAAGTGATGCCCATCGCTATAGGTGCTGCAACCTATCAGCAGGAGACTAACGATGCTTGAAGCATGCTGCTTTTTTTAATGACAATGAAGTAGGTTAAAATGTCCTTTCCAATTAATTTTTTAACGAAAAACATGGCATTTTTGTGAGCTGTTTTTATAAAAAGTACTAATTTTGTGAAGTTCTGCTTTCCAGTGGACATTCTTTACAAATGGGATTTGTGAATCCCAGGTGTGTGGTTGTTGTTTTTTTTCATTGCTCACTGGGAAACTGAAAATTTCGAAGAATAATCGAATTTCACGGTTTCCTATCTCGGAAACAAACCAAAACCAAGAAAACGGTGGTCATTTCTTGTCAGACGGGTACCCATCTCACAGTTCCATCTTTTAACTTTAAATCCAATATATTTGCTTTTTGTTCTGCTGTGTCCTGTACATCAGAAAAAATGGGATAGGGCAAGAAGTTTCAAAGCCATCTTCTAAGTCGACTCCTGAGCTCTTTTTTCAGCAGGCTAGCAAAATAGATTAATTCTGAGTTGTTAATTGCTTAGCAACATTCATTGAAAAAGTTTTAATTTCTCAACTGTTTTGAGTACAAGTCTATTTCTAATAACAGAGTAATGAATGGAAAAGCTGCAATTTTATAAGGTAGCTAGATTATATCTTGAATACTTTGAACCATTCATAATTTAGTTTTCAAAACTTGCAGGTGAAACTTAAGTGATGAACAAGGATAATTTCTACCATGTAAGGATAATTTCAAAGAGGGGGGGAGGAAAAGCCTAAACTCATCAAATAAGTTATTCAAACTCATCAAATAAGTTATTCATTGCAAATTACTCCTTCAGATTTAATGGAAAAGTAATTTTTTATATAGTAAGTAGAAAGTATATTAATCTAGTTCTTAAAATTGTCTGTCTTATGGAAATGAATATAGAAGTATGTTCTCAATGGAAAATTGTTATGTTTCAAGACTACCATATTAAAAGAATAATGAATACATTATGAAAATTTAATTGAATATTTTAAAGCAATTATCCAACTAATCATAAAATTCTTATTGCAAATAGGAATCAGGAAAATATTTAGATTTATTTAAGTATAGAAATTATAAAATGACAGGAAAGGTCAGAATCCACTGTAACGAAGAAGAATTGATTGGTGATGGACCCTTGGGATGCTATAAAGAATTGTCAAGAGTTCTTATTTTTAAAGATAGCTCATGGAAGCCGGACAACACATTTTGCTGGTGTTTTAACATAGCCTGTGAGCTAAACTGCAGAGGTGAGAGGGAGGAACTGGCACTTTACTTCAGGAAAATGTCAGAGAACTACCCTGAGTGCAGCCTGCCCAACAGGAATACATTTTGCCCTATTTAGATTTTAAGATTGTGTTTTCGTGTTCAATTACCTTCTGTGAGATGGAGATAATTTTAAGCTACTGATTGCGATGAAGGGCCTGGCGCAGAGTTAATGTTCTTCTGGCACCGAACCAGTGCTCACATGGAGGTTTCAATCTGCAGATGCTCCAAAACCTTCTGTGAAAATGCCTTTGGGTTTGGGGAAATCATGTACAATTTTCTGCCCAGATAGTTTAATTCCCTGTTGGTGGGTGGTGTGGTGGGCAGGTAAATAACCTTAAATTTTGGCTTAAATAGCTATTTTTTAACAGATTCTGCATGAATCTGTTAATGTATTCCACTTGCTTATGTAGGTTTACATGGTCATACTTCCTAAAACAGTTCTCTGCTGGAGGATGGCTGCTTTGGATAGTTAAAAGAAAATGCAAACCCAGCAACCGCTCTGAAATGCAGCCGAGGCACCGTAACACTGACCGTCCCTCGCCCCGTACTGCGGGAGTCGACACGAGGTGATTACTCCTTGGGGTTTGACCATCTGAAAGAAAAGATGGGAGAGAAACAGTAAGATATGCGTTTGAAAGCGACAGGGCAATGCAGAGCAGATGACTTCTGGGGCGTCTGCTGGTCCCAGTGGCAGGGAGGGGTGGGATGAGCGGCCCTTGTACCCACACTGTCCAAGGAACCGCTAAACCCTTGGAAGCCCAAGATGCGCAGGCATCCGCCGCAAAACTGCACAAGGTGGGTGTTGGCATCAGCATTGCCCTGCTCACAGAGCCGGAGGAGCGTTCTGTGCCTGCTGCTGTTTGGGCTCCACGTGGGTCTCCCTGCAGCAGCCTGCTCTGGTTGCGCCGGGGATGAATCGCAGCGAAGCGCGCGGTCGGAAGGACGAATGCGCATCGGCCAGCTGTAAAATGCTGCCGGTCTGTGACGGGTGCCGTGCTCCGGCACGGCTGCATCTCCAGGGTAGGAGTGCAATGAACCCCAGTGTTCGCATACCCGCTTGGGAAGCGGTCGGGGTGCTTTGGGCACACGCTGTCTTGGTGAAGTTGTTTCACGCAGATGGCTCGTTGGCCGGGTCTGCTCGGGGACCAGCAGCCTGCAGCCACCTGCTCCCCTGGGTTTCTCCTTGAAGATGATGTACCTGAAAGTAGGGCTGAAGACCCAGCACAAGCACGCAGAGAAGCCAGGACTCAGGGAGACCCAGACCACTCACCGGTGATTGCTGCTGCACTGGGAAGTTCTGAATATTGATATATTGATTTGAATTTTTCTTTTGTTGTTTGTTTTTTTTGTTTGTTTGTTTGGTGAACTTTGGCTACATCTCCATGAGTGGGTCACTCCGCACAGGAGAGGATCAGTAGATTAAATCCAGGGGTATGTACCCACACTGCATGCAGAATAGGCCTTTTCTGCAGACTGCACACATTTTGCTCCCAGGACCAAGATACAGGTGTAGCTCAAAGCTGTCAGAAGGACCACGAATTGGTTGGGATTGTGTCCACTTAGAGCTTATCTGTATGTTTAAATATGGTCAGAGCTAATCTATTTTTTAGCACTTCTGGAGTGAAGCTAATTTAATTTCCTCTTAAAGAAGTCTAGTTGGTGTTCACCAAAACTCTTCTGTGAATTGCATTAATATCTGGTAATTGGGGTTGATTAGAGGATTTGTCTCTAATCCACTCTGTCTCTCTAATCACAACACTAATGTATATTCAGCCTCTACAGCTGACATTGAGATGCTGCTATTGAAAGACAAGGCAAAATACTGTAGTGGTGGTAGGTGAAAGGTTGGGATTTCCTATGGACAAATTAGAACACTAGTTTTTGATACGACATCTTACAATATGAAAAGGATTTAACAGAGGAAGTGCACCTGTGCAGTTACATTAGTGTTATTAAGCAAATGGCTTATGCAATGATGCCAGTTTACACACTGCATTGGCTCTTGCCAACCTTTCTCTCAATGAGCATATAAAGAATTTCTGTGATCTGTTCTCAAGTGGGATTTTCAGGCACTTGTAAATGTGGGCTCCTAAATGAGATCATATAGGTCTTCATTAGTGCTTTGCCAGCATGTGTATGTTGCTGCTGCATGTGGAGGATCTTTCCTTTTCAATCTTTCTCCTTGCAACCTGCGAGTGTAAGTCTCTGGGAGACTCGCTGCCACGTGTGCTCTGTCACCCTTCACGTGCAACATAAGTCTCGGCGGTGTGGTGGCTATGGGGACACAGACACAGTGATTCTCCTGGTGACTATCCCTAGCATGGTTATTGCAGATGATATCCAAGCCCATGCCGATTTAAGTCTTCTTATTTGCAGGTCTTGATGAGAAAGATTGTTTACTTAGCACCTTTTCTCTCTTAGGGGCTGCTAATGTAATGACTGATGCTTTGAAGCTTAGGACTTGTTTGAGCCTATCTACCCTGGGCTTTGCTCTTCACCAGAATGAAATACTGCTGTAGGACTGAGTTTGCCCGGGTAGCATCACTTTGTATTTTTCTTTTAATTTTAGACTAGAATTGGATGTGTATCTTCCTAAACTAAATTATTCAGCACTGCATCTCATGAATCTCAGCAGAGTGCGCACTGTCGTGCACGCCCTACGCTCTCAGCTGAGAAGAGCCTCAGCACTGTGCAAGAGGCAATTTAGGGAAAATATCCTTTGATCGGATGGCTTTGTTTCTGAGAAGAAAGACCAGAGTGAATGCAGAGGAAATCGGTTTTTTTTCCTGAGAACTGAGTATCTTTCAAGATAAATTTAAATAATTCATGGAAATTTACTGCAGATTTCTAATTAAAACTAATTTGAAGCACTCTGTTTTATCACATGTGATTTACCTCTGAACAGTTTCTGATTCTTTATAAGATATTTTTATATGTGTATTTTTGGCCTGTAATTAATGTAGATTTTAAAAATACTCACTTTAACTTTCTCTGGGTAAAGCTTAAAAAAAAATAACGTAGTCTCTGTTCTCCACATTGATTTAGGGCTCTGAATCAAAAAAGGCATTCCAGCTGGTTAAAGGTTAGTGTCTTTAAAGCTGTTCACACGAATCACTGGGATACCTCTGCAGTACTCAAAGCATCTATTTTTGTATTCTACTCTTGTGACATTATTTTGTTAAAACTAGGTTGAGTTAATAACCTCCCTTAAGCAAGCTAATTTGCTGAGCAGTACATCTTGACACACTTTTATTAGTAAAAGCAACACTTCAGGCTTGTTTGTTTGCGTCGTTTTGTCCTATTTCAAATACCAGTTTACATGCTTGGCTGTCGCTTCGGCGACCCAGTCATCTTCTGCATCTCTTTGCATACGTAATCCCCACGCTGGGGCTGTGGTTGGAGCTGGTGGGGACGCGCGAGCGGCCGCTCTGCCTGGCAGCAGCGCGGTGGTACGACAGGAAGATGCTGGGATGTGGGGCTGAGGGCTTGGGTCCCGCTGCTGTGTGATGGCAGGGTGGACCGTGCCAGGGTGGCTTTGCCACATGGCAGTGGTTGGCAGCATGAACTGGTCCCTCCCCGGGCTGGTGCTGCTGGGGAAAGGCATATGCAGCCCGCAGGAGCAACTGCCTTGGGCTGGTGTCTCCAGCTCATGCTCTGTATTTGCAGGGTGTTGCTGCTTGGTACTGCCCAGCCACGGGCAAGTTGCACTGGGGGGGGTTAGATTGGATATTAGGAAAAATTTCTTAACTGAAAGAGTGATCAGGCATTGGACCAGGATGCCCAGGGCAGTGGGGGAGTCCCCATCCCTGGAAGTGTCCAAAAAACATGTGGATGTGGCTCTTTGGGACATGGTTTAGCAGGCGTGGGGGTGTTGGGGTGACGGTTGGACCTGATGATCTCAGAGGTCTTTTCCAACTTTATCGATTCTACAATTGTATGAGAACATCCAGCCGCAGAAAGGCACGCGTGCTACCTTCCTTCCTTCTGCTGCAACATTCCCCAGCCCAGGTGCCAGCCTGGAAAATGTTTGTAAATGAGAATCAGGAGAACAATGAAGAAAAGGATGGGAATGAAAAAATCGATTTGCTCTACTCAAAGAATGCTAGAGACGCAGTTAAGTGAATCTACGCTCCCTGCGGAGTTTAACTCCTGCTCTGACCCACTTAAATCCTGCTTTCCCAACCTTTTCCCTGCAGCTACCAGGGGAAACTATTGACCCCTTTCTCCCCGCATTACGGTGCAGCGTGGCTGGTCACGCTGACGTTGTGGTGGCTCAGCTGGGACTTTACAGCATGTGGGGGGCTGTGGGAGATGGAAACTGCTCTCTGCGTGAGGTCTGAGAGTCTGCAAAGTAGACTTTAATTCTTCAGCACAAAGCATGTGTGTGAGTAAACCGCTTTTCTAATAGAACTGCAGTGTTAGCAGCGATTAGATCTCTTGTTTTAAAGATGCAGCTTGTTTTCTCTATTCCTGGGACTTAATACTTCTTAGTATTTTCTTTGTAGACATGTCACAAGCACTATGAATGTCCCCCAAGTAATTTGCTCATGATTGTACGTATTTTCACAGAATAGTAGGGGTTGGCAGGGACCTCTGTGGGTCACCCAGCCCAACCCCCTGCCCAAGCAGGGTCACCCAGAGCAGGCTGCACAGCACCGCGGCCAGGCGGGGCTGGAATATCTCCAGAGAAGGAGACTCCACAGCCTCCCTGGGCAGCCTGGGCCAGGGCTCCGTCACCCTCAGAGGGAAGAAGTTCTTCCTCGGGTTCAGCTGGAGCTTCCTCTGCTTCAGTTTGTGCCCATTTTGAGTAGCTATTTACAAGTTTGGTACCAACTTAGTGTTCTTCCATCCAGTCTTTTAAAAGTAATATAGAAATAATCATGAAAGACAATAAAAAGAATGGTAAAAGTTCCTTCTATCTGTACAGCACTTTGACTAGGAAATCTAAGTCTTGTGCTTTATTAAGCAAAAAAATTCATGTAGCTGTTCAGTTAAAAGATGTTTTAATTGTTTTTTTTTCTTTAATGAAGTTATGTGGCTCTTAAATCCCTTAAAGAAATGCTCAATAAATGCATATTTCTTCATGGTGTGCGTGACCCTGATCTAAAGCAACGTTTGTACGCACTGATGTTACTGACCGATCTCAGTGGTATAGCGAGGTACGACAGAAGTCATCTTCTGACGGTGCGCTTTGCCGCATGGGGAGAGCAGCCGCCTGATGACAGCGTTGTCTACGAACCGCAAGCCACCCCATGTGTGGTGATGTCCCTGTGCCAGGGCTGACAGCGGGCGCAGGGGAGGGCAGGCGAGGCGCTGGAGCGAGGAACGGGCCGTCAGCTCCCAGGGCGTTCACGTCTGCAGCTGAACTGCTCCCAGGCACCGGTCACTGCCTGCCTTTGTGGAGAAGACTCTTTTGGTGTTGCTGCTTTCATTGCTAGATGCTCTCTAGGAGTCTAGTAGTAGCTTAAATTCTGAAGTTTGCTTAATTTCTGCTAAGCTCTGATAAACCCGTTTAATGCGTGCGTTTATGGCTTAGTCTTCTTGGTAGCACAGGATGAGCTCCAGTAAATTAGCTAGGTCTTTTTTCTGCTCATAAAAATAATGTTCACTCAGTCAAAGTAGGAGAATGGAGTTGGATGGGATTTGCATCTCAAATCAAAGAGCAAATGATAAATACTCCTCCTGAACCCGGCCGAGCAGGGAGAGGTGCTCCCACGGCCGCTAACGTCCGTGGGCAAACCTCTGTGGTCCCGGGCTCCAGCTGAGTGGGACGGGCCCGGAGAGAGAACCTGAGGTACAGCAGTGCTGCTGCTGGTTAATTGAATGGGAGAATATTGTATCTGTGAGAGCCTAACAGCTGCAAATGAAGCTGCTTAGAAGACTTTTCTAGGATGTTTTACATAAATGGACACTATACTTGCCAATTTTTCTCTGATTTTGCATATTTTAAGTGTTAAAATACACTATTAATATCTGATGTGACAGATAAATTTTGTCACTTGCAAATCTTGGTTTCGTTTGCTTTTTTTAATTGCAAATAAATTTTTTTAATTTGCAAAGATTAAGGAAACCAAACATAGAAGAGCTTAAACCAAAAGCTCCCAATGTATAGCTTGGAGCCACAAGACGGAATTTTGCCAGGGTTCTGCCACCTGCCCTGTAATTCTGAGGGGCGGGGTGATTTTTTTTAATGATATTAATCGGTTGTTTAGATATCAGCATTTTCTTTCATTTTCACCAGCAGTCATGAGTGCAAAATAAAAGACTTGCATTTCAAAGCTAATTTTTAAAATTGCCTCATCAAAAAAAATCATTTTTCTGCTGTTCTTTGTTTGGATTTTTATGAGTTTATTTCAAACCATTGTAAAACCAAAAGGAGAAGCTCCTGGGGAAATCACTGTTATTGTACAGGTTCAGGCTGAATTTCCTCTTGTCACTAACTGGTGCTTTCAGTTAATTTTTAGAGACAATGGTGTTTTCAAAAGCTTTTGAAATATTAGTTGAAGTTACTACTGACTTTTTTGTACCCTATGTTTGTGGTGATTGTACCACTCCAGGGAATGGGGATCTGAGGCAGAATTGGGACAAATGTTGAGCTAACGCAGAGTAAGATACACCTCTCGCAGGGGACTGGGGGTACAGGAGTGCTACCTGCACTCCAAGGGGGTAAAAGGAGCAAAATGTAGTTGTATTACCCTTTTTTGTTGTTGTTGTTGCTGTCCCTATGGAGCAGAAGATGCATACCCCCTTCTCCCTTCTAACGCAGACCTCTTGCAGAGTGTCAGATCCACCCAGCGTTAAATGCGGGATGTGCTGCGGGTGATGCAGGAGCCTGCAGCTGCTGGGACAAAAGCAGAATTTCCTCAGTGTATATTTTCCTCAACATCAGACCAGTGCCACAGAACAACAACGGTCTAGTTTCATTGCTAGCGATAGTACAATGAGATTGTTCTATTAAGATTTTTCAAGCGTAATAACTCCTGCTAATAAACTAGAAAAGGAAAAGTAAAAGATTCGCACATTGTATGTCTAATGGAAAAAAACACCAGTGATGTCATGAGTTTCTTGCAGTCTGTAAGCTGCGGGTTTTTCCAGGATAAACTTTTTAGCTATGCTATTGAACAGTGGAGCTGAAAATTAAAAAGCCTAGATTCAGAACATCATCATGTGATTTTTATTAAGAACAGATGGGTGGAAATCTCCCTCGAGCGCTATATTAGCTGCCTGCCATTCACGGGACGGCAGCCGATAATGTACTTGATGGACCTTTGTGTCCATCTGTTAGCTGATCTATCCAATATTCCCTAGTTAAGGAAACACTTCAAACTCAAGACTTCAAACAGCATAGTTAAATGCCAGAGGTGTTTCATAGTATTTATAGATTTTGCTAGTTCACACTTGAGAACATTTTCTGTGATTCATCAAGTGTTATCTTGAATTTTATCATTTATTAGGAGTATATCTTAATGACTAACTTAAGGGATGTTATGTAGCTGTACCATTCGATATTCAGTGTTCTGGTAAAACAATCTGAAATAACACCTACGGCAATTTATTTCCTTACTGACTGATCATGGTATACTAATTCACATATCTCTGAAAGTATATGTTTTGCTTCAGGAGACTACAGAATTTTGGGAGGAAATGATCTTGGTATTTTCAGAAAAGGGAAGGGGCAGGGGGAGCTCCAGGAGTCGCCCTGCCTCTCCCCGAGTTTGTGTTGGTGTTGGGTGACTCAAGATGCTGCATGCTCCATGGAAGAGCTATTAATCTGGTTGTCAAATAAAACAGCCATCTGTAAAGAGAGAACATTTAATGGATTTGGGGATTTTTATGTTGTTTTCAGTTGTTTCCTGTGTCTTCTCTGTACTTGATTGGGTAAAGTGCCTGGAAAAAGAGCTTCATAACTTAGATTGGATCACTCGTCCTCTAGCAGAGAATGTACTCTGCAGCTCCCCTGTGTATTAAACAAATAAATATAAAAGGTTTAACACCAGCTTGTGTGGTTACCAAGAAGTTAAAGCATTACTTAAAGCAGTAAAAGGGATGTGAAGATTTAGTGCTGCTATGCAGTGCACTAAATAACACCAAATTAACTCATAAAACATGTCAGGACTCGGTACTTCAGCCACTCCATCTGCGTGCAGCTGCCCCTGTAACCGGGCTGCCTGCTGTGCTGGTGATGAGGCTTTGCGGGCGCCTTCGGAGAAGATGCTCAGCGGTGCAACGTATTTGTGAAGACATTTAGCTAAGCCAGAGATGGACTAACTTCAAAGCATTTTTTTTTTTTTTAATGACCTTGCTATAAATGCAAGTGTTCGTTCTCCATGAAGAAGGTTCTTAAATCAGGACTGGGGGAAGGAGCAAGCAGAAAACCACCGGGTTGCTAGTGTCCACTTGAGATTTGCTATATAAATCTAACTTAACAGGAGGTTGTTAGACAGCGAAGTGATGTTTACTACGGCTCCTCCTAAGAAAACTGTTTAAGGTGTTTGGAAATATTCACTGTAGTATAGTTTTTCTAAAATATTTTCAGACTTTGGACAACATCATAGCAAAGCGACAGCTCTTTCTTTCTCCTACCTGACCTAGTAATGCCTGATGGCTGTAGTAACCACAGCAAACATTTTATTGCAAAATTTATGAAGGTATTTTCATGGTATTTCTTAGCTACTTTTAGTAGGAGAATAGGAGAAGGGATGCTGTATTTTTCTCTTGCTCTTCTTTTATTACCTGCAGTGCTGTATCTCCTTTTCCTCCACGGCTCTCCTGCCTTCGCTCGTGTTCCCTGTGCTTTGTTGTGCCTTGGCTTCTGATTCCTGATTCACGAGCCTCTGCTTCACAGGTCCCTCCTGCCCCTCGTCTCCAGTATGCTCTTTCCTTCCTCCTAGGACACGGACTAGAATACTGTCTGAGTCTCACATCTGGTCTGAGAAAAGTTTTAACTGTAGCCATTAGTAGAAGTGTTTGTGCAGGTTTCTCTGCTTCTCCAGCTGCGCCTACAAGCATCTTGACTTGTCCTTAGCAATGAAAAGTTTGAAGAATGGCTCATATTGGAAATGCCCGTGTTAAATGAGAGTCTGGCCTCTACAAGCCAATGAAAAGTACTCAACATTCAGGTTTCACAGATATTTATGAAACTTGGGGGGGGGGGGGGGTGTTTGCATTATTTGGACGTAATTTCAAAGTTGTAGGTGAGTACACTTGATCTCCGTTTGAATGTGCCAGTGTGGCCTGCTCTGCAGAATAAAATGGTGGTGAAGGGTGTTTGTGCTTTGGATAAGAGAGCTGATTCATCACAGTAATAAGAGTATTAATTACGTACCTAGCTGTAGGCTATTTCGTTCAGTCAGCTATGACCACTTGTGTGAACTCATTCTTATGTGTATAAATATAAATACTCTCCTGTTATCAAATAACCCTAAAGTATTACTTGTGCTGATAAGTTTTATTTAGGGCCCAAGGAAAACTTCTCGGAAGTTTTGAGTTCACGGCTTTCAACGTGTTGAGCGAATTTCTAGTTGAGTAGAGAAGCTGTGAAATATCTTTCACTGTTGAATTTCAAGATGGTTTGTTTCTTGCTGGAGTGCAGAAGAGATGGTCTGGATGACCTCCTGGTAGAGCTTTCAGCTCTCGTATGGGAGCAGTATGCAAATTTGCCCCAGGAGAACATCACGCAGAGTCTTAAAGAGCAGAGCCGTCATGCTTTCACGGAGGTCTTAAGTTTGCTCAAGGCTTCATGGCTTCTTTTTTAAAATTCTGGAGCATCACTGTTTTTCTCCATGGGATGTCAGATGTTATTAATGTTGTATCTGAGCATCTTATTAAGCAAGTAATTCATCAGCATATCTGTGGTATCATAGCTATCCTCACAGTACCGTTGCAAGGCACTGGAGAAATTAACCTCATTTTGCAGCTGGGAAAACTGAGGGATGGAATAGAAAGAATAGATGAGAAAAGGATATTTGGTGGCACTTAGGCAGCTGTGCCCAAAGTTGTGATTATGAAAATCCCACTCAGCTGCTGCCTGAATTCCTGACGTAGCTTCTCCTTCAACCTCAGAGGTCATTCTGTGGGTCTCAAGCTCTGCATATGCACGCCCTCAGGAATGCATTGGTCAGTCTGCTCTGGACACTGGGACTCGGGCTGTGGGGCAGAGACATTCCAGTGCATGGTGAAGGCTGGGCTTAGACACAAAGCAATGGAGACTGTATCTTCTCCTAAGCCAGTACAGCCAGTCATCACGCAGGTCTGAGTGTGCTCTTGGTGATGCTGCTGAGACAAGTCCTTCCTCTTTGCTGCATTGCCCACCTCCTCGGAGAGGACCAGACTTGAAGGCTGCAGGGTCTCTGGTGGCATTTGGAAACCGGACTATTTCTGTCCATTACATCAGTGTCTTGCTGTCCAGCACAAGCCTGACTCCTGTTCCAGGTATCTAAAGACTAAACCCATGTAAGAAGTCTGTTGTTCCTGCTTGTGGCTGGGTGATATTTGTTCCTCCCTTCTTTCAAGAAAAATGGGATTTTGTAGACAGGGGTAATATTGCATTCACATAACACTGCAGTGTGGAAAACCAGGAAAAATATCAGCCAATGTATTAAAGTATTTCATAATCACCGCATCAAACAAAAGAGGATTGTCAAGGTCCCTTACAAGTTATCTAGTTTATTCAGCTTCATATTTTATGGACTTTTGGTAGTTCTCAGAAATCAGAGTACTAAGAAAAATGAGGAAAAGAATCTCGTGTAGATTTGGTCATTCTGTATGTCAGCTTTGGGGGAGCTGCAGGTAGAAGATGGCACTAGGCAGTTACTGCAGCATTATTAGAATGTTTAGCCGTAGCAGGAAAAGCACAGTTAGACAAGTAATATCTTATTTCACAGATGTACTTCATTATGCCCACTCTATGATCTGTGGATTTTCTTCCTCTTCAAAAAGCTGGTTGGCTGGTCATTTTATTAGAAGCTTGTTCTAATTTACCCTTTTGCTCTAATTACACTAAAACTGCTTCGAACTGATAAGTGTGTAGCTGCTTCTTAAACCATCCAAAACCAAAAAAAACCCTGCCAGTGATGGGTTGTAACCCTTGTTGCTCCAGAGCCTGGCTGGCACTACGGTTGGAGCACTTTGTACAGTACGTAGTCTCGTGGTGTTGTTACTCTTTCCTCTGTGGACATGGAAAGCTGTTTAGTCCCTTTGTTGTTTTTTTGGCAGCATTTTCCTACGCACCATCTGTGATCCTCTTCTGTGAACCACAAAGAGAGATGCCTGGGTGGCGAACCAGGGGAGCGGGGAGAAGGCGCGCGTCCTTCCTCGCAGACAGGCTGCCCACAAGGGAGGATAAAAACCACGACAGGGGGGCGTTCAGGCATCTTCTGAGCAGGTTGTCAGTGATGGTCGCAGAGTTTTAAATGAGAAGTTTGAACTTCTGGATCTGGGTACTAAGTGGTGGGTTTGGCCTCTGGATGCGAAGTTTAGAGTTTGAACTTCTACCAGTATCATGGGCATTTTTGTGATGATATTAGGCGCATAAAAGTTCAGCTACTGGAGCCACCTGCAAGCTAGGTGATTGCACATATATTTCAAAATACTGATAGGAAATATGCGGTAGGCTAAGTATTGCCTCTGATGTAGCAGCTGAGAAGTCTGAATCCTTTATTTTATCAGAGAATGAAAACTTGGTGACATTGCCCAAAATGGAATGAATTATTTGTATAGTGAAACGTTTTTCTCTATCAATTAAAAAAAGTAATGCCTAATCCTTTGAAATAGATGTCTCAATTGCTTTTGCATACCTCTGTTCTTATGATTAAAACAGCATGAAAGTTGTCTGAATATATGGCAGATGAACATGTCTTTTGGAAATCCCTTGAATCTTAAGTTATTACAGGAAGCACACAGATAACTTGAAAACGAGAAAGTCTTAAGACTGTTACCTCTGCTATTTATATCCATTTGTACAGCTCTTCGATACCAGCTTGATTCCTCAATAGCTCAATTCTGAGAATTCTTCCATACTTTGATAAGCTTAATGCATTTGCTGTGCTATATTAAGACATCATTTACTCAGATTAACTCTTTGTTTTCCAGTTTAAACATCTGGTTTATGGTTCAGTGTAGAGGAATGTATCTATTTAAAATAAGGCTGTAATTTCCATCACTCCAGTATTTTGTAGGAGCCTTTGTACGTCATGCACAAGTGATCTACCAAAGGCTTCGATTTCACTTCTTCACATGTATATTCTGAAGCAAAGCAGAATGAGGGTGCTCGAAGACTTACCTCCCTACCTGGCTGCATCAACTGGTCTAGCAAAACTGACTGCCTTTTCCTGCAGCCTTCCCCTCACTGTGTCTTTGGCTGTCACAGCTGCAAAAGTGCCAATACTCCATATGTTTTTGTATTCTTTTAGTGTATTAAGTTACTAATGAGGTTGTAAAGAAACTAATGTTGTTATGAAATTATATTTTCCCTTTAAAAAAAAGTAATCCTGCTTTCCCTTTGTTTCCAAAGGAGATGTTGTATCAAATTATGGGATCAGCATATGCAATCCGATGGCTGAGTCATCAGTACAAAGAGCACAGAGAGAATTGTAGTTTTCCATTACTTGCAGAAGATGAAGTATGTTTGTTTTTCCTTCATGCTACATAGGCATAATTGCTCGATTCCTCTTGCGCTTGGCATTTTGAATTAGCTGCTTTAGTGACGATTCTTTCCTGAATCTTCTGAGGCAAGGTAGGCCACCAACCTGCCAGTTTGATTTTCAGATATGTTAGCTATGAATGTTTAAACTCCTTTCCTACCTGTGTTTTTAGTTCCTGTAGAGCATCCTAATTTTATGCGACAGCAGCCTGTTCTGGCAGCGTAGGCGCCTGCCCACCCATGGCTGGTCCGTTGTCCCTGCCTGGCCCTGGTGCTCTTGCTCACGTACTGCGTTTTTGAAAAGAAAGACAGGAACATAGCTCTTTCTAATTGGTTTCCTGATCAGTTGATGTTTAATGTAGACTTCATTCTGAAGTTTAAAAGTATTATATTTGATTATATGTTAATTTACTTTGAAAAGCACCTCAACATAATATTTATGACAATACATGAGTCAGAATCAGTAAAGTGTAATACAAGAAATTGTGCACAAGTTGATGGAGGTAGAGTATCAAACAGAATCTTGTATGGATTAATTGAAAACATGATTAGAACGGATATCCCAAATCTTTGGAGGTTTGGACAATTATTGAAAAATTAATCCTTGTATTTAAGGAAAACCAAGATCTGAAATTAAATGGACTGAAATGCCTTTGTTGCTTACAATTGTGTTGTATACATTTTTTCTTTTTCCCCCCTGCCTGCTTCTGTATAATGTCATAACAGGAGACCTGAGTGTAATTGAAAGTGAAATCAAAAACATAGTAAAACAACCCAAGCTGCTTGTAAAATTATGAGGGGCTCAGAGGCGTGCACTGACCAGGCAACAAAAAGCAAACCACAACAAACCCCCTGGCATGGCCACAAGGTTTAGCTAAAATACCATGCAGATTTTGAGCCTGCCTTGCAGTTGGTTGGCTTATTGAACAAATTTTAAATTCATTCTATTCTCAGTAATTATTTGAGTTAAGTCACAATGGACTGTGAATTTACAGCTAGCGTAATGCAAAGTCATCATCACAGGATACAGCTCGCTGATGGCTCTTTCCAGGGCACAGCCCCCAGTTGTCTTTGGGTAGGAGCATGGGTGAGGGTATGGATGGGAGGTTGAAGAGGGCATTGCTGCTGAGAAGTGGTATCTAGTGCTTTGTCTTACTCCCATAAGCAATTATACACTAAATATTCGTGCGCTTCTAGACTCGATCAGTTCAGTTCCCCTGGTTTCAAATTGAATGGAAGGAAGGATAAATTATTTGGAAATTGAAGACATTTATCTATGACATTTAATTAGTGTAAAGGGACTTCTCCTGATCCATGAAATTCCCAGTGCAGCAGAAATGTATCTAACCCTCATCAACGATAAGGCCATCCACCAGCTCATATACTCTTTTCTATTACCAGAAGTTTATCCTCAGATCTGGTGAAGGCCATTCATAAATTCATTTTAAAGCTATGTTGTTTGCAGAGGATATTATATAATATAATTCCAAGCTCAAAATCAAGCTGCGATAACCGCTCTCTATGTGACAGACGAAGCTTTCAATCAACTTTATCACAGTTACAGATGTCGGTAAACGAACAGGTTTTTCTGAGAAACAATATAGATAAGCAAAGGTGGCTGAGAAGGTGCAAAGAGTAATTTCGAGAGGTAAGCAGCCTGGTAGACATTCTTATTTTCAGTATTCTTTATAAGAAAAAGCACATTAAAAACCTTGTATTTAAAAACAACTTTGCGTAGTTCAGTGAGATGATTCTCTATCTCTTCTCTGCTCCAAAGCAGAACTGAAGGAATTAGTGCTTTGTCAGCCAGTCACGCAGGACCTCGTGTCACCGAGCTGCTGCAAGCTTTGAGGAAACCTGCTACGGGGAAAGCAAAAGCTCCCTTCGCTTTCCGTGACGGCGAAGGGGATGCTCGCTCATCCGCACTGAAACGTGGGTCTCGAAGGAAAAGCAAAGCAGGGTTTTATTACGCTGGACCGACCCTTGTGATCGCACGGGCTGTACCTGCTGATCACGAACCTGGACCGACCCTCCCAGTCTCGGCTGCCGAACTGGGAAAGTTACTATTTCTTGCTTCCCATTTTCTCTATGCTTATAGAAAAAGGTTGTGGCTTCTGAAGTTTGGAAAGGGACAAGGAAATAGGTTCTCTCTTATTTTTGTTTTGTTAGAAATACAGCTTTGAACCAAATTAAATCTTTTCTCTAAACTGACTTAAAACAGTTTCTTTGGCTTTTTTATAGATCTTGAATTTGAGTTTGAACTAATTTAAAGCAACAAAAAATTTTTGGTGCAAAGCCACTAAAACAACGATTTGACTTCTCCAAAACTCTCTAGGATCCCTCCCACCACCACCACTTTATTCTTGGGATGTTTTCGAATTTGTCTGCTTGATTATTGGGAACTAGTAATGTGAAGAGACACATTTATGAAATGGTGATTGTTGTGAAGCATGTTAAACAGAAGTCCCAATGAGTTCACTGTGCTTTCTGCATTTTGCACAGCACAAGGGAAGACAGCAGATGAGGTTTTCTTAATGTTAAATGGTTCAGGAGGTGACACTGCTCGGGCGCTCTCACCTGGGACACAGCAGGCACTGCTGATGTTGTTTTTATCTCTTCTGCAGAAAATATGGTACCTCCAAAACATGGTGTCTTGTTTAAGCAAATTCACTGATATTTGTGTAGTTTTTTTGTCAGCCCGTAATCTTTTTTTCTTACTAAAACACTCCGTGCCTTCCCGGTGTGTGACGCAGTCCGAGTTTCTGAATGGTGAGCAGTATTACTTGCACGCTTCAGCTTTTATTCTGTGATTGATTGTTTTGTGGGAAGCAGAAACTTTACTGGGCTTGTACCAGTTCATGCTACATTTAAATTTGGTTTTGTAAGATACTTCTTCAGAAATTGTGTTGTACTTGGATTAAAAACCACCACTTGGACAATAGTATGTATTACTGAAAAGTGAACCCAAACACTAGTATTCACTTTTTTTGTTGGAGCCTGAGGACTAGTTGGCGTTACCTCCAATATCTTAGAATTCCAGTATGGTAAGGTTGTCATCCTACAGACATAGGAAAATGTATATTGAAAAATTAAAGTACATTGAAAATGTATTAATTCATTGGGAAAAGACGACCTGAAATTTCCCTAATAGGCCACAGAAATTCCCATGTATGTTGCAGAAAATGAGGGGAAAAAGGACATCACCATCCAGAGCTTAACGGTGCTGGCTGTCACCGCTCGAGCCGCAGGCTTCACCAGGGATCTGTATTCAGACGTGGTTTTTGACTAAACAGAGGGGGGCTGGGGGGCGGGAAATCTCTACAACCAAATGTACTTTGCTCAATACTCCAGTATTTCTGGTCTACTAAAACTTCTCTAATGAGAAATTAAGAATGAAGCAGACCATGGAAGTGAGAAAAAATTGATTTGTGCCTCAGGAGCAGTGGGTCAATAGTCCCAGGCTGAAAGCAAGGTTGAAATACGAAACCATCACATTAGCATCCATCACTGCAGACCTGTGATCGTTCTGGAGAAAGGGGCCTGCTGATAGAGTCCCTGTTCCTTGAAATTTATTAATAAGAAACGTAAAAATTATAAATCGCATCTTGGGAAGAATAAAAGCAGAATTGGTTTCGTAGCCTGAGTAAATAATCAGCATTACTAAGTTACCTGCTTCAAAACCAAGATTTTTTCATGGCTAACATGTATTTGTACAGAATCACATCAAAGTGCATTTCAGGAGAAATAGGACTTCTGTAGAATTTAAACAAGCAGCTTTCCTTGGACTTAAATAGGAATTGAATAATGCCATAGGCACTTTTCTATTCATACATGATACAAGAATTATTAAGATAGATTACCACCCTTACAGATGCTGGTAACAGAGGCATAGAGGCACCCAAGTCAGGAGAGTAATCTTCTGTTGCACACAAAGCTCTGTAATTGATTTCTAATTATTGATCGTGGCAGAATTCCTTTTATATAGTAGCAACAAATGTTGAGGGATAATTTATATTCATGGATAATTATTACCTAAACCAGGTGCTGTAATCTACTTAAAAACCTTTGTGCTGTGCAGAATGTAGAATATTCTTAAAGTGCTTGGATGTGGTCTTCTCTCTGTCATGCGGAGGTCAGAGCCAGCAGCTATTGCTTTAACATCATTTTAGAAAGATACAGGAAAACTCCCAGCAAAAGACTACTGAGCTTTAGTGGGACTTGAACATGTCCAGGCCAATGGTCTGGACCAGTCGTTCATTCTGTGCATGACTTCACGCGCAGTTCCTCCTGCTGCTGGAGTATGGTTGGATCACCATTCCCAGACTGCACTGCTTTTCATCCTGGATTGATTTTGGGGGGTACAGGTTGTGTATTCACCTGATCTGATGGCTGAAAACTCAATTGCTGATAAGCGTATTTTGGTTTTGCCTTATTAAACATGCGTAGTAGAGGAATTTAAGCCACAGCAATAGAGGATTTCTCACCAGGCTGTGCCCTAGGTCGTGTTGTCTTTCTGGGCGACAGCCTCAGCAGCAGCATCAGGAGCCGGTCCTACCTTCTCTTTCTTTCTTCCAATGTAAATGGGAGTTTAGAGAGCAGAACGATGCTTTGCTCCCTGCCCTGAATCTTCTGGTCTCTATAGGGAGAAAATTATTGTCTCACGGTAGAGAAGGTTGTGATTCTGAGAACTTGCAGAAAAGTTTAAGCCTTTCCATGAAGGATCAAGCTGGATGGAGGTGAAGAGGGAAAGGGGCAATGTCCACCGCCTGGGACAGAGCTGAACTGAAATGGGCTGATGGAGGCGGGGAGAGAAGGGAAAACTGAGCGGATCCAAGAGCTGCTTTGAGTTCCCAAACGAGCAAAGAGAGAACAGGGTTGGTCCAGAGCCGCTGAAGTTGGAGGAGGCTCAAACAGAAACGGAGAGGCGGTGGCGGTGCGGGGGGCATCCCCGTGGGGGTTATCACCCCTCCCCGCTTTGCTCTGCGGGTTTCTCTTGAAGCTGGACACGGGGGAGGAATTCTCCTGTAACATACCTTCCAGCTGGGTGTGGGAGGTGTTTAGCTGCATCGCCATCTGCTAAGGAGGTGTTCGAGAACAGGGAGGGCTTCTTCCCCGTTCTATTTCAAGAAAGGAAAAAAAGGAATTTGTGTGTGTTTCTATGTCAGCGTTTGCAGCTTGCAGTAATAACAGCAAAACCCCGTGTAACAGCTGAAGACGCTTTCATGTGCACTTGTACAGAAATGTCAAATAATTATTATAGTCAATTATTTTCAATGTTATTTTAATAGCATTTTTTTCTCCCAGAGCAATACTCTATTACAGGCAAAATGAATAAGGAGTTAGCAGTTAATTCTGTGCTCCTATACTAGTAATTTACTATTATTATTGGTTTTAATTGGCATTGTTGGGGCACTACATAAAGGAAATTGGAAGCACTCAGTCAGTGACTCTGGTATACTTGCTTTTCACACGCAGCCGAGATAAAGGCTCCAGCACCCTATCGAAAATGGAAGATAATTTAGGTCAGGGCAACCCTGTTAATACAGTTCATTTTGCATTGCTCTGATCCTCCTGCTGCTGATGACTGTTGAAATAAAGGAATGACAGCCATTTCTAATAGCGCTTCTTGTGGAAGCACTTTCACAAATGTAAGAAAATATTATAATGAAGCGGTTCGTCATTTTCTTACGGCACTGATGGCCACGCACACCAATCCTGTTGTGCCTCTGGTCACTCTCCACTGGTGAAACCAGCGGGGTCCCATGCACAAATCTCACCAGAAAAGTGATGAGTAATTCTTCTTTCAAAGCATGGGCATGACAAAGTTATACCTACATTTCTGAATATACTTACAGAAGATTGGTATTTCCTTCAATGGCTAACAGAGCTTGCTAGCTCACCAATGGCTAAAAATATATTCTAAGAAAAAATAAAAAATATATTCTGAGTTTATTTTTCCCTAACTGATCTCTGAAAAATCAAGTCATTGAGTCTAGTCAAAAACTTCATTCTAAACCATTTTTGCTTTGTCTTTATATATGCTTTTGTGTAAATATGCATTTCTTTAGATAATGCAATATGGTGAAAATTAGTTCCAACTCAGTAAATCGGTAATATTTGATTTTTATTTCGGTGTTTTTCCTAAGACTTGATCCAGCAAAACCTTTCTTGTAGTTGCTGGAGTGTGGATTGAGATCAACAGATGTTTTGCTCAGGTAGTGACTGATGATAATAAGGTTGATGTATTTCACTCTTTAATTTCAAAGTCCTAGCGTCATCTTTGAGTACATACATAATGGAAGAGTACGCTATTCCTGAAAGAACATATGAAACACTACAATATCATGTTCTTATTTCAAGGTAAATATTTCACTGAAATTCCTCACTTTCTGATGCTAATCTCCCTGGGCTCATTTCTGTTTGCCACGGGCACCTGTTTCGAATGCAGCCTGGAGCTTGGAAGCAGCCGTGTGACACAACTGGAGTGGCCTAAATGACATCGTTATTTGAAGCTTCTGCACCTCTGAAGGACTGCGGTAGCTGAATCACTGTGTTTCCTCAGGTTTCCCAGCCCGATACGGTACTGACTTGCAACTACTTAGTAACATGAGTAATTTTCTATGTGACTTCAATGCATATGCATGTATTTTCTTTACAAACTTCATAAAAACTCTGCTGTTTGAGTGGTTAGAATGCTGCAGATATACTAATCCCTCTGGAAAGATGCACGGTCCCATCCCTGCTGCTAATGCTGCGGAGGGAAAAGCTGAATCATGTGCACGATGTGCATCAGTCGGGTCTCTGCAGTGCTGTTCCAGTCGGAGGGTTTTGTGTGTCAGTAGGTGTCAGCATTCAGTTGCTGTGTAATTGAGCAGCCTGATGGAATGCTCGTGGCAACAAGCCTGCAGAATTAATGCCAAGTCCTCCACACACCGTGCTCTAGGATAGGATTATTCAGCCAGAAGTTTCTCGATACACAAAGGGGGAAAAAAGTGCTTCAAGCTCTATTTGCTGTCCAAAAACCCAATTTCATCACTGAAAATAATGCTCTGCTACTTGGTGGCTGTTTGGTAACACCTAGTGCAAAATTACGCACCTATCTGTGCAGACCCACTTGTGTTTGGACGTGGGCTGGTGTCGGCACGGGGGCTGCCTCTGCTGTGCGGGGCGCTGGGTGCGGTGCGTGGGGCTCCGGTCGGCAGGAGCTATCGCTGCTTTCCCTTGAAAAGCAGAGATAACTCTCAGCTGAGCTTCTGCAACCCACCTTTGCCAATAGCTTCGAAGTGCCTGTGGTTCCACCTCCCTTTGTAACCACGTTACAACCTTAGTTCTCTCTCCACGCTTGCAAATCTAGTTTAGCATTTGATTGATGGGTTAGGATTAACTACGGTGTATGCCGTAAGGGCTAGTTGCCTGGGGATGCTGCAAGCCTATTAGGGTAATGAGGATATTTCTAGAAGGGGTTTTGGAGGTGTTTCTGAGCAGAGATTAGCTGGGAAAGTGGAGTGGTAGGACTATCGCTCTCCTTGCTGCTGCCTACTTGTTTTCAGGAAAGGTACTTTGAGGAAGAGGAGCTCTGTGGCTCTTCCATAATGCAGAGCTTCAGTTTTGGCCCATTTGTGGAAGGAAACCATGTGGTAACAGAATGAATCTGGAAATGACACGCACTACAGCCTAACTACCGCTGACAAGTAATGTAATACATAGAAGCCCTTCTGTATAAATGCATACAATGTGAATTGGGTTTTTAAAGATGCTGTGGTTGTTAATGCTCTTAAATTACATGCACAGAGCTCGGGTGGCAACTCACACATGACCAGTCCTTAGCAAATGCTCCAGCTGTGAACCAGGACCTGCCTCTTCACATGGATCATAGTTCATTGGAACTGATCAATTTGCTGTGTGTAACTGGCTTTGTCAGGAGCAGAGAATCCCTCTAAACTCAGATCCAGTGCCACCACTTTCGTATCAACCCTGTTCCTCCAGTAGAAGCAGAGATTTAAGGTAAATCAGAAAGGCTCAGATATGCTTATATTTTCTCCTATCTTCTCTCTATTCCCATCCGCTGTAACTGCTGACATCAGTTGAAACAGCAAGAAGTAATGCTTGTTTCACAGACCTAGTGTGCAAATGACATACTGGATTTATATACCTGAAGGGGGCTTGCTTGCCTTCTCAGACTTCCAATCTCAGAAAAATTTCACCTCAGCTGCAAAATGCGACTGTAAGAGAAATGTGTTACATTCTCCAGCGAGCGCAGAGGACAGTGAAGCGATCGGCGGGCTCTTGACGGTGTCTGGGTCCTCTGCTTGGCGTAGGAGCAGATTAGATCTCATGTCAGGCAGCAGCAATGCCCAAGGCAACATCGCTCCAGCTTCACGCTTTATGGTCCAATTCAGTCAATTAAGGATCTTTTTGTATTTTGTCTTAGCGAAGGGTCCTGCACTGGGAATCACTTTATGCCCCGTTTATTTCCAGCAATAAGGTGGCCTCGCAGGTCAAGAAACTCCCGCCTTGAGGGATTATCCAAAGTGTATCATCAGCCCTTGCCATCACAGCCCTTTCTGTGCTATGTCAGCGAAGCAGATGAGGACTCGTCTCTGCCTCCTTGGCGGCCACGGACCACTGCTGCCACGCTGCTCCATGAAACGTAACTGTCAGGTAGTGAAGTTCCTCTGCTGGCTGTGCCTTTGGCGCTGGGGACACCACATGTCCTAGTCAGCAGCGCTGGTAGGCAGTCACCTGCCACTTCCGATGCGTGACCCTGCCTGTGTGTCCCTCCTCCTCCTCCATCAGCCTGGCTCTCTCAAATAATTCTTCTGTAGTGTAGTTAAAATCTAAGGGCAAAAACGTGTGGTTAGTCATGCAGCGGTGGAGATGGCAGTACAGAGGTTTGTGTTATTATTTCTGATTTACAATATCGGTGAAGGAAAAATAATTACCAACTATTCATCAAGTATTCCTTTGAACCAGCATGCTGGAAGAATATAGCCGGTGTTGGCAACTAATCTCCTTGTAGGCTTTTGTGAAAAATGCAGGATTATTCCCTTCATTTCACCCATTCTGCTTGTTTCTAGCTCATTTTGCTTTGTTATTTGTCTAAAGAATGCCAATTTTGTTTCATGACTCCATCCCTCCTTGGCTGACACATTGATCCTTCCTCAGGAGGCTCTGTATGGTGTTCCTCAGTAGTTCAGTACTATACTCCAACCTTAGTGTTTTAGGTGAAATCACTATACTAAGACTTTCTCATCCTACAAGTTTAAAATATGCTACATTTTCCTGCGGTGCTGTCTGTGTTCAGCAGCCCAACGCAAGCAGTAGTTAATCAGGAACATTTGCAGCATGGAGCAGCATGTTTTAATGTAATTGTGATTTTTAGGAGGTAACACAATAGTGACGCATTTTGCAGCATCCAGACTTTTCAGCTGAATTCTCTTTCTTCAATACTCTTGGAGGAAGAGGAGAGCAGCTTTCTGTAAGCGCAGGAATGGCAGTGGCACTGGGCAGGGGTGTTTGTTGAATTCAAGAGGCTTTGTGCCCCAGGTTAGGTACATGGCTCTAGGAACGGTGCTCTAACGAGTGTGACAGAAGCAGTTGGTGATCCCTGCCCTGGGACCAGCTCTTTGTGCTGTGATAGGGCTGCGGGAGGTGGCCGACCTCTCCGCAGCTGCTCAGCGATGTGCACGCTTAGGCAAAGCAGAAGGAGGTAGGACATTGTGAGGGCCACGAGCATGTGGTCAGGCTGCAAAGTACAACCCCATAGCCCAGAAGCTTGGGAAGAGAAAAAATGATTTTAACAAGTGTTGGGAGTGGTTTTTTGGGGAGATCCACTATAGCTGCAAGAAAGTCTGCTGTGTGGGTGTTGATCTTTCTACAGTTCCTAAGGTGATCTGAAAGCTATTCCTGGAATGCTCCTCAGCCATGTTTTCTGATGAAGATGGGAACACTTTTAGTTACCATTTGGTTTTGGTAAAAATCTACGTAGCTGCAGATTTGGCAAATTCTTTGTGAATAGATTGTCTACCATACAACAAACAAAAGCAAAACCATGTGCAACTGACCGTGGAAGAAAATAGAATCTTTGAAAGAAAATAGGTTTTAGTATTTGGATTATGAAATATTTTCAGTCCCAAACTAAGCTGTCTTATTTATGCCTTTGTTTTGGAATTGCAACTGAAGTGAACAAGTGTGGTTTGTTTTTTCTCTTTCTCCCTTATTTTCACACAGTGAGAACCAGGAAGCGTGCTGGGTTCACGGGTCTTGCTGTGGGTGATGCCTCCCTGGGCTTGCCCTCCTTAGAGTGGTGGACTCCACCATTTGAGAATGATAATTACTGACCTTCAAGCTGGTGGCAAGTGGAATTAAGCATTAGTTATAACTGTCTTCGCAGAACTGGAGAGAGAAGCTGCGGGTGCATTTGCTTCTCAGCCACCCCAGCAGCACTGTCATCATCTCTCGTGGTGGTGGTACTTCAGCAGCACCGCAGCTCTTCTCCTGCTGTGCCTTAAACTGCATCCCTGCTATGATCAGCTGGCAGAGTCAAAAGGAAAATAAACAGGAAACCTGCCTTAGAACTGGAGCTGCACCCTGATACCTAGCCTTTACTGGTATTTACTTTTTTCTTCCATCCTTTTGTGCTTGGTGGTGGTTGTTCATTTTTGTGCCTGTACTAACCTTGCACAAATTCTGATGATGCCTAGGGTCAATATTTCTGCCTTCTTGTTTAATCCTATTTTCCTTCTTTCCATAAGCAGTTTACCAGCACGTGATGACTTGATTTTCCTGGCACCCCACTTAGTTTTCACTTTTCTTTATCAGTTGATTTACTGCCTCTAGACAGAAGATGAATAGTTTGCACTTTGTACTCTTAAATCAAAATGGAATGGAAAAGGCTGGTTTAATCATATTTTATTCCAACCCCACTTATCTGTATCACCTATTGCTTAGCCCTGTCAAGAGTGATATGTCTGCAATATCCTATCTTTTCTGTTTGCTCACCGCAGTACCACAGGTTTTGCTTATTCATGATTCCAGCATTGTTTTATAACAAAGCTGTGTGAAAAGATCTCTGAACAGCTCATCGCTGATTCCAATGGCTTAAACAATGAGACTGAGTTTAGTCAGAAATAGGAATTCAATAATGGCTTCTATTTGCATTTAAACCCTGCCATATTTTGAATATGGACTGTAAGCTGGGTCCTAGTTCAGCATGACGTTTATACGTATTCTTAACATTAAACTTCTTTCAAGATTTCCAGCTACGTCTATATTTCACGTGAAGTAGTAATGTCCAAGGTACCTGAAGAAGTAAATTGCTTTTCTAGCATGGACTTATGCACCTTGTCAAATCTGGGTCTGAATGCACAAAGTGGTTTTGATATCTGATTTGAGTTTGATTCACACTGGATTCTAAAATAGAAGTTAAAGCAACTTAAAATATTTTTCTAAATTTTTTATATACACACATATGTTTAAATCACCTTTTTCAGGTGACGTAGTATTTTTATCTTAGATGAAAAAAATGTTTTGACTAGTTCTTCAGTGGACTTCGAATTTCACTGTTCGAGCTTCATGGATTCACATTCCTAAAGTTTTGGCTAGGGCATTTGGAAACAAGCAATCCGCTCTTTTCATGGTGAAAAATACGTGATTAAAACTATTTCAGTCTAACTTGACCATGTGAAATGTTTTAGATCTCAACATACTACAGTGCAAAAAAGTTAGATTTGAGAATTAAATGACCAAATAAGTAGGTTTCTCACCATACATACTGATATAAATATATATATGCAGCATTCAAGTTACTTTCCATCAAAAGAAAATCTGACAGAGGCAGGCAGTGACAGGATGTTTTTTCATTTCTTTTTTCCTTGAACTGTATTTCAGCTGGCATGATGCGTGTAGAGGAGCTGACCTTTTAACGGAGCTGGGTTTTCAACCTGGAGCACACCGAAGCTTTCTGCTCTGCTGTACTGATCTCCGCTTCAAGCGGTAGGGCAATTAATTAAATATATCCTTTATTTGATCGAGTGGAGAGCAGCATTGGTGTAATTTCCATTTTACTTCTTGCTTGTTGTCAGAATACAAAAGGATTTACAATAGTTGGAGTAATACTGCATGTGGCTGTGAATAGTTTATTCAGAATTTTCCATTTCTTCCACTGGAGTGTAGCCATATAAATAATACTGTGTGTTTTTTAACTTGTTTGCTAGACTGTGAATCAAGCAATAGGGTAGCTTTTGTGTTCAACTTCAAAGGCTTAGACTCAAGACCAGGTTCTGTGTCATCACTTAACGCGGTTGCCCCTTGGAGGTGACTAAGGTAAATTGAATTAAATCTTTCACAAGGCCAAAGCTAAAACCACAGTCCTGGCCAAGCAAGACCTTTCAAAGTTATGCAGTTCACTGGGGATTTTTAAAATAATTTTATAATATTTTTACAGCTTTCTCCACAAGCCAGTTAAAAATCACTTTTCTGTTTTGACCACTCATCATGTTATTATGTACGAGTTCCTTTCCAGCAGCCAAAGGAAATGATTATAGTCCAAAATACTGCGTTACTGAGATAAAATACAATTTTCGGTTCAGTCAGGCTAATTGAATGATTGGCCACCTCAGCCTGTGAGATATTGTGCGATTCACGCTGAGCCACCGCGGGACGGCTGGAGAGGCGGGCTGAGCAGCTAATGCTAACTTTAACCAGTAAGTGCAGAAGTGTGTCTGTTTGGAAAAGTCGTGGCTTGCCCAATCATTTTTTCCATTTTTAAGCTTTATTCAATCTGAACTTGTTTTTAACACCACGGGGGCTGCTGAAGCTGTAATCTCCTGCTCCAGTTACACGTGGCAGTGCTTGGCTGTGTTTCACCACCCCAAGACAGTTAGCCAACCCTGAGATTTTCCCCTCTGTGCACATCAGCTTAAAGGTTACAACAGGTACCCAGCGATCCCTCGCCCGCTTTGGGAGAGGAGCCGTGGGATATGTAGAGACAAGAGCTCAAGAGCCCAGTTTGCAGGTGGTGGTTTGAAGCGACGGGCGATGCAGAGGTCAGACCGTCCAAAGCTTGAGCTTCGCTGCTCAGAGAAAAGAAGCAGCCAAGGCCGACGCTGATGCTTTTTTTTTCAGGAGGAGCTGAGGCTACTTGGTGGAACGGGTAGCTTCTGCACTCCAGTCTGGTCAATATAATGCAGAAGAGCATCCTGAATCCCTTGGAAAACACGCGGACATCAGGAGCTGTCGCTGTTGAAGGCCTCCCGTGCTGTGCTGAACACCTGCTTTAAAACTCCGGAAATCAACAGGCTTCTCCTGGTGTCCTTAACTCTCACTATGTTATTAAATTGCTATTCTTCTCTTGCTATTTTTCTTACTATATTTGTTATTTTTAAGATTGATGACGCTGCAGAGTCATGTCTTACTTTGGGTATCATCAAGATCTTATTGACTCTTTAAAGATGGGATTCGTCCTTTAAAGCCTAACTTCGCCTTGGCTTTCTTGGCTGATAAATGAAGGAAACGTCCTCTGGTGATGCAAATCTTTCTCCGTCAGTTATGGAATATCACCCAGACAACGCTTCAGCAGCTATCACTGAGGTGAAAAATGCTCTCCCTGTCTAAAAGGACATAGCCTTAAAAAAAAAAAGAAAAAAAATATTACTGGTGGAAATTGTAGGTGGCCCTAGAAGTTATTCTGCCCTGTGAAGAAGTCTTTCTAACTTGCATCTATTGCAGTCATTCTCGCTTTCTTCTTTCTCAAAAAAGCAACTTCAGTGGGAGGATCCATTGCTGGTCTATGCCTGCTGTCTTTGGAAATAATAGGGGACTTCAGTTAGGAAAATAGTAGTTTGAGCAGAATCCCTTTGGTTCAGCTTCTTCCAGAACACGTTTAAAGAATGTGTAGAAATCATTTTCAGTGCTAAAGCTTGATCTGTCTTGTTAGATTGTCGCTTTTGGGTGAGGAAATGGATTGAAGTTGATTTTTTTTTTTTCCTTTTACACTGATATTCAAGTTTTTTGTGTCAGTCTGATTTGACAGAAACTGAGAACTGTCTTTATTATTTTTAGACTACTGACAGCTCAGTGTCTTTGACACAGAGGGGAAAGTTTTATACATTTCTGATAGGCACTATCCTGTTTAACATTTGCTTTTCCCTTCATTTCTCTTGAATGCAATACCAAGTTGACTCCAAAGCAAAGGGATCCTGGTGAAGACATCCAGGGCTTTAATACATGCATTAACTAAATTATCCATCTGTGATTTTTGGAGTTGGGGCACCGCATCCCTGACTTTCCACTAGCTCATACCTTTCGCACGAGAGGTCACACCACTGTAAAATTCTGAAAACCTCTGCCAAGACTACTGCTCCTGCATGTTCTCAGGCCCATTGGAAAGCACAATACCTAACACTGTTGATGTCCAGTGCCCTGAAGCTGTATCTTTCTTCATTTATTGATATTAAAAAAACATATATTTTTTATTCTGTAGGAGGATTATTGAGATTAGTTCATTCCAGTCCGTCAGATTGACTTGGGTCCGTCTTCGTTATATGGTTGTATCTATGTTCTGTAATGCAGCAGGGGTTAAAACGATGATAGATTTGCCATTGGTTTTGTAGGGTTGGGATTTCACCTTTTGCACATTTGCTTGGAAAAGCAGTGTGGCCCCACAGCTTTCAAGCACATAGAGCAGTGGTGTGGGAACTAATTTTTCCACTGCTTATAAAAGTGATTTCTAAGTAGCCTTGATGGATGTGACTAGGAAGTATTTTGCAGTTCTGAAAATGGCATGATTATTCCCAGCACTGTCTACTCTCTGTGAATGAATGAATATTTATTGTTAAATGTAGCCAGCAATATAAAGATGTACACTTAGTCTGTTATTGTCCAACGATATTCAGTACACTTCCCCTGAAATTTAAACATGTTCTGTCAGACTGGCCTTTGCCACATCACCAGTGAAGTTAATCTGTAAAATACATGTAATTTACTGAAATTAGTGTTACTATATGTGTTAGTCCTTTTACCAACGTTATTAAGACTCTGGTACCTAGAACATTTGTGTTTGTCACTGTCTGTCTACCTCTCTTTAATATGCAATTACTACACATAATTTCAAATTTCTCAGTATGAATTTGGAAGTACAGGTAAAGTCTAAGTGTAATTCAAAGTGCGTTGCTGTGCATGAAGAAAACTTCTAGTAATTACCTAAGTGAAAAATAGACATTGGGAGGCAGAGGTGCAGAGGCACTCAGATTGAGCGTGCAGGTGTGAAGGCATGGCAAGCAGGCGAAATGCGTTTTGAGCCAAGCTGGGCAGGTGTAAACCCTACTGCTGTCACACTGCTGTTGGCAGGAGTCACTTGTGCTGTGAAGCATCCCTGCCCTACCCAGGCTAGAAATTCTGTTGAATAACGTAAGTAAATCAGGTTAGATAGCTACAGTGAGTAGAAAAATACTCACAAATAAAGTCTGGTACTAATAAATTTACCGAGGATCCAACAGTAAATAATTTGCAGATTAATTGGTGAAGCCATGCTATGTAAGCGGCAGCAAAGGAGCACAGCACCTTGTCAATGGCCCACTTCTCTTTTCCTGGCTTATTTTCCTATAGAGATATCCTCTAGACTCTCTGCCTCACTGGTTCATTGTCTATTTGCAAATCACAGTTGAAAACATATTTCTTCTTCAGCGGTTATAGGTTCTAATTTCTTTTTTATTCTGCCATTATTTTAACTCTAGAACTGCATTATATAACTCTGTAAATCACTGTGGGAAATCAGTTCTGTGAATTACATTACGTGGAACAAAGGTACATTGTACTGAACTGCATAAGTAATTTATCTGTAAATTCTTGGTACACCACTCTTCAAGTGGGTCAGATACTGGGCAAGAGAAAATGTTGCACAAAGCTCTGTATCAATGCAAAACTGTCTCAAACTGAGTTGCTGTTTGGCTGTATCTAAAGCTTGATGCATTATTCTGGTTGTCTTGTCAATGGAAGAAACATTTTACTCTCTGAATGACAAACAAATGCGTGTTGGTACCAGGTCTTTGAATTGCTGCTGAGAGTGTTGAATAACAGTGTTAAATAAGGGTGGAAGCATGTCTTTAATGGCAAATAGCGACTACAGTACGTCATAGAGGTAGATTTCAGATATTATTTATTGCCAGTTGTTAATGAATCCTCATTTGAGCTGCCTTGTAGGTCTTCTCCAGTGCGTGATCTGTGAATATTTCAGAAGTTGGGCTCCACTGGTACGCTGTGCTCACAGAAGCCTGCACATCGCAGTAGGCAGCAGGCTGCAGTGAACTCCAAGTCATGTGGCGTTGAAGTTGGTTCCCATTCAGTGACTTTATTGATCAGAGGTATGTACATACCTGCATATGTTGCCGATTAATATGCAAATATCATTCTCTTGTGGGGGGAGGGAGGCTGGTGTAAACTAATTAATTTGTCAAGTTACTGTTGACATGCGTTTATTTAACTAAACAGGTCAATAAAGTGTTCAATCTGATTGTTGATGTCTGTGATTACAGTAAGGAAGGGTTATTGACTGAAAAAGTTCATAGCAACATTTTTTTAGTCTTTCCTGCAGGTATGTTGAGGGTGGGATGGACGGGGGGGGACGGGACACAAGGACATCCTTAGTTTTAACCATTATGCTACTTTCTGAGATTAATCATTAATATTATTCTTAATCATTGAACGAAGTAATACTAATTTAAATGAACATAGGATAAGTATTTAGAAATGGTCTATCTTCATCTTAATGGGATCAAGTACTCTTTAATCTCTGACGTTCAGGTGTTTCTAACGCCGGAGAGTGGAAAATGCTGGTTAGGGCCTGATCCTGGGGGGGTACAGTAGCAGAGGATTGACTTTAAATGTGAACACTTCACGTGAGCCTTGACTTCATCAAAACACTATTGTTCATTTCTGTCTTTACTACTACTACTTCTTTTCCTTGGCATTACTATTAAGCTTGACAATTACAAATTGTTATAAATGCTGAGAAATATTAACACCTCTGCGCTTCACTTGTACCATGAAATATTTGTCTGTTCTTCAAAAACATATGTTGGCATTTTAATACTTTATATGGGCTCATTGCTCGTTGTATAATTAGCTTGCATTTCTGAGTAATATGCTCTAAACGTGACATTAGACAAAGCGTTGAGGAGCTTCAAGCTGTTCCCTACCTGAGTAATTTTTGCTTTTCATTTTCTCAGGTATCATTCTTAGCTGGGCAGTTCAGCTGTGTGGGTTGGGGAAGATGCTCCCTCCCGATGAGCCTCCCGGTCCACCCTGCCGGGCACAGAGATGCTCAGCAAGATCAGGGATCTGTGTGTGCCCCGTGCAACTGCCTGGCAGGGAAAGCGACAGTTCTGCAGGGAAAACTGTTTTTAATGGGAAGATGAATTCAAGTGATTTCTTCTGTGGTGTTCGCTGGAAATTGGAATGTAAGTTTTTTACCCTGTCTGAAACAAGCAAAAGAAAAAGGTTTCAGCTGAAACTTATTTTTGTGCTTGATCCCGAGACTTTATGATTTCAGTTCTCATGTTGTTTGGGTTTGATCAGAAATTTAAGTTTTCCCTTAAAACTAAACATTCTGATCACTTTGTGCATCCCATGTTTGAGTACACGCATGTGCATACTTAGTTAGGTTTGTCTCGTGAAAAGCATAGAATATCTGCACGTATATTTTTTATGGTGATGGTAAAATACATTAAGCTCTCTAATTAGAAAGGGTAGAGAACCCAGTGATGACTGGTAGCTGCTTTACGTAGGAACCATTTGATACATTCAACTCTTGGGACTGTCCGCTCAGCCCGAGTCCTTACTGACCAGCTTTGCAACAGACAACATGCAAGGTACGCTGGCTCTGCAGCTACTTGCTGTATCGTCTTGCTTGGCTCTTGTGGAAAGACTGAACACCTGCCTGTCTGAGCCGGCAAACGGAGAGAAGTCTGTTTGCAAGAAGATGCAGATGAGAGCTTCTGGGCATTAACAAAAAAAAAAAGAAAAAAATCCTATCACCGCAGAGTCCAGGGCTTTCCCAGCCTCCAGCTATTTGCAGCTCTGGGATTTCCCAGGCCTTTAGCCTTCCTTTTAGTGCTCCACGTAGCTACGGAACAGCCAGGTTTTATTTCCCCTATGCATGCACCTTTATCTTGACCCAGAAAGACAATTATTTAAAATTCCAGGGACCAGTTAATCTTTGACATCCTCACGGCAGACGGAGCAAATCAGATGCCTGTGTAATGCGGACATCTATCTTGTCGGAAACGTTCCAGGATCAAAAGGTTACAGGTGAACGAGGAGCCAATAAAGATTTATGGAGCTGTTTCTGCAGTTTGAGATCTCTCTTCAGCAGGGGCCAATCCCTTGTGAAACGCATCCAGAGATTTCATCTGTGGTGTGGTTTTCATTGAGCCTTGAGCATGGACTATCTTGGAGATAAATTCAAGCCAACCTGGTGGGTGAAAGTGATTTTTATGGCTGGGATTCGTGTTAATCCATGCCTCAAATCATTGCATGTATGAGGAGTTTTTTCCCTGTCCGATGGTCCAGCTCTGTGCTAGTCTGATCACTGAATTACAAAGAAAAATTTTCAGTGTTTTAGTTCTTCTTTTATGGATGGGAGCTCTTTTTTCTCATACCTCCCCCCCCCCCCCCCCCCCCGACCAGACTGAAGGATGTATTATTTGATCACTAGAAGTTAATAATTAAAGTGGGAAAGGAAGATTTGATTCAAGAGCAGATGGCTCTTAACATTCACAGTAAACTGGCAGCAAGTCAGTTTTCCTCCGACTCCGCAGACCTTTATCAATATGCAGCCAAGTAACAGAAGAAAATAAATCAAAGAAAGAAAATTATATTAACAGTTGTGGGGTTTTTTTTCTAAGGGAATAGTATGGCCTTTTCTCACGAGCCAGCAAAGAGGGTGAAGTTTTGGTGTTCATTTCTGGGTCTTCATGGCTCACTGATTTACAGGCCAGGTTGCATCTGTTCCTGTAGAAATGATTTTAATTTAATGGAATAATGCAAGCTAGTATGCAAAAAAGAAAAATTGTTTTGTGCAAGGCGACAATATATTTAGGATAACAAACCATATGTGAAATACGGCTTTAAAGAATATAGTGATCTAATAGTTCTTTAGTTATGGAAAACATATTTGGGGTGGGGTGGGGTGAGGAATAACCAGGCATTTGAGAAGTATGCTACTCGTTGTCTGCTGTAAGGGCTTGTGCTGATACACTTTGATAGGCATTGGATAAAACCCCAAATTCACTGCACTCCACGTGAGTTTTGAGTCTTTCAGGGCTTTCACTTAAAAATTCATTAAGAAATAACCATTCTAGGCAGAGCTCCAACCAGCTGGCATGTTGGCTACCAATGCTTTCAGAAAAAGGATTTAAGGGCTTTCACATGTTTGCAAACCAACCATTCTTGATACGTGTGAACTTTCCTTCCCTCCTCCTCCTCCCATCCCACCTTATGCATAAAAATACCAGGCAGTTAATTCTAAAAAATACTGATGTCTTTTGAACAGTTGCTTTAAAACCACTTTTACTGTGAAAGTAAGCCAAGGAATTAATGCACTCAATTTCTAATGCAATACATAAAAAGTTTCTACAGAAAGCAGCCTAGAAGATCATAGGAAGCAGAAAATTAAACTTTGGGGTTTGCAGTAGCTGCGTAAGATTGTGGGCCATTCTTCTGAAAACATCGCGATAACATAAAGATGTTAGAACACTAATAAATTAATTTCAGAATAAAATAATCTGCCACATAAGCTTTCAAAGGTTAATTTCTTCTCTAGGGCAGCGTTGTACTGAAGTGAATATCGAAGTTATTGTGAACCAGAACAGGAGTACAGTCTGGTATTATTGCACGCTGTGTCATGAGCACTGAGAGTCTGTGCAACATGGAAAGTGGGATGATGTCATCTGGCATGTTCAGCTGGCTTTTCCTGTGAAACTTGCTCTGAACAATGTTAAAACAAGTTGCAAATGAATGAATTTCACCAAAATCCCAGTACAGTGGCTTATCTGAAATTCTATATTACCACTTTGGTAAAACAAAAAGTTTTGTTCCACTTTTCTGTTTTAGTCTGTCCAAATGTGTTGAAGGTTGGCTATGCAATTTCTTTGACCTTTAGCTTATGGTGAAATTTCATAAATATATTTGTCTCTTTACCTATGAAAATAAAAGATCACTATTGTTATTATTCACCTCAAAATCAGTTCTTTGCACTTTCCATACCCGAGGTGCCCCTTTGCTGCGGGGACTGAATCTCTGCATCTCCACTGGCCCCGGTCAAACCCACACCTGTCCTCGTCCACGCACAAAATTTCTGGCGGTGATTTGCGTGTCCTGGTCTCTGTGCACAGTCATTTCATCTCAAAATACTTGTAATAGGCTGAGGGGAGGTTTGGGTTTTGGGTGCCGTTCTTCCTAATGGGTAAAGCATCTTCTTTTGTGGAAATCAGTGCAAACCTTTCTGCAGACACAACGGAGAGAAAAGTCCAAGCTGGGCTGAGTGTCAGCTAGGCACTATGCTTAAGTATTAAGCACAATTATCTTGCTAACAAACACCAACTTTGAATTAAACTCATGTTTGTAGATATATAGGATGCTTAAATGTGAAGTGGAGTTAATTAAAATCTGAAAGAGGTTCTGTCACAGGCAAAGATATAATAATAAATAATTGTGTTTGCTTTTGATATTGTAATTACCTCACTTTCTTTTAGAATTTGGTATTTGCTTTAACTCACCAAGGGAAAATAGTCTTGAAGCTGAGACAGTTTTGCACAAACAAATAACTTTCACCTTAAAATAATGTCCATTAAATCAAATAATAAGATAGAGAGAAACATTATTAATATGGAAGTTTTCTGCATATAAACTTCAAGTCTCTGGCAAAGACGGCGATGATAACCCACCACCACGCCTGCTGCCAGAAGGCTTTGTCAGCACACCCGTGGGTGCGTGCTCAGCTTCAGGCTATGCTGAGGTCTGGCTTGTTCTAATGACTGTTTTCTAAGTTGTCCTTACTCTCTCAACAGCGAGACCAGAGCATTATCACTCACTTTTAAGTAGTCTTAATGTTCTCTTTCTACTTGTCACTACAGGTTGTGTCAGTCCTCTGAGCATCACTGAACATTTTGAGATGAGCTGTTTATGAAGTACGATCCCAAAAGATCCTTCACGAGTACAGAAAGGTATTATTCATTTTTAACAACGTGGAGACAGAGCTAATGCTTAGTTCAGACAATTAAATAGGCTACGAACTTGCTGCCAGCTGCAGTCTTTAAAATGCTTTACTGTGGCATCTCTGTCCTATGCTCATGTCAGGGAGGTCTCAAAAGGAGGAGAAAGGGGGGTAAGCCTTATCTTTCTGGTTTTCCTTGCCTTTTAGGCTGGAGAGATTTTTGTTCCTTTTCTGTCAAACACTGACAGGTGTTCTTCCTGCAAAAGTAGTTTTGAACATCTGTGCGCCATTCACCTGCCTGGTATTTTCCTTTTAAGTTTTAGTCTTAATCCAGATCCATGTAGGCATATATTTAGTTTACTACATTGAGCAGCAGCAGCAAAGAATATTCCCTACAATGGAGGTAGGCTTGGGAGAGGACTTAGGGGCAGCTAGCTCTGTGAAGACCCTTGTCCATCACAAGCAATTTCATGTTAAACCCTTTATTTCGGAGGGTTGGGAGAGATGCACGGAATCATTGCCATCTGTGTGCTTCTGCACTGACATTAATCCAGCTCCTCTGCCAGGTAACTCTTCCCTGTGGGCTCCTCTTAAAGAGAATTTTCTACTTCAAAGGCTCTGCAGAAATCCAAGGCATCTCAGCTACCCCATCCAGCACGACCTCGGAGCTGGCAAGGAGTTTGTTGCTGAAACCCCTGTAGCTACAGCAAGGTTTTGCGCGATGCAGACCTCCATCCCGGCGGGATCCCTTACGCGGATGGGAAGGTGGTGAGTGCTTCACTTCTTCACTACTTTGCTTCCTGCCATTTCCTTGAGCTTTTCTGAGCTTCACCTGCCCTTTAGATGGAACTTGTCATGCACAAGCAAAGATGTATGCTTTCTTCTGTTTTTAATCCTTTTGGCTGGCCAGTACACGAAGGGCTTGGAGACCTTACCAAAGCGCTGTTAGCATGCACGGGCAGGGCTATCTGCTTACCTAAGGTCCTCTTGATCACCATAGATTGCCAGAAAAGGTGACTGTCTTAGATTTTAGATGGGCAGACGGATTTGTCTGAACTTAGAAATGCAGTCAAGACTTTCTGTTGGAGAAGAAAAATTATGGTAATGTACAAAAATGCTAATTGAAATTGATTTGTTTTGCTGTACTGTCTAGAAAAGTGCTAATGAGGACAATGTAATTAGACAACATGACGTTAACAGAGGGTGAAGCAGTGAAATAGAAGGCTGAAGCTAGAACACAGAATAACTGTACAAAAAGGTGACAATGAAAAGCAAATCTGCCTTTGTGCCTGCCTTTAGCGGGGAGGAAATAGCCCCCGAGGAGCGGGTGAGGTCTCCAGGCGGGCAGGAGCAAGTGGCAGGGTGCGAGGTGCGCTTGGTGCTGGGGACAGCAGCGGTGCTCGCTCCCCTCCCCGGGAAGAAGTCATCGTGCAGGGTCTTGGCCGTGCTGTAGGCTGGGCATGGAGCAGCACAGAGGCATCCAAACGCCTGTGCCTCTGGGAACGTGACGTGAACATAAATCAACCTTGTTCTCTTCAAAACCTTGCCCAGACCACAGCGTGGCTATGATATGCGTAGAAAGGATTCTTTTTATCTTTTTTTTTTTTTCCTCACTTAAAGAGACGATTCCACATGAACCCACCCCAAAATCCTGTGCTTCCTGTAGGGACGGGAGGTATCCTCTGTCCGCCATTCTTTGACCGGTACTTTTAGCAGTGCAGTTGACGTTAATTCTCAGGAAACTCTCTTCTATGAGTTAAATGTTCATAACAAAAATTCGGAAGGTCTGGCCACAGTTACCAATAAGATTGTTTCTTTCTAATCAATCATACAGAGATATTCCAAACCAATGTCTGTGTAAGAAGGTGGTTTAATTTGGAGTGATTTATTGTACTCAATGAAAGCTTTACAAGTAGCTTTAAGGATCAAGCAGCTTTAAAGATCATGTTATCTGATAACTATTGTGTTATTGTGTCAGAATTAGAACATAAAATCGTTTAATTACTCTATTCCATATGTTCAGCACCTCAGGATGTTTTCTCTTTCCACATCATGAAATCAGCACATCCCCAGGCAGTTTATGAATTATAAAATATCACTGTCGGAGGTGAGTATCCTTGACTGGGGGTGAGTATATGGGGTGGGGGGAAAGGAATAGACAAAGTAGAATTTCGTTTCTCACTTTTTTTGAATTTGTCATTTTCAAAGCCAACTAATATATCAGGCAGAATATTTGTGGACATAGCAGGCAATGGAGTGGTTTGGGTTTTTTTAACCAATGAAGATAGCATGAACATTGCAGTGTGACTTAAACATCTGTGTGTGCAGCAAAACTGAACCCCACTCTTAAATTGGATAACAAATATCAGCATTTTAACTGCTCATAAACCACAGAGGCCATTTCATGTAGATAAGTAATTATATGCAGATACTGTCTAGTAAATCATATATTTAATAACTTTTACATGACCCGGGGAACTCGAGGGAAAGGATTGCTCATGCTACTGATAGTAATAAAATTCATTGCTTGTTATTATTTCACTCAAACAATAACTAGTTATTTCACTCACAGCTTCCCTGCCTGTCCATGTTTACCCCAACTGTCTGTGACAATTAAAACAATTATTTTGACCCAGTGCAAATAGATTTCCTGCTCACTTGGGAGCTTCTTTAAAATGATACAGAGAAACAAGCTGTTGAAATGTGATAAAAGCGATTAGACCAAAGAAGGAGCAAAACCTCTTGTTGGTCCTTCAAATGGTGGCTTAAGAGAGGAAAGTTGATGGGTGGAAAAATGACAGTGTTCTAGATTTTAGTAAAGAAAGGGAAAGCAGATTGGTAACAACTCAAGCAGCTGCTACTTTCTTTGTGGGGTTTTTTTTTTGGTTGGTTTGTTTTGTTTTAACAGCTGCCAGAAAAGATGCGTTTGGGAGTTGGGTTGTTTGGCGTTTCAGGGGTGATAAAATGGATGCATTTGGTCAGAAAAATTCTCACGCCTTTCTCTGTCCACCCTGGCCCCCTGGCACTGACAAACAATTGAACTTACAGGAAGAGGTGGTTTGGTTTTTTTCCTTGACAGCTTTGAGGATTTTGTCTGTCTGATTTTTGACAAAGTCAGGATCAATGTTCCACCAGACTTGCTTATGTCTTATAGCCTTCTCATGGGACTTCTGTCACATCTGTCAAGGTGGATGAATTCTTTTTAAAGATAAGCAACCAAAACTTTAGACAACATTTTTCCCTTAGCAAAAAATAACAGCATCCATCTTCCACTCCACTGGGGATGGCCAGAATTCTAAAGCTTGTCATAGATTATCCAATATTTTTATTAGCTCTGGGTGAATAGAGAGTCCCTTGTAGTTTTTTTGACCTCTACAGAAGTAATGATAATGTCCTTTAAATTTAGTATTTCCTTTCTGTTGTCTACAGTAAGGCATTGAGTCTTGATTATTAGTACTACGAAATTTATTATAGTTCATCCTTTTTGTTTTTTTGCTGATGCATTACTCAGGCCTCATAATTTCATCCAGTCCATCAGGTTGGCTTCTATTTAGAATCATGGTTTCACAGGGCCTTGTCCGTTCAGGTGTTGAATACATCCAAGACCCCACAATCTTTATGGGCAGCCTGCTCGTGCTTGATTACCTTCACTGTAAGAATCTGCCAGCTCACAATCCTCCCCCTCTCATCTGGCTGTCTGCTAAATGTTATTGTAGGGGTGGCAACTCCTGAAACTCAGTCTTTGAACCCGACTAACACAATTAAAAAGCACACATTTTTAGTCTTTTCATTTCTCCAGGCATGAAGAGTTTGAAAGACAAGATTTTGCAGAATTTATGAACTCTGCAAGTCAGAAGCATTCATTCAATTGTCTGTGCATGGCTTTGCAGGAGCTGCCAGCACCTTAGAAACATCTGCTTCTTAGGCACAACACCACTGCCTTCCCCAGGATGCTTTACCTGGTAATATGATTTTATTCTATTTCTCTCATAGGGACTTCAGCCATGAGTAATAGCTGTCATAACTCCCTAAACTGGTATCATTGCTAATTGCTTATTCTGCTGAAATGCCAAAAGGCTGAGGAATGATGTGTAAGTTCTCTCACAATAAGGACTATGCATATACAGTCTGGATTGACTTGCATGAGATTGGAGAGGATGTAAAGAACGGCCATGGAAGGACTGGAGAAGAAAGGTCAACTGTACTGGCTAGGTACTCTCATTGGCTTGCAGGGCACTTACATCAATATATTGTTACTGCTATATTATTTTTATACTTTAGATATGCAGATAAAGATTGTCAATAGTTCTCAGTTTTGTTTAGGATTTGATATGCCTGAATAAGCACCTTTTCGTATGTCGTCTTCAGAAGGGCTTTAAATAGAGGGCTGCAGCAGATCTCTGAGCTCATCCAGGAACTTATTGTAATTCCCTGCTCGTGGCGCTTGAAGGATCAATACCATTACTGTTAATGGGCATCGCATGCGTGACTCAAGATGAAAACAGCTGCCAAATGTTGAATCACGTTCAGTCTGACCATCTCAGCATTGTGCTCTTGCAGCACACTCCCAATTAAGTGTGAGCATACAGGATGCAGCTCTGCCTTGTGAATTCTGGGGATAAAGCCACAATTAAGTATCAGGCTGTTTCCACAAACTGTTTTGAGAATACACCTCTATTTCACTATGGGAAACAGTGCATCCAAAGGTCAGTGGAAGAAGTATGATCCTTTCATGCAGTTGTACATGTTTCTTGCTTTGAATATCTCGGGGATGCACACAGATATTTAGGTGCCCAGGAGTACAGATGAATATGTGTTGGGACTTAGGTAAGAGGCCCTGCATTTGTACCTTTGCGTATTTTAAATATTTTGAAATGTATACTACTATTTCACAAGCTGGCTCTTGGACATTGTATTGCAATTTTAAACATGGGGTCTGACTAATAGATGTACACAGTCCATTTACAGATATATTTTTATCTCACAAATACATTTGCCTTTGTTCAATATAGTTGGCAATCTTGTTTCACTATACTACCTAAAGGAAAACCATAATAATCAGCTGTGTAAAAGTGATTTTATAGTACAAATTGGCTTGCTGGGACTGCAGGAGCATTTTGATTGTTATTTTCTCAGTGGAATAGATTGATGTGACATCTGAAATGACAGTCAGGAATAGATTCTGAACTGTCACCTTCATCTCTTAATTAGTACAAGTAATTCTTTTGAACAAAATATGGTGATCATCGAGTTCATTCTGCCCCAGTGAGATTAAAGAGTGCTTGAATTTCACTTTTTTTTTGTCCCATGGGTGGGATAATCCCTATAATTACATCATATTATCCACTGTTACTCATGTGTCATCTCTAGTGATACTGGGATCTTCTACAGATCACTTTGAATATTTAAACAGGTCTTGCCAATACACTTCTCACTCAACAGAGGAAGAGGGCTCTAGTGGAAGTTGTTACTTTGATATAAAACTCCCCTCGTTGCTTGTTAAATATATGAAAATGCTATTAAATGCTGGGGTTTAGCCTCGCTATATTCAAAATATTGTAAATACAAATAAAATTTGAAATTCATTCATTAATTAAGAAGTCACACAATGAAAATATTGCATGTATAAATCTTGAGCTGGGATATAGCTATACTGGGTGTAGCACGTAGTAAGTGCTGGCATCATCGCTGTGTGTGTACGGGGAGGTGGGTGGTATACTGAAAGAGAAACCCACCTTTCTCCCTTGAACTGACTTGCAGCAGGTTTAGATTTTTCAAGCAATGACCGTACCTGTCTTGTCCCTGGCACGTTCAATTTTTGATGGCAATTTCTTGCATATTCAGCATATCTACTTTGTTCTTTTTATGATGGCTTCCAAAACTTTTATTACCATCTTGCATCTGGGATCCCTAATGAGATGGTTAAGAGACAAAAAGCAGGAGTGTGTCCTGCTCTGCTCAGCTGGCACCATTCTGGTCGGCAGATAGGCAGCCAGGGCAGTTTTTCAGCTATTTGCCTGGCTTACCCCGTTACCCAGGTCACACAAGGCATTTGGTCTGGACTGCAGGTATGAGAGTGACTTCCATTCCCTAGCAAATATTGCCTGCTCTCTGCCAAAATCAACAGGCGATCCCACTGATTTTGGTCAAGAATGGGTTAGTGTCTGGGTTTTCTTGCAGTGGTCAACCCTACAGCCCCTTCTGTGGCCAGGTCATCTGCTATTTCAGAGCCTGCCTTGGCTGTCCATGAGGACTGCAAGTTCTCTGCTGGTGCTTCCTGATGTGATGTCTCTAAAACCAGACCTTTTCCCCCACTTGGACAAAGGGACGCTGGCTGGTGAGTAACCATTCTTTAGTTTGCTTTAAGGTTACTGCAGCCATTATTTTTTGCATGTGGCTTCTAGGTGGAAACATGGATTTCTAGCTTTGCCTTTTCACGCTCTGCTTCATTTTAAGCCTGGAAGTTTCATTTGCATCTTGATATCTGTTCTTTTTCCTGGTGTTGTGGTACTAATAAGCTGTTATTGAAAGAAGGAATTGGATAGAAGGATTTCATCTTTCTTAAAGCAATGTTTTCTGCATATTCATTCCAGGTCTGGTTTACCCCAATGTTTCAGCATAGGCGTGATGATGCGGAAGGGTGTGAGGCATCAAGCTGGCAGTGGAGTCTGTCAACAGGAGGCTTGCTGAAAACTGTTTGTGCTTAATGCGCCAGATCGCGACTAAAAACTCTGAAGTGGTTTAGAGAAAAGTTTTGTCGGAGCAAGCAAGGTTGAGCAAGGCTCTTGAGGACTGATGCTAACAAGCATGCCCCTTAAAAGCAATTAAAATATGGTAAAGTTTTGTGATAGCTTCTTTGTCATGCTGCAGTCCTGAGCTTTATATAACTTGGGATAAAATACAATTTGATCTTTATTTTATTAAACTTGTAGGTGATGAGTACACACCCATGACTGCAGTTCTTGGCCCCTCTCCCTTTTCTCGGAGATGATAGTGAAACACATGACTCAAAATTTTGTAATTCATCAAGTGTTTGCATTTTCTTGGCAGGTTCAGCAGTGAATGTTGCTTTTCTGCACGTATCAGAGGGAGAACAGAAAGGAATAAATGGATTTTAATTACTTCAGGAAGACCAGGGAAAGGCTGACACAAACAGGATTTCGAACTCTGCTTCATGTACGGCTAGCAGAGTTCCATGTTTTGTACAGAGAGAAAATGGAAAATGTCATTTATTTGATGAATTTCCACACAGTATTCCCTATTGATGCCAATGTGCTCTTTTCACAAATGGTGTCATGTGTGAATTCCCCATGGCTGACTGAGAATAATAAACCATCCTACGCTGGTGAAGCATCAACATGGTAAAAAAAATAAAAAAAAAAAAATCATGTGTCTCCATTTCAGCTGTGAAAACCGTGGCAGATAGAGGTTGAACGGTTTTCAAGGGGTTTGAAGGTACATTTTACGTTGAAAGCGACAAAAAAAAAAAAAGGGAAGAGCTCCAGTTGTTTTCCTCCAAGTCCCATTTCTGCTCTGCCAGGTCACAGGTTTCCTCCGGGCCATCATTCATCGGGCATTCAGTTTGTGTATATGTTAGTAACCAGACAGCACTTCTCAACTCTTTGTCAGCCTGGGTTATCCCGTGCGCTCATCACCGAAGGGTGCAAGCGCTTACTTTTGCTTCGTGGTATAAACTTGCTCTCCTTTCCACGACGTCAGTATATATCTTCTAAATCCAGGGAGAGGAATCGCACCTCTGTATAGTGTGATGGCAACCCATGAAAAGCACCTTCTGATAGAAAGATTTTTTTCTTAGAAAGGTTTTCACACTGTGAAATTGGATTTCACTTGTGATGTACCCTGTATACGTATGAAAAACAAAACTCACTAATGGCAGAACTGAATAGTACCAAGAACTGGGAAGATTGTGGGAGTGGTGCAAGTCAGGAAGTCGGAGCAGAGGTGGAAATGTGGAGAGTGGTCTTGTCCGAGGTCCCAGCATTTTGTCTAGTTGCATCGTGGAGGATGTACGCATAGCATCAATGCATATAGCATAAGGGATTATTTTCCAAGTAGTGATGATTTTTACAGGACATGTTAGGGGATTAAAGTCTGCGAATCCTCTTCAGCTGCTCTGGGGATCATAGCTTTCAGAGGACTTCTATAATTTCTCAAAACCTGTGATCAAATGCCAAATGAATGAGCAAGGAAGTTGTCAGAAAAGACTGTGATGGCTGTTTAGGAAGGCATGTTTTCAGGGCAATATCAAGAAGCTCTGATATATCGTGTCACTGCTTCGAGGGAGATGCCACTGCACGCTGGTCTCCTCAAAACGGACTGCAAGTCTGCTCCGGAGATGGCAGCAATTAGAGTGAGTGATGGACTGGGACACAGCCATCCCTGCTCGGTGCTAACGGGGCTTCGGAAAACACCTGCCGACGCCAGCAGATGCCTTCCTGTGCTGTGGGATCAAACAAGCAGAGAAAATTTGCTGTACCAGGACTGCTGGGGAAGCAGCAGCGGCTCCCTTCGCTCTCTGCCATTTTACAGGGGAAGGCATTGACCGTTTTTAGCTGCTGCGGGAATGTTGGAGCAGCCTGCCCATCACAGAAGTGGATAAATTAGCACTTTATGCCCTGTTGTCTGCTGAGCTTAGCTGTGTCTATCGATAATGCACACACGGGTTTGGATGGAGTTTATCACACACAGGGGAAGGATGAGAGAATAATCTTAGAAAAAGGCTTGATCTGTGCTAGCAAATTAGTAAGACTTCAGGCTGGAAATTTGACAGTAAATGTGCCACCTCCGAATGCTGTCTATAAGTAAACGGAACCTATTAAAATAAATGGGCTATAAGTCTGTTAATATAACACGCATCCAAGGATCCCACACAGCCCTTACACAGATCTAGCTTTCATCCTGTCTGTTCCTCTTCAGCAGTTTCTGCTCTTAATCACCCCTTCTCGAGCTGCCGTGGACTCAATCCAGTTGTCACACATCCCATGAGCGTTAATCGGGTCTCGGGCCAGAAATGAACTTCAGCCGTAGACTGCAGGTCTGCTGTGCCAGTTTGATTTCCAAGTGAAGCAGCCTTGGAGAAGAGCCTCTGTGGGTGTTCCCACCGCGCGTCCGAGACGAAGACGGATGTTTAGTCGTGGATCTGAGGGCGTCGTGGTTCTTTCGCAGCAGCAGCCTTGCACAGAAGTCTTGCACCCCGGTTGCAAGTGAAAGTATTTGCAGGTGTTTCTCTCGTGTGGGTGCAAGGGTACACAGACCCGTCTAGGATGGGGTGGACCCAAATCCCGGGCTGCAGGAAGGGCTGTTCTGGTGTCGGGATATGGTACGCTGTGCTGATCACCCTTATATGAAAGGAAGTTGCAGATTTCACAGGTTACTATAATTAAGAAAATGTCACAATAACCAGCTGCTCCTCCTGGAATTAGACTCATCGCTTTTAAAATTTCATTAGATAAGGATCAAAGTCACAGACAATATATATACGCAATCACAACTACATAGTTCAAAGAGCTGTGCCAAAAACGGGGTGCCCAAAACTATGACCTGCCTTTCTTTCCGTTTCAGATTCCCAGGGAGTTATTAAACATTAAAGATGCCTTTAAGGAGCTTCCCTGAAAACTGTTAAAATGTAGGACACAGTGTACCAGCAGGTTACAAAGTGAAACAACTTTTATGTACTATATTGTGCTGCAAAGCAATTTTGTTCCAAGTATCTGAAGTATTTCAATTAAGAAAAATAATGATTGAGGACAAACAGCATTTTAGTAGGAAGGGATTAGATTATTTCTATGGTTACTATGCTGGAGCTGCCACTAGAATTAAAGTTTTAAGATCCATGTTACATTTATTTTTATTGAAAATTTGATGCTAATGGCAAATTTTTCATGCACCACCAAATCTGTTTTTTTTTTTTTTTTCCCAAGGACAGGGTACAGAAGGGACCTGAAGTTATGACGTAGCTTTATCTGGTTAAAGTTATTTGCATGTTTCTTTGCTTTGCACCAAACATGCTGAAGGTTTTGGCTATTCCACGTTTAGATCTTAAAACTCTTAAATTCAAATTACACAGGGTCCTGCAAGCAGTGATAATAGACTGTTGTTTCTTTTCTTCATTGAAGGTAAGCCCCATTCAACAAACAGGGTTGAAAGAAGTATATTAATTAATCATCCTGCCAGACTTTTACATTAGGGATTTGGGGGGGTGTTTTGGGGGAGGATGTTTGTGTCCTTTTAAATCAATAGCTTTCAGAGAGCTTCGCGGTGTCGCTGTCCCTGTTTTGCAGACGGTTCGGGAACAGGGCGGTTTGCTTTACGTTATCCGGCAGCCAGGCAGCACAGCTAGAAACTGTACCTAGGTAAGCCAAATATCCTGATTTGGGCTAATTTGACCAGAGCTGTAATAATTACTGGGTAAATGGGTCTTGCAAGACCTTGAGGAAGCTACTTTCTGTCAGCACCTCTCCTAAAAGAAGAGTTGTCTGTAGTAATAAAACAAGGTGAAGCAAAATAGGGTGAGTATAAAATATTTGTGGGTTCCTCCAGTCTCCCAGCCTGCCAGGAAATGTCTCTTCACAGCCACGGCCCCTTCTTCCCGTGTGTTCTCTCGGAGCGGTTCTGCAGTAACCGCGATCAATAGAGGGGCACTGGAAGAACAGCTCAACTGTATTTAACAGCAAAAGGTTGTACTTGCATTTAGGGTTTGGGGATGCAAGTGGCTGCAACAGCTGTGCTTGAAAGTATTTTTAAAGGTCATATAAAGATACAGAAAAAGAATAGAAAATAGGTAAAATACTTGTAGACTATTAAGAAAGGATTTCATTTTAACAAAGTTCCTTCTCTGGAGATATTCCAGACCCGTCTGGACACGGTCCTGTGCAGCCTGCTCTGGGTGACCCTGCTTTGGCAGGGGGTTGGGCTGGGTGACCCACAGAGGTCCCTGCCAACCCCCACCATTCTGTCATTCTGTTCCTCGTTGCTCCTTGTCTGTGGAACTTACAACAAGAACTGCATCTATGCAACACTAAAAATAACCAAAGCTCTCATTTTCTTTTGTGAAGAAGGAAATTACCACAATGGGGTGGTTGCTTTTGCTGCTAAACAAGCACAGACAAAAGATGCAAAGAAAGAGCAACCAGGCAGCGTTTCCCTGTGGCGCTCAGGCTTGTGGTGTCCGGGCTCCATCTCCCTGGAGGTGCCCATGTCCTGGAGCAATGAGCTGTGCCCCTTGCCCGGCTCAGTGCCCCTCTTCGGGTGGTCAGGGCTGCTGAAGATTTCACCCCAGTTGACAGAAGTAGCTTTTGCCTTGCACAAAGGCCGAAAAGATACAGTACAGAAATTTTTTTAAAAAAAGAAAGGGTAAAAGAAGAAGGAAGAACACAGGAGTCCATATCTTTCCCTTGTCAGTACTTAGTAAAGGTGGCGATACAAGGACAGTAAAGTCCACTTTCTTGTTCTGCTATTTTAAAGATTCGAGGGACAATATTTGCTTTCTTTTCTTTGTTGGGACATGTGTTGAAACGTGATGTTGATTGCACTAGCATTGCGTTAAGTTTTAGAAGACTCTGCTTGTGTTTGGGTAACTATTTGCCGAGTTTTTCTGTCTTCTCAAACCTGCAAGACCACGTTGCTCTCCATCTCCTGCAGCCTTCAGCCAGCCTCAGCAGGAAGGAACCACAAATCAGGTTTGTCGTTATGGCATTTCATGTTCAAATTCATTTAATTAGAATATGGGTTTGTTTTTACAGAGGTGTTGGACATATTGCCCTATTTCCCTCCTCCCACAATTAAAAATTAAAAATGTTTTCTCATAATTATCATGACTGATTTGTAGCTTGATTGCACCAGGCGCCTGTAGATTACCACAGTCTGGCCAGACGCTTCGAGCGGTGTACTGAGATACCCTTGCTGTAGGATTAGATCATTTTGCTACATTGGAACTCAATACTAATTTCATATTTGGTAAAACCCAAGCCACGTGCAGCCATTGGCTTCTGAAGGGGAAAGAGGGAACTGAAGGTGGAGCTGGACACAGTGTGCCCAGCTGCCCCTCTGGACCCGGTGTGGGGATGGGGAGTTGCTGGCTGGTTGGGCAGTGGTGAGCTGAGGATGGATGGGGACCCCTGGGGCTACTGGAAACCGAGTACAGTGCCATGTAGTTTGTCTTCTGCTCTCTCCTGGGTCTGGAGGTGACCGCCGACCTGATGGGGAGCTGTTGGGGGTGGAGAGGATGTGGGGCATGTTCTGCAGATTTTCTGGGGGAAATCATATCAAGTGGGATTGCAAAGCACACGATTCCCTCCAAATTGTCGTGCTTGCTTGTGCTTTGACAGTTTGTTTATTGTGGCTCCTCAGACTTGTCAGGAAGATTCAGTTAATGTTCCTTTTTCTCTCTCTTTTCTGGCTAGGAAGATTATTTGGAAAGGATATGTGGGGTTTTTACTATTATTGTCAAGCTAAACTAAAATAAGATATAATAAATGGAAACTGTAACAAAATAGGGCATTATAACGTGATCTTTGGCAGTTTCAGATAAGGTATATAAAAGTGATCATTTTTTGCCTTGCTGCACTAGAGACACTTTCTGGACTATACTTTTTTTCTCTACACTGGGTTTGAATGGAAAACAAGAAATGGTGTCACCATCTCCACGCAATTCTATTACTAAATTGTCAGAACATAGTCATATTTCTGGCAGCAATGATTCAACTCCATTTCCACCTCCCCATGGATCAGCAGTGACCTTGCCATTCTTGGCCAGTGCTCACGTAGAGATTGCTTGGCAGGTGCAGGTGCCAAGCTGTGGATCTCATTTCCTGACAATGTATAGTATCTGGGTGTGTAATTGGCTTCTGGGCTGCCCATGTGCAGCTATAGGGTCCTTTCCTGAGCCTCTCAGCTAGTAGCTTTTAATGACCAGGAAACCATGAACCATCTGTTTGTACGGAACTCTGGAACCACAAGCCTGTTGCTGGATTTATACATTTTGTATGCTCTTCTCAAAAATATTTTAAGTGAGATCCATTATCTAATTTTTTAAAATGGACCATCAGACAAAGAGTGGGTTTTTTAATTAGTGGCAAAGGTGGACTCATTAACATGGAAGAGAACACTAAAAGGCAAAATTGCATAAGCAGAGTCTGAAAGTAAAATCTCTAGCCACAACAAGCGTTACTAGTCAAATCGTGCCCCTGGGGATGAAATGATGCTGTAAAGTAATGGACTTCAAAGATCTCCTCCCTCCTCCTGTGCGCTTGCTCCTCTGTCCATTAACGCCTGGGCAGCTGCCCATCTGGCCATTAAGCCTTTCCCGTGCAGGTGTGCAGGAGATCATCAGGTGCAGGTAGAGCTCTGGCTGTGTTGCCTCCACACAGCACCCAGCACATCAGCACCCGCACGTGGGGGAGCACAGGACACACCAGAGGATGTCCTGGAGCACGTGGAGCAGCTCCTCGGCGTGCAAGCCACCATTTTGCCATCATGGGTTGTGCCTAAGTGAGAAGCAGAGAAGTGGTTCTTATTTCCAAGAAGGAAAGGAAGAAGAGATCAAGCACAGCTTTACACCAGACCTCGCTGCTGCCGTGGGCAGTGTTCGCCAGGATGGCTGCTGGGACACGGGAGTTATCTGTCTAAATCTTATTTCCACTGAAAGCATGGCTTGCTCTGGAGCAATTCTGCTCTCCAGAGGAGAAAAAACTCTTATGATTAAAAAATAATTTAGGATGTACCCGAAAAAATAAAAATGGAAAAGATTTAGGGCGACACAGTCTGCAGAGTCAGTCTTTTAAAGTTGGCTTTGTCTGTTCAACTGCTTGTGCCTAAACTTGTCACCCCCCACATCCCCAGCATGCCTGTCAGTCGGTCATGGAGGGAAAGTTGGGGTTCGTGTGACACATTCGTTTTTCACTTTTCCCATTTGGGAATATCAGAAATGCACAAGCAAGAGAAATGGATAAAACTTTGAGCTAAATGCAATATATGTCTTTCAGTGCATGAACATCTCCTTTGCTTAATGTCTTGTTAATTATACAAGGTTCTCTAAAGCCATCTTAGACTCATGTAATTTGTATGTGGGACAAGTTAAGAAAAGGTAATGATATACTGATGTTGTCTCTTCGCAGAGACAGTAATAAGATAATAACAAATGTTCCAGCTTTGCTTTCTTTCCTGCTCAGGTGCTGTGTGCTTCTCTTCAGCGCTTTTTATTCCACAGTGTTGATAGTCCAGCTCCCTCCGGCCAGCAGAGTGCTGGTCAGAATGGCAGTTTGGGGCTCTGGGTAACGAGAGAGCCTTAATACCCTGAAAGATCTTTTCCGTCTACTACTGATATTTCCATCTACTACTGTGGGGTTTTGATAGTAAATCCAGGCTTGGTATCATTTTCATTGGAATCTGTAAAACAACCACCTGAAACAAATCCAGCCAGCTTATTGATCAGAGCTGGAGTCTCCTCTGTCTGCTTTGGCAGTTACTTTCTCGTGTTCTTGTCCAAAGTATGAGCTGCTTTATCTGAATAACAGGTATGGCTGCATTTTTTTAAAAAAAGTTATAATTTCAAAGACGTTACTGAAAAATATTCCTATCTGCTGCTCACTGCCAATGACAGTCTTAAAGGGTGATGTATTGATGAGGGCTAATGAATATATACAATGATTAAATTAAACTTAGAACACATAAACATCTGTTTCTTCATCAGTTCCATATATTTTGGACAGTTAATGATTTGCTTCCTCCATCAAGGACCTGCCACAATATAATCATATGTTCAGAATCTGTGTTCTAGGTATTTTTGTTTTCTTTTTCATTAGCAGCAACGCAGGGAGACGCAGACCAGCCACGAGGGTTGGAATGAGTACCTAATGCGGAAACTTTTATTGTTTGATGGTTGTCTTGTTCTTGTGGAACTAGTTCCCAATCTTTCGTGACCATTTAATAGGTTAAAACCTCATAAGTGCCGGCTTCAGTTCTAGGACAATCTGTAACAGAAAATAAACTCTGGCTCCAGCCACTGGCGTTTGGCTATGTGAGCCGTCAATGAATTTGGATCTAATTAGGGCAGCAGTGCGACATACAATTTATTTTTTCTCTCCTGTGGTGCATTGTACAAATTACATGTGTGGAAATACTGATTTGTTTGTGAATTCCTTTAATTCCCAGGGGCTGCAGAGGCTTTCCGGGTCTCAGGGGATGCTCTGGAAGTGTCCCAGGCTCCGGCTTTTGTGGAGGACGGGATTCTCTGGACCAGCCAGCCAGCAAGAGCATCAGCTTGCTACTGTACACTCTGCACTGGAAAGGTCCACCCGTTTTCCATCAACAGACTGAAATGGAGTGAGGCAAGGCAGGTACGTGGGGTTTTAAGTATGGTTTTAATTTTAGGTTCCAGAAAATTCATTGGAAATAGATGCAGCCATATCTACGCGTCTGTGCTCGGTGGTCCACACCTGAACTGAAGTCATTGCAATGTTCTTCTTCCTCAGAGCTACCAGTTAGGCAAACTGAAGCTTTACCTGAGCAGGGATTAGGATATTTACCTGAGCAGGGATTAGGATATTTACCTGAGCAGGGATTAGGATATTTCATCTTTAGCTCAAACCATTTAACTGAAAGTGATCTGACTGGGGGGGGGGGGGGGGGAAGGGACGGAAAAAGCAAAATCAAAAAGGCCTTAAACACAAGCATCTTATTTTAGTGCTGTGTCTTTCATAAATACTAAGAGTTATTTTGTTTCTGCCACACCATTTTGTTTAAAGTAAGTTTATATTTAGGATACAATAAGGATGAAGAAGAACCAGATTCAGGTGGGGTTTTTTATGCTTCTAGCAGCGGTACCTTTCTTTACTATTTGCCAAAATGCCAGAACTGACAAATGATCCAATAACACAAAACTGAAGGCGACATTGCAGGCGCTGTAAAGCTGGATAGGTTTATAAAGGATTCTTACCGTGTTGCACAAAATGAATAACTAATATCCAGCAAACCTGTTGCAGATTCCTTGCCCTTCCTTTCCCTTTCTGCTTTTTCTTTCCGGCACTAAAAGGAGCAGAAAGTTAGACATTTATTTACTTGTCAAAACAGAGGAAATTCTTCAGAAAGAAAAATTGTGTGCTCCCTAAACCCTTTCAGGATGCAAGGAGCAACGCACTGGAGTTCCAGTCTGCGGGGCACTCCTCTGGGCAGCCCTGCTCCCGGCAGGGGGTGGGACCCCGGAGAGGGGTTGGAGGCTGGGGCTGTTGCTGCGTAGTGGGGTTATTTCCAAAGGGTAATACTGAAATTTACTCTGTGAATTACTAACTACTATATATTGAATTATAGCTAACCATTGATTTAATAGCAAGCTTAGAATTTGCTGAAGGCTGTTGCGGGAAAACGTAATGCTTCAGAGCCTGCAGTTGTGGCTTTCTGGCATTGTTTTCTTTGGGCTTTTTTCCGTGCTGTGAACTGCAGACCTGGCTGCTGTCTCACGTGTGTAGGTGTGCACGCGTGGTGTGCCCTGTCCTATTGCAAAGGATGCCCGGAGACCGCCGCGCTCGCGGGGAAATCGGCGCCCACGGGGGAAAACCAGCACCGAGCTGCAGTAAAGGCAGCAGATTGGGCTCTGCACGGAGAAGTCTTAGAATGGGGCTTTTTTATGTTTTGCTGACTTTGTGTTTGGGGTAGGTTAAGCAGAGTGCTCCGCAGGGAGCACTGCAGGAGCTTCACTGATGCAGGAAGGAAGCCAATATTAAGTCCTACTTTTATATGTGTGTGTGTGTGCGTGTGTATATATATATATGTATGTGTGTATATATATATATATATATATATATATGCACTTCAAAAGCTTAGGTAAAGCAGTGCATGTGCGTTAACACAACTCCACAACTTCCCAGTTAAAGCAGGGCTGAGTTCGATGGTTCGTACTGGAGGCAGGGCAAACCCGCACTCCTCGAATTGCTCTGCAAAGCCCTTCCTCCTCACCACCTCCTCTGCTCCCAAGGTGTCCAGAGGGTGCGAATCACGCTGTGGTACTTTGCTCTGCTCCACAGCAAGAACGGTCACGTTCTGACCCAACACGATGAAATTTAATAATTAAAAAATACGGCACAGGTATCAGCAAGGAAGAGTAAGTGCAGGTCATGTGGAAAGCGTGCTGAAAGCTGTATTGAAGCTCCTTTGATTTGGTACTGATCCCTGCAGCCCGCTCCTCTCGTGTCAGGATGCGCAGCCAGAAGGACGTTCTCCTTTAGGGCAGGTTTCAGGGGGCACAAAGTCCTGAACTCGCTTTTAGCGCCCGTCACAGAAGGAGGCAACCCCACTACACCTAATTCTGTGTAATTAGAATTTGTCTCAGCCTTTTGCTTCCTAGGAGAATGAGCTAATTGAAGTGACTTCACCATGTGCCACTGAAGGATCATCCAGATCTTTTGACTGATCCTCTCTGGATTATTTTTAAACTGTAACTGGTATTTTACGGTGCCATTAGTGTGCCAGGTCACCCCTGAATGCTTTTATGAGTGTGTCTACATAACAAGGTACACAAATTAATTCTGAATGTGCTTGCTTACAAAGGAGGACCATCGTAGTAATGTTAATGAATCAGTCTGCAACAGTTTGTGAGTTCTGGTTTGCAACAGAACCAACCGAATGAGTTACTGCTCGTACTGAAACCGTAATGGTGATGGAGCAGGGAGAGCTGCCGGGCCACCCCTGCAGCGAGCCTGCACCTACAGCATGTAGCTAGTTCCCTCTTCCAGTTATGGTAAGAGCTGCAAAATGAAACAGGGTCAAAATAAAAAGAACCTATAAGTTGTTCTATTCAGTCGTTTGTATTTGGCACCTACTTGTAGGACGGGTGGGGAAGATGGCACGAGACAATTAGGTATGGTTTATGCTAAAAGGAGAACTGCTCTGTAGGACTGGAGTTATTGGAGTTCATTAGGAACAGTGCTGAGACCGGCACTTCGCTTGGTAACGTGCTCATGAAATTTGCTGGCGACATGAAGGCCGGCAAGGTATTGCCAGTACAGAGGAGGCCTGGTGTATTGGGAGAAAAAGACGCTGGGAGGGATGCAGTAATGAAAATAATATGAATAATAAGAAAAAGTACAAGATTATGCACTCTGGGACTTAAAAATGAAAAATTTCTGTCATAACTGGAAAATTACATTTGTAGATGATGGAGGAAGGGAAGGACTTGAATATTTGAGTAGATCTTTTCTTGTAAACCCAAAACTTGGTGCAGCTATACAAACCATTGCATATAGGACACTGTTTAAAATTCTGGACACAATTGTTCAAGCTGAATGTGAATCAGAACAGGTGTGGAAAAGGGCTTTCCACCTTCCCCACCAGCATCACGGCCCGTGTTTCAACAGGATCCCAGAAGGACTCAGTTCAACCAGCCCAGCAGCTCAAAGCTGGAGAAGAGGTCAAATTGCTTTCTACAGATGCAACACCAGATCAAACACCAGAAGGTGACTACAAAACCAAAGGAATGGTGGCACGCAGTCATGAAGACCAAAATTCAGGAAACGATGAGGATGTGGAGCCCCCGTGGGAACCTCACCGGCTGCAGTATGGACATATCACGAAGCGGAGCGTTGGGCTCGCCTGGGCTGGCGAGGGACGTGGTGACCGGGGCTGGAGGGTGCTGTGAGTCTGGTGCTCCGCGCGGTTTTGGTGGCTGACAATGCTGCAGACAGTCTGTCGGTCGGTCTGTTCCCTGTGTTAGCAGCATTGGTGGTTTGCTAATTGAAAGAGATGTGCTTTGTTCCCTCCACGTGGAATAAAACACAGATAGCGCAAGATTTAATAAAAAATCTTTAAGTGTCTTCAGGGACTGCAGCACTGGAAGGGGAGGGCAAAGCATTGATTTTTTTTGTTTTGTTTTTGGTGTGTGATGCATTTACGTTACCAGTGTGACCAAGTCCCCAAGGAGAAATTCAGGCAGGTTCTGAATGTATTTCGAGGTTGTGGTGAGAGCCATCATGTTCCCATGGCTCTGGGCAGAAATCAAGAAGGTGCTGACCAAGAATAGCTTGGCAAGCAAGCAGAAATGTTAAAAAGTTCCCTTATGAATCTGTGCAAGACTAGAGCTGCCTGTCAAAGTGGCCCATATCCACAACTAAATCTTCCATTTTCTTCTCTGTGTGTAATTTCACAGCAGTCTGACTGCCCTTCCACAGCATTTTCATCACGCTGTACAAGAAAGGAGGAAATTACTAACAATTAGCTGAACTCTGCAGTCTTCACTCAAGAAGAACCCCACTGCCTTCACTGGGAGCACTTCCCAGAGTTGGAATCAGATTATTTTTCCCTATTTATCATTTGGGAAAGGGCTAAATAGAACCCTTATTTCTAGAGAATGTGGTATTTTGATAAGAGTATGTATCACGCCTGTGAGAACATTTGATTAAAGCAAGAACTACAATCAGCAATGATCTGGAAGGGCAGATATAGGCTCTATAAGTGTTTGGGAAGATAATTTCATTGAAGATTTTAAATTTTACAGTACTGAGATTTTTAATTTTTTTTTGTAGAGTGCGTGTCAATGCCTGATTTAAAGAAAATACCTAATGAACCAGCACTTCTTAATCCAACTAAGAAAATTATAAAGTGAAGGAGCAAACAAAACACATGTGGATAAAATGAGGGGCCTTGTGTCTGTTACTGTATAGAAAGACCCAAATACTCAGAGAAAAACAAATTGTAAAGCATTTTGGAAACGTTCATCCAGTTAGACTTTTTGAGTGGCAGCTTCCCAGACCCTGATGTCTGATACATTTGGGATGTCGTGCCTGCAGGGGATTTCTGCGGGGTAGATAAACCCCTTTGCTCATCACCTGTGAAGTGAGGAGATACCTGAACTCCACAACAAACAGATGATCCCATGCAGGCATCCAATAATAATAGATTTTTTAAAAAAGGTCTGGAGTCCTACTTATTGGGAGCCGCTGGAAGGGTTTGGAGAGGGACCCTCCGTGTCCAGAATAGGGTCAATTCAATCTCAAAACTGTCTGTAAGGCTGTACTCTACCCAGGGAACTGCAACAAACTCCATTTTTAAGCACTGACCCCTATTCTGCCCTCACCCTTGGGAAGCAGCAAGCTGTGCATCTGCTGCAGAGCTGCCAAGGCGAGCGGGGGGCACGTGTGAGTTATGTTGTCCCTGTGCCGAGGGGCTGGGGATCAGCTCAGGCAGCTCCCCCCATGGGGACACCACCAGGCAGGGGACAGCTGCCCCAGCCGCTGCTCAGTGCCTGCAGCCTGGACTCTGCTGGTGAAGCAGGCAGGAGCAGCCATGACTCTTCTGCTGCCCCAGCAATATGTAGCTTTGCCAGGTATTTATTTTGCCTGCGCTAGCCCTGGCAGAGGCACGAGGAGGTGGTGAGGACCTGTATGTCTGTTCCTACCCCACTTCCTAGAGCCATCGGGTTCAACAAGGTCCTAGATGAGCTCCTGAGACAGGTAACTCATCCCTATCATTATCATAGAATGATTTGGGTTGGAAAGGATCTTAAAGATCACCTGGTTCCAACCCCCCTGCCATGAGCAGGGACATCTTCCACCAGCCCAGGGTGCTCAGAGCTCCATCCAGCCTGGCCTTGAACACTGTCAGGGAGGGGGCAGCCACAGCTTCTCTGGGCAGCCTGGGCCAGGGCCTCAGCACCCTCATGGGGAAGAATTTCTTCCTAATAGCTCATCTAAACCTGCCCTCTTTGAGTTTAGAGCCGATCCCCCTTGTCCTGTCACTCCACACCCTTGTGAAAGCCCCTCTCCATCCTTCCTGCAGGCCCCTTCAGGCACTGGCAGCTGCTCTAAGGTCACCCCGGAGCCTTCTCTTCTCCAGGCTGAACAGCCCCAGCTCCCTCAGCCTGTCCTCGTAGGAGAGGTGCTCCAGCCCTCGGATCATCTTCGTGGCCTCCTCTGGACCCGCTCCAACACATCCAGGAAACACGTCTATGATTATCCAACAGAGCATCTTTTAAAACCAGCAGAGTGGGTGTAATTTAGATGTCTGTGACCGTCTCCGGTAGCATTGGTGGTACAGAAGTGGAGGGACGTTTTGGGGAGGTAAGTCACCCTTTGATTCATTCCTGGTGCTTTGATAGCTTGTCAGCTGCCATGAAAGCTGGAGACAGAAACAGCCATGTTTGCAAAGCCGATGCTGCTGGCTGAGACAGAAGTTTGGGTTTTCTGGAACGACACCCAGCACTCTCTGGCAGCTGTGGCATCGCTGGGACTGTGTCCCCATGTCAGCCGGTGCCGTCCGTGGGTAGGTCTCTGCCGATCCCATTGCCTGATTAATTCTGGTACTTTCTGCTCTTGGGCTGTAGCACTTTTCTTTGTTACTGCACTTTATTATCACCCCTCACCTCTCCAGGCATTTCTCCACAATAGACTTTTCATGATTCTTGCAGCCGAATTACATTTTTCTCTTCCATCTCCTCACTCCGCTTGACATGGGGCTTCGCCCTGGCTGGGAGATGTGCTGAGCTGCCTGGTGCTGGGGCGGGCAGGGTGAGCTGGGCTTTTCCCCCTGAGCAAAGGCGAGTTCAGCTGGGCTGAGCCCTGGGGCAAGAAGCCCATCCTCAAAAAAGCTTTTCTTTTACAGAGAAGAGGGGCAAGCAGTTACCCGGTTGGGTACCACCATGCTCAGGTGCAGCTCCACCGCCGGAGGGGAGCAACGCTGTTTGCCGTAGAGGTCAGTACAGGCGTCATCTAAATTTAATCTCTAGTTAGGAGTGGTAAAATGAATATATTTTAATAAATCTGGGACTGGAAAAAAAAAAAAAAGCCTGTTTTTACTTCTGGCTTTTCTTTTGCCTGACAATAGAAAGAATGAACCATTCCCGTGATGTTTGACAGTCCTACAGGACCGTCAGCTCGCTCCTACCAGTTAAAACACATTTGTCTTTTCATTAGTTTAAACTTACAGGAAAAAACATCTTTTTGTTAAGCAAAGAGGAATTTGCAAACATCAGGATTTAGAAAACAGTTATTCTTGCATGCTCCTAAGCCCTGTGTTTTTTCCTCTTTTTTTGTTCAAGTCTAAAAATGACAGGGAGGTTGGCATGACCATGGCTTAAAAATTGGGACCATTAATTTGAAAAATGCTGCAGCCTCGCATGATTTTACTTCCATGAATAATTTTTTTCTTCCCACAAGACCACTTCTTGAGGAGGAGGAGGCTGATCCACGGAGCCTTTCTGAAAGACACCCTGGTAACTCATGTTATTTCACTTCAGCAGTGCTATTTGTTTGTGTGCTTGACATTTGTCCTACATTTTTGTGCCACCTACTACAGCTCCCTCTGATCGAATCTCTGCTTCTGTTATTATTTCTCTGTTCCTTGACTTTCTCCAGTGAACTGAAAATACTTCCATTCTTGTTTGCTATTGATCAGCTAACCCACAGGTCTGAGCTGGTCTGACATATCCAGGACTGCAGGTTGCCGTATTGGAAAACAAATACATATAAGGAGCAGTTTACATCTTTTTCCCTGTACTTACACAATGTTTTAATATTGGCAATACATTTTTTAATGCATTACAATCAAGGGTAATTACATTATAATGCGTACAGTGTGTGTTTCCAGGAGGGGTATCTGAGAAAGTACAACAACCAGTAATTCTTTTGAAAATATCCAGCTCTGCTCTTTTTCCCTTCAGAAAACTCTGTTGCAGATAAAAGAATCGGTTTGCAGCTAGTGTCTGAACACTTTCCACAACTTTAAAAACATTTGTACTGTTTAAATTATTCTTAAGAGCGGAAGCAGACGTTTTTTTCAGTTTTAGTGAAGATAAATGCGTGCTTTCCTTGAAGGGTTTCCTTAGCTTTTGCCTTCCTTGACTGTTTCGGTAGAGAAATTTTGGACAACAGCTGGTGAAGGGATGCAGCAGCTCGAGAAGCCCTTCCCCAGGTATCAGGTGTAGTTCTCCCCTGAGGATGGTCACATTGCAGGGTCTTTTTTATTCAGTGTGACAGGAAAATCCAATGCTGACTAAATCAGTTGTCACTAAGTCACCATCCTGATATTTCCCAGCCAAACACCTGCCTCACTGAGTGGTGCAGTTATTAACTGGCGATGGGAGTGAAACTCTGGGTATTTAAGAGCCGGCTGACTGCAGCCCTGTGCGAGGAATGGCACTGTTTTCTCTGTTACATCTGGATATTCTGAGGGGAACAAAGTGGGGATCAGTCCCTTCCAACCCCTAACATTCTGTGGTGCTGTGTGACTGGTGCATGGGCAGCTGTCTTTGAACACAACTACTCCTGTATGGCTCAAATTGTGAGAAGGGCACAACGTAGTCTCCTCAACAGGGCACACTGTGTCTTAACCTTAAATATAATGGGACTGGTGAAGAATTCGATCATTAGAGGTGGTGAGTTGAGTTACCTTCAGCTTTATCGTACTCCAGGTAAGACCAAGTGTATTAAACGCCTCTGAAGAGGGGACCACACTGGAAAGATGGAGTTCTTCTGAAGTGTACAGAAGCCTCCTGCCATTGTTTGTCCCCAGAATCCCGGGGTGGGATGCGGCACCACCACGAGAGACACCCTACCCCCCCACCACACTGCCTGCAGCTCTTGAAGAGAATTAAGTAACAGTTGCTCTGATTTTTTTAATTTTTATTTATTTACCTTTAAGACAAATATGTTTTCTCCATAAGACACAAAAGCAAAACTTTTGGAAACTTTCTACGGTGCTAGGTATTTTACAACAGCTTGGATCCAGGGTACCTGGTGAGCTTAGGCTGCGTCTCTTCCCCCGTGAGCTCCGTGCGTCGGTGTGCAGCTTCCACTCCACCTGCACGGCCTGTGCCAGGCTTCCAGCAGAACCAGCGTCGGTGAAGTTTTGGAGGTGAGATGGGGTGCATTTGCACGAAAATTCAACTAAGTTCAGCAGCGTTTGCTCCTGTCCAGCTGGCTGCCAGCCCCGCCCAGCAGAGCCTCCCCTGGGAGCTTCTCCAATGGCTTCTGCAGCGTCTGAAAGCAGTGGGGCTGCTGGTGAGACGGAGCAGGTGGATTAGCTTGACCTGAGAGCTTGGAATATTGATTAATTCAGGTGCCCATGCAAACCAATCTCAGAGTCGTTTCTCTGTCTGGAGAGATTACGAATAACAGGGTCAGCTCATAATCTCTTCCAACTTTCCATGCAGCTTCACCTAGGACAAAAATATTTCTTTTTTACTTGCACCATTATTACCACCCAAATGACTACAAAGATACAGAATTATAAAACTACTTGCTTCTACAGTTGAGCTGCATTTTTACTGCATGATTTATAGACCTGTGACAAGGAGACCCTTCTCTAATAAAGGGTTTTTCCAAATGAATTTATATCAATTTCATAGGTCATACTGCTCACTTCAGTTCTTGCATCTGCCATTTGCTATGGCTGTTAAACAGCTTTAAAATTAAAGTGTGATTATTCAGAAATCGCTTCATAAAACATCAGACGCCATTTGCGACCGGTTTTTCCTTTTTCTTCCACTAGGCAAGAGAAAATGCTGAGTTTGAGCTAGCAATGGAAAGTCAATTATGGATAATTGTTGATTAGATAGGAAAGTGAATTATAGAAAAGAGATCAGAAATATGTAATTGTCTTCACCGTGGACATGATGCCTTACAGATGGAGGGAGCGTGCAGCCTACAGTATTATTGGTGGCACTGAGATTACTAACAGATCTCTTCCGAATGCAGACTGACAAATACGGGACAAATTGTAGAATATTTCCCTGCTGTTACAAAGCGAATTTCTGTTGCTCAGCTTCTGGAAGATGAATGAATTAATGGTAAATTATGTTTTTAAAGACAAAAATGTATTGGCAACAATGCAAGCTGGATACTTTGCTGAGGAGGAAAGTGAGGGTTTGACTATTTGGATAAACAATTTTAAATCATTTATCTAACATTTCCTTCCTCAGGCTGATCTCCTGATACTATTGGTCTAACGATGGGTATCTCACCCCAGTCCCAGGTAAAGCACAGAGGCAGATGCAGTTGCACCTGTCCCCAGGTGGGGCCAGCTTGTGGTGAAATGCTTTTATGGACCAGGTGGTCCTTCCCAAGAAGCGAGAGAGAACGATAGGAAATTGTAGTTGCCAATGTCTTTTCTTCTTACAATAATGAAATGCTAAAATAATATCAACAGCCTCAGCTGCTGCAGTACTACTATTATTTGGCTGGCTTTGGGCACAAATACTTGTGTATAGGATGGTATTTCATCATCTGAGGGAAGGGAAAGTAGGAGAAAGTAGGGATCTGGGAAAGAGTTTTATTATTTGGAGTCGGTAAGTGATGGGGGGAAAAAAGAAGGAATCAAAAACCAAATTGTTCAATTAGGGGAGAAGGAAAAGAAACTTGCATCGTGTGCCTTTCTGTAACTGTGCTACCAAAATCAACCATTCAACAAGTAACGATTACGGATATTGTGAGCTGGAAAAGAGGCCATGTCCTCCTCCCGTAACCAGTGCGTGAAAATGGGGAAAGGAAAACACCAATCAGTAAAAGAATGAAAATATCAAGAAAATGAAGATGTCTATGGGGACTTTAGAGTTAACCTAAAAGACAGGATGTTCTGCTGAGGCTAGTGTGCAAGGTTAAGCCTGGACATATTTCTCCCCCCACAAAGTCTGCTGTTTCCAAGGCTCATTAACCATTTTGCTGAACATTACAAACATTACTCTTCTGCCAGGTTATATCACATTTTTCAGCCTTTTAGGTGCAGACCTTAGAATTATTGATCCAATGAATCATACTGACTTAGGTGCTGGCTGCTGCTGAAATACTTCTGTAGAAACCAGGATGCTGGCTAAATATTGAGCATTTTTTTTCTGAATATTCTTTAAGCGAGGGAGTACTTTTCCACATGGAAGAAGCAGTGGCACGGGGGCATCACCTTTTTGCAGTTTTTATGGTACTGGATGATGTTTAAGGCATCTAACAGCAACGATGCACAAACACTAAAAAAACCCAGATATATTTGCTTCTTCGCTACTTAGAATAATGAGATCTCCATACCATAGAGGCATTCTGTACTCAATACCCGAGGCTAGTGATATTACTTCTGGCATTTTATTTGCTAACTGGGTCGATTTGGCATGCAATGGGAGGAGTATGAACAGGTCTGACCAATCTCATGCGGTTGTAACCTTCAGCAGATGAGGGTTTATAGGAATCACCCATTTGCACCAATGCAAGGACTGTTGATTATACGTCTAGAATATCTACAGTGCTACCATAGATGTGACAGAAGCAGATAGACACTGGTCATCCTTTTTCTCCCATGTTCTGGGAATGCCAAAAGACTAAGCTCTTCGGGTGAATGAACGATTTTGACCGAGCTACAGAAAAATCCCGCCTTAGCTGCCAGAGGGCACATGTGTGCATTGCATTAGGAGCTTTGGATTTTCATCTTGTAATCAGGATTATGGTACTTAAAGAATGGGCCTAGAGTTTATCCACCACACAAATTATTAGTACGATTTGAAATCTAGAATAAACATGCAACCAGATGTGATTCTCTCTGACTGTTGATGGTTATTGAACTTCGCCATTAAAAACTAAAGTCTGCTAGAAGAGATGCAGTGAAATCACTGATGAAATCAACAGCAGTCAGAGGTCGTAGAATCATAGTTTGGAAAAGACCTCTATGATCATCAAGTCCAACTGTCACCCCAACACCCCCATGCCTCCTAAACCATGTCCTGAAGCACCAGATCTACACGTTTTTTGAACACCACCAGGGATGGGGACTCAGCCACCTCCCTGGGCAGCCTGGTCCAATGCCAGACTAAGTGTGAAAGCCTATCCTGGCCCTGATATATGTACCCTAATTATGGAGTCTGTTCATAAACTTCTATTAGCTTCTGTAAGAGACATCACAGTACGATAATGATAAACTAATTAAAGTTCAGGTATTAAAGATTCCTAAACATCTGCTAAGTCTGAGATGAGACGTAAGAATTAATAGTTTAATCCTGAAACACTCAGCTCCGTTGTGCTCAGCTCAGATTGGATCCAGATCTGTTTAGGGAAAAAATGCAGGACTTGATGTATAGGAATTTGTCCAGGGCCAAGCCTGAAAATAGACTCCATTAAACAGAGTGTAAGGAGAAGACTTGGAAGATTGTATCTGTAGAGCAAAGTAGTATTTTTATTTTCATTATTTCTGTGCCTGCAGGACCAGCAGGACAGCGAGGGCACAGCGTTAGTGCTGGGGCAGGAGAGAACAACCCACTCCTGCTTGGGAGCACCCGACACCCAGAGGCAGGGGAAGGAGAGATGCTACCTGCCTCGCTCGTAATTTGAGTTGCTACAGGGATTTGTAGCAGGGTTAGGAACAAGATGTTCCAAGTCTCAGACTAGTACTTGAACATCAGGTTTCTTTGTCTTCTGTCTCGAGTACCTCATGCTTGGTTTTCTGTTGTACCTGGGCTTCTTAAAGCTGCCGGAGAAATCCTGCGCCTTCCCCTGGCATCCCAAGTCCTGCGTGAGATCAGCCCTAGGCAGGAATACAGGAGTAACCCCCACATAATATAAATGAGATGCAGTCTCTTTATTCATTACTAGATAAAACATGATTATCTTTTAAAATATCAAATAAGCTGATCACATTGTAAGTACTTTTTCCATTGTGTTTACAGAATGAAATGCATAATTCATGAGCTTAACAGCTCCCAGCACTAAACTGGGACTACAAATACGGATGTTCAGTTTACCACAAAATATAAATTGGCAATGAACTTAAGACAACATATTTTGGCAGATCTGAGTTGCTGTCTGTAAGGTTCAAGAGAAATGAGTTGTATGGTTTGTAGAAAAATGTTTTGATAGAATACTCAACAGCATTTCCCAATTCACTTGTCTGTTTTGTTTTTAAGAATAAAGAGATAGAAATAGTTAATAAATGTGAATAAAATTAACTTTTCTTTAGCAAAGCAAAGAACTAAAAAAAAAAAAAGCTGTGGTAATAGTCTTGCAGCTTTCCAAAACAATTAGGCGGTAATGACTGCTGAAGAGATTTTCATGTCGTTTCAAACACTGGTTGGAACAATTGGAAGCTACAAATTTTTCTCATTGTGACTTTATTATCTGAAAGGAAATGACTAATTTGGAGTTTGTTATTATTGTTTTATAGTCCATGAAATATAAGTATATAAGTAAACATTTCCATGAATTTTAATATATAAAATACATAATGTGAAATCATTAAAAATTAAATAGTTCTTTCACTGAGGCTGAGCCAGGCTAAATTACAACCAGGGTTGGAGCCTGAGCTTTCCAGTACTGCCTGGATTGGAGCTGCTGGCAGGCTCTACACTGGAAATCGTCAACGTGACAGATGCTGCCGCCAATGCACTCGCAGCCCTCGACTTACGAGCCAGCATCTACTGTATTATTATTATTTTATTTATGCAATTAAAGCAATGCTCTTTCTTCCTAGGCTTATTTTTCGTAGTAACTTGTTCCCTGAGGTCAAACGTACTGGAACCACAGGCATCTCGGCGAGCAGCACATCTCCACCTCCTCTGGTCATCAGCTGTACCCTGAGCAGACGCCTTCCCAAGGCAGAAGTGGTGAGGAGCCCTGAGGCCCCGACGAAGACGTGAAGCTGGTGGGTATGGCTGGCCAGGAGCTGTGAGAGGTGAGGGTTGGCCCCAGGTACTTTGCAGATAACACAGTTCATACTACTCAGTCACCACCGATAGCTATGTCCCTTCCAAAAGGCGTGTCTAGATAAGAAAAAAATACCTGTAATTCATTTAAAGATGACCTGTATTTAAGAATTATTGTATATTGCCTTTCAGTGAGACTGTTTATCCTGAAATTTTTCTTATTTTCTATCTCAATTTCATAGAACTTGTAAGGTTGGAAAAGATCTCTGAGATCATGAAGTCCAACTGTCAACCCAACACCACCATGCCTGCTAAACCATGTCCTGAAATGCCACGTCCACATGGTTTTTGAAGCCCTCCAGGCATGGTGACTCCACCACTGCCCTAAGAAGCCTGGTTCAATGTTTCACAACTCTTTCAGTACCGAAATTTTCCTTATCCAATCTAAACGTCCCCTAATGCAACTTGAGGCCATTGCCTCTCGTCCTGTCATTACTTGGCAGAAGAGACCAACCCCCCCCCTCACTACACCCTCCTGTCAGGGAGCTGTGGAGAGCGAGAAGGTCTCCCCTCAGCCTCCTCTTCTCCAGACTGAACAGCCCCAGCTCCCTCAGCCGCTCCTTGTAAGGCTTGTTCTCCAGACCCTTCACCAGCTTTGTTGCCCATATTTGAGTATATGAGTGAATAATGACATATGAATAACACTTGAAGGAATGGGTTCCTCACCTTTTAATGTCTGTTGATTAAAGTAGTTCCATTAACAGGGCACCAAGGAGAAGCATTTCTTCCTGTGTGGATTCTCCAGCACATAATGAGGTCTGGATTTATATCATAGCCTTTTTCTTCCTAGCGATGCCAATATAAATCTTGCTCCTTTGCATGTCCGTCCAGGGCCTGTCCCGCTCCAGCCTGTTCATTCCTTAGGAGCTCTGATCTGTTCCGTTGACTTCCATCCAGCTGCACTGCCCCAGGTAACTCCGTACAGCGACGCACCAGATGCTCTTGCTGGCACTTCACCTTACTCCTCACCTCGCCTGCACGGTTTAACTCTCCCTCAGCTCTGCCTAAGAGGAATTATTCCAGACTATTTTGATCTTCATCCAGACCATAAATATTTCCTTTCCTTTCAAGTGCAGTAAATTTATTGCTGGAAGCTGACAGCCCTGTCAAACGCATCCTGCCCCTTCCTCCCCAGAAGCGCTTGTGAAATGTTGTCTCCGTATCGTGCCTTGCTCTGCCAGCGCCGGCTTTTCCCGTCTCCTCTGTGCCTGCCTCCCTCAGCTCCCTTTACGTGTCACACCACCCTCGTGCATAGGGAAAAAAGTCCCGATCATTAGTGTAAGCTGTTGTGTTAACCTTTAAATCCCTTGTGAAGTCTCGCTGTGCTCTGATGGCCGCAGCTCGCCCCTCTGGCACCGCTTAGGTGGATGGCAAGCTGTACTTCTGCTCCCTGTTAGCTCGCTGTCCCCGTCTCCCAACCTCTGCCACTCTCTGGTTCTCCCTCCTGTAGCATCCTGTCCATCACACAGGTTATTAGCTCACCAGCTGCCTCCTCCGCTCTGTTTCTTACAGTGCCAAGAAAAATGGGAACCTGGATGCTGATTTCTAGACTCTACCATAAAGAACAAGGATTATGATCATTGGTGCCATTCTGATTTATTCCATTATAGTATCTGTTTATAGCACATGAGCTTCATTGTATAGTAATGATAGAGATAAATTTTGGCCCCTTATTTTTCATAACACTTGTTAGCTGTATATCATCAATTTTCGTCTCATTTAGATACTTGCTTCTACTTCGGGGAAAAATAAAAATATCCCAGTTGTCTAGGTAATAAAGCTGGTGAAACAAATTCTGAAGTGCATTTTACAATGGAGTTTGATTGTGATAATTTTTCATGCGTTAAAAAAGAGCATGCTTGCTTTCTCTGGGAAATGTTTGGGTTTACCTTTTGTTGGGATTTTTTACAACCACAGCTTGTCCTTTTTTCACGCAGACACAGAAACATCCCAGCATTTACCAGCCGAGTTCACTGAAAAGCTACATGCTCTAATTTAATGAGGCTTGAAGTTGTACAGCTAACACCTGAAACAAAAACTTTAGGCAGGGTGGATCTGAATTTTGAATGTACGCCTCCCTACAGTTCTGTTGCAAATAGCTAGAAAAAAATGGGAAACACTTTATATTTCAAATTATGTGAGTGGGTCTGGATGCTGTTCTGGAGAGCTTTAGTCAAGAGGACTTTGGCGTCCAGAGGTCAAGTGTCCAGCCACTGGAGTTCGCATCTCTTTCAGGCTGAGGGCCGTTCCTGCTGTGCTGGCGGCTCGTGCCACGTGGTTTCGTGTAGCAAAATCTGGGCCTGGTTTCACTGGGGTCTGAAAACTTGGCCAGCAGGTTTGCCTTTGGGGGACACGTCTCCCCGACAGCTCTCGGCATTTCAGGGTGCTGGGGCAGCACAGCTGCTGGTGCTCACCCTTACCCCATGGCACGATGTTCTCCATGCCCGGAGGTCCTCCATCTCCACGGCTTGCAGGGCACTGCATCCCTGGATGGCAAGCAAGACTGCTGCTTTTGGCTCTTTGAAGCAAGCCCAGCACACTCTCGCACCCTTCTCCGTGGGCTTGCACTGTGAGAATCAGAGCTGCGTAAATGTTCTCACCGGGATCTGTGCGAGGTTTCTTTTGTTGTTCGTTAAGCTTTGTTCTAATGGCTGGCCAAAGGATGTCCCGGATCCGCTCCACCTCTCTCATTTCTCAGAGTAAGACTCGCTGTCTTGACTGCCCAGTGAAATAATGTATTTTGCTGTGTTATTTCAGTTACAGAAACTATAGATAGATACCTTGGCTTTCACGTGCTAGAATGTTGCAGAATTTCCCTTGTCCTTTTGGGAAGTCAGAGTGGGCAATCAGCAAAATGATCCTCAGCAATCCCCAGAGAATATCCCGTTGCTCCAGGCAACACAGATGCTCCTTTCCCAGTCAGCATACATGAATTTACCAACCAAATGCTCTCAATGTTATTTACTTTATATTACTAACAGGGAAACTGGAAAAAAATATTCAGATCAGTTGGAAGTGGTCCTGTTGCGCAAGAATGAGAAACTATCTGCATCGTGGTTCTGTGATATTGTTCCTCAGCTGCAGTGCTTTGGAGATTGCTGCAATTGTTCACATGCAAACAAAAGGAGTCTAATGAAAGTATTTTAATCTGCTGATCAGCTATTCAGAGAGAAAGGGATGGCCATGGTAGGTGTCTTTGGAGACTGGAAATGAGCGCAGCAACAGTAATCAGAATATTCATATTTATTTACGCTTCTTTGCAAGCTATTGTGTGCATAACGTTGTTGGAGGTTGATTTAGCTCCGGGTTTCATTCCCTGCACCTCGGGCAGATAAGAGCTCCAGGTCCAGTCACACTGCCGGTCTGGATGTATGTAAGCTCCATGGGTAGTTCAGAGCGGAAAGATCTAGTGGAAAGTCATTCAAAGAAGCTAACCTAGACCCCTGTTCTGCTATTCTGAAAACTGTCCTGATGGTGTGATCTTTTCTTTTACGTGATTAAAGGGGTTTCTGATGGGAATCTAGCTCTTACAACTTTCAGACTGCGCAAGAATTTTTTGGGTAAGATCCCTAACTGCACAACCCCAATTAGTTTTCTGTCAGGGCAGACATCAACAAGGACGAGAGCTCCTTTAGGAACCATGAAGTTGATGGGAAGTCCTCTCCTCCTCCTCCTGCTTCACTCTGTGAATGCTGTGATCAGATAACAAAAGTCTTGGTGCCAGGGGAGCGGCGGTAGAAGACTCTCAACAATAAACATTTTATTAGAGCTTGACAGGTTGAAGGAGATTTGCTCAGGTCTCACAGGTAATGAGATCTTACCAGCATCCCATCACGAGCTGTCATTCCTTGTTTCACATAAAATCCTTTCACGCCAGAGCCTGCAACCCTCCCACTCCCTGCTGCCGCATGAACGCATTGCAGGACGCTCGCCTGGAGTCAGCCGGGGAGAGGAGCTGCGTCTTCTACTGGGAGAAACCCACCTGAGCACCAAAGGAAGGGCAGAGGGGAGCAGAAGGGCTCTGCACCTGCCTGCTTAACGGTGTGTGTTTGTACCACGCGAGCTCTTGGGGGGGGGGGGGGACACACGACATTCACATGACAAACGCGGGACGCAGTTATTTCTGAAAGTTCAGTGTTGGAAATAACGCTGCCTCTCATTTGCAGTAGCCACAAGAAGGAAGATGAGAAGTGGATGTGATTGACTAAAGATCTTTAAAGAGAGTCTGTCATCCAGTTTTGAGACGGTTTTCAGCTGTAAAAAAGCAGCAGAAAGTGGAGTTATATTAGGTAAGAGAAATCACTTTCACCCATGCACTCATAACAAAAGTAAGGAAAGAGAATTTATGGAATAAGACAAAGTTCATGTTTCTTATCTGTACTTAGGTTCCACATTGTGTTAGAAAGATGAAATATTTTTTGCTGCATTTGTTTTCCTACCAAAAAAGGGGTTTTTTTAATTTTTATTTTAGCGAAAAAGTACATAAACTCTCCTAAATCCCCACATGGCTGTGAATAACCTGGTGATGGAAAGAGTCTCTGGATAAATCTGTGGCTCACCCCAACACATGCGGAAGGTCAGAACTGGCTGAAACTGATGAAAATTACAGCACTGAGTCAAAATTTCCTTTAGAAAGAGCAGACCACCTAGCAGTCCTTTTCCTGATACGCTATGGCTACGGAACAGGGCTGTATCAATTTTAAGTAAATTCACATAACTGTATGCCAGACTTCATAGGTGATGTCAGAGGAACGAACAATAACTAGTCTTTCATTGCTATGATTTCATATACGTGTCAAAGTATAGCACAGTGTATAGAACTTTTAATTAAGATGAGCTAACTTTTATTAAGCGCTTCTTATTTCTGTCTCGTTTCTCTACCGTGTTACGCCTTTCTGCATCGCCAAAAACTGTTGAACTGTCACATTGAATGGCCAGACAATATCACTTTATCCGGAGGAACATGCTGTACTTAGCTAAAGGAAGATAGTTTTCTCTTACTGAAATGGATCCTTAAAAATACATTCTGAGATAAGTGAAAAGAAAGGACACAAAATGCAAGAAACTGTCCGTATTGAGAATGCAGATTTTGGTCATGCTTTGTCTCTGTAATACCTGAAGTCCTTGTGCTGCTGCTGTTTGTAGTAAATTATAGCTCACCCTTGTTCTGACTTTTTTTACTATTATCTTCTCTGCTACCTATTCCTCTTTCCACTACCTTCCTTCCTCTTCATAAAATGTTACAAAAGAGAAAATTACTAAGTTTGAGGATCAGATAGGAGGCAAATTATGTGCTTCCCGTCCGTGTGATCAGCCTTTGCCTGTGATTGCATCTGCCGCGGGTGAGGCGAGTAACTGTGGGACCCGTGTAACAGCTCCAAGGGAATGGTTTCTGATGAGTAGTAAACACTTTGTCAGTCAGTCTGATATTATTTTCAGCTCCCACGAAAATACAGGGAGCAGTCTGGTTTGTGCATATGTGTGCATATATACGCAGAGTGGAAGAGGGAGAGCCAGGTTTTGTTGTTCTTTAGAAAGGAAAAGGAATCGTTTCTGTTTCTGGAGAGTGTCTGAAGCTGTTGGTTATTCTGCTAAGGCCTTTCTGGGGTCCCTCCTGGTCACGCTCACCCTCCTTTCACAGCTGAATCCCACCCATGCAAAAGCCGATGCCCTGCCGCACCTCAGCGGTACGGCTGGCCCAGCCCGCCGAGAGTCGGCACGGGATTTGCTTTCTGCACTCCAGAAATTCCACGCATTTCACTGGAAAGACAAACGATAGCAGCATTTACACATCCCTCCTTATCAACCAGGAAAATGAGAAGCAATGTCCATAAGTAAAGTGCTTTTGTAGCCGTTTGTGGTGGTTACACTGATGGACTCCAAGATTGAGAACATCAGACCCTCCGAGTTAGTCTGGACAATCCTTTGCTACTCCCCAAGCTGATGTGGGTCTCGCCCTTCATGGAGCACGTGGATGTACATTGTATGTCGAGGATGTGAAGAGAGGTGTATAACTTTTATTTTGTTTTTAGAGAAACAATAAACATCGCACAAGAGTTTCAATCTGAATTGAGATTTTAGTGACATAATTAAGGAGACAGCCTCGTGGAGTCGGAGAACTCGTGTTGGGAGCTCAGTGTCTATGGTGAGATGCTGTGTAGCCGTCAGTGATGGAGACTGTCAGGCTGTTCCCCGAGCAAAGAACTTGCATAGCATTTCAAATACATTTGCTAAAATGCATATAATGATGGTAGAGCTAGGGAGAGTTTCAGTCTGTGGCTTTTTCCCCCCGGTAAAATAAATGAGGGTTATTTTTTCCGACCCTGCTGTGTGTTAGTGCAGCGTGAAAACCCTATTTATTGAAAAATAGGTTGCACAGCGAGTTCTGTGGCTTGAATTTACTCTCCAATAGCGAGAAACACACTGTGGCTTTCCTATAGCATTGAAGACTGTAAGGGTTAAGAGTCAATTATGTGCTTTTAATGGGATGTTAACTCGAGATAATGTAACTTCATTGAGAAGCCTTAGACTATACTTCAAATGGATTTTGTGCTTGGTGGCAGCCTCGACTGTATCTCATTACGAGTGGAATTGGAAACAAAACTCCTGTATCCTCAGTGGAAATACCCACCGTAGTGTGGCATAATGATATTGCTGTTTATACAGGCGCTCGCTGCCTGCAGTCTGTTTTTGAGGCAAGAGAGCCCCTGACCCTGGTCTGGCACGGCCAGAAACCCCTGTGCCTCGCTCAACGCTGCGGGACCCCAAAGCCGCCCAGGAATTGTCTGTCAGTGGCTACCACGTTAAAACACCACACGGCTCGGAAGGAGCCATGAAGTTTATGTGTATTAACTATGGGTACTTCATTCTAAAAGAGTAATTTTAAAAAAAACCTGAAAAAATAATTAAAAAAAAAAAACCTGAGCAGTGAATCTAGATACCTCTCAGCTGCCTAATGCTCTGTGAGTCGGGTGAACTCGGATGCCCGGGGACCCACGGAGGCTGGGCTGAGGGGCAGCGGAGTCCCGGGGGCCCTGTGGAGAAACGCCCGTCCTCGCATGAAATCCTTCATCTTCTCCTCCCCTCCCTGTGCGTTACAGCCCGAACACCGCACAGAGGCGGGACCCCGGGAGCTCCGATGTAAAAGAGAGGGCTTCTTCATTTTTCCCTGACCTGAAACTGCTTTTGATCAAGCTCCAAACTGATACTTCACAAGCAGCAGGCGCGTACCCACGTAATTGCCATTAATTGCAGGTGGTGGTACATTTTTGGGTTTAGATTATATACTTGTGATCTTAACGTCAGCCACGGCGGGCGGGAGCGCGTGCAGGGCTTCGGGCTTCTCCTCGGTCACCACCGTTTGCTCCACTCGCTCTGCTTTTCTGCGTCGTATCGTATAATCATCGCCACAGGACTGCACCATCCCCCTACTTAGGTCTCTGGCTTTACCCGCTTAACTTTAATATATGGGGAACTGCAGAATTTATTTCCTTTATTTGGTCCTTGGGAGTATTCAAAGAATGAAGAAAGGCCACCTCACCACCAAAACCAGATGCTATAAAAAGAGTGAAAAAAATATGCTGGAAGTCTGTTTTTACCATTGAAACGAAGCACACTTCATTGCCTAATGGAATTTATCTGCTCAAGTAGCATGTTTTGTGCTGTAAAGAAACAGACAGCCATTTTCTCAAAGCCTCCTCAAGGTAGAAGACTGCGAGAGCTGTCAAAATACATCGCGTTGCTGGAGCTCGCTGCCAGCACGCATCGCGTGGCGCGCAGGAGAGCCACCGGCTCCGCGCGTCGGGGTGCGTCCCTGCCCCGTGTGCCATTCCAGCAGTTGTTTCTACCTCGAAGCAGGAAAGGTTTCTGCAGGCTGACAAAAATAACGCAGGAAAATCCTCCCAAGAGCCACGCTGGTTACCGCAGTGTTCGGGGAGGAGAGAGCAGGTGCATCACTCGCTGGTGGTGGGAAGGGTTAGGAGCTAGTTTGGTATTTCTTCGACTGTTTTAGCAGAGGTGCAATGCTCCTAGGAAGCCTGTCCGGAGGGAGCAGTGCCAGCAGCACTCGGCATTCCCATGCGACGGGCGCCACGCGTCGCTCCCGCTGCTCCCAGCGCATCTGCCCAGGCCCTCCCAGCAAACGTCCCCGGCTCGGCGGTACGGGCAACGCGTGCGCCGAGCGGGAGCCATCGCTTGCTGGGAGCTCTTCTAATGTGCCGAGAAAAGAGAGAGAGAGGAGTATGTATCCATTAAAAGAGGAGTAAATTATTTCTTGTTGCTATTAGCCACAGCGCTGTTACATTATACATGAGTCCTCGCGGATCAAAGCCGCGGCAAAAGGCAGCTTCTCTCTCTTGTTAAGGATTAGGTTTTTTGTCGGAGAGATGGCATGCGACAACCTCTGCTTTTCTCAATAAATTGGTGGGCTTTCACCCTGCCCTGTAAACATCTCATAACCGGCATTAGCGGTATAAATGTGCGGAGGAAGAGGGTACTCGCTGCTGCGCTGCGGTGCGGAGCGTCTCCAGCACGTCGGGGGTTTGGAGCTCTCTCGGGGGGAGTGCGGTGCCTCAGCGGGCTGCGTACAGCTGCCACGCCACGTTTGGCAGCGCTAGCTCACGGCGTCTCATTAGACTTGTTAGGTAAAGCTGTGGGGCTGCGCAGATCCTGGGTAGTTTGTAGTTGATGTGAATTTTTCTATGTAGAGCCCATTCTCTGCCAAAAAAAAAAAATGCATGTGATTTCTTTGGGGTTTTTTTTTGTTTTTTTTACATTCCCACTCCTTAAATTTCCTTGAGTATTTGAAAAAAAAAAAAATTAGTCTTTTACATAAGGTTATATACTCCAGACTTGTAAGAACCAAGTTAACGGATGACTTAAAATATATTATTCCAAATAAGTCTAATTTCTAAGCCTCATATTACGGCTTTTTTTTTTGGTTTAAAATAAGCACAGTTTGAGCTCAGAGTCTCATGGAGAACAAAATGCACCATCAGATAATTGTTAAGCTTTTGTTCTGGTCTGTTGGGATTTTAAACGACGACTCGCCTCACGCACACACAAAGTGTGCTGGGCTTTCACTTATCTTCAGGCTCGAGTTCACCACCATTCAGGTTGAATGCTAAAAAAAATAGAGAACTGCCTTCATTGCTTGCACTCTGGAAGCGACCTGCCAGCTATTTAGAAAAATACTTGACATTGCCCCCTTTCCTGGGTTCCTCCTGTCGCCCAGGAGCAGACCAAGAGCAGGTCCCATCATCTCCCTCCCGCCCAGCGATGCCCGGGCGCTGTGATTCGCGGCATCGGTAACCCCAAGGCTCTGCCTGAAAGGATGGGACACGCGGTGTGACCCAGGAGATGAGCGGTGACCGGTGCGTGTGGCGAAACCACCGGGCTACGGTTCGTGTCAGCAAATAAAGCCTCCTGAGCACAACCAAGTGATGAAGGTCTTTTTATTTTGCATTTTTTAAATACTTGGTTTAAAGTTGACCTTATTTGCAGTGTGGTCTGGTGCTACATGAACAATTTTCAGAGTATGTTTAAGCTGTGATTTATTTTGGCCTTCCTGCCTCCTGCAGACAAGAGTTTATATTAATTGGTCCATTAATTTACCCTGAACTTTCCATCTTCATTTTGATTTGCATTCCAGGAAATACCAGTCGATTAGGTAACCTTGTGGCGGTAGTAAGGGCAAGAGAGATGTGAAAGGGTAAGTCAGCACTCTTCCCAAAGCCTTCCCGCGGCTGGCGGTGGAGTCCCTGCAGCCCCGGGCTGCCACCAGCGCGCGTCGACCCTGCCCCTGCGGCCAGCAGTGCCGGGGGCTCGGGAGCCCCGCTCCTGGGGGCCCGAGAGGACGGAAAGGATGCTCTCCTCACACCAAGGGAAAGGTGACATTTACCACACTGCAATTCGTTGTACATCAGGAACGAGCAAATGTTGGCTTCTCCTGTGACAGATTTTCTGTTTTATCCACCAAATTCGTTGCTGGATGGAGCTGGCGCTTGCTTCTCTTGAGTCACACGGAGGGGGGTTTTGGCACCTAATACGTTAACATGTGTGTATTCTTTGTGGCTACAATTTGAACAAATGTTTTGAAATTATGACAGAGAAAATGACTTTTCTTGCCCACATTAACAAGTAGGTGTCGTGTATTTTAATTACTGTGACCAAGCTGCAATTATAGCTGATAAACATATGGAGATTAAGCTGCAAAGAGAGAAGAAAATTTACATTTTCTTCAGGAATTGTCACAAAGATGAATAGAAGAGAGGGGAGGGGGGAAGGGTGGACAAAATGGTGGCAAACCTACTTATTATTAATTGCTGCAGTGCTGTGTATTTACTGTATATAGCACACGCTCCATGCTCTCAAAAAACTTAGAGCTGTACTACATAAATGAGTTATCTCTTTGTGATGAACACTCATGTCCTAAAGTCAACATGAGCACTGAGATATTAAGGAATATAGGTGTGACTCCATGTATAAAATCATAGCATCATAGAATCATAGAATGGGTTGGGTTGGAAGGGACCTTAAAGCTCATCTGGTTCCAACCCCCCTGCCATGAGCAGGGACATCTTCCACCAGCCCAAGTTGCTCAGAGCTCCATCCAGCCTGGCCTTGAACCCTGCCAGGGAGGGGGCAGCCACAGCTTCTCTGGGCAACCTGGGCCAGTGTTTCACCACCCTCACGGGGAAGAATTTCTTCCTAATATCTCATCTAAATCTGCCCTCTTTTAGTTTAGAGCCATTCCCCTTTGTCCTGTCACTACACACCCTTGTGAAAAGCCCCTCTCTATTCTTCCTGTCGGCCCTTCCAGGCACTGGAAGGCTGCTCTAAGGTCACCCCAGAGCCCACAAAGTCTTGTGCTACAGCTTGGCTTAGGTGTGTACGTGTGTTCCGTAGCCAGCAACAGCATCGTACCAATGTACTGTAGGATCAGAACATCTCTATGATCTTCCGAGCAGATAACAAGCAGAACAGTATAATTGAAATAGAACATTTTTTAGAAAAATGTCCACTATTTTTTTTCTTTTTTAGATGTTGATCTCTATGGGGATTCTCAGAAGACCTTGGGAAGTTTGTGTAGGCTCACGGATGCTGTTGTTTCTCTCAAGATTCAATATTTGCCGGCTGATTGAAAAGGTTCTCCTGTCTTGTACAAGGCTTGGCGGAACGACTGCTGCGCAACGAACGTGCACCGTGGCTGCCGCTGCTGCAAAGTGCGGAACGTTCACATGCCTAGCCCCAAGGGAGAGTGAGACATGGTCACATAGTTCCTCACGGTGCAATTCCCGGAAACATCAATTGGCATCAAACCATTTCTAAAACACAGCTTTTTCAGTATAGTAGACTGACCGAAGAAAAGTGCATTGCAGCCAAGCATCAAGCAGTTTTCTAGTGGTTTTTGAAATAATCATGTTTGTGAGTTTACACCAACCTTTGAAATCTGTCAAGAACTGTGCATCCGCACTGCTGTTGCATCACGGAAGGGTTTGTTTTAGCATGGAGACATGGATGTCTGGCAGTGTGCTGAGAGAAGAGAAGCTCTGTGACCAACCGAGGAGACAGGTTGGATACGTTTCAGTCCCGTAAACGATAGGATAACATATTGATCCGGAGGGAGACAGCATTTGCCATATGCTTGGTGCTAAAGTTTTTTTGCCTGAAAGAAAAAGAGTTGGCCCCGGACCAAAGCTCTGTGGTTAAACTTGTCTTGATCTTTGAGGAAATTCTCCGTTTCCTCTGGCAGCTCCTCTCGGGTTAAAACCCAAGAGGACAGAGGCAGCACTGGGCATCAGTTGCCATCATCTCCAGCGAGCCCAGTGGCTTGATGGCCTGTTAGAAAAGCTGAGGACCCAACCACCTGAAGTAAAGCCTGGGGTCCCTTGGAGGTATTTCTGGTGAGTATCCTCTGGAGGAGGTATATCCTGTGTTTTTGTAATACCATAATGTTAGAAGAGAACGTCAGAACAATAACTATTGCGAGATTTTCTTAGTTCTTATAGTATTTAAATTCGTACCTTTTGCGATGGTGTACCCCATTTTACAGGTCTAATGTGAAGACAGCAATGTGATTTTGCACCATGATATGGAGTTCTGGTAATTTTAAAGACCTTTGCAGCTATGCAGTCTATAGAAAAAAGAGATTTTTGCTACCTTATACACTTTGCATATGTGAAAGCCTTTGAATTAGCTTCAGATCATTGTCTAGTATTTCTCCACAGATTGAGTTTAGTGACTTTTGACAGCTGGCTGCTCAGGGCTTCTGTCCCTGTGAGCCTTCCTCCAGCCCGTGGGCTTCAATAACTTGAGATAAATACTGACAGCTTTAATTTCTTCCTGGAAGCTGGTTTCCTTGTAACGTTCTCAAAAGCAATACTTGAATACATTGGAGGTCCCTTACATTTTTATTTACACTTCAGTTCCTAGTAAAAGAAATCATTTCTGGCTGCTGGCGTTGCCAGCGGTGAGGGATGCTCTGCAGCCAGAGCTCCAGGTGCACTGCTGGAGACAGAGTCCTGCCTGCTTGGTCCTAACAGATAAACGAGAGTGCAATGAATACCGCACCTGTCAAATGAGCTTCAGTTGGCCATTTGAAGTTCTCCTACCTGAATTCTACCCCTACCAAAATGGGGGAAAAGGCAATTATTTCCTCTATTAAGCACCTAAATAGAGTCAAAGACTGGTTTGGGTTCGGAGGAACCTTATAGATCATCCAGTTCCAATCCCCCTGCCCCTTCCACCAGAGCAGGGTGCTCCAAGCCCCATCCAACCTGGCCTTGAGCACTGCTAGGGAGGGGGCAGCCACAGCTGCTCTGGGCAACCTGGACCAGGGCCTCACCACCCTCTGAGTGAAGAAATTCTTCCTTGTATCTAACCTAAATCTCCCCTCTTTCAGTTTACAGCCATCACCCCTTGTCCTGTCACTCCATGCCCTTGTAAATAAATCTCTATGTGTCAACACTGGTCCACAGGAGATGTTTGTGCTTTGAAACTTGGCGACTGGCTCATGCTTGGCTTCCACACGTGTCCCTGCGCTCCCACCGAGGTGCAGACGCGGTGTTCGGCAGCTGACGCCGCAGCTGAGAGTGGCTCCGACACGTTGTCTCTTCTGCATTCCGTGTCTGCGTACCTCAAACAGATAAAATTAAGGTATTACTAAGATGTTCAATGTCTGTAGCCTTGAACTTGCTGGTTTTGTGAATGGCGTTTTATCTGGCAGTAAAACCAACAGCATACCAGTCCCTTTCTTAGGTGTAGTCAGCATCGAGGGAAAAGTTCACTGCAAATACCAAAGATTTTCTTTCTCAGTAACAAACACAGCAGCCTCCAGCCATGCCTTTTTGCTGTTAGCATGAATAAAGGTTAATTGCTACATTTTTGTGTTTCCCTTTCTAATTAGGAGTTGAGCCTTCAGTGCTTTCCACCGCAGTTACTGACAACTGAAGTTAATCTTTTTAATGATTGCAGGCAAGGTAAGGACTCTAGAACAGATCTGCCTCAAAACGGACTGGCTCTCTGTGCTTGGCAGCACGTCTGCCTCTAGGAAAAGCCGGAGCAGCGCACTGGAGAATACACATTTTAGGAACAGCAGTCTGAATTTGGGTTTGTCTGAGAGGCAGCTGACAGTTATGCAACTGGAAGATAATTCCCAGGCTGGGGCTGTTACGGGAAGAGCCGTGACGATGTTGCAAGCTGCATCGAAATCGCATTGCAGAGACTTTGTTGTTCAGGCCCATTCTGTTGGCTGCTGTTTCTCTCTGTTCCGTATTTCCATTGCATTAAGAAATTTTCCTATTCTAATATTTTTTCCTTGCTCCTGCAACAAAAACTCAATCTGAGCTCCATTAGTGCAAGAAATTGAGCTTTTTTTCCAACCTCCCGCGGGCAGTCCCTGCTGCCAGAGAGCGGGTGGGGGTAGGTCTTGGGAGGGCGATGCCCCAGCTGCCGGCGACGGGCGCGCGGGGCTGCAGGAGTCATCAGCCCTGGGACAGCATCCTATTGCGTGGGCGGGTGAACAGCTACGTGCCACCACCTAGTCTGGGTGTAATGCACTTGTTGCTTGTATGCTGCCATCGCGAAAACATGCTTCGTTTTGTTAATAAATAACGGTTACTTTTAAGAAATTAATTTACCTGGAAAGATGTGTTGTGGTATACAATTATAGGAAGAAAAATGAAAAATTTGGCGCTTAGACTGGTTTGAAAGAATTTCTATCTCATCTGATTAGGAGAAAAGGCTTCTTTGTCTTCTTAAATTACTTTTTCTGTATTTAAATAAATCTTCTGAAATGCTTGCATGCCTGCAAGAATTATAAAAGGCTGCTCAGACCTAAATCAAGTGTTCCAGTGTTGTTGCATGAATCTTCCAAGGCAATAAACTTTTGGTACCTTTGACAAGTGTTATGATTCAAGATGGGTACACTGTGCTAGGTACCATATTTCAAAGAAGTAACACATCTGAATAGATCACATCAGTTTTTATATGCTAATAATTTGTTTTGGTATTTTAATACAAGGAGCTATAATTCATATCTATCACGTTCTTTAGACTACAGATAATTTGAAGACTATTTAGAGAAAAATCACTTTAGGAATACATTCAGTATTGCACTTTTCCATTGTGCAAAGGAGGCAAGGATAAACATGTCTAGAAATTAAACAAGCATTTTGCGTTGAAGCTCGTCACCTCCAGCTCGGGATTGTTCGCTCTGCTGCTTTCCTCTCCCTTAGCCGCAGCACATTTTCAGTTTGCTGGGTGTTTGGGCTCTTTTCCACTGCCTGTGTTAAATTCTTGTGTAGGCAAATCGATCTTGCTACTTGCACACCCTTTTTGCCTAGAAGTATAGTCTAAATGTTTCCTTTCTTAAATTTACCTCAAACTCCCACTGATGATCATGGTGTATTACAAGGTTTTACCTACTCGAATACATTACACATTGTGGAAGCCGTTGAAACTCAATTTTGCAAATGATGGCAGCGATATTTGCAGTAGGAGCAGTGTGGTAATGGTGGGAATGCTATGGCAATATCAGACAGTTATAAAGCCAATTGAAAACTATTTTGAGGGCGGGCATTGCTGAAAGCCAGGATAATCTCTACAGCTTTGTAGCAACTCAAAATTCCTCTTTTTAAACAGAAGATGTGCAAATGGCCATGAAAGCTCACCAGAACCTGCAGGGATTTCTAAGTGTTTTGTAGAAAAGAAAATAAAGCAACAATAACATGAAAAAAAAGGGGGAAAAAATTGAAAATGTCTAGACATAGAGAAGACAGATGAGGCTAAAAGCATATTTTTATTGTTTCTCCAGTAAAAATACCTCAGTGCTAAAATGGAAAATCTCATTGTATGGTAAACAGTTTATCAGCTACCTGATCTTGAGTACATTTGTGACCCCAACTCAGTATTTATATTCAACCAGACAAGCTGAGAATAATTTCCTTTTGCCCGCTGCAGCTTCACTCTCTCTATGTGCACAAACCTATCTTTATTAATGGTTATTTGTCCCTCTGTTTAATATAATTAATTCTGAGCTTCAAAGCTGTTTTGACAGAATGCTTCAGATGACGTCTGAAAGAAATGATTGCCAAAGCGTTCAAGATATGAAATCTTCAGACTTCTCCGTGAAGCTTTCCCTACTCCTCTTCACCTTGCAGAAGCAAAGCATTCTGGTGACTGTTGGCACGGTTAATTTTTCAGGAGTCAAATTTTTAAAACCCCACAAAGCACAGGGAGTGCTTCACCATCACCTCCCTTCCACCTACACTGTCTTGGTGTTTTCTATGGAATCTGCATTTTAATTTTTTTTTTTTTCTTTCCTCCTGAGGTATGGCTTGGAGAGATGGCAGTTCAGGTGACGGTGCGATTTCACGGGTTTCTTCATTCCTGCCAGGAACCCAACGCAGCCCATGAGCATGCCAGAGATCAACAGTGAAAATGCTCAGAAGAGCCCGTGTAAACATTGGCACCACATCCCTGCACTTGGGAGATTTCTAACCTTTGCCAGCTTATCATCAGCACCATGCCTCGGTGGCTCTAACCGTGTCTGTAACACAAATCAGCATCTCATGTCTTCTGCTGTCTCTGTTGAGTGGATTTCTTGGTTTTTTCCTCTCTCCCAGGGTTTCCGCCGTACCTTGCTGTGGCCTTTCCCACAGGTGGAGTGGGATGCGAAGGCTGTCCCCCATGCCGGACTATTGCCAGGGACCCAAGAGCAGAGCCTGGACATGGTGAGACGGTCGTTCCTCTGTGCTGGGAGAAACACACTCCAGCCCTTCAGCCACAAAGAACCATGACCTTCCAAACCATGGCGGAACTGGCTCAGTGCTGGGCTTCATCTGGAAGTGGGAACGTCCCCTGGCTTCCGACAGCTTCTCGTTCAAGTTTGTTTCATGAAGAGCAAAGAGGTGTTTCCCATTGTGAGCTTTTCATATCATTTAATCCATTTGAAAGCATGATTTTTGTATCTATTAAAAAAAACCCAACCGTCAAAATGGAGGGGCATGCATGACTTCTGCCGCGCTCCTCACACGGTGCTCGTTAACCCGTCTTTCGCATGGATGAGTTGTTGAAGACGAGGTGATGCTTGCTCTCTCTGACTGTGATATTTCTGGGGCTTTTTTGTGTTGTTTTATTGGTTTTTAGTTATCCATTAGTTAAAAACAAAATGGTTTTCACTAAAAGGCCAAGAGGGAAACTGAGAGGTAAGGAGGGAGATAGAGAGTTTATTACTGGTGCCATTTTTACTTGGAAAGAAAGAAGTGATCTTACAAGGAGGAAGAAAAGGCTGCTGGAGGGCAGCAGGGCAGTATTGCAGGGACACAGCTGGTGGGGAGGCAGTGGCAGAACAGGCTGTGTGTGTGCAGGGCTGGGGAAAAAGGACAGAGGTACGGTCATGGTGTCCCGGCGGCGTTTAGGCTCTTGCCTGATGTCTCTGAACTACAGACGAAAAGTCTTTGGTCTACTCGTCTGTGATCCAGAGAGCCAGCTGGCTACTCTCGAGGCACCCTACACATTGTTGCAAGAAAACAGAGGAAAAATGTTTTGAAAAGAAGGAAAAGGGTGAAACCTTTCCATTTGAGAATTTTCAGGAAAAACTGCTTTTCATGTTTGCCTGTATGAGGTTATCACCACTTGGAGGAGAGGGGCAGGGCAGCAGCATTTTCCAGATAGTTTGCAGCTGATTTAATACTTCTATTAAGGTGTATTCAGGGATGTATCCAGACACCTTCTTCTTTTCACAACCGTGTGCTCATAGAAACTGTGTCTAAAAGGAGGCAACTCTTCCCAAAGAAGGTCTTGTTTCTTTTTTGTATGACTGTATTCACTTTGCTCTTCTCAGGAGAGAATTTGCAGTGAGTGTAGTCTTTCTTGCAGTAAAATGATGGCATCAAACAGCTAGCGTCTGCTTCTTTCCCATATGAGATGTAAAGGGAGTCTCAATTGCCGACACTGCTGGGTTGCACCATTTTATTGCAAATATTGAGACCGCTAACACGCTCCTTCTTCACTGAGTTCTGGCTCCTGGGGAAGAGGGCTTCTCCCCTCCCTCGCCCTTTCTTTGCAGGATATTTTCCAGCCTTTGGGATCACAGGCAAGCAGTGGGAGATGGGAACAGCAAGGTTAAACACTGTGAAAGAAAAAGCTGAAAGGAAAAAGAACGTCAAAACCATTTAATGTTAAAATCTCAAGATGCTCAAGGGTTTGTGTTTTCTGAGTTCTGGACTGAGACCGAATACTCTGAGCTGGCTTTAAGGCTCTGACTTAATGGGCAGCAGGCTCAAACCACGAGAGACCGGGAGGACTCGGAGTCCCTCGTTGATGCCCTCTCTCCATCTTTCACAGCTCGGCTGTCAGTAGCGCTCATCTCCGGCCTCTCCAGGGCTTCCACGGAGGAGCTCCCAGCTGGAGACCATGTCTGCTGTCCGCGGGACAGGTCCTTCACTCGAACCCTGCCTTTGGTGTGGCTGTGACACAGAGCTGTCTGTTTGGGCTGAGACGCTACCGAGAGTGTGGGGTAATTTACCGAAGCATATGTAGTCCTCACTGCTTGCACTTTGAAATGAAATATCTCTCGTCTTTTAAACGAGTGGCACCCTGCCCACTGCTACGTGGCTAGGCAGAGGGGACAGATGTTGTATTGCCACGCGAGTCAGAAAGGATTGAAATAATGCAGTCGAAAGGGAAGCGGTAGCATGGGGACGCATCAGCAGATATCGGGGGGGTGTATACTGTAAAACTGTGGAAAATTACCTAGTTCACAACTTCTGAGGACTATAAAGGAGGCCAAAAGAGTGGTAATTGTATTAGCAATTAATCCACATCATTTTACAGAAAGGACAGAAAAATGGAAGGGCTGGAGCCTCGCCCAAGCCAGTCTGGAGAGTGGGGCATGGCGGGGGGGGGGGTCCCCCCGTCCTCCTCCTGCTGCCGGCAGGTTCCATGAAGGCTTTGTCTTGTACTTACTTGTGCTTTGGGGTAAGGGCTCCCATCCTGCACTTAAGGCAAGCCATGAAATATTGTAAATTGACTGTTATTTGTTTTGCTGTACCTCGATAATTGAAACTAATAGAAGCAAATAGCAATATTTTCTGGTGGGATGACCTTGGGAGCAGGACACCAGCTAGTTGTGTCTTCCTCCAGGGAAGAAAGTTAGAGGAATTACTGCCAAATAATAATAATAACAGCAGCAGTGCGGGCTGTAATTCCTCGCTCTCCTACTTCAGTGACACCTGAACACCAGCATGAGGAAAACAAGTCATTTATCAAGTATAATTTCTTGGAGTCGCTGGGTGTGTGGAGCAGAGTGGGGGAGAAATGGGCAGACCGACTTCTACCTCATCCCAACTGTTAAGGAATTGGCCTATAATTTTCCCATTTTGGCAATTTCTGCTTGCTTAGGCCAAACCTGGGTGTGGACTAATGCAACTTGCTGTATGTCCCCGTTTCCTATTTAAGGCGCTCCGAGGTGCGAGCTTTGCTGCACCCACCTACACGTCCTAATGAGGGAGCTGACCCCGTCGCTCGCTGTGTTCCCGAGGTTCCTGTGCAACCACGAATCGCCCACCCCGGCTCTCATTTCGACCTAGTTTTTTTTTTTGTAAGAAAGTGAGGTTCATGTGATACCCACAGAAATGCTGAGCCTTTTGCATCTATTTTGGTCTCTGCAAAACCAACTAGATTTTACAGTGGCAGAGAGAACTCGGAGATAATTAAATTCTAAAAGACTTTTTAAAAAGAAGTTGCGTAGAGGAAAGGGCTGTCCTAAAGAAAAGCAGGCAGAACTTGGAGATCAAAAACTGCTTGGCAGCAGCGTCTGGCCAGGAAAACAGCAGGCGGAGAAATCTGGGCGTCAGGCAGCATCATAACACACAACTCGTGTGCAGTGGGGTTTTGTTAATCGTGGGGCTTACAGAAAAACCTGTTACAGACTCAGTTCTACAGGAAAAAAAACAAGCAAAGGAGGAAGAGGAATGGACCAAAGAACTGGGTAGAAACATCTCGGCACGTGACAGAGAATTGAGTGAGAGGTGCCGCTTGATTTCTGGGTGATAGCAGTCAATTCCATGCTAAAAGAGGTAGTTCTGGCCAAAAACAAAGTGCACTTGGTGTGTCTCTGTCTGAAAAAGAGGAGTTAGAGCCAAATGCCAGAAGGTTGTACTGGTTTCTCTGGGGGAGGAAAGCAACGAAATAGTGGTCAAAGCAAGATGGCTGCAGAAGAAGTGATACAGGCACAGCGATGCCCGGCATCTGACACCACGGCACGACCTGGGAGAGGGAGAAACAGGTAACCTAGAGCAGCTATATGCAAAAAAATCTTAACAAACAGAACAAGAAGATGCTGTGACACATGTATAGTAAAGAAAAGGGTTCAGTGGTTCTGAAAGCTGCAGATCTGCAAGCTACCCCTTCACCTGTAGGAAAGGCACTAAACCAGTAACTGGAAAAGCCAGGTCTGGGGGTGAGAGGTTTTGATTGAGAAAAGAACAGTCTGCACTGAGCCAGAAAAAAAAAAAAAAATCTGTGATTAAAACCACTCAAGCGATTTCAGCTGAGTCCTCCTGGGCTGAGCACGGTGAAGAGGAATAAGCTGGCACAAGAGCTGTGCTCCTGCCCTGTTCCCACCAGCTGGGATTTTCTTTCAAGGCCTCACTTCATTTCCAAACCCCATTTCCCTGTAGCCCTTTGCAAGGTGCGGGCAGCATGGCCAGTCCCCCTGGTCCTGCATGGCTGCCCCACACTCTTTTGCCCACTTGCCTATATCCCCTTCTGCACAGAAAATTGGAAAACTTTGATGTGTTGCAGCACCTGACAGGATCTTCTGAGCATCTGGAAAGGTATGAGAAAAGCAGAGACCATATGTGGTAGAAATATTAGTAGGTAAAGAATGAAATAAGAACAAAGACAAGTAAAATAAGAAGAAAGGCAAAGAAAATAAGAACAAATAATGAGGGAAAGGAGCTTGGCTCCTTGTTATTAACCTACAAGTTGGAGAACATGAAGTAGTGTATGAAGGTGGTTTTGTGGATTTGGTCCTGATGCCAAACTTGTGTGAGATGAGCTCTAGGGAGTTCCTCTTCACTAGGGGAAGGATTCGTGTAAAAGGTAGCAAAGGAAGAAGAAGCCCTGCATGAACAAATGACCTACGTGGCAGAGTAATTAGATAAGACATTCAGAACATATTTATTGCAGAGATTTAGTTACTTAATTGCTCAGTAGATAATGTGTGTGTGCATATATACACGCGTGCAAGTTATGGATGTTTCTGCGTGTAATTATCTATGAATATGCTATAGATCTATGAAATGGCTGATAAGGGTCTAAGATGACTGTCACGAGTTTAAAATGCCTTTGAGCTTAAATAGCTTTGCCATTTAACTCAGCATTTCACTAACAAATGGAAGTTATTAAAAACCTTAATAAGGGCGGAACAGTCCGGCTTTGCAGAGTCTGAAGGCAGTTCAGGTGATGGAGGGAAAAACAGCACTATTAAATGCATTTTTTCCTTTGAATCTTTTTCTTACTGAGGCCAGTCCATCAAAGAAAGCCATGGCCATGTGGCCCAAGGCCATCGAGTTGCTGAGGCCTAATGAAGGAGTTTGCACCCCTGACGCTGCGGCACTGGACTGTGTTGTATTCACAGCCAGTTCCAGTTGGGAACTGAGTTAGTTTAAATCATCGTGAAGACAAGGTTGGCTTTAAGCAAGTCATTTTATCTTTCTTTATAATGCTTTGAAGGAGGAAATTTTGCTCCTTATGTAACTCTTGAGAGCTGTTATTTCCAGCAGCCCAACCCGCGAGCGCGGCGCTGAAGGACGCGGTTTACAAGGTGTAGCTGTTGCAGAGCCGTAAACATGTCGGCTGTCGTTACCGAACAGACTGAGGTTTCCAGAGGAACCAAGGAAATTAGTCACCTGCCTTTCCACGTAAACAAATGAACAGCATGCCTTGCCAAGATTATTTTCCCTTAGCTAAATAAATCTGGGGCGAGGGGAAGGTATTGCCTCTACGTGCCGTGACCCTGCGTGAAAGGGTGGAAGCTCTGCGGAAAGTTGAGTACACTTCTGCTCTGGAGGAGCTACCTGTCCTGCTTTCCGTGTCTGCTCTGAACTGTGAATCTCCCAGGACCTTCCGAGGGCTCTGCATGCTCTGCTTCAGGCATTTGGTCAGGAAGGTGCTGCCCGAGCCAGGGACTTCTCCTTGCCGGGGCAGAGACAGGTCCCCAGCGAAGGCTCTGACTCCCTCCCAAGCAGCGAGCTCGTCTCACCTGGCGAGGGTTAAACTCCACTGGTGATGGATCTAAACTAATCTTTACTGGGCTAATGAGGAGTTTCCCCGAGGTGTGCTAATCTGCAGTCACTCATCCCGGGGTTTCTGGTTTGGGCCACTTCCCGAGCTAAGCGAATGGAATAAACTGATTTAGCAAGATCTGGGTAAGTAAATCAGTGTTGGCACTGCACAGCGTGCTGTTTGTCACCTCCTTTCTACTTCTCCCTGAAGAAACATAAGATTCTCACCTTCACCAAATCCTGTCTATTAAAATCTAAAGCTGGATGATCACATGAGCGAGTTCAGGTCCTACAACGATAAAATAAACGTCTGCTGCTATAGAGGAGCCAGTTGGTGACCTTTCCCACCCAGCTTCCCTAGTGATTCACAGGTTTTATTTTTTGCTAAGTACAAAAGCATTTTCCCTGGCAAATGCTCCTTTACTGAAGGTGAAAATGAATAAAATAAGCCCACAAAACACTGAGGGGAGGGTTAGGTCTTTTCACAGTTATCACTATTTATAACATGAAGCAGCTGAAGTGTGGTGAGCTCCACAGAGCAATGCATGTGTTTCCCTGCAGCAGCCCGAGCTCAATTCCTGAGTTAATTTCCCCATGTTAACAACTTCTTGGTGTCCTGTATTTTCAGCAGGGAACTTCTCCATAGCCTGGTGTACCAGTGTGATCTTCAAATGATAGGTCTACTACTGAGGGCATTTGGCATTTGACTCTGTTGAAAAATTCATCAAGAATTGATATACTGCATTTTTCATCTGAAACTGCAATCAGGTGGCAAAGTCTGAATATTCATACCAGAGTAATATCTTTTCAGCATTCATTAATCTGAGTGAGTAATGAACTGCAGGTAAAAATTGAGTGATAATTTGGAACAAGCAATTTATTTGATTATTTTTCGCATCTTCCCTATTATTAAATATCCATGAACAGTTTAACTGACCTTCCTGAATTTTTCATTTAATATTAAAAGGTTTTTTGGTAAACGGTTTGCAGGGCCATTGCGTGGTTGGTGTCAGCAGTCGGCCGGGCTCGCAGGGCAGTGCGGCGGCACCGGAGCTGCTCCCGGAGAGCGGTGACAGCCCCGCACAGAGCTCTGCCCTGCGGAATCCACTCCTCAGTGGGCTTCCCTCGTGTTGACCCCTCATCTCGCTTTCCCAGTTCATGGCTGATTGGGCAAAACTCAGAAGAACAGGTCATTCCTTGGTGGGCTTCGCTTGTATTTATCCTTTATCTCCCTCGCGCAGTTCACAGCTGATAGGGCAAATCCCAAAGCACAGATTATTCCTTTCCTCTTCACTGTTATCTTGAATATATATTTAAGTTCCTAAGCTCTCTCCTCTCTTTTTGGATAAGGCTCAATTCCCCAGCTTCGTTTCACCCCTCGGTGATGTTTTCTAGACCTCTGGTCTCCTTCCTTGTCTTTTTTCAATTCCCTCCATTTGGTCCACAACTTTACTAACATATAGTGTATAAAACAGAATATATTTCTCCAGTGAGAACTTATTAGGACTGAACCTAGTGGAAGGATTATTTCCCATATCTTGATAGCACCATTTCCATCTACCATCCCAGAATGATTGCCTCTTCCAGAACAGCCATCTCCAGCTCACTGTCCCCAACTTGCTCTGCAGTTGTTCCCCAGCCTGTAATTAAACAGCTGATTACTTCTGCCCAGGTACAGTATCTTGTATTTTCTCTCCTGAATAACATGCTTTCTTTAAAGATTATTTCTGCAATTTGTCAAGGCCTTTTTGAATTTTAATCCTGTCCTCTAATGTGCTTGCAGTCCTTCCCTGCACAGTGTTATCAGTAAATTTAACAAGCATGTTCCTTCTTCCATCATCCAAGTCATTAACGAAAAAATTAATAACACTGAGCTGAAGGCAGGTATCTCTGAAACTGTACTTGATTCATCCTTTCATTTTGAATAGAACTGTTTTCTGGAAATGGATGGTTTTCTAGCAAGCTTTGTAGCCTGTATATGTCACCAAATGCCATGTTAATAGCTAAGGCTAAAGTCAAGCTATGCCTCCTTAATGTCCCAGGGAAGGAAGTGCAATTGGTATGGTGCAACTCAACAAATGCTGTTTACTGCTGCTCATGCCTTCGGTATCTTCTTGCTTTTATAAAAAGATTGAGTATTTTTCGTGACTGGATGGTTTGTGAGCTGGTACATAAAGCAATACCTTCTCCTCCTTCTTAAACACATAACATCTTCTTCTCCGTCTTTCCCTCTTCAATCTTCCACGGTAACAGTTAAGATTCTGATATTGCTTCAGACAGTTCCTTAAGTATGCAAAGATAAAGCTCATCAGCATAACAAATTTGAAAACATCTAAATTAGCTAGGCACTCTCACCATTCCCTTTTTATGAGATTACAATCTTCCCTCTTTGTTACAGTATTATTGTGCCGACCATCTGCTCTCAGTTGGCCTTTTTCAAGAAGACTGAAGCAAAGAAAGCTCATTAAACACTCAGCTTACTTGGTTAATGGCTTTCCCGTTCCTTTTTTGGTCTTCCTTTATTACTAATGTACTTACAGAATGATATCTTGTTAATTGCCCCATGCTTTGTACCCTGACCTCTCTGACTTCGTCGCTGTACTTCTCTGCCGCATGAAACACTTGCTGATTTTTTTTCAATGCTAGACTCCAGGCTAGGCAATGAAATTCCTACATGTTGAATCCAGAGAGAATATATAACCAGTTTCCACCTTCCAGTGATACTTGTGGGTTGAGCCTCTCACATGAAAGGCAAGGCGGTGGCAGCCCCTGGGCTAACACCGACCTGAGCCCCCGGCCAGTCAGAATCGATAGGCAGGAGAAGGAAAAAACCACGAGTGAAATTGTAGAGAATATGATTTTTTTTTTCAATCTAATAATATGCAATTTGTTCAAATTGCATTAACTTTTTTTCCAGGTTCTCCTCCCCTGATTTGCTCTATTCTTAGTGCATCACCTAAATTATTCCTTAGGTCTTTAGAGATCTCTGTGGATTCCCCTTTCTTGGTTCCCAGTCTAGAAGTAATTGTTCTCCGTCCTTGATCCTTTTAAAATAGCTACTGCAGCAAGTTTCACCTTTGTAAGTATGTGACCTCAAAGGCACAAGAAAAATCCTTCTCAATGACATCAGACAGCTTGTAAATAGATTTCCAAATTATTCCAGCTGTATGTAAACACACTGGGGTTTGGAAAGAAAAAAAAATAAAACTAGTTCTAGTCACAGAGCGGTAGATCTATAGAGGTTTGAATTCACTCGTGGTATCGCAATTTAGATAATAAGATGGGGGACATAATAACGTAAAATTTCACTGTTGCAACTTCATTTTTTCTCTCACACTAGAGACTGGGGAAATGAAGAGAAACGCTATTTGCAAAGCTAAATAAAACAAAAGCACAGAGGAACTTCACTGGGCGGGCTGACCTTTTTTCAGTTTTCAAGCAGCTCAGAACTGCATCTTACTTAGAACTGGTCATTATCATCGTTTTCTCAGGCAGAGCCATTAACCTATAGCTCACTGAAGCAAGCAAACTGTTCTTTGCCAGTATAAAAAAATCCCAGCCTTGCTCATTTTGTCCTGAAGCATCTGAAATTGGATATGCTGTATCAGATGCTAATATTTCTATCTAATCTGCAGAAGATACTCGAAGAAAACAAAAATGCACACTGCTGCTGCTGTAACGCAAAATGACTGAAATTTCACAGAAATTTTGAATCTGTCTGAATTCTTGGAAACTGAAAAGCAGGAGCTTTTGCTGCAGGATACTGCCTTTGGGGGGGCTGGTAGGACAGCCGCAGCCCAGCCCGCAGGTAACTGGCTCCTGGAAGCAGCTCTGGGTAGCACCGAGCAAGCGCGGTGCTGCAGGAAGCATCACAATTTGCTCTCCGTGTCAGACTGGAGAGACCTATTTCTTGCAGAAAGCCGAGCTGGAGAACACCTCGCAGGGTGATCCAAGTGGCAGATATCCCCTCCAGTTTTCCCAGTCTGAATGGGTGTGTGAGCATGTCGTAAGGCAAATGCAGAGTGAGCAGAAGAGGAAGAGGCTAACGTTGTTACTATTTCTACTGAATTAAATGGAAATAGCTGCTACTTGCCAGCATTTCCCTTGTTCTAGGCGATTCTTAGTAATATAATACATATGCTGCATGTTGGTATGCATATGCCAGGCCGCAGGCAGACCGAGTCCAGGGTGAGCAGCACTCACCTGGGTGCTCCTGGCTGCTGGTAGCCCATCACATTATGCCTCCTCGTTGTTCTCCAGGTAGACCAGTTTCAAGGAATCACAATCCTAACTTTCCAGTCCCAGTTTTCCAATCCCAGCTGTGCTAAGAAGGACGGCCAAAAAGGAGGAACTGGAGGCCAAAGGTACAATTTTAAACTTCAATTTCCAGAAGAAGTCTTTACTTCTAGCTATGCAGGTCTCTCTTTTTCCTGGCTCGCTCTTTCTAGATTTTTTGGTTGAAAAGAAGAAATTAAAAGCTTGGTCTGGAATCTCTAACTCTGAAGTCAGTCACCCCCAGGGAGATTGTTAACTGGTCAATTGCTGTTTGAGATGACTGGATTTCCCAGACTTGTTTCAAAAGTGGAAGTTTTTGTAATAACTGCAGCCAGTGGACTGTGAACTGCTGCAGAAAGTGGGCGTCCTCTAGGAGGCTGGGAGAAGGAGGGTTCCACAGAGAAATCAGGTTGTGATTTTTGAGCAAGTCTGGCTTTTGACAAAAGAATTGAAATATCAAGCCAACTAAAATGCCAAGGAATTTTCAAAACGCAGTTAACAGAGAAAATATGCCTTTAAAAGTAAATGATGTACACACATAACAAAATCTTGGTAGCTGACACCAGCTAAAAGTCGTTTATAAAGAAGACCTTTTTTCTTTCTTACCCATTGCTTCAAGTAGTCACTCAAAAAAAATCTAACTTCCAGTTCAGTGAGTAAGAAGTCTGACGTCTGCCTTTGGTGGTGGGAAGGACCAGCTCTGCTATGCAAGCATGCGTGCTTCAATACAGCGTGATGTTTTCTGAAATGTAAACTGAAGAGTAAAAAGACAGAGGACGGTCTAAAGGTCAGTATAATAAAATCGCAGAATCTACTGATCCCACTCAGAGTTTATGAACCGAGGAAGATCCCTTGTTTCAGCTGATCAGATTTCCAAAAAACTGTATTGAACTTTCCAGGGGTACTCGTGGTAGGATCGATTCACTGCTTGCTTGAACCTCCTGAGGTTCAAGCCCACGACTGCATTTTTTTTTTTTTTTGAGGGAACTCATTTTGGGATCAGGAGGAAAAATTAGTTTTCATCCTCCTTGAAGTCTTTTACTGGAGATGTTTAAAGGCAGCACAGATCTTCCCATCTCCATCCCAGAAGCCCTTCAAAATGCCGAGGTGGGCACCCAGCCGCAGAGTCTGCGACGAGACACGTTCTGTGCTAGACAAATGTTGTGGTACCCTGACAGCAGGAACGCTTCTGTCTTGTCATTTGCCCTTCTCATCCTTGAAAAGTAAAGACCCCTGAGCGTTTCTAGTTATGGAATTGCAAACTGTTAAATTGTGCTGAGCCATTGCTTGACATAGTGGAAAAAATGGTTGAAAAAGTACTTTCCTCAATAACCACATGAGCTGGAGCTGCTTGTTCTCTGCCACCCTCAATGGCCACCAGCTAGCACAATTTTTTTTTCTCCTGAAGGTCAATATAAAAAGCTCACCTTTCTTTGATATTAGTTTTATATGATATTGGAAAAGCTAAATCATGTTTTAGCTCCAAAAATCTTATTTAAAACCTTTTGACAGGCACTTTAAGCTTCCTTATAAACCGTTGCTACAGGGCCTGGCTTTGTGATCAGATTTATGCTGCTGGAGTGCCTCTGTTTAACGGTGTGTTCTTCGGGTGCGGGTGCTACAGCTAAAACCAGCATGAGGTTTGTTTTCTTGTGTTCCTCGCTGCCGATGTTTTTACTGAGCAGTTGAACTACATTTGCTGAGTTTTACCTTGACACTTTAATTTGAAGGCGATGTAATGTGTTCTGACTGAAAATTTTAAAGCGAAAGTCCCAGTGTGCAGCAGAACCAAGGCTTAGATTTCATCATTCTTGACCTATTATCCGTTTTTGGGGTTTTTTTTTTTTTGATCTGCCACTTTAGCAACTGTGTGTTATTTCACTCCAGGTATTTTAACAGCTCATTTTAGTCTTGCTGACATTGCTGTGTCACGGTTCATGTCTTTTCTGACATGAAGCTATCAAGTTCTTCCATTTACTCTTCCATTTTACCCCTGCTTACAAATGAGGTTTAGAGAAGCTAAAACCTTTCTGTGTCTAAGGTCTCTTTTATCTGAATAGCGTTGCCCTTTGCATTTTATAATTGCTGATGTACGGTTTCAGTTGAAAGACCATACATCCTTGTAAAATACTTTGAAAAGTGACTGTTTTAAATAAATACTAGAAAGTTAAAACCTAAAAATGCATCAATGTGACGTTCACAGAATTTAAATTTCTGTACAATTGAAATGTTTTGAAATACCCCAGTGTTTCTGTTTTCCCCAGGACCCTTTGCCAGCTTGTCTTAGAAGTTAGACCAGAATTTGACCTGTCCGTGATTTTTTTGGTGCTCATCGTGTTTCCGATGTGTCACCTGCCCTTCCCTTCCGCTGCTGAAACCAGCCAGGTCTGAGCAAGAAGGAAAGTGGGTACCCGAAGGCGAGCCTGCCAGCTCTGCTGGTGCGGTCTCCAGGCAGCATAAAGAAACTGGAGGTGTCACTGTCTGCATTAATATCTCTTCATCCTTGCGTGCCGTCATCTGGTACTTTTCATAAAATTCACATATGTTTTATTTTAAAATGTGACTGGAGTGTGTTTTTCTGCCTTTTCACCAATAAATATAGCTGGAAGGATGCGTAGAGGAGAGCTGTGCCCCCTCGCTGACTGCTGCTCCGTGACACGGGGTGTGGAGGAAATTCAACACTTTGTCACTTCAGCAGTTGACAACATGAGTCACCATGCAGAGGTCCCAACTGCTCGCATCGATGCAGACCCAGGCTCCTCCCCGCGAGCACAGGGTGTTAGTCAGGCATCCCAACCTACGGCGGCAAGCAGGAGCCCTGGGTGGGGGAATAGCTGGCATAACTTAGCGGGATGCTGAGCATCAGTAAACACGGTCTTTATTTTTTGAATGCCTGTGCTAGTCGGTTGGATGAAATGACTCACCCAGAATAAAGTTGTGGTTATGAATGGTCGACCAAGCCATACATTTTCATTAAAGCTCAGCTCTGCTCAGCCCAGACCGTCCAGGCCACCAGCCCTGGGGTGGTGCAGAGGAGTTTAGCTGCGGAGGTGGGTGTGCAACCCCGGCTTGGTTTCCCTTCCTCGCAGAGCCTCACTCTATCATCGTCTTTGTGGTACTCATGGGAACAATTTGCTTTTTCTTTCTGAGCTCTAGAGAAGTGTTCTATGATACGAGTGGCAAATTTGCAGCCTGTGTGGCTCTGAAAACCTCAATTCCTTTCACCGTCATCGTGACCAGAGGGCACGGAGGATCAAGTGCACAAAGCAGTTTCAGGTAATTTGGTAGGAAAGACATTGTAGAGACATACGATGTCTCGTTATTGGGCAGCTAGTGCCAAAGCACCGATTGCTCCGGGTACAGCAGCCGGCAGCGGGGTCACAACCCGGCTCCTCGCTCGCTGACCCCACAGCGAGAGCATCCTGCCGGCGGCAAGGCGCGCCGGGTCGAAGCAGGTTTAATTTTCCAGTGATGTGCAGCGACGTGTTGCTACTCCTGATGCTTGAGCATCATTTCTGAAGCTGGGCCCAGCCATGCTGACAGTCAGCTTGTATCTGACAGGCCGCTTACGTAAAGGAGGAGCAAACCAGATGAAATATTGCCAGAGGAAATAAAAGGCAATGCTCAACCGCTTAGACATTGATACTATTTCTTTCTTTTTTCTCTACGAACCAGACTTCTGGTAGGATGAACTCTGAAGGAAGATGATCTAGTATTTACAGCTTACAGAGAGTGAGGTCCCCATTTCATATTTGAAAATGAAAGACGTTTATTTTTCTTTATCTTTGAGTTTTAAGCCTATTTCCACACCAAAAAATTGTGGGAGAAGAATGAGAGATAAAAATGTGTTTAAAATAGAAGCTATGCTTTGAAGCTCTTACAATATTTTAGAGCTTTTCCCTACAGCTATTTATTCCATGCACTTAACGTCTGATTTATGCTTTGATATATTTTGCAATTATTTTTCATCCTTAATTTGATTTTCTTTCAGCAGCATTGTTCAGAACAATAGTGGGTGACAGAGATGACTAGCGTGCATCCGATAATCCCTGTCTGACCAAGATGAGTTGTTTTAATTACATATGTGTACGTATTGTGCCGTAGATCTACTTAAAGATTTAATGATTTTAGGAGGCAATACTACGGGAAAATAACTTTTTGAAGGATTTAGTGTTCGTCCAAATAGTCTAGCTTTTACACAGCATGCACATTATGGTTTTCCACTTAGAAGGCAAGAGTTTGCCGTTCAATTACCAGGTGCAATAGCAAGTCACTGTGCAGGAAAGAGCTCAGAGAGCTGGATCCTCAGCAAGGATGCTGTCATGGGGGTGTTCCCCTTAAAAATCCCAGTGGGGAGTGAGATTGCCTGGTCCTACTGAAATCACCCAAAGAGCTGTGCAAGAGTGGCCCGACCTCTCATTTTCATGCCATATTTCAGATTGTACAAGGAGGGATGCTCTCTCGTTAAAGTCAAAATCATTTTGCTGTGAATCCGCATTGGCTCTTTTCCCATTTCTTCCTTTTTTTTTTCCCCCAGTTAGGTGAGTGGTCTGTTTTCCAACAGTGTTTGATTATCTTGGTCGTGTACAGATAGCTTTGATTTCATTGCTGGTAAGTTTTTCTCTGAGAACTAGGTATTACTTAGATATACAAGCACTATTCTAACCAGGAGGTTCTGCCTCTGACAAAGCAATGGGAATGTAATGGAGTTTTCCAGTGTTTTCTATTATAACTCTATTATATATAACTTATATGGTACCTAGCTCTGCATAATATATTTCTTTGGTTCCCTGGCAATTATAAATTGCCTGGGGGAAAAGAAAACACACCATAAACCTTGTTTAAAACAAAAATGATTAAAAATTTTAATTTCATCCCAGAATGAACAAAATATTCAACTTGACCCCACATCAGATATTTCATTTTAGTTGCTAAGTAATTTACTATTTTTTAACATAGAATGACATTCAAAATGCAATATTTCACACAAAGCATTCTGATGAGAAAGGAATGTTACTTAAGCACTAAAAAATTAAGACAACTTGCTGAATTTGATGGATAGTTGTGAAGCATTTAGATCAGCCTGAAATGGTGCTTTTTCAAAAGAAAAAGACAAACTTCTCTCCAGCTCAAGGTCAGCCCCTGCCACACGCTTGTACCATGCTTTACGTTCAGTCAGACTTGTACAGATTTATGTTCCCAAGAGAAGAAATTTATCCTTGGTGCCTGAACTCCCTGAAATGCAGTAACTGGTCGCCCCTTGAAGCGGAGCCGCTGGGTGCAGCCCCCATGGGTGCCAGACGGGATTTCCACTGACGGCAGAACCACAGGTATGACCCGCGATTGCTGTGTCCAGGGAGGGCTTGGAGAACATCAACCATCAGCTGTATGATTTGTGCTGTCTGTACAGTGACTGCCGTGGTGCCCCCCAGAAGTACACTCATTACGTTTGCGTGTGGTAAGAACAAACTACAGACTATTCTATTTCCCCCAGAGCTGCAGTGTTTCTTTTTTTCACTTGAAATCAAAACATTCCTATCTTTCCTATTTTTTTTTTACGATAAGCTCCCTGGGGTTTCTCTCCAGGTAGATTTGAACCTTATTTTCTCACTTTTCAGCTGCGCTTTCTCCCCATCACGAGGAGAATGAACACATTTGTATGACTTCATCTACCATGAGAGCTCTGTCATTGTCTCTCAGCTGCCCAAAATTCAAACAATCCACTTCTGTTGGCTGTGGATCTTCCCACAGCGTGAAAGCAAGGACTGCTGTGGGGATGGGATGTCCAGCCTCGTGAACGCGATGTTTCCAAAGAGCCATCATTAGAGTTGCATCAGCTTCTGCTCTTACCTAGCAGTCGCGAGCTGGGACACAGCAGGAGCTGGAAGGAAAGATGCAGGAGGATGGAGATTTCGTCCGTGCCGAGCTGTGCCAGCCTTTGAGCACGTTTTGCCCGGGAAGCTCCAGGCTGGAAGATGAGCTCTTCTTCTTCTTGGCATCCCCAAGGGACAATGCGCCCCTGAGTAGCCCTGTTGCCCCTGCCCTGCTGCCCGCAGTCACACCTGACGCAAGGTAAAACAGAGACCACGCTGCTGAGCCAGCCCGCCCAGTGACACCATTAGCTCCTACGTAGGCATAGTTATGCCATAATTTGTCGCTACATGCTCTACATATTTCAGACTAGATTATGACCTTTAAAAGGAATTAACATTCTTGTTTTTCACTGCTTAGGTATTTTAATCCTTTCTTTACTTTTCCTTTTGGAACCATTTTTATTATTTAAAGCCCACCTCTGTGTGCCGTAATATGGGACTCTCATTTGATTTCAGTTTATCTCTGCGACATAAATCTTTGATCCTTATTTTAGCTTTGTCTGTAATGTAACCACTAAGGGAAGTGCTAAAGATGTCTCTGATTTTCTGTCATTAAAACTGAGATCAGGATTTTCATAGAAATCACAGTGCAGCAATGCTTCTCCAGTCTCGTTCTCACATTTTAAGAATAAAAGGCAACAAAATGCCACCACAGGTTTGTGGGGTGTTTGGGTTTTTTTTGGTGCTGTAAGTTGCATTTTGATGATTCTCCACTACTGAAAGAGCACTCCTTCAGCGCTGCCAGGAAGCATCCCTTGTTGCTTCTAGCAAGGATTGTCATGGTGATGCATTCTGTTGACCACATTTTGAAACACAGATTGTTTCTAATTTTGTTTCTTTAATTTACTTTGAGTACCGTAATATCCCCGTTTCTTTCTCTCGCTCTCTTTTTTTTTTTTTTTTTGAGATGTTTATCACGACAAACTGCACATAAATATATACATATATTTAAGGATCTGCCCTCTCGCCTTCACATATGCAAAGCGTGCTGGCTGATATTTTCTTGCTGGCTTGTCCCTCGCAGGTTTGTGCTGTGGCTGCAGCCCCCGAATCGCGGCGTTCTCGACCTTGCCAGCTCGGCAGCACCAAAAGGGCATCTCACCCTCCGCGCCCAGGGACGATCCCGGAGAGCTCTTCTGGCAGGAGGGGGCCGTTCCGCCGCCGCTGCAAAAGCCGTACTTCAGATGGCAAATTGCTCTCCGCGAATGCGGCAGAAGAATGGGAAAACCCGACGGGGCGTTGAGTGCGGGGCTCGTTACCGGCACGCAGGCGCAGCCTCCCCGTGGCTAATTGTGCCTCTCCGGGAGAGGCCAGGCGGTGGTCTGAAGAGCGCTCGGTCCTCAGAAAGGCTGGCAAGCTTTTAACTGAGCTAACAGGCTCCACGAAGAAATTAAATTTGGCAGAGAAAGTGCAGTACTTAGGTTAGTCTCAAGTAGTCTTGAGATATAAAAACGTTTCTGTGGGAGTTCTTGGCTGAGTGTAAAGGCTGAGAGAAGAGTCCAGCAGCTTGCAGTGTGGAGCGGTGCCGCTTCATTTGTTCCGTGCCTGTGTTGATGGTTTTAGGAGAAAGGGTTGGCCTAAATTTATGTCTAAGCACTTCTCGTGCTCTCGTGCAAGGGCCAGAGGCAGGTTTTCCTCTTCTGCTGGTCCGTTTTGAGCTGGTAAGGCAGCCTGGGAGCTCCACCATTCCTGTGTGTGAGATGTGAACAAAGTCTTCAATGCAATGGGAAACTGGGGAAACTGGGTGCACTGGGTACTAAACAACTAAACAAACACAATTTCTGTCGATGATTCTGCATTGCTGCAGCGCTGCCACAAGCCCGGCTCAGCCCCAAGCCTCCAACACAGAGCATCTCCCCTCCTGTCCGGATGGGTGCAGCTGGGGGGGCAGGGGCTTTTCGGGGGTGCTGTGTCCCCTGGCTCGGGGCTCTCCTGGCCAGACATCCCCACCCGGGACACACTCGAGAGGTTCAAATAGTGTCCACATGGTTGCTGAATCTACTTCTGCTCAGAGGTCTTGTTCTTCAGACTGTCGCTGGGGGTCCATCTCTCCCAACTGCTTTTACTGGAAACGTTTTACTTTTTAGAAGTAAATAAGCAGGTTTTGGGTCAAAGAGTGAGAAGGTCGGTTTGTGTAGGGCCTGGCAGGTAAGGGCTCCTGGTTTGAAGCCCACTGCCTGAGCCTGTGGATCAATGGCTGTCAACTGCTAACACGCAGTGCAACGACCTCCGGGCAGAACTGGAGACGGTCGTACCTGGATGCTTCACAGTTGTCCCCCGGATGCTTTTCAGCTGTGACACTGGGACATCTGGATGTAAAATGCTGCAGCAAAACGGGCAGAGGAGGAGAAATCCCTTGAATCCAAGCCTCTCCCATCTCCAGACAGTCCTCTTAGCTCCGAAATACAGATTTATTTATTTTTTTTAAAGTATAGGTAAATGAGATCATCCAGACTTCAGGAAAGAACTCGCAGCTGTGGAGGGCAGTGGGTGGGCTGGGGTGAGACTCAGTTACCCCACAGCGCGGGCACAGCCCTGGGGATGGTGCACAGGGTGACAAGCCATTGGGGCAGCTTCCCATGGGCTCTGGAGACCTTTTTAACCTCCGTGGCTCGACACAGCTGCTGGAGGGACACGTGCTCTCCAGCCACAGGCAGAAACAGTGAAACACCTTGGACAGCATTTGTGGATGCTGAAAAATAGTTTTATTTCGAGAGAGAGATTGTTATTTTTCTCTTCCTAATCTCCAAAGGAGAAGCCGACTAGTGTGAGTTTTTTAAAATAATAAACCCAAGTATATTTTGCATATGTTTTTTTCTGGTGTTCAAAAAATACAAATTGAAGCTATGGAATGTTGTTTGTTTTGGTGCAGTTTCACGTGGGCCAGTCCAAAGGAAAGAGAATCCTTCGTGGTGAAGAGGAAGATGCTGACGGCCGCCGGGTCCGTCTCCCCACGTGGCACGGGCAGTGGTGTCCTTGCTCGGAGGTCTGCAGGAGACAAAGCCCCGAAGAGTCAGAAAGGCTGAGCTGCACCTGCGTGCCAGCACGCCACAGGTAACTGCCACGCTGCTGTTTAAACATCAATATTTTCTGTGTTTGAAGAGAAATCAAAGTTTATGAGGGGGCACTAAGGTTTGAAAGACGTTTCAGTAGTAACTCAGCTCTGAACCGTTGTCCCAAGGGTGAGGAACAAGCGCAGGACATCAGGAGCAAGGCTCCAGGATACAAAGGGAAAGATGTTCGATTTCAATATCAATGCTGATTCATAAGGGGTGGCAATTTCATATAGTTTATGCAAATTTCACCAAGTTTAAAAGAAAAAAAGTTACAAAAAGGACAATTTGGCTTCAGCTTGAAAGGAGCGTAAATGAATAGCTCCTTACTGCGCAGCCTTGCTTGCCAGCACAGACAAGCCAAGAAGCGCCGTGTTGCTCGCTGAGTTCTGTAATTTTCTGCTATTGCAAGGAACAAAGCCGTCTGCTTGGGGATCTAATGATTCTGGGGCTACATTTTCTATTTTTTACACCCCAGTGAATGCTATGCCTTTATGTAAGACTACATAGAATTACTTTATAGTATATATATATAAAAATACATATATATAAATAAGATAGGAGAAATACAAATTATGCAACCCAGCCCAGAGATGTCAGCATACGTGCTAAGAGCATAAGCACTTTGAAACAAGTCAATGTGTAGTTAGTATGGAGTGATGCCAATGCTCTCTATCGGATAACGAAGGAACCGTGCGTGTGCTTGTGCAGAAGAGATGAAATTCCAGCCTGCAGTGTACGGGGAGAGGAGGCAGGGCCGGGCGCCTCGGTGTCATGGTAACCAGGCAAAGCACGCCACATATGAATATCTGAACATCACAGTCCTCACTTTCTTCTGGGATGTGCTGCTTACAACTTTGTAGTGACCTCAGTCAAAAACCAGGCTGAATGCCAGCATTTCTGGTCACAAAAAGGACATTCCTCTGGCAGCTAACACTTGGAAGGTGAGTTAATGGCAGAGCTTTGTTCATTAAAGAGGAGAGGTAAAAAATGCATGTAGGGGTTTGCTTCTAATTTATGATTATTCACAACCTTCTATTACCTTTCATCACCACCATCAAATATTTAAAACACCTCAGATCAGACGTTGTTAACGGTGGGTAATTACATCTCATAGGATCCCGGCCCTGGCTCCTCCCTGGGTCCTTCTGCAGCCGTGCCCAGCTGTGTCCAGCTGTGCCCCAGCCCGGGGCCGCATCCTGGGCCGTCCCTGGCCACCATCACATGTAGGAACGGGACTGGAGCGAGCTGCGGAGTCGGGGCAGCGCGCTGGGTGTGTCACTGACCCGGCCCCTGGGATAAAGCCCGGCTGCCGTGGAGGAAAAGCTGGATCATCACCGGCCTCTCCGATCCCAGGGGTGCGGGGCTGGGCGGCAATCTTGGGAACGAAAAATTACGTGAAAATTAAGTTCCTGCTAAGCGTTAGACTTTGAACCTCGCTGCTCTTTTCTCCATACTGTGCTGCTGACAACTGCTAGCTCAATGTTAGGTACCCACTGAAAACTGATTTATCAACATTTTTTGCGATTAAATAATTCTGAACTAAAATTCTTTATATGTGGCACACATTTCAACAATTTGTGGGTGTGAAAACTTTTTTTAGCAACAATGACTTTTAAAACAAAAATAATCTTGCAGTATTTCAACAGTTGAATGATTGTCATTATTTTTTACACCTAGTTTTTGCTCAGATCTCATATTGTGCCCTTCTTCAAGAAAAGGTTTTACATATATTCTTTTTTCTTTTCTTTTTTTGAAGAAATGTAAGTATTTTGCTGAAGAACGGATCTTAAATATCTATCACTGGCAAATTGTGAGACCTTTGTGGCTAAATGTAACCAGTCACGCCAACAAAAACCCTGCTATGGTTTTAGTTATATTCTTCATTCAGTGCGAGAGTAGGTTTAGATTTTATGTGAGACCCTTGAAGAAGTGGTTTTATAGTGAGCCTTAGCAAATACAGAAAGTCAACTGGACTTGATCCTCCAGAGGTTTTGTCCTCCGCTCTGACACACCATCAAGGCCAGTGAAATCCCGGCCTGGTTTTAGCCCATTTTCACACCTTCTTCAGATTAGAGGTGAAGGAAGCAATCTAAGCAAAACCAGAGTGCCTTGAAAGTAACGGCTTTTCTTGTCTCCAGATTCTTCAAAATCTGTTTTGAAAGTTTTTTAAATTTAGTTTGGAGTTATTTGCTAGACAGCAGATATATTTTAGGAATCTATTGCAGATGCTGGAAAAGGAAGCTTTGTAGGTCTTCAGATTTTACATCTGTACTGTATTTTATTTCGATAGCCACTCGCTACTTTTCTCTGCGGTGTCCTAGAAAACGTGCCCCACCTTCTGCTTGGTCCTTGTTTTGTGGTTTGGATTTTCTTGCCTGCATTCCCATTGTGAAGGAATTGATGGGAAAACCTGTATATTTCAATTGCTTAAAGAGAATCAGTATTCCTGTGTCTTAGGAGACACTTAGCACTAGCTGTCTGCTACCGAGTTCAGAGATCTTTCTTATCTGATAGACTTTTCTATTACTCAGTAAAAAAATTTCATGTTTGAGACAGAACTATGCAGAAGTGTGAAGAACTAATTCACACTGTGATAAAATAGTTATGCAAATGAGTGGGGAGGGATCGTTTATCTGTCTGAAAGATTACTTGGGAATAGCTTCAATCACCAGTATCAGATAACGAAGCCCTATCCCTGCACAGGAAAAGTGATCTTGTGGCCCCTAATATTTGAACACAGAGAAGGGGATTTACCGGCTTCCTGGGGGGATTTTACATCTGCTATAAATAGATGTAACAAATATTATTTTGCAGTCAGATTTGCCATTGTGCAGCATGGGAAAATTATTGTCTTTGCTAGCAAAGCTCACTGTTCTGTAAAGGTCAGAATAACAAAAAGAAAATCTGAATTTTTGCACTTAATTTAAAATAATATAAATATAAACAGTATTTTTTAAATGTTATGAAGTAATATGTGTAATATGCAATAAGTAAATCAGCAACTCTGAGACTTATATAAATTTGTACTGGTGCATTGAAAAAGGTAAGTATATTTTGTAAGAAAGTTGTAAGTGGAGTAAAAAAAGTCCATGTCTACGGAAGAGACTTTGTAGGTGAAATTGCTCATTCGTGCACCCTGCTGTCTGTCCTGGCTGCGCTGTGCTGCTCCTCGAGCAGCGGCTCCCCAGGCTCGTCCCCCCGCCTGCTGCTGCCTGGGACCCTGCCCTCGCAGGAGACTGGACAGGAGATTCTGCTGCTGTCTCTAATTATTATTACTTTGTTCCGTTAAAAGGGGGGGTAAGGGGAGTCTGATAAGTGGCAAAAGGAGCCCCCTCCCGTTGAGTCACGAGGTTCAGAGAAGATCCCTTTGCTCTCCAAACTCTCTCTCAGATGAGAGTCCAGGTGCGGCTGGATCTGCTCTTAATCCCAGACGTGGTCAGCGGTTTATGTCTAAAGAGTGAAGTATGGAGCCACTGCTCAGGTTCACCTTGCCTGCCAGAGCCCCTCCAAGGACTGTCACTGAGACAGCTTGGCAAAGTTGAAGCAATAGGTCATTTATTCCAGCGACAGGTATCACAGGTTCGGGATTGCCGCTGAGAAATGCACTGTCTACAAAAGTTGAGCTCAAAGTAATGGTTTAGCGCTTCAGTTAACAGTGTGTTCCTGGGGATACGTCTGACACAGTCACAGGCGTGACTCTGACCAACAAGGCGTCCGTTCTTGGGGGGGAGGAGAGGTTCAGGCCCATCGACCCGTCCGTCAGGTGAAGTTCTCGCTTGGTTCCTCCTCCCAAAGACAGTTTTCAAGTGCCAATTTTTATATGTTTGGAAATCTTTAGCGAGGTGGGATGAAGTCAATCATTGTGTGTCGGTTGGCTCTTGGCATGGAATGTCGTGTCCTCAGAAGCGGGACTCAGCAGTGTGGCAGCCTTCGGAGCAGGCATCTCTATGCGCATCCGGGGGCCATCTGGGCTTTATCCGAAGCGATCTCTGGCTGTGCCCCACAGATCACTTGGTTTATGGTGATGGGCCATCCCCACTTACTGCTGTCTGGTAAGATAAGCACCAGCTAATTGCTCCCTTTGTTAGCTCTTGGGCTCTTGACGCCTCAATCCGCTGTGTCTTTTGTCTTGTGTTGACAAGTCCAGCAAGGCCATGGACTACCCACCCGCGTTCACCACCTGCCAGGTAGGAGCAGACTCCTTCCCGGACACTGCAGCACGGGAAGCGATGCCAGCAGAGGTGATGCCAAGCAGCCAACGAGTTTTTGAGGTTCCCCCCGGTATCCCCAGCCGAAGGAGCTCACACAGTGCAGAGCATCCTCTGCGAGGACGCAGCGCGAACGGGATACAACAGAATCACTGAGCAGTATCTTAATGAGATGTCAGTAGAAACAAAATGTAATTCCCGACACAAAAGCGGTGACAAGTCGTCTATATGGATGAGGGTGTATTTATCCTCTCGGTACACTCCGTGCGGTGCACGCGTGGCTGCGGCTGAAGACTCGAAGCAAAGAGGAGGAGAAGAAAGCCCTGGGAGCTGTCGGAGCGGGTAATCACATAAATGCACTGCTGTGCTAATCCGACTCAATTTGCAAGCTGGAGAGGACCTCAGTGAAGGTTAAGATGTAAAATTACAGCAGAGGAAGAGGGTGTCTGTGCACATCACTTCGAGAAGCAGGTACACCCTGCCTGGGGGTGCTTTCCCAAACCTCCAGACCTGGATCTGCAGCCAGCAATGGGTGGAGGAATGGGGAGATGCAAGGGGGTCTACGTGGTGGCCCTCCAGTAAGGCCATGTCACCTTTTTGCTGCTGTGGCTGAGATAATTTCCCAACCCCTGCCATGGGGTATCTCAGGAACTACAGAGCAACCCTACAGCACAGTCCTTCAGCCAGCACAGGCACAGAACTTCTGCGAGCTGATCGCTTTGGTACGAGCAGCGTAGGAACTGCCAGTAACACCTGTAGGACAACCAGGTGAGTGCTAGAAAGTGGGGGAAGCAGGATTCAAATTGCCAATGAAATCGAAAACTTCATTTAAATGGTAAACTTCCTGCTAACAATGTCCTTTTTTCAACATTCCTGGGACTCAGGAGCTGCCTTCCTGCATGTAAGCTCTGATTTTTAGCAAGCACCTTGAAGAGAAGAGTTTTCAATAATAATTGCCTAGGAAGGATGTGCAGAGAAGCTCAGTCAGACCTGTGTGTGTGTATACATACACACCCAGGGATTTGGGATGGAGTCTTCATCACATGGAGAACTCTTCCACAGTTCAGGTGTGTCTCTGGGCTCTCCTGTGACAGCAAAAGCAATATTGCTATTGTTATCCCATCAGTTAGAATCATTAAGAGATCAGTAACTTTCCAACTTGCTTTTAACTTTAGTTGCCATATGGGCATTAATAACTGCTTAAAGGTAGAAATCCCAGTCTTTGTTTAAGCAAAGGGGACAGTTGTATAGATACAGCCTTGTTGTCATTCTTTGTGCAGACCTCTCAAACCTGTGACGAATACCAGTAGAAGGAAGAGTATACGAGCAAAACCTGAGCTGATCTAAAACACTTGTTGGAAACTCTGGTGTTTAACGTGTTTGCACTGTGATGCTGTCCATTTCTAAAGGATGCCTTATCCAGGCCAAGTAAGCACGTCCCTTTAGACGTCCTCACCCCACTGAACAAAAAGTGGATGGGAAAGGCCTGGTGTCTGACCCTCTTTTTTCTTTAGCCCATCCATCTTTTCCCAAAAGACAAAGCAAAACTTGCTTCATTTTTCCTGACAAGGGCAAAAGTCTTGAGATGCTCAGGTGAGGACCAGCGCGCGTTTCCCTCCGGAGGGGGAGGGAAGCTGCTCTGCGCTGGCTGTAGGGTCTGTGCTGCTTCCATCGCTCTGGCAGGACAGGGATTCATCCTCTGGTAGGGAACGGCAGTCTTGGGAGGGGCAGCCGAAGGGCAGCAGCGGTAGCTGTGGCTGTGGAGATCTGCAGAGGTGGTCCTGCCGCGTGACCGTGAATTCTGGAAGCCACGGAAATTGTTAAAACTCCCCTGCCTCCTCGGGCTGTTAGGAAATACACTCATGTAGGTAAGGGATTTGACTATTTCACATGTAAACATCAAGAGATGGGCAATAATTCACAAAAAACTGTGTAAAGAATAGATGGAATATGCAATAAAGGCACAGGCGATGCATGCAGCATCTCATTCAGTAATTCATTAAACATCTGCCCCAGAGCAGCACTGCTATATATCCTTCGTATAGACTTAAACACAAGATTAGATTGCAGCTTTCTATTATTTTTAAGCAAAGAAAACTTAATTTCATATTATTATAGCAAAATAATTGGTTTAATTAGTTAAACCTTTCCAACTGTACAGAGAAGGAAATTGCACGATTTTTCATTTCCTAGCATGTTGCTACGATAGTCTGAGCACTGCGAAGAGACTCCTCAGAGATTGTTCTTTTGATTTTAATGCAAAAATATTTTTTCACGTCACAAACTCTGCACTGAAGAGGAAGTCTCCATAGCAAGTAGTTGTGCTGGGTCTGATTTACGCTGCAGACTGCTTCTTAAGCACAACAAGGCAGATGATACAAATTGGAGGTAATAGGATACGGAATGTGGAATGAGAGAAGATTATGGATGCTGTTTAGCACCTTGAACCTGCGAGACTAATGAGTCTGTTCGTGCATCTGCTGCAAAATTCTCGTCTGACATTTGACTGGGAGAGCTGTTACAAGGATCATGCAATAAAAAGCACAGAGGTATGTGACCTTTAGGATCCCATAATGCATTGCAGCATGGCTAACAAGAGGGCTAAAAAAATGTTCCTTTCTTCATTTGTAGGCTGGGAGAATTTGTCCTGGGATCTGAGACACTTGCATGGGAGACCTACAATAGCCTTTTCTTTTTCCACTGTATAAATAGAATAGAAGATGAAGTTGTCAAAATTATAGGCAGACACATGGTCTTCTTCAGTCTTTTCTTTTTTAAAGGTAGATGGAGATTAATGTTTGAACTTTTAGGTAGCTCTCAAAATTTAGACCTTATCTTTTAAGTAAAATTGTGATAGTATCTCTGAAAAACCATATCCTTCCACGACTTGAGCAGTCCAAATGCGCTGAACGCTCAGCCTCCCCAGACACAGCCTCCTCTTTTCTCCCGCCCGCTGTGTCCCCGCTGCAGCCCTGCCGTGGGTCTCCACCAGCAGACCTCCTCGGGCGCAGCTCTGTCAGCAGGAGCAGGAACGCCTGTGTGGTGCCGACGAGCACAACGAGCTGAATTAAACATGCTCGCTCCAGCAGCGATGCTTGGAACAGGGTGATCTTTGCATCTTCTTTGGCACAGCCACCTAGTGCCCACAGATCAAGAGAAGTCGTTGGTGGTTCTCCCTTCTTCTTTCTCTTCCGTTCACCCCAACGCAGTGACACTATTTTTTTCTGTAACTGAGGGTGTCTGCTGTGGACACATCTCTTCTTGCGGTGCTGCTTTGCAAGTTCTCATGCTAATGGCAGATAATCCCCAGCAGTATAAGACTTCTTATTCCCTGGAACAGGCTGCCCAGGGAGGTTTGATTGCAGCCTTTCAGTACTTAAAGGGAGCCTGTAGGAAAGATGGGGACAATCTTTTTAGTAGAGACAGCAGTGACAGGACCAGGGGTAATGGTTTTAAACTAAAACAGGGTAGGTTTAGGCTGGGTATAAGGAAGAAATTCTTTACAATGAGGGTTGTGAAACACTGGAACAGGTTGCCCAGAGAGGCAGTGGAGGCCCCATCCCTGGAAACATTCCAGACCAGGCTGGACGGGGCTGTGAGCAACCTGATCTAGTTAGCGGTGTCCCTGCTCGCTGCGGGGGGGTTGGACTAGATGAGCTCTAGGGGTCCCTTCCAACCCAAAACTTTCTATGATTCTATGGTTCTATGTGGAGTCTCCTTCTCTGGAGATATTCAAGACCTGCCTGGACAAGGTCCTGTGCAGCCTGCTCTGGGTGACCCTGCTTCAGCAGGAGGGTTGGACTGGGTTGACCCACAGAGGTCCCTGCCAACCCCGAACATTCTGTGATTCTGTGATTCTTCTGAGCCAGTATCTCGGTGTTTAGTCTCAGATCCCGACAAGTCTGCCAGTCCCCACTGAAGCCTGTGATGCTGGCCACCATGCTACACAAAGCGATCCAGTATGGTTTTTCCTACACTTGTGGTTTTGGTTGTCTGGTTTCCTGGTCCCATGCTCACACCCTGAAGTTCCTCCAGAAGCAATCCAGCACAGATTTCCTTACCAAAAGTGGACCCAAACCAGTAGTTTGGAATTGGAACGTAGGGCAAACTTAAAATCCTTGGGAACTGGGAAGAAAGCGAGAGACATTGTCTCGCTGTTCAGTTTAACTGGCAATAAGTTGGTAAAGCTCTCCTAACTTCTACGATGTCAAAGTGTGCAGAGTTCTCCCCATGTGAGCCTCATAAGGGTAATTTCTAGGAAGATACATTGTTCGTCAAGGGTTGTCAGAGCGAAGGGAAAAAAATATGTTCTCTTGGCATCGCTTCATGGGCTTCTTGCAGTGGAATAGAAATGTGTGCGTGCTAATGGCAATTCTACACAAGAATGGTAAAAAAGACCAGCCAAAATGGAGGTACCATATTGAAACACCTTTCCTGTTAGCCACGTGCAGGGAGCAGCGGGAGCTGGGGGGGACGGGCAGGGAGCCCGGGGTCTCCGGGCTGCGGCTGGCTGGGGCCGAGCTCCTTCCTTCAGCCTCATCGGAGCACACAGCACTTGCTGATTAAATGCCAGCGGTTATCAGTAAGTAAATTATCCTGTGTGGTTTCAAAGACACGGAGTGTTTTAAAATGCTGCTGATCTGTGTGAGTGTTTGGGAAAGCACTTGGGAATCGCCTCCGAAGCCGCCCTTGGGAGGAGGCACCTACCCTGCCTGCCCTGGGCACTCTCTTTGCAGGGAATTCTGCTGCTCTCCTTCAGGGGGCATTGGGTTTTTTAATGTATTTCTTTGAGGTTAAGATATATTTTCCTATGTTTGTCAGGGAATGCAGGAACTTCACATAGCAAAGATTTATTTCGTGAAGAACTTGTCTAACCGAAAGGTGACATCACATTATCACCATAAAGCACAGTATTTGTGTAAAGCTTTGGATATTCCATTGGCTCAGCACCCTTCTTGGGCAAGCATGGATTTCATGCATGTTTTGTAAGCAAGAAAAATGACAAAAAAGCAGGAGAGAGTTTTGCAGATGGCCGTCAAGAAAATCAGTGGCAGTATCACGATTAAAACCCAACGCCCGTGGACTCCTCCAGCCCAGCCACCGGCTGCTGCCTGCCTGACCTGGGTCAGATTGTCTCCCGCTTGCTGTGTGAGCGTCGAAAATGCGTCTTGTCACTTTTAGCCATATAGGGCTTATTGATAACTTTCTGTTCTTCAGTTCTATTATTTATGGCCAACAGTGTGCTCTGCTGTAAAACCAAACATAAAAACAAAGGCAGTACATGGCCCGGCTTAGGACGTTTTGCAAATACAGATGAGGTAAGAAAAGCCGTAAAAGGTTTTGAGGCCCTTTGAATCCATCTATCACCAAACTTCATAGAAGATAAGACGTACTGCAAACTCCGAGGTAGAGCTAATGTGCTTTTTGATGCTGCTGTTTGTGAAACCTCTGACACGTTGGCAATAAATTCCGGTGGTGTGGTCATCCTGGAAAGAGTGAGGGTTTTGCCAGCTTGTAGATTGTGTGTGGCAGTTGATAAATGCTGCCTTTGGTTTCGGGAAATGCAGCAGAGCCCTAGCAGTGGCCAGGTGCTGTGCTCGAGGAGACGAATAACCAAAACATCCCGTGTTTTAGGAGACGGAGCCTATCCAAAGCAAGGCAGGGAAATCTCTGCTGGTGCGCATCTCCTGCCAAGTACAAGCTGAGATCACACTGGCAGAAACATGTCACGTAGAAAGGTTTTTCAAAAAACCCACTCTCTGGTGAGTGTAAAAACATGGAAAACCTACTTTTCTTGTTGTGATTAACTGTTAATGGAATCTGTTCTGCTGCTCCCAAATGTGCATGTGATACCTTTTTCAAGTGATGGGTGCAGGATGATCCTGATCACACACTTCATTGCGCGAGCAAACGTGGAGACAGCATTGGTTTCCTGCAGAAATCTGGTTTTGCCTTTGCTGCTGAGGTTTTTTTCACCAGAAGTTAAGAACTGTGAGACGTGCTTGGAACCACAGCGAGTGGTTTGCGGGACTAGATGTGGCTGAAGCCATTCAAGGAGGGGTGGAAGGGCCACGCAACCCACCGCTCGGAGCCAGGCAGCACAGGGCAGCAATGCGTGTTCTTCGCTTGTCGCCAAAGAGCCAGCTTTGGGCAGCTGGAAGCAGCCGCTCAGGGGAAGGGGGGAAGCTAAGGAGGGGTCCAGCAGCAGCAGTGGCCAGAGTTAATGTTGTTTTAAAGTATGTGATGTTCTCTTCTTGTGCAAAAATGAAGAGAATTAGCTGCAGAGCCCTGTACCTGACATTAAAGGGGCTCTCAGGCTGCACTAGCTGTGTTCCTTGAATTCTCCTATGGTAACAGAAAGTATAAATTGGATGATAAACCGTGATTAATTCTCAAAAAAAATTCATACGCCCTTTTGTTTTTCTTGATTCAACTCTTGGAGTTTTCATTTAACATATAAAGTCCATGGTCTGATCTGTCTCAGTGCTTTCTTGTCTAGTGGGTTTTATTCATTGGAACACCTTCAGCTGTTGCTCGGTTTAGATACCAGAGGACAATTCAGTTGAAGAAAATTAATTTTCCTGTTTCAGATGTTTCAGTTTTCCTTTTTTGCTTCTTCCTCTAATTTTTAAATGAATTCTAGAATATATCTGTAACAATACAGAAAGAGAGAAAGACTGAAGTAAATATTGATCTTTACAGTGTAATAATTTATGGTACCAACTTAATAAGTGGTGTGGCATGAGCAGTTCACCATCAATTTATCAGGCATTGATAGTTTGAAACCTGAATTTTTAACATCAGTGCTCGCCTTGATGTAATAAAGGACCTGCCAACATTCCCATTAAACCCATGAGATTCTAGGAGTTTCTGCTTTGGCTAGAAATATCAGTATTTGTAATCTATGAATTATTATGCAGAGTAGCAATCTATGAATGACTTCTTCCAGCAACTATAAAAAAATAAGACTTTGACTTTTTTGAACTTCAAGGAGGACATCTTCCTCTTCCCAGAAGAAAAGACTTCTGAATACTTTTAATTGCGTCCACCATAAAAAGTTTACAAACTAAGAGGCAGTTCCTCAGCTAAAATAAATCCCTTTTATTCCACAGATGGCAAGGAGACAGCAATTTACATTAAAAGGTTCTGATGAGAGTTGTCTTGAGCTGTAGTTTGCTGGCATAATAGCTTCAGGCTAATCACATATCCTTCCAGCAGCTATAGTGTGGTTATAGTCAGGGAAATGAATGTACAAAAATAGCATTTGAGCTTCCAAGTTTGCTCCCAACAGTCCCACCTCAAAGACTTCCCAGTTCATTTTGGTCAGCATAGAGGTCACGTGGGAACCTGGTGACTGCGAGTCTTTGGGCTGGGCTGCAGATAATAATGTCAAGTCAAATTATTGCTGCTTCTCACATCCCCTTCTTCAGATTTAAAAAATGCTACAAAGCAGAATAAAACCCCTGACATTCCCTGGCTGTCTGACTTCACCGTGCTGTCCGTAAGCAGCCTAGCTTGTCAGTAGGATAATACATGAATGCTTTTCAGATAGCTATGGTTGATGTCCAGGTTCTCCATACTTGCTCTTCCCGGGGAAACCCACTTCAGGTAAGGGGCGTGTTAATCATTTCAAACCTACGGCTGCTTTAGGTACCAAGTTTTTTGAATGCTTCAGCTTTTGCAGAATATCATTGAGACATTGTCCTGCGCATTCCGTGGTCAGTGTTAGGTACCACCAGTTGTGGACATCCTTGTCACTGTGTTTAATGGCTTGGGGAGGTGGGGGGGGATGTTTCCAATGGTCTTAATCTACAGTTTTTTTGTGTAGAAATGCCTATGGGAGAAAATATACTCCTTGTTTCCACGGACAGCCTGCAGCATCACCATTAATAAAGTGCAGTGAAGGTCCCCCACTGTGAGAAGTCTGTGTCAGCTAACTGGCTCATCACACCTTGGGTGCTCGGAGGCCAAGTTAGCAGGAGCAGACATCAGTACAGAGTGGGCATGGAGCTCTCACACAGAGATGACATCACTAGACAACCAGACTAGTTTAGAGTGTGCAGTCTGTTCCCAAAATGTTTTTCAGCTGCTCACCCTGAAACCTAAGTCCTCACTCCCATTCTTTCTGGAAAACATATGAACACCTCTAACGACTGAAGACTCTGAAATGGTTTCACCTTTTGGTGTTGCTCGTTCAAAGACCCCTAAACAGAGAGACATGGAAAAGAGAAATTGTGGATAATGCGATAATAGTGAAAAATAAATTAACTGGTGTGCTAAATTCTATTTATATCTACAGTTTCTAAGCAATTGCAATAAAAAGGGTTTGTGGTTATGTTTGTCTTAGGTTGTAGGGATTTAATGTACCGTCTGTAAGTCGTTAAACACTTTTTTTGTGACATTTGATCTTTATGTTGACACTTTATTACTGTAGATAACTTAGAAATGGGAAAGGGAACTGTGAAATTTAAGAACAAATTACGGTTTGTTGGTTTTTCAGTAACTGGATCATTTAAAAACTCCATTTTTAGTATGAAATAATGACCTGCTTTATTTAGAGACTATTTAAAATGCTCTCGAGGTATCTATTGAGTATCTTGACATAACAGATAAATCAGTAGCAGATTCAAAATTACTTCTGCACTGTTATATACCACAATATGTTCTATATTTCGGTGCATGTTATACATCCCTTGTACACTTGCACGTTCGATAAGGAGGAAGAGAGAGAGTCTGTTTTCAAACCTGTTTCTAACATATGATCACTCTTAACCCCTGAACACCTGCCAGGGCTTGTCTTTGCAGTACAAAGTTGGGTTATTTGTGTGTTTGTGGATGGTCTCCGATAGGCTGAAGATGATAGTTTTTATGGCACTTTCTCTTTCGGTGTTGTAAATGCATTATTTATGTATCCAAAAGTAATTAGGAGAGAGGTGGTTGTTCATCTGAATTTTAGACCAATTAAACTGACCTAATTCCTGTCAAAAATAATTAGGGTAAAAACTACACTCCTAAAGTAACTCTTCCAAGGTGGAAAACTGGGTGCCAGAGCCAGGGTGCCGGGGCTGCAGCGGGTGAACAGCCACAAGCCGCGTGGGTGGCTGCCACCCGCGCCAGCCGCTGGTATCGAAACGGTGTGCGCCCTGCGACGCCAGAATCATCATGCTGCTTGCTTCGTTAACAAAAGGATGCGTTTTTAGCCAGCCAGCTAACTTCATGCATTCCCAAATTAACCAGGTCCTTACTGGAATTAATGGGAGCCTTTCCATCGCAAAAAACGTTTGCTTTAACGCGTTGCTGGGAGCCAGCGCTGCTGTCGGTCCCTTGTCCTGCTGGCACTCGCGTTGCCTGCGACCGCTCGCGCGTCGTCTGTAACCTCTGCTGGGATTCACCTACTCAAGGCAAGGGCTTGCCAGCCTTTGGAATGGCAGTGAACTGATCAGGTGGTGGTGGGTTTTTTCCCCAACAAAGAGAACTATGAGCATTCACTAAAACTCCCCCCCAAACAGCGTTTGGCAAGCAGCTGTGTCTTTGCTTTGGAAAACAGTTTGGCTTTAAGCTGAAATTAAGGAACTCATCTCCTTCTTTGAGCAGACCTATAGGGCTCATTCAAGCCAGCTGACTTTGTGAGGAACACGTGAGAGCTTCGTTGCTTTTCCTGTTAGAGAACTTTAGTAAGGTTATGTTTAAAGAAAAAGAGAGAGAGAAAAGCAACCGCAGTGAGAATAACGGACAGTCTATCACTGGTATGATGGCAAACACCAGCGTGCCAGGCTCTTCTGTCTGCATTAACCGCCAGCATTATGTAATATTTTATCTTCCTTGGCCTTGGACCTTGTTATTCAGAATAACACATAATAATAAAGGAGCATTTTGAGTGATTTTGTTAGAAATACATCAGACTGTCTAGCAGTCTGGTGGCATCAATAATTCCCTATTAAGCCCTCTACACCCATTATGGTTTGTGCTTTTACTTTTTTTTTCGAAGTTAGTTTCCAGGCAACCAGTAAGAACTGAATTACATTAAGCTATTAATTCAGGACTGCACGCCAGCTCCAGGTTCTGCAGCCGATTTGTTCCTCTCGCATACAAGTTTCCCCATAAAAACCCTTTTATTGGTTTAATCTTCAGTGGTACCCAGTCCAGAGAATTGATTTTGAAATGGCAGTGCCTGTACTTGATTTTTGTGGTTTGTTTGTGTTTTAATGCTCGCTGGCGGGGTTTATTTTCGACATGTAATGAAGCAGAGGAAGGTTTGGCATTAGTCACCATAAATATATATACTGTTATCTACCAGTGTCTTCCTCAACGCTGCATAATATATTGGCTCATGTTAAGATCTGAATTAAAAAGATTCCTGTGATTGATTTCCTCACGGGGTGCAAACTGGAAGATTGGTTGTTAAGAAAATGTAACCTGTAGGACCTCTCTTTGTCGAGTGGAGAAGTGTGCCGTTCTTCCTCAGCCGCTACTGCAACCCCCCAAAAATTTGATTTCGATTTTGATTTGATTTGGACCTCGTGCGCAGCGCTGCGACGCGGGATGGGATGCGGCATGCGACAGGCCGGCGGGCAGCTCGGCCTGAATAGCACTGCTCCGCCTCTGATCTCGCAGCCCTGAGCACTTACTCTGGCCATTAGCTGCAATTTGTCCTCTAGCCTTTTGTTGAAGAAGAAAACTAGAAAATATCGAGTTTTGTCTGTATGTGTAGACTGGAACAATAAAAAGCGGTAAATCCTTTCAATGATAGAAAGATTGATGCCAGAACCAGAATCGTTTTTGTAATTTGAACACAAATAGGCAGATATAATGTCAGAGATTCCTTCCTTTCAAGGGATCACATGGATAAAGGATGCGGTTTCTTAATTAATAATTCTGTGGAAAGTGCATGTACATCAATAACACAAAAATAAAGAAGCAGCAGTAATGAGACGAAACCACCATTGGCATGACATGAAAATCTTTGCAGATATTAAAAAGGAGTCATTTTGGTGTTGTGCTCCATTGTTTAACGAGTGTGGCACCGGCGAAGGGAACTACACTGGCAGCTTGATAATGAACTTCGCTGCTTATTCCCTGAAGAAGGTCAGAGAGGCTGAGTTTGTCGGCTTTGCTCCCAGACTCAGCTGAAAGGAGAGATCTAGAAGCGGGATGGAAATTTGGGGGTGAAATTGCAGTTGCATCTACTAATTATGATTTAAGAGTTATGAAATCCAACCTGTACCTGTATGCTGTATTGAGCTATCATACATTTTGTCTAAAAGGCCAGAAAGGTCATTATCCATTCCACAACCTGTGTTCACTAAGGCCAAGCTCGGAGGCTACTGCCATCCAGGTGTTTGTACAGTGCTGGTCCCAGTCTCAGTCTTTGTATTGGTGTCGGTGAGTTGTGGAGGTCTGGGGAGCTTGAGAAGTTGTGCTGGTGATTCATGGTGAGGCTACAATTAGAATAATCAATCTAAGTTAAAGGAATTTCTCTTTATCTCCTGCCAAAACATAACAAAAAATTACAATAAATAAATATAACGCTATATAAGACTGAAACCAAAGCTCCAAGACAAAAGCCATTTCAGATAAAAATGACATGGCTTTTGCAAAATAGTTGACTTAGGACAGAATTTTAAAATCAGTTATTTTGTTAAAGATTTATTTGTGTTAAAAATAAACTACAGTTCTGAACTGTTTCCAACTTCTGTTTATAGAGATCTGTGATAGGAGTCTGAATCATAGAGGTGACAAATTCAGACCACAAAAGGTAACTGTGTCTTCATAAAACTCCGCCTGAAAACCAGAGTAATTAAAGGTCTGCTGTTTATAAGCACAGCATCTAATGTATGCTCTTTCCTGTTGCAAGAAGACGTAAGAACTTGTATAGCTGAAAAGGGTTTTGATGCCTCTTTGGTTGCTCAGATCTCTTGGAACAATGATAATCACCAGCCGAAGTGGTTTCCCCCCTTTGCATTTATCCCTCGGATGAAGAGTGGGTTGCCATCCCGAGGGGCTGTGCTTCTATCACCATATCCAAAAAACCCCGTGGTCAACATGTCAAATCTAATCACGGTCTCCATTTCTGGGACACACTTTAGTAAACATTTTCATCACTTTCAACTGTGCATTCATACCTCAACAGATTTATATCTGTAATTAGGGGAATTGTTATTTACCAGCAGGTATAAAGCTGGTAAAAAGACGTTTTTCAGCAACATAATTCAGTTGTGATGAGTTATTATCAGTTCTAGATTAATAGCACAGTTATTCCTTTTGCTACAGGTTAGGAGTATGCTTCCTGCCAGAAACCTTCGCAAATTGTTCAGAAATACTGGGCAACAGCTATTCGTGACTGTCCAGATAAAGACAATATGAAAGAAAGTGATCCCTCTCCAAGCTCTACATTCAATAATGAGATATTTTTATTTAACAAAGTCTCTAACAGATGGTGTTTCTAAATTTCGAATATTAGGGCTGTTTTTGAAAGAGGCCTCCACACAGTCTGATGTATTGCAGATGAGATTTCGCATTGGAGCTAGAGCTAAGAGCTAATTGTGCTGCTGCTCCTGATTGCACAACAACACTAGGTCCCAGCGCTGAAGCCACAACACAGGAGGCTGCATGGTGACCCCCCTTGTGTCTGCAGCCACCGCCCCCAAAAGTATCACCCCCGGGCAGGGGGCTCCTACCAACGACACCTGGGAGAGGTAGGTGGTCTGAAAAACATTAGTTGTTTATTCTGTGTGCTCTCTTCTAAGGTATCTTCATGGAGCACGGAAGCTTCTCAGTCATTGTTACATGAGACTGTTTTACAGATGGTGACTGGAAGGTCTGTGCTCAACTCCGCCACCTTTATCAGCCAATTTTCTAATCTCACGAAAAGAGACTCATGAATCTGAGAAACTATGTTTTCCATAAATCCTCGTTGCCCTGGCATTAAGAAGCAGACGATGGTGATGCCAACCAAGTTTAATCAACAGCCTTGTTGTTCCCTAGGGCTGAAGAACTGGAAACGACCAGTTTTGCACTAAATCCAGTACCACGGGTGCCATTACCGCATGGCCAGTGCACCAGATGTCATCCCTTCGACCAGCTGCCTGTGCCGCCGTTGCTCCAGCAGAAAGCCTGGGTCTTCTGATGGTGAGAAAGTTTCCAACCTCTCCCCTACGCTTGTTCAAACCCAATTTATACCCTTTTATTCAGTGGTAACGGTGGTTGCTTTTGCTAAGCTGTTCAAACCCTTTGGTCCGCTTTTGTAAACACTCTTATCCTTTGAAAATAGCGGTAAGACATTTTCTTTGTTTCATTCCTGTAGACCTTTTTCAGCATCAGAGATATGTTCCTAGTTCAGTCATTTCATGAATATGAAACACACACGGACTGCGTTTTCATAGCGTAATCTATTTTCTCCATAAGCGATACAAGACGGTGGGGTTTTTTGACAAGGAAATGCAGGCGATCTAGATGAAGGGTGACCATGCACATGTAATTCAAGAGAGTAGCTTTGGGGAAACATCAGCTAGGGGAAGAGAAAGAAGAGAAATTTGAATTCAGTTGGATTTTAGTAACTTCACATTGGTTTTGAATCATATTTACATGCTTTTCTATTTCTTGTATGTTTGCAAGTTTTATTGCTATAGTTCTAAATGTCTCAGAGCTATGTGAATTAGTGGATATGTTATTACTGAGCAGAAGATGAACTGCGTTAGCAAGAAATGAGATCGTTCCCCAGAGTCCTACACAGGAAAGCTGTGGAAAACCTGGAACTGAACCCAGGTCCCAAGAGACACAGAATGGCCCCAAAACGTATGGCGTTATGGACCAGGAACCGCCAACAGGAAACTCGACTCAAGTTTTAAAACCCCATTAGCATGAAGTGTGCTGATGGAAATAGGCATTTTTCAGGAAAAACGCTCCCTGCCTCTCACGGACACCGAGGAGCTTTTCAGCTTTCCCTCTGTTGCTTCCAGCGGTGGCTAAATGTGAGAATTTTGTGCAGTTTCAGATTGGGAATGAAAGTGAGAAATCATTTAACACCCAGAGCTCCAACGGGACCATCAGCAGGAGCTGGATTGATGGAAATGCCCAAAATTGATGGTGGTTTTAGGGCAGCTGTTTTCATTGCTGGTTGTTACCTTTCTGTGAACACTTTTCTAAGTACATATTTCAGGAGAAGGCAAAGACTTCTTGCAGGGTGAACCAAATAAGAAATTATGGTTCTTGAATGAGAACTGCTCTCGTAAAATGAAAAATATGATGTAGCACAGTAAAAATAGGACCGTTGTCCTGAAGTCTTTAGATCTGACATTAAAAGTATACTTTGGGAATTAGTCATCAAACGATTTTGTCATAGCAATTTGATTCAAGTATTTTTTTGCTTATATCAAAGATTTAATTTATACAGCTACTGATTGTCAATTAAATAATTTTCAATAATGCAGCTGCTGAACAGGCCTGGCTTGGCTATTGGCTTTCTGGCATGTGGTCTTTTGCTGGGTAATATCAACTTCTTCACGGTCCTGTTTCTCCACCACAGCCATGCTACCCCGAAACCTCTCCTCTGCAAGCGTGAGAGGGTGCAGTTCCTTCCTCTGCTTGTAAATACACACAGCCTGGCCCACGGGGGAATTCAGTCCTCTCCAAACACCAGCCCCGCACTGCCCGGTGCATCTGAGCTCCGGAGCGCTCCCAAGACACCACGAGGTCGGCTGTGCACAGCAAAATGACCAAGCCATGGCATTGATCCTGCTGACCAACCCAAGGTGGAGGACCTGGACACCCAAGGCAAAGGTGGAACAGGTCTGTTTCCCACCAGAATTGTACTATTGGCCATATTTCCTTCTCCTGGTTTTTAGACTGCGTTCCTTAGATGTGAAAAATGCCATAATTGCATTGGTATAGAAATGCAAAATGAACTCCAAAATGCTTTGGTCTGGAGAATTCGAGCTTAGTTCGAGTGGGAATTAAGCAGAAGTTTCAAGTAATTTATATTTGAAATGCCTTCATAACTTTTGCTTCATAAAAATAGGGCGCAATACAAAATGATAGTAAAAATTCATATTTTGGAAATGGACATTCTCCTTTCTGGCAATAAAAAGTAAAGGTAATTTGCTCTATTTCAAAAAGACTGTTAGCAGTTCCTGTGATTTCAAACGATATAGCTTTAATGCTCAACACATCTTCATCTTGCAGACTGTAAAACATTCCTTTGATGGTAAGTTGATGATCTATGGGTTTCAATCAGAATTCATGTTTAGAATTAATGTCTTAGTTAAAAAGAAAAAAAAAAACCTCTTGCAGACTCACGTGGTTTCCCAGCCATGGTGAAAGCTTCGCCCTTTGGAAATCCAGGCAGCTGGGAGCTACCTCGGTTGATGCGGGACGTCCTTACGGAACATGCTTACTACCGAAATACCGAAAGTGTAGCTGTAACAGTCAAGAAGGAAACACAAGAAGGGTTTTTCCTCCTTCAGTGCTTTCATGGTTTTGCCTGTCTTCTACCTGTTCCTCTTTTCTCCAAAATCCCATTTTTTCTTTTTGTTCCTCAAAAAGCATGAAGAGGGAAGTTGCTAATGAATTAAACACCCAGAAAAGCCAATGGTTTTCATCCAGGACACTGATTTTTCTTCATTTTTGCGGCAGAGCTAGAACTGGAGTCCCCGCTGAGTCTCCAGCCAGCACAGCCTCGCACTCATCAGCTGTCCCTCCAATTAAATTAACTGTCTGAAATTAACATATGCTCCAGCATTGCTCTTTTAATTTCATTTTCTGTTTCTCCAAACTGAATTGCCTTTATTAAAAACCTTATAAAAAGAGGATTTATTCTTGTCTACTAATGCCAATCCTGAGCCACCATTTATACGTTTTAAAATTTTCAATTTGATTTAGCCAGAGTTATACCCTAAGTTAATGGAGGAAGCAGAGTAGGAATATCAGAAAACTTCTGAACTTACAGGTAATGCAGAACACTATCAAGGTAGGTAATTAAAGAGAAAGAAGAAACACTCTACTGTTTTCATTCAAAAATAAATGACAGGGAAACTAGCACTGCTGCACGAACATTTAATTTCCCAGTAGTACAGCTTGTTTATATTTGGGTCAAGAGAAAAAAAAAGTTACTAAAACTGAGCAACACTTCAAAGTTTGGATTTATTACATGTGAGTGAGGTTCAGTAAGCAATACTGAATTGTTCTTTGGTGCAAATGGTATTTTCTCAATGGGATGGTGAATCCGTGTTTGATATTTTTCCTTAAATATTTACAAGAAAATGAACCCCTGTGTTTTGGTCCCGTAAATCTCGACATCAGTTTTTCACCTTTCATTAGAAGGATGAACGCACATAAATATTTGCTGAATGGAAGCCATGGCCCCCAGGCTGGAGATACAGAGAGACTGGCCAGGGACCTGGTCACTGAAAAGGAGCGCTGATCCTCACGCTGCGGAGAGCAGCAGCTCTGCGCTGTCTGTTTCTAATAGAGCCAAGTGGGAGAATAAATGGTTGCATCGCGGACCTCTGCTACCAAAACACACCACGGGCCTGAGCCAGAGATGTTCTCCTCGAGCGGGTAAGTGTCCCAAAGCACCTCCTGACACCGTGCAGCTGGCAGCGCCTGCTGGGCTGGCGTGGGTCTCGTTTCGCTTGCGTCTGCCTTCGCTTCCGTGCCAACGTGCTCGCAAGGGGCCTTGGTACTTCTGCTACTCGAGTCTGACGCTGTGTCCCTTGCTGGGATTTCTTAGCTTTATATTTGTAATTTTATATGCATGGAGGTTTGTGAAAAATCTCTTAATCTTTGCAAGCCCTTATTTAAATAACTGTTTAAGCAGGTCAATAATTATACACTGCAGCAGAGCTCAGCATCCCTTCCTAAATGTGTTACATGTGCATCTGCTAAAAATTCTTTCTTTACAGAATTCAAAATCCCCAAGTGAAATCTGCACCCTCATTTTGGGTTTGAATTTGGTTGGTCTACGAGCTGTAGACGCCTAAGTACCATCGTCCCCAGATGGCACAGGTCAAAGGCGCAGCTTTTCGGAGAAGCTCAGTGTTTCCCACCTGATGATGAGCAGCCAGGGCCATACAGAGGGGTTTTCAAAAGCCTCTACAGACCCCAGTTCCCTTGTTGTGGAGTGGCTCTGTGTGCTTTATTAGTCAGAAATTACACCGTCTTTTGTACCATTCCCGTTTATGTGGAGGCCCTCAAAAATCTCAGCTCCAAATTTTCCCTTCTCAGAGCTGTCTTGTGACTAACAAACCCCACATTGTTCCTGTGTGCTCTGAATTTATTTCATGTCATCTCACAGAAAAAAAAAAAAAATACAGCTTCTCTCACTCCGCGCCCTTTGGGACAGCAACTGCAGATGAAGTGCAAGCAATCAACATGTCAGGATAAAATTAGATTGCCACAGAGTGCAAGGTTTGATCCAATATCTGTATCAGATTTGGGTTTCAGCTGTGCACATGACAATAAAGGAATACGTGCTGAAGTTGTTCGGCACAAAGCTGTTCTAAGAGCATGCGATGCTTTTCATCTGTGTAAAAGCTGGGAAAAGAGAGGGTGTGAAATTAGGTATTTTACACTGTTACCTCAAGATTTAATTGTACTTATACACAAGAAATGTTGGCACGCCTGCTGTGTTTCCGTGCCTCGGAGCGGGATGGGGTATGTGTTTGGTGGAGGACGGTGATGGCGGTGCCAGGGAGCGGTGCCCGCAGACGCAGCCTCCCTGAGCTCGGGGAGGTATCGTGTACGCACATCTCCCAGCTCTCTCTGCTTACCATGTTCTGCTCTTCACTGGGGTTTGGAAGTGAAGAAAGTGGATTCTTTTTGGTTACAAGCCATGGGAGATGGCCTCCAGCAGCATCCCCAGCATCCAGCCCAGAGCAAACCCCCTGAGCCAGGCACAGCTGGACGCTGGGTCCTGTAATCGATGGCCTTGCTGGACTTGTCAAATGCAAGAGGGAAGACAGGCTGGGACTGAGGCGTCTCTCCACTGAGGCATGAAGAGCCCAAGAGCTAACAAAGGGAGCAATTAGCTGGTGCTTATCTTACCAGACAGCAGTAAGTGGGGATGGCCCATCACCGTAAAACCAAGAGATCTGCCAGAGATTGCTTCAGAGATTGCTTCGGATAAAGCCCAGATGGCCCCCAGAAGCGCATACCAAGATGCCCGCTCCATAGGTGTGTCACACTGCTGAGTCCCGCTTCTGAGGACATGACATTCCATGCCAAGAGCCAATCGATACACAATAATTGACTTCGTCCCACCTCGCTAAAGGATTTTCCAAACATATAAAAATTGGCACTTGAAAACTCTCTTTGGGAGGAGGAGCCAAGCGAGAACTTCACCTGACGGACGGGTCGACGGGCCTGAACCTCTCTTCCCCCCCAAGAAGGGACGCCTTTTTGGTCAGAGTCGCGCCTGTGACTGTGTCAGACGTATCCCCAGGAACACACTGTTAACTGAAGCGCTAAACCATTACTTTGAGCTCAGCTTTTGTAGACAGTGCATTTCTCAGCGGCAATCCCGAACCTGTGATACCTGTCGCTGGAATAAATGACCTATTGCTTCATCTTTGCCAAGCTGTCTCAGTGACAGTCCTTGGAGCGGCTCTGGCAGCCAAGGTGAACCTGAGCAGTGGCTCCACACTTCACCCTTTAGACATAAACCGCTGACCACGTCTGGGACTAGGAGCAGATCCAGCCACACCTGGGCTCTCCTCTGAGAGAGAGTTTGGAGAGCAAGGGAATCTTCTCTGAACCTCGTGACTCAACAGGAGGGCGCTCCTTTTGCCACTTATCAGACTCCCCACACCCCCTTTAACACAACAGGTCCTCTGCCAGGACCTGCACTCTGCAGATCCGGTCCTGCTTGCTAACGCGGCCGCAGTCCTCGCAGACAGCTTCGACAAGGCCAGCAGCTGCCCAGCAGCTGGATGAGAGCTTGCACTTAAAACATCTACTTTTTTACATCAATTTTCAACAAAATGCCCTAATAATTTCAAGAAACAATAATACTTGTTTCCATTTAATTGTAAAAGAAATAGTGAAAATATTTAAAATGTTCATTCAAAAACGTTTGGGTCAGACAAAGCGTTTTGGTGAGCTGGAAGCACCGAACAAATCTGAACTGCCAGTAGCTGGGAAATGACAGCTACGTGCAGACACAGCTGCCTCTGTCCATGCCGTATGAAACAAGAGCCTTTTTCTGACTGTTTGTACATCTTACACTAGGTTTCCTGTTAACAGTAATCGTCTGTCAAAGTGAGTCATCAGGCTACGCAAAGTTTGGCTGCGACTTCTGTGAAAATATTGCGCCAGCGCCCGCATTTAACCCTGGGGCACTGCGATTTGTACCGAGTCAAATCTTCAGCCATAGTCATGCCGTTCAGCCCCACCCGTAACGGCAAAGTCATCCAGTTGAACTAATTGAGGATAAAATCAATTTTCTCTTAGGTGTATAAATATTGATACGCACACACAGCCTTTTCGTGTCACTTGTGGCCCAGTTAATCTCCCGTTTATGGGATTTTAACCTGGTTCTGCTTGTACCCAGCTATAGCACTCGCGTTACAAGGCTGCGAGGATGTCCTCCATCCTCCCCTTCTTTAATTCTGCAGACCTGCTCCCACTGCTCTGTCAATAGCTTTCAAATTAATGGTCCAATCTTTTAAATTAATGAGTTTTCATCGACCTCGGTGGAAGTGGATCAGCCCCGAGACTGTCAGCCCACCCGGCCATCCTCCTCAGTGCTTCATCTGAAAGTAGTTCACCTACTTTCAGACGCAGGCCCGGCACCTTGGAGCTCATCGTCTGAAGCCGTGGCGTTCGGATCTCATTAAAGCAGCCTGACGTGTCCTGCTGCTCCGGATGGAAAGGGTTTGAAAAAAGAAATTTTTGGTTTTGTTCTGCAGTAACTCCAAGTTATTTTGGGTTCCTTTCTCTACCCATTTAGCTCGAGCAACTGCTCTAGAAAGCTCTCGTTAGCCCAGGATTTCCTGAGAGAGGAAATGTAGCACCTGCATTTTTCCAAATCTTTATATGAGGTTTGGAAAATCTTGTTTCAACAATTACAATAACAAAGCATCCCAAACAAAAATATATTATTGGAGCAGCTCCTAGGTGATGGAGACGTTTCCAGTCACAGTAAAATTTATTTTTCCGTGGAAAACGGAGTGAGTCTTGAAGAGGGAGCACTCTGAAGCTGCTAGGCTGTCACCTGGGGTGCGGAAATCTCAGTGTTTGAGGATCTGTTATGAGCACAGCCTGGAGTACAACTTCATTTTGTTTAAAAGTGCTTTTCAATGGCTGCCACGGACAATCGATAGGACATAGGGGAAGAGAGGGGGAAAGGACTGGGAAGAAGGCATCTGCACAGCGGGGAGACCCTGATCCGCACCCCATGGCCCCAGGCCCCACTCCCACCCGTGGACACACCTCGGAGAGGCTTCGCCCTGCAAGCGCACAGGCTCGGGGCTCTGCCGTTGCCCCATGCCAAGAAGCCAGCTCCCTCTGCACCACAGCAGCCTCCCGCGGGATGGGGCGAGATGGGATGGGGCGGGATGGGGCGGGATAGGATGGGATGGGATGGGATGGGATGGGATGGGATGGGATAGGGGCCAGCGGAGACGCGGCATGGCAAAGCACAACCCGGCTGCTGGCTTCCCTGGAGATTAACATCAAGATCTAGTGGCCCACAGGGTGGGTATCGAGAGAGGTGAAGCTAGGGACAAGATTCACTTTAACAGGGAGTACACTGGGGCACGAAAGAAAGTCATCATTAAATACCAGAGAAGGAGGAAAAGTCACGAATGTCTAATAGTCTATCAAAGCAAATGAATAAAGGTAAAAATCTGTTACATAAACCCACATCAACAGAGAAGAATCTGATATTGTTGACTGGGGAGACCGGATCGTCAACCTGTTTTGCCTGAGTTTACTTCTTGTTGTACACGGGCATAAAATCTTGCATCGACCAGACTTCCAACAAAATGAACGGGGAGAGACATCCGGGGAATAAATAAAATAGACAGGGAAAAGATCTGCACTCTTATAAAAAATGCACAGGCATGAAGAGACCTTGAACAAAATTTAAACCTTAATTTACAAAGTTAAATTAAGCTCCTGATTTCTGTTGTAAAATGTTCCCAAACAATCTCATGACTCAGTTTCTGCAGCCATTGAAGTAGGAAGAATTAGATAAGGTTCTTGCTGTTTGCTTTATTTTGTGCCTAACTCATATTCTCAATGATTCATTATCAAGATTTGTCAGGACTAATTAAGAAGAGTGCCAGCTGTGATAGCATTTGATATCACGGCACCTTGCTCAGCGGGGACTCAACCGCGAGAGCTCGTTGCGTAGAATCAGCTAATAGCAACCAGTGATTTAGTGGCTTGCTGCTAACTGTGGCCCGGGCTGTGACGAAGGTGAAAGTGTTTGTGTTTAGCAGCCCCGTGGATAAGATGCTTCTTTACACGAAATTGAGTTGTCTGTAACTCTCTCTTAACACAAACAAACAAACAGTGAAATTTATTAAATTACACGCATGATTTTCTTGTCTGTGGTAAGCCACCTCCCTTTATTTAAGTAAAAATAATTAAATTCAGAAAAAGGACACAGTTTTAAATTCAGGAAGGTATGAATGCACAAACGTTCTATTTGGTTATGGCTTTGCGCACGGGTTTTTAATTCTGATGTGAGCTGCCCGGTGGGCTTGCAAACCTCTGGGAGTAGTTTGCAAACAAAACCTTTCTGACCCCTGTTTTATACAGGAAAAGCCATCCATCGTCTAATCCACACGCAGTTCTGTACATCCTACTACAAAAAAAAAAAGTAATGAACAAGTAATTAATTTCTGGGCAGCAATGGCAGAAGATCACAGACTTCTCTACAGGGGTGCGAGCGGGGTGGGGTCTGGTGGCACCGCGGCGGCTCCGGCTCTGCCCATCCCAAGGCGTTTGGCTTTGCAGCCGGCTGCAGAGTGGGACGTCTGGGAGCACTGCCTGGCACAGGCGGAGAGCTTCCAGCTCGTAAACATGGGATTGCAGGAAGCAAGACTTCTAAAAAACCCAAACCAAACAAAACTGAAGCTCAGCACCGAAAATCAGCGATATTTTTATCTTAATCGCCCTGAGCCTGTTGACCAGTAGCCGTTCTGTAAACAGGGATAATAATATCACTTACCTCGTGAAAATAAATCACTGTTTTTGAAACACTTGGACACTATAGTGATGATCAGGACAGAAAAACCCAGGAAAAAGTTATTAATTCTGACTCGGTACGCGGCGAGCGCTCCGCTCCAGGAGTCTCGGGGACGCGCGCTGAAGGCGAAGGACGAAGAAACCGAACGAATAACTGCAGAGTGAGAGCACGCTGCCTGTTCCGTGAGCCGAACGAGGCAGGGGCCCGGCAGCAGATGTTTGGTGATGTTCGATCGTTGAACTGAAGGCTACGTCGTCACCCGTGCAGGACGGGCTGAGGCAGCAATCACGGCTCTGGCGTCGTCAGCGGTGGGTTCTGCACGCTCGGTGCTGCTCTTTAAGCAGGCGCGATGGGTTTTTTAGGGAAATATTCCAGCAGCAGGCTGAAAGGAGGAGGATGCCTGCGACTTCAGCGCGAGGAAGATCCCCTCTCCTCTCCACATCGCGTCTTGGTGGCCCCGGAGCATCTCAGCAGCCGGTTCTTGGGCCGGCGGAGGCACTGAGGACCCCGCAGCCGGGTCGCAACGTTGTTCCCGGCTCTGTGGGGATGCCCGGGGGGTGGTGAGGCCGGCTGGGCTCACGGACAGGGGCTGCACGCTCAGCTCTGCTCGGCACCAGGAGCACGTTTGCCATGCACAGATGGGTTACGTGTTGGTCTCCTCCGAAGGGGACCAAGTGCCATGCCCTCAGCAAGGGGCTGCTGCGAATGTCAGCAGTGAAAGGCATTTTTCAGAAATAGATGGACCTTTTTCTGTCTCAACTCTTTCAGGGAAAAAAAAAAAAAAAATCAGTCAAATATTTTTAAAGTATTTTTGCTTAAAATTTGGCAAAGCTGTAAAGAACAGAATCGGGGCGCTCAGGACCGGGAGCAAAGAGCCTCTCGAGCACCCTGGGCCATTCCACCAGCCCAGCTCGTAGCTTTAACACCGCTTTGTCCCTTAGAAAACTCCAGGCACCGCAGGCAGCCGGGGAGGAGGGGACCTGCCTGCGCTGGCTGGATCAGTTTATTGTCTGAATTGCAAAACTACTATTATTTCGAGAAAGACATATTATTTAATTATCATGAATGTGCAGTTCTTTCATTTGTAATTCAGTATTGGAGGACATGTTCCAAGCATTAAGTGAATCAAAATATTCTTAGTGAATCAGAAACCAAGAGAATAATAAGTGTTTGAAAAGAAAAAGTTATTGTTCTCTGTGGGTTGCAGTGATTTTAATGATTTGGCTGAAGTGCCCATCTAATAGAGCTGCCTATTTGAAATATTTGTGATCTCCAAGGAACAGTTTTAAAGTGTCTCCCGTGTAATTGATGGATCCATTCCTCTCGAGCACTTGGATGGCTTTCAAAGCCGGGGGACGGCTACTGATGGGGCTTCGAGGGGGCTGTGGGTTTTACGCAGGCTGGTGGGAATAACGCCTCGAGTCTCCTCCTGTCCCGAAGGCAGAGGTGACTAAGCTGGTGGGAGCTCCTGCTCAGAAGGTGGGAATCGCTCAGAACTGACCCAAACTCCTTCTCGGGAGGAGCAAGGGCCTTCCTCCCACGCTGTCTTCGTCTTTCCCTGGCAGTGGGACAGGTGGTACCCGACCCCTGCACCGCAACTCCTTTTTCTAAAGATGTGCTATGTAGATGGGGTCGTTTCATAACATCGTGTTTGCCAAAATACAGCCAGCTTGGCTTTAAAACTGACTGTGTGCCGGTATTTAGAAAAAAACCTTTATTTCAGTTTTGGTTCTTTCTGAAACTGTCTCACTGATGGAAACAATCGCGGTCTGAAAAACCAGAAAAATTCAAAGAGCCCAAGAGCCGCTGACAATATTTCCCCCTGGTTATCCTGCAGGTTCCGTGCATTACTCTGGTGGTATTTTGTGTAAGTAACTGATATTGATGAAAATCACAAAAATCACCATCTCCGCACTTGGAAAAACTTAGAGTGTGATTGTTTTTTTAAACAATATTATCAAAAATTATCTGTCCAAGTATGTTGAGCTCCTAATAGGCAGGGTATGATCTAGTGCAAGCTACGATAAAAATAAGAGCAGTCGTTACTGCATGCTGGCACCTTCTGTTATTGCTGCTCTTTTTGCAATGAGCCCACTTCCACCAGGTAGATGACTGCTGAAAGGTTGGTACCTTGGTAGCAAGCACTTGGGGCTCTCTCCTCCGTCCCCGCACCGCGGCACTTCCCTCGCCATGGGAGACTCCAGCAGTCGGGAGGGGACCCAGGACGCGATGCCGTCCGCGCGTCCGAGCAGCACGACGGCTCCGGCCGGGCGCTGTGCCTGCGCCGTGGGTCACGGAGCATCCGCTGCCCTGCGCTGCGTGCTGGGGAGGGTCTCCCCGCGACGCTGCACCCCAGGGGACCCCTGCACTGCGTCTGCGGTGGGGTCCCTCCCGGCCGGTGAGCTGCCGCCGACGCGGCCAGGAAAGCCATCTGTCCAGGGCTTGGCCAGGCCACCACGTCGGGCAGATCGGCTGCGGCTTACGGCCAAGGTTTTTCTTGCCCTCCTGGAGCATTTTTCTTTTTTAAGCAGCAGCAGCCTGTGCACAGGAGGCAGGAGCCAGGCGGTGACTGAAAATGGAAAATGACTCCATGTGCGTAAATTTGTGGATCTCTGCAAGCACCAGAGAAGGAGGAGTGTGTCTCTCCGTAGGGTGGCTGCGGGTAGCTCTCAGAGCTGCACTGCTGTGGTTTCGTGTGGGATCGCACCAGCGTGTCGCGACAGAGCATCAGGCCCAGAAACTCGGTGGGTTAGCACAAAGCGTTCGTTGCGTTTTATTCTTCATAGACTCGGGAACAACCCATAATGTATTTTAGATTCACTAACAGAATACATATGACAAATTACAATTTATTTATCATTTATATTTTAATTATTTATATTGCAATATTTTATAATAAGATATAAATACAAAGATAATGTTTATCTTGTACAAATAAAGATCTAGCAAGAGATCCAAGGTGCTGTGTCCTTGAAGAGAATTTGCTGTCCCCTGTCCTCCCTGGAAACCAGAGCCACACTGACACCTTCTCTTTGTGACCAGCAACAGCAAGGCACCGAGTTAAGGATCAGAGTTTTTCACTGGCCTCTGCTCCAAAAATTCATTATTTTCCGAGCGCCAGATAAGCCGGAGCTCTGGCTACTATCCCACTGGTGACTTCACCCAACAAATTAATTGCTTGTACCACGTCCATTACCGTTGTTCAAGATGACCTCCAACTGTGCACGGCAGCATCACGCTACATTACCAAAATTTGAAATATTGGTTTCTTTCTCCTTTCCGCTAGCCCATTGCTCTTTGTTTTGCTTCCACTGCTTGGTTGTCACACGACTTTGTGTTCGCCCCGCCAGCTGCCCACATAACAGCAGTGTTTAATTCTGCAGCATCTTCGAGAGTAGAGCGGGTAGGATCCTCTGGGGATGGGAATCGCGCCGCTCCCCTGAAGGATGCCAGCTATGACGCCGACTTCTCTCTGGCAAACTCTGTGCTTATCCAGTAGCAATCTGGCTGAATCCACGCTCTTCGTTGACAGACAAGTTAAGAAATGTTTTGAATATGCTTTTGGATGTGTTTAACCACTGTTTACTTCTAAACAAATTCTTTTGCTAGAAAGATCGGGGTTGGGTTTCGGTGTTTTTTTTTTTTCTGGTGAAGTTTTGTTTTATTTTATTTTGTTTTCTTTTGTTTTGTTTTGTTTTCTTTTGTTTTGTTTTGTTTTCTTTTGTTTTGCTTCGTGAGGGTTTTTTTTTGTGCAGCAGACTTTCGCTGGGGGAGAGGGAGCGCGTCCCCAGCACCACACAGTGGGCAGGTAGGGGAAGCGTGCCCGTGGGTGGGCTTCTGGGCGCCTGGTCCTCCCCGGCTGCGGGTCGAAACCCAGCGCTGACCCCCCTGCGCCATTCTTCGGGTGAGAGAAAGCGAGTGGCTTCGTTGGTAGCACAGGAGGTCTGCAGGCTGCGCCGGCGCCAGGGCAGGGCTCCTGCGGCCGAGCCACGAGGCCTTCAGCAAGCGTTTGCCGGGCTCGGGGACCGCAGCGAGTGACGCGTGCTGGGAATCTGATTTGGTACGAGAGTGACTAATTGTGAAGTGAACTACAAAACATCACGCTGGAATGACTTTCCCACCATTCCCATATGCTTCTGTCAATATTCCCGTTACATACAGAATCACAGAATCACAGAATCCCAGCATGGTGGGGGTTGGCAGGGCCCTCTGTGGGTCACCCAGCCCAACCCCCTGCCCAAGCAGGGTCACCCAGAGCAGGCTGCACAGCACCGCGTCCAGGCGGGGCTGGAATATCTCCAGAGAAGGAGACTCCACAGCCTCCCTGGGCAGCCTGGGACAGGGCTCCGTCACCCTCAGAGGGAAGAAGTTCTTCCTCATGCTCAGCTGGAGCTTCCTCTGCTTCAGTTTGTGCCCGTTGCCCCTTGTCCTGTCGCTGGGCACCACTGAAAAGAGTCTGGCCCCATCTTCCTGACACCCACCCTGCAGATATTTCTAAGCATTTATAAGGTTCCCTCTCAGCCTTCTCTTCTTCAGGCTAAATAATGAATGTTTTTTCAGGCTAAACAAGCCCAGCTCCCTCAGCCTTTCCTCACATCAAATGCTGTTTTACTGCGATAACGCCGCTTTCGGGGAGTCATTCCGGATTAGGGCTACCACTTCAACACGATTTAGTATGTCGGAGCTTGAAATTCTCCCTGATGGCTTTAAGCGTGGGCGAGTTCAGTTCTGAGTGGACGGAATCTAATTTTTGCTTAGGCACCGCTCCCTGAATCCGCTCCGCGTGCCTGTCCCGGTGGGCCGCGAGGGAGGCGAGGGTATTTTAGGTTCGGTGGGACACGGGCTGTTACGCAGCGCCGGTGCGATACGCTCACGGTGGGGTTTAGTCAGCGCTGTCTCACCTCCAGGTACTCGGTAATCCAAACCAAAACGAAACGCTCCTTCAGAGCGAAATGTGGCGGTGACAGATGCACAGGCTATTATATTTAGTCTCTCGTCTGAGAGGGCCAGATTGACTGTAGGTAGCTGGCTGCACATGGTGGATGGAGATCAGGTGCGATGAAAGGGAGATTACTGGCTATTTTAAGAGTTAAACTTAAAAAGCAGGAAATTGAGACGTGATAAACAGGTTTTTGTCAGGCGATGTCCAATTAAACGGTGGGACTCATTACCATGGGAGGCCACTGAAGCCAAGTACTTAGCAAGAGTGGAAGAGGGACGGGCCACTTTTATGGATATCAAGAATATCCAGAGTAATGATTAACTATATCAATTTTTGTAATGTAATTAGAATAATTTTTCATGCTTCAGAGCTTAAAGCAATTTCTATATGTGAGAGACCAGGATGAGACTCCTGGTAGGAACAGACTGAAGACTTCTGCACACTGCAGAGCTCCTGCCTGGTGTTCTGACACATCTGTTTCAAGGCCAGATGTTGGGTGAGGGTGGACCCTGGATCCACCTTGATCAACTCTGTCATTTTCTGTGTTCCTTGAGGGAATCTGATGTGACATATGTAGACTGATTTTTTAGGTAAACCAGGGCATGAGGAAAAGGAGGATGAAGTAGACAGCAGACGGGTTTTCTGTAACTTTGAGAGGATAAACATAGAATCATAGAATGGGTTGGGTTGGAAGGGACCTTAAAGATCATCTGGTTCCAACCCCCCTGCCATGAGCAGGGACATCTTCCACCAGCCCAGGTTGCTCAGAGCTCCATCCAGCCTGGCCTTGAACCCTGTCAGGGAGGGGGCAGCCACAGCTTCTCTGGGCAACCTGGCCAGTGTTTCACCACCCTCATGGGGAAGAATTCCTTCCTCATATCTAATCTAAATCTGCCCTTTTTTAGCTTAGAGCCATTCCCCCTTGTCCTATCACTACACCCCCTTGTGAAAAGCCCCTCTCCATTCTTCCTGTCAGCCCCTCCAGGCACTGGCAACTGCTCTAAGGTCACCCCGGAGCCTTCTCTTCTCCAGGCTGAACAGCCCCAGCTCCCTCACCCTGTGCTCGTAGCAGAGGTGCTCCAGCCCTCGGATCATCTCCGTGGCCTCCTCTGGCCCCGCTCCAACACATCCATGTCCTTCCTATGCTGGGGGCTCCAGAGCTGGCCGCAGGACTCCAGGTGGGGTCTGGAGTTCCAACATGTTGAATGTCACTGCAGATTTGCCCAAAGGAACAAAAAACCCAGAGAGGAAGCTTCCAAAATCATGAGGTAGCTTCCTGCAAAACAATGACATTTATGAGAAAAGATGATTTATGTTTACATCCTTTCTGAATCCTGAGCACTTAAGGCAAACTTGAGTCATGCTTGCAAACTCTTCTCTACAACCACTAGAGTCAGGTTTTTAAATAATAATAAATGTGGCTAAGATTCTCAAAGAGGAGCTTTAAGTGGGCAAGAGGTAAATAAACGCTGAAGAGCTTGCACTTCAACTGCGCACGTTCGGATGCCAAAGGGGGATGGAGCTGATGCTGCCGAGGAACAGCTGAGCAGGAAATCACGTACCCAGCGCAGCGAGGAACTGATGTAAAGGGTTAAGACGCGTGTGGGCATCAAGGGCTGCTAAACGGGGACCGGTGAGGCTGCAGCTCGACTGGCAGAGGCTGCGGGAGGCAGGAGCCAAGCCACCAGCACCTGCAAACCCCCCCCAGCACGCGTGTCCCATCCTGCGCGGGAACTTCCCGCTCTCGGGACGATGGTGGTGGACGAGTGCGGGTTCGTCAGGAAAGTTTCGCCCAGTGAGGGATGAAAGTGATAAAGAACAAGGCCTGGGTGATGGCACAAGCTGGACCATGATACCCATATCACAACGAAATAATATCTCATGATATTTTCAGTCCACAGAAAAACTAAATTGTGGTCCCAAGCCCAAAAATTGTAATTTCTAGTGGAGACCTCCAGCTGCTTTTATTGTTGTTCACGCGTGCTATGCTCTGGCCCTACTGAAAAATCCTGCTACGTCTGTCCAGTTCCGCGGCGGCTCTCCCGCCGTCCCCTTTCGCCAAGGAACACACATGGGCCTTCTCTGGTCGCGGTGGCATTTGAAGGGCACCAGGTCAGAAACCTTGGTTGTGCTGACCTCAGCCAAAGACAAGTGCCGACGTACAAGAGAAAGAGAAAAAAGCTGAAAAATATGGTAAGGACACAACTGAAATAATACAGAGATTTTTAGATGTTAAAATGCCTTAATAATTATCGGAAGATGTGTCCCTAGCCCCTAGCCAGCTCCACCTCAGCCAGGACAGGACCAGCAAAGCCCCTCACTTGTGTCTGCCAGGCGAGCCGCGTGCTGAGAGGGAAAATTTGACCGGGCCAAAACAGATAAAACCCATCAGTTTTCACCGATGTTTTCTAATGTCACGACAGCAACAGTTGTGCCTCTCTGACTTCACTGATATACAACGTGCTGGAGATGAAGCCGTCCCCGTAGCTGTCTGTCGGTGTCCGGCGCTGTCGCTGGGCACGGCAGGATGAGCCTGGCACACGGCGCGCGCCGCTGGTCCAGCGCCGGGCACGGGCATGGCGGTGAACGGCAGGTAGGCTTGATCCGGTCTTCATGAAGAAGAAATTAAAGGTTGTCTCCAAAAAGATGTGCTTGGTCTGGCAGGGACCGGGTGTCAGAGATGTATTTTGCATTACTCATGAACTGGGGATGGGGCAGGGCAGGGATTTGGTGGTCCGCAGGGGACGGCAACAGGCGTCACCTCCTCGGGTATCGGAGCTTTGGGACGAAGGGAACGCAACCAGGATGCTCCGGCATCCTCCAGCTCTCGGTGCGCCCACAAACACGGGTCTGGAGATCTCAACCCAGACCGAGCTCAGCCACACCGCTTGGGTTTCGGGGGGGCTTCCATCCAAACCCCTCCTCCCCGCCGAGGTGGGTACCAGTGGAGCCAGGGAGGAGGAGGAGGAGGAGGAGGATCTCTTCTCCGGAGAGAAATCCGCCTTGCCGGAACAGGCGCTGCCGCTCGCCGCTCCTAGGGGCGCCCGCTGCCCCCCCGGGGAGAGGAGGAGGAGGAGGAGGAAGGAGGAGGATGCTCGGGATGCTCCAGCGGGGCTGAGCGCGGAGCAGGGCTGGGGGGGGGGTGTTCCGAGGCGCTGCCGGCCCCGGCGCTGCCGCCGCTGCCCCCTTCCCGCTGGCCCCGGGCCGGCCGGGCTGGGCCGCGTCCTGCGCAGCGGCGGGCGGGGCGGGGGGCGGGCGGGGGGCGGGCAGCGCCGGGCTCCGTTTAAAGCGGCAGCGGCGGGGCCGCGCTCCCCAGTGCCGCGGAGCCGCCGAGCGCGGCGGAGGCAGTGCGGGAGCGGCCCCGGCATCCTTCTCCCCCCCATCCCGGGGGCATCGGCACCATGCCCCGGCTGGGCAGGCTCCTGCGGCTCCTGGCCCTGCTGAAGCTGCCCTGCTGCCTGCTGGAGCTGCTGCTCTCGGGGGCGGCCCGGGGGCAGGAGATGTACGCGCCCCACTCCATCCGCCTGGAAGGGGACATCACCCTGGGGGGGCTCTTCCCCGTCCACGCCAAGGGACTCCCCGGCGTGCCCTGCGGGGACATCAAGAAGGAGAACGGCATCCACAGGCTGGAGGCGATGCTCTACGCCCTGGACCAGATCAACAGCGACCCGGACCTGCTGCCCAACGTCACGCTGGGCGCTCGCATCCTCGACACCTGCTCCCGGGACACCTACGCGCTGGAGCAGTCGCTCACCTTCGTCCAGGCGCTCATCCAGAAGGACACCTCCGACGTGAGGTGCACCAACGGGGAGCCGCCCGTCTTCGTCAAGCCGGAGAAAGTAGTTGGAGTGATCGGGGCGTCGGGAAGTTCGGTGTCCATCATGGTGGCCAACATCCTCCGGCTCTTCCAGGTAGGGCTGCGCGGGGCCGGGGGCGGCAGCTCCCTCCGTGTGCGTGTGTGTGTGTCACCCCCCCCCTCCGGGTACTCGCTTTGCCCCCCCTCGGAGCATCGCCCTTCCCTCCCAGCCGCCCGCCTCGGCATCTCAGCATCCCCCCCCCCCTCTCCGCGGTGCGTGGCACTTTCTGGATTTATCGCCCCGTTTGCAAGAAGCAATCCGTGAAGGGAAAATGGGGGGGGGGGGGGGGGGGGGGCGGATAGAAAAGGCGGTGATTGAGATGGATTTGCGTATAGGGAGAAATAGGGCTCGGCGGAGACGCGGGGGCACGGCCGGGACGGGTTTCACGCATGAAATCTCCGCGCTGTGCGCGGGCGGGGGGCTGGCAGCGCCGCAGCCGCCCCCGTCCCGGGACTCGGGGGGGGGGGGGGGGGGGGTTGGGGGACGGACACGGGGGATGGGGGGGGCTCTTCATTCGGCGGGGACGGGGCTGCACCGGGCACCTCCACACACCCCACCGCTTCCCGGGCTCGGGCCGGGGGTCCCTTCTGCCCTCCCGGAGGGTGCGGGGCCAGCGCAGCCCCCCGGCTGGCGGGGAGGGGGGGGCTGCACCCCGGGAGCCCCCGCTCCGCAGACCCATGCGTGTGCGGGGAGATGCTCTGCAGCGCCTACCCGTTCCGCTGCACCCCCCCCACCCCGGGGGGAGGCACGGAGACCCCCCCGCAGCCCCCCACCCCGAGGGGCACGGAGACCTGTGTGTCCCCCCCGGGGCTGCATCCTCCTGCCCCGCTCCCGCGCCCCAAGGCCGGCAGAGGCTTTGGTCCCCCCGGGGTGGGGTGGGTGCAGTGGGGGGTCCCCACCCGGGGGTGGGGGGTCCCCCAAGCCCCGGCAGAGAGCAGCGGCTGCGGTGGCAGCGGCAGAACCGCCACCAGATGCATCGTGAGCAGCGGAGTTTCTCGCTTCCTATCCTACGCCTTCGCAGGCGGAAGGTGGTGGTGGGGTTTATTTTTATTTTTGTGCAGCGGGTGGAGAGATTCCCCCGCTCTTCCCAGCTGGGAACTTGTGAGGTTTTCACGGCAAAAATCCCCTCTCTGCTGTCAGCGGTCGCCGTCACTCCTTATTCCCATCTGGCCATCGCGTGCGAGACGGACGGAGCGATGCGCCCGATCGCTGCCCTTCGCTCTGCCCAGCCGGGCTCGGTCCTCTCCGTTTCCCTGCAAGAACATCAAGGATCTGGTTTTGTTTTTCTTGCTTGCCTCCCTCTCTTGGCAAATTAAAATGCGACTTGTGCCGCTCCCGGGCTCGGCGGTGCGCTGAATCGCCAAGGGTTTGCGCGGCTCTCGCATCCCTTTGCGCTGAAACGCTGCCGGGGAGAAGGCAGCCCCGCTCGCGTGTGCGAGCCAGCCCGGCATCGCTCGCTGCGCCCTACTTCGTTCTGTTCGAGACTCCTGGCGTTACAGACACCCCTTCCCCGGCTGCGAAACGGATGAGCTCATGTTCTGCGTGAGCTGGAGCCGAGAAGCCGGCAGGGATGCGAGTGGTGCCGAAGTTCTGCTCAAGTACAGGTTCAGCAGGCGCTGATCTGCTGTAGATGTCCACCAGCCGGGAGGCTGACGTTAGCCAGCTGTTTTATTCCGAATCTCACCCAAGAGCAAACCCTGGGCACTGGGTGCTGAGATCTCGCTTGGAAGGAAATGTACAGTGCCACAATACCTGCAAAATCCTTGGTGATGCGTTGCGTAATGGAGTTTGCAGAGAATAAGGCATTTGGGCAGTTTCTGCATGTGGAGGTATTCATATAAATCAGAACATTTTAATGTGTTGTGACTAAGCATCTGTTCAAAATTGCCTTTTAACCAAATCATCCAGAAAGCAGGAACTGGTACGTACTGAGAGAGATTTTACTGAACACGTATTTTACGGCTCGGTTCTGCCTTCTTTAAGCAGATTTTTTTCATGCAATAGAACTGTTCCCTGTTGTCCTCTCCTCCTTCAAAATGCAGTTCAGAACATGTCCCAGCCAGAGAAGAAAGAACGAACTATTTTGAGAGAGAGGAGGAGAACCGGACCCGTTAAGCAACCAAGTGCTGTTGCATGGGGGTGGGTGAGAAGCTGTGAGTTATTGCAAAGATAAAACCGACCACAAAAAGCTTGTTAAGCTAAATACTTTCTCAGTCTCACGAGCTGTTGCATGCAGCTTGCTGCTTGTGGGTCGCTGTGGGTTTTACTGACCGTGGCAGTGGTGACGGGTGGGGGAGTGGCTCTTCAACACTGGTTTTCAGACCCAGGCTGGCTTTTCCCTAACGTCTCGTTGATGAAAACTGTCTCCATCTGTGGAGGCCTCTGTGAAGAAATGTTACTCAGTAGTGTCTACAATTCTCTGACAGTGTCTTGGAAGAGAAGTATTTGTACTCTACCTTGATGTAGGGAGAAAAAATATATATATAACCCATACAAAGCACAGTGGGGGTTCCTCAACCAGCCACTGATGCTTAAGGGGCTTGCTCTCCAGGATGGGAGAGATGTAGGCTGTTCATCTTCCTCTCTGTGTGCGTAGTTGTGGTATCTCCATGCAGCTCGCCTGTCTGATCCCCATCTAGTGCAGAGGCTGGGGAGCATCTTCAGCTCACGCCAACAGGTGGATCAGCGGGGCAAGGCTGGACCCGGGTCCTCTGATCCGAGTTCATCCCTCTGATTACTGTTTGAACTGTTGTGGAGGCTTCCCTTTGGTAAAAAATGATGCAAAGGATCTACGTTAGACTTGGGCTTTTTCCTGTGTGATGAAAGGAAAAGTCCCTCCCCCTGCCTCTATAATCTCTCTCCCCACTTATCCCACCATTGCACCTTCGATGAAAGGCGATGGGACTGGTGAGGGCGGGGGGCTTCCCCCGGAGCCGTGGGGACGGCCCGGAGTCCCCGCTGCGCACAGCTGCTGCCGGAGCGAAGGGAAGCCGTCACCTCAGCTCTGCCTGCCTTGGCGGACGTGCTCGTGCTGATGGAGAGGAGCTGTCGGGGCTGCTGGGGCTCCGGCGTGGTCAGAGCAGGTCGTTGCTCCGAGTCACATCGGTGCCTTGGAGATGGGCGTAGGAATCGCCAACGAGGGCAGCGTGTCTCCCAAGGCCGAGAACGTGGGGATTTCTCTTCCACAATCACAACTAAGAGGGATGCAACTGCCTTCGCAAGGGCACGGTTCAGAGGAAGGGAGAGGCTTCTCACCCTGTCATTGTCATGAGCGTTGTGGGGACCTTCCCTGAGTCACTGCAGTGAAAACGTCCGAGAGCATCCTGGCTGCGCAGCAGATCAGGCCCTGTGCTTGAGATGCACTGAATCACAGAATGGTAGGGGTTGGAAGGGACCTCTGTGGGTCACCCAGTCCAACCCTCCTGCCGAAGCAGGGTTACCTACAGTAGGCTGTAGAGGACCTTGTCCAGGAGGGTCTTGAATATCTCCAGAGAAGGAGACTCCACAGCCTCCCGGGGCAGCCTGGGCCAGGGCTCCGTCACCCTCAGAGGGAAGAAGTTCTTCCTCATCTTCAGCTGGAGCTTCCTCTGCTTCAGTTTGTGCCCGTTATCCCTTGTCCTGTCGCTGAGCACCACTGAAAAGAGTCTGGCCCCATCCTCCTGACACCCACCCTTCTGCACGGTCGGAGGTTTGGCTGGCCTTTGAAGATCACGCAGATCTTCTCCAACTGGCCATGGTACCTTGGAAGGGGTCGAGCTGGGGGGTGCCTCTGGCTGGGTGCTTGATTTTTGCATCTCTCTGTTTAACCTCCTCCCCTCCCGAAGCGGGGCTGCGCGTGCCCTGGCAGGGGTTGACATCGGACAGCCCGTCTGGACCCTGTCCCGCTGTAGACCAGACCTCCGGGGACCGCGTCGCATCCCGGCGTGGCCGGGGAGGGGCTGCAATGCCGTGGAGGTGGGGAGCAGGGCTGCGTGGCCAGGGGTGCTGCCCGGCACCCCAGGGCCGCGTCGGTGCTGCAGGGCCTGGGGTTGATGCAGCAGACGGGGTGACATGATGTGTGGTGGACCGTGGAGATGTGAGCGCGTGCATGTTCGAGTACGTCAAATACAGCGACTTTTTCCAAATACAATTCTATTAGAGCGTGCCAATAAATAGTATGCCGATGGTAAATTAAATATCTGTTCTAAAAATACAAAAGAAACAATTTGGAAGGCTGGTTCCGAATGCATCAGGGAGTTCAAGGCAATATGTTTCTCGGCTGCTAGTTTTGCATTGTTAAAAAGATTGTTACTTGACAGTGTCGTAGCTTTCCTTACAAATTTAACTCTGTGAAATTCAATAACTGTGCTGAAAAAAAAGTTGCCAAATGTTTCATCTGTTTCATATTTTCTGAGAGTAGAACCATGCAATATGGGGAATATCGGCACACTGATTTCTTTCTTAGTACTGAAAAACTAATTTTTGGGCTCCCTTAGAACTACAGACTTCTCATTACAGGCTGTAGTAATGAACTAATTACTGCTTCAGGTTTCTGTCCTCGGTGGATGTAATTTCACATAGTCAACCAACAATCGTTCTTTCTCCTCTGAATAACTTTTTGCTTTTACCGGTGATGGCTCGTGTGGCCCGTGGGGCTGCGTTACCAAGCACCTTCAGGGAACTTTTGAGAAGCCGGCGTGGGATGAAGGAGCACAGTGAGATTGGGAGTGGAAATTGAAACTTCCCTGCTATTCCTTGGGGGCTTCTGGTTGGATCTGCTTCGGCGGGCACCTTCGTGCTGAATGAGGAAGATGAAAGTTGCCATCCTGCTTTCTGCTCTCAACACAAGGGAGCCAGCGGAATTTCGATTATTCGGAAGGGAATATGGCTTAAAAGTGCAGGTCTGAGTTGAATGCTGCTTTTTATTCTTAGAAAAGGGAGGGCTTTCTCCTGGGCTCTCTGGGTGTCCCTCGCCAAAGCGGTGGTAGCTGCCTGCGTCGGCAAGCTGCGGCTGGCTGAGCCGCGCCGTGTGCGAGGTGCTGCGACTGGCGTCGGCGGAGATGGCGGTTCTGTCCCAGCTGCTGGCTCGAGGGAATGAAATTTGGCTCTCGGCGAGCAGCGGTGCCTCTTCCTGCTGGATTGGCAGCACGGGCACAGGCGAGGAGGATGAGGGCTGCATGAGAATGGCTTTGCAGAACGTGTGATCCCATGATTCCAAGAGGTTCTTCTCAAGTGTTTGGGTTCTGATGTGTTTTGTGCTGCTTGTCTGATCAGTTGCTCTGAACTCCCGCGCTCTGCGGCAGAAGCGTTTGCAAACTGACCGCTCCTCCCTCTCGCTGAAGTTTCCTGCAGGAATAGGGGATGCAGGCCCGAAGGTGTCCGTGGGTAAGGGTCCTGCCGAGCTCCCTCCTGCTGAACGTGCCCTGGTGAGGTGGTGGTGAATGGCCCGTTTAATCGACCGCAGCGTACCTGCCACGGGGGGACTCTTGGGCTGTTGCTGGCGTTGGGGAAGAAAACTACTGCACTTCAGAGGTGTTTTTCTCTAGATGCTAATGCATTTTGAACTCATTACCAGTTTATTGTGGTTTCCTCTTCTAACAAGACAACACTGTTTTTAGGAAATGGAGCAATGATTCATTTTATAAGAGAGATTTTAGGAGAGCTTTGCATTTTTCGCTTGGACTCGTATAGAGAATTTAACAAAAAGCTGAAAACAGGAAACAGTAAACTTAATGCTTCCCCTCGCTGCAAAGAATAGCTTTTGTGTTTCTCAGCAAGCTTTCGTTTTCATCAGCCTCTGAATATTTGTCCTTGTTGTTACTGATGTGCCTAACACACGTCAACAAGCTGAGCCCTGCAGCTCGACTGCATTGTTGTGGAAATATTGGGCTACGTTTACTAGATGGGGAAGCTTATTTCACCTGTGGAAATCAGACGTAAAGGGAAACTCTTGCTTCAGGAATCCACGTGTTTCCATGTGGAGTTACTGATGGGAGGTTGGAGGTGCTATGAATGTATTTTTCTGGAACACGATGCTTTGGAGGTAATATTTATTTTTGTGACAAGGCAAAATTCCGTATTAGCAATAATCTTGGCTCTTAACCTGTTTTCGAGTGTGTCTCTGTAGATGTTGGGTAGAAGGGTCTGCAAAGAGCCATCTGGAAGAAGGCTGGCTCTGCCAGGAGAAGGATGCTCACCCGTGGAGAGGGACAGAGGGAGGACAGGGCTCGTGTGAGCGAAGGATTCCCAGATGACTGGGGGTGGCACAGGGGGATGCCGGGACGTGTCGGCTCGGACGGTGAAAGCATATGTTCAGCAAGTGCACTTGTGCAATTCCCAATTTACTGTGTGAAAAGTAAGGTGACCTCTTTGGGATGACAAATGGAGGGATCATTTCAAGGCATTAATTTTTATGAAAGAAATATTGATCTGGTTTTGAATCTCATAACACTAATACTGTAAAACTGCATGTACTATATTCTGTATTTTATTCTATTAAATAAGTTTTGCTTGTAGGCATTAAAACCATCCACCACAATACTCTGCACCATAATATCAGAAGTTGTTATTTCTGTTTATAGTGATATTCAAATTAATCTCAATGAGTGACAATGCCGACTGTCCCAGACATAGGACTGTGATGAATTTTATCATCATATTGGAAGATACGAAGCATGTAATTAAGGCTGTTTGGAGAGCATGGAATCCAATATAGTCAGGTCATTAGTGTGGTAGAGTGGGCATCCAGGCAGAGACAACTCTGAAGAAAAACAAGTGTTTCTAAAGCCTTCCTGATTACTGATGATTCACAAGGTCCTATAGAGCCCTTCTGCTGAAGGCAGTAGAGGTATTCTGAATCATCACCAATTTAGCTGAGAATGAAGCATGGTCCTGTTATGGACCATTAAAGTGTGGTAGCTCTGCCCTGCCCCAGGCCACCGGTCGCTCGTGCACAATCACCAGGGATGTGACCTTGCTGGAGTAACTCCCCTATCTCCAGACCCAGCGTAGTTCTCCCATGCAATTCTACTACATCGCGAAGAGAGGGTTCGAATGACCACAGTAAATGTACAGGAATGGTCTAAAAGCTCTTTAATTTCTGGCCCCCTGCCTGCACAGACAGCACAGCGGAGCTTCCCGTGGCAGCGTGGCTGGCGTGCAGCTCGGGGGCTGGCGAGCGTGGTGGAGCAGGTACCGAGGTGGGGTGTCTGGGCTCCCGTGCGCTGTGTTTTGTAACGAAGCTCTTCGTTGTATCCATGCAGATGCGGTGGCAGGGTGCAGGGGGGGCACCCCAAAGGGCTGCTGAGACCTTCACCTCGCCCCTTCTCCATGGGCGAAGTGCCTCCGTTCGATGAGCCTTGACAAGTGGTGTTACGTGTCTGGAGAAACCATGACTCCAGCAGAATTGCCCAACTTCTGTCTAGCTTGGTCTGCGTTGTCATCAGTGATGCTTTTGCTGTGTCACTTGGGGTGCTGGGAGAGGCATTAGCACAATGGATGAGTGCGAGGGTGTTGCAAAGTATGGATCCTCTTCTGCCTGGGCTGGCGGGGTGATGCAGGCCAGTGCCTCCCTTCCAAGCACTTCTAAATGAACTTGGCAAGCGTGCCCAAGCCCCTGCGAAGTGCTCCTGGTTGGAGATCGCCTTTCTCCTGGCGCTGAGATCATGCGAAGCTCTCGGACTACCTGGCCTCTGGTTTAAATGGGAAGAGATGGCAGACTTGGGAGACCTTCCCTTCTGGGAGACCTTCCCTTCTGAATGCCACGCGCTGCCTGGCGTGGCACGGAGAAAACCTTTTCACATGCAGGGCACATCAGAGCTCTGTTTTTGTTCAAAGGCTTGCCTGAGCTGTGGGGGTGGGGGGGACAGTAGGAGCAGCCTTAAGTTGCAAGATTTCATGCTGATGATGGTTCTATTTAATGTCTATGGATATGTGGCTCATGGCAGGGGGGTTGGAACCAGATGATCTTTAAGGTTCCTTCCAAACCAAACCATTCTATGATTCTATGTTTGTGTATATAACTACATCTACACTTGCACATATACAAAAAAATAATTTTTTTTTATGGAGCTATTTATGTTCTAAACATAAATGACCTGTCTTTAACGTCTTGCTCAGGGATAAGGTTGGGAAGGGGAGAGCAGCCACGAGCACCGGGCCATGGTGGGTGAGGATGGGATGGAGCCCACCTCTGCCTTCATTGACTACCACTGCCGTCAGTCATGTCACCTGCTTGTTTGGCTTTTCGATTCTCTCTGTCTCACATTATGATGATGTTAGGGCTGGGAAGAATCAATGATGTGTGATTAATAGAGAAAAGATGCATTTCAGTAAAGCAGAGCCACCTCAGAGGCCTTCAGCAATACAGTCAATGGGCTATGTTTGGGCTTGGCTGTTCCCACTCGGGAAGTGAGCGAAGGGAGGATGGGCAGAAACGGTGATGGAGGACAGGGGGAAGAGCCTGGCGAGGTTGGCGTGCGGCTGGTGCAGGGTGAGAGGTGCTGGAAGGAGGATGCTCTGTGGGACTGGCTTTCCTTCTCCAACCACCAGCCGCAGGTCTTCTCCCTGCAGCAGCTGGGGTGGCTTTCTGGATCCTGACACGGGCAGAGGGGACAGACGGCGGGGCTGTGGTGGCTCTTCCCTTTGTGGCAGGCTGCTGTGTGCCCACCACCTCGGTCTCTGCCTGGGGGCTGCTCTGATGGATCAAAGGGAGGGTCGAGGTCAAGGTGGAGGAGCTGAGAGCAGTCCCTGCAGCTCATTGCCCTCACAGGGGAAGCAGTCAAGGTCAAGTCTCTATCGTCACAGCCCAGATCAGTGCAAGGCGGTGGCACAGGAGCCCCAGGGAGGACCCAGCCCCGTCAGCATGTCACACAGCGGGTAGCTGGCAGGGCTGCTCGCCTTAGCCCGAGGGCAATGCCTTGCTGGAGCTGCTTTACTGCTTCCAGTTCAAAAGCCAGATAATCTGGACCTGGCTTTGGTGTGGTCCCTGCGCTCCGCTGCCTGCTGTAGATGTGCCCTTAGATCTTGCTCTTACAGTTTTACAGCTGTTTTTGGCTTTTCACTTGCGGGTATAACAACTGCTGACAAAGCCAAAACCTTAAGCTGTAGTTGTCGTGAAAAAAGACTCTGATCCAGGTTCTGCTCAGGTGGGTTGGTACAAACCTGTGTCTCACAGGATCCCAGCATGGTCAGGGTTGACAGGGCCCTCTGTGGGTCACCCAGCCCAACCCCCTGCCCAAGCAGGGTCACCCAGAGCAGGCTGCACAACACCGCATCCAGGCAGGGCTGGAATATCTCCAGAGAAGGAGACTGTCTCCACTGCCTTCGTTGGAGATGTCACCTTTCCGTGGCTGGTGGTGGGGTGCAGCAAGCTGCCCAGGGTGCCTGCGGCCGGTGGGGTTCAGCGATGCGAGCCCCGGGGAGCGAGCGTGGCCCCTTCCGAGCCGCAGCCTTGTGGCGAGCCGAGCTCTGCGCTGCCTTCGAACGCCCCGCATCACTGGGAACGTGAGAAAACGGCCTGGGGTGGGGTGGTAGGGCCTTTCCAGGGCTGGTGGGAACAGTCACCCTTTTTGTTCATAAACCCAATTTCAGTTACAGAAGTGACGGTGTAAAAGCCAATATAGATGCCTGCATGTGGTTCTTCTGGCAGCTATCTATGACTGGCCTACACAAAGGCCCTAATCCCAACTTTCCCTAGAAGAGTGTCCATACAGAAACAGGACTATAAATCCAAATCTTGTAGAGGACACAAACACACACTTATCCCAGCGCATTTTCCCAGCGTTTTCCGTGGAGGCTCCAGCTCTGGCTGGTGTCGGTGGGAAGGCAGCAAGCTGGACAGGGGTCTGGCCGATTCCCTGGGACAGGGTCAGGCATCCCTTGGTCCTGGTAGCGTCCCCTCGCCCTCCTGCTCCAGCCCCTCGGGTCCTGCCCTCCTGTTGTTGGGGGGCAGAGGTTTTCGGTGCCTTTGGCCATGGTTCTCTGTATTTGTGGTGAATCTCTGATCCCAGATAGGACCTGTACCGCCAGGCTGGTCCTAGCAGGTGCTTGGATAACTTGGTTTATAAACTTTTACGAAGAATGTTCTACAACCTCCTTGAAAGACCTTTTTTTGTCGTCTTAATAGTCAGCTTTTATCCTCTTTGCTGGAAATTTTCCTGGTTTTGTTTTGACTCTACTTTCACAGCAGGCAGGGAGGCTTAAGTGCAGCGCAGGATGCAGTAGGTACCGTCCTCAAGCAAGACTTCTGCTCTCCCTTCTGTGCTGGGAGTTAGGCACAAAACGTAGAGGTTTTTGAATGCTTTAGTGGGAGATATTTATCCGTAAGATTAACGTTGACTCAGCTGGAACTTGTGAAACCCCATCTCTGTCCGATTCAGGCTCGAGATGTTAGCCTGGATTTCCAGTGGTCTGGATGGGTACTAGTGGTTGTCTTCAATTCTGTCTCATCCCAGTGATACATTTCGAGTCTAGGCTACCTGTGTTTAAAAAGAAAAAAAAAAATCAAAAATCACATGAGAAGTTTGCTTCCACAGTAGCCTTTGTTTAAAAACCTGAAAATTTTCCAAATGAAGAAAATAATAAAATCCCAATTCTCTTCATTGGGTATCTTGCATGGAGAGGACAGAGGGTTTGGTATCTCAGGAGACCTTTGTGCCTACGTTGTCTGAGATGGAAATGCCCAGGTTCGGTGCCTTGCAAATTTTTCTCTGCTGCCATTTTAGAATTTGCGGAGAGTAACATTCTGCAAGCTCATGTGCAGAAGATTTTCTAATAAATTTATTATTTCATAAATATTTTAATAACAGTAATTATGCATTCATCAGAATGGATATTTGTTTCAATGTCATTAAATTCAGCCTCATAATTATATGCATGGTATTTTTGCACACAGTACAAACGGAGTGCGATTGCTTTGTAAATGTAGCGCAGCACTTGGCGACACGGGAGGAATTTACATTTCTGCAGGACTGTCATCTCCAGCTCTTGGCATGCTCAGTACACCAAGAAGATCGGGACAGGGGGAAATTCTCCTCTATGAGGGGAGGATTTGGGCCTGAAGAACTGCAGCAGGCTGCTGTTTCCAGCAGCAGCAACAAATGAGCTCCTTGATACAATATCCCAGACGTAATGTGAACCGGGGGACGTCGAGGTGCCAGCTGTGCCACCGCTGATGTGACCGTGCTGAGCCCGCTCTGCGCACACCGAGAGCCACCGCCGCGGGCTGGGCTGCCAGGGCTGATGTGCTGACCTCCGAAATGAATTCAGAAATTTATTTTTTTTGTGATGAATCTATACTTTTGAACACAGATTTATTTTTAGACATCTTGAGAGGAACACAGGCAAATTAGCGTTAAAAGTTGTGTCGCCAAAGAACGCTTGAGTACACCGACCACAAGCCTGGTGGCAAATTCCCTGTTCTCTGTGAGCATGGCCCGTTGTCCCGGGAGAGCCGCCTGGTTGCTGCACTCTCAGCACCTCGACTTGATAGACATGGCTTGGTCAGCCTAATGAACACTTTTCTTTTCAATCATGGCATCAGAGACCGCTAATGTTTGATCCCAGTCATGCAAGACTCTATGTAAAATACTTACTTTAAACACGGTAAATAGCTATGAGTGATACTCTCTAAAAAGTGAATCAAAGATAATCTTTTTTCCAGGATGAGCCCAACTGACCGTAGATGTCTGGTAGATCTCTAACGCTCATCTTAAGTTGTGTCAGCGTATCCCGTGTATCTCAGTCCTTAATTTCCATGTTTTTAAAAAAAAAATGAATCAAAGGTAACCTGATCCCATCCCACGTATCAGCCTGTGTCTTGTGTATCTCAAGGACAACGCAGAGTTTAGTGTTCACCATGTTGCATTCTCCATTGATTCCCCAGCCTTCAGTGTTTGAATTTGTTTTGACGCTCAGGCCCGTAACCACCTCTCTTGTGCTGTAACACGTGTTCTGGCTGTGTCCAACACTTGCTGTGGCTCTCCCCATGAAGCTTCAAAGTTCAGGCCTTGCGTCTCTGCTGATGCAGCCAGAACAACCTGTGTTGCCTTCTCCCCTTCCTGTCCTTCCCATTGCACAGAAAAAGGAGTTGATGGAGGCCTCTTGGGAGTGTTGTCACTGTTGCCTTCCTTACCCTGTCTTTCCCGCTTGTGGTTTCTCTTGCATCTCCTATCCCTGCCCGCAGGGATAACCCTTCCCACCCTGCCTGCCCATGCGTGGGGATGTGGTGGGAGCACGGCTTCCCAGAGGACCACCCACCTGTTCCTGGGTGATGAGAGCTGAGGGCATAGCTGGCTTTATTCAATTTAAAAAAGCGGTTCTGTATGGTTGGGGCCAAGTTCACCGCTGATAGATGTAAGTGGAGCTCTGACAGCTTGGACCAGCTGGGGCTGTGGCTTTCCTTGCTATGTATTTATTCCCTTTGGAAATGGGTACATTGCCCAGTTCTGTGAGCTTTAGGGCGTCGGGTATGCTGAGATGCCCTTAGTGCGTGGTCATTTCTCATATCCTCTCATGCTGAAGAGATGAATGTGAAAAAACAAGATGCAGGCTAACCTCATGGATGGCTGAAAGCTAATAAATTCTCCTGTTGTCTTAAGTGTAATAACAGGTCAGAAGAGCCTAGACAGCATCACCACCAGTTTTAATTGCACTAGTGCCTTGCCACTAGAGAGACAAGACAAAGTGCCCAGAGCTGTTTCTCGTGCTGATCCCATCGAGATGGAGTCCTAATAGGTAGGATCAAGGCCAAACCCCATTCAATAAAAAAATAGCAGGAATAAATCAAAAGTTAAAGGGAAACTGTCAATTTAAATTTGGCTGGAAGTTGTTATTTTTACAGAAATAAAATCCAGCACTAATAGAGATCTTTTAGTGATTTTTAAAGAAGGTGCTTTTGCAGTAGTACTTGAATGCACAGGCATGATATTGACAGTCAAAATTAATTAAATGACTTTTTGTGGGTTTGTAGTTTCTCTCTGACAGCAGCACGGAAAATCTCACTGTATTAGTGATGTAAAGGAAATTATCTTTTTATGGTGCGTATAGCGTTACTACATTGAAGGATTTTCAAAATTAGGAAAGGCTGTTTTGATGTCTTGATTCCCCAGCAAGTCTGTGGCAACTGGGAGCCCATTCCTGGGCTTGAAAACATTTCCCGTAGCGGAGTGTCAGTGCCCTGGGTAAAGCGATTTGCGTACTGTGCGGGATTCTGGAAGCTGACACAAAAAAATTAATTTTCCCTCTGCCTGCAGCAGCCACGATGGCATCAGCCCTGGGGGACTTGCAGCTTGTTTTCACGTTGTTAGCTAGATTGGGTATGTGGAAACGGAGAGATGACTGCACTTGGTCGGGCTTTGTGGAGGATGTCCAGGCCAGCTGCAGACGCCGAGGTCTGTGCCGCGTCCCGGTGAGGCCGGGCAGACGGTGTGCAGGGCAGCAGAGGGGCCGAAGTCCATGGAGAGGAATTTTTTGTGATAGGGTAAACTCTGGAGGGTATTAAATCCATGAAGAAACGACAGAAATCACAAATACATTTTTCCCCACCTGTGATAAACGTATTTTCCTAGAGAATCATTATTAAAAAAGCCCCCAAACTCTGTGCTTATTTTCCCGGGAAGAATCTTCTTACATTGCTTGAGAAAAATAAATACCTCTAAGCACAAAAGCACCGGGGAGTGAGGCTGATAACGCTTCTATAAAACGTCCTGCTTGAGACAAGCAAAGCTTCTGCTGCTATCTCCAAGAAATCTATCTGCTGGTGAAATAAAAATGGTTTATTCAGATGTGCGTTGTAGGGCTACGTTTATGCCGAATGCACGTGTGTGAAGTAAAGCCCGTATTTGTTTCTGCGCTGCAGCCCTGCCCTTCGATGCGTGGTGACTCTTTCCTGGTGACCGTAACCCCGCAGCTATCCCGGCCCAAACCCCGCGTCCGCCGCGGTGGAAACGCCCCGCGCAGAACCGGAGCGGGGCCGGCAGCCGTCGCGCGGAGCCGGGCTGCGGCGCGGGCCTGGGGTAGCAGGCGTGCGTTAAACTACGAAAAAAAGTTGAAACAGTTTATCAAAAATATTAACTGTTCCACCGGGCGAGCTAGGTGATTTGTGGTACCCCTACGCAGCAAATTCTCGTATGCATTTCTTTGCAATGGTTTATTTTTACATATTGCTTTGTTTTTCCTCTTGCTACTTTTTTGAATTGGATTTTTTTAGCGATGAATGTGCGTGTGCTTCTCCCTCTCCCCTCCCTCCGCTGTTCCTCACTCAGCTCCCGAGCAGTCTGGAAAATTGGTCTGACAGTCGATCCTGATCTCCGGGGTGAATTTAGATAAGATGCTATTGGGTTCATGAAATGAAGTTTTTTTTTTCTTGTGCCGTTATAAAGGTATCATTGAGCTGTAGCGAAACTAGCAGACTGTTCTGTCTTTCCTACTTTTTGTAGAGCATGTTAAATCTTCTCACTTAAAGTATGATAAATATAGCACACATTAAAAATAACAAAAATAATGAGATGTAGCTTAAACGCACAGCTAGGAGAAAACACGATCTGGATTGAACTGTGTCTGTACTGTTCATTAATCCTTTTGGCATATTTGTTGACTTTTTTTTTTGGTAATGTGCTCCATGAAGACAAGTTAAAAATGCCAGTTATCTAATGAAATTAAATTGCACTGAGGCTTGTGCTGCTTTACCTCTCAGATTTGTGCTTTGCGTTGTACCTGGTATCCTGAAAGTTTCTCGGTGGTACTGGGGTTTGCTGGGGGGCGAGATGGGGTCTGGGCTGCGGTACTGGTCGGGCTGCGGCGTTACCTGGGCGAGGCTGGAAATGCTCCCTGGGGTTTGGAGCGGCTGGGGATTGTCAAGGCCAGTAAGTGGGAATAAAGTACATTTCCAGTTCCTCCCGTTTTCATTTTATCCCAGCCAAAGTCTGAAAACCAAATCGTTATGTTGATTGTTACTATGAAACTTAAGAAGCTGTTTTGTTTTTAACTGGTGGTAGCCTTCTGGGGAGTGTTTCAATGGTGAGAGTTAAAGTTATGAGTTGCTGAGCTCCTTTGTCTGTGGTCATCCTTCTTCCTGCACCTACACTCTTTGAGTGATCTGTTTTTCATGGTCTGCGATTGCAGATCAGTTCCTTAGTTTGCTTTGGGGTGGCAAAATCCACGTTGCCTTTGGTTGACCAGTGGGCAACGGAGGAATGCTTTGCTGCTCCTGTACTGGGAGCGTTTTCTTCGGGTGCATGGTGTTCCACTGGTGAGACTGGGACAGCAGGTGATACGGGACCTGGTGACTCCGTTGAAACCCTACAGCATGACTTAGAGCGAGCCTTTAAGGAAGGTCTATGTGTGCTTAGTGATTTACCTGGGATGCTTATCGCAGGGAAGGGGCATATTCAGCCTGAGTGACAGCCTGTCACTTCCCAGAACAAAATACTCTTATAAGCTACAGCAATTTTAAAAATAGAAACCAGGGAGAAAATGGATTTGAAGGTACATAGCACTCAGACAGATGGGAATTGGTCCTAATGGGCCCTGAGCTGTGCGAGGGATGGAGGGCTGTGAGCACAGCCAGGGCAGTTAGCTGCAGGTGGGAGAAAAGTCACCGCTCTCATAAGTCTCCCCTTATCAAACTTATTTTTATTCCTAATTTGGACAAAGAACTCCCTCAGAGTTGAACTTTTCCTTGTTTGGCTGCTGCGAGGGGCCGCTGGTGTCCAGGCTGGGTGTGATGGAGGAATCAACCACAAAAACGTTCTGTAGGACTTGCTTTGCTTTGTAACAAAACCCCATTTTTTTGCTGGAGTGAATGTGTCAGCAGAATTGCAGAGATTGCCCTTACCGTAGGATTTTGCTTATTGTCTTTGAGATGGACATAAAATCTACCCATAAGTAACCAACTCAACGTTTTCTTTCATAGCTTTGAAAAGAGAGAAACCCTGCCAGCAGTCTAGCAGGCTAATAGAGTGAAGGGACTTCTCGTGCAAAAGAAAATCATGTCCACTTTTAACACGGATTAATCTCAGACTGCCAGCATTGCTGACTTCTCAACGTAACATTTCGTTGCTTGAGAATCCCAGTTGGTCTGGAGAATGATGCATGTTATTTTGGCAGTTAAGTATCGTGACCATCTTGGTTTTGGTCAGATGGGTGTGCTGGGGTTGTCGACAGCTTCGACGTAATGGCAGATGGAAAGGGTTGTAGTGAAATCTGCTTCCTGCATTGGCTGATATTTGTGCTGAGAGTGGCTTTGGGCATAAACCGGCGGTGGTTTGGATGGACACGGAGTTGTGAGAGACTCAACCCCAGCCTGTGTGAGGATTAGTGCCTTTTCTTGGCAGTACAAAGGGAATCAATGATATCTTTAACTTCTGAGCGAGAAGACTTATCCCTGAAGTGTCAGAAGGAAAACCTTCTTTTGCAGCTTCAGGAACGCAGGTGGTTGTCACCGGAGCTCTCTGAGGACAGTTCATGGTGTTGGTCTGAGCTGCCAAGCGCTAGGCATGGTGAGCGTCCAGCCCATCCAGAGTTTGGGTGTTGTGAGGATGGATCCTAAGAGGAGGCAAGCCTGTTCTGGTGGTGATTTTTTCTTTATGTGAAGATGAACTTCTCAGGTTAATTAGCTGATTTCCTCCCCCCCTGCTTTGCACTTTATCATTATGTATCTCCAAATGAGTTTGTACATTCACACCTTGTTGACAAGAACATTATTCTGGGGAGCAGCGATCACAGCTTCGCTGGTATTGTGTCTAACCAACGGGGTCGATGAGGTCCTGGTGAGACAGGAGTGCTGAGCTGGAAAACCCAACAGAGCTTTTTCGATAAAAGGAGAGATAGGATTGTAGGCTTTATTTAAAATGTGATCAAACTCCTGGAACTTTGGGGACTGGGATTTTTTTTGTAAAACAGTCAGAAAAAACACGTAAACTTCAGATTTTGTACAAAACTTGCAGACATAAGCCTGCCAGACAGGCTCAAAACTCAAAAACGTTGTGAAGTTTTAACACAGTTATTTTGATGGAAGTGTAAGTGTAAGATTCTCACAGCAACTCAAGGCTACAGGATTATTAAAAGTTACACAAACACAACTGCAACGGCAGTAAAATTGCAAAGCCCTGAATATGCTGTAAGATGCTCAGGACATTTCTGCAGACTTTCTCCTGTATGGGAAAGAACCTAAACTTGAAAAAAGAAAAAGTTTTTATAGGCAATTTTTAAGTTTTCAGTAATTTCGACGCTTTGACAAGTGAAGGTAGACATGTTAAAAATAAAAGCTGTTGAAATTTGGTTAAAATCTTAGGTCATAAAAAAATGTACTCATGTGGTGTATGAAATAGAGTGCGTAAAGGTAATTCACGCTTGCTGGAGTCCCACCAGTGACCTCAGCCGCGGATCCATGCGGACCCGTCGCTTTGGTGGTTTTGCCCTTTTCGACTCCCTCTCTCGGGTTCCGTTCGCTAATCCAGTGCTTCGGCTGGTGCTTGTGGCATCTCAAGTGCTTGATCCTCTTCAAACAGTTGACATCCTCTCAGCGCATTAATTCCTCTCTGGCGTTGCAATGATAAGGTATTGATGAGAAAACTTGGAAGATTAAGGCTTGAATTGAGTAAGAGTAGGACTAACCTTCATTAATGCGTCTCACTGTTTCATATGTGACAGTTTATCTGCTCTTAATTAATGTTGTTAAAAGTACGTTGTAGATATGTGATTATAGACTTATTTAAAAAAGCAATGAGATGGTGAGTAGCTGTCATGGTCCAACAAAAGGTGTGTACTGGGATGGCAGGAGAAGAAAGGTAGTTACCGGTATAGCTAAGTCATCTGCACCGCAGGAACCTCATGAGGTGACTGCTGGCGGTAGGTGGCCTCTCTGTCTCTGAATTACGTGGAAATTGGACCGAGCAGCCAGTGAATCTTTTTCAATTTTGCCAGTTTTTATTGACTCCTGTAATTGTCCTAATGAGACACTGCATTTAAGTTGTCTAGTCTCTCCCACCCACTATTTTTTCTCTAGCTTTTCTGAAAGTCTATTTTTTACACGGCAGGCAGTTCTTTACATTAACAGTTTTAAAATGACAGTTCTTCTATATCTTTTTTAAAATATTCTCTGGGGAATTATGCTTCAAACAGGGAAATTGTATGTTTCATTATCAAAAAGGTTTCAGGCTTTATCAGAATCTTTTTGATATAGTTGTCACGGAGGTTTTTATTATTATTGTTAAATTGAATAATGGGGAGGAACCTATTCTTAAGTCTTTGTGCAAGAACTAAAATTTAAATCCAGATAAATCTGCTCTGTTTGTAAAAGTGACTTTTTAAGGTTAACTGCATTTAGTTACCATCATTGGAAGTGCAGCTTGGTTACTTTCTCTGAATTACATAGCAAGGGGTTTTGCAACTGTAAGAAGGGAAGATTGAACCCGACTTTTAAATGTAGATTGAATCCCTGGTAGTTACTTTTTAGGGACTGTTCTTTCTTGGTGACCAGGAGAAACCCTCCCTTAACCTCGCAGGGATGAAGTCTTTTGGTTGTGGCATGGAAAGAGATGCTTCAGAAAGACCTGGAGGTGGATTTTCTTCATAGTAAGTACAAAACGCTTCCTTCTGGGTGGGGAGTGAGGTGCTCCGCAGGCAGAGCAGGTCGGACCCGTCACCCTGTTCATGGTCCTTGCCAAGGACGGGCTGAGCAGAAGTTACTGGCACTGCTCGCTCTCCTGAACTGCAGTAGCTCGGTGATTTGAGCCAAGTAACTGTGGACAGCTTTCCTCTGGCTTTACCTGGTTGATAGGGGAGCGCTGCCGGCGCCGGAGCATCCTCACCCGTGGCTCAGGGATGCTGCCGCAAGTTAGCATCACCTCTGCGGAAGCGGGCTCTGCACCAGCAGCTCAGCTGGAGTGTCATGAAGCTGGAAAAATCACTCTGCTGGAGGCAGGATGCTAATTATTATTCTGCATGAACTCGGTATTGTTCATAGCCATCAAACATCCCCGGGACGGCAACAGCTCCCGATTTCTTGGGGCTGGGATGGAATCTGAATACGCAATAAAGAGATGAAAAGCTTGGATCTGAGCGAGCTCTTGCAGCTGGGAGTCACCGCAGCAAGAAAAGCGGAGGCAGCAGAGTGTAACCTTTTTGAAATATGGGTCAAATTCAGCAAATAGTTTTGAAATAGTTTTGTCTGAAAAAAAAAAAGTAGAGGAATAGTTTGAAAATGTAAAAAAAATAATGAATTCATTTCAGCATATTCAGGCTACCCCAGACTTTAGGGAGCTCCCAGTTCAGAGAAAGCATGAAACGTAAATGCTTTCTGTAATGGTTACTGCGACGAGCATACTCAGTATGCCCATGAAATGCATTGTTTTTTCCTTCGGATGCTGAGGCTTGTTGACAGTCAGGGGTCAGAAGAGTCGCCCAGGACTGGTTTGGTGTAACGCTATGGGGACTTTCCTTGTAATTGCCACAGTAAGGCAAATTGCAATAGGCATTTGAAGATAACAAGTTTAGATACTGACCTTTTCCAAAGGCTTTGATGAAAGATGTGAAAAATTGGAATTCATTATAATATTTCTAATTTCCTGACATTAAAATAGGAAAGACTTTCTCAATGTGCATCTTCTCAAATAGTTATCATCAAATGGCCTAGTTTAACAGAGGTCCCTTGACTCTATGCATGCCAATGAACTTAACTATTGAACTTATAAATTGGTGCTAATATATGCTCTACAAAAGGAAGGGATTTCTCTCTGTATACATTGCTGTCAAACAATCCATTGCTGTGGTATAAATGCCTGAATGAGTTTGGTCTAAAGGAGCATAAATACATTTAAATGAATTTAAAATTAGGACTATTAAAACAACTACACCTATCCCCTAAGAGCATTTGGGGGCAAAATGAAATTCAGGATACACATAAAATATATTAAAAAAAAAATCTATATATGATTATATATGATTTTAACATTGTAATTATTTGTTTTTTGTTTAAAGTCATAAGAAAGCACAAAAATAATTCTTAGAGCAGTTTCTAAGACCATAGGGAGGGTAAACAAAAGCATCTGAAGGCTGTTTACTGTTGAGAATAGGCAGAACTGTGGTTTGGTGCCAGTTTGTTTATTTTTCTGTGGGTGGGGGTGTTTGGGGGGGTTTATCAGCGACTTGAAAGCCCCTAACCCAAACCATTCTTCAAGGCTTTGTTTAAAGACACAATGAGACAGTCCCGGCTCTAAAGAATTTACCATCTAAGCAGAAGAAAACAAAGGGGTTGGAGGAGTGATGCGTTATCTCCCTCTTGCAGATGGAAAGCTGAGAGGCAGAGCAGATGGAGTGAGTTGCCTCTGATGGCTGAGGACAATCATCACAGAATGTTTGGGGTTGGAAGGGACCTCTGTGGGTCATCTAGTCCAACCCTCCTGCCGAAGCAGGGTCACCTACAGTAGGCTGTAGAGGACCTTGTCCAGGGGGGTCTTGAATATCTCCAGAGGAGGAGACTCCACAGCCTCCCTGGGCAGCCAGGGCTCCGTCACCCTCAGAGGGAAGAATCTTTGAGCGCTGTGCACTGAACTTTGATAATGCGAGTCCCCGTGAGACCACGGCCACAAACCCGTCCTTCCCGCTCCGGACCATGGGGGAGCAGGGAGCCGTCCCCCATGGGAACGATTTCTGCTCCTTCTTCCTTGCTTCTAGGGCTCAATATTCACGCCCAGTTTTCCTTGACCGCCTCCACGCTGCTCCTAGCACCTCGAAGGCAAAAGTCCTCTGGCGGGAGGAACAGTGGTGATGACAGCCCTGCTTTGTCCTCCCAGCCTGCAGAGGTTTCTTCTCGCCAGGTGAATGTGATGACAGCAACCAGGTGATGAAGACTAGCAGTGGGTGGGAAGGGTAGTTCTGAAGCACCTGTTGCTGTTTACTGATAAAACTGAAAGGATCCAAACAGTGATATAGGAGGAAGTTAATGCCTCTCCCTTTGGAAAAGGAAAAAAGTGCTGCCCCAGAGGAGCACCTCAGCGTGCGCAAGGAGGGATCCAGGCTAAAGCAGGTAGGACCTGGGGATGGGTGAAGGAGACAGGGACACAGAGGGGATCAATCAGGGGGCGAACCGGGAAGGTGATGAATGAGAGAGGAGCTGGCGCTGGGGAAGGGAGGGTGGCAGGAGAAGGGCAGAAGGGGGGAAAGAGCACATTCTTATCGGGTGGGTGATAACCCAAACTGACCTGGTGCAACTGCAGTTGTTGAAAGATGAATATGTAGTATGCTATGTTTATAGGATAGGTTTTTCTAAAGGACTATCAGAAGATATTCTCAGTGGAAAAGGCCTGTTAGCTTTCCTCTCCAGAGATCTTTCAGTGCTCTTAAAACAAGATCTTGAAAGTTCCTTGCTTGGCATGAAGTATCTGAGACCTGAATTTCTCCCCCATCTGTCTGTCATCCTCTGGCTCTGAAGACCCCACAAATCTGAATGGTAAACAGGCCCTTGGGTGGGCAGAAAAAGCTTCTGTTCCACGCAGTGGGCATCTTCTTGCACACTGCTGTGCCAAGACCTGCTTCTGGGCCTTGGGAGCGGGGTGGAAGCTTTGGCGTTAACGAATCGGAGTCAGTAGGAGCAACAGAAATTCGGGTGCTGTTGTTTTTTTTTAGTGGAGTACGGTGCGTATCACATACACCTGAGAGAAGGTTTTCACTTGAGAGGAGGAAAAGGAGCACTTTGGAGTTCATGCTGTGAATTTTCTACAAAGAATGACTTTAAATGCGCTTTTTGTAATGCATGACTATTTATTTTTAAAAAAGGCTGCATTATTAAATTTGGTTTTGTCTGTGCAAACAAACATGATTTATTTTGCTAGCTGAAACGTTTTCTCAGTCACCCATAAATAAGAAAATGACTTGAAAGTACAATTGATCAAAAATGATGCATTGAGCTTTTCCCTACAAGGAGGCCATTGAATGCGGAGCTCTGTCAGGTCGTGAATTTCTCACTCATCCACAGAAAGCCTTTCTCCTTCAAAACTGCATTTCATAATAATATCTTTGTTTTCGGAAAATGATGCAGTAATTCAGATAAATCTGCGCTCATTGAGGAAAAACAGAAATGAATTGTGTGTGACGCGTAACGGATTTCCAGCCTGTTCAGAGGGAAGAGGTAAACAGGTCCGATAGCCGGCTCCTGGTTTCCCCTGATGAAGGGCCTGTCGGGTGGGTGCTGGGCAGGGTAGACAAGGTTTCCAAGCACTTTAAAAATGAACGGAGGTGATCCCAGAGAGGAACATCCGGGATGCCCTTGTCCTTCGTGCCGGCTTTTCTCTTGCAGCCACCCAGAGGGTTAGCATCGTGCGTGCTGCCGGCAAGGCTCCCGGGCCGTGGCTGGGCTGGTGGTGGGACCTCTTGGGACGTGGTGGTGGGACCTCTTGGGACGTGGTGGTGGGACCTCTTGGGACGTGGTGGTGGGACCTCTTGGGACGTGGTGGTGGGACCTCTTGGGACGTGGTGGTGGGACCTCTTGGGACGTGGTGGTGGGACCTCTTGGGACGTGGTGGTGGGACCTCTTGGGACGTGGTGGTGGGACCTCTTGGGACGTGGTGGTGGGACCTCTTGGGACGTGGTGGTGGGACCTCTTGGGACGTGGTGGTGGGACCTCTTGGGACGTGGTGGTGGGGCTGAGCAGCTCCCTACGTCCCCAGGGAGAAGGTGCTGGGCTGCAGCGTGAGGATGGGGTGCTGGCTGCGGCATGGCTTGCTCTCCCGCTGGGGCTGCTCGTGTGGCTGGAAGTACGACGGGGGGTTCCTAGCACAAGCACATCCCAGCGGCAGCAGGGGAAGGAAGGGGCTTGCATCCTTGCAGACTTGGGGGATTTCCATCTTCAAAGTCAGTTTGATTCAAATCTTGTTGAAAACCACTTATGTTTGCTTAAGAAATAGTATCAGGTTATTGTTCACCAGATTTTTCTTTTTTTTTTTAATTTTAGCAAGATGTGTAGAGAATGGGCTTGAGATTGCCCGTGTCAACCAGCATGGGTTGGGTTTGTGTTGAACTGGCAACTTTCAAAGACGGCAGGCGACCGTGGGGTGCCCTGGTTTTTCTGCCAGCTGTATTTTTGGCTAGACTATGCCAAGAAATATCCTGGGGGTATTTAAAAGATGTGTAGATCTGGCACTTAGGAGCATGGTTTAGTGGTGGACTTGGCAGTTTTAGGTTTACAGTTGGACTCAATCATCTTAAAGGTCTTTTCGATCCTAATGATTCTATGATTCTGTAAGAAAGCACTTATAGATACGTTGCCTTTAGCAGCAAATTATCTAAATATTGTTGGAAATCGGTTCCACATGGAAAGGACACATTTCCATGCTGGGCTGTGGTAGCTGCAGCCGCGGTGATGCCAAAGCCGGGCGCGTTGCCACCTCCCTGTCTCCGTCGCCTGCTTTCGCGCCCTGCTGCGGCCGTCTGTCTGCTGCGTTGTCGGAGGGCGCCGGAGGCCTGGAGTTAGGAGCATCAGGAGGGATTTGACGAGATCAGGTATGCAGTTATAAGCAGATTATGAAACGTTGGCTGTGAAACTGAAGTTTGATAAATGGGTCAAACTTATTCCAGTTCAGGGAGCTAATGCAGCCATGTTCCCATTCAGAGCGCCCAGCATCAGTGCCAGTTAACCTACATGTTACTGGTGCTAGGACAGATGCACTGAAATTAATTTGATCTGTTTGACCTACATAGTTACACAGGGTGGAAATAATAAGAAATAAACAAGAAGAGGAGACCGCATTAGAGCAAATCCTATTTTTGTCCTATTTTTTTTCTCCTGCCTAGTGAATACTAATGTACAAATCAAAGGAATGTACTTAAAAGTGTTTTAAATAACCATCCTTGTTAGAGGCTATGAGAAGGGAAAGGCTTGTCGTTACGCAACGCAGAAGATCAAGGTGATCTTTACATGCAGTAGGGGAAAAGAAGGAGCGAAAGAATACAGTAAACTTCTCTTTCCCGAAGTAAGGAGCAAACCCTTCTAGTGGCTGTTCCAGACCTGGAGCAGTTACCTGCACAGCAGAAGAACATGCCTCAAGCAGGCTTTTAGTTGACACTGCAAGATGTGGTTACCGAACTGTAAGCTCTGCTTTGAAAAAGGGTGAAAGAGAAATAATTATCAAGGTAACAGGAGATCCTTAAAAACCCAGGAGAATTTGAAGTGCAGTTCACAGAATGTTCACGGAATGTTCAGGGTTGGCAGGGCCCTCTGTGGGTCACCCAGCCCAACCCCCTGCCCAAGCAGGGTCACCTACAGCAGGCTGCGCAGGACCTTGTCCAGGCGGGGCTGGAATATCTCCAGAGAAGGAGACTCCACAGCCTCCCTGGGCAGCCTGGGCCAGGGCTCCGGCACCCTCAGAGGGAAGAAGTTCTTCCTCGGGTTCAGCTGGAGCTTCCTCTGCTTCAGTTTGTGCCCGTTGCCCCTTGTCCTGTCGCTGGGCACCACTGGAAAGAGTCTGGCCCCGTCCTCCTGACCCCCACCCTGCAGATATTTGTAAGCATTTATTAGGTCCCCTCTCAGCCTTCTCTTCTCCAGGCTGAACAAGCCCAGCTCCCTCAGCCTCTCCTCATAGGAGAGATGCTCCAGTCCCCTCATCATCCTCGTAGCCAGTAGCTCCTCAGCTGGGTATGGGTTTGTCATTTCTCTCCAGAAGTGGTGGGGAGCTCGTGCTCCCCGAGGGGAAGGCGGTGAGCTGGGGACCATCCCCCTCCGCCTTGGGGGCTGGCAGGCGGTCCCACCAGGGCAGCACGGGCATGGGATGGATGCTGCCATCATGGTAGGCATCGCCTCGCTGGGCTGGGCTTTGAAGTTGGAAACTTCAAGGAAACGAAGGCAAAGGAGGTCAGCTGTGTACTGTCTCACCTACGTCGTGCACGCACGTGTAGGAGGAACACGCTCTCATCACTCGAAGTGGGAAGGAAGGGACGTGTGTGGGGGCAAAGCCAGGCTGGATGCTGCGTGGTCACCGGGGATGTCCCCAGCCATGGGCATCTGGGATGTCCCCAGCCCCGCGCCAGCGTGCGTACCAGGCTACACTTGTGTGCGGATGCGCGAGAGAGGAAGAGGAGAAATGCTTGGTCTTCCTCGTTGAGGTGGGAGTGAAGAGAGGGAGAATGAGCCAAAGGCCAGCGGCTGAACACAGGAATAAAGGGTCTTAATGAAGGGGGTAGATTGAGTCAAAGAAACAGATCAGGAATTCCATGACTTACGGAGAATGGCAGGACAAAATCTTACACACAATTAAGCTAATGAGCCCAGGGTGGCCCTCTAACAAGGAAGGCAGTGGTGAGAGGGTCTCGCCAAGAGCCATGGAGCATGGAGAAGCTCCTGCTCCGGAGCTGTGCTTCTGCCGCTGTGCTTCTGCCTCCCAGGCTTGCGCTACCTGGAGCATCTGATTTACTGATTTTCCTTGCTCTAAGGGAGAAAAGAGTTAAAAATCCAGTGTCAGTGTTCCCAGCTTCATGTCAGGTTTTGGTGATGGTGAGACCTACTCAGCATTGCGGTTCCCATGCTGGGATGTGCGTCTGAGCTCACCCCCTTCCACAGCTTGGTTTTCTTCTTCCCACTCCATCTCTGTGCTGGGATGTCCTCACTCCCTTCCATGGGTCTCCTCTCCAGCCGTGGTGCCCACGCTTGCTTTCCAGATCCCACAGCCATGCTTCTGCTGCTTCTTTTTCCTTTTTTCCCCCACCCTTTCTCCCCATCAGTCCGTTGCAGTAAGGAAAGGTTGCTAAAATGTTGTCTCTTAAGGATATCAGTTTATCCGCTTTGAAGAAGACCGTGGTGAAATGTTTTTTTAGAGACTTCAGGCTTTTCTGGCTTCATGAGAGGGCGGTTTTCTTCATATACAGAGAACTTCCACTGCAAGATTTTTCAGGTTTCTCAGGTTTCAAAGCGAACTGCACCAGCCTGAAAGTATGCCATTAAATATCAATTATCATAAATCATCACAAGGTGCTGCTCAGATTAAATATGCTCCTACTGGGTCTTTCTGTCTGGGAATATAAACAAGAGAAGAAATGTTAAAATGAAAGGAGTTGGATATTCCATGTTCTGGGGTTTTTTTGTGTGCGTTAACTAGATGGCTTTACTGACTTCCACGTCACAGCAGCAGAATTGTGGAGATGTGCGTGTGTTTTCAAGCTGTGCAAAATAGTGCTAATGTCTTAAAATGTGAAAGAAATTCACGGCGAGAGGTGCAGGAGAGCAAAGGAGGGAGACACTAAGCATTTTTTTTCTTCACTGGTGACTGCTTCACCCATGTCTAGTAGCAGCAGCAGTGATGAATACGTGTGATGCTTTCCAGCTAGTTTCTGGGTCATTTCTCCAATTGCTTTTGAAAATGACTAGGCAGTATTTAATCTGTTTTTACAGATACACAGATCAGGAATTACGCTTTCCCTGAAGCAAGGCTGGGCGCAGACCCGGGCTTGCTGGGCTTTCCTGCTTGTGCTGAGCGCTGCGGCCACAGTGCTGTGCCGTTGGGTGCTCGGGCGCACTGCCCGGGGCCGGTGCTTTCCCCGGCTCCGGCACCCACAGCGGCTGAGCTGGCATCTGTAGGCATGTCCTCACAGGAGTGCTGTCTTGTTTGTTGGCAAAACTTACTGCCACAGCCCATTCTCTCCCCATCAAATGTCGTCACTGGGGAAGTGGGATATGTCAGATGGTTCCTCCTTTATTTATTCTTTTGCTTATCTTTCTGTGAAATGGGAAAAATGGTGACTGGCTTCCCCACCCCATCCCAGGTGCTTGGAAATCTCATGATGAAAAGGCGTGCTTTGATCAGGGAGACTATTTTTTTAATATTATTTTCATACACCTGTAGTGTAGAAGATGATGCCTGTGGAGCAAGTTCAAAGCCAGCAGCTCAGTTTCCAGTAGAGTTTCGATAGGAAGTGGTGTAAAATGTAATGCATCTTGATAACTAAGATGGTGTTGGCACTTGGTGGCAAACTACAGACTTTGCACTGGAGTTGTACTGGTGTCTGCTCAGAGCCCATGGAATTACCTGGTCGCTCATTCCCCTGCCTGCGAACGTGCCCTGGGGCTGCCAGGCTCCGGGCATGGCGCTGGCTGAGCTCGCTTCCCTGGGCACTTGGAGCACTCCGCTTTCCTGGCTGGCTTTCTGTTTAAATAACAAGCGCCCGATCCAGCTGCGGTGTTGTGGAAGCTTCGGCAACATCTGCCACGTTGGCAGCCTGCTCCGACAGTTGTGTCGGTGGTTGCTGAGCAGATTGGGTTTCACAATGGCTGATTTCATCTATTGGGCACTATTTTTCTTTCTGACTCATCTGTGAACAACTTTGTGCCAGTCTCAATTGATTGTAAACCCTTGTACAGTCCATATAAACAAATCTGTGCTTGTAGCAAAACAGGCTATCGACCTAAGAAATTGCGCGTGCTGTTCACGCCCTGCAACAGGGATTTTTGCCTTTCCTTGATTACAGATGTACATCCAATTAAAAGTAATTTCTAAGACAAATGTTGCTCTGATTAAAAAGCAACAACAAATAGATATATAGATGCCCCCCATTCTTTTTTATTATTGATGCATTAATAATGCAGTACCACGTGTTATTTGGAAGACATGGCTGTGCTGTTCAGCAGACTTTGGTGTAGATGACAGCACAGCCTTGGCACCGAGCGGGGTGCGGGTTCAGCCTTCAAACTGAGCGACAAAAAGAAAGGGATTGGACCTCCTTGGCTTGAATTTTACTCTGCCTGGCTGAGTATTATGGTCTTTATTTTGCATTAGTAGCTTACTGTTACTCTGCAGCAAAGCTGCCTTGCAGAAGAAGTATGAGGTCAGATGTTCCTCAGCTGGGATCTGTATCACTGTGTCCAATCCACGCAATCTTTAAAACAGGTGGGAAGGGCTCAATGCTTGATGCATGAGGTCTAGGGTGGTATTTCTACTTGACTCAAGGCTGTGAGTTTTTATCAGGCTGAAGGGGCTGGTGCAGATGCTGGTGAAACCTCAGAATGGCAGCCTCGGCTGCGGGTCGCGCTTGGCTCATCTGCTGGAATAGCAGAATGCGGCCGGCGGGAGCTGACGCTGCCTGCAGAGCAGCGCTGCGCTTCGGGTGATCAGCACCCATCCTCCTGGGCTGCTGCCTGCTTCTGTGTGCAGATTGCAACACCCTTTTGATAACTGCAGGTGACTGGAAAAGAAAATACAGTGGAAAAATCTGACAGGCAAACCAGCTGAATGAAAGGAGGACACATTTGCATGCGTTTCACTTATCAAAGATCTTTAACGAGAGGCCGGTGCTCGCAGTGGTTTGAGCAGGTTTGAAGTGGGAAAGCTTCTCTCATCTCTGCCAATGGTGAAGCCATTGTTTAGCTCCTTGATCAGCCATTCCAGTACCTGTTCGCTGCTGGAGGTGATCATTCAGGAAAACAAAATGAACCCTTGCTCCCAAGATGGCACTGTTTCAGGCTCAGGCATACCCGGACTGGAGCTGGGAGGTCTGTGAGCAGATCGCTGCTCTGCTTTCATCAGCTTTGATGCGTGTTAGCACTTCTTCTGCTTGGCACGTTCATTTCAGTAACCGTTTCAGCTCTCACTTTGGGGTGTTTGGGGAGGGATGGGAGTTGCCTGCAGTTGCTGTGGAAGGTGGCCGTGAGGGTGTTGGCAGGTCTGGGCGGGCAGGAGACTCCTGGTGCGACCACACCAACCCTCTGAGGAGCATCATCTGCTAACGGAGGGCAGTGCAGACACAGCGATTCTCCTGCCGTTGTCCTGGAAAACAATTTTGCTTTAGTTTTTCCAAGGCAGGACTTACCACTCAGCTTCTGTTTTGGTCGTTTCCTACTCAGGGATCCTTTCTTTTCAGAGAAGCCGTAACTTCTATGGACTTCTGTGGTGATGTAGAGTATCACAGCTGAGTTATCTTCTTTCCCGAGTTACAAGGGAAAGCAGAGTTCAGCCATTTTTGTGATGCGTCCCTGTTTTTTTCCACAGCCTGTGAGATTTATGTCAAAAGACTTATTTGGTGAAATCTGCTGCATTACAAGCTCTGTGCTGCTCAACAGGTCAGGCTAGATAAGTGTAATATCTCCTGAAACTCTGTTTCTTCTTCCCTTAATCTTTGCGGTCCTGTTTTTCGTGAAACCTGACATTTCTATATGGGTGAATCCATTTCTGGAAGTTAATACGCTTGTTTAATACGCAGGGGTGTGGATTTCTGATGCCTGATACGATGTCACAGGGACACAACCGGGTGCTTTTTGCATCTCATTTAAACTCACATAGATGAGTGTTTGGTTTCACAGCCACATAAGATTAAGAGCTGTCTCGATAATATCCTTTAATGCTTTCTTATGATCAGGCTCATACTACTGACGTTACACAGATGCTGACTAATTTGCAATATTGTCTGAAGGAGAGACAAGTCGCAGAACACGATCTGCAAGCATTCATGAGTGTATACGCACTGATTTTATTTTCTGTTCCCTCTTTCACACTTGTGGAGATGACTTAAAAAAAAATTAGGACATGTATTTTGCTCGCTGTAAATGTAAATATAAATCCTCATCAGCAACTGTGTAATCCGGCAGTGATCTCTCTAAAATTGAAACAAATAATAAATTTTGTGAATAGAGCTGGGGATTGCTGGTGTCATCCTTGCAGGCAGTTTATATGTAAAGAGTTTGATGTTGACTATGCCAATCAACTTTGAAATAACACCAGAAGGGAGCAAAAGATAAAAGAGCCGTTAAACCCGACGTGTGAATGCTTGCGAATCAGCTCCCCAAGCCTGCAAGGAGCCCCCTCCCGCTCCCCCCGGGAGCGAGCAGCCCCAGAGACCACCGTGCCTGATGCGCTGCCGTTTCCCTGTGCTTGGGCAGGCGGCAGAGACGCGGGAGCTTCCAGAGATGGCTCTGATGAGATGGTAGAAATAGGTCAGTGATGTTCTTAATGTAATGTGTATTTATCCAAAATGTCCTGCAAGGCCTGCTCGCCTCGGAGAAGCAAACACAGAATCACAGAATGTTCAGGGTTGGCAGGGCCCTCTGTGGGTCACCCAGCCCAACCCCCTGCCCAAGCAGGGTCACCCAGAGCAGGGGGCACAGCACCGTGTCCAGGCGGGGCTGGAATATCTCCAGAGAAGGAGACTCCACAGCCTCCCTGGGCAGCCTGGGCCAGGGCTCCGGCACCCTCAGAGGGAAGAAGTTCTTCCTCGGGTTCAGCTGGAGCTTCCTCTGCTCCAGTTTGTGCCCGTTGCCCCTTGTCCTGTCACTGGGCACCACTGGAAAGAGCCTGGTCCCGCCCTCCTGACACCCACCCTGCAGATATTTGTAAGCACTTCTAAGGTCCCCTCTCAGCCTTCTCTTCTCCAGGCTGAACAAGCCCAGCTCCCTCAGCCTCTCCTCGTAAGAGAGATGCTCCAGTCCCCTCCTCATCCTCGTAGCCCTCTGCTGGACTCTCTCCAGTAGCTCCTCATCTTTCTTGAACTGGGGAGCCCAGCACTGGACACAGCACTGCAGATGGGGCCTCCCCAGGGCAGAGCAGAGGGGAAGGAGAACTTCCCTCGACCTGCTGGCCACACTCCTCGTGATGCACCCCAGGATCCCATTGGCCTTCTTGGCACCCAGGGCACGCTGCTGGCTCAGGGTCACCCTGTCGTCCCCCAGCACTCCCAGTCCCTCTCCGCAGAGCTGCTCTCCAGCAGGGCCACCCCAGCCTGTACTGGTGCCTGGGGTTGTTCCTCCCCAGGTGCAGGACCCTGCCCTTGCCCTTGTTGAACCTCATCAGGTTCCTCTCTGCCCAACTCTCCAGCCTGTCCAGGTCACGTTGAATGGCAGCACAGCCTACTGGTGTGTCCACCACACCTCCCAGTTTGGTGTCATCAGCAAACGCCAGGCTGAAGGAAGCAATTTCTTTGGACGGCTGCTGCTCCAGCGTATCGGCTGCCAGGCATTCCCCCCTCCTGCCGCGGTCAGACTTGCGAATGCGCGGGGGCTTCCCTTCTCTCCAGCGCGCGGAGATTGCAGCCACCAGCCATGCCCCCATGCCTTGGCGCTCAGGGAAACACGGGGGCTTTGCAGTTTAGCTCTGATCTTCCCTACGACTTGGGTGTTGCGGAGAGCAGACCCGACTCCCAAGCTCTTTTTCTGATAAAAGGGTTTAATCATGCCTCTGTGTCTGCAAGAGTAATTGGTGCAGCCTTTGACTCGAAGATCTGTGGTTGACTCGGGATCCAGCCCTCGCCTGCTGCATCTATTAACGTGTCTCAGCACAGTGTAAATCACTCTGTTTTATTTAAAATCTTGCTTATGGTTGAAAACCAAATGATATAGCATAAAATGTACGTGTGGGTTGGTCCCCTGGTGATCCTTCGACTAAATTAATCTGAAAAATAATGAAAAATACTTGAAAAAACCCAAAACATCTACCTCCCAGAGCACATTTTAATGAGTCTTTCTCAGGCGCAAACAACAAAAATGAAACTCCACCTTCTCCTCTTTTTGCAAGAGGAGCAACATCAAAGAGCAGAAGTTGTCGGTGGCGTTACAGAAGGGGGTGGCGTTACAGAAGGGGGTGGCATTACAGAAGGGGGTGGCATTACAGAAGGGGGTGGCATTCTGCTCCTAGAGGACTTGGATGAATTTTGCGGTGTAGCACACGGTCCCCGCTGAGGCGTGTGTCCACGCGTGTCTGTGCGTGTGCCGACGTGTGTCCACGCGTGTCTGTGCCTGTGCCAGCGGCTCCTCCCCGCAGCAGCTCCCGCGTTTTGGAGTACCACCGCGTCTGCGATGAGTTGAAGAGGAGCCGTGGTGGTTTTCGCAGCAGGGGTTGGTCCTGTTGTGACTGGAAGGGCCCCGCTGTACCTGCCCCGAAGCCCTTGCCGGGCAGGTTCCTCCATGACCAACAAACGGAGATGAGCTGTTATTCTGGGCAGGAGCAGAGCGCGCTGTAAATGAAATCAAAGTGAACGTTGCAAATTACAGAGCTCCTGAGTATCGAAATCTGGGTTACTGTACGTTTCAGTGTTGGTTTGTTTTTCTTTTTTAATTGGATTGGAAATTTTTTGATTGCTATGGTGCTACATCAGGGGAGCTCTTCTGGGTTATTGGCACGCTGTTGGAGGAGGCAGTCTGGGTTGTTCAGGAGCAGATCCCTGGTATTACAAAGTGGGAATAGGAGATGTGTTTCTTCTGGATGGCCTTCTGGGGGCTGTGCCTTTGGTGCTGGTGTGACCAGCACCGGGTGCCTTGCGTTCAGCTGAGGATGAGCTCAGCGCTGGGGACCGGGAGCAGCGTCTGCCTCCTTCGCACACCCTGACCCTCCTTAGTGAGGACTGACGCTCGGGAGGGGATCTGGCATCCACTGTGCTAGAACAACCTCGGAGTTTAATGCCAGCACGTCGTTTCGTAATAACTCAATAGAGGCGTAAGCACTTGGGTACCCACCGGTGGGGAGGCAACATCAGGACCCCCAGCCTGCGTGCCAGGCTAGCGGGAAGGGTGGGTTTAGGTGAAAAAGGGGATGCTGGTGGGGGTGGTGGGGCCCGACCGTGGCCCGTTGGCATGGGTGTCAGCCCCAAGAGCAGCCACTCATCCCGTGGGGGTTTCAAGCTGTTCTCAGAGGTGTGTGGTAGCGCACAGCTGACGTTCCTCCATCTCTCCCGTGCGATGGTCACGGTTGGTTTGGGTGAGCATCAGCCCAGCCAGGCTCCAGCAACAGAGCGGTGGGAGATGCAGGGAGGCTCCTCCACTCAGTGCCAAAAGCCCTTGGCAGGTTAATTCGTCCTGAAGTGCCCACGCTGCAGGTACAACATTCACCCAAGATGCTGTGAAAAACCTCCGGTGAACCGGATAAATTGTCCCATGGTACTGACCCTAAACCATCACCCAGGCCTGACTCTGCCACCCATCGTCCGCCTGGGTTTACTGTGGAAGTAATCCTTCTGCAGTCGGCGGGGTTATCTGTGGAGTTAGCTGCTGCTCGGAGTAAATAAGTTATGAAATCAGACCTGATGTTATCAAAGAGGATATTTCAAAGTCGTATTTATAAATTCACAAGTATTATCCGAATGAACGTGGCGGTCTGTGTCCCACGCGCGCTGCAAGCCTCTGCCACCGCGATGATAAACACAGGGCAGACGAAGTACCAAGCAGAAAATTTGCAGGTAAATGAGGATTCATTAACAGAAGTGTGGTTTTTTTCAGTAGCCCTTTCTGTGTGTTGGAAATGTGCTACTAATGCTGTGATTGAAATGTCCTCCGGGGGAAAAAAAGCTGACTTTAATGGGACAGAAATTACATGGTGAAACCTTTTGTTTCTTGCCATGTTTCCGCGGTGCCCAGCAGCAGGATGTCACTTCTTTCGGTGTCACTGGCACTGCCCTCTTCTCTCCCCAGTGGAGAGCTCTTAGCTGAGACACGGGTGCCAGCGAGGGGTGGGTCGCGCTGCCCGGGTCGGGTGCTAGAGGTTTTTTTCTCAGATGTTTGCACTAGAAGCAGCAGAATGAATCAGTCCCAGCAGAGTGACAGAAAGGCAGGTTGCCAGGCTGAGTAACTGAAATGGTTTCTGTGGGACAAGCCTCCTCAAGTAACAGATTTAAAAACCCAGTGACTTAAAGTGAGAGTGTCACACTAAACGTGGTGATATTTCGACCCTTAGTCCCCCTCCTGCCTGCAAAATACAGATGCTTGTACGTCCTCATCCATCAGCTGACAGCTTCTTGCTTATGGAAATGGTGATGATGTGACATCAGACCACTTAAATTTCCTTAGTGGCTGGGTTGGAAACCTCTAGCATTTTTCATCACTCTCCCTCCATCTTCCTCACTCTTTTTGTCAATCAGTCTGAGGAGCTACTGGAGAGAGTCCAGCGGAGGGCTACAAGGATGATGAGGGGACTGGAGCATCTCACCTACGAGGAGAGGCTGAGGGAGCTGGGCTTGTTCAGCCTGGAGAAGAGAAGGCTGAGAGGGGACCTAATAAATGCTTACAAATATCTGCAGGGTGGGGGTCAGGAGGACGGGACCAGACTCTTTCCAGTGGTGCCCAGCGACAGGACAAGGGGCAACGGGCACAAACTGAAGCAGAGGAAGCTCCAGCTGAACCCGAGGAAGAACTTCTTCCCTCTGAGGGTGATGGAGCCCTGGCCCAGGCTGCCCAGGGAGGCTGTGAAGTCTCCTTCTCTGGAGATATTCCAGCCCTGCCTGGCCGCGGTGCTGTGCAGCCTGCTGTGGGTGACCCTGCTTGGGCAGGGGGTTGGGCTGGGTGACCCACAGAGGTCCCTGCTAACCCCAAACATTCTGTGACTGTGATACTGAATAGCACTGCATTGTGTAAAAGTATACCAAACTGAACATCACAGGGTTTGTCCAGCCCGGTCCTGGAAACCTCCAAGGCTGGAGCCTGCACAGAGGCTCCGAGCAGCCCCTTCCATGGCTTGACTGTCCTCCTGGAGGTTTCCTGAACGGCTGTATGTTGGCTCTATACAGCTTTATACCTGTATATACATACATACAGCATTTCTGTGGCATAGTCTTATATTTAGCTTTTCCCCACAAGGTTGTGAGAGCTGATGGAAGAGTTATTTGTAGACTTCGGTGGATTTTCCACCAAGCCTATAGGTATTGGGCAGTTTCTTTACTATCCATGACTGTATGCCAACATACAGAGGACAAACAGGGTTGCAGGGCCACTAGACCATCTGAGATAGCTGGAAGAAAGAGAGCTGGCAATTGAAATGCTTACTGGCAAAGGGCATAAGTATAGAGGAAAACTGAATGGCTTTGGGAAAAATAAAAGTTAATGGAAAGTAATTTGGCAACTTCATCTGGAGGTTGGCGGGATTCCAAGTGGATAATAATTTGATTTCGGCTGCTTTTGTGTACTTAGTCACTCAGATACCCTGCAGAAAGCCCCCCCGAGCTCAGCTGGCTTGGCAGAAAGCTAGCAGCTCACGTCTCGGGCTGGTCGGTCGGGGTGTGCGAAGGGCCACCGCTTCAATCAGGGGCACAAACGAAGGTTTGGGGGAATTTACGCTGATGTATCGACATAAAATCTTGCTTTGCAGGGACATTTCATTTCCTCTCATCATCTTGCTGTAACGAGTTTCAGCTTAGGCAGTGTGAGTCTGTGCCTCCTCCCCCTCACCTCTGTGTTTCTCGAGCAATTTGTTGGAGCCGCTGTGACAGTTGGACAGGCATCACATCTCTCTGAGAGTGGGATCCCCATTAAGATAATGAGAAAAGTCTGACCTAGCACTCGACATTTCTATACATAACACAAACTTAATGAAACTACCAGCTATTTCTGTGCCTTCTGAATACGCTAAATTCTCTCGTAGCGTAAATTAAATTGCTGCGGTGCAATTGTTCTGCCCTTTCTTCAAGTTCGTGTCAGCATCCTCGGTCGGAAGCTTGTTGCTTTGTCGCATGACTTTGCCACCGTGGTACCTTTAAGCGTTTGCTGGTTACGATTGCCTGATCCAGGGTGTGCTGGTCGCCAGGTGCTGCTCAGCACTACCCCGCTGTGCCCTTCATCCGCTCTGCGTCTGGGGAGGTGTGACTCTGACCCGCGGCGAAACACCAGAGTGGGACACTGGTGCCGAAGGCAAATACCACTATTATATGTAAACTATGTCTCTAGAAGTATTTTTCAAGCACTAATGCAGCTAAGGCTCTTCCCATGTAATTTCAAGAGTTTCTCTGTCATGCGTGGGCAGCTAATGGCTGGATTGTTTTTCATTATGTGATCCTTCACTCTAACGAGTCCTGCATACGTGGACCCTGAACGCTCCAGTTAAAAAACAAAAAAAATAAATAAAATAAAAAATGGAGATATCTGTTCAGCTTCTAAGGTAGGATTTCTAAGTCATCAGAAGTTCTCCAAAATGTGTATGGGACCGATATTGGTAAGACATTTAGGTGCATCCCATTCCATTTGCATGGACAAGGCACCTGCCGGAGCCTCGGAAATGCTGTGGAAGGACACACCGACTTCGGCTCCCAGCAGCAGAGGTCGGTGAATCCTGGGTGCTTGGGAAGACGGGCAGACACCTGATGATGTGCCTGAATGGCTGTGCTGCTCCTGAGGCCGCTGAGCTGTGCCAGAAAACAGCCGTCGGCCATTCTGGGTCTGCGTTGCTGTAGCCATCAAGGACAAGGCTCTGGACGCATGGCCAAGAAAGCCTTCGGCGCTCCAAACTGGTGATGAAATGTTTTCTGTCCCCCTCTGTCTGTCCAGTCTAATGCCATTAGTTAGGTAAGGGGGGGGTGAATTCCAAGAAATACTCTCTGCCTGCTCCTAGTGCACCCCTTTGTGCTCTGTACGCCTCTCACATTTCTGATTTCCCTGGCATCGAGTTGCCCTGCAGAATGGCGAGTGGTATTCTGTAGCGAGGGAAATGGGGCTGTTCATAGCTGAAAATAAAGTGTCAGGAGTGAAATATTAACCCCGCTGTAATGTATTATCTAATTAGTGTAACTCGCTGCAAACTTTAACTGTCTCAAATGCACCGCTCTCGAATGAGCCCCAAATCGGTGCTTATCTCAGCAGTAAACTGATTTAATACAAATATACCAGGGACTCTCTTGAAGTCTGTACGTGTGACTCGCCCATCTATTTGGGATATGGAGCATAAGTCTCTGCATTTCTTAGTTTTAACTGTGCTTTGTCAGCCGTGCTATCGCGTCTGAAGATTGGAAAATGCTTCTATGCAAGCGTTTAATTTTTGAGGGGAAAGAGTTTGCAGATTTCGGCAACTAATTACTCTAGCTGGTTTAAATTAACAACAGGAAGATCTGCCATTGTGACAGCAGTGGTGGAAATAAATGACTTGCACCGCTTCCAAAGCAGAATGCTTCCCCTGACGAGCCCAGGATAACGCCTGTGCAGCTCGGAAAAGGGCAGGCATTTTATTCTCTAGGATTCTGCCTTCTGAAGCAGGGGAGAGGGAGAGTGGCACTGCCTTCCTCACGGGTCTGGAGATTAAACCTTCCTTTAAGACCTGAGGCAGCTCTTCCAGAATGCAGGGCAGTGAAAAAGCGCTGTGTAAGTAGCTTAGCCTTTAATACCAGATGGAGAGATGATAGCAGTAACCAGTGATCAAAGCTGCTCGCAGCCTTCCAGGGCTGTATTTACCGATCTCCCCTCACCCCAGTCACAGAGTTTCTCGTGTAGATGATATTTCTGTGGAGTTACAAAAAGCGGGATATGCATTTTTAAGATGACATTTTAATTAACGTCCCCACACCCATCAGCTGAACAGATTTTGTCTAGATGTTTTTCTTGTCCTGAAAAGCTGATGCTCCAAGCGGAAGGGTGTTCTCCTGACACTGAATGCAGTTACAGCAGCTGTCTGGTGGTGTCCAGAACGTACGCCAACAAGGAGCGGAGAGGAGTGCTCCCACCACTTCAACTGACTTGGAGCCGATGCGAACAATCCAATAATTACAGTAAACTTCCTAAATCCATTGCTTGAGGCAATATAGGAAAGTTGGGCTGGTGGAAAGCACCTGACTTCCCCAGATGGTAGGAGATGTAAACTAAAAAACCAGGAATGTGCTTGAGGGACTGAAAACACGCACCCAACCCAGATCACTTCTCTTGTGCTTGACATGAAGATCCATCCTGTAATGTGAATTTTTAAGGACATTTCTTTAAATGTCTGTTGCAGGGCTCCATAACTGACAGCAGTCCTTCAGAAGCCCATTCAGAATGTGGAGGGAACCCAGTTTCCCTCCGGTAAATCCATTCTGGGTGTTCCTGCTCTGCTGCTTGTCCTTCGGGCAATGTTCTTCAGGAGGGTTTGCTCTGTAATCGTACCAGGGCTTAGGTGGGACCGACCAGCCTGTAGACCCCCAGACCCTCCGCCTTGCCCATTCTGAAGGTGGGCATGACATCTGTTCCGGTCATCGAGACCTTCTCCAGTAACTGCAACCTTTCTGTGTTGGAGTACTGATGAAAATTGTCACTTATCCTTTCCTTTAAGCAAGCGGGAATCTCGATACCTTAATAGTGCAAGAAAAGAACTATTTTCAAGCGTAATCATTCAGATTTAAACTGTTTCCTTCTTTTTTGCAGTTATCAGCCAGTTGGAGTAGTACGTTTCCAAGGTTAACAGTAGTAGAAAAGGAATAAATGTAGTTGTTATCGATACTCTTGTGGTATGAGCACACTTGTTTGTTTTTGCATCTTTTATCTATAAAGCCTGTAATATCTTTCATTAAGAAAACCTCTCTGATGTATATAGATCATTAAATTTTAGTTAAAATACTTAAATTTTAGTCCAGTTTGAATGCTTCTGGACAACAAGATCCATCAGTGGCCTCGTTCTCTTCTTACTGAATTACATCTTGGCGTCGGCGTGGCCGAATGCTTGTGTATGTGACAGGTTAAGCAGGACTTCATGCTACTGGAGGCTTTCCACTGCCTTGGTGTTGATGTTGGGGTCTTGTAGTGGTGTGGAGCCAGGTGAGCCTGTGAGAGACGCGAAAGATGAGTTATCTGCTTGCTGACGTTTGTCAGTCCCGGTGTTGCCAAGCTTCACACAGTCACAGACGTTGCAGATCTGTAACCTGCTAGCCTAAGACATAAAACCCCAAACAGATAGTGCAAAAATGGTCTGTCATGCAGCGGATAATGATGTATGCCCCAACTTCTTGCAAAAGATATCATTATTCTGTGGTGATTAGCAAAAAAGACACACTGTGGAAGAAATGTTTTACTGCTGTAGCAAGAAAACTCTGAAGTCTAATGTAAATTATCTATGTGAGATCAGTGGGGAAAAAAAGGGTAGTTAAATTCTCTTTTTTTGACAGAAATTCATCAAAGCCCATTTTATTGGGCTTCTCTCTTTGAAGATTTCCCTTCCTAACCAAGCTAGTTTTCATCCCATGTTTTCAGTGTTGTAGAAAAATCTCAGATTCTTTTTATGTCTCAGGGCAATCGAAAGGAAGAAACTGATAGGAACACTTTAAAGAGACTGGAAAAATAAGGACTGATGCTCTCCACGTAATCCTTGAACCAGCATGCAGGATGTCAAGTCAAGTGCAGGTGTCCTCCCTGTGTCAGACACTCGTCTTATTTTAGGTTCAGTTCATAGAGTATTTGATTTCAATGCCCCTCTCTGGTCTGGCTTCTAGGATTGTGCTAATTCTGAACTTCCAGTCTTTTTTTATTTTAAAGAAGTTGGATAAAGGCAAAACATACCATAAAAGTGTGGATGTCTGATGTATAATTTTTAAAATTTATTGAATGTAGGCTTTAGAGCCTATTGACTAAGTTGAAGGACAGTGAAAAGTTCTGGACTGAGACACAGCTTTAGGTCAAGAGTTGCAAATGAACAAAGGTAAATCATTCTCCCTGTCTTGCCCCATGGCTGTTAAGCAGGCAGTGCCACCTCCACAGGCGAGTAAATCCAGCCATGCTGTGGGTGTTCTGTCACCATGGGTCTTTGAGCTGGCAGGCTTCAAGATCGTGACTCACATTTTTTACATCTGAAGTATCTTGTTTGTTAGATCTGAGTACATTGCGAGTAAGGACTGTAGCAGCCCATATGCTTCTGAGCATTCAGTACATACATGGTATGAGTTCATCCCTTGTTCCCGGTCCTTATCAGCTGGGTTTCAGTTACACGCAGTTGTTGATCAGTCGAGTCATTCCTAAGTGGCTCTTTTACTTGGTATTTCACTTGGTCAGTTTGTTTTGTGTTCTGTACCAGAGAGGAAGTCGCTTGAGGAATTTCTGAGAGGGAACCATGAACTAACATTGTAAGAGAGTTATTGTTATGAATCACATCGTTCATTTAGGTTATCATGACTATGTGGGATATATACCCCCTTAAATTTTTGCAGACAGCAATAGAAATATGCTCTGTGACGTGCCAAAAACAAAGTTGTGGCAGCCTTTGAGGTCGGTGTTTGCAGAGTCGGTCCAGCAGCCGGGGAGCTGGGGGCCTCTCCTCTGGAAGGAGGCAGCGGTGGCACAAGCTGGTTTGGCACAAGCGCACGTAAGTCAGGTAGATACTCACAGCAGCTTCTGCAAGGAGAAGGAGACAAGCTTTCTGGTCAAATATTTTTGCCAATACTTTTTTACAGATGGAGAAAAAAAATTTTATTCTTTAAAATCAGGGGAAAGTCAGGTAAAGCAGAAGACAACGCAAAAGATGTAGCTCTAAAAGGAAAAGTTGAGAAGTAAGGATGTTTCTGATCCAGAAATCAAAAAGAATACGATTCCATTCTTCCTTCTAACTGAAAAGCTGCATGAGAGTCAATGAACATCAAAAATCATGGTATTCTTCCTGGCTGCTCTGGTTTTTGAAATGCTCGCTGATGAATTGGAGATTATTTTTTGTCTGTCCAGAATTCCTTGCACTGTAGACATCCACGCCGATGATCAACTGTCACATAATTCTTTCCCGGTTGTCAGGTGCTTGAGGGAACAGTCGTAGATTCATCCAATACATCATTCTTTGTAATCTGGAAGTCCAGAAAGCTGCACAGCCAGATAGCCAGCACAGAAGAGGTTGAACGGGCGCTCCTCACTCGCATTTTGTGGATCAGATTTTCATTCCATCCATGGTCAGATCCCCTCCATGCATGGGTAGGGTTTCTGCATTTTGCCGACCTGGCTGGCAGCCCAACAAGCTGCCTTGCTCTGAAACTCCTTCTCAAAGAAGAGTAATTATGTGTACTTGAAATTAACAGAGTACAAACCAAATAATGATATATTTTAGTACGCTAGAGGTATATGCCTGTCTCCGTTAACAGCTAACAGTGCATGTTTTAGGTCATTCAAATCCCATAACATTTATATAGTCCGTGGAAGAAGAGGGCAGCTCTGAAGTGATGCAGCTTTTGTTATTTTTGTCACCTCTGTTGAGCCAAGCCACTCTGGCTTTGGATGGAGTATTTAAACGCCAACAGTTGTAGTTTTAGTGACTCCACGTTTCAATCAATAGCAAGCCAATATAGCAAGAAAGTATTTTAAACTCCCAAGTTTTTGCTGTTATCTTTCATGTGATCACAGTAGTCATTCAAGGCTCCTTGGCTGCTCCCTGCAGAACAGATGTATTTACTGGGATGTCTCCTGCTAAATCTCAGCTCAAAGGAGTTAAAGTTGCCTTCTGCAGAACTTTCCCTCTGAATCACATACTTTTCTATGTGCGTGTGTAAGGTGGGTGTTGTAAATTGTTCTCTCTGGGACTTCAGTATGGAGTTAGCTACATTTTTTTAGTTTGGGGGGGGAGCAAGCTTTACGTGTAAATATCCTTATATCTTGCATTGTAGGTATTTAGTGTTGGCAAAGCACTTTGAAATCCCTCTGCTGAAGAGACCATTAGATCCAACATGTTTTATTGCTCACTTCTGTAAATGACAGAAATATGAAGTTCTGCTTTGGCAGACAGAGCATTTTGAAATACCAGATTTATTGAAAATTGTTGTGTGTCTTGCTGGTAAGTCAATTCTAGCACTGGAGTCAGCAGGCCAGATACCTGCTGGCACGCTTCTTGCCACAGGCTGCGAGCAAAGCGGCTCTGCATGGCCTGCAAAAGCATCTCCTCGTGGCTGGGATTGACAGCAGGTCCCCTGCTCTCCGGAGCTGTGAGCAGCTCCCTTGAGGAAGGTTTTGTTGTCGTTGAAGACAGGGATCAAATTGATCCAAAACCAGGCATTCAGAATGCGTCCGACTGCTCTTGGTCAGCTCTCTTCGTTCTCCAGACGACGGGACGTTCACCGTGTCGGTGAAGCTGTGGTGGGAGGGGAGAGTTTGGCCTGAGGAGCAGAGCTCCGGTGAGAGGGACTCAGCACGAGGGTCTCTGCTGTTCCTCCTCCTCCTTCTGTCTTTTGCCTGCTCACTCTCTCTCATATCGGTGTCCTTAAATCATCTCGCTCTTCCGAAGGGGAATTACTGTCTCTGTTGGTAGCAGGCAGCCATCGACGAGCAGTTGGGTCTTACCAGCTGTTGTCAGATCCTAGCAACGTTTTTACCACATGGAACAATTTCAAAATCAGATTTCCGCTCTAACGCTGCCAGGCAGTCATTGCGAGAAGGATTTTAGGAAAGCAATTTTAATTTTAGTCAGGAACTTTACAATTATTTCCATAGCGTGCTGGTTTTACATCTAAGAATCATGACATGAAGCGCACAGAAGACTCTCCTCTATTGCCTTCATGGGATTTCAGATTAGATTTAACTTAGACCATCCTGTTTTGAGAGAGAAATTCTGAAAAGAGCGTTATTGATTTAGAGTAGTGTTTCGAAAAAGTGACTTCTCTGTTTCCAGAATGACTTATTTACACGATAATTGACTCCAGCATTGCATTCTCTGCAATATCTCTTATTTCTACGTGAAATCAAAGACTAGAAAATAAAGGGCGGCGGAGAGTGTTGGCTGGCTTTTTCCCCTAGAAGTTAGCTAGGAGCTATTAAAATATTAGGGCACATGACTGTTTTAGTTATTGTCAATTACTAGAAAATTTAGGAGGAGGACTGGCCAATTTCCTAAGCAACAGAACGGACTGACGGTCGGGCTGCTTCTTCCCCTTGCTGTCAGGCAATTCCGTGTCCACTGCAGCTGGGGACTGCGTGGGAGGGTGAAGCTTGCAGGACACGAGCGTTGATTCTCCAGGAAAGCTGACAGTAGCTGTTGTGTAATATGTCCTGATCTCCTGCGTGTCACCAGTCCGCGTGTCACTTCCATTTATTTTCAGTGCTTGTTGTTTCCACAGTGAATTAATATGCAGAGTGCTTCAGATTTCATGAAATACTTCTCCCCACTCCTTTGAACCCTCTAACGAAAGTGTCTGCCAAGCCAGCTCTGCGCTGTACTTGGGGTTTGAAGTCTCTCTTGGTTGTTTCTTTCAACGTGTCAGAGCTCACCTTGCCAAACGTGCAGGCTTGTGAGCAAGGCATTCAAGGGAGGAAAGATAATCGGGATCCATGGCTGCGTTTTGTACGGGGTTAATGGCAAACGGACACGTTCTTGGTGGCTTTTACTGACCTCAACGTGTTGAGGGGCTGCAAAGCTGCCCCAGGGCCCCATCAGCCCCCTGTCGCTCCGGCCCGGCGGGACTGGTCTGCTGGGATCTGGCTGATCTACAGCTCCCATCCCTACCTCCGACAGCCTGCTGGGGTCTTTCACCGAATAGCTGCAGCTGGATGCGTGGTGGGGCTGCTGCAGGTCATTCCAGAGGCAGACCTGGCCTGGGGCAGAGGGGTGATGGAGGCCAGCCTGGTGCTCCGCCATGAGGACCACATGCTGATGAGCAGCAGACAGGCAGGTCTGCTGGGGCTCTAGCTGCGTAGAAAACCCGATAGGAAACTGGAAGTATTGCTCTCCAAACCACATTGTTAAGGGGAGAAGGAGGAGGGAAGAGTATATTCTGGGATATGCATTAAAACCTGCCTCTGCTAAAGCTGTCAGTGGCTTTCACGTCAGATGCTCTAATGTTTGGGTTGGTGTCCTGTAGTTTTCATGTAAGTGCTTTGTCTTACCATATTGCTTTGCCTCAGAGTGAGCTCCATCACCATGAACTATGTGCTCTTCCAGACCGTGATCAGCTCACTGCTCAAGGTGTCCAAAGTCTGCTTCTGCAGACTGACGGGGAGCCTGGGCTGGGTACCCCACGCGCCCGGCTGTATGAATGAGCAGAAGGACAAAGCGTTCCGTGTTTCCTCAGATGCGTACTTGGGTTTGTACGCTATTCATGTCCTACTTAATCTCTTTTTCCTTGTCATTCCTCCCTTCCCGGTCTTTGCACTCAGCCTTGGGTGAAGAAGCCCGCGACCAGAAAGAGGGCTAGGCAAGGCAGGGTGTCTAACTGCGTGTCGGAAGGTGCAGCTTACGCGAGCCTGCTATAGCAAGCTCATCCTTCGATGTGTCTGAGGCCGTGATGTGAAAAACCATCTTACTGCAGGGCTTGCTGCATGAGCAGAGGAACAGGAGCAGACAGGGATGGAGGAGGACTTGCCTAGCCAGTTCTCAGCCTGCATGACTTTAATGCACACCCTTGAAGACCGTGGGATTTTTACTTATTTATTGACTTCAGTGAGAATAGCCCAGGCTTTCACATATATTTGATTTAGTAATGTAATTTCCAAAGACTGGTAGAGACCTTCCACCTTGAAACACAGCTTGCTCTGGCTGTCAAGACTTGTGGCAGCTCCCTTTACTAAAATTATGCTGAAAGAATAAAATGAAATTTATTGCATATTTAATTGGAATTTCACTGCTCTTGTCCATCTGATAGTGAATTGGTCTTCAGCACAAGAAAAAAATAAAAATAGAGAAGATTCTCTTGCAGAACCCGGTTATTGCTGAGGGTAATTATAGGCTGTATATTCAGCTAATGGGGGTTTGAACTGTGTTTCCAAGTACATAGCTTGATAAAAGTGTTTTGTACACTCGGGGAAAGAACCCTGAGTTAATCTCTGGACTTGAAGGGCTCCCAGGGTTTTGACTGGAAAGTCGTCGCGGTCGGTGCCTGGAGGTGTTGGCCATGCATGTCACCGTCCCCCCCCGGAATGCTGCGGGGCTGGGGGGCCGTTCCGGGGCTCAGGAGGATCGGCTGCTCGGGTGGCAGCCGGGCGGGTGGTGGAGGAGGTCTTCGCCTGGCTCGTGGTCCTGCAGGCTTTGCAGCAGATGCAGGAACCCGTGCAGAGGACAACGGACATAGCAGGAACCTTAAGCACCGTCAGCTGTTTACAAAGAACTTAATGCCAGTGGTTGGAACGTTCAAGCAACATCTGGAACAAAAGTTTCAGTAATATTAATGTAAACTATCAATCCCCTTGTGCGCCAGTTTCAACTTGTTGTCTTTTTTTTGTTTGAAATGACCTGATTTTCCCAGAAAGCCTCTTCCTTGCTTTCCATACAGACAGAAATTTAACCTGGTGTGTGTGGAGAGACTGGGATTTCCCAGGATGACGCCCTGTCTGTTCCCCAGCTCAGCAGTGGGCATGCTGATGACAAAAAGGGCATAGAGAGGTAAAACTGTGGGGGCTGCCTGGGTTCTAATAAATCGTGTAATTCGCCTGTCCTTTGGGAAGGTGAAGGTGCAGCTTGTTCTTGCTGTCCTATATGAAAATGTAGACATTTTGCTCTCCTCCAAAGCAAGGAGCCCAAGGAAAGCAAGTGGCTTTTGGTGCTGGTTCTCTCCGTTCGAACCGCTGTCCTCTCGTCTCCCTCGGGAATGAGCGTCTTTCGCTGGAGTTTGCTGTTGGTGCAGATGCAGTCTCCCTGTATCTGTTTGTTAAAACCTCCTTGTTGAGTGAGCCCTTGATGTCATGTTGTCCTTCTCAGGTGGATGAGAAGCTTTTCTGTTACCGATACTCCAAGGCAATAGCCTGCATTCTGCAGGGAGAAGAAAAAAATAATCCCCTAGGAACTTTTTACTTAGTAAAAAACGATTGCAGGGAAAGAAAAGGACTGCAAACAGCAATGGTTCATTGCTCTGACAGAGCTCCCCTTGTTCGGGAAGCGTGGCACATCCTTACACTAAAGGCGTTGTCATCTGCGAGAATGATGTCGTTTTTCTGACCCCCAGAAAAGAAACAATTACTGCAGAACAGACACTGCACACGCACTTAGGCAGCCCAGGCGGCCTTCCTCGGCAGAACAAGCACAGCTAAAATTCAGCAGGGATGTTGTTTCTGTAGAAGCTGAGAGTCCAAGGGCTTCCAGTCGGGGGTGGGACGGAGCCAGGCTGGGCTGGCAGCCCAGTGGGATGTGCTGGCACGTGTGGGCAGATCGGGGCTGCCCCAAAAATGGAGCCTCCTGCTTCGGAAGAGCCGCTCTGGCTTTCTGTCTGGGCTGCAAAGCTTTTCCAACCTCTTTGTTTCTCTTTAATTTCGAGGAGCTGGGGGTTGTTTTCCAGGCCAGGTCAGAGTGGTGATGAGGTTTGTAGCTGATGCCTTCGAAGACGCGTGTCAGACACACTGTGAGGGCTGAGCCGGGCAGGCACTGGCTAAATGGGCATTGCAACCAAAGACCTGCTGCCACCTTCAAAAACCGTGTGGATGTGGCACTTGGGGACATGGTTTAGTAGGCATGGTGGTGTTGGGTTGGAGGTTGGACTTGATGGTCTTAGAGGTCTTTTCCAACCTTACTGATTCTATGATTCTCTTTCAAGAAGAAAGTTCTTGGATACAGCCTTAGTCCACATCCAGAAGTGACTTGGGGCTGAGGGAGCAATACGCTGCCGTTACCGTGCGGGCATTGACCGTTCTGCTCTCCCATCACGGAAGTCAAAACACTTGGGCAGCCCCCTCACCCCGGTCTCTTGCCTTGGGTTTGAGCACTGATTTGTGTTCACAGAGACTGCTTAAAAACACGAACATAGACAAGGTCAGGGATTTTTCCCTCTTGTCTTGGAAGTTATTTCTGTCAAGGTTTTGTGGGCAAGGTCCCAGGAGCTGAGACCAAAGCGTGTGGGAAGGTGGAGATGGTAACACATGCACTCTTCCTCTACAATTAATTTATAAAAACTCTCTCCTCCTGATGCCCCCCAACAATTTTCTGTGCATTATTAGTGAATACAAGGTGAACATATGTTTGAAACAATAACAGGAATGATTTCCAGCCCTGAATTGAAGTAAATGAGTGAAAGCTGCCTGATTTTGGAATATAATTCAGTGGTAATTATATCAGTCAGGCAGAGCACCAGTTGCTTCCTCCTGATCTCCTCGCTCAGCCGTAGTGCTCCGGTGGAAAGCTAACGCATTTAAGGGATTGTGTGGGAAAAGTTTTCTGAATGTGACCACGACATTTCCAGCGGAGCGACGCCATCTCGCCCACACTGTTCCAACCAATTTAAATTGTTACTCTGAAAGGATCCGCAAATTCCATTTCTAAATAATTGTTTACGACCAGTGGCTGCTGTTTACCCAGATACAAGCTCGTATTTTCTCTGTTCAAATTGCACTGCAAAATGATTACTTGGTATCACGCTGTTGCTGGTGCCACGCACACCAAGAGCAGCGGCATCCTCTGGTCAGCTCCAAAGAGGGCAGAATTTCTGGTGGTTTTCTTTTTCTAATTACTTGGAGTGCTGGTCCGGGACTGGTCAGACACTTGCAGGGTTACGATGTCAGGTGTCATCCGAGGTGTGAGTGTCTCTCCGAATGCTTCATGGGCAGTGGTCAAACGTAACAGTAAGACTTGCAGGAGGTGAGTGTCCTCCATCCAGCAACATCAGAACCCACGCTTTCTTTGGCTTATTGCTTGTAGGGCAGTGTATTTACCACCTCCTGCTGCTGGTCAGTCTCTCCTCAGGGATGCAAAGGGCATCGTTGCCACTGCATGGGCATCGTAGGCTCTAGTGGTGCCGCATACATACAACCAAACTTAATTTTAGAACTTGGCCAAATGAGGTTTGAGGCACTTTCATTTTTATAGATAAATGTAAATGCTTCTGTTTTTTCCTGTTGGCTTTCATTATTGAGTGGACTGTAAGTCCGTTCTCATCTGTAGAGGGTAGTAACTCCATGCTGTACTGACAATGAAATGATTTTTAACATTCTTCTAGTTCTGCAAGAAAAAGATTTTCGAGGCTTAGCTGGTAGCTTTGCATCATCTTTTCTGAAATTTAGATCCTCTGTAGACACAAACCAAGGAAAAGAGTGATTATGATCAACTCAAGGGTTTAGTTTAGTTTATCCTTGTGCAAATTCTATCAGGCAAATATCTCTTCCGAAGCAGCTGACCAGCAATAACCCAAAGTAGGTTAAACTATCTTGTGATTATTTTTACAGAATAGTCTGTGTAAAGAGTCGGGAGGTGCTTTACTTCTGTGGCTAATGCCAAATGCTTTCAGATGAGGAATCCTGGCGTGAGCCTGGGTCTGAGCCCTGTGGATCCTTCCGCTGACGTTGTGTTGTGCGTGCTCATGCGATCCCACGCTGTGCATGGTCACCTGCGACCCCGACGCTTCTGCGATGGGGGAATTTGGGTGTAGGTGCTCATGGCTGCCGTTGTCCCGGAGATGGTTCATGGGTGCAGGGTGGCACAGGGCAAACTCCATCGGCCGAGCTCCAGGCTGTGGCCGTGGGTCACGTTTACCTGGATCCCTAAACGAGGTGTTCCCGGGAGCACAGGATGCCCGGGAGGGCTCTGCTCTCGTTTGTGTCCTCTGGGAGCAGATCACTAAATGAGTCAGTCGCTAACATCTGAAGGAGGTGAATTTCTGACTCTGTCTTGCCCTCCTCTGCCTTCTGAGAAATAGGGGGGAAAAAAGCATCAGACCAGGCTGGGCTTCACCTAATTAAAACCCCTTTGCTCTTACAGCCTCAGGAGCTGGCTCCAGAGTTATGGCAGGTAGAGGGCTGTGTACTGTGATTGTCTTCAGCTTGAAAAGTTTACACCAATCTTGCCCTATGATTCATTGATTTAAATCAATTTTCAAAGGAACATCTGCAAGAATTAAAGGATTGTAAAAGTGAATGAGTATTTTTTCTCAATCTATTGTTGATATGACTAGGAAAGGGTGGATGATTTACTCCCTGACAATCTATAATTCTGCTTGTTAATAGGCTGGGTGAAATCCTTCATATTTATGACAAGGGATTACAGGACTCTCCAGTGAATTAGCACAAACCCCAAATGAATCTGCTGCAAGTGGCAGCACAGAGGAGGATTTGTAAGGACCTGAGCAAGGAATTTTCTGGAACAATTTGCAATGATACACTTAAATTTGTGCATATTTCCCTAAGATGAAGTTTAAATATAAAGATTGTATAAATTAATCAACATTTTTTGCATCATAATCATGTGAAGGATGTAGTAATACTAATATTATGGAATTCATACTTAAGAATGGTGCAATCTTTTAGTAAATTAGTAAGGCCAACTGTATTGAGGCCAGCTGTAACTGTAGTTATTTGTTAGGCAAACTCAAAGGAGGATACAAAAATTTGTCCAATAAGCAGTTGTCACCAGCAAGTTAATTGTGCATATTGGCAAAAGGAGCGCATCTTTCAAGAATAACAGATCATCAAAGGAGACTTTGATACATGATTGAAAACATAAAAGAGTTTGAGAAAATTAGCAGATGCCTAAGAAGGGAAACAAAAAATGATCAAAAAGTAGAGGCTAGCCAAAGCAGATAGCTCTGGGAACATCCACAGACTTGATGGATTTCCTGTCCCCAAAATAGGCAAAGCCAACTGAGAGGCAGAAAAAAGATCTGGAGAGGCCCAAATGAAGGCTGGGTGGAGACTGCGCAGTAACAGCCTCATCGGGGCAAGCAAGAGGGGCAGAGTGTGAAAAGCACGGGGAAGTCTTCTAAAAATGAATGACTTGTGGTGAGAGAGTGGGGAAAAAAATCGTGATAAATTATTAGTTTGAAAGCAAAACTTCAAATGAACGTAGCTATGTGCACATGACCTGTATTTCCCAGCAAGGAAAGATCCTCCTAATACTCCCACCAATTTCCCAGCAGTCTTGTTAATTTGATTTGTCTGGAGCAAGGCAAAAGTGGATGATCTGAGAATCTTTAAAATGGTTTGAAGTGGATTCTCCTCTTGAAGCGGTCTGCTGGCAGGATTGGATTGGTGACAGCACCCATGGACACTTGCCAATATCCAGAGAAGAGCGTGAAGTACAGTTTGAGTTTAAAATGTGGTTTTCTAGATGCTGAAACTTATTGGAATCGCTGTCAGATTGCCCTCGTTCCTGCACCGTGGTCAGCAATGAGACTTCTGCTGACGTCTCGAGACCTGCGTATCGAGTTTTGGGGTGGCCCAAGGACCATGGATGAGCCCGGAGGGCTGGAGAGCAGCCTCATCCCTGCTCCTGGCAGCGCTTTCCCCATCCCTGCCCGGACACAGACACGGCCCGGGCTGGAAGTTGGAAGCAGCGATGATGCAGGTCCCGCGTAGCAGCTCTGCAGCAGCCGCAGAGACCCGTGCGAGGGTGGGATGTCTCCATCCACGCGCGCCGTGCCATCGCGTCATCCCGGTGCAACCGCCCGGGGGGGATGTGGTGTGGCTGGAGGTCGATGCTTGCACCTCCGGATTTCGTTAGAATCCCTGGTCCTGCTTCAGCAGGGATGGCTGGTTGTACTGGGAGTGTGGCTGGGGTTCCTGCGTACCTCGCTGGTGTAAAGGAGTAATTTAATTAGCCAGATGTAGAACATACAGGATGGAGAGACTCTTCATAAATTAACAATGGTGCTGTGAAGTAATTAGAGAATTTTCTCATGTCCTAAGCCGCAGAAGAATAATTGTAGAGTTTTTACGTGTTATAGGAAAAAAAGCCCTGATTAAATTGTACACCACTAATATTTAATTTGGGCCCCTTTAGCCTTAGTAACAATGCACTCAGTGTTATTTTGTCGCTTCATTGCCATCTTTGTCGTCAGGGGACAGAGATGAGAAGAATACATACAGCTTTAGATGAGGGGAGGAGCGCGACAAATTGCGTATATTTGACTCTGTTTGTAATAATTTTCCAGAATGTTGCGACTGTGAACAGCATTTGCTCCAAGTCGACGCCGTGTCTGTCTGTCTCACACGTGCACGCTCGTTCTCTCTCTTTGTGAGGGTGACGGGAGGAGGTGGTGGCATCTGCTCAGGGGTTTGAAGTCCAGAGGAGGGCACTTGTCTGCTCTGCTCTGTTAATGCCCCTTCTGTGAGCATCTGGCTCAATGAGGAGCCGTTGTTCTGGTCCTCTGGGTCTTCAGAGGTTGAAGACTTCCAGGGCGTGTGTGAAATGTGCGCTGTAACCACCTCTGCACATGAGATCCGTGTCTTTGTCATGAAGAACCTCACCATGTTGCAAGGGAAGGGTCGGTGGGAGGCAAAGCGGGTGTTGGGCGGTTTGACGTTGTTTGACGAGGCAGTGAGAAGCGGCGGTGCAAACCTGGGCTCTTGACACCACACGCGTGTGCTGAAACCAGTAGCTAAAAAAAATCCGTGTCGACACAGGCCATGCCTCGAAATTGCTGGGAACCCTTCTGTTGATGAAAAGGGTGGAGAGCTGAGGCCAGGGAGTCACCTGGGAGGTGCAGCTCCTTCCGCAGGGTCCGTGAGAGCTGCTGGCAGCGGGCAGCTGCCTGTAGATGGGTTTGCACCATCACGCTGGGAAAGTTTGTTCCTCACATTCCAGATAGCACGGACAACAGGAGGAGGACATCTTTCATGGATTTCTCTGGTGAATCCGATGTTTGCTGGCAGCATCTACTAACTGTTCACGTTTGAGGGAAGGGAGGAGAGGAGATGTCCACATCGTCTGAGTAGTTTGGAAAGCAGCAGCCACTTTGGGTAAAAAGAAAGCCTTTTCCAAACTGCAGCTGAGTGTGACAATGTTGGGATGATAATCGCCTTGCCCCCACGGAGTAAAATGCTTTCTAGGTGGGGGAAAGAGGTTCTCTTGGCTGAGGCAGGGCAGGGGCCCGGCAGGCAGCGTGGTGCATCGCTCGGTTCGGGGCAGCTGCCCGCGCCGGGCTGAGGGCTGTGTGCGGCTGCTCTGCTGCGGCGTCCGGCCGGAGGAATCTCATACCCAGCTCCTTTTGCTTGTTATCCAGATAGCCTTTCTTGGACCGGGTTGGTATTTGGATTTAAGATGGTCCAGCGCCACAGCCAGACTGGCCGTGTAACCTCAGAGGCAGCAGTAGCTGTGCAGTGTCTGTCACCACCCCGTGATCCCGGGCGCAGGTTGCCATACCCATGGCGAGCCTTCCACTCCAGTGATGGCTGTCGATCCAAAACGCCGTTGGATTAGACCCAGTGTGAAAACCAGCTTGCTGGAGGAAAAAAAAGTCACACTCTGGTTTCATATTACTGCTTTTGATGGAAAAAGAGGTCCATAAGCCTAGATGTTCTCCTGGAGAATGCAGCATCCTTAGGCTCCTTTTGGTTTGGTTTGATGCAAAGTGATGCCGTCTGCAGAAGAACAGAGCCTTGCGGAGGTCAGCGGCTGCGGCTCTGCTCACCCAGGGGCCACGGGCACCGGCAGTGCCCACGGCGAGGGGCTCAGCCCTGGGGGGACGTGGCAACCAGCCCTGCATGCCCCCCGTGCTGGGGACAGCCTGTCGGAAACCCCTGGGACATCAGGGCGCTTCGGCAGGGTCACAGCCGGGGACCCCGGGGACACCCCAGGTTTCTTACGGAGGGGAAAGGCTGAGGGTGAGGTGGGGAGATGTTTGCATAGGGGCGTTTTGCAACAGCGCGTGCGTGTGGCTGAGCTTTCGTTCCTGGAAAGCGCTGAGGTTTCTGCCTCTGTGACTCATTCTCCCACAAAGCTGCTCTGCCCACCGTGAAACTGGAGACTGTCCGTCTTCTGTTAGAGCACTGCTGTGAGTTTTTTTTATAATTACCACTTTTTAGTGAAGTTTTTGATTCTCAGGATTTGCTGAACAAAATCCAAGCTTCTGTTTTCTGTGAGGAAGCTCCGATCTGTGCCGGCCTGCCGGCCCGGGACTCCAGAGGGACACCCGAAGCTGCGCTCCCAGCGCCAGGTGCCCACCGGTGACATCCAGGTGCTCACGCGCTCACTGCCTGCGCTTCGCGAGAGAACGGCTTCGTTCCTGGTTTCCCCTCAGTTACTCAGTTCTGTTTGTTGTGGTGCAGCTTGCTTGGGAACGTCTGAGGGCTTAGAGTCCCTTGCAAGGGTTTTATCTTAGCTGCAGTGTAAGACATTTCATAACCTTGTGAATCTCCTAAACTGACAGACATCACTGCATCCTAACGACGGTTCCTTTAGGGTGTGATGTAGAATGCATTTAAACGCTTTCACCAAGCTTGGGAGAGATGTGGGTTCCCTACGGGGGGGACCTAGAAGGGTAAGGATGGGAACATTCTAGCAGAATAGATAGTTTTTAGTAAAAGAGAGATTTTTGCACATCTATTGTGTGAATTGCAATCTATTCTAAGAATTGAAGGTAATAAAATACCAGTGGTAACCATTATGTGTAAATTCCCTGCCTTAATTTTGTGCATAAGAGGCAATACACGGCAGTACCAATTATCCTGTATTCTCCATTTGCAGAGGTAGCACTAAAGATAATGCCGATGTTCCTCATTGCAAATTCTACTATCTCTAAAAAGAAACAGTTAATTAACCCCATAAAACCATTAGTAGATCATTCATAGTATTTAAGAGACATCTGGGATCTGGGAGAGATACTTTTGACGGTAGAAGCCAGCCAGATTAGCTTCAGGTTGCTCAAAAATGGTGGCTTCATATAGGCAAATAGTAAATAACAAAGTAAATAACGTTGTTAATGATCAGCGCCGGGTAGGAAGGGTGTAGTCATGGCCAGACATCTCAAAAAGAAAAAAACAGTGTACTTCTGTGATACTGTGGCACCTTTTATGATATTGCTGTAACTTAGTGAATTTTCATGCAAGGCAGTGCCCCTTGCGAATCGCGTGTCCTGTCGGCAGAAGGACGTCGTTGAGTCACATCAGCGTCCTGGTTTTCGACAGAGTGGAGTGTGAAGGCTCCTTGTACTTCCTCACTCAAAGCAACTGCCTTGTCTCAGGGGTTAATTCACATCAAACAGCCGAAGAAGAACATTTCATAACTATTTCTTTTGGCAAGGAATAAAAATTCCCAGAAAACAAATACGCCAAAGCGAAGAAAGGCAAACTGTAGAAACACACTGGGCAATGCTGATTTTGGGAGTAGAACAGAGATAGTGGTCACTAAAGATGTCTTTAAGATTGTACTTGCGGTTCTTCCAAATAACAATTTTAATGTAGTGTGGTTGGATTGGGGGTTTCTGTGTTGCAACAGCAGAGCAGCAGCTCCTGGGTTTCCCAGGAAGCTGTCCCTGCACACCCCAGTAAGCCCAGTTCCCCCGAAACAGCCTGGTGCCAGCGTCGTGTCCCCACCTCCAGCCTGCCTCCCCTCATCCTCTTAGCCCTTCTCCTCATCCCATTTTCTTATTCTTCTGCATGGGAAGTAAGGCATTTCAGATGTCCATTGGAACTGATTTTTTTCTTCTTTTTTTTTTTTTGTAAAGCTGCCATCAACTATTTATAAATGATTATACAGATGATGGAGGAAATTAATCTGCTAACCAGATAAAGAGAGTAATATGTGGCTCATTTACTCTCCTCTTTTCCTGGCTTTCTCCAAAATCAATTGGATTCTGCCTGCTGATGCCTGCTTAATTCCCAGGCGTTTCTGAGTGGATCAGATATGTCATTCAGAAGTTATTACAGCCCATCCGAAAAGAGACGCAATTTCTCAAGGTTAGGCGATCATTAAGGCCTGACTTGACTTAAACTTTTTGTAGCAGAAAATGATCTTTTTCTAAGGGATTTTAAAACTTACTGTATTAATGCATTGTAGGGAAATATGAATTTCTGTAAAATCGAATAGAGATCTTAAATCTGTAAGAGAATCTTAGAACTTATGTGTAACACTTGCTCTCTCTAACAAATTCTAAATCTGTAGGGTTTTAGAGTAGTAGTTGAGAATATTACGTAGAATAAAAGGGGTTTTTAGCAGCTACAGCCCTTTAACATTTTCAGGTTTTGCAGTTAATACTGATGATCCTGCTCCTGGGGCCAGCTCTCCTGGTGTCTTCCTCCTTCCCTTCCAGTCTCTGCATCTGGCACTAATGCTTGGTGCTTGGGCCATTCCTGGTTTATTACTTCTGGATATCATTGGGCAATTTAATGAAGTCTCAGTGTTAGTAACTGCTCCTGGGGAAGGAGTCTTTACTCTGTGTTCAGCCTTGACCTCTCCATGCGTGTTCAATCTTCATCTGCCCCATCAGCTTTTGTTATGAATCATCTGCCAGTTTTAACACAACGAGAACTAAACATCCAAAACCAGTTGCTCCAGCAAATCTTGACCGTCTGTCCCCTGCTCCAAGCCATGCAATGACCTTTCCTTATTTCCTATATTATCTTTACGTTGGTTTTTGCCTTCAAGGTACTTCTCAATTTACCTGTGGCCTGTTCTTGGCTCTGTTCAGTTTGCCGTTTCCCTCTCTTCCCTCCAGTGCCCCACTTGAGAGTCCTGTCTGTTCCCTCCAGGTTTCTCCTCCTCCCACCCTGGCTATGATCTGTGCCAAGCAGTGTCCAATAGAAGGAGATGCAAGTCAAGATTTTTAAAGTTCAGCAAACCACAATCCAGAATTATTAAAAGTCATCAAAAGTGTTTAAATCACAGGTTTACGTGCATTTACAAGGACCTGCTTTGTCCGATGAGACAAGGGGGTGCTAAGAAGAGATAAAGAGGCAGTAATGAGAGCATGGGAGTAACATTCAGGTCAGCATAAAGCTTTCTGTTTCTTATAATATCCGCCTGTTTTCTACCCGTCTGCACAGACAAATACCAGGGAGTGGAGCTTGGAATAGGACACACAGATCCTATCCATCTGCTCCAAGTCATTACAAAACTCTTCCTCCTACACACAGAGAAGGAAAAAAAAGATAAAGGACTCGTGGAGGAAAAAGGCCCCAAGCATGATCTGCAGGTGGGTCAGAGGCTTGGGTGCTCGTCTGCCCTGCGGACACAGCACCAGGAGAAGAGGAGAAGTTCTCACGCTGGTCATGTGTTGAGCTTCTATGAAGAGAAGGACTCATTGAGCTGTAGAAACTGGCAGCAAAACTATGAAACAATCCCCCCCCCAGCCTGGAGCGACGGAAGGCAGCACCTCCGACGCTTCCCGCAGCCGAGGAAAGCAGGGACACGCAGCATACGCTAACCCGCGGGTGCCAGCTCTCGTCGCGCCCTTTCCTCGCATGGCGTTGTCAAAATCGCTGTCGAAAGGATGCTTGAAGGCAAGTGAGCTGGTTCCGCCGTCGGCAACGCGATAGCGGCCGGGGCTGGCCCCTTAGCAGCCTGTGCGCTTTGCCCACCGCTGTCGGAGCCTTCCAGTCACCGTCCGTAGCACATCGTGTAAGCAAATGTAGTTTTGGGTTTTTTGTCTCTGATGCAAACATAATTAATACGACTGATCTTTCGCCTTCATTGGTTTGGGATTTTATTCTTAGCTCGTAGATCCCCTGTTGTATGAATTGTGACCTCCATTGGTGTTTTCAGAGTATCTAAGGTAGTGGGGACTCACTGAGCTGTAGATAGCATCGTATTTTTATCAGCATTAATAATGTTGTCTGTCTATTGCAAAGCTGCCTTCTGTAGCCAAACTGCAGATTACTTACACGACATTTTTGGGAGAGAATTTTTTCTTTATTTGGGCTATAATCTATCGACTTTGTCTTTTGAATGCTGGCCTGTGTATTCTATTCATTCGATGTTGAAAGAGCCCTTTTAATGTTTAAAAAATGAGTATCAGAAGCAGTAGAAAAAAGGATGAGTGTTGCCAAAAAACAATAGCCATCTGGCTGTTTCTGCTCTGCCACCTGTGTGCGGTTTATATGGCCTATTCATTAGAGAAAGACCCTGCTTCTGTCTTTCCCCACTTCAGGATGATGGGAAAAACCTGTTTAAATCCAATGCTTATCTTACTGCGCAAAGCTTAGAAACAAATTACTATTTTGTGTTTGTGCGTAAAATGCTCTATATGTTATAATCTCAAAGAGGGCAATATCTGTGTAGGGGAATGGCTGAGTTGTACTGAGCACCTGCTAGAGCATCTCTGATGAAAAGCGTGTAGAAATGCACCGGACGGGTCATGTTTTCCATTAAAAAAAAAAATTCTCAGTGCATGTTTTGGCGCTTTGGTTGCGTGGTGAAGAGCAAGAGAAGGGAAGATGGGAGAAGGGCTGAGGAGGCAATGCTAGTCTGGGTTTGAGGTAGTGAAGGAGGAGTATTGGAGCAGCAGACAGCGGAGAGTATGGAAAAGCCAAGGAGGAGGTGAGCCCGGGCAGGGGGAGAGCTGAGGTTGGGGCGGCTTGGGAAGAGCTGCGCGAGCAGGGGGATGGAGAAGGGGGGATGCTGCGGGCTGGGGAGCAATGTCACCCATCGGGGGACTGACTGCGGGGCTTCGCTTTCCCTCCTCTCCTTGCTGTGGTTGTATACTGTGAATGTGACTTCCTAGTGTTTTCCCCACTGTAGTAACTCGCAGCTTTAGGTCGTAAGAAAGTGTTCCTTCATTCCCCAGCGCGGGTGTGAAAGCACATCCCAAGGCGTGCCGCCCCGGGGAGCGCTTACCTGTTTGCTGCCCGGCGGCGTGGCATGGGCACAACGTGGCGGTTCCTCTGTCGGTGTGCTTGGCTTCTCATCCCTCTCTGCGTCTCCGGGCTCCTGCAGGCACCGAGAGCCGTCAGCACCTCCGGATCTCCCTGCTGCACTCCCAGCTTTCCTCATTTTGTAACTCGTCTCACCCTTGACTAGAAAGGAGCGAATGGGTCATCCCGGCGTGGTCCGCTACGCGATGCAGGCTGCCAAGAAAGCCAATGGGATCCTGGGGTGCATCAAGAGGAGCGTGGCCAGCAGGACGAGGGAGGTTCTCCTTCCCCTCTACACTGCCCTGGTGAGGCCTCATCTAGAGTACTGTGTCCAGTTCTGGGCTCCCCAGTTCAAGAAGGATGAAGAGCTACTGGAGAGAGTCCAGCGGAGGGCTACGAGGATGGTGAGGGGACTGGAACATCTCCCCTACGAGGAGAGGTTGAGGGAACTGGGCTTATTCAGCCTGGAGAAGAGAAGGCTGCGAGGGGACCTTATAAATGCTTACAAATATCTGCAGGGTGGGTGTCAGGAGGATGGGGCCAAGGTCTTTCCAGTGGTGCCCAGTGACAGGACAAGGGGCAATGGGCACAAACTGAGGCACAGGAAGTTCCGTCTGAACATGAGGAAGAACTTCTTCCCTCTGAGGGTGACGGAGCACTGGCCCAGGCTGCATAGGGAGGTTGTGGAGTCTCCTTCTCTGGAGATATTCCAGCCCCGCCTGGACAAGGTCCTGTGCAGCCTGCTGTGGGTGACCCTGCTTGGGCAGGGGGTTGGACTGGGTGACCCACAGAGGTCCCTTCCAACCCCTACTATTCTGTGATTCTGTGATTCTGTAACCAGACACATTCGGGCGCACGAGTCGCGCCGTGTCAGGAGTCCCCGATGCCGGGACCGACCCGGGCCAGCCCTGCCTGCCCGAGGCACGGCCCCAGGCTTGCTGTGGCCGGGAGCTCAGCAGACCTCTTGTGCCGCATGGCTTGGCCTCACTCTTGCAGCTTGAAGGGTGATCAAGGTATAGAATAGAAATAAAATTAAAAAAAAAAATAACAATGCTTTTCTTCATGAGCGAGGAAGGAAGGGGGAAGCTGAGATTTAAAGCATCCCATGTCAGGCTTCAGTATTTGTACTCTAATCTGGGGACGGGCCAGGAGGCAGGGTACATACTCTGCATTTAAAACCACGTAACTGAAGTGAAGTTATAAAAAAAAGAAAAAAACCCCACACTTTCATCTTCTCAGGCTTTGATATCCTTCCTTATCTGACCTATTCCAAAAGTATTTTAATTTAAACTGGCAGGAATGTATGTCCACCGTGATGGGACTTCACTGAGAAGGAGTCCTGCCTGTGATTTTCTCCGGTATTAATGAAGCGTGATTAAGGTTTACTCAAAACCTTGTCACTGCCGGAATGCTGCACAAGGGTGATGTCTTATGTCGTTACTGGTGGGTTCTTATGGGGAATGCTTGGACATTAAAATGATGCTTATGTTAGAACAGCGTTACACTGGCACCCATGCTCTGCTAAGGATACAAGAGCGCTTTGTAGAGAAATAACTGTATATTCAAAATTGTATGCATAGAAGATATATCCTCCTCGTTAAAGGCAGACTTTGCTTTTCACTTTCCACATATTATCTAGGAAGTAAGGAATCGTTTGGCTGGCTTTTGGTCAGCAAACCGCTGCCCTGTGTTGTGCCTCCCTTCCGGCAGTGTTACAAACGTACTTTGTGTGCAGACTTCGGGAAAATCCTCTCCCTGCTGGAATTGTCTCAAGCAGTGGAATAACGCTGGTATCAGTGGGTTTAGCTCAGCCCCGGGAATGGTCAAAAGACAAATCAGAATTGGGGAAAAACGGGCATTTTTTTTCCCCTCCTCCTTTTTAATCAGGAGCAAGAAACCCAACTCGTCTGCATCGCTGTGTCGGGTTGCGGCGGAGCGGCTCGACGCCGGGGTGGGGGCTGGCTGCCCGCTGCGGTCAGTCGAGGCGTTCAGCTGGTGAGCGTGCAGGAGCAGGTGACAGCAGCTAGGTTGTGTCCCTGTCAAGTCAGAGAGCCCAGAATACTGATAAGCCATCAAGTCATTACAGCCCATTTCGAATGGAGTCACTTCAAATGAATGGAAATTAATGGAAAGGGATAATGGAAATCATTGGCTTCAACAGAGATATAATGTATTTGGTTTACATGTGTCTTAATGGAAATTGATGATCCTCATTTTGAGTTTAATGGAATTCCTGCAGTCTTCTTGGAGTGGAATAGAAAATAATATTCTGTAATTGAAAATCAATTCAGATAATTCCTATTAATAATTAACGCTCCTATCTCGGAATCGTCTAACATCTATAATTTAGTGCAAGGGGAAGAAGTACATCTGACGGTGAGGTGAGGCTCAGTTCTGGATTTCAGGTGTGCAGTCTGCTGAGAAAATGCGGCGTTGAGCTGATCTTCCCTGGGTGGCGAGCAAGCAGCTCTCTGGAGGCGAGCTGAAGGGACTGGGCTCCGTGGTGTAGTCACCGACGCCGAGAGGTTTTCCCGGTTACTCGTGGCGTTGCACCTGACCTTTTGCCCGTCGGTGTTAAGCAAAATAGAGTGGGTCTGCCTGCGATGTGCATTTAGGTGCCAGATCAAGAAAAACCCACTCGGAGCTGCTCCAACTCAATGCTTAACTCCAGCAGAATTTGAGCGTAGATTCTGTGAACTGAATTAAAGATGGGTTTAAAATGAAGTGTAGGTTAAGGTACCTCTCCCCCCCCTTATTCTGCAAAAATCCCAGCATTGCCATCAGGCAGACTCTTGCTACGTCTTGTGTTCAGCTCTGTCCTTCCCCCTTTGATCTTTCATGGGTGGATTGAGGACCGAGGCTCCGGCTGAGCGTGGCAGGGCAAGACAAGGTCGTAGCCCATCTCCTTCCCAATGCTCTAGAGCCAAGGATCAGGACAGAACGAGGACTTACTCTTCCTCTTGTTTATTTGCCTCAGGTTAAAATGACCACGTTTATCATCTGTAGTGGGTGGATGTCTCCAGGCCCTTGTAGGGTGCAGGCATTTCATCCTCAACTAGGCGCCTTAGAGTCGAGCCTCTCACCTGACCCGTGCTTTCCATGGCCTGTTGAGGAAACCTTGCTCACCCACGGGCGTCTACACCAGGCAGGTCTAGCACCCGTCGAGATACGGCCCGGCCCGTTCCCTGTCTGCATTTCTGCATCTCCTAGCTGCTGGTTGAAGTGTTTAAAGCAAGTTGCTTTCTCCCGAGACGTGGACGTGGCAACGTGCGCCGCAAGCCTGTCTCCCTGCCTGTAAGTAGGGCAGACAGCAGTGCAGTCTCCACCACCGCTGCAGTCCAGGGGGGTTTTAGAAGGGCGACTTTACCTTGTGGTGTGGTTGCCTTCCAGACTGGCTGCGGGGAAGAGCCTTGCTGGCCGCGTGCTGAGGTCCACTGTTGCGCTTGATTCCTATTCTGAAAACTCTACACTATAAAAATAACACAATCGTTGGATTTCCCACCAACTGTTTAGTCTTTTCAGACAGTATGAGTGGGGTGGAGGATGTATATCGTGGTCCAGATTAGAAAAACACGGCTTTGTTTGGGGCGTTACGCAAAGCCCGGTGAAGCTCTGGGAGCTGGCTTTGTGGGAGCGGAGAGCACAGCACCTCACCGGCTTCGGCTGTTGATTTCCAGTTCAGCGAACAGTTGCGTTCCCGAAGAGAGTGGCAGTCCAGAACGCACTGCAGCTGAGGAGTAATGGCACTGTGGTGCAAGGATTTTAATTGAGAAGCTTTTTAGTTCAGAAGGCTTCTACATTAGCAGCATTTAACAGTACAAGCACCCATTTTCCATTTCATTTTCGAACTACTAATTCTAAATAATTCAAAAATAATTCCCCTGAATGCAACTTTTTTCAGTTTTTCCAATGAGATTATTAAGCAGTGTCACTTCAGCAGTTGCTCCCTTCCTAATTATACATTCAGGTCCATAGAAATCCTCCTTTCTTTTTAATTACTCTTTGACATTTGATCTACAGAATTTTATGGCTACCGATCTTTGTTTTTTCTTTTTTGCTCTTTCCTCCATTAAATTGATATACTGAATTGCTTCTCTCTCAGAAACTTTCTGGGTTCTTGACTTTTAGAATGGCTACAGAGGAAAATCTTTCTGCTTTGACACTTGAGCTTGGGAGGCTGGCTTCCATATTGTGTGTGGGTCTACTTCAGCAGCCAAGTCTGGATAACTCTTTGTTCTTCTGAAAATGAAGTTGGTTTACATCATTTAAGCTGCTCTGCTCAAGGGAAGAAATATTGATCTCGGGCCGTCAGGAGACAGGGATCTGTTCCTGGATTGCCTGCGTTTGCCAGTGGTGGTAGCGGGTGTCAAAGTTTATAGATGATGAAAAAAGCTAATGATGACTGTAGTTTTACTTAGTGGACTCTAACTTCTTTACGAGAAAAAAAATAATCTGGTTCACAGCTGACCAAAGTGTATAAAACTGTGATTGCTATTTCTGGTGGGCGTTGGCTCAGCAGGAGCTGCGTTGGCCGCTCGACGCCGTCCGAAAAGGGACGCGAGCGTTCACGAGGTCAGCGTCCCACAGCCAACGCTGAGGCTTTGGGGTGGGACCCCCGTGGCTGGGGTCCCCGCGGGGGGACGGGGCATGCTGGTGGGCCGAGCAGGGGTCTCCCGCTGCCGGCGCGCACCCACCCCGGGCTTCTCCCTGTGTCCGGTGACTGCTCGACGCGCACACGGCTCGCGGGCAGAGAACAGGACCTCGTGCTTCTCCAGCGAGGTGGGAACGTGCTTTTGCAGTCTTAACGCCTTGCTTCCTTCTGTGCTTTCTGTTACCAGCGCATCGCCCGTTGCTTCGTGCGGGCAGCACGGGTTGGAAGCTGGCGCGGGTGATGCTGGCACGCTGAATGCCCCTGCAGCCGGGGAGGGGGGGTTCGGGCATGCAGTCTTAGGCGCTGGTACCTAAACACCCCAAAAGTTTTGGCTTGTTTTTTTTTGAAGGACTTCGCCTGGAATTTAACAGGAGCTTGCTATTGAGCTTACTTGTATCAGGGAGTTATTTGTGAGTTCCAAGTTAAAAGTGTCTTCTGGATCCCCAGGCAGATATTTCACACGCACCTTCCTCCCGTTTCAAACAGCAAATGGCATTAATTTCGTCATGAAACCTCAATTTCAGCAGGTACTACTTAGCATAGTTCTTCTTAAATAGTTTTTCTTAAAGAAGGTGCATTATCTGTTTGATCAACATGAGGAAGGATATGATTTTAGTCAATGAGATAATTTGAGGTTTCTTGCCCCAGCTGATGTGGATAATTTTATCAGCCCGAAATGTGTGCCCTCTCTTGCACTGTTTTTCCACCTGTTTAATTCAAAGGCACCCAGACATTACAGAGAGCATTTATGCATGTACGTGCTTAATACAGTCTCTACGTAACACAGCATCGTGTGGAGGATCCTTGAAGTAGGACAGCATCAAACACTGGAGAGAGTGTGACGAGCTTGCTATAGGCTAGCATCCGTATAATATCTCCTTAAATGCTTATCTGAAAGTATAAAATAAACCATTCTGAGTAGAAAAACTGACATTCCCTGAAAAACTGGGGGGGGGGGGGAAGAGAATAATTGAAATAAAAGCGTAATGTCTGCTTTGAAATATTCACCAGAGTAAAAGGAATAGTAGCTGTGGAGACTTCAGAGGGAAATGATTCAGTAGGAAGTTTCAAAGACTCTATTAGATAGTGAAGCTTAAACTTTTTTCCCTCGAGGATGCTGTTGAGGTAGCTGGGTAATAGATCATCCCTTATTATTGCTCTGCTGTGTGCTAGAACTGTAGGGTTGGACGCAAGTCTTTGCACCTGCACTGATGTTTTCAGGTCTTTGCACACACATAGTATTTTCTGTAGTAAGTGTGGGCAATGTGACTTATCTTGGATGTGTCCTCGCTTCTTTATGTATTACATACTCAGATATTTACAAATGTTGAAGGTGAGTTCTAAAACCACACAGGTTTAGAAAGGCACTGCCTTTCATCCTGAGTCGTCTCTTCCTCCAGCAGCATGTGCAGGCAAGGAACCAGGCTTTATTAGTCTCCTAAAACACGTTTCTCAGCGGTGGAAAGAATAACCAGAGAGACAGGATCCAACCCACCACAGTGAGATGAGGTTGGCTCCTCTTCTCCCCCTGCCCCCACCGTGTAGCTGCTCCTTGCAGTAGAATGGAATAATCCGCGGAAGCAAATGGAAATAACCCAAACCCAGTTGTCCTTAGAGCTTTGCAGCGTCGGCTGGCATGGTCCCCACGGCGGCAGTGGAATGCCGGTCCCTTGTGCAGGAGATGCTCTTCCCCTGGGCAGCTGCGCCCGGCGAGATGCTGAGCGCGAGCCCCGCGCCGGCGGCTGAGAAGCTGCTGGGTCTCGCTCCGTATTTCGGCTGCGCCCTCCCCTCTGTGTGCCCTGGCTGGAGCGCAGGAGCTGCCCGTGCTTCATCTTCACCTGAGGAGACCTTGGAGCACGGTGTGGACCTCAAAGGCTTCCGTTTCGAGGGGGTCGCAAGCGTGTAGCTGGGGTAGTTAGGTGCATTGCAAATCTGAGAGCTGCTGTGGATGATTGCAGGGGGGTCGGCGGGGGCCGCGGCGGTAGAGATTCTAAAAGGAGCCAGCTTGGAGTGTCAGAACGACACAGACCTCGTGAGCTGGTGCGTCCCGTGGTACCCACGGCAAGGAGATCACCTTCTCTGTCATTTTTTAAACAAATTAATGCCTCAGGCAAGGAGTACAGTAGAAAGCAAATTGATTTAATTTTCAGTGAGCTGTTTTTTACAGGGTTTTTAGGTGTACATTTTCTGGCAAAAGACTGTTTAGATGAAAAGTGGCATTTCTGATGCTATTCTTTCTGAAGTGGGTTCAGGTAAAGAAAAACCTTCATTATCATGTGAGTTAGCAAGAGCTTTTCCTCTTTAAGTTGGGCTGAGCTGGAGTGTATAATAATACTGCTACGTGGCAGTGATTTTCCCTAGGTAGGGGAAATAAGATATTTTCTTATTTATACTATCATTTTGCTATGTGCGAGCTGCAGAGTGCAATAAAGTGTCAGTAATTCCAAACGAGCTCGTTACCGAGAACGCTCTGACCCGTTTCATGCGGTGGTGCAAGGAGTAAGGCGGACAGAATCACAGAATGTTCGGGGTTGGCAGGGACCTCTGTGGGTCACCCAGTCCAACCCCCTGCCCAAGCAGGGTCACCCAGGGCAGGCTGTAGGTGTACAGAGCACCATCTCCCCTGCGCTGGGCTGCTTCGTGCCGGGAACGGGTAGCAAACGCCGTAGGGTTCTGGCTGCATCCCGGCAGCGCTGCCTGGGGAGCTCGCGGGGAGCTGGGAGAACCGAGGTCTTGGCTTCATGTCCAGCTGCTGCATGCAGCAAGGCTCTGAGGTTAAAATAATAGTGATAATAATCTGCTGGAGCAGCAGTAACCACAGCCTTCCCTCCATCCTTCACCCCACAGCGTGCCTTTTCGCAGAGGCTGTCGCTGGTTGTGCGTTTCCCATCCCGACCACAGCGATGCTGAGCACGCAACTGGAAAAAGTAAAATTTTTTTTTTCTTAGTAGAGAATCTTCTTTCCCTTTAATTGTAATGATGGGACTTTTGTGCTCGTGATCAGAAATCCAGATCTGATGCCCAAGACAGGCTGCCCAGGGCAGTGGGGGAGTCCTCATCCCTGGAGGAGTTCAAAATATGTGTAGATGTGGTGCTTCAGGACGTGGTTTAGCAGGCGTGGGGGTGTCGGGGTGACGGTTGGACTTGATCTTGGAGGTCTTTTCCAACCCAAATGATTCCATGATTTGTTTACTTGAGGCCACGGCAGCTGCTGTGGAGAGACGGCTGCTTGGGAGGCAGCGTTTTAAGCGCTGACACTGATGAGGCAAAGCAGGACAGAAAACCATGCTGCAAGATAAATGTAGGAGAAAAAAGGTCTTTTGGAGATGCTTTCTCTAAAGAGCATCCATTTGCCGAAACAGAATCAGCCAGAAGAAACTTATGATCAGAGGGTGTGTTTGAGAAGACAACGAAAGTAAAATAGGAGATGAAATGTATTGGGAGCGGGGCGAAGAGGAGCGATGAAGGGCTCTAGAGGTGGATTTCACCAGCAAAGCAAAGGCACTGTGGTAAATGAGAAGATGAAACAGGCAGCTGCCGTGGCGGAGAGCAAGGGCTCACTGGCCTGCATTCAGGGGAGAGGCACGACAGACAATTTTAGGCTTGTTGAAATAAAAGCAGTATGTAAACCCTGCAAATATCCATGTAGAACACAGGAAAAAAAGATAATGATGAAGTGCAAGCAGTGAGCAAGAGCATGACATGGTGGGTGCAGCTGAGCCGCTGGGCGTCAGCGTCGATAGACAAGTGTCATACTGGGAGGAGACGGAGAAAACCACGGGGATGAGTTCAGCTCCTGTGGGACAAGTGTGCGTGGGTAAATGGGACCTTCAAGGCCAGCGAGGGACAGCTCTGGAATCGGTGGAGTTGCTCTGGTTTGGGAGAATGTCAATGCAGCATGCAGTCCATTGCAATAGCCCATTTAGGGAGGTGCACTGAGCACCCAGTCTGGCAAGGGAGGGCGAAATCGCAGTTCTACACAGGAGCAAGAGCTGTGGAAGCTGGAGAAGCCAGCAATAACGATCTTAATCCTGGTACCGTTGCACAGGGTGATGAAATGCCATGTTAAGGCAAGTTATGAAGAACAACATGCTGACACCATAAATAAATGCTTCTGGTAACTGGGCATGTACAACTAGCTCACCCGGGGGGAGATTTTTTCCAATTTAATCTTAAAATGTATATTTATATGCCATCTTTCTCATGAACCAGGTCCCTCATCACTGATGTCTTCCTATGGGGTTAGGCAATTCCGGCCAGTCTTACAATACTATAACAAAGGTTGGAGGCAGCTGTTATTAAAAATAGCATAAAAGGGCTGAGGAAAGTGGTTTATTAGGGGACGGGCGAGGGCCCAGGACCCTGCTGGGAGGGAGGGAGGCACCCACGAGGCTCCAGCAAAGCTGTCCTCCTCTGCTGTGGATCTTCAGTTATGCCAATGGCTCGTCTCGGTCTTTCAGATTTAGAATAATAACACAAAAGTTCTTTCTTCACAGCTATAAAAATGTGATTAGGAAAGGGTATATCGCAAATACTGACGTTTTATACTGTGTAAGTTTTCTGCCATGCAAGCACTGAAGTCGCATTTTGTTGCCTGCGGTGACTCTGTCACCCCCAGAGGAGCAGATCTCCGGAGCTCAGCTCTGGGAAGGTTAAAAAAGCTCTGCCACAGGCTCAAATGTCTCAATCTTCCCTCACTTGCTAGGCAGACATTGCCAGGTATGGCAGCTAAGTGGGTAAAAAATTAGCGATTTCTTTGTCCCCTCCACCCTGCGTGCTCCTGGTAGGAGTGTCACTGCCTGGACACAGCCAGAGCAGCTGGAGCTGGATCTAAGAACGGATCTGCTGGTTTTATTAACTAACTTTTTGCTTGATGATGGAGGAAAATGTGTGATTCGGAACTTATGTGCCAACCCCATGACGGTGCCTTCGCCTCCTCCGTGTGCCCGCGGACTGCGAGCATCACCAACGGGGCTGTGGGACGCGTTGGCCAGGGCTGGTCCTCTGCTGAGCCGCCCTGCTCAGCTGCGACTGCCCATCACCATGGGTTTAACCTGTAAAAGCACCGATCCCAAACGCTCTCATTTTCTCAGCAGTCTGCTTACGGATTGCTGTGTGTTACGCGCTTCATTCCTGTTGCGTGGGTGAGCGTGGAAGAGAGGGGAGGGGTGGAACATCCCAGCAGCCGGGAAAACCACCTTCCCTCTAAGCTGTAGCAGGGATTTTGTTCTTACTCGCTTCTCGTCTAAGAGAAGTCTCGTTAGAAATGAATGTGGCTTGCATCTCAAAGTATGCAACACTTGTGTTTTTACTTTTAATATTGAAATTAGTCATTCTTGAGCGTCGTCAAGCAGACTGGTGACTCATCAGCTGCTGAACTGGTTAAAGCTTTCGGAAGAAATGTACTTGTCGAGGAGTGATTTTGTAAAACGCATTCCTTACAACATCATTATCATGTTTGACGTATTTTCAGCTTTCTGTGGAAAATGCCATGCCTTTCTGAACTCATCCGATCTTATTGGAAAGCCATATAAAAACATCATCAGAATGGATACAGAAAGCAGTGACCAGAAGTCGTAGGTGCATTCGGTTTTGTAAATGAAAAAGCCCTATAGCCATTTAGCATCTTTTTTTGTACCGGAAAAAAGTTGTTGTGGGAAATGAAATTAGGAGAGAGCGCCAACTGAAGAGATGTTTTGGTCAAAGGTTTCTGAAATCGAGCTGTCCCGTTTTGAGGAGCGTGGCTGTGAGACGCTGGGGACGTGTCGGAGCGCTCGGCCCCTCCAGCTCCCCGTCCCTCCCGCCAGGGTCTGCGTCGTGGGGGCTCGGGAGGGCAGAGCATCGCTCCCTCGCGCTTGGGTGCTGTCAAAAGGTTTCCTTGGTGCTTTGGGTAAGATTCACCACGGGCTTAAAACTTGCATTTGGTCCCCTTTTCATATCTTTCCCCCTCCGCCCCTTTGCGAGGGTAGCTATTGATTTGAGACTGAATAATATTTTTAAAAAGGGTTCAAGGGGGATAATGAAAGAGGAAGGAGCTTTGCCGTGATGTATCAACCTATAATCTGTAAATCAATAGAAAACTTTATTTAATGGTTTGGAAGCTAAATGATTTCAATCTAATTAACTCTGTAAGCTGTAAAAGATATTTGTGAGAAGTAAATTTTAATATGTATTCCCTGAAGGCAAGATAAAGTTGCTTCACTCTTAAACGAAGATTGCATCTCCTGTTTGCTTGCCCCAAAAATGGTTTTTTAGGGGGAAGGGGGAACAGGGCAGAGGCAGCTTTCGTTGGGAGACTGTCCCCGAATGCAGCGTTCCTCTCCACCTGAGCGTTACGGAGTCTGCAGGAGGACGGTTTATGCTGTTTCTTTCCCGAATCAGCGATCCCGACTCTTCAGGCAAACACATTTCAATGTGTGCATCTTCTCTCGCACGCACCCGCAGCCACCTCCTCCCGGGTTTGCCGGGATCCGCAGCGTCAGAGCATCTCCTCCTCCTCCTCTTGCTCCTCCTCCTCCTCCGGTGAGCTCCCGCCCGCAGCGGCACCGCGCAGGGCTGGCTCTTCCGCCGGGTTTCGCAGGCAGGGAGCTGAAGCACCACGAGCCCAAAGGGCAGATTTTTCAAGTATTTCTATGTGTATCTCAATAATCTGTTGTACGAGAGCTCCGCGCTGCTGCTGCGGGGCTCGGCACCCGCCGGCGTTCAAGCAGGGTCGGGCTCAGCCGCAGGACCGGGGCTTTCCTCGACGGTTCCCAGCTTTCTCCTCCTCAGCGGTGAGCGTGGGGTGGCACGTACCAACGAGGGGACCGGCCGCACCGTGGGCATCTTCCCTCCTGGCTGCCTGTGCTTGGCCTTCGTCAGCCCCAGCACGTCCCACCAGCCCTGGCGTCAAGCCTGGCCAGGACCGTGGCTATGACACCGTCGTATGGCAGCAGGGCAGACTCTGCCACCTGTGGAACACCTGGGTCGAGACGAGGGGGAGATGATCAGTCCCTCAAATCTGTTAATTTTTCCCTCCTTTGTCGTTTGCTGTCATGCATTAATTCCTGTTCTTGTTTGCTCCTGCTTGTTTTGGGTTTGTGGGAGTTTATTCGAAACACTTTTTGTTGTTGGAGAATGCTCTAATGAATTCCTTCAGTGCTTTGAGATCTGTCAATGAGAAACATTGCTCAGCAACACAATTATTTTATTGTCTAAGTTTCAGAGGAAAAGCTTCATTAGCCCAAAAAAAAAAAAAAAAGACTACATGCATTGATGTAGTTAAATTTTTAGTGTAAAATACGGGGTTTGTCAAGCAAAGATCCCAATGTTTCAGAATGAAAATGGCCTCAAGTTGTGTCAGGGAAGGTTCAGATTGGGTATTAGGAAAAATTTCCTTTCTGAAAGCGTGGTCAGGCCTTGGCCCAGGCTGCCCAGGGCAGTGGGGGAGTCCCCATCCCTGGAGGGGTTTAAAAAACGTGTAGATGTGGTGCTTCAGGACGTGATTTAGCAGGTGTGGGGGTGTTGGGTTGAGGGTTGGACTTGATGATCTTGGAGGTCTTTTCCAACCTTACTGATTCTATGAGCTTTTCCTTTTGGGCGCACACAGTGCGGGTCAGCCAGGACGGGAGCGCGGTGCGGGGACGGTGCAGCTCTCCAGTTTGGCCTCACGAGTGCTGGAGCCATGGGGGGAAAGTGCTGGAGAGCATCAGCAGGTCAGGCCCTGCTGGGAAGAGCCATGGGTTTCCCTCTCTTGTAGAGCACCGAGTTGCTCAGTCCCTCCTTCCCGAGGGCTTTCAGAGAATCCCAGCTAATCCCAGACTGCTGCAAGGTCAATAAGGGAGGGAGTGTAAAGCGCTGCAAGAGATGCTGTTGTGAGAGCCTCCCGTCAGCCGGGCGCAGTCAGGGGGCTCCAAGGGACGGGGTGGACGCGATGTTGCGGTGCTTGCTGAGCCGGGCTCTTCTTCGGAGCCCTTTGAGTCGTTCCTCCCTCCTTTCTCTGTGTTCTGTGGCTGCTACGAGGAGAGGCTGAGGGAGCTGGGCTTGTCCAGCCTGGAGAAGAGAAGGCTGAGAGGGGACCTAATAAATGCTTATAAATATCTGCAGGGTGGAGGTCAGGAGGAGGGGGCCAGACTCTTTCCAGTGGTGCCCAGCGACAGGACAAGGGGCAATGGGCACAAACTGAAGCAGAGGAAGCTCCAGCTGAACATGAGGAAGAACTTCTTCCCTCTGAGGGTGACGGAGCCCTGGCCCAGGCTGCCCAGGGAGGCTGTGGAGTCTCCTTCTCTGGAGATATTCCAGCCCCGCCTGGACAAGCTCCTGTGCAGCCTGCTCTGGTGACCCTGCTTGGACAGGGGGTTGGGCTGGGTGACCCACAGAGGTCCCTTCCAACCCCGACCAGTCTGTGATTCTGTGATTCAGGCTGAGCTGTGTCCTGGGGTGCATAAAGCTCGCAAGTACGCATGTTTATATAATATGCAGCCATAATGTATTTATAGTTTTTGTCACTGTACAATCAAGCATCTGTTCTCAACTGTGACATAATTTATCCTTCGATGGAGATTTGGGTGGGTTTGTTCTGACTCAGTGAGCAGATAGCCAAGATCTCAGCCGCGTTATGTGCCCGTGTGTTGTCACCGTTTTACCTTTCGGGAGCGCGGCAGCCTGCGTGAAACCCAGCGCAGCAGCTCTGTTCTCCGGGCGCCCAAGTCTGCTAGTTGTGATCTTCGCCTGGCACCAGCTGCAGTCCCGCCGTCAGAAACGAAATTACATTTCGTGTCTGGAAAATGCAGTGCGGGAGCCTCTTTCTAAGTGGCTTCTTGTTGTTTATTTATTTCTGTTTTCTTTTCCTACATGCACGTTGTTCCACAGTTAGATGAGCCGTGCATGCTGTAGAAACCTCCCCGTTTCCATTTGTCGCTACCGGGCAGCCCTTTGGCAGGAGATCACAGAATCACAGAATAGTAGGGGTTGGAAGGGACCTCTGTGGGTCATCTAGTCCAACCCCCCTGCCGAAGCAGGGTCACCTCCAGTAGGCTGCACAGGACCTTGTCCAGGCGGGTCTTGAATATCTCCAGAGAAGGAGACTCCACAGCCTCCCTGGGCAGCCTGGGCCAGGGCTCCGTCACCCTCAGAGGGAAGAAGTTCTTCCTCCTGTTCAGACAGAACTTCCTGTGCCTCAGTTTGTGCCCATTGCCCCTTGTCCTGTCACTGGGCACCACTGAAAAGAGCTTGGCCCCATCCTCCTGACACCCACCCTTCAGATATTTGTAGTCATTTATAAGGTCCCCTCACAGCCTTCTCTTCTTCAGGCTGAACAAGCCCAGTTCCCTCAACCTCTCCTCGTAGGGGAGATGTTCCAGTCCCCTCACCATCCTCGTAGCCCTCCACTGGACTCTCTCCAGTAGCTCTTCATCTTTCTTGAACTGGGGAGCCCAAAACTGGACACAGTACTCCAGATGAGGCCTCACCAGGGCAGTGTAGAGGGGAAGGAGAACCTCCCTCGTCCTGCTGGCCACACTCTTCTTGATGCACCCCAGGATCCCATTGGCTTTCTTGGCAGCCAGGGTACACTGCTGGCTCATGGTCACCCTGTCGTCCACCAGGACACCCAGGTCCCTCTCCGCAGAGCTGCTCTCCAGCAGGTCCACCCCGAGCCTGTACTGGTGCATGAGGTTGTTCCTCCCCAGGTGCAGGACCCTGCACTTGTCCTTGTTGAACCTCATCAGGTTCCTCTGTGCCCTGAAAGCCGTTGGATAGGTTTTCTTAATGAAGAGAAGCCTTTGGGTGGGGTGGCACGAACCTCTGCTGAACGCTGGAGGAGAAGCGAGGGGGAGCCTGGGTGTGACTCCACAGAGACCAGCGCTGCTGGATTCTGGAGGTGAGGTGACAGGAGCGGGGGCGAGTGATGCTCTTCAGCTGCGATTCCCTGGTCTGGTGGCAAGTGGCTCATGGTGCCTTTGCTTTGGGTCCCCATTTCCCATCCAGCTGGTGGAAATATGGGATAAATGCATGGGAAGGACAAGTGCAGCGATGCCGTGGTAATGGGAACCTTGCAAGGGACAGTGCCAGGGGAAAGTCTGTCCGTAGGTAAGTGTTATGTACACAAGGTGTCTTTCGAGATGATTAAATTAAAAACAACTTGGGTGCTAATGGACAAGACACATGCTTGTGCCCATCTTTTAATACTGATCTTGGAAGGTTCTCCTTCCCCTCTACACTGCCCTAGTGAGGCCCCATCTGGAGTACTGCATCCAGTTCTGGGCTCCCCAGTTCAAGAAAGATGAGGAGCTGCTGGAGAGAGTCCAGCGGAGGGCTACGAGGATGGTGAGGGGGCTGGAGCATCTCTCCTCTGAGGAGAGGCTGAGGGAGCTGGGCTTGTTCAGCCTGGAGAAGAGAAGGCTGAGAGGGGACCTAATAAATGCTTATAAATATCTTCAGGGTGGGTGTCAGGAAGACGGGGCCAGACTCTTTCCAGTGGTGCCCAGTGACAGGACAAGGGGCAATGAGCACAAACTGAAGCAGAGGAAGTTCCAGCTGAACCCGAGGAAGAACTTCTTCCCTCTGAGGGTGACGGAGCCCTGGCCCAGGCTGCCCAGGGAGGCTGTGGAGTCTCCTTCTCTGGAGATATTCCAGCCCCGCCTGGCCGCGGTGCTGTGCAGCCTGCTCTGGGTGACCCTGCTTGGGCAGGGGGTTGGGCTGGGTGACCCACGGAGGTCCCTTCCAACCCGTACCATTCTGTGACTCTGTGATCTTCTATTTTGGCACTGACCTTGCTCTGTTGAGGGGCAGCTCATGTCGGGGAGCCATGGGCTGGCTCCAGTGCAGAAACAGCGAGCGGTCAGGGATGCACTAATGTTCCAGTTGGAAGCGGTTTGACTTCGGTTTGAACACTGGCCAGTCAAACAGTGGCGATGCACGTCATCAAAACCGCCAGACCGCGGGGAACGTGTGGGTCCCAGAGAGCAGCTTGGCTTTCGGAAGCCGCTGGGGAGAGCCAGCCATCCACCGGCTGCCTGCGGGGCCGGGAGCTGGGCTGCGGGCACTGCCGCCGGCACCTCCGCCCGCTCGGGAGGCAAAGCAGGCAAAACTTCTCCCAGTTCGCCATTTACCTCGCCAGGCACCCAGCTCCAGCGTCTCTCACGGCTCCTCCTGCACGCGGCAGAGGAGCAAGGCATTATTTATGAAAAACGGCAGCAGGGCTGGAGCGAGCGGCTCCGCGAAGGAGTAAGGCAGTGCCTGTCCCAAAAAGCGTCAGTGGAGAAGGCATCACGCGAGTGTGAACATCGCGGAAGCGCCTGCGTAACGAGTGCCTTCGTTTTTTTTTTCCATTGCGCAGCATCCCGGTTGATGAACGAGAGGTCGCGGTGGGGTTGCTGCTTCAAGGGAGAAAAATAATTACTGCGTGTTGTACGGCTCTGCAGCCATCAGGTGCGCGGTGGAGGTGGCGAGCCTGCTGCCAGCCGGCCATTTCAGAGGGCTCACCCGCGATGGTATTTTTCTAGCAGGGCTAATGCAGGTAGAAATGACATGTATCAGGTTTGCCTGTTGGAGGAGAAAAATTACCTCTCCTTTGCTGGATGCAGAAAATTGAGTTATAGATTAAAAAAAAAAAAAAAAACAAACAAAAAACCAAAATGCTCAGAAGGAGAAAAAAAAAATAACATTGCCACAATTTTCTGGGAAATGTTGGTGAGAAAGGCCCCCCAGATCTGTGAATCCACCCAGTCCATTCACCGGTGCCAGACCTCTGTAGCCCATAGTCTTTTCTTTAGTGGTTTTACTGCTTAATCTACCGCTGGCCGTGGTGACTGGAGACTGCCTGTCTGTTGGAGGCTGAAATCAGGCAGCACGGATTTTCAGCATTCCCACGATTAGACCTGGGAAAAGCGTTACCTCCTTCAGGCTTGGCTGGGTGTCTTTTTCTGGTTGTTGGTTTTTTTTTTTCATCTTGGTCTGCTTTGAAAACATAGGTGATAATACACAATACCCTTCTCCCAGTTGTTAAGGCGCTGAATTTTTCAGGCTGCACACCTTGCCCGCGACTGTCAGAGTGCTGAGCAGCCACTTCCATTGCTGGATTTTCTGTTCCGTGTTTGAAGTGCTGTCTGAAGGATTCAGCTGGGGGAAAATGTGCAGTTCTTTGCATTTCTCTGAGCTCTCCTAGCTGAAGCTCTCATCTCGGTTATTCACCTCAGGTTGCTTTTGGATTTTCTTTGAGTTTTGCAATTAAATATGTATCAAAAGCCTCCTCTTATTCTGACGTACCTGAAAGCGCGTGTGGTGAAGCGTTCCCGCTTTCCCTGGCGTAGCTGGCGGAGTTAAGCCGCTGGTTTTGTAAACCGAGCAGTCGCTGGCGTTGCGTCTGTTCCATTATAAATGCTCTGAAGCAGGGAGCGCATCTTCTGCGTTTTTTCAGCTCTGCAGACGGGCGTGAGGGACGGGGCGGGTGGGCAGCGACTTGGCCGTGAGAGCCGCAGCCCGGCTCCGGTGGGATGCGTGGGCTCTGCCCCTGGAACGAGCCGGGGGAGAGCGGGTGGTGGAGGTGGGGACCGGCTGCTGATCCCGGCCCCTGTCCCCCCACGGAGCTCCGTGTCTATCCCAGACCGTCTGCCCGCTCCCTGCTCTCCCATTTTCCCCCAGGAATGGGACAGGAGCGTCCCGGGCTGCGTGCGCTGTTCGTTCTTCAAACTGCATCTCTGTTTTCACTTGGCTTCCCCCTGCCTACAGAAGAATCTCTCGGGGATGGCCACTGCTCTGCTTTAAATCCCGCAGGGCAGAGTAACCAAATCCTCGATGGAACCGTAGCTCTGGGTTTGGTTCGGTCACGTTGGATTTTGTGTGATTCGTTGCAGTGAGCTGCACTGTGATTCTTGTGTGTTTAAACCCTCATTTCTCAAGGCGCTTCAAGTGCGCCGAAGTACTCTGGGTATTAGCTGGGTTTCTGGTACTTCAGTGGGGAAGGTAATTTTTGAAAGAATAACGTAGCTACCACATGAACAGAATCACTTTGATAGCTTAATAGTTTTTATATGTTGGAATTATTTTTCAGTTTCTACTTAATCTAAATCTGGGCTGGAAACGACTGAACCTGAAGTGGGCGCCTGGCGGTGCTGATGGGGGCTGGTGGAACCTCGTGGAGTTTGGAGGGAGAGTCTACTGTGAAACTGTAATAGAAGAGGTTTATTGGATTATTAAATTTATTGAGCAGAGAGAATTGATGCCAAATGGAGGGTTTTGGCAACTCACCTTGCTAACTTTTTTCATGCCTTTATTTGTACAACAGCAAAGCGTGTGTTTGCAAATGGATCCAGTTTCTTATCCCGCAATGAGAACTTGGGGACAGATTCTCCTCGATCCACAGGTCTGATTAAGGACATTCAGAGCCTGAGGAGAAAAACGCTGTTTAACTTGAGCAATTTGTTTAGTTCCCACGACAGGACGTTATCCTCAGGTAGAGCATGGTACAGATCGCAGTCGCGACGTGGACAGCAGAAGCTGACTCGCACGTGCTTTGTATTGCTGCCATTCAGCGTGACCTGGATAGGCTGGAGAGTTGGGCAGAGAGGAACCTGATGAGGTTCAACAAGGGCAAATGCAGGGTCCTGCACCTGGGGAGGAACAACCTCATGCACCAGTACAGGCTTGGGGTGGACCTGCTGGAGAACAGCTCTGCGGAGAGGGACCTGGGCATCCTGGTGGACGACAGGTTAACCATGAGCCAGCAGTGTGCCCTGGCTGCAAAGAAAGCCAATGGGATCCTGGGGTGCATCAAGAAGAGTGTGGCCAGCAGGACGAGGGAGGTTCTCCTTCCCCTCTGCTCTGCCCTGGGGAGGCCTCATCTAGAGTACTGTGTCCAGTTCTGGGCTCCCCAGTTCAAGAAAGATGAAGAGCTACTGGAGAGAGTCCAGCGGAGTGCTACGAGGATGAGGAGGGGACTGGAGCATCTTCCCTACGAGGAGAGGCTGAGGGAACTGGGCTTGTTCATCCTGAAGAAGAGAAGGCTGCAAGGGGACCTTATAAATGCCTACAAATATCTGCAGGGTGGGTGTCAGGAGGATGGGGCCAAGCTCTTTCCAGTGGTGCCCAGTGACAGGACAAGGGGCAATGGGCACAAACTGAGGCACAGGAAGTTCCGTCTGAACATGAGGAAGAACTTCTTCCCTCTGAGGGTGACGGAGCCCTGGCCCAGGCTGCCCAGGGAGGCTGTGGAGTCTCCTTCTCTGGAGATATTCCAGCCCCGCCTGGACAAGGTCCTCTACAGCCTACTGTAGGTGACCCTGCTTCGGTAGGAGGGTTGGACTGGGTGACCCACAGAGGTCCCTTCCAACCCCTACTATTCTGTGATTCTGTGAAACCGTCAAATTTTCCGGCGAGCATCAGCTCACTTCCATCGCCACTTCCCGAAGCGCATGCGATGCCGGGCGAGCTCTGCGCCCGCTCGGGGATGTCCCAGAACCTGGGGCCGGGGTTAACCCCGGGGCTGCTCGCTCAGCTCCCCTGGGACCCTCACGCCTCTGCCCGAGGGGTTTGCTGTGACCGAACCTCTGCCTGGAGGGGTCTCTGTGGGTGCCCTGTCGCTGGGCGCAGGAGCGCAGACGCTGCCTTCCCTTCCGTGGGTGGGATTCCCCCGGGCTCCCCGCACCGCGGGTTGGGGCATCCCGGCGGAAACCTGCCTTCAGTCTGGTTTGCTGTGACTAACCCAACTTTTACGGTCTTCATATCAACCATGTGTTTCGGTTTAAGTGGGCTTTTTGTTTAAAAAAAATGCAGTTTAGTGATAAGTAGATTGTTCTCATTTTCTCCTAGTGTTAGAGTACAATAATATTGTTAAATTTGCGTTCTCATTTATGCGACATCATTTTGAAATCAGATCTGAAAACATCTTTTTCCTCGCCTTCAAACCTTTATTTTCCCTTCCCTTTGATACTTGGGTTTTTATTAACTGTATCATTTAATTACGTGTAAGGCATCTGCCGACAGAACTTTTGTGAAGGAGGGTTTTTACAGCAGCTTTGTCTTCTACTGGAAACGAAATATGATTTTCTCTTCTCAAATTTAAATGTGCCATGCCTCATTCACACTTCTTGCAACTAGCTGCTGCGTACGGCCTCTGGTTTTAGAAGATGGGCGTCCACATCCCTTCGGGCGTGTCGGTGCTGCTCGGGTCAGGGACGTTGGTGGCCGTTCCCGGCGCTGGCATCGGCAGCCGGGTTGGCCGTGCTGTCCTCTCGATGCTCGGCTGCGGCAGGGCTTCGGCGTAGGTGCCGTGTTTCACTTTGCTGGCTGAACAGACCGGTGTTAGTGACCTGGAAAGGCTCTGGTAAGGCCGTGCAAGAGGTGGAATGGATCTCCAGAGGTTCTTGGGCAGGAGGTTGGACTCTGCCCTGCGATGGGGTTCGGCTCGCGGCCGAGCGTGCCGGCACGGGGGCAGGAGCAGGGCTGGGGTCTGCCCAGTGCAGCTTCACAGTCCTCACCGAGCTCTTTGGGGGGGTCGGTGCCATCGTCACCCCTGAGGCTGCCTGGGGCCAGGGTGGCACGGCTTGTGAATGCACAGCAGGGCTCCTTGGAAATCAGGAAGGGTCCCTGTGGCACCTCGCTGCTGTCCCCAAGGCAGCAGAGCACCAGGAGGTAGCTCAGGGGTGGGGGACCCACCTGCCTGGTGGCCATATGGCAGTGGATGTGGCAGAGGAGAAGCCAATACAGCTATGGGCAGCTGGCAGAGATGGAGAGGGAGGTGGTGGCAGCAGATAATTGGAGAGTGGATGGGATTCTGTTCATGGAGGAGTGAGGATATGGCATGGATTTGGAGTGAGGATGCATGGAGGAAACCAGGAGCTGCCCGGGACCCATGGGGCTCTCTTGGTGCCCATGCCTGGACCCACCCAAACAGCCACGACAGCCTGAAGGTCCAGTGCTCTCTCCTCCAGCACTCCTGGTCTACGCTACGGCCTCGGGACCCCGCAGCGCTGCTTTGCGGAGGGGAGGGCAGGAGGTCTGATGGCTCCCTTCTTCTCCGTCAGTGCGAAAGGTGGAAGAGACATTGTTTAAAGCATCTGTTTCAGTATTTCTGAAGCTGTTGCTGGGTGCGTTCCAGATGAATCTAAATTGGAAGGTGTTGCAAGTGCCAGATGGAGCAGGGATATGTAGCAGAGAAATATGAAAGGCTTGGAAATATAGGCAATGTTTTTAAAGATAAACCCAGAAAAAGAAAAGCTCAACAGGCCTTGAGGGGAGGAAACCAAAGACCTGGTCCTCGGTGGGAAAGAGGGACATGAAAGGAGCCATGACAAAGGAGACAGTTACCTGTAGAGCAGGTCCAAACATTTTCACTACTGGTTTTTGGTCTAAATATGGCTGGTTTACTGCTGTTGAACACTTTTGTTATATTTTATCCTATTAGTACTGCTGCTGCTGAGTAAGAAGAGTGAGAAACAAATTCATTTTTCCTTCTCAGCCGTGGCGCTGGCCTGGGACGCTCTGCTCCTCGTCCTCTGCCTTTCAGGCACCGAGAGCTGCTCCTCCCTGCCTGTTCCGAACCGGAGAGCGCAGGGACCTGAGCATCTTTCTGGTATTTCACCTAGCGCTTCAGCCGCTGGGCTGGCAGCTGGCATGGGGAGACTGGTATTTGGATACAACTCCTGACAAGAAGATGCAAATGATTTTGTCTTGTTGGATGACAAGAAAATTGCAATTTCTGTGAAAGACTGTCGTTGTTCTTTACGCTAGTAATTGTAAATGGGACCTGCGGCTGCACGTCGTAGCTGGGGGTACGTGCATTGCCACCCTGCGATGAGCACAGCCCGTAATCGCGTGTTTATAAATAGCAGCTTCTTGGAGATCTGCTGGTTTGGTCGGGTTGGTGAAAACGGGAGAAACCCGAGCTCCATCTCCTCCTTGTCCTACCACGAACGCCGCCTCCGACCATGCCTCTGCGTAATGCCATTTCTGCTGGAACCGATGACCTTTGTGTTTGGGGCGGCATAAACGATGTTTGTGAGAAGCACTTTATTCAAAAAATGAAAAATAAAAAGCAGGAAGCAAAGAAGAGCTGCTGCTCGAAGGGTGGAACTAGGCGCGTTCTGAAGTGGTCTTTTCACATTACCACCCTTACATTCTGTTCTGAAATAACACTTTGCAGCATTTTTTGCTCCTTTTTGACTGTGTGTGTATGCGGCATGCCACAATTTCATTAAATTATTAATACAGAGGATGGGAAGGGCCCGTGTGAGCAGCTCAAGTACGTCGCTTACTTGTGTTTGATGCTTTCCAGCCGTGCACAGAAACGCGTTTGGCAAAGGACCGGTATGAATAGCTCAGAGCTGACTCCCGGTGAAGTTGGTCGCTTGGTGTCAAGGCGTTGTGAGTGTTTTTCCCCGGCGGTTGTCTCGAGGCAGAGCTGAACGCCCGCCACACTGGGGGAGCCTTGCTGGGTCCAGCCGGGACAGGTCCCCTTGCTCCGTGCGCAGAAGAGGGGTTTCTGACCTGGGCATTGCCTGGCCGCCAGCAGCTGTCGTGGTGGGACGTTCAGGTGGTGGTTGGTGCTGAGCCCTGCTGGGTCTGAGCCTGTGCTGGACACGAGAGCTCGAGGTGGCTGAGCAGCCACCGGAATGGGAAGGGTTGAGGTCTGTGTGGGAATCCTGGGTTTTCAGTCTCCTAATGGACCTTGGCGTGGGTTGGTGACCGCCTACAGCACGTACGGCAGACAGTGAAAGGCTGTGCAGATTTTCAGCAATTTTCCTTTTCTCTCTGCTGGGCAGAAGGGGGTCAAAAAGTGGCCACCGGGCAGATGGCCCAGCAGAGAGCTGCTGTGGGCTGCGGGGCTGGTTTCTTGGGTTTCCAGCACGACAGAGCTTTCCTCATCCTTTCCAAATGCTGAGCTTCAGATGTGTTGTAGGATATGCTTTACATTTATCCAAGTGCAAAGTGATAGAGCAAATGCAATCTGAGATAGTACTGTGTGCTCTGAAAATAAGGTTTTCATTTATTTGAGATGAACAAGATGGTCTCATCTCAGCGGTGCTTCCGTACGTATGGTTTGGGCAGAATCCACAGGAGTAGTTGTGCAAGAGCAGAAGAATACTACACAGAAATGGTGATGGTTACTGTAATAGATAAGTCTGAGTTTTAGCAAGTGCAGTAGATTTACATTGAAATCCCAAATTATGTACTTGAGTGCACATCACAACAGAATTTGACTCTAATTCAATATTCATCCTGGATGAAAGTCATTAATAGTAATTATCTCTACAAACAATTTTCATGAGGCTATTCCAATTTTCAGTGAGCATCCCTTCTGGAAAAAAAACAACTCCTTCTGAAACATATTGAGACCATTTTTCACCCAAATAATTGTTATTTGCTAAATTCCTCTTTGTTGGTATTACCGTAGAAATCACGGCGCTGTCATAGAAACTACATTTTCATTTTTACTTTCCTTTTATATTGCGTGTAATACTGTGTCCAGTATTTGCACATGAATTTGTCAGTACCGCCAAGGGAATAAACGTGCTGTGATTCAGGCAACATCTGTACAACCTGGCACTGCGGCTGCCTTGATGGAGAGTGAAGAGCGAGTGGGTGCCCCATCGTGCCGCGCCGGGGATGCCAGCAAAGCCCCGCTGCAGCTCCTGGGCTCTGGCCACAGCCACGACCCCTCCGGGACCCGCTCCCGAGGGGTTTGAGCTCCATCTGAGCGTTTTTAGCTCCATCTGAGCGTTTTTAGCTCCATCTGAGCATTTTTAACTCCATCTGCCACGCTCATCGTGATCAGAAATGATGGTGGCCTGACCAGCAGGTGGAAGCAGAGAAAAAAAACCTCTCCAAGGCTCCTGCATGTCCCCATGCTGCTCACGGGGAGGCTGTTTTCTTCTAAAATTGCAAACCATTAGGAGATAGAAAATACCGGATAATTTCGGCGAGTCTTGCATCTGGCCCATACCCTGATCTGTGTGATTTTTAGAGTCGCATCCTCTGTTGCTGATCGTTGCCAGTGGGGTTTTTTCTTTGTTTAATTTTCCCATGCTTTTATGCAACATAAGTAACGGGAAAGCAAATCTGTGCCCTGTGTTTTGCGTTGCTGTTTGTTAGATTGAGGAGCCGTTTCCCTGAGATGTAAAAGATCTTTGTGAAGCATCTGGCACAACGTTAAATACACGGGTTGAACACTGAGTCTGCTGTGGTGGAGGAGCTGGGAGTATCGAGACCAGGTTTCGTTGTTTAGGACCCACTCTTAAAGCTGGTTTCTAGTGAATGGATGCTCGTCTGGTAGAAAGTGCTGTCGCCTTGCCCTGTGCACTGCTGCCCATCTGCCCCTGGAAATGAACAGCAAAGCTGGAGGCTCGCGCTGGTGCCTGGGGCAGTGCGGGGGCTTGCGGAGGGACCTGCTCGAGCCTGGAGCCTCCAGGTTTGCAGGCAGGGTGGGCAGGGGGCTGGGGGTCCCTCGGCAGGGATGCAGGCAGGGCGGGCGGGGGCCTGGGGTCTGTCAGCAGGGATGCAGTCACCGCGGGCTGGGGTCCCTCAGCAGGGATGCAGGCACTGTGGGGGGCTGGGGGGTCCCTCAGCAGGGATGCAGGCAGGGTGGATTGGGGGTCTGGGGGCGTCCCTCGGCAGGGATGCAGGCAGGGCGGGTGGGGGGCTGGGGGGGTCCCTCGGCAGGAATGCAGGCACTGTGGGGGTCTGGGGGGTCCCTCAGCAGGGATGCAGGCACTGTGGGGGGCTGGGGGGTCCCTCAGCAGGGATGCAGGCAGGGCGGGTAGGGGGTTGGGGGATCCCTCGGCAGGGATGCAGGCACGGTGGGGGTCTGGGGGGTCCCTCGGCAGGGATGCAGGCACGGTGGGGGTCTGGGGGGTCCCTCGGCAGGGATGCAGGCACCGTGGGCGGCTGCTCGGCCTCACGGGGACGTGCGAAGCGCTCTGCACAGCAGAGCCCCGCTCGTGGGGAGCTCCTGGAGGGCTGTGGTACCCAGCGGTGGTCCCTGGGGCTGATGGGGGCTTTGAGTCGTGGTTGTGGTGCATGAGCAGACAGGGCTGGAAATTCATCTTTGTAGCCCCTCTTGCTCTCACGTAAGCTTGATTTCTTTGTTGAAAGTTGAATTTTTGACACGCTGATTTGTATGTCGGGTGCTTGGTGGTGTCTCATAGTGCTGTGAGTCTCAGGAGTTGTGTGTATGTGCAGGTACTGGTTAGTTAAATCATGGTGGGCAGTTGTAAAGCAACGGTCATCTTCAGTTTGGAAACAGAAGGGATACTTTGTTATAACTTGATAACACAATCTAAATGTACGTCATGATTCTTTTCCCCATGAAATGGATTAATTCCTTTGTAATTTCAGTAGATTTTAGCTGTGTAATTTCCAAGTATTGGCAGTGTTTGCAGAGAGGGGGAAAAAAAAAGGTTACGAAAAGAAATAAATACAGAAGTGTAATGCTCTATGCATAATAAAAGTGCATTTAAGCTTTAACAGGTCATATAATCAATCAGCCTTTTCATACACTGATGTCTTTCTGAGATTGAACCTTTTAAAGGGGAGTATCAATGTGAAATCTAGAAAGAGAATAAAGATCCCAAATCGGGAATCAGTCCATTGGTTTGATGGGGGCCTCTGTCTTTCTCGGTGTTAAATGCTCCGTGCCTGAGCATTCAGGAGCAGGAGATGCCAACGTCCCCTGGGCTCAGCCCGCGGCGGAGGACGCCCTGCGTGCAGGGAACAGCAGTCTGCGTCAGCGCGGCGGGTGAGGAGCCGGCGTAGCTGCTCGACGCCCGCGGAGAGGCAGTGACCGCTGCTGTTCGAGCTGGAATGAAATCCCAGGTCATGGATCGTACCGTTCTGGTTAATGGCTGGAGAAACATCTCTGAAAGCTGGAAGGGATTATTTTTCCTAGGGAATGATGAAGATGTTTTTATTCTTGAAATATTTACAGATTTTGATTAGTATTGTGCATCGGGAAAAAAAGTTTCTAACCTTGTTAGCGTCATCTGAGGCATGATAGAGCTCTACTGCCAGTTGTTCTTGCTCTCTTAATAAGACTGATCTTCATATCAATCTTCAGTTTATGAATTGTAATAGAGCTGCTGTAACAGTAGTAATTGGTGAAATTAGTTTGGATGGTTGCATTAATATTCATGCATTCCTGCAACAGCACTGAGCTAATTAGTGTCTCTTCCTGCTCCATTATGGTGGCGAAATAGGACAGAAGAAATCTGAGAGGTTAACTTCTGTGTCGGACGTGGTCACAAGCCCGGGACGCGGGGTGCTGGCAGCGGGAGTCACGGGTGCAGCCGGGGCCGAGCCGGGTTGTCCACGCGAGCCCTACAGCTCCGTGGGTATGAGCGGGGTGTGGAAGCTTGCTGCTGGGGAAGCACGGAGTCACGTTGTTGGCTGTAATTATTCCGCAGTAAGCAGGAGAGAGCGGCTGGGAATCTGCGGGGAATACTCCTCCGCATTGGCCTAGATACGGAATAGGTGGTCAGAAAGAGTCTTTTTTTCCATCTCTAATTTCCATAGTCCTAGAAGGTCCCAAAGAAAGAATGGAAATTTTCCGGCCTGGTTTAATGAGTTTGGCTGTAATATATATATATTTTTTTTCTTCTTATTGAGAGCTGTAAAATGAACATAGAGAAGTTGTTTCCTTCTCTCAGGGGACAGCGTAAAGGGGACAGGGTCATCGCTGTCTCGCGTACCGCATGGCGTAGCGTTTTGTGGCTCTGTTCTGCCGTGTTTTGGGATGTATCCGTAGGCACGGAGCTCCCAAGCAGAGGATTTGGCGACATGTTGCTGGGGAAGAGCTACAAGTTGTCCACAAAGCCTACAGGTCCCAGGGGAGGTTCAGATGCAGCCTCCCCCTCCTTGAGGAACCCACGCCAGAGAGTCTCACGCGTGCTGATACCCCCAGCACAGGATGGGACACGTGGTTCTGGGCTCCCCAGTTCAAGCAAGATGAGGAGCTACTGGAGAGAGTCCAGCAGAGGGCTACAAAGATGAGGAGGGGACTGGAGCATCTCTCCTCTGAGGAGAGGCTGAGGGAGCTGGGCTTGTTCAGCCTGGAGAAGAGAAGGCTGAGAGGGGACCTTAGAAATGCTTATAAATATCTGCAGGGTGGGGGTCAGGAGGACGGGGCCAAGCTCTTTTCAGTGGTGCCCAGCGACAGGACAAGGGGCAATGGGCACAAACTGAAGCAGAGGAAGCTCCAGCTGAACCTGAGGAAGAACTTCTTCCCTCTGAGGGTGACGGAGCCCTGGCCCAGGCTGCCCAGGGAGGCTGTGGAGTCTCCTTCTCTGGAGATATTCCAGCCTCGCCTGGACACGGTGCTGTGCAGCCTGGTCTGGGTGACCCTGCTTCAGCAGGAGGGTTGGACTAGATGACCCACAGAGGTCCCTTCCAACCCCGACCATTCTGTGATTCTGTGATCCACCTTCCCCGTGGCTGGGGACCTGCAGGAGCCTGTAGGCACGAAGAGAAGCTCGTCGAGATCTGCATGGCTCTTGCCGTCTTAATAAGAAAAAAGAAAAATTGTTGAGAGGGATGGTAGAAGAGCAAACGCAGATAATACCCTTATCTCTTTCTCCAACCTGGGAAAAACAGAAGGTAGCAGTGGAGTGGGGGATGGACATGAGCTGGAGACCTCTTGTCTCTGCTGTGACCTGCCGTGCTGCGCCAGGCCCCTTTCCTCAGAGTCTGACCTTGGTGTGCCACCTCCCGGGAGTTGGTACTCGCAGTAGCACGAAGCCCTCTCGTCTGCAGTGGGCGTGAGCGGTGTCAGACGCGCTGCCCGAGCTCGCAGGGACTGAAAACGTGCCGCACCGAGGCTGCAGTCCCTGTTTCCTGGAGTCTGGATCTCTGTGCTGATTAATTAAAGACCTGTATAGGTTTGTTCATAATTATGCAGTGCTCGTTCTCGCTCTCTCTCTCCCCACTTCCCCCTCCCACACTGGGTAAGGTGGGCAGTGATGGTTCCCGCTGGAGTCGGGATCAGGCAGAAGAGGCAGAGCCCCCAGGGATGTACGAGCATCCGCAGGGACTGGGACTTGTACGACTACATAGACCATTCTTTTAAATACTTATTCTTCCTCCTTTTTTTTTTTTTTTTTTGACACGAAGGGGAAGCTGTCTGCTTCACTCAACCTCTTTCCCAAACAAATGAATATATAAAACAAAGTCATAAATTAATCTAGCATCTCTCTTCAAAGCTTGGAAGAAAGAAATAAGGAGAAAATGCTGTTAGTTCTATTTTTAAAGACTTGCAAACTGCTTGGATGCCGTGGTGATGGAACCGGTGTAAGCACCTAGGTATATACATATCACCTCCATGTCTGGAGTAACGTAAATGGACCAGGACAGCACACAAGTGGAAAGTATTTGTGTTTATCTAGTTTCCCTTCAGCTTTCTGTTATCAAACATGGTGATTTCCAAGCTGTCAGCATGGATGTTAAAATCTCCTGGCGTTTCTGGCAATGAGAAAGTCCTCAGGAAAACAAAGCCTGCAGATAGAGCAGCTCCACGCGTGTATTTCCACGTGTGGCGACTGCCGAGCGCTCGCCCAGCAGCCCCAGTGAGTGGGGGGCACTGGGGAGCGATGCAGGGGGAACCCCCCGCCTGCAAACCCTGCAGCCGAGGGTTCTGTGGCACCCGTGCCAGCTGCGACGAGGTCCTGCCCCGTGCCCAGGTGTGTGAGAATGAGAGCATCTTAGGAGTAGGTGCTGTATGAGCAGAGAGTGGCTGCTGAGCCGCTGCGGAAGATCACAGAGGAGCCCGGGAAGCAGCTCGCTGAGCGATGCCGGGGGAGTTCTGGGCGCTCGCTGGTGGTCCCGAGCGCGGGGAGGTGGGCAGCATCCCGGGCAGGGGGTGCGAGGCTGCACCGTGGGGACTGGCTGCGGGGGGTCCCGGGGCGCAGGGCAGAGCTGCTGCCTCCCCCCGACTGACAGCTGTCACTCCCGCGCTGGTAACAAGAACGTTCCTGCCATTTAATGAACTGTCAGCTCCCAGCAACGCAGAGCTAACGAAGGGTACTCCCAGCACACTGCTCTTTGGGGGGGTGGGGGGGTGGAAGGGGGGTTAGGGAAGAAAAGAGGCTGGAGTCACTCAGCTGTGACCATATAATGACTCTGTGTACAAATTAGATGGATTCACATAGTGCTTATCTAAATTGGGTTGCCGTTTTACAATGCTAATTTTCCTGTTGGCTGCTTGCGATACCAGAACGCTGCGCTTCAAAAATTCCCGTGCTTCTCGGCTCCGCAAAAGCGGCGTGAGGCGGGGCCTCGGTAAACTGCAGGGTTAGCACAACCTGCTGAGCGTGATCCTGTGCAGCTGCTTGTAAGGGGGATAACTGTGACTGCGGTAATTAGTAGCGAGCCTACAGATCTTGATGAAGTATGCACAAGGGGCTTGTTCCTTTGCGCTGTGCTTTTACCCTCCAGAGGAATAAATAACTGGAGGGAAGGGAATTGGGGGAAAAAAGTAATGAAGAAGAAGGAAATAAAAACCCTGTGCTCGTTTCAGAAGCTGACACCTAGGAGCCTGACAGACACTTGCAAGAGCTAAGCGTAAAGAGGTGGCGCTTAAAAAGCTGCCGGCATCCTGATAAAAACGCTGTTGTGCCATGGAGTCAGGGCAGGAGGTGCAACAAGGGAACAGAAGTCACGTGCTGAGCGTTTGGAAACAAACATCTGGATTTTTATTTGTCACTCATGTTTTATTATGGCTTATCCCGCAGAAATAAGACAGTCCCAGTTTGCTGCTTGCCTGGGAGCGCTCGTGTTGTGAATGCTGGCATGCAGCGTTCATGTAGATACTTTTCTCATTCAAAATTCTCACAATATTTTCAAGTAGAGAGTGAAGACCCCTTTCCCCTCGCCATCCTCTCCCCTCTCCTCTTCCCCTCCTTTTCCCCCTCTACTCTCCTCTCCCCCCCCCTCAGTTGGTGGAGATGGGGCTGGAAGGGCCAAGCCGTTCTTGCAGGGAGCTCGACCACTGCGATGGCTTTCGGCTTCTGTAAGCACGGGTCATGGAGCTTGGCTGATTTCTGTCAGCGAGGGCAATGTGCTGAGCACTGCCCTGCCCGTCAGGGACTAATGAGGAAAATCACATCCCATCACCGCCATCCAAACGAGCTCTGCTTCCTGCAGACCTTCCAGCACTGCGGAATGTGTTCTGGCGAGGGCTGAAGACGACCCGTTATATTCGGTTGTTCAGAATGATCTGGCACCCGACAGTCTGCATAAACTTCCCTTTAGAAAGATCTATTCAATGAGAAGTAAAAAAAAAAAAATAAAATAGCGATTTGTGGGATAAACTGCACATGCATAAACATGAGGTGATCTCCAAAGCCATGATGCTCATTTTAATATGGCAAATGCAGATGCACGGTTATTTGCAGAGCGCCATTCATCGCAGCGTTAATTCTGTGCCTCAGATCGTCGAGCGGTGTAACGCGGTGGAGCTCCATTGAAGCCACTGGCAATTTGCGCCAGCTGAGGAAGTGATGCTCTAAGTACCATTTCTATTTCATAAAAGGGAAAATATGTGGTGTCATATGATTCCTTCTTGCCTGCAGCTTTTCCTCTGCTCTGCCTCCGTGGTTCGCTCGCTCCACGTAGCTCCTGAAAGCAGACAGGTTTCTCTGCTGCGTTGGCTCGGGGCGTTAGCACCTTGCAGGATCAGACCCTAAAGAATGATGAGCACAAGGACTTCCAGCATTCGCAGCCTGTTACGTAGAGCAGGGATGGTGAAATATGTAGTGTTTTCCAGAAATGGGTTCTGTACCTTTTATCTTTTCAGGGTCAGACCGATCTCTTTGATCTTCATGAAGCTCACTTGCCCTGTGCATGGATCAGCTAAAAAATCTTATGCAAAACTTCAAGACAGAACAGCCAGCAAAATCCCCACAACTGTGAGAGAGTCAAACATGGAAAGAAAGGTTACGAAAGTACAAGACTGCCCAGGGAGCCTGTTGGTTTGATCTCTGGCAGCTTAAAGCCACCTTGCCAGCGCAACGATGAACCGGCCAAGAAGCCCATCCAGTGCCAGGGAGCGTCCAACTTGGCAGTTGGTTGAAGAAAAAGACGTTCCACATTTCGGCCTTTGGGTCCTCCACGTACCGTCAGATTTCCAGAGTACCTGTTCCTGTGCTGCTAAGGGAATTGCGAAAAGAAAACCGTCAAGTTGGTTTTCAAACTATTTTAGTATCTGGGTAAAAGTGGCTTTATTTGCACTTGTTTTCCTTCTCCTTTAATTTCGAAGTATGAAGCCCAGCTATATGCGACTGTGACAGCGTGAATCAGGTCAAGTCTGCTGGAACAATTCTGCTGTCGGGAGAGAAAACAAACCTGGCCCTGATTTACTTTGGGCAGGCACTTGGCACAGACATTTCCTCTGATTAACAATTGCATGTAATATTGAATACTGACAGCAACTTACACCAAATTTGCACACACGAAACTTCAAAAGGACACTTGGTAGAGAATTATGATCCTTTTTTAGTGACTGAAAATCATGTTAATGGTGGACTAACATTGGCCAGTTCCGCAAAAGTAAGAGGAAGGCAGATGGGGACCAGGAGAGGTTGTTTTATTGTTGAAAATGGCTGTTGGTTGGTTTTACTTAGGCTTGGTTTCATCATAGATGTGGATGAGCTTTGTCTTGAAGGATGAGAACTTTTCTGTACCGTTTTGTTGGTATATGCACTGATAAATGTTTGTCATCTGTGTGATTTTATAGGAATGCCTAAAATTGCTTGGGGGAGAAATGTTTCTGTTCTGGCAAATTGCTGTCCCAAATTGTATGTATTGCCTTCGCTTGAAGAGAAGTTTGAAGTAAAGGCAAGTTTGTGTTTGGTTCAAGGGAAGTCCTACTTAACAAGGCTATTAAAGAGGATGAAGGTCGATAAAAATACTTGCATGGAGAACATAGGAGATTTCTGCAGTTTGCCGTAATCCTTAAAGCGACGCAGTTGACCAGCTCTGCTTTGGCTTGAGGGATTAGTTCCTGCCCGTGACGTGTTGCCGTTAGAGATGAGAAGAGAGTTACGTCCGTTCCCTCCGCCGGGGCTCGGCCGGCCGCACCGGTGCTGGCGGGCGGCTGTCGGGGCGAGGGAGCCCTGTGTTGGGCGGCACCGCGTACGAGAAGATTTCAAAATGATTTTCACTTGGAGGTGAAACAAGAGCTAGAAATAGATAATTTCCTGTGACAAGAAGTCAAAAATAAAGAAATAGATAGAAAACGAGATAAAGAAGTAAGAGGTCAGTGAAGTAAATAAGAGGTCACTGAAGAAGAATAAAATTCTGTCGGGTTACAGCAGTGGAATTGCAGCACGGCTGCTGCAAAGAGCTGCGCTGATGCGAGAGGCTTCTCCCCCAGCCCGGCTGGACCTGGGGGAAGTTTTGGTGTCTCTGTGGGCTGGGGAGGGAAGTTTTGGTGTCTCTGTGGATGGGGGCTGTGGTGGGATGGGCACCTTGCGCCCTTGCTGCCGGGGCTGGCAGTCGCCGGGCTCTGCCGCTGGCAGCTTCCCACACCAGGGAGTGGGATGAAACCAGTCCTCCCCTCTCTCTGTTCTTGGCAATGTGGTTTATCTGTTGAAAAAAAGGCTCTGTGGTCTTCCGACTGTTCCTTGTTGCACCGGGTTCGCTGTAGGCTCCTTTCCCTCCCTTTGCTCGGGGCTTGCTGCGGTGTGAGGGCAGGGGTCGGTGGCCCCTCTGGTGTGGTTTTCATCAGGGTGCCTGAAGCTGTTAGAGACCTTTGAAAAAAAATAATATATTTCTATATCTGGTTGTTTCTGCATGTGTCTAATAACATGGCCCTTAGAAAGCAATTTGGATTAATTAGAATGTCCGGGCACTTTTGCGATAAAGACATGCTGAGTAATTATCCGGTGTCCAGAATAATCTATCGAGCTTGTGAAGTTTAAGTCTGGAAATTATTATCCCCTAAGTATTTGTCTTTCTGGCCGTATTTCTGTTATTAAATTTGTTTTTCCCACAAGTTAGATAAGAAGAAATGTAATTATTTAGCTGGCAAGCTTAATGTTGAGGTGAAGAAAACCAGTGGAGGTAAAAGTGCAATTGACTTGTGTTTTTTCTGTAATAATACATAAATATTTATATATATGTAGAATTACATGGTGATGATGCACTTTCTAAAAGGCTGGAGATGAAATACAAGGAAATAAAAGGTATAGATATTCATTGAAACTTCACTATGCCCTATAATTCTTGTATATGTAGTCAAAGAAATGTCAAATGCAGATTTCTCCCATAATTATCATCCATTCTCACTTACATCTCTTCGTGCCGCATTTCCTCGCTCTCCTTTATGCTGAAAGTCCGTGTCCTGAAGGACCTTGTCTGGTTTCTTATGCTCAGAGAACACAACAGGCCTTTTTACTCACGATGATGTTTATTTTGGCTTAAAGAAAACGTGAAATGAAAGGCAGTCTAAATGTAATCACATCATTGGAGATGAGAAGTTTAAGGAAAAACAACCCAGAGAGCAGTCCTGTGAGCATCTCCAAGGATGCCAAGGGTAAAGCTCTCAGGGACAGGGAGGAGGAAAGCTAGGTGGGGATATGATCGCAGGTGCTGAGAGAGAACCGATTCCCAAGGACAGGATTGTGGTCCTCCTGAGCAGGTCTGATCTCCTGCCTGATACAGCCTGCGTCAGCTGGTGCTGGGGAGCTGTAGTTCACCAGGAGAATATCCTTCAGGACGACATCCAGCCTAGCTGCAGTGATTTCAGGTGACGGGAAGCTTAGTGCCAAAGGCTGGAGTTTGTGGGTGGCTGGGGTTTTCCTGTCTTCGCTTTTCGGGTTACGGAGCAGCGGGGACGCAGCTGGGGATGAAGGCAGGGACTGCAGAGCTGCCCAAGGCTGGCCAGGAGCGTGGCGTGGGCTGCTGGGGACCGGGACCTTCTCCCTGCTTCCCCCCCGCCTGCCTCTTCCAGCCCCTCCAGCTGTTTCATCTGAAAAACCCCAAAGCTGCGAAAGCTGAAAACTGAAAACAAGAGCAGGCTTGCTGGAAACCAGCATCTTTCACCTGACTGCATTTCAGAGCTCTGAAATAAATGTGGCATTTCAGTGAGAGGTGGGGGGACCGGCATCGTCCTTGCGTCGTTCTCATGCAGTTCGTAGTTCAGGGTTAGTCCTGGCGGGAGTTTGTGTAGCTCGTCTGTTTACTGCAAACCTTTTTACATTGAATTTCTTGATGTACCGGTTAACAGCAAGATTTTCCCTCTGGTCGAGTTGTCTTTGCTGCAGCAGGTCAGAACTTTTAAGCAGAGAGCTCAATAACTTTTAATAGAGAGATACAAATAAATTATCAAGGATTCTGTTACAGAGGCAAGCTCTAGTACCCTGGACTACTGCTTTAGCACTAATGAACACGTCTGAAGAGAAGGCTCGTGAGTGCTGTTCTTCAATGGAGGCTTCGCTCCAGATACCTGAAACCCATTTGTATCATATCTTTACTAAAATGTTATACAGGATTTTCCTGTCAACCACACTGTTTGTAAGGCATAGGAGAGAAAAATACATAGTTGTGTTCTTCCTCATGCACAGCATCTTTCACTTAGTGTAGGAATCACAGAATGGTTGGGGTCGGAAGGGACCTCCGTGGGTCACCCACCCCAGCCCCCTGCCCAAGCAGGGTCACCCAGAGCAGGCTGCACAGCACCGCGGCCAGGCGGGGCTGGAATATCTCCAGAGAAGGAGACTCCACAGCCTCCCTGGGCAGCCTGGGCCAGGGCTCCGGCACCCTCAGAGGGAAGAAGTTCTTCCTCGTGCTCAGCTGGAGCTTCCTCTGCTTCAGTTTGTGCCCGTTGCCCCTTGTCCTGTCGCTGGGCACCACTGGAAAGAGTCTGGCCCCGTCCTCCTGACCCCCACCCTGCAGATATTTAGAGGCATTTATTAGGAACCGTTCTTTGCTGTATGTGCTGGCTGCCACTGAAACTCAGGGCATCTGGGATGCTCTGTGATGCTCTGCTCTATTTCACAGTGTAAAAGCAGGCAATTTGTGTTGGGGAGGAAAAAAAAAAGAGAAGAACGAACAAGTTAGATTTTATCCTGGAGTTCATTTAGGCCATAACTTGTCTCTAGCAGTTGTAGGCGTCGATTTAGGACAGGAAGGAAAGCTAACACTGTACATGCAGACATGGGGTAAGCTGCTCTATGTATTCTGCTACCGCTGAGCGTTGGACATCTGTGCAGTATTCAGGAGGTTGATGGGTAGCTGTGGCGTGTGTCGTGACTCCTCTTACCCCAGCGCGGTGCCGTTCATGGGTACCAGCACTCCTGTGGTCCCCGGCAGGGTGCCGGCGCGTCGCGGGCTCGCTAGGTGACCCCGTGGCTTCAGGGGAGTTGGTGCTGCTTGCCGTCACCCGAGGGCTCGCGGGAGCAGTGCTGCTCCCAGAAGTCCAGGCTGGTGTTTTGGCGTGGGGAGGTGGGTGGCTTTGTTCATCGATTAGGATTAGTCTGATAGCTCTGTGTTCACCATTTCCAGTTGTAGCTGCTCAACCGTGGTTTTACCCTGGGCTTCATCTGTAGCCAGAGCAGAGAAAGCCACGGCCAGGACAGAGGGAAAAAGTGACAAAACCTGTTGAAGCACGTAGGTGTGAATGACAAGAACTGAAGCGAGAGATTCAAACAGGAGCTCACACATTCTCTTTTTGCTGTTGCCTCAACCTTTTAACAACGTGCCAGTCCGAAACAAAATAATTTCAGCTTTAACAAAACTGTTCAGGCAACCGCAGTTTGTGAGCACATTAAAAACATAGTTTTCTGTATTATCTGACATATTTTTCAATGCAAAAATACTTCCAGTATTATGTGGAAGGAAATGATGAAAGAAGTGAGCTCCAGAAGCCCTATTTAAAACAGCATTTTACTGCCTGAAATGCAGCTGGTACCCTTGTGGGTTTTTTGTGGCAGCTCTAGGGGAGGGGAGCTGGGGGAGGTCTCACTCCGCGAGACTCTCCGTTAAATTGAAGACCACTTGGAGACATTTTTATGAGTATAGATTCTAAATTTTGCAGTATTTGATCAGGGAAAGTCATTCACAGGAACTCAGTTTTGCTCATCGTGATATTCGGCTGCTTGCCAGAAGTTTAACTTTATGATGAAATTGTAAATAAACACTTAATAGAGATGAAATTGTACTGACAGAGTTCAGATGTGTTATTCTGTAAAGACAAGAAGACCGTAGGCTTGATTCTCCTCGACTGTAAGGCACTTTGCTATATTGAAAATTTAGGAATAAATATTCAAATCACAGCCTTATTTTCCACAACATAAACACGGATGCGCGTCTAGAAATGCAATTATGAGATATGCTCAAATACTAACTCGACAGCTTTCATGGAGTCTAATAACTAAGCTTTGAAGGACGAGTGTTTCACGTCGTACCACGTTGCAGTTCGGTTCTACTGTGGTAGGTCTGTGTGTGCCTGTGTTTGTGTATTACTTGCAGAAAACTATGTTATACTGTTGAGCTTTTCTGTATTTCACCGTCTGCTGAAGAAGTCTTTACCGTTGTTCTCTTTATCGGGATACTTTTAAAATCAATGAGATTTATACTTGCAGATTAAAAACCTTTTAAAATATGCATAGACAATATAAGGTTCAATTATATGTTTGCGATGAATGGAGCTGTGCGTACACATAAATAAAACATAAAAGCTGCTTTGCTGTGTTTATCTTCTGTTCGGATTTATTTTCAAAATAATTAGAATTTGTGAGTCGGTATTTGGATGCGTGAGCTCCAATCACTGCAGGGATATTTATGCTTGTAGATGTAGTTGGTGTGCAGGCATCACTCCTCCAGCTGTCCACAGTGACTGACTTCTCAGTTTTTGGAAATGCCGACAGTGTATGGGAATGGTATACGCAGAAGGAGAAGAAGACAAACCTACCTTCTGCTGTCACGTCCCGTAACAGAGTGCAGGGCACACACGGACTCTGGTTCTGTGCCTGGCACTGCTCTGCATGGTGGAAATGGCCCCTGTGAGCACACCTGGCTTGAGGTAAACCCACGCACTGTAGGAAGTGGGCTCCAGTCCTCGAGGGATTGTTTTTTGGCGTCTGGAAGATCTCAAAGCGTGTGTTCAGCCCGGGGAAGAGGCAGCCACGTCACCTGTCTCCCTCCATGTCATTGCGCAAGACTTGGAAAGCCCTGATGTCAGCCTCTGCAAAACGTGAACCTACCTAAGGCAGCGGCCTTTCCCGTTCCCGAGTGCCCGACGGGTTAGGCAGCCGTTCAGCTTATTCTTAGCAAGGTGGTACAGAGACAGTTGCGTTTTTGCCACAAGTTATTTTGTTATCTGCAGCATTGAATGGATAGACCTTGGTTTCTTTGAAAGATCGTTGCCTGTTTTAGTTACTGGAGATATCACCTGTGCTTTCTTGGGCTGTGGGAGAAGTAAACAACCCCCAAAAGTAGATTCAGTCTTAGCACAAACTCAAAGAATGCAGAATATGCCTCTTTTAAACTTGTCCGTTCTCTCTCTTTCATACAATATCTTTGTAATTAGGTTTTAGACATTGTGGTGTGTCGTGGGATAAAAGTGTGACAGAATATCCATATATGTTATTTGTAGGCTGAATTTGAATCACAGCATGAGCCTGGAAAGACTCCTGATGCATAAGCAGCTTTGTTGTACCATACGATTACAAAAATGTGGCCATTAGAAAGGTTGTAGGGTCCCCGTACTCCCATCACCTTATATGAGTTCAGCTAAAAATTGGCTTGAAGTATTAGCTCATAATAGACAAGATCCTTTGATGCTTTGTTAAGATTTCAAATTACCTCTAGCAGAGTGCCATCTATTATTTTAATGCTGCTCTCAAGCTTTCACTCTATCAGGGCCAGAGTTAAAATATGAAGAGCTGTGCATTCTTGCATTGCAATGGATGGGCAACCACCACTGATATTTTAACTGATGTATCCTAGGAGTAACATTCTAGTTAATATTGTAAAATCAATGAATATGCACTAGTATGTATAAGTGTGCTGTGCTGGTCATATTTCATCCACAAGAGCTGCAAACCAGTCGAGCTTTATCGCCTTGCTGGTTTATGAGCAAGCCAGCTAAAATTCTCGAGTTAAATATTTCACTTAAAAGCGTTGAGTGCTGAAGTTTCATAGTAGTACATGTTCCTCTGTCTTTATGATCAATAATCTCTCTGGTGCAGTGGATAAATATTTCCGTTTGCAGATGGGAGCCGTCAGAGGTTCCCGATACCTGGATGTGTTTGATGGGTCAGCCATGGGAAATTTGGCTTCTGTCTGTCCGCACACGTCTCTGTGTCAGGGTGATGGACCCGTCCTGCGCGGGGGAAGGAGCTTGTGCCTCTGCCTGCCTGCGTCAGGGGACGTGCAGATGCATCTCGGCGATGTGCGAAGGGGTGGGAGAGTTTGGAGTCGGCCAGGTCTCGCCCACGTGCGTCGCTGCTGCAGGCGGCGTCACCGCGGCTCGTCGGCTGCTGGAGGGGCCAGCGGCTGCGAGGCAGCCTGCCCTCGAAAGAAAGAAGGGTCTGTATATATCTAGGGCTTGAAATAAGAATAATAATTTAAAAGTATGAATTAAATATTGAACTTAATATTATTGACTTGAAAGCTGGATAAACCAAGGTAAATTAGAATGTGGGTAACATAAAGAAAAGTTAATTTTACTCCTGAGAAGTGATCCCTTAGAAGTGATGGTCTTCATGATTGCATAAACACAACTTTATGCCCAAAGAGGAATTTCTACACACAAATCGGGCAAATGTGTACTCAAGACTCTTTTTACATTGCAGTGTAAATTCAAATACTGACTTCTGGTCATTTTTTTCTATTTTTTTCAAGGAATGTTTTGAAACAAAAGAAGTCCCAGGGTATGACAGTTTACTGGAAAAATTGACAATGCAGATGATAATGGTTGGTCTTGCAAACCCAAATAATCCCTGCAAACAAGAAGAGCCTATTTTTTACGTTGTTGGGGGTGTGCTGTAACACAGCAGCTGAGCGATGTGAAAGAACATGATGTCTTTTGACATAGAGGAACGTATTTTTGTCTCTTAAAGGAGTTGTCTTCGATATGTATGCAGCTTTTGTGTCCAAGCTACTGCATAGATTGAGATTTTTAAGCGATTCTCTAAAGGACACAAAGTGAAAGAACAGTGGAGTTCCACTTGGGCCTCACCAATTTCTAAGGCAGCGTGCGGTATTGACAGGGGTGTTGAGATCCCGTTCTGCCTCCCTCAAAGGTGTTCTATTTCTGTAGGAGCTGTACAGTGGGAACTGTGCTTTCTGGCACAGCTTGGTCCAAACGTTTGAATGAATTATTTTTAAGTATCAGCAACGCTTTGAATTGGTTCATAGACCCAGCTCAAAGGAGCTTGATTATAAAGAATGCTCTTTGCCCATGGAAAAGGTTATTAGACTGTTAACTGCGGAAAAGGCATTTACTGGAGCTGGAAGTCTCAGGACACTCAGCCGAGTGGGTTATAACTGTATGGCTGCTTCGTGCCTTTGTTTGCATCTCCGTCTGCAGCAGGTCTTGGCGCAGGTCTTCGGTGGCTGCGTGCTTCATTCAGAGGTCACGTAGGTGGCCTTGCCGTAGGGACAAAAAGCTGGAATTGCAGCCCGCGCTTTGTGCTGCCCACTTCACTCTTGTACCTCCTGGGTAGCAGAGAAGCATGACCGATAGGGCTTTTTGTTTCTCTGGAAGGAGCAGCAGTTTATTGATTGAAGTGGTTTTGCTGTCTGCTGGCGGTGTGGAAGAGCCAGGACTGGCTCTCTGGTCGGTGGGAGCAGGTTAAGGTGCCTGCGGGCACAAGGAGTGGGAGAACCTTGCTCTGAGAGGAAGGCAGTGCCACGGACGAGAGTTTTGTTCAAATTTCATTTATGGCTGTGTGGGAAGGGAAGTGAGCCTGTAGGTTCATTATAAATTGACTCAGGATGAGAATCTGTAGCTTGGAATGCGTTCAGCGCGACGCAGGCATCCGTCTTCGTGTGCCTGAGCACCCTAATGCGCAGATAGATAAATGAAGCATTAGTGATGGAAATATAAATGGACAATTCTTAATCCTCAGTGTGTGAACTCGTCGAGGCAGGTGTTATGTCCTTATTTATTAGGACAGTATTATTTTCAGCCTTATAAGGAGATAAGATGCTTATTTTCGGTGCTAAGACTATTTTCATTAAAATTGTGGATCCTGGTTTCAAGTCAGCTATCCCAGGATCTTTTAGCATTGGAAAGCTCAGACAGAGCTCCTGTTCTGCAGCTGGAAAAGCCGAAGGTGTCCCGCAAGCTCGTCGTTGTGGCAAGCAGACCTGGTTCTAGGCACAGGCCATCAAGATGAAATATAGGGATATTGTCTGTTTATGGACATCTCTCATTTTATTCTGTGTTTATAGTTTTTTTCTTCCTGCTTTCTGTCTGATTTGATAAAGTGCTCCCATGAGCCGTGTGGACAGTACTAATTGCTATAATTATTGTTGCCATAATTGCTGCAATTATTTTTTCTGGAGTAATTCATACGAGTACTTTCTTATTCTGGGAAAGGAAGCAGGAGAGACCTCGTAGATATGGAAAATAGTCCCAGCTTGCCAATATTATTTGGGATGTCTTTCCACTTTAGTGCTATGACAGTTGTGCTGGGGGTCAAGGTTGATTTATGTGCCTGGAAACGAACTCTTTCATATGCTCTTTTCAGATTTGAAATTAATTAAAGTAATAAATTCATCAATTAGAAAGCCGTGGCTGTTATATTTCGTATTTGAGGCAACCGTCGTAGCATTGGAGGCGTTTGCTTCAGGAGTGGATTGCATCCATTAGAATACTGGTAACCAAGGAGTGGTGAGATTTGAAAGGTCTCATTAAGCAGAGCCGCCGGTCACTGCGCTGCTCCGTGTCGCGGGGCCGTCGGAGCAGCGATGCGTCACGCTCAGCCGCCCTGCGAAGCTCTGTCACGGCGCTGTTCGGTGACATGAGCCCTGGCGTAGGACTGGCCTTCCCTCCTAATTTCCACCCCGTAGCCTGCGTGGAGCTTCTAACGTTTATCCGTTCTGCAGTGGAATGGAAGCCTGTGCTGCACAGCAAGACGGTTCAGTGAAAGGAAACGACGGATAACTTCTCCCTGTAGTTTCCCGTGTTCTGTCAGCCCATTACCCTTCCTGACACTGCTTTATTCTCCTGTCACTGACACTCTTGAATCACCTGATACTGAGAGGTCCACACAGCAGTGACCTCATCCAGTTTTCCAGTGACAATTTGTCAAGAATACCTAGAGTTCTCCATAAAGGTGGAATTTTGCGATCCCACTTGAAAACTCCCACAAAAAAAAAGAACTTTTGTGAGGCTTGGGAGCTCTGGTATAGGTCCTCAACTGCAGATGCTAAGCACTTTGAAAATCTCTCCTTTGAAATGTTTTGGAAAGTGGGTTTTACTCTAATTGACATCTTAGTAGTCCTCGTGGTCTAGAAGGTCAAGTTGAGAGAAGAGCCATTCACCGCTTAGCTGAAGCCATGATACTGGACAAGTGGTGTGAGGTGGAGCTCCCGCAGCATGGTGAGGTCTGGTGGCATGGGCCAGCGTGGGTATAGGCAAAATTCATGTACGTGACTCGTTTATTTGGTTTATTTTCTGAGTGTTTCTTTTGTTGCTCTTAAAGATGTTTCTGTTGTATTAAATGTACTTCTCCTCCGAGCTCAGCTTCTCGTTTGTATTTGATGATGTTTGTATTTGTGTCTCTGTACCTTATGAAATATCTATCCAATTCCCTCGTAGGTGACGGTGTTGATCTCTAATACCTCATTAGGAATTCACTGTGGGATAACAGAAGAGAGGTGGTGATGTGAGCAAACAGGACCTTGTTTGAACACCGGTAGCTTTAGGAGTTGGTAAACAGAGGGAGAGAAACCGAGGTGAACTGTAAATAGGTGAACGGTTTTGAAAATTTCCTGTTACGCAAATGCCCTTCCTTAGATCTGCTGCTTTTACTCACTGCTCAGAGGAATTTGCTCGTGGTGTAACTTCTACACGCAGCAACGGGTTTGCCATGTGTAAACACCTTACAGGCTACGGCGGAGCTGTACGGAAAGACTTTCTGCTGCTCTTAAAATTGATTTATGTGAAAACTTTTTTTTGTTAATTGTTTTGCCTCGTTTTCTCATTGTCAACATTTGGTTCTGGAGTATAAAAACCAGCTTAAAATGCACTACTACTAAAATTTCATCATAAAACAGAATAGGAGGGATTATCAGAGCACTTTAGACAGATTTGCTCTCATCATTACCTAAGACTGGTGGGAATATTGTTCCCATGTCTTTTAAGAGCCCTAGAGCAAGAATTGCAGTAATATTTGTTTTCATGTGCACCTTTCAGGACAGAAATAGGGCGCGTGCTACTCGGTGAACACCTCCAGGACATCTGCCCAAAGCAGCATGTGGTTTTTGGGAGAGCTGCTTAGGAGGGGGACAGAAGGCAGAGGAGTTGTTCGCTCTGGGTCCCCTCATGTCGCTTGGCCCCCGGCTGCTGGCGAGAGCCCCAGCCCGCGCAGCACCTGCGGACGGCAGCTCCCGGCGAAGCGGGGCGAGCCCGGTCCCCCCCTCCCGCCGGCAGGAAGATTCGTTCCCGTTATCCTGGCAAGCTTTGAGTCGAGATCCAGTCTGCATTTGTATTTGGGGGGTTGGACTAGATGACCCACAGAGGTCCCTTCCAACCCCTACTATTCTGTGATTCTGTGATCTTAGGTGATGTTCGCTCCCTGTTCGGAAGAAGGGGAAAATGCAGAAGGCGTAGAGGAGTTTAGCCCAGAGAAAACAGCTAGTTAGAAACTTCAAATAATATTAATTCAAGGCGATGAAAACAGTTGTATGCAGTTCAGAGGACGCTGGAGCTGTTTGTTACACAATCTGAGATGTAAATGGTGAACAAAGAGTGGTCGCACTAACTGATGATTAGATCCTGACATGATAAATTTCTACATGAATGAAATTGGAGACCTGAACAGGTTCGGGATTGTTAGTCACCCATCAGTTCACACCAAAGAGTTTTGCAGCCAAGTGAAAAGTCTTCAGGCATCTTATTTTTGTAAAGTGAAGTTATTGGCAGGATTTTGCAATTTGTGTAGACTGACATGGCGCAGCCAGAGAAGATGGGTTCAAGAGGCTTTCTCAAAGTAGGCTGGTTTTTTTATTTTCTATTGTCAGGAAATCATATCAATAAAACTTAATAGGAAGTTGAAAGTAAAAATGCAGCAAACTGTGAACTTAATATTACCCTGGTGGGAGCTCATTAATATCTCAACAGGTATACTCCTGCGTTATCTTAATTGCACATGGTCCTTAGGGAAATTGCCTTTTCTGAAGTTTTCTGACTCCTGTCACTTGGAGAGTTGGGTTCAGGTGCACCATTTTATTAATCTTTTAATAAGTTACTGAGGGGGAGGTAGCCGAACTCAATCACATTTTAAGTATCACAGTAGCAATAATTATTTTTATGGTTCCACTGATTGACGAGGTTCTTGGCCGTGCAAAGAGCATTTGCAGGCAGAGCCAGGCAGCGGCGATGAGGCTGCGGGCAGCAAGCCCATCGCTGCTGGCGGTGACCGCAGCTTCAGAGAGAGCCGCTTTGTCCACCGGCATGGGGACGCTTGGTGGTTCCAGCGGGGACGCTTGGCTGTTGGCAAGGAGCTCACCACTCTGTGGCTTTGCTTGACGGGAGGGATCTGTCTAACGGTGAGAGGGGGAGGAGGCGAGAATACAAAGCAAGTTTGAAAGGAAGAATTGGAACAGTTTGCGTTTCAGTTGCTTTTTACTCTGAAACACGCAGTTCCAAACCTGATGTTGGAAGATGTTGGGGGTTGAACAGGGTGGCTTAGGAGACCAGCAGAGACACGTGTTGGTCCTTCGTGTGGTTGCTGCTGTGCTCGTGGTGCAGCTGCTCGCAAACAGGCCCTGGTTTTCAAGCAAGACAACCAAATGTGAGCCAGAGAGAGCTTTTCATTAGCAGAAACGAATGAAATAAATGAAGAATAATGGTCAATGTTAAAAATAAATTAACATTAATTAATCACTGACTAGTGCAGTGTTCTCAGCATTAATCATTCACTCTTCTTGTAATCGGAGCAGCAGCCAGGCAAACGCTGCGTAGAGCTCCTGAGTGTGATGTTTGCCGTAGTCTTGTAAACACGAAGGCTGCCTGCAGCAACATCTGCCTCCCACATCAGCAGTGTGCTCGCTCCTCTGCCAGCCCCCGAGCATCCTTCGGAAACCCCAGCTACAGCCGTGTCCTGTTCTGGGGGTGACGGCTCGGGTGGGACACCCGTGCTGCTGTGCAGGACACGCAGGAGGACCACAGGCTCTGCTCTGCCGTGCTGCGGAGGGCCGGGGGGATTTGTATCCCCTCTGCTTTACGGATCACAGCTCTTCTGCCAAGATGTTAGAGGCATTTGGAAAGCAGACTGTAATTCCTTAGAGCTTTTTTGATGTTTCAAACATGTTTCAGAACACAAAATAGAGAAATGTGATGGAAGAGGAAGCTTGCTGCTTTAAACTGAAATTTTGATGTCAATGACAAGTAGCAGATTTTACCAAAATGAAAAAAAAAAATCAGTTAGGAAACAGAAAATATTTATCTGATTAATAAAAAAAAAACCCAGACCCTTAATTTAAAATACTCTGCGTGGCGATCCTGCCATGAAGTCATCATAATGCTTGCTGGGCTTGTTGTCATCCCAGTTGCTCGGGATGTGATGTCTCCAACTGGACCCTTGCAGGACCAAAAGGACGATGAATATGGCTTAAGCGACATGTTTAACAACTTGCAAAAATGGGGAGAGCTGTAGGGAAGGGGGAGTGCAAACCTTTTTACTTAGGTGCTATCTGTTTAGTGTGTAAGCTGGGTGAAGTGGGTCAACTTCCATGTTTTTGCGTGGTTAGAGCGTGGTGCAGGGTAGCTGGTGCTATCAGGTGGCTTTTGTTGGCAAGCCTGAACCGTATCAGCAGCTTTCGGAACAAAAAAGGACAACTGGCAGTGATGGGTGTATCTGCAAAGGTGTTTGGGGGCCACACTAGGTAGCAGCAGGACTACGATTAAGATCATCTGCTGCTCAGGTGTCCCTGGCATCGTACCGTAGCTTGTTCTGTGTCTCTCTCCTGCATCTTGTGGCTGCCCATGAACAGGAGACTTCCCGGTCCAGGGCTGATATTTTGGCCCTGCTCGTCAGTGCGTGGTGGCATTGGGGTCATGGTTGGACTTGATGATCTTAGAGGTCTTTTCCAACTTTAATGATTCTGTGATTCTACACATGATGTTTTTACGACCCGATCAGGTTGGAGACGAGTTGGTGATTAAACGTCCAGCTGTGTAACTGTGGTTTTATGTAGGTAGCTTTGCTATGGGTTTTCCTGCACCTTGGAACCTGAGGTCCAGGCTGTGAGCGTCCAGCCACTGCCCTCCTGGCCCTGGGCTGGAGGTTTGCTGGTGTGGTGGCAGCCGGGAGGCTCAGGCTATTCTCCCTTGCCCCTCCTCTACCCTCTGCACGGTGAGACCGTCTGCATCATCTTTGGGAGCAGAGAACGGTGAAGCTTGGCCACTTTGGTGTTGGGTCTTGATGAATTGGGTCAATCCATTCTTATTTTCGAGTGAACTTCAACGTTCACAGCAGCTGTGTGTGAGCTTACCTGGTGAGCAGCCATCAGCACGTAGCAGCAGCACACGTTGTCTTTGGGATGTTGGTCTGCTTAGTGTAGGCCCTGTGAAGAGGTCTCGGAGAGGAGCGGCTGCCTGGCCGTTCAGGTTTGACTGGAGTTAACGTGACGTTGTGTTTTTCAAACTGAAGTGTCTCTCAGTAAAAACAAAACAGTAATGCAGAGGACCATATGGTGTGAAGTATGGGAGAAAGGTTTCCAGCTGAGTCTGGGGGAGGTTTGTCCCCATCCAACAGGACGGGAACGTAAAAAACCGAAGAGACAAGAAATGCTGATTCGTTAGATCTTAGCTGATGTAAACAGAAGTCCAGCTCCCATGCACGGGAAGATGTGTGGGAAGGGAAAATGTCTTTTCTAGGTGTCTGCAACATCCTCTGACAGACTGGGCAAAGGTGAACTCTGATGGCCGCTGTCTATGTTGTCTCCATTTCAGTATTTTTCTCCCCGCATTTAGACCAATTCCTACGAAAATCCTACTCCTGATACGTAGAACTTTATATTGCTTTTAGATATCCTCTAAGAAGTGTTGGTAAAAAACCCCAGTATGTGCTTTTTATACTCCTGAGTGATTGAAGCAGCCAGAAGTGGTTAATATTTTATGGACATGGGAAAAAGAGCAATAAGCCCAAAGTCTCCTAAGTAATATAAGCAATGGAGTCAAGTCTGTAGAAGCTTTGCGTTTTGTAAAGGTGTGGAATATGCTCCTTTTAGTTTTCAGTTGCAGAAGCAGTTGTTGGCAAGTTAGAATGCAAACACTTGCCGCAGATAAAAATTCGTATTTCATCCTTTCTTTTATTTATAATTAAAAACTCAGCACTCGGCCATCTCAGTGCAGCTCTGTGTGGGGGGCTGTATGTTGTGTACTGAATGCTTGTCTAATTAATAACAGGTAAACAGCACCCGTAAAGTCAGCCTGGTTAACTGTTCCACTTGATATCCAATGAATAGATGAATTAAGCTGATAAGTAGCTGAGCAAGCTCCGTTAACTGCTTTGTACAAATGAGAAGAGAGTGATCCTAAAATGTCACCAGTCATTTATTGCAACAGCAATGTTTGGCAGAGACAAATTAGGAATTGCGATTAGTTTTGATGGCCAGGGTGCCCAGCATTTTCTGTGCAACTGCAGTCGTTGGTGGTAGCTGAAAGTCATATCCCTAAGGTAGATTAAAAATAAAGAGCCCTGATAAATTGGTGTCATCGATCTGTTTGTCTTTTGAGAGTGGCCCCCAAGCTTTGCTGGCCCTTAGGCAAATACTGAGCGAGTAAATCATGTACCCGTGGTCAGCTCCACGCTGTGTTCTTCCCGGCAGCCTCCGTTTTAACTTTTTTAATTTTCAGTGACTGGAGCGCTGGAAGGTCTTGCTGGCAACGTGCTGTCCACAAGCCGCAGCCCTAAAATAAATGTGGCAGGGCTTTGTAGATGACTGCTGCCTGGCATTAACAACCTCCAGCGTCCCAGCTTTCAGTCTGATTAGCCACCTCGCTGGCTGTAAAAGCGGCGACGTGCAGAGGAGTGGCACGGCGCATCCGAAGGCGAGAGCGTGCCGGGCGATGGGGGACTCAGCTCTCCGAGCACCCGCTGGAGGTCTCAGTGTTGGTTTGGGTTTAACCACCCATCGCGAGAGGCACGGCCCTGCGCCTGCCGCCAGCTCCTGCGCTGGGGGTCCTGCCGGCGCGGGGCGTTGAGCAGGGACCGTGAGCCCGGTGTCGCTCCGGGCTGCTGCCGGGCGAAGCTGAACAGGTCTTAGAGATGGGGTGCATCAAGAAGAGTGTGGCCAGCAGGACGAGGGAGGTTCTTCTTCCCCTCTACACTACCCTGGTGAGGCCCCATCTGGAGTACTGTGTCCAGTTCTGGGCTCCCCAGTTCAAGAAAGATGAAGAGCTACTGGAGACAGTCCAGCGGAGGGCTATGAGGATGATGAGGGGACTGGAACATCTCCCCTACGAGGAGAGGCTGAGGGAACTGGGCTTGTTCAGCCTGAAGAAGAGAAGGCTGCGAGGGGACCTAATAAATGCTTATAAATATCTGCAGGGTGGGTGTCAGGAGGATGGGGCCAAGCTCTTTTCAGTGGTGCCCAGCGACAGGACAAGGGGCAACGGGCACAAACTGAAGCAGAGGAAGCTCCAGCTGAACCCGAGGAAGAACTTCTTCCCTCTGAGGGTGCCGGAGCCCTGGCCCAGGCTGCCCAGGGAGGCTGTGGAGTCTCCTTCTCTGGAGATATTCCAGCCCCGCCTGGACGCGGTGCTGTGCAGCCTGCTCTGGGTGACCCTGCTTGGGCAGGAGGGTTGGACTAGATGACCCACAGTGGTCCCTTCCAACCCCTACCATTCTGTGATTCTGTGAAGCTGAACAGGTCTCAGAGATGTTGTGTGCTGTGGTTTGTTACGGTTTGTAAGAAAACAGTAGATATTACCCTTACAGGCAGGAACGTGTCTCAGCAAATGTTGGGGTATTCAGTAAATTTGGAGGGTCTGGAGAAAGTCACTTCCCTGCTGGGTCTCCAGCAGTGATTTTGCTTTACAGGTCTGCTTTTACCCTGCTGCAGCAGTTCGTGTACATGCAGATGTACGGCTGTAGGGCGTGTTCTGTGGAAACGCTGCGTTTGCTCTCATCTGCTGCTGGCCTCTGTGGCAACCGAAGGCACCGAGCCCTTTGCAGTGTTGAGCCTGGGGAGATATAACGTTTATTCTTCTGCGAAGGCAGGAGAGCTAATAAATACTTGTAGGAACTCTGTATAGAGACAGAAGATGAGAATGCAGAAGATGCTTGTACTGAGGCATGAAATACTGACCTTTCAGCAGTCTAGAAGTCTCAGATCATTATATATGATCATGTTTGTGTATATTGCAAATCTTTTTTTCCCCTCCCTGACATCTCAAGTGAGAATTATGGCAGGTTCCTTAATTTAAGGAACAGTCCCAGACAGTTACTCAAACAATTGCATAATGTGTTTGGGGATTAACATACTGTCAGCTTGAGAACTGCTTAGGGACCTTGGCTATCAAGGAGAAAATAGCCCTGAGCAATGTTCTGGTCTCTCTGTTGTAAAAAGCAACTGTCAGCCTCCTTCACACGCTGCCCTGGGAAGGAAAAGCAATGCCTGGTTTGTCATGGGCAGGCAGAGTTTTGGGACAGAGCTGGATCGTGACCAGGCTGTCTTTGTGCGACAGAGATGTCCGTGCTCGGCAATTTTCATGGCTGTGCTTGATCAGAAAGAATCAAAAAGAAACATCCTTTAGTTTAAATCTAGAGTCGTGGTTTAATACTTAAGAGCCTCTTCATCCTCCAGAAACAGATGAAGGGTCCTTCTGGCTTTCAGCCAGCGATGACAGGTATTGATTTAAGCTCTGTCGGATTCAAGATCCCAAATAACCTGGTGCGAGTAAAACCAGAACACCAATAAAGAGGACATGGTGAGAAAAATGCTTTGTGTGTGCTGTGTTTGATTAAGATTGCCTGAAAGAAAGATATTACGAATGTGCACGTATACAGTTGTTTTCAATTGATTAATGACTTTTTTGTGTAACTTGAGGTCAATGAAAAGATTGATTCTTTGGCTTGTACCTTGTAAAGGAACGTGGTGGAGAAATATAGATGGATAAAAGCAAGATGAACCAAGGCTCAGCTGAAGCTAACTGCTTTAGCTAACTGCTGCAAGAAGTGCAATGAGTATATGAATATGTATATTTATCAGAAATTATTTTTTTCTACAGATCCCACAAATCAGTTATGCCTCAACCGCACCAGAGTTGAGTGATGACAGGCGCTATGATTTCTTCTCACGTGTGGTTCCTCCAGATTCCTTCCAAGCACAAGCAATGGTGGACATTGTGAAAGCTTTGGGATGGAATTATGTGTCCACTTTGGCATCTGAAGGGAATTATGGAGAAAAAGGAGTCGAGTCCTTCATGCAAATTTCCAGAGAGGCAGGTAGGCAACGCCCGTCCTCCCTCCAGCCAACGCTATAGAAGTAATGAATGTTATTTTGTGCCAAATGTTATATTATTCTTCTAGAAAATATGTTTGATTCTAAAGTTGCTCCGGTTCTTTGCAATGCCTCTGTAATGGCTCCTAGATACTCTCATTCCTGAATTGCTGATGGAGTTTCGGGGAGTTTGAAACCTTAGTGATTTTCAATCATTTCTGGAGAAAATAGAAAACCCTGAGTCTTATCAAGTTCCTGCTGTTCCACTGGATGGCATTGTGTTGCGTTGACATGGGTAGGAGACATTTTAAAATGCTGAGCTTTTATCTCTCCACAGCTAGAAATTCTGTGAAGACTGCTTGTTAGCAGACATCGACTTGTGTCATACTATTGTTGTTCACCTTTCGGATCGCTGCCTGACTTGTATTGCTTTTCTTTAGCATTTCCCTTGACTGATTCAGCTGAGAAACTCATAATCTTCTACTTGAAGGCTCAAAGATTACTGGCCTGGGATACGGAGGCAACAAACGGAGCCGTGTGGTACGAGGCACATCAGACCTTTGGTGTGATGCGTCGCGTTTTTCTTGTCAGTGCTTTCATCTAGTGGTGTCCCAGGAAGGCCAAACTGTGCTGGACAATGTCATTGTCAGGGAGAGGTGTTCCAAGAGGACAGGGAGATGCTGTGTCTTGCGCTGGCTCAGGCTTGTGGTGTCGAGTGGAACCGTCGTAATGTTGTTGACAGAAGTCTCTGGTTTCACAGCTTGTTTTCCTGTTTGGGTACAAAACGTAGAGCAGACCTGCCTTGAAGGTGTGACTGCTGTGTCACTGTGCTCAGACTCTTATCCCGATAACTTATTCTTCAGGGTAAATAGTTCTAAATTTCCCCAGAGGTGCCAGAACGTAGGAGGACTTTAGACGGCACTTCGGGGAATAGAGGTAAAAATGCACGGCAAGCTGATTTTCAATCTGGAATCATAAAGGTTTGGAAATTGAAATATTTAAAGTTGATTCCCGTGCTGGTAAGGAAAAATAAGCAGAAGATGGGATTTGTTGTTGGTGATATATGCAAGGCCCATCTCCAGAAGCCGTCAATGATACATCCTGGTCGGGAACCCCTCTGTTGTTCTCCCAGAATCAACTGGCTGCGCGCAGGGTCAGCATCACGTCCGTGCGGCGCGGCCGCGGTGCCGCTGGCGGCTCGCTCGGCGGCGTTGGCCCCGCGGGGAGCCGGGGAGGGGGCTGCGCTCGGCAGAAGGGGCTTCAGGGATGGGGGTCTGGAACCGCTTCGTTATGTTGGTATCACAGGAGGAACCTATGCCTGCATAGATTTGTCTGTTCGTTTGAATGCATATTTATGGAGTATTAAAGAAAATGGGTTTGGATTTAATACTGCAGGAAGTGACAAATGCCAGTGTTCATTATAATTTAAAATTGACTTTATTTGCAAATGTCCGCTGTTGCAAAATCATACCAGAAATGTGTTCTCTATGTCAAGGACAAATTCTGGCTGAATAATACCGTATCATTTTCTAGACCTTCTGTAGAATTAAATTAATAAGAAGTGCTGTTCATGTTGTCAACATGTAATTCAATGTCCTTCATAAAAAATAAAGCATAAGACCAAAAGAATACCCTTCTTAAGGCAGCTTTGAGATAGGTCACGCCTACAAGATTGACACTAGCAGGGATGGTGCATAAACTTCCTTTCGTCTACGCAGCCTGTCTTGTCTGGGGACTGGAATAATCCGATCCCCAGGGCTGCCTCCGATGCAGTGCAGCCGCCTTCCCTGCTCAGGGCTGCGTGGAAGTTCTTTGTGCTACACAGGGAAAGCTTAGGTGAAGTCCTCAGGGGATTTAATACCTGTCAACAAGTTCTCTGGCTTTTTGAAAGCCCGGGAAGCGTAAGATGGTCCTGTTACAGAACCACAGAATGGTCAGGGTTGGCAGGGACCTCTGGGGGTCACCCAGCCCAACCCCCTGCCCAAGCAGGGTCACCCAGAGCAGGCTGCACAGCACCGCGGCCAGGCGGGGCTGGAATATCTCCAGAGAAGGAGACTCCACAGCCTCCCTGGGCAGCCTGGGCCAAAGCTGGAGACGCACCGGCATTAGGCAGTCGTTATTAGCTCTCAGACCATTGCCTTGTATCTCATAATCGGTGTGCTTTGGCAGAAAAGAAGATTTAGTCCATAGATACCAGCGTGTTTATTGTCTTTGGCCTCGAATCTGTAGCCAGCTAATTATCCCAAATTCAGTGTTCTATCCAAACTTGTTTCTGATTCAGGCAAGATCTGAGGACTTGTGAGGATGAGTAGAAAGTGCTATCCTTGCTTAGTTTTCAAATATGCTTTAGTATATAAAGACTTTGCTTGATCCTTTGAGTTAATAATTCTTCACGTAGTGACTTTTATTATGAGTACTTCAAGCGAGTTTGAATATGTCATTGTGGCAGGAGATGAAGATTTGAAACATGCTCTGCAGTCTCTGGGATTAATAAATTAGGAGAATGGTCTAATTATGGAAAATCTAAAGGACAATTTCAGATTATTAATGAAACTACTGAATACTTGAATTTCAAAGATTAATTCATCTTTGATTTTTTTTAAAGATTAATCTGTACCAGAAGGTTAATTGCTATTTGTAAGAAATATATATTGAAGTCGTTAGCAAAAGACCACTTGACTGCCTCCTAACTGATAAAGGAAAGATCTAGTATGCATTCATTCATCTTTTCCTCTCCGAAAATCGCCCGTTTTCACAGATGAGTACACTGGCTGCTTTGCCTGGGGAGACAGTGGTGCTCACCCCGCCAGCTGCAGCTCGAAGGGGGTGAGGAGGGGGATGCCCGGCTCTGCAACCCGCGTGTCTGCTGCTATGACCTCCTCCTCCTGCCTTGCCGTAGCTCCCTCCTGCCGCTCCGGCTCAGAAATAAGGAGTTCTGCTCAGCAAGGCTGAAGCCTGAGCACGGCTCTGCTGGTTTGCACCAGCTAGACCTGTTGCATTTGCAGAGCAGCGTGTCAGGGGAGAGAGTAGGTTAAACTAAGGATTAATTAGTCTAAATGATGATGGTCTCCACCATTAGGAAGGGCTGGAGAAGAAAAATGCTGGAAAAGCATGTTGTCTTTCTCTGTGTGCCAAAGACATGGGGGGGAAAAAGAAAGGATTAAAGCTCTAGTAGCGGTGTGCTGATATGATTATAGATGCTGCAGTTTCTTCTGAAGACTTTCAGTCCCGGTGTCGTATTTGTTAAAAGGCTGTCATCACCTTGACAGAACAAAAAAGCAGAATAAACCTTAATCCACTTTAACATGGGAAGCACAACACTTGCAGCAGGCTCTTTACCTTCTTTTCTCCCTTTTTTTGCTGGAGACTTTTCTGAAATACTCATTTCTTTCATTCTTCTGTCTCCGTGATCCTCGAGTGCCGCGCAGACGGCGGTTGCGTAGGGTTGGGAGCATCTGGTGCAGCAGGGATGGCCTAGATGCCCGAGCTGCGGGAGCGGAATTTCCTCAGAAACAGGAGAAACATCGAAAACATTCTTTGTCAGGGCAAAAAAGAGACCCCTGAAATTATGAATTCTTTTCCTTACCTTCATAAGCGGAATGTTTTTCCAGCGGTGGTACTGAGCAGTGTTTCTTTTCTATCCCCCCATTTAAACTTGAATTGCCTTTTAATCTTGTTTTTCCTGGCTTTATATTTGCTAGTGAAAACCGTAGGTGTACACACACATACATGCCGACATGAGACCCATTGCCCTTGTGTCTGACAAGGGTCCCTCCACCGAAATCGGAGGAACCACTTTTTTGCATGCTGTTATAATCTGTGCATTAAATAGGATAATCTCCTAATGCTTTGGTTTCTTTACAAATTAGCTACATACAATTAAGTACCTCCTACAGAAATTGCTTCCTATGCATTTGTTGTCTGAAGCAGAAATTGTTTTAAGCGCCTTTAGCCACCCAAATGTGAAAATGTGACAGCTTTTTCTAAAGCCTTGATATCTGTTTTCTGTGCTGACTTGTGTTTCTGAAAAGATCTGAATCTCTGGATTCAGGTTTTTGGTGATCTGAATCATCTCACGACGCTCTCTGTGGGAGCCTCCACATGGCACATCCTGATATGGTGCCCTCATTCAGGTCTTTGCTATGGAGGCTGACACCGTCAAAAGCCAGGAGCTGCTGTATCATCCCGCAGTGACTCACTCAACGTGCTTGTAGGCTCCTGTAGGTCTGCTCGACTGCCTGCTGTGATCGTGAATCTGCATTTTCGTATGAGGACTTCATTTTTATGCTGTCTGTTGGGAATTCCATTAGCACAAATTAGTGCTGGTTAACATGAGAGAGTTACATCATTGCTACAAGGGAGCTGTACAACTGCCGGTGTTGTAAGAAGGGAGAGCAAACTATTCTGTCTGCGTGTCTCAAATAGAGTACTGATTCCTATTGCCAAGCAGAAAATCCTGATTTTTTTTTTTTTTTTTGTCTTAACATTGTGATGCTAGTGAAGCATCTTGTGTGTTTTTCTTGGCCCGTTACAGCCCTACTGACTGGGTTTAGAATACTCGTTGCAAGGAGCAGGCACTTTACAACATCATCAAAGTTTAAAATAAGCCCAAAAATGAGAAAGAAAGGTGAAAAAAGTTAGTGCCGTCACTGTCATGCACTGTGGTGGGCAAAGGTTGCATTGGTGATTTAACAAATAACAATTACTTATGATTTATTACTGAAGCTTTGCCCAGCATGGCAAAGGGTGATACCACCCATCGTCCAATGATGCCCAAAACTGATGATCTATGGTTCTGTTCTGTGTGGCAGCTAACAGAACTCAACTTCCAACAGAGTCACTGTTCAGATATTCGTTTGAACGAGTGACTGTTTTGGAAGAAGACGGGCTGAGGTGTTGTCCTATGATGCCTGTTCATTAATTTAGCTGAAGGAATAGCACTTTGCAGGCTCTGTTCGTTGGATCTCCCTCTGCCATAACCCAAGCGACGGAAACCCTCTGCAACATTTCAGCGAGAGCAAACCGTTGAGCTTACCTGTTGAGGAATTGGTCTATAAATACGCTTTTGAAGAGCAGTCCCAAAGCCAGCCTGAGAAAGGCAGACGTTGTCCAAGCCGTGTTTTGCGTGTGTCTCGGGTGCTGTCACTTCAGGGAACAGCAGCTCCCGGGAGGGTCGCCGAGCCCGGTGCTTTTATGGAATTCGAGGGTGTAGAGCACGGTTTGAGGTTTACGGAGTTTTCCCAGTGAATTGCTGGTCCTGCAGACCGCTGCCTTTGCTGCTGTTGTGCTTGGTGGGTGGCTCAGTGTCTGCAGGAAGGGATGGAGAGTGCAGTGCAGGGGCTGTTCCTTCGTCTTTGATTGCATTAAATGATTATACCTCCTGATGGGAATGGCCTTTATTCATTTACGTGAGAGCCTGTTTTCTGGATCAAATATAGCAAAAATAAATATATAAACCACTAATGAAATCAGGTAATTTATATCCAAGCACTTCAAGTGGTTTCCATTTCTCTTCCTATTTTTCTCAAATATTCATGCGTCTGTCCCTTTTGGTGTTCAGTGATGATATGTTAAATAATGATGTTATGAAATCCATTATTTTCCTTCCTGTGTTTTGTCAAGTAACAAATGTTTTGTTACCAGAAAAAAGTCAAGAAAAATTGCTTTCTAAAGTTGTACCATCTTGTGTTGTGTGCTGCAGTCTGTCAGCTTTAATAGGATTTTCTTTTAATTGTAACTGATCTAGTAGAAGATGGACTGGGCTTGATCCTCAGGGGTGTTTTGGATTGCATTTAGAGTTTAGTAGCATACTCTGATAGCGGAAAAGAAAAAGCAAGCTGCGTCTCTACAAAATAAATCTGTTACTCTGTGTGCATGGCCTATGCAGCTGTGGCTTTTTTTAAGAACTTGTGAGAAGGGATGTGGCTGCGAGGAGTGAGTGGATGATGTCCTGAAGGTGATGACTGGACTTCTGACTTCCCGTGGTATTGGGTGAAACTCTTTAGGTGCCTGGCTTCGATGTCGAGAAACCCTCTAGGCACCTGCCTGTATTTTTATGCTACCAGAACACTGTGAATGCAATCTTCATCTCTTTAGCGAGGCGTCTTCCTACCTAAGACATAACAGATGCCCCAAGTTAGTTGGCTCTGCTCCCTGTGCGGTAACGAAGAGTGGTGAGCTCCGCGTTGCCCTTTCGAAACATCTGTTTCTCTCTCTTGGCCCCGCAGGGAGCCTAGACACCAAAGATAAGCATGCCATTAAAGAATTTGAATTAAAAAAAAAATAAATCCAGTCATTGGCATGTATGTCGTAGAAATATTTTGCTATCTTTCATCATCATTTGAAGATAAATACCTGGTGCAGATTTATCGGGTTCTTACGGTCTCGTTCAGGAAAGCCGAGGGGCGTTAGGAGCGCACGGTGTGGTCCCTGCCCCGTAGCACCGTAGCATCACAAGCCGGTTGCCCCAACGCGGTTGTAACTCTGTGATGGAGCTAGCAGGGGTCTGAGTAATTCCTCCTCCTCAAAAAGACTCATGAAAAATCAATGAAACGGAGTTTGGGGAGGAGGAAAGAGGCAGAGATATGATGTTACGATTACCTTCGTGTCTGCTGATGTGAAATCTGAGAGCAGCTCCCTGCTGATACCTGCAGAAACTGGCACTCTGTCCTCCGGAATGATCTCACACGGCCGGGTCTTGGCAAGGTGTTACTGGATAGCTGTAACAGGCTGCTGTCACAGTTACAGCACAAGTCACTTTAATGATAAATATCTGCTTTTTTATGGCCTTTATTGACCATTTGGAGATTGCGTTTCAAGGACAGAATAAAATAGATGCAGGCAATTCTTGTTACTAAACAAGTAACTGCCTCCTTTAAAAGTAAAGTAAAGCCTCCTTTAAAAATATTACCCCAAATTTAATAAAACGTCGCTTTTGTGGTTATGTGAGAAGTATCGTGTGGACCGGCGGAAAACAAGTGACTGGTTAGGTCCTCGTTGCTTCAAAGCAGAAACGTGTATTGCTGAGCCTTAGTTTTGACCAGTCAAGTTGGACACCCCCAGGGAACGGTCCTGCTCTTTGCGATGTGCCTGGCCCGTGAGGCAGAAGTGGAGAAGCTGGTTGGACGCAGATTCAGTGGGTTATTCATCCCAGTCCAGGGTTGTTCTTTTGATCTTTGGAAGGTTTTCTGTGTCTTGGGGGTAATACACTCCTCTTGGTAGAGAGAGCAGTATGGAGCGGAAGCGGAGAAGCAAGAGCGTTCGTGTTTGTTCTGCATCCATCTTCTGCTGGGAAGAATAGAAAACTGCTAAAAACCAGCGATGGAAAGAGTAGGGGAAGGGACAAAAAGTGTGTTAATGTGCATTAGGAAGCTTGAGGAGAAGGTCCAAGTGAAGTGCAAAAGCTGATGTTGTTTTGGGGAGGACTAGGGGAAAAGGAGGGAGTTCAGATTTACTGAACAATAAAAGGTAGGAACAAATCTGGAAACAGCAAGGCAGGAATGAGTATTTGGAGAAGAGACAAAAAGCCATAAAATGAAGGCTGAGAGAAGTGGCTGGGATGGAAAAGATTGAGCCACATCAGGGAAAAAAAAAACATCTATGGATAAGGAAGACTTGCCATAGAGAGTGGGCTAGAATATCGCATTCGTTTCACCAAAAAACATAATGATTTCAGAAACAGAATTGATTTTGATTGTGAAAACTTAAAATTTCTGGGAGAGAAGATAGAAATTGTTTCTCAAGTCCGTTTTTTCTGCTGGGGGCAGTGAAACCAGACTTCCTAGACAATGGCATCTGAGTGCCTTTGCTCCTCACTACTCTTTTTTCCTGCCTCCCAGCCTACCCAGGGGGAGATCTGTGAATCCTGGCTCCCATTTCGCCTCCGCCTACGGTGCCTATTCCAGTGTGTGGTGCGAAGCATCCTGTCAGTTTTCCTGAAGGAATGAAATGAATTTCATAAAAGCCTTCTGCAGAGGAAGCCCCTGCTGTCATTTTGACTTTCCCCATGGAAAACAGAAATATTGTGATTACACTGAGATTTTCCTATGGGATACGTCTGTTTTGCAAAGTAGGATGAATTTGTGGGAACGTCATTTGGGACCAGCTCTAAATGCATTTCTGCATCTGAAGGGTAATACATAATCGAATGCAGTAAGTTATTCCAGTTTCTGTCACTGAAATCCTGTACCCCTGGAGGAAATACAAAATATTGCCTCATCTTGTACTTTCCATACTTCACAGTCCCTTTTCGCTTTGTGCTAATGCAAAGAACAGCTTTTGTAGCCATGGGGGAGTAGCAGCACATAAATAATTCTAAGATACCTCTTCCATCACATGCCCTCCCCTGCCTTCTGCATTCCTTGTCCTTCCTCAGACGACAGAGGATGACAAACGTCCTGAACCCTTCACACTCTTGGAAGATGGCTTTCATGCCTTGCTAGTGATCTTCTGGGCATGCCAAAAATATTCCCCGGTCGGTCTCCAAAGCTGTCTAAGCCTTCCTCAGACCAGCTTCCTCGTGTAGCAAAAAAGATCAATGAGAGGAGAAAGTCCCTCTAACCGGGTACACGTACCCCGCTTTGCGAAATCATCGCAGGTAGTAAATGATGATCAATGGAGTTTGTACTCTTTTCTTACACGTGCTTAGAAAAGTTCTTTATCCAGGCAGTGTTCAGAATACTCAGACGATTTGCTCTAGTATATTCAACAAGGTATCTGAGCAGAAAATATGAACTGCAATACGGCATTTTAAGTGGTTTACACATACAGCCAGGACGTTGGGAAGATATATATAGACACACACAGTTTATGTTGCAGACTGTTCTGTTTCCTTTCCCTCTGGTGTTCCAAGGTTCATATATTTTCAGTCTAGAAGGAGTCAGGAGGCCATTTAGCTTGGTTTCGTGATGGAGACTACTAGTATTATTTTAACACTTTACCAATGTTCATTATTTAAACCAAAACCAAATGCTGACAGTACCCCCCCCTCCTTCCAGGCGGATGCCTCGGCGGGTCCCGTGTCATGCGATGCCGCGGGTGCTTGCGTCAGCCCGTGTAACCTCACATGCCAGCAGCAAAGCGCCCTGGGCCAGCCACCACGCTTTCAGCGCTCCCTGTTCATATCATTTTTTTGGCCTGTTAATAACAGAAAGTTGGTAAAAAGGCAAAATATTCAATTATTATCAAACAAAGGACTTCACATGTATTTCATTGTGTAAACACAGAGATGAGACAGATCCGCTCCCCTCCCCAGCGAGCCTGCCGCCTTCCGTCAGGCAAACGCAGCCCGATGGAGGGTTCGATGGAGCCGGGGAGGAGCGACTCGGGGCTTGTCGTGCTGCTCTGCTCAGCCTCCTGAGGCTGGGAGTCATCCTGATGGAGCATTCCTCCATTTCTGTGCCGGAGCTTCGGCGTGGCGGTGGGTCCTGGTGCTGCGTGGCAAGGGCGAGTACTCCTGGGGCTTTGGTGCTCGGGGAGGCACTGCTCGGGGTGCCAGCACGCCGCTGCCGATGGCCCGGCTCTGGGCTGTGGTAAGGGAAGTCACTGCCTGGGAAAAATAAAAAGTAGAAGTGTTTCAGCCAGCTGCTTTACAATGGAAGACTTTATCCATACGCGAAAAGTCTGGAAGTGGCTATCTCAGACTGTGATCGAGAAAACACTCTCTTTAAGCATTGGTTAAAGATAAATTATACTTTAATTCCCTGAATGTATTTTTTTCCTCTCCTTAAATTCACTAATCCACATGTCTAATCAACCCGTTAATTAACTCTCAGCTTATCTTATATCTGTATTTTGTTCCTTTTCCAGCCTAATATATTTTTTTTCCCCTCAAATCCCTTGGTCCTCTTTCTTCCCGAGTATCCCCGGCGCTGGGCGTTGGTCCCACGCCTGTCCTGCCCAGCGAGGAAGGAGGCAGGACGGCAGCTCGGGCTGTGCAGAGCAGCCCCTGCCCATCGGCCCCCCTGGTACCCGCTGCTGCGCCCACCCCGGGAGAAGCCGGTCTGCTCTCACTGCCTCTGCGGTGGGGCAGAAGAAGTCTTTTTCAGCTGGTGAAATTCTGGCTCTGCTGTAAAATGGCATCTTCTCTACCTAAGCCCCTGCATCGTGGCCGCAGTGGTGTTGCTGTGTCAGGGAAAAGACCCTCTGAGAGCAGGGGGGCCGAGCTCAGGGCACTCTCAGGATGTGCATATACTCAGCTCGGACCGTTTCCAGTGACTTGGCTTCCTCAGGACAAAGGCCCCTGTCGAGCTGTGTTGATCAGAGCTTTCTAGGAGAGAAGTCCTCTGGTTAAGTTCTGCAGCGGCAGGCTGGGAAGCCGACTGTGAGCTTGCAATGCAGTGATCCCAAATATAGCAGCTTTTCTGCCTAAAAAACGAAGGGTTTCACTTAAATGATCGTGTTTTAAGAAGAGTGCAGGGTGCAGATGTGAAACAGCAGGAAGCTTTTTTTGACAGCTTTTCATTGACTTTTCATTGCTGTTTATATATTTCTTTTAAAGTCAGTTTTATATTCAGGCAAAAGAAAGTCTAGACAGATTGTCTAAAAACCTTTATTGGCTAATTAAGATTATACTGCGGGTATATCGCTGCTGGAGAGCATGTGGACTCTGGTTAAGAAATGGCCTTCATTTCTGCAGCAAGTGCCTTTTGCCAAGCTTTCCTTTATTGTTCCTTGGGAGGGCTTTTTGTAATATCTGACTATTTCAATGTCAAAACCAAATGCCACTTGAAGTCTTATGTTTGGACATCTGAACCTATATAAAGGAATCCAAGTGCCTGGATTTTTTTCCAAAGTACTGAGCATTTGCGGCTTCAGTTCAAATTGATTGGAGATGCAATTGCTCTGTGCACACAGAAATCAATCCAGCCTTAAATAGTTGCGTCTCGACGCTGTGACTTCAGCGTTCGTGTGAGGCAGGAGGCTGGCAGCCCCGCAAAACGCAGCCCTGGTGCCGTCGTGCAGGAACCCGGTGACGTGGCGTATCCGAGAGAAAATCCCAGGAGAAGTCGCGCTTCCAGAAGTTATACTGATCACGTTGAGAAAGAACTCCTCTCTGGTCTGAGCCGGCTGGTTTATCAAGCAGAGCGTTTGTTTGGAGGTTGGGATGAGGCATGTTTTCTTTGGACACTTGTGTATTAAAATCCGTCTTCTTTCGCCGGCTCAAGCTGAGTGATGAGAACAGTGTCCTGTCTGCCCCGAGCCAGGATGAGTTTGAGCTTGGATATTCCCATGTTCGAGTTTTTACCTCTTAGTAATTCCCTGAACTAGTTCATCTCTTGCGTTCTTGGTTCTTAGGAAAGCACAGAATATTCACTACAGCCAGAACTTATCTCAAACCGCCAATTCCTGTAATCAAATAACTTTTATTTATTAACATCAGGAGGGAAGACAGAGAGGCGGCATCACAATATTGCTACCAAAGCCTGTAGTACACAAGCTGTTCCTTGAAATAAACATCTTTTGAACAATCTCTGCAGAAGCTCTCAGAAAGTATAGCCCCTCTCTAGGTTCTTCACACTTTGGTGCCCTATAATGCCACCGCTCTGTAAGATGCACTAAAAAAGCAATTAGCACTTTCGAGTGCTTTGCTAAAGTTTATTAGTCTTCTGCCCCTTGGGGCTCTGGCAAATAGTTTCTTTGATGCGTTGGGTTTTTTTCCTCAGTCTTTTCCAAGAACCCACACCAGAGCTGGAGTTACAGGGCCATCAATCCAGCAATTTCCAGTCCCACTGCTTGAGAACTCCAAGATTCATTAAAAGCACCGCCGCTGCTTCGAGCCACCCCGTGGGCTTTCTCTGCCTCCCTCTTCTTCCTTCCCTTGCGTTTGGGTTGCAGCCTCTGCGAGTCCGGATTAAGGGCAGCAGGAACTGTGGTGCCCAAGCGAGCCATGCGTTTGACTTGAGAATGAACACATCTTCTGGGCCATTATAGCCGTTTGCTCAGGCTGCGGTGGGAAAGAGGGGAAAATCGTTGGTACTCCAGGATTTCGAAAGCAAACAAGCGAGAAACAGTTGCTCGCAGTGAGAGAGACTGTGCGATTGCTGTAGGTTGGGACTGTGCCAAACCCCTCTTTTATAGAAACTCTGCTTTGGAAAAGTGCAAACTTTCTATTTTTTTATTGCCTTTTTTTTGTTTTAACTCCAAGGGCTAATTATCCGTTAAAGGGCCTTATTATTTGTGCAAGGCCCTTGGCCATGCCGAGCTGAAACGCCCAGAGCTGAGGGTCACACGAGCTGACCAGCAGCAAAATAAACCCTTTGGAGTACATGTGCAGCGCTCAGTCGGGTTATGAATCGCTTTATTCATATTTATGGCTTGCCCAGGGGACCTGTTGGCCGCCAAAGCCGCCTGCCTGCACGGAGGCCGCCGCTGACGTGGCCTTGGCACCACGAGACTCTTCCCACCAGAGCTTCAGACCCGGGTTTTGCCACTTCATTAACGCTGAGTAGGGCAGCGCTTGATGCTAAAGGGTGTCTGCCCCAGGTCGGCGCGGGGAAGCGGAGTGGGGCCCTGAGTAAAGCAAGCGACTGAATCCAGAGACGATCAGCTTCCCGGATTTGGGTGGAATGCATTTGGTTATGTTTTATTCATCTCTGGCTTCTGAGCATTGCCGAGCTCGGCAGCACAGCCTGCAGCGCGCGGGAGCTGCAGCCACGGCCGGCACATCCAGCTCGCCTCCCCGGTTTCAGCCCTTCATTGAGTGTAAACAAAGTGAGATAGCATCATGTTTTGTAGTTGCTGTTTGATTTTCCTGAAAAATTTCAATGGCCTCCCTAGCATGAAAAATAAACCGCGTTCTTTTTATCGTTTTTCAAATTCAAGCAGGTTTCAAAGCAAAACCTATGCAGTTTTGACAGCTTCAGAAAGCCTTTCTTAAAGCAGAATGCTATTGATTAAGCTCTAATGACATCTTTTTCTTAAAAAGGAGCCAAGAATCATAAACATTAAAGATAGGAAAGATATAATTTGGATGTCGTTAGTACTTAAGCTGCTTTTCTCTTCAGTACATGAATGTACACAGGTGTATTAGCAGCTGGGTTTGAATATAGGATTTTTCCTACCCCATCCTGTATCAAAAATGGTTGAAAATGTCTGGTATTGAAAGCTTATTTGCAGATAGGTCCTTTGCTCAGCTAAGCAGTTGTCGTGAATTGAGCTCCATCCAAGAGGAGCTCTCTTTCTCTCTTTTTTAACCAGCCAATCTACATACATAACATTGCTTGCGATGGCAAATCCAGATAAGAAAATCCTCCCCTCGCTGAGGTCTGCATCCCGCTGTCGGCAGCGCACGGGCAGAGCGCTGCGTCCGCGGGTGTCGGCTGCACCACAGGGGTCACCGAGCCGGCCGAGGGGGGGGCTGCCGGGGGACCCCCGGCGAGGACGTGGGACTCGGGCACCAGCAGCGGGTATAAATCACTGGTCTCCACTTCTGCCGCTCCAGTAGGTCGGGGGCTGGCTTAGCGCTATTGGCCGTGGTCTTTGGAGTCTCTGTAAGGGATTTGCCTCCGCTTTAGCTTTCAGTTTTAACTAGAAAGCGTACGATTATGTAGATTTAAAGCTTCTCTTCCTCTCTGCTCCAGAAGTAAAGGCATCTTCTGAAATGAATTACGTTATCCGGGGCTTTAGGAGCATCTCTGCTATGTAATGTGTATGAGCTGTGGCTTGGTGTTCCTGCGGGAGACCCCTCAATGTGCTCGTTGTGTGCGACAGGGAGGACAGCTGTGATTCACAAATGATGCGTATCTCGGCCTTGTCTGTGAAACGAGTGGCGTGGAATAGATGGAAAATGGCAAGATTCGCACTTTTGCCTAGGTATGTTTATGACTGAAAGACAGAGGGTTACCAATTCCTTTTTCAAGGTTAACGGGTGTGCTTCATCTGTAGGTTTGTTTACTGTGGTACGGAATTCCATTGTGTGCTGAATTAAAGGGGAGAGCATTACTAGGGAATTAATCTAGCAAAAGTCTGGTTGACAGCTCCAAATATGCAAATAAGGTCATGTAAAAGAAACCAAAAATTTGGAGACAGGATCAGAAAAGTGCAAAATCTTATATATTCAAAGGCAAAGTATATGACAATGACGCGATTGGACAAAGAGTCACATTATTTTGACTAAGAGCCATATTTAGAACAGCCTGGGAGAACATTTTCTGGGTAGCTAAGTCTGCATAAGTGAGAAAAATGAATTACCCTCTCAACTTCTGCTTCTCGTGATCCAGTGTATGGACTTGGGGAAATGGTTTTAGAACAAAGATCAGCACTGTCATTGCATCAATATGACTTACTGTAAAGAGCTGGACACTGTGGCTGGAGACGGAAAGGTTGCCAGGCTAAATTAATTAGAGGAAAAGCATGAAGAGTAATTGGCGGTGAGTGCTCATAGATGTGGTCGCTGGCATTCTAGCACGTAAGGAAGTCTGCATTTGTCAAAGCATATATCATACTTCGGAAAAACATCTTTTAGTTCCGTGAATAACCTTTGAACTTTGTTAGAGACAGCTTTATGAATAAAGGATATGGTGGGTCTTTGAGATAATCTATTTCCGTTTGCCAACTGCAGCAGCCGACACCAAGGCAATAAAGGTAATGTGTAACGATGTCTCAAAGATTAACAGAAAACAGGAAAGTAGCTTGCACATCTCTTACAAACGTGTAAGTTTTTAGTCTGTCTTTTCCTTTAAGAGGCAAATTAATTAGATGACTGTAAAATTTGTCATTTTCCGTGGAAAGAGGGAGGATGTGACACTGCCCAGCCGCACCTGCAACCCCAACACTTCACCAAGAAGCGTGCAAAATGTAGAAAGAAGAGCAAACTCCGCGAACGTTGTGGGCTGTGGTTTCAGGTGTGGTCATGATACGCCTGCAGACAACGCAGGCGGCCTTTGCAGCAGGACCCCGGCGGGGGTCACACCTACCCACTGAGCTGGAGCCCCTAGTTCCATACGTGCAGTTGAAGGGAAGCACAAGGCAAGTGTTTTGTTGCCCTGTTTGTTGGGGTGAAGAGTATTTTGGGGGGGAGGAGCAGGAGGGGAGACTGTTCCAGGCCAGCTCGTAGCTGTTGTTGCAGCAAGGTGCGTATTCCTGGGACGATCTCTCCCTGCTCGTGTGTAGGGCGGTACGCGGGAGCGCTTGGCTGCAGCAGAGCAGGGCCAGCCTCTGCTGGGGAGATCACCAGTAGTAAATCCATCCTGCCTTGTTAATAAGCCTGTGTCCCATGGGCGTGCAATCTGGCATGCCATCAGCACTCCAGAACACCAATTGATGGCGGCAAACTGGGCAAGAAGGAGGTATGTTAGCTAGAGGGATGAAGGAGGAGATGATAGCGATGGAGACAGCTCGGAGTCTGATTGGATTTTACACAGAGCAGTGCACGGTATTACCTCCCATCGCTCTTGCCAGACACAGCTTCTTAAAATAGTTTAAAGAGAATTTTAGGAAGAGAGGAAGCGTCATCAGAAAGGATCCTTCTTGCCAAAACCAAGGATAATACAGAGATGCTTGTGGAATGAAGGTAGGTGTGACTTCGGGCTTCCCTTCTTCATCGGGGAAGTGATGGGGCCAGATCCTTTAAAGAGAAAGAGAGCTTGAAGCTAAAGCAAATTGGAAATGAAGCGACCGAACAGATTGATTTAGTCAGTGAGGCAGGTTATTTAATGGTGGCCTTTCAATTTAACTGGAGAGGGCTGAGCAGGGAGTAATGCTGACGCCAGCGGTAATGGCCCCTCTTCTGCATCGTTTCCAGATCATCATTAGCAGGCGTTTGCCACGCTGTCGTTTTCTTTCTCTTCTTGTTCCTGCTTGAACTACCACCTGCTGCACAGTCATTGATCTCATGATCATTTTAATTTGAATTGTTTGCTGAGAATATAATTTGTTGCATTGTAGCGTTAGGTCTTCTTCGGTCAAGAGAAATATGTATTCTTATGTGCTGACTACCCTTAAGGGAGACCAAATGCTTCTCAGAATAGATTCAAATAAAGAAGACTGCTGAGATTATGCAAAACAATTCTTAAAACCTCATTAGTGACATTCAGGAATAGTAATTTTATTTGCACGATTGTGAGGAATTATGGCAGACAAAACCCAGCATCCGAACTCAGAGGTCTGTGTTAGAAAGCTCCTACTATTTTTGATACAGACATACCCATGTGAAAGAAAGAGCGATTTCTCCCCTTCTAGTCACTCATGCGGTTTTTTTAATCCTTTCAAGTGTAAGGAGGAAAGAATTAATACCGTTTAGGTTGAAGTTATTCTTCTCCCCCCACCATTTCAGTCAGCAGTGCACCATTTGCAATGTCAGACTCGGGGTTTCTCGTCTTGCTTCTCAGGCTCCAGCATCACGCGGACTAAAACTGTGTGGCTGCCTATCTATATATGTGTGCATATGTACGTATGACCTCAGTCATGACGGAACGCATCTCCTCCTCTGTGCTGTGAAGGGGTACTAGTATACCTGCGTTAGAGAAGGAGACATAAGACAGAGAGGAGCTAAATGATTTTCTCAGGGTATCACTAAGAGCATTTGGCTGATAGAGAATTTGAATTTAGCGATCCTCAGATTTTTGCTAAGCTGCAGTAGCGTGAGCTGGAAAAGCTGATGGCTTGTAAGTTTAAGACAAGAAAGCTCTTACTGATTAATGTGCGGTGAAAGAAACGCAAAACCTTGGGAGAGGTTAAAGAGCAGAGGAAGCCGGCTTTGCGCTGCAGTGGCACTTGATCTGGGGACATATCTCCTTTTTTGTTCAGGGCAAAATTCCAGCTCTTGGAGCCGTTCGAGAGATTTCTAATCCTATTATAGTGGAATGGTGAAAGTTTTCCTTGTGAGTCTTTAAACATTCTTATCAAGTGTAAACGTCTCATTGCTTGGGCAGCTGATGTTTTTCTTGAAAAATTAACTCTTCTATAAAAATGACATACTTTCAGCGAGATAAGCCATTTGATCCTGTCAGATCATTTTTGGAGCTTCCAGCCCCAAATCAAAGATGTTTGAAGGACAGCTGTTCGGTCATCACTTTAGATACTTTACATTATTCATTTCCATATTATTTAAATATAATATTATACTATTCACCTTTGCATTGATGCATTCTTTTCAATAATTTTTATGTAAACATTCAAGGACTCGTGTTTTCTACGAAGGCAGAACAAGGAAATACAATGGCAGCAAAATGGAACTTGGTCAAATGTGGGAATATATTAACAAGAGAAGGGACAAGGTTGAAATCTGATGTTTGGGTTTTTCATGTCCCCTGTGGTATTTCTCCAAAGTTCCTATAGGTAGTCTTTCTTTTGTCATGACTGAATCTTCCATCGCCGTTGATCCAAATCTGCTGCGCCAGTGAAAAAGCCCCAGTCACTGGGAGAAGGATCCCAACACCAGGAATAGCGTGCTGGTGGTGAAGATAGCTGTGTGATTCCTCTTGATACAGAATGGTTGTTTATTGGTTCTACGCTGGAACACGTCGGTGCTTGGCCATCGCAGAGCACTGGGTGTAAACCCAAGCTGCCCAAACACGACGGTTGTGTTGGGGTTTGGGCTCCGGCGTTGCCCGGAGGCTGGGCTGCGGGCGGTGGGCTGCGCTCGGAGGTGAGCGGGCAGAGCGGGGAGGTGCGGGTTGTGCCTGTCGGGCATCGGGGCGTGGGTGCGGGCTCTGGCGATGGTTGGAGTGGCTGCGAATGTCGTGGCACATCACTCGTAAAAAGGTTGCTGTGGGAAGCTTAGGAATGGGAAAATCCATGCAAACAGTGGTGTTTCACTCTTGATTTTCTGCACGTGGATAGGAGCCCCTGTGCTGCTGATGGAAAGCCTGGTCGGGGAGGGAAGGGAAGGGATGTAATTATTGGCACCAGACAAACCCCAGGGTTGGTTAGAGAGATGTAATCCTCCCCAGAGAAATACAAGTGTGTTGAGAGAGCGCATTACAGTTAAACTTGATTATAGAGAGCAGCTCAATATTTCTGATAAAATCATTAATCTCATTTTTGCCTAATTTTTTTTATTCCATATTTGCTGTTACAACCATCCCACATTACTTTCAAGCTAGTAGTGAGGCTGAGAAAGCTGATTAAATTGCAAAGCAGACTTTTAAATGAAAGGATCCATATCTAGCTACACTCATTATCAGTTCCAAGAAATTGAATCTACCATAAATGATTTACTCTAAAAGAAATCAAATAGGCATTGGAAAGACCAGGGACAGAGTGGCCATACAGATTGCCTCTTGGTGGAAGGAAGCAGCGATCGAAAAGGAGCCAGATAAAACCCAGACTTGCCGTGAGGTCTCCAGCTTTCTCTGCAGCAGCTTTGCATGGCGAGCCTGCGAATCCTCGTGTTTGCCTGGAATGTGGTGGAAGTCAGTGGCGCAGCAGTGATGAACGCAACGTTTATCTCGAGGAACTGAAAATGCTATTTTTCTGTAAGCTCTTTTATTCCCGACTGTTGCATAAGGCACTCTAACACTTACGTTAGGCTGTACAGATTGCTGTTCCCTCTGCAGATTTATGCACTCGTTATTCTTTCAAGGATGGGAATAAAAAACCTAGAAATTCACCTTTGCTCTAGCTGAACCCAGACACAAACAACATCATCGGGGCGGCGGGGCTCCGCAACGGGCCGAGGCTAAAACCGCTGCAGAGACGGTTGGTGCGGTGACGCGCTGCGACTTGCCGTCTTCTGCTTCGCCCCCACGTTTGTGCGTCTGTGATGGTGTGCGCACGCAGGAGCATCTCTCTCTTTCTATGTATTTCCATATATATTTATGTAGAATCATAGAATCATAGGTTGGAAAAGACCTCTAAGATCACCAGGTCCAACTGTCACCCCAACACCCCCACGCCTGCTAAACCATGTCCTGAAGTGCCACGTCTGCACGGTTTTTGAACACCTCCAGGGGTAATGACTCAACCACTGCCCTGGGCAGCCTGGTCCAACGCCTGATCACTCTTTCAGTAGAGAAATTTTTCCTAATACCCAATCTGAACCTCCCCTGACGCAGCTTGAGGCCGTTGCCTCTTGTCCTATCACTAGTTCCTTGGGAGAAGCTTTATGGTTATGTGATGTCTCGTGAAGTGCTGCTGTCTGGCCCTTGTTACGTTTCTCTTTTGGAAGGAGCAGTGGCCGCGGTTGCGTTCCTGCAGCTGCGCATGCAAACTCCCCCAAGCCGGTGTTTTTCTGTGTACGCAATGTGTGGAGCCGAAGCGGTGCCTTTGGCCGGGCTCAGCCGGCTCATCCCCTCGCTGAGCACAGGGCTTTGACACGAAGCCGGTGAGCTAGGGCGAGGGATGCCGAGCAGCCGACTGCCTGGGGACATGAAAGGGAGCAAGTGGAGTAGATGCTTGTTGCTCTTGCTGCTGCGATTTGTCTGGCGTATGAAATCTTTAGAAACGAGCAAATGCAGGGTCCTGCACCTGGGGAGGAAAAACCTCATGCACCAGTACAGGCTTGGGACGGACCTGCTAGAGTGCAGCTCTGCGGAGAGGGACTTGGGTGTCCTGGTGGACGACAGGTTAACCATGAGCCAGCAGTGTGCCCTGGCTGCCAAGAAAGCCAATGGGATCCTGGGGTGCATCAAGAAGAGTGTGGCCAGCAGGACGAGGGAGGTTCTCCTTCCCCTCTACACTGCCCTGGTGAGGCCCCATCTGGAGTACTGTGTCCAGTTCTGGGCTCCCCAGTTCAAGAAAGATGAAGAGCTACTGGAGAGAGTCCAGCAGAGGGCTACGAGGATGAGGAGGGGACTGGAACATCTCCCCTACGAGGAGAGGCTGAGGGAGCTGGGCTTGTTCAGCCTGGAGAAGAGAAGGCTGCGAGGGCACCTTAGAAATGCTTATAAATATCTGCAGGGTGGGTGTCAGGAGGATGGGGCCAAGCTCTTTCCAGTGGTGCCCAGTGACAGGACAAGGGGCAATGGGCACAAACTGAGGCACAGGAAGTTCTATCTGAACATGAGGAAGAACTTCTTCCCTCTGAGGGTGACGGAGCCCTGGCCCAGGCTGCCCAGGGAGGTTGTGGAGTCTCCTTCTCTGGAGATATTCAAGACCCACCTGGACAAGGTCCTGTGCAGCCTGCTCTGGGTGACCCAGCTTGGGCAGGGGGTTGGGGTGGGTGACCCACAGAGGTCCCTTCCAACCCCTACTATTCTGTGATTCTGTGATAAGGATGTACGTGAGCAGTAAGAATATGCCATTGTTTTATCAAAATTATATACTCGCTGGCCTAGCTCATGTGCAGACCACCCGGTTGGTTCAGTCTGCTGCCTGGCAGGCTGCCTGGAGCAGATGTTGCCCTTATGTTTTAAATAATAATTAAAAATACAACCACCACCACCCCCCCTGCCGCAGCTCCCCCAACCTCTACTTCATTATTTTCGAGCTGATGCTGCGTGTCGTTCAGAACATCCCTGGGCTTGCTCCAGCCCACCAGCGACAGCGTGCGGTCCCCGCCGGGGAGAGCTGGAGGCTGAAGCTGCAGCTCTGCCCCACGTAGGTCCAGGGCTCTGGCCAAGGGTTTGGGGAAATGTTCCAATGCTGGCTGAGCTCAGAAGAACTCAGTGATTTTTTTTCACCACGCTGTTTCAGCTTCTCTGAAGGTGACATCGGATGTTTACTTCATGTTTAGGCTTCTAAACGTTTTCTGTTAGTGGCTCTGAGATCAGCTTGGAGGAGGCTGCAGGGCAGTAGAGGTGGTGGTGTTAGGTGGGACTGTTAGACACAAGATGTGGTCAAATATAGCGGGTCTGTGCAGAGTCGCTGCGCTGCGAGATGCGCTGGTCCTCGCCTTGCCTTGTGTTTCAGGATCTGGCCATATGGCTGTTTAGCAAGTTTCAAGTTTTAGTTAGCCCTAATTCACACATTTATAAAAAGTATATCGTTTTTACTGTAGGTTCATTTTTCAGGCAAAAATGACGTGAATGTGGAACTTCATCTTATCTCAGTGCATGCTGATGAAAAAGTTTAGCTTTGCTCTGGCTGATCTGGAATTTTAACCGAGCCTGAAGGAAAATTCAAGGCAGGAAATGTTTATGCTTTTTAGAGGAAAAAAAAGATGAGACTGATTCTGAAAACTTTCCATATTCTTAGATGTACCCAGTTAGGTAAAGTCATGCCGCCTCTGGTACCCAGGTTGCCATGATTTCTTTGGGTTCTGCAACAAAGCCAGCCAGATTAGCTGGACTAGCTAACCCAAGAATTCACATTAATTTCATTTCAATTCACATTTTCCACTTCTAATTTATGTCTGAATGGCCAAGGGTGCTGTTTGGTTGTATGGGTTTTTCAACCTCCATTTTTTGAGCCAAAGAAAAGGCACAAAAATATATTTTGCGGAACAAGAACTTTCAGGCTCCATAGCTGGCTTAATTGTGCTCTGGGTTTGTGAAGTCTTTGGAAGAGTCTTTCAAGGGCAATCCAGAATTCTCTCCTTGCATGGGTGATCCACAAGACAAGCTGCTTTCTACTTCCTTGATTTTCTGGTGTTTTCATGTGCTTTATGAAGAGTTTGAACTAGTACAGAGGAAAAAGAAAGGAAAAGGAGGGTGCTGTGTTATTTTTTAAAATTAGACCTGAATTTTATTTTCATTTCACACTGTATTTTTGGCATGTATATGGTTACTAATTAACAAAGATAAATCTGCTGTAGCAGCTTCTAACAATGATTTAAAAAAAGAAAAAGTATTTAAAAGCACAGGATTCTAAAAATTTGTTTTCACGTGTGTCTTTAAGTTTGTAAACGTGTTCTGGAGTCCAGCTGGCAATAGAAATGACAGTGCAGGGAAGTCTGAGGAGGGGTCCTGAGAGACGCTGGACTCATTAACCCGACCTCATGAAGCGTTCAAGCACCGCAGAGTGCCATGAGCTCTGGTGGGCCTGCCAGCCTGGTTCCCGCAGCGCAGGCTTTGGGGGTTTGCCCTCCTGGGCCGTGTTATTGGCACCTCTCGCTGAAGCACTGCCTGTGCCCCGGGAGAAATCAATCCGTGCGCCGCGCTCACGTGCTTCACGTTCCGCAGCCGTGCGCCGGGCTGTAGGTGCTGGATAATTTTTGACACGATCAGATCTGCAGATGAGATGCAAAAATTACGAGGTAATTACCTTTCTCATTCTCTTAAGCTCTCGTAGTGTTTCACATCGCAAGTGCTGGTTTTCCTCGAAAACTGGAGCAAGAGTCTTTTGTCTCCTGCTGAAGGCTCCGTCCCCACAGCTGCCCTCAGCCGGTGCGGACGTGGTGGCTCATGGCTGATGGAAGTGGCCGAGTTCCAGATAGCAACTGCTTTTTTAGCTGAAGTTGTACCTGAGGAGCACGCCTGTTTTGGGGCTTGTGAAACTTTGATGTATTTGGAAAAGATCTCTGGGCAGAGTCAGATTTTTATACCAGTAATTGAAATACAAAATGCAAAACATACGAGACTTACCTGGAACAACGAGTGTTCCTTAATACAGAATTTTTATTTATTGTGTACATGTATATATGTGTATAATTTTGTAGCTTTACGTAATCTTTTTCTGGCTGGTGTTAATTGAATTAGTCATGCTTACAGAATACTAAAAAGATTTGCCTATGGGAATTTCTCTTATAGCTTTGAGTCAACAGGTGATTCACAGGGTTTTGTTTTAGTTAGTGGCTTCTTTATTAAAATAAACAAGATTACTGAGAGGGAGAAATGTTCTCTCTGTAAGGATTAAAAGGAAGGCTGGGAAATGCCAAGGTAAGGAAATAGTGATGAACAAAGATGGATTAAAGTTTCTATATTGTGATGGGTACGATGATGTGATTTTGGCAAGCAGATCCTTTTGTGATGTTTGCTTCTAAATTGTTTTATCCCCTTTGGCTTCTGTCCTCCCAAACAGCAGAGTGGCTGGGCGACAGCAGGCTGTAGTTTTCTCCTGTTCTCTTCATTCTTTGGCTCTGCACAGCCGTAGTTCGGTACTGGGTACCTTTGCTTGCTCCCCCGGTGATGAAAGACGTTTCTTGGCTACAGCCTCAAGATTTCTCACAAATCAGAATATATGCAGAATACCAGTTTTTAAGCTCTTCTGTAATTTATTTTTCAAGATTTGTTTTGCTGTCGTCTCTCACCTCTCAGGTAGCTCATTACATGGCCAGATTTTAATTCTTGGTTCATTTGAGAAAAGCCTGTTCCTTGATGCCTGTAAACACGTGAACTTCTGAACTTACGAAATGTCCGTTGAGTTGTGAACTGCAGATCAGTAACTTGGATGCAGCCAGAGTGCTGGGAGCCAGGAATGAACTGCAGGCTCGTCATCTGGATCTCGTGCTTGCAAATCTGTAGCTTTATCCCCTGTGACGTTTTAATCTCTTTTCTGCTCTGGGAGCGTGGTCAGGGAAAGGGATACAGGCTTTAGGGGACACCCCTGTGGCTCCTCCATGGGGAGATGACCTTCTTTATGTGTATCTGCTCGTTATTTCAAGCAGCTCCTGCTCTCCCAGGAGAGTCTTGGAGCCCCAGATTGCCCCTCTGCCATCGTCCTGCTGCAGCTCTCCGCTTTTTTTTCTATTTTTAAAAGAGAGCTACTGTTTTGAGGCTGGTCCATGAGCATGGCTCGCCTTCAGATCCACAGGTCGTCAGAGGGTGGCTTGTTCCGACAAAGCTGCGCTGAGCTGATGTCAGGAGATGATGCCCAGTGCTTCAGAAATGATATGGTTGGGGTCACAGTTACAAGGCTTGAAATGGGTACGAATAACGAGCGTGGGCACCGAGCTGCACAGGATAGGCTCGTTGCCAGGCTCTCGCTGGTCTGACGCCGGCGGTTTGGAATAATTTCTCAGTTGGTCCGGCCCTCTCCGGCCGCAGCGCGGGCTTCGCCGTCCCTGTGTCCAGCTCAGCGCGACGCAGCACACGTTACGTCTCGCTATGGAAATGGGGGTCTGTGGGAAGGGGGTTGCAAAATAAACCTGTGAAAACGCCCGTTTTGCAAATAGCGCGTTCGAGGATTGCCGGCTGAGTAATACCTACATCTTTTGTACCTTTTTAAAAATCAGATTTGATTCAACCCAATAACCAGAGTTTTTGCTCTGCTTATGACGCACTGATTTAAAGCATGGACCTGGGAGCCACGGCCGTGTGCGGTTTGGGAAGTGGCAGGCAGGTGAGGCTGCTGGTGAATTTTAGGGAAAGAGAGAGTGAGACAGCCAGAGAGGAAAACAAGAGGTCTGGCATTTTGCAGGATTCATTTATGACAATTAGAGGGTAACAGAATAATAGGGAAAAAGCTTGAAATTGGATTGATGCATCTATCTTCCTATCTTACCATGCTTCTTCTGCTACATTGATAAACACTGGCAGGGACTGAAGGAGCAGCTCTGTCTCCTCCTTCCCGTAGGTCCGCGATGGCTGGCCCTGTGGACTGATGTTCTGCAGTCCCATGTGAGTGTAAAAGCAGGAAGATTTATGCCTCAGTATGAAATAATAAGACTGTTTTTTGTTGTTGTCCTTCTGCTGAAAAAAAGAATAGATTTGTGAAGCTGGCTTACAAATTGGACAAGTCTGGAACATTTGTTCAAATTTGATTTTTATAGCTCAAGAGTGGCACAAGAACTAAGCAAACTATATACATTTACGTTTATGTTCTACAAAAATAGTGAAAGGCAGTGTATGCTTTCCGCACTAGAAGTGTTATTATGTAGGTCAGCTGGGATCTGGATCTGTTATCACAAGTGACATTGCCAAAGGAAAATCAGCAGAAAATACAAGAAGCTTTGAATAAGAATATCACAGGTACCGACTCCGTGTTTAATCCCAAAACGATTCTTTAGGCACTGTTCAGCACTGTATTTTCCTCACCCAACCTCCAAACTCGCTACCAAATAATGGTTGTAAAAATACCAATTGTCGTTCACCTGAAACAAATAGATGTGTTAAAGTAGTATAAAAATAGATAACTGCTATAATGCTGATAATTTACGGGAAATTCAGTGTGATTTTTTTTTTAGATTATCTCTAATTTTGCCTGAGTGGTTGGGCTTGGAAGTCCTTTGAAGCCTTTGGAAAATGATCTGCCTTTTCTAAGATGATTGAACTCTGAAAAGACCTGGTACCTGCTCCCCTCGGAGTGAGGGACAAAGCTGGTGGTGCGCCGTCCTGGGAGATGCGGGGAGGACAGCAGGAGGGCTCGCAGGGTTGCGCCGGGAAAAGACGGAGCAGCTAGTGTGCCGTATAAGATATGCTAACGTCTAATAAAATGACTTATTTGAAGAAAAAGTAAGTAAGAAAATGATTAAAACATTAAAGGAACTGCCAAAAGTCCTTAGATCTTTCAGGATATCGTGTTCTGCATCTAGCGAGCGCTCACATGCGTTAGTGCCACCCTGCCTTGCCTCACAGCCTGTTCCCTGTTTCTGTTGGTTCCCATTCCCTGCTAACGCCAGATCTCAGCTTCTTCAAAGACACAGGTCGAGCCTCCTTGAGATTTGTCGTTTCAGACCATTTCTGAATGATTTTCTGGGTTTTTTTTCAACATGGCAGATGCTCCAGGTGGAGCTGGCCACCACTTCAAGAAGGCAGGCATATAGATCTTTAGTGAAGCAACAGAAACCTCTGGTTTCATGTTTCTCTTGTGCATGGTCCTATTCTTCTTTTCCTTTGGGGGAAAGTACTGTTGGGACAACTACAGTAAATTCTCAATAAGCAGCTTTTGTGTTAATGAACATACTTGCTTGCATTTGGATTTAACCAAATCTGAAAGCTGCCTGTGGCCTCATAGTCCTTTGTTCTGAATATTGTCTCTTACGTTCTCTTCAGAATTGGAAAAAACAGTGCTTAGAGTAGATTAAAACTTCCATCAGCTGTCTGTGCAGTACGACCCATTCTGCTCATCGTAAATGTAGGTTTGTATTAACTGTTCATGCACGGTAGAGTCAGTCCCATCTGAAGAGCTTTCTGACTCTCCTGCAAGGACTAGAACATTCCTTTACAAGCTCCTCATTTTTAACTTTAGAAAGTTGTACTACGTGTCATCGTTGTGCGGTGAGACCTAAGGGAGAGGCTGCTAATGAGCACCAAGCTCCTGAGGAGCGGTGTAAACCTTTTACTGGTCTTTTGTGGGGCCTGCTGGTGCCAGCGCTGTGGAGCTGAGGTGATTACGCCGCTGGTACCGGAGCCGCTGCTGGCCTCCGCGCGCGGTCCTCCAGGTCCCGTCAGCTCCGCGCACGGGGACTCGTGAAGCTGCGCTCGCCCGGCTGGAAAGCCCGGCTAACTGACTTTTTGGGATGACTGGTAATTATGGAATTTCTAACAAATGTAATGATAGCCTAGATGTTTGCAGTATCCTCCTTAAAATGTCCCCTCTTGAGTTTTAACGGGATAACGTGTGAAAGAGCCTCCGCTGTCTGAACGATGCTCTCGGCACCGCTCCCTGGCTGAACATCCCATAACCTTCTCCTGTGTGCGCATTGGTTTGGCTCCACTGACAGCATCTCTAAATACTTAACTGTACTGACCAGAGCTGGATTACTGTCATCTCATGAATCTTCACAAAATCATCTCCAAGCGAAGACTGTGGCTGTCAAGGCAGCTGAATAACTATGTCTGAACAAGCAGAATAAACCTCTGCGAAGGAATTCATCATGGCCTTGATCACGAAGGTTTTCTCCTCTTGCTCTCCATGTCTGAGAGACTTCTCCGTGAGTTGTCTGAGGTGAAGGAGGTGTCTCTACTTGAAAACTGAGCTTGGACCTCTATGAGCAGCAAGACTCTTGCAGGCTGTACCTCACAGAATCACAGAATGGTAGGGGTTGGCAGGGACCTCTGTGGGTCACCCAGTCCAACCCTCCTGCTGAAGCGGGGTCACCTACAGTAGGCTGTAGAGGACCTTGTCCAGGCGGGTCCAGGCCCTTGCTGTGGGCTCCATTCGTTTCATCCCCTCGAGGAGTCCTCTGGCCGGAACGCTGCTTTGGGGGATGAGTTTGAGGGATCGGGAAGTTTACAGTTGCAACAGTTCAGCAATTTATAAGAAGAGAATGAGAGACATTGCTGATGTGCCCAGACCTGCTCACAGAGCTCGCCAGGGAGCGCGTGCGTCTGCTCGGAGCCAGCATCTCTTCCAGGCAGCACCGAAGGGACGGGACCAGCCCGCCCACCCTTCCCAGTGCCCCTCCAGGCAGTCAGTCCCAGCTAGCTAGATCTGATTATTTTTATACACATTCATAGCTTAATGAGCCTAATTCTGTGCAGTTCCTGTTCCTTTCTCTGTAAGGTTTTTTTTCCATAGATCTAACTCTCCTGGCTTCAGTGTTGTTCATCCTGATTTACCATGGAAACTGGAGATCCCCGAGTTGTCTCTCTGGTGCATCTCCTGACCAAACTGGCTGACAGACTTTGAACTGGCCAGATCAAGCACCACTTTTAAGATGATTGGAGAACTTTGATGCAAAATCATGGATATTTTGCTGTTTAATTTTGAATTCTGTTTCTGCCAAATAAAGAAAGCAAAGGCCAGATAGACAGAAAATTTGTAGAAATGCCGTGCAGCAAAGATGAAATCCTCCCATGAAATAAATAGGCAGAAGTGGCCATCCCCAGTAAAAACAAAGTGATGTGAACCCATAAAACCATTCCAATATCACTGGACTGGCTCCTGGGAGTCGTTTTAGCTGTTAGCAGGAGGGCTATAATTTCACTTCAGCCCATATTCAAGCTGGCAGGCAAAAATCCAAATGCATTCACTAGAATTTGGAAGTTATGGTCAGTGCCACTGACTTCTTTAGCCTTTTCACCTTTGAGGAACACGTGGTAAATTGGATGTGATTCAAAACTATTCGTTCCGGCACCGAGCTAGCTTGGAGCCAGAGAGCTACAGTAGGTGGGTCTTTGTCTTTTACTTCTGTTGATTAATTTATCATTAATAAAAAAAATAAGCTCTTTACAGTTTTATCCAAGGAAATTATTTTTGCTGGATGTAAGAAATGGAAAACATTGTGTAGCAGTAAATTTAAAAATGATGATAAGAAGAAACCACTGTCAGAATTAACTGCTTTTCTTTCCTTACATTTCCCCTTGGTACAGCAGCAGTAGAAGGCACGTGCTGAATTTCTGAAAGTAAAGCTCCCATTTGTGTTGTTAGCTTTGCTTTTACCATAGCAGCTTGCTGCAGTTGTTTCTTCGAAGTACTTGGAGGTAGTACGTCCAGTTGAGTTACAACAAAGAGAACAAAGATTGATGGCAGGCTGGTTTAATGTCGCTCTTACCGACGATTTGCAGAGATTAGGAGGTTGTTTTGCTGGACATCTATCACTGGAAGCTTGGGGACTGCTTTCTGAAGTCATTTTGAATTGGCAAGTAACAGATAGCTTTCTCTGATAGCTCTTTCATGTGCAGGTACAGCTAAATGAAAATCACCCACAGAGGGGAATGGGTCTGTTTGTTATTATTTTTGAATTTCTTTAGCGCGGCGCTCCTTGCATCGCTGCTCTCCACCCGGCACGCGGCCGGCGATCCGCGGGGACCACCGCCGGGCTCCTGACACCACGAGGGCAACGGGGAAAGCGGCGGTTTGCTGCGGGCTGCAGCATCCCTGGATGCCCCAGGAGCGTGGTCTGGGTGTTCTTCCTACCAAAGGCGGCTTTCGTCTGCAAAGGACTGCGAGTCGTCGGGAGGAATGGTGCAAAAAGCAGCAAATGCACCAGGAGATACTCATGAGCTGGAACCTGTCTTGGAAAGTATCAAAACACTGGAACAGGTTGACCAGAGAAGCTGTGGCTGCCACCTCCTCCCTGGCAGTGCTCAAGGCCAGGCTGGATGGAGCTCTGAGCACCCTGGGCTGGTGGAAGATGTCCCTGCTGAGGGCAGGGGGGTTGGAACCAGATGATCTTTAAGGTCCCTTCCAACCCAAACCATTCTGTGATTCTGTGATTCTATGTTTTTGCCTGGCCAACTTCAGAGTGAAGCTACAGCCACTAACAAGCCTTGCTTGTACTTTTTTTCACCTGAACATTGCTATCTGTGTTAATTTGTTTCCCTATCAAGTGTTGACAGAAATTTCAAGCTATTCCGAGCGTCTGGTTGAAAAAAAAGTGCACCAAACAATCTGTTGTTTTAAAGCAGATACTGTGTCATCTGCTTTTGAAATCTGATTATACAGGCGAATATCAAACCCACTCAGAAAGTAGAACTGAGAAAGAAAAATTGCTAAGCACACATGCAAGCTGTGATCCGCTTGCTTGCTGAAGTTGCAAGCAGCAGACGTCTCGGCAGCAGCGACTGTTGTTCGCCGGTTACCAGCAGCCGCCGGTGTTCGCGGCTGATCTGCACCGATGGAAAAGTTTTGTTGTTTTGTTCCTTCCACTTCTGCATTTCTCCTGGTTTGTTTTCGTCCCTGCGTCTTTTCTTTTGGCTTGTGCCAATATATTCACTGACAGATGAAGAATCTCCTGCAGAGGTAACTGTGTGCTGGGCATGGCTTGGGCTGCGACGCGCCTGGGTTCCTCGCCCGGCCGGAGCCCCCCGGCTCCCGCAGCCCCACCGCAGCACCCAGGGTCAGTGGCAGCAGCTTCTGCCGGCCGGCGGCTTCTTCGGAAGCAGGCGCCTTGCCCGTTCCCCCAGGCATCCCTCAGGAGAGGGGTGCGGTGCGATGGACCCCCCTTCTCCAGAACCCGGGTCTGGAGCAGAGTCACCCGCTGGAGTCACAGGCTCGCCAAGCCATTTTATGTATGGTCCTATCTCAGCGAGCGCTGAATAGCCTTCATTTAGTCTGGGCTTTGGGTAAAAATCTGGATTTTCTGGCACCGAAGGGAGTGCCCACAGGTTCTCAGTGTCTTCTGTGGCACAGTCACCAGAGGTTTCCATGGACCGGCCATTAAAGTGCTTGAACTGGAGCACTGGGAGGATGGGGCCAAGCTCTTTCCAGTGGTGCCCAGCGACAGGACAAGGGCAATGGGCACAAACTGAAGCAGAGGAAGCTCCAGCTGAAGATGAGGAAGAACTTCTTCCCTCTGAGGGTGACGGAGCCCTGGCCCAGGCTGCCCAGGGAGGCTGTGGAGTCTCCTTCTCTGGAGATATTCCAGCCCCGCCTGGACGCGGTGCTGTGCAGCCTGCTCTGGGTGACCCTGCTTGGGCAGGGGGTTGGGCTGGGTGACCCACAGAGGGCCCTGCCAACCCCGAACATTCTGTCATTCTGTGATTCTGTAACCCTGCTGCCCAGCTGCCTGGGGGGATTCTTTCCCTGCTCCCAGGTAAATGCATATTAGAAAGCAATCTTTGCTCCACAGTTATACAGCAGGTGTGGAAAAGTGATATTTTCCTTGGAATTAAGTTTCATACTTCCTTTAGAATACATCCCATGAGAGAGAGATGAGATAGAAGGCACTTATTGCTGCATCTTGTCATTAGACATTTTACATGCAAGCACAGCTCTTTGCTCTATTCTAGGTGTTAGCGATGTCTTCAGCTGTGGCAGGGGAAGCAGAACAGTGACCTCCATATTTTGGTAGGTAGGTAAAAAGTGTTTCCATGTCTCTTGCCACCATCGGTGAAACGCTATTATTAAGATTAAAAAAAAAATCCCATCACATTCATATGATGAATATTCGTATGATGTAACTCAAAGAAGATTGCAGCATACTGTGCATTTCTGTCTGTATGTCTGTGTGTTGCCTGGCTGCTCTGCAGCAGCGTGAAGAGACCCGGAGCGTGTGCTAAAAGGGCAAGTGGGAAAATCCACCGAGGGCGTGCGGACGTGCTCCTGAACCATCCCACAGAGCCTCTCCCCGGGGCTGAGGGGGGTTTCGCGGTGCTGCCCCGGCTGGGCAGGACACAGGCAGCAAATGGCACCTATTTGGGCAGCTTGGCTTTGTCTTCAGCTTGGCTCTGAGCTGGGGTAGGATTCCGGTTCTGCCCTAAAGCTACTCGGGTTTTGGATGCTAAAGTCACGTAACCAAAGTTTGTCCATCTATGGGATGTAGATCAGGTCTGTTTGGCTGTTGTGAACTGAAAGAAAAAAGGAACAGGGGGATAAAAAAAGATCTCTGATAGGTAAAAGAAGGTATTCTGTTCCATCTCGGTTAGAAACTATGACTCGTTATGTTGTTGGTTTTGGGGGGGTTTTTTTGTTTGTGTTTTTTTTAAAGTTTCTCTTTTTAGGTGGATGAATTGTCTACATGATGAATTCATTCAAAGGTCTCTGGGCTTGCTCATGTTCCCAGTGTCTGTCTGGCACGCGCTGTTGTGGAGATTTTCTTGTTGCCGTTTGCTCTTGATGGATTTTATCTAATACCGGCTGCGCAGGCAGCTCGTCTGCAGGGGAGGAGCTGCGGTGGCAGCGGCTGGGAGGACGCCTGTGATGTACACCCTGGCACCAGGGTTGCAGGCACCCCGTCGGGGTGGTCAGCAATGGGAGCGGATTGGGAGCGTTGCGTTCAGGGAGCTCGGTGCACTGGGACAGAGCTGGGGGGGACGGCGGACGCAGCAGCCCAGCTGGTGACGCAGACGGGGACCTCGCGTCCCTGAGTGCGGAAGGAGGGACGGGGCTGGAGGAGCAGAGCCCGGCTCTCCCGGAGCTGCAGCCTGGCATTTTCCGGCACGGGCAGGGCAAAGCAAGCCAAACCAGGTCTAATTGCAAGGCCTCGTTCTGCTCTGTTAATGCAGTGGAGAGGTATAAATTCTGAATGACACAGCTGGACGTTAGACTTAGATCTGTTAATTAATTACAGAGTAATTGGGAAGAAATTTGCCCCCGCGCTGGGCACCGAGTCTGAGGGAAGGAGAAATAGCTCCCGTCCCGCGGCAGCAGCGTGGCCGTTCAGAGCTGCCCCATGGCGAGGCGTCCACCCCCAGCCAAGGCTCCTCTCAGACCACGAAGCACGAAGATCTTGCGCGTCTCAGCCTAGTTAGCATGAAAATGTAATTCTCCTGAAGGAGAAGAGCTGTCAGGCGTCAGCGGTGAGGTGGGGTATTGATAACAGGAAAGGAAAACACGGCATTATTCCAAAAACGGACTTCTAGTTGTCTCACGGAGGCCATGATGAAGGGGCTTGATTGTCTCTCCCGTTCTGTTTCCTGCGAAGGTTTCCTGGGAAGGAGGTCTGGTTTTATTCAGAGAGAGTAACTCTATTACCGGGAAGTTGGGACTGAATATTTAAAATCATTATTTTTTAAAGAGTGTGCAGAAGGCATGATGGTTTCTTCAGGAGAAAACTGACCCAGCCACAGCCCAGGGACCGTGGTGACTGGAGATGGTGCTGGGGGCACAGACCTGGCGCCCGGTATCACAGAATCACAGAATAGTAGGGGTTGGAAGGGACCTCTGTGGGTCATCTAGTCCAACCCCCCCTGCCAAAGCAGGATCACCTACAGCAGGCTGCACAGGACCTTGTCCAGGTGGGTCTTGAATATCTCCAGAGAAGGAGACTCCACAGCCTCCCTGGGCAGCCTGTTCCAGTGCTCCGTCACCCTCAGAGGGAAGAAGTTCTTCCTCATGTTCAGACGGAACTTCCTGTGCCTCAGTTTGTGCCCATTGCCCCTTGTCCTGAACGGACGAAGCTTTGGTCCCTTGTCCTGAATGTGTTGGACGAAGCTTTGGTTCCGAGGGCAGCGGCTCGCCGAGGCCGCTCTGCCCGAGAGCCACGGGTGCTGTGACGCTGAGCTGCACCTTCCCCGGCACGGCACGGAGCTGGTGTGGGGTTTTTAATTACATCTGTCTTTCATGGTTACATTTCCGTACCCCGCTCACCCTCCCTTTCAGTTTCCAATTATTCTTTTTAATTTATCTCTTTTCAAGCCGTTTGAGCTCCCTTCCTAGTAAACAAGCAGAGGAGAAAAAAAAAAAAAATGCAGCAAAAAAACAGGTATGCAGAGAAGCAAAAAGATGTTCAAACAATTTTGCTCCATAATTGAAAATATTTTCCTGCAACTCTTCCTTTAATTCATCCCTCCCTCACTTTTGGATTGGCCTTTTACCACACGCTCTGCACAAAAGCATTGCCTTGTGGTTTTAGCCTCGTGGTGTCCTCATGTTTTATTCTAGCAGAGATTTTTGAAGGGAAAGCCGGCTTGAGGACCCTGGGTTGAAGACGCCAAGCTGCTGGCGGGGAGGCGATGGTGGGGGAGCTCGGGGGAGGAAGCCAGGCAGCCCCGCCGGAGCGGCTCCCTGGTGAGGCCGCACGAGATAAAAATGTTCAGCTGCCGGTGGTAATTTCCCTGATAAGATAATCCTAGTAAATAATATTCCTGGCGGACAAAGATGAAATTATCCCTTTAAACGACTTGCATTTGAAAAGGTTCCATAGGAAAATTATTTTTTAAAAATCATCTTTTCACCCTGACGTAACCATGTGCTCAGCAAAACTTGGATTGGCGATGTGGAGGCAAGATCAGTGGTGCCCAGCGACAGGACAAGTGGCAACGGGCACAAACTGAGGCACAGGAAGTTCCGTCTGAACATGAGGAAGAACTTCTTCCCTCTGAGGGTGACGGAGCCCTGGCCCAGGCTGCCCAGGGAGGCTGTGGAGTCTCCTTCTCTGGAGATATTCCAGACCCGCCTGGACAAGGTCCTGTGCAGCCTGCTGTAGGTGACCCTGTTTCGGCAGGAGGGTTGGACTAGATGACCCACAGAGGTCCCTTCCAACCCCTACTATTCTGTGATTCTGTGATCAGGTGGCACATCGTGTGTACCCTCCTTCGTGTGTCGGTTGTCGTCTGTCAGACAGACCAGGGAGTCGCAGCTGGTGTGCCTACTGTAGGTGACCCTGCTTCGGCAGGGGGGTTGGACTAGATGACCCACAGAGGTCCCTTCCAACCCCTACTATTCTGTGATTCTGTGATTCTGTGTGAAACCTCGAGCAGTGCAGTTGTGCCAGGAGGCGTAACGTCATCCGAGCGACCTGCGCGTTCCTGCCCGTCGCTCGGCGCCTGGAGAGGGGCGGGAGGAAGGTGCCACGGAAATGCCTTCTCCTCCGGTGCCACAAGGGCTGGCGTTAAACCCTTTCCAGCGCTCTCGAAGCCCTGCACCACGCTACGTTTGGCGTCTCTCTCTCGTTGCTATCACAGGGTTTTGTCGGCAGCTTTGTGCAGTTATAATAACTCAGGGAGTCCGGTTTTTGTTTTCATCTGAATTTTTGAAGAAAATCTTACTAGGTGTGACTTCACTAAACTCGGTGTTCTTATCTGAGACATTGCTAGACAGACACGCTCATGAGCTCTCTGCAAAAAATCACTTTATTGGTCTAAAAAACGCTCGTGTACAAATGATTTCCTTTGAATCCCTTCCATTTGGGCTGCAGGCAAGAGCTGCATGCTCACACACCAACACGCCTTCTATTAAAACCAGAAAGGCCTCCCACTACGCTTTTTTTTCCTTCAATTATGAGAAAAAACAAGAAGCCTCCTGCCATCTGAAACCTTTTATCTGAAGCAGAATGTTAGTAGCTGAGATTTAAAGGTTTTTATGCTTTAGATGCTGACACACCATAGCCATAGCGGTGCCAACAGCAATAGCGTTATAAATAGTGTATGAATACACACTCATTTATCTTCTCAAAGTGCATTTCCAATTCTGTCAGTGTACGTGTAAGAGGGTTTAAGTAGCTTGTGTTTTGAATTCAAATACTATCGTGAACTGAAATATTTTTTTAATGAACTTGAATGAAATTATTGAGGACATCTGATAAGTGAGATTTGATGAAGCTTTAAAGCATTTTTTTATCAGGGGACATTAAGGAATACGAGATTGAGTGCTGCAGCATAATATCCTTTTTCTGATGCTCCATTTTGCTGACTTGAAGGGAGTCATTTGAACCATCATGTTAAGAATTCCATTTATTAACTTAAAACGAAGTAAACATTTGAGGTACATTGCTACTGCAGGGCAGATGGGAACTCGTACTTGAGTAGAAGTTATCTCTCTGATGACAAAGCAGAATGGGACATAAACCGATGTAGAGGGCTCAACCCCTCATGTCCTTTCCTCACCCTGACACAACACTGCATCAAATTTATAAGAGTATCTTACACTTTGCAGTGTGATGGGGGGATAATGACATGCAGGTTCAGAAATGGGATTCTGAACGTTGGGTTTTCTTCTCCTGCTTTCAGCAGCATCTGTGTGCTTTTTTAGGAATGAAAGCGTGTTTTAAAAATATTTCATACTGTGCCCCCAGCTCACGAGAGTTGCCTTAAGAGACAGCCCTTATTACTTCTTTAAAAAAACTGTGGGAACATTCATTATATAGGTGAAATGTGGCAAAAAGAATTTTCTTTTTCTACACCACCCTCTGCTACACAAGCTCAGTGCCTTGACATAGAGATTGCATTAGTATTCTCTAAACCCAGTCAGAGGACATGAAAGTCTTTGAACTCTGCATTTGCTGGATAAAGCAAACAGTACATCATGTTTCTAAACTACGGAATAAAGTTAAAATCATGAGAATACGATGAAACAGCCTTTTTTCTAAGAGTCTGTGGGGAGCGAAAGGCTAGAATGTCGATGATCTTGAGAGATCATAAGGCGTTTTTAAAAGATTGTGTATCGGGGAATTATTTGCTTGACTTTGTCAAGGAGATGGTCTTGCGTTGGGCGTGGGTGGTGGCTGTCATCTGGCAGTGCCACCAAGCTCTGCAGCGGGATGGGGCAGGACCATCCGCCTTTCCTTTGGCCGTTGTCGCTCAGTTCTCTTGCTGCCCTGGCATCCTGGTGGAGAAGGTCCTCAGGGACACCTGCCTGAAGGGCGGCAGGCGGGAGGAATCATTAGCAGAACAGCCCATGGCTTCGGGCTCTGCCTGGCCGATAGACGGGGAAGACAGATACGGCGCTAAATTTCTGTAATGTGTACGGTAAATAACGAGTCACCTTAGACTGAGGATCTGAATTAGCTTTGGCTCCTGGACATCATTTGTGACCATGAATGTGGTTGTTAGAGGAAAATCAAAGTCATCATTTTTCTGATGCCGAAGCAGCAGCAGTTGGAGATCCACAGGGGACCCATCCAGGGAGTGTCAGTAGCCTGAATTTTCCTCCCTTCCCTCGAAGAAAGGAGCGGTTACTTCCAGACCGTCTCCCTGGCCCGAGCGGAGATGCAGGCACACGCTGGTGCCAGGGAGATGCTCGGCTGGCCAGGGCAGGAGTGCCAGGGGCAGCAGAGACCTCCTCGGGGTAAGAGGAACTGTGTGGTGGTGGTGCCAGTGACCCGGCTGCGGAGCGCGGCAGCGCTGAGCTGCCTTTCTACCGGTCGCTGCCTTGGTGCTGTAAGTGGAGGGGTACAGATGCACCCCAGTCTGGCAGGGATGGCTCCGGGGTGAGAACGTGACATAGACAACCACAAATGTCCTAGCAGACATAGAAATAAGCAGCTGAAAAAACAACAAAACAACGTACTTTTTTTCGTGTAGAAAATGAACATAGAACTTTTAATAAAGGAGCTCAGAATTAGATATTGCTGTTTTGATATTTGGAAGACAAAGGTGTCTGGTGGCAGCGACCTTAACCCCGATAAAAGGCATATGCAAATCAGCAACCGCCAGTAATTAAAAAGGATCTACAAGGGATCTAGGCAGTGTAATTTCTTTAAGAAAAATAGAAAGTATTGACTGGAAGGCTGAAGGAACCAGCCCAGGTTTGCTTCCAAGATCTGTAAATCAGGCAGAGGATTTACACGTTCTGCTGCATCAGCTAGAATTCTCCTTATCCATCAGATTAGTTTAGTATTTTGTGAATAGTACTGCTAATTAAAATCTATCGTCAAAGTAATTTTAGTTTTAACAGAAGTCTTCGTCTGGTGTAGCAGAAATCAAGTTTGCATTTAAAAGCTTCCCCGAGAGACTCCGCTCCTCTGTGCCCGCGTCGCCGAGCCAGCGCGAAGATCTCCCTGGGTACTGCAGCCCACGGGGCTCCTGTGGGCAGCGCCTGCCTGCCTCTCTCGCAGGGTTTCCAGGCCGATTTGGAGCTCTGGGAAGGTTCCTGACGGCCTGCAGGAAGGGGAGTTGAAGCTGGCCACACCGGCAGAGAGGGCGGGTTGCCAGCAGCGCCCTGGCAATGGCTTCCCATCGCGTTACGCGGAGACGAGACCTGCGGTGGAGCGTTCGTGCCCATCTCGCCTCTGGCCTCGCTGAGAAGATACAGAAGTGTCGTCTTCTGTGTGTGCAGAACTGTGTTACTCGCTGGGCGCTGAAAACAGTGCTAGGGTGCTGTTGTAGGCACTGGGCAGCCCCAGCGTCGCCAGGTCCCATCCCCAGCCAGAAGTCGGGACCAGGAGCTGCCGGCACAGACCCCGAGCAGCTCGCACTCCGGGTGACAGCAGCTTTCAGGCTTGGTTCGAGGTGGTTGGGAAATTACCATACAAATGATATTTCACTGAAAACAAAGGCAGACAAATAGCTCCGTGGCAGAGATTTTTCAAGGATTTTTCAATAAGTGCCTGGATTTCGGTGAGGCAGCTCGCAGATGAAAGGCTTTGCCTCGTGTTGTAAATCGCTTGCGTGTCCCAAGGACTTCCCAAGCGAGAGAAACCAACAGCTTCATGGTTATTTTTGCATTTTCTGTGCTCCCAAAAAAAGGAGGAATTTGGGGACCTCCCATCCCCGTGTGTGAGAGCAGAGCCCCTTCCCCTGGGCCCTGGGTTTGGAGTGTTATTTTTGTAGATCCTTATCTGACACTTGCAAACTGCCGTCTTCCCTCTAGCACTCTGTTTTCCTTAGCCTTGCGTCTCTCCAGGTTGGATTTCACATCGTATCTCCACGTGATAGACACCTGGCCTCCAAGTTCCCGGTTTTCAGTAGCAGCTTCTTCATAAATATTTGAAGCATATGATTTTTGCTTGTTATCAGCAATATCCCGGGAGACAGCAAGAAAGACTGTGTAGGAGGGCGTTTTAAAAGCTTATCTTTAAAACCGTGGTGTTTTGTGATTTAAAAATTAAATATGGATTAACAAATGGAGAACTGAAACTGTCTGGGGAATCAAGATTGGATGGAGAGGGAAAAAGAGCATGACTCAACAAATTGCTTTATCACAATAAACTAAAGCTATTGGTGCGGATCGGCGGCTTGAGTAAAGGGGAACTGTTCAAAATATTTCACAGTCAGATATTACCTAAGAAACTATGCAGTCAACTTAATTAAAAACATTTATTTGCCCAATACAAGAAGTCTGTAGAACAAATGAAACCAAGCAGATTTAACAAGACTCGCTGAAATTATGTATATATTCTTCTTTTATCCTTTCTTTTATGCAGAGAAAATTGCCGTGTTCTAAGGCATACAGAAGGAAGCTTATGGACTTTTAAAAGGAGCTACTTTTGGGGGAAGCTCCCCCTCCGGCCTCAGGGTCTGTTCCTGGCGTCCAACGCGCAGCAGAAGGAGCAAAATGAAGCCCTGGGCTGTTTCTGTTCCTTTGCGCTGGTCCCAAAGGTCCTCCAAGGACCGTGCCTTGCAGTTTTGAGCCCCGCTGCGCTGCGCACGTCAAAACCTGATGCTTTCCTGCCAGTATGTTTAGACCCTGTCGCCGGTCGATCATTGCTCAGTGGGATGTGCAAAAAGCAGAGTGTTCTGGCACGATGGGGTGCCGGTGCCGGTCTCGGTACGGTCTGGCATGGACAGAGAGGTGCTGTGGCCCCGCTGCTGGGGCACACATCGTGTCCTTGCTGGGGCCAGAGTAGCTAAATAAACTGCTTCTGGGAGTTTGTAAAAGAAATAGAAAATAAATGGGGATGAAAGACAGTGGAGTGCTGCCGATGAGCAGCTGAGTGCGTTCCCAGCCCTGAGGCCACTGAGGCCCTGGCACCTCTAATAATTGCAAGTCCTAGTGCCTTACTTTTAGATTTTATCCAAGAAACAGATAAAATTATCTGTAAAGCGATCGGATGTAATTTATGCAGCAGTGACCTGCGCTTCGCTGAGCCTGCACCCGTTACGTTGAGTTTATCCCTTGCGGTCGTCCCAGGCTTGCCCTGGCAGATGCCACCCCGCGCCGGGGCTGCGGAACCGAGAGCAGGACGCTGGCCGTGCTCTGCAGGGCTGGACCCTGAACGGGCGAGCAGCTGCCTTGCTGCTGAAGGAAGAGCCCTTCTTCCACGTCTGCACAGGGTTCCCTGCAGTGGCGGGGAGGTTCGGCACGGTTAGCGCGTGGCTGTGATGGCTTACCTCGATCTCGATGTACAAAGCTTGAAAAATATCTGTAAATGTTATAGCACGGAGATATGAGCCATGAAATGAACTGGCGTGTGTGTCAGCTTCAAGGAACAGAATTTTAAATAGAAAATTCAGTGCTCTCTGTTCAAACAGGTTTGATAGTAAAGCAGTTTTCTGTGGGGTTAGCGCAAGCTTGAAGTGAGTAGGTAGGCATGAAATGCCAGAGAGAAAGCTAATAAAATTGGTGAGCTGTCTCTTCAGTCACTGTTTTGGAATCAATCTAATCAAGTTCTTCCAATATGCCAAAATATTGGGAAGAATGATTAATTTAAAACCTTTGAGACTGAGAGGAGTACCTGAAATTAATTTTCAGTGTTAATTTCTCCTGCGCATATGGCAGTAGTTCACTCCAAATAGGTAACTTTGGTCATCTTTCTGGTCACAAAATGACTTAAAAATAAGTCAAGTGGTTGTTTTATTTGAAGTAAAGGTTAACGTCTCTTTTCTTAGAAGTTATATTGATTTAGTGATTTTTAATTTATGTAGTACTCAGAACATCATTTACATTCCTTCATACAAGTAGTGGGCCTAACAATTTCGAGAGAAAATACATTGCCCCTTGTTGCTCACTGCAGGTTGAAGGTGTTGAAGCTTCTCGCTGGTCCCAGCTAGTCCTCCGGCCGGGTGAGACCGCGCGGAGTGGGAGACTTGGAGTGGCTTTGCACAGGAGAGTTCAGTGGTGTAGTCACGTCCTGAAGCACAGGGATTTAGAACACAAGCAAAAATTCCTCTTCGTGCTAATTAGTTACACATGTAGATTTGCAGCTATCAAGTTGAGCTTTTTCTCTCTTAAATTCCCATGAGAGATGATAAATGACAAGTGAAATAACGGGCTGCTCAGCAGTGTAGCTGTAGGTGCATGTCAGGAGGTGTGGGTGGAAGAGTGTGAAATCTGATCTGCAAATAATATAAGAAAATTTAATTAAACTTCGACTAATATGGTGAGTGACCCAACAGTAAGGGAAAGGGGCATATTCAGCATGTTAATTTTTTCTTATCCTTTTTTTGGTGTGTCTCGTTGGTCTTCTGAATTCCAGATTTACTCATGTTTCCTTGACATATCAAGTTTCCATAAAAGGTCTAGTGATAGAACTTTTCTGCGGCATAAAGATTGTTTAAATGTTGATTTATGTATTGATTTGAGGGTATGACCTCATTTCTTGCTACCTGAAGTACCAAAGACCAGAAGATAAAAATATTTTGGCGCTACAAAGTTCTTGCTGTAAAGTGAATTTCCTTGCTTTTAGCCTCTCTTAGGGTAGCACAGTAAACTGGTCCAGCACGTCCCACGCTCTAACGGGCCTGGACGCACAGTTCGTTGGATCAGGACTTTAGGAGGGAGATCACGGACACGCTGTCCTTCTGCTCGCGCAGTGGAAACGTATCTGTTGGAGTCTGTGGGTCTGCAGCGGTGCAAAGACGGTCTCTGTGAGAGCGTACGAGTTCTTAATAGCATTAATCGCCTGTTGCACTGCTCCTGCCCTCCTCCTGTGGGATGGTCACTGCATTAGTGCAAGCTTGCTGGGGTTTTAACACGTACAGGGTGAGGAGTGAATCTGGGCAAACTGGTGGTGGTGGATGTTCTCCCCTACGCATTCGGTTTAGGAAGATAGGTTTTTTCCATTGCTTGACACTGGTGCTTAAGATATGTTCTGTGGGAACGAAGTGTTACCCCCAAAGCCTGAAAGCTTTCGCTTGTGTGTTTACTGCTATTTTTGTGTACCTTTTCACTTGGTTTCACTCGTTTTAATAAGTCATGTTTCTGAGTTGGCAGGTAACAGATCCAAGAACGCGCACTGTAAGGTCCTCTCTGCCCTTCTCCCCTGTGACCCGTTTGGCCAGGTAGTTCCAGCATCTCGGGATCCCTTCACCACAGCCTGGAAGAGATGTGTTTGACTCCTGTAAATCCGAATGCTTGGTTTGGGGCTTTTCATTGTATGCAGCAAAAGGGAAAACAGAAGTCTATTTTTCCTTTGCTCTTCCTTCTGTGAAGGAAAAGTAGGTTTTCTTAAAAACTGGCTTGCCAAAGGCACAGGCATGCGCTTGCCATAACTGCACTTGTTGAAAGGAAAATGAAGACTTTAAAGATTCATGGTGGGTTTGGATGCTTTTGAGGGCAGTATGGGCTTTACTGGAGGAACGATTTCTGCAGCAATCACTTTTCTTTCAGTTAGACACATTAGGTAGTCGAAATATTGACAAATATTTTGTACACCTCTTGAATTCAGCATCAAATTAAGAGAATCACATTGTCTTTAATGGGCTGTTCGTTGAAAAGCCTCTTTAGAAAACAGGCAATGAAGAGCTTTGTGCTGAAATAACTCAGGTACAACTGTACTCACTCCATCTTCGGAGGCTCCCATGTGAAGCAAATGCCAATGGCTGGAGAGCAGTGGTGGTTCCCAGTTGCTGGGTCAAGCACTTTTTTTGCTCGTTAACTTTTTCATGCTCCTAAACCTGCGCGCCCGTAGATGTGGCTTGCCCGGATGGGATTACATGCACTCGCTGGGCAGAGGCCAGTCTCGAGTCTGTTACAAATTGTGTTAAGGTCGGTGTTTGAGATATCACAGAATCACAGCATGGTCAGGCTTGGCAGGGACCTCTGTGGGTCCCCCAGCCCAACCCCCTGCCCAAGCAGGGTCACCCAGAGCCGGCTGCACAGCACCGCGGCCAGGCGGGGCTGGAATATCTCCAGAGAAGGAGACTCCACAGCCTCCCTGGGCAGCCTGGGCCAGGGCTCCGTCACCCTCAGAGGGAAGAAGTTCTTCCTCATGTTCAGCTGGAGCTTCCCAGGCTTCGGTTTGTGCCCGTTGCCCCTTGTCCTGTCGCTGGGCACCATTGGAAAGAGTCTGGCCCCGTCCTCCTGACACCCACCCTTCAGATATTTGTAAGCATTTCTAAGGTCCCCTCTCAGCCTTCTCTTCTCCAGGCTGAACAAGCCCAGCTCCCTCAGCCTTTCCTGGAGAGATGCTCCAGTCCCCTCACCATCCTCGTAGCCCTCCGCTGGACTCTCTCCAGTAGCTCTTCATCTTTCTTGAACTGGGGAGCCCAGAACTGGACACAGCACTGCAGATGGGGCCTCACTAGGGCAGAGTAGAGGGGAAGGAGAACCTCCCTCGCCCTGCTGCCCACACTCCTCCTAATGCATCCCAGGATCCCATTGGCCTTCTGGGCACCCAGGGCACGCTGCTGGCTCATGGTCAACTTGTCATCCACCAGCACATTCAGGTCCCTCTCTGCAGAGCTGCTCTCCGGTTGGTCCTCCCCAGCCTGTACTGGTGCACGACTTTTGGCGGACTTTTTTCTGAATGTGTGGAGACATCTCGGGAACTAGACCGTGACTGCGGCCCAAAGCCTGCGGAGCACAGCTTTGCTTTCCAAGATGGAGGGTGGCCCTTGCGCCGCGTCCTTCATGTTCGCTTCTCAGCAGCACCCACACCTCGCTGGCCCACACAGGCAGCGCACGTGGCCCGGAGCATCACTGGCCGCGTGGTTGCCTTCCAGCTCTCCTCCCTTGCTGGAGGTCCCTGGCTCGGTCGGAGTCCCCAGAGCGCCCGCCTGAGCGTCGGTCTCTGACTGTGATCTAACAGCCACTGTTTCACGCGAGATAAGGCACCGCTTGGGTGAAACCAAGAGCTTGCTCCTGACTTTTGTGCCTTTTACAGCGTTTTGTTGCAGAACTCCATTAAGTCGCACCAATTACCCACAGGCAGGGTATGGGGGGTGGTTTCCGCAATGCTGCGATAGTGATTTTATTGAACTATATTGCATTTTTAGTACTCATTTGAGAGAGGGTTATTAAAGCACAGTATTGTACATTAAGGACATTACCCCAATGTGAAGGAGATGAGGTTATGAGAAAGACAAGAAAAGACCAAGGAATTTAAAGAGTATTGTTTCTATTTTTTATTTCCCCCATCCAAGGGCTGCAAACATATTCTGTTTAAATGGTTCTTAGCTTTGCTGAATTTATGGGTTTTGAGTCCCAAAAGGCTGTGGTCAGCATACATGCACGTAGTAATGACCTTGTGCGTAAATCTTTTGAGAGAAAATACGCTGCAGAGAGACTAAGGACTTGGAAACCCAGGCAGGACGTAACAGAAAAACTGCATTTGGAGATCTCTGTCACCCCAACGGCCGTCTGCCAGCCCTGTCACTAGGGATGACTGGCTTTCAAGGCTCTGGAGAATGCTGTGCTTCAATATGCTTTTCACACGCACGTATGGGAATCGGAGCTTTGTTCAGCTTGCACCAAAATGTGGTGAAATATGGACATACATGATATAATACCAATTTGCTAGTGATGCTTCAGGAAGTTTTCCCTTGGTGGAATTAGACCAGGTGTAGTTAGCTCCTGTTACGATCTCTGTAGGAAAGGGACCTGCGGTTCTGCAGAGCTGAGGGTTAGGACGGCGTGAGAAGCATCACTTAGAGCTTCAGTTAAGCTTGGGAAGCGGCAAGCAGAACAGCGCGTGCTAATTAGAGACCAGTTCCCCAGAAGAAGGTTGGGGATGCGTGCTGAAGCATACAGAGAGGAGACCTTCATCCTGCTAGAAGTATTTAGGAGTAACAAGCAGATCTCTTCTGCCTTCCATCCAATGAGAAGTTGAAACAAAACGTTACGCAAGCCACCCTCTTCTCCTCTAACCCTCCATGTCCCCCACCCTGATGTCCTGTTTTCTTTTGCTTTCCTACCAAAACATGAGTTGATCTTGCTAGCTAGGGTAGGCAAATGCCAAATCCTGTTTGCTCTTGGGTGCTTACCTTAGGAGTTCTGTGCTCTGGCCCCATGCCTCGCTTTTTGTCCTCACTAACTCAAAAGCCAGGAGTTCCCATCAGTCTCTTGTCATGTACCTTATCTACTGCAGAGCTTTGCAAGCCCAGCTGGGCTCATGGAAGATTTTTTTCATGTTGTAAACGCTTGTCGCTTCTTGGGTGGAAAAATTAGAAAGCAGGTTTCCTTCCAAAAGCATACTTCAAAGATTTCCAACCCTCCCTCCCTTCCCACCGAGATTTGTCATTGTGTCATTGCTGTTCTCCGGATTTCTCATTCTTTGAAGAACTGACAAGTCTTTACTTGCCCTAACAGATACATAGCAACCAAGAAAATACCGTTAACTGAGAGAAGGCTAAAATGCTATGTTACCTCTCCAAGAAAAAATGAGTTAGGAACATAGGAACACTCCAAATTGTGGTTAGAAAAGCTTCATCATTAGAGATCGTTTTGTGCTTGCAGTTTATAATGATTCACTATCCAGAGGTGGCATCATTATTACTGGGGGGGAAATATCCCTGCAAGAACAGCACAGCGCCGAGCAGTCTCCTAAATTACAGTGTGGAGCTCCAAGAGGCAGCTCAGACAAATAAAACCGTGTCACAGAGCGCAGGACTCGCTGGTGCGTGTAAAGGTTGCAGGAAATTGCTTTCTGCGAGGGAGCCAAGCCAGCCTGCGAAGGTGGTGGTTGTGAGCAGCCTTGCATCCAGCAAGCCAAGAACTGGTGATTAGAGGGGGGGAGCCTTGCTGCCCACTGCCCCCAGTGACTGCGTGCTGGGGGGTGAGAGGCGGCCAGCCGGAAGGTCTCCATGGCAGGTAGCAGGTTTGCTCTTCAGCCGCCATGGTGGCCCAGAGCCTCAGCTGGAGAAACGCAGCGTATGTGTCTTCATCGTGGCTCGTATTTACAGGAGAGCAGGGAGTGCTGTATCAGTTTCTTTCTTTCTTGACTCCCTGGAGTCCAATCTCCTTTCGACTGGTCGCTTTTCCCTTTCAGGAGGTGGCCTCGCTGGGTTACCCCCTCCTGCAGCTCCGGCATCATGTGCCCCTGGCAACGCTGAAAAGCCTTCATCCCACCGCGGTGCCCAGTGGGGCTGGGGGCTTCCTCCGCAGCCTCCGAGTGCCTGTCAGCAGGGGCTGCTGCGCGGGGACCGCCCTGCGAATCGCAGCCTGGGGCTTCGAGCTTGCCGGGCCGGAGGATTTACGAACCGGCTGCAAGACCGAGGTGCTGAGCTGGGGTTCTGCGTTGAGCAGAGTTCGGATTTGTATCGTTGCTTGGCTGTACGCTTTGCTTTTAAAGATGGTATTTTGGGTGCTTTGTTTCTGTCTCTACCCGCAGCCAGAGATTTTACCGCCTACGGCTGTTCCTAAAGAAGCTGTTTTCTAAAGTGTTCTGACACCGTTTCTGAGAACTTTGCCTTTGCTATTTTTGTGCTCGACACAGTGGAGCTGGTCTGAGTCTGCCTGGATCAGACTCTCTGAAGACAGAGGGAGGAGCGTGTGATTCTTGGCTCTGCGCCGCGGGCGAGCGGCCGGAGCGTGCTGCACCCTGGGGTTGTCCGTCCCGCGGATCCGCAGATGCGCCCGGGGCTTCCTTACGGACCGGAGGTTGCGATCCTCTCGGCTTAGCGCTGGCGCCTGAATTCGGAGTCGCCCTTTTCCGTTTGGTAGCAGGCACTTCTTGTTAGAAATGGGAATGTGGCAAAATTCAAAACTCAAATAATGTTATTTAGCCGGGAATCGGCTCGTTCAGACTCCAGCCCTGGGTCTTCTCCTGGTTCTGCAGCGCAGCGGCTGTCGCCGTTCAGGGGTTTTACAGGGCAGCCCTCACCCAGACGAGGTCGGTTAAGCACCGCTGTCATAAAGTTGTAACAACAAAAGTGTATTAAATGCTTGAACCAGAGGTGGAACTTTTATATTGCTTTTTTCTACATGGTTACACTGTATGACTCTAATGTACTTTGTGTGGCGCAGATTTTAGGAAGCCAATAAATCTGAGGTCCCTTCCACTGCGAATCCCTAGGCTGGCTCTGTCCCCGACACCCTGGAGCATCGCGGCGTGGGCAGACGTGAGGTCGGGAGCTGTTGATCTGACAGCACAGCCCAAATTTCCTCATGTGCTTTGCTTTCTGCCTTTTTTTTCTAAATCTTTGAGAATGATGATCTTAAACCGTTCTTATAACCTAATTGAGTGTTCCAGAGAGAGTCTGAATTTTTTGTATATTGCTGGAGCTTAACTGCCATAATAAAGGACAATTTTTGAGGTGATAAAATGCACTAGGACTGTCATTAAGTATGCAGCAAAGCTACGACACAATAGAATTAAGCATTAATGAAGAACATACTAGAAATATTAGTCTTCTGTATCAGTTTAGGTCTTCTGTTCTTTGGTTGTGATTAGGTCTAATGTGAAAAAATGAGGCAATAAACAAGCTTAGCAAAAATTCAGATTTTAAAATGATTCAGTAGAGTCTTAATGTGTAGAAGGTTTCTAAGATAAAGCTGTTGCGTATCCACAAGGATGCTTTCCCTTGGATAAATTCTTGCAGCGTCATGTTTTAATGTAATATTATTATTGGTGCACATTTTATTTTCACAATTGAATTATGAGACTGTGGAGACGTAATTTAAATTCTAGCCGATCTGAACACCAGTGCAGTTGTAAACTTCTTTTACTGGCATAGGCAAGAACGTCGTGCCTCTTGGTAAGCAGGATGCTGACTACTTCTGGTAAAGAAACGAAAGTCTGATCCAAAGCCTCATGAGAACTTTGGTTTTGGACGTAAGGACCCAGCTGTCATTTCTGGATCTCTCTATAAGTCTGGGGTTTCTTTACTTGGAGTTCTTTTTTCTTGAGGATTCTGCACTCTGTGCTGATTTAGCATCCCCCCCCCCCCTTTTTTTTTTCCTTGGAAAGTGATAACTCCGTGCTCCTGAATTTTCCATTTTCTAGATGTGTCTTTGTTCTGGGTGGGGCTGTTTTTATTTAAAGCACTCAATGTGAATTCCCACGTATAAGAATCCCCTGAAAGCCCCTGCCCGGCACGCGGGGTCTCCTCTCTCTGGCCAACGTGCGAGTCGGGCATTGCCTTTCCCGTGGTGGTTCTTTGAAGATCTTGTGGCTTTTGTGCCCGTTGTGTGAACACCTCTTTCACTGGCGAGGAGCTGGACGCTAGGCGAGCGGCAGGCCCGGCTCTGCTTCCAGAATATGACAGAATCTTTATGATTCCCGTTCCTTTAGGATGTAATTCTGCTTTGCCAGGGAAATAGCCTCAACTCTGGTATCAGAGTTTTCACGAGGAGAATATTGACTTCTTTAAACTCAGTCTTCAGCGTTACTGCCACTGGTGTCTTTTTCTTCTACAAAATATATGAGGTTCAGAAGTAAAATTCATTGCAGCTAATAAATTGTATATGCAGGGTGTATAAGTATATGCCAAAACCCAGCAGTGACGTGTGTCATAAAATGTACAACAAGAGGAGAAAAGTCCTATGTGCCTTTGATGTTTATTTTGTTTCTTCCCCAATTAATTCCTCTCCTTTGGGCTATCCCACACTTATGCCAAGCGGTTTGATTTCTTTCCCCGTGTGAAACGTGGGGTTTCCTGCTCGCGGGATTTGTTCCCCAGAGCTGCCGTGCGGGGCAGCCCGTGTCCCTTGGCAGGGACAGCGCGGGACCGCAGCGGCTCCCCTGTCGGGGGGATCAGAACTCCGCAGGGAGCTGAGATTTTTGTTGTTTAGATTAAAAAATCTTGTTTAGATTAAAAACTCTAGTTATAGTCCGTACTTAACCTGAGCTGTTCTTGCCCTTCCCGATAAACATTCCATAAAATCCCTGTTCTAGGGTGTTTGCTGTGCTGGTGTGCGGTGAGAGAGGTCATCAAATCCCTGGCAGCGGAGGGGCAACTGTGCTGAGCGGTGCCATGCCAGGCAGAGCCGTGCCATGCCGTGGGATGCCATGCTGAGCTGTGCCATGCCGGGACGTGGCATGCCATGCCATGCTGAGCCGTGCCGTGCCATGGAGAGAGCTGTGTCATGCAGTGGTATGCCGAGCTGTGCCATGCCATGCAGAGCTGTGCCATGGCATGCTGTGCCGAGCCATGCTGTGCCAGGCCATGCTGTGCCAGGCCATGCTGAGCTGTGCCGTGTTGTGCCAAGCCATGCTGTGCCATGCCATGCAGAGGGCTGTGCCGTGCCATGCAGAGAGCTGTGCCATGCTGTGCCAAGCCATGCTGTGCCATGCCATGCTGAGCTGTGCCATGCCGTGGTATGCCGAGCTGTGCCATGCCATGCTGTGCCATGCCATGCTGAGCCGTGCCATGCCATGTAGAGAGCTGTGCCATGGCATGCCATGCCGTGCCAAGCCATGCTGAGCCGTGCCATGCTGAGCCGTGCCATGCTGAGCCAAGCCATGCTGTGCCATGCCATCCTGAGCCGTGCCATGCCGTGCAGAGAGCTGTGCCATGCTGTGCTGTGCCAAGCCATATTGTGCCATGCTGTGCCATGCCATGCTGAGCCGTGCTGTGCCATGCCAAGCCATGTTGTGCCATGCCATGTTGTGCCATGCCATGCTGAGCCGTGCCGAGCCATGCCGTGCCGGACCGCCTCTCTGCAGCAGGGCGTGGGGCACGGGCTGCCCTCCGACGGGCTGGGAGGAAAAGGAATGGAGGAGAATCCACGATCCTTCCCCAGTGACACCGGGAAGGCTCGGCCTGTCTTCGGTGCCAAACCGGAGCAAGGTCACACCTTGTCCTTACCCCGCAAGCAGCCCGTGAGCGAGACAGAGCCGCGGGGCGGGGGGAGCAAAGTCTTCAGAAGCATCAGCTGCTCGCTTTCGGGAGGAAGCCGTGCCAGGCTTTGTGTGTTCCCAGAACTGTAATAAACGTCCAGGAGGCAGCTTTCGGCAGCTGCTAATTTTAAAGTAACATAATAATCAAATTAATTGAGAGTTCCTTTTAACAATTAGCAGCAGCAACCATAACTTTCCAAAGTGATGTTTTCGCTATTGCTAAAAGTGATTCCCCCAAAAAGAGTATCTCTGTAGATAAAGCATCTGAAAAAGTGTTAAATTGTCTCTTTTGCTACCTGATAATCCAATTAAGTGGTGATAAGAAAAATAGCTCTTGGAGAATTTCAGGCAAGCAGAATAATGTACTTAGTATTGTACCAGAATCAAAATACCGCATAATCATGGGTATCCATGGATACTGAAGCAACACTTTGATTACGAGATACATCCATTACCCTTAAATACCAGAGTTAGGTGTTTAATGCCCCGAACAATTCACTGCACGGCTGCCTGAACTGGCACAGAGGATTCCCCTGGGATTTGCCTTGCAGAGGCACAGCGCAGAAGCTGTCAGCAGGCGAAAGGAAGGCGGCTATGATGTTTTTAAGACTCTCTGTCTTCTTCCAAGTTCCTGTGTGCTTTGCAACTGCTGCCGCCCAGATGGCTCGGCTCGCCCGCCTGTCCTCGAGCTGCCGGTGAACTGGAGCACTGCGTGATGCGGCCCGGCCCGTGTCCCACGCCTGCAGCAGAGGAGTGGGATTCCTGTGAAAAAAAGTCCTACATTAATGTTTTACAGTGCTTGTGCTGTTGGGATGCGCCCTGCAGCGAACGCCTGGGCTGGGTGGTGTGTCTCTGTAGCACCAGACCTGTCAGCACCGCGAGACGAGCGCATTGGTTATTTCACGGCGTAGGACCCGTCATGAGGGTGAAGCCACGATTTCTCCACCGGGCTTGTGACTTCTTCATTTGTTTTGCAGAGCAGGAGTGGGAAGCCTGGAAAAAGCCTCCTCTGCGCAGAAGCTGATGGGGGTCCTGGAGGCAGAACAGAGGGGGCACGGTGGGCTCGCACTCACATGGTCTGAGCAGGGTCCCCTGCCACCAGCTTGGCTTTTCCCTTTCCATTGCATGTATGGATCCAGTTCTCTTTGGTGGGGTTGATACTAGGAAAACAAAGTGGAAAAGGGAAGAATGATAATGAGCATTTAAAAAGCGCTTTGATAATGAGCCTCGGGAGTACGGTTCTTTAACCGTGACTTTGCCGCGGTGGCTCCAGGACCTGCTTGGGGCGAGCATCCGAGCAGGCAGCACCGGGTGGGCATTTCGGTCTCTGCTTCCGCTCCTGGCGAGCGGTGGGGACGGGCTTGCTGCCTGCGCTTGCCCTTCCATGCAACCCTGGGTGCTGCTGTGCTGTGACAGTGCCGTGTGCTGTGACAGTGCCATGTGCTTCGGGGGGCTGGAGACAGGAGGAGCCTGAGCAGAAACTTTTCATGTTTTCTCTTTTGTAATGATTACCATTTGTGTTATTTTCTTTTATTGTTTTTTTCTGCTTTTTTGTACTTTCAAGATGTGTTTTTTATTATCAGGGTTCAAAAGCAACTTCCCTGAATGCCTCAACTCAAGTTTCCCTAGCAAAACATTTTTTTGAGGATACTTGTGAAGCAGAATCTCATACATGTACTCTGTTGGAAAGGGGGAGAAGAAGAAAGCTGGTGTCTTGTGCAGGCAGGGAAAGAAGGGGTGCAGTCCCTTGTTCCTGACCGTAACTGAACAAGCTGAATCCTTCCTGTGAGCCATTTCGCTGAAAGTAAAAGCAGGAACCCAAGAAACAGATGTTGTCTCATCCCACTTGTGGCACAGCTAGTCCTCCACAGCCTCCCTTTGCTAACCTGCCCAGCTGGTCTCTTGCTGATCCCTCTTACTGCTCTTGCCTTCACTGAGCTGCAGCACTGGTTTCTTCTGTTCCTAATTGAATAGTAATTGTCTGCGAAAAAGGACGAAAAAATTCTGGTGAACACTAACTTTGGGGAGAAATACGATTTCCTGCTTCCTGAATCTGTTTGTAAGCTGAGACTGAATTCAGCCTGCAGCTTTGGCCAGCGCGAGCTGGGGAGGGTGGTGAGGAGGGCTGGCCATGGCCACCTCGTCCGGCTGCCCTCGGCTGCGTGGGGACAGCCGTGCCCCCGCACCCGCCAGCGGCCGGCCTTCTGCGCGCGGTGGCTTTGGGCTCGCCCCTGAGGCTGTCCTTCGAGCATCGCTGTCACCCTCTGCGCCTGCCGCTGTGCCGCGGGTGCTGGTCCCTGCCCCGGGGTGCCGGCGGGTGATGGCCGGCTGCGTCGGGAGGCTGGGAAGCCTGAGGAGCAAGTCAGCACCTCTCTGGGGAAGGAGGAGACGCACGTTTCTGGCTGACCGGTTTAATCCCTGGGTGGGAAGGAGAAGCCAGCATCTCCCGTGTAGCTCCTCGTTTCTTTCTTCCTACGGGTCCCTAATAATGATGGCTTCCAATTCAGATTAAATGGAGATTGTTTTTTTTAGGCAAAATGAATTGTATGACTTTTTATTTTAATGAGAAAAACTGAAGATCTAGTGACAAAGAAAAAAAAAGTTTCATCTGTAAATGCTCTTTTTCAGTCTGGCAGACAAAGCAAAAAATCAGGTATTTGTACACCCTGAATTGCCAGCATCCTCAGCAACCCCTTAAGATAAATCCTCTATCTCCAGCGTCACTTAATTAAAACTTCTCCAGGAGCATGTGAGAAAGCAGGGGCCGTTAAAAGGATCAAACTGAAACTGAAGAAGATTCTCTTTGTGCAGGGATTAACTAGAAATGGCATTTCTCGAGGCAGAACCTCTGCGACAGTGAGTCCTGTCAGTAACTTAACGTGTTTCAGAGGGCTCTTCTACCAGAAACAAATTTTTTGGGGAAAAACTGTATTTCGCAAGCCAGGGAGAAAGGGCCCAGCTTCACTTTGCAGTTTTTCTGTTTGCCAGAAAAAAACCTGGAGGTGCTGTTCAGTTTGGCTGAAATGTTCACGTCTGCGTTCCCGCGAGCGCTGCCAGTGGCTCCAGCGTGGGGAATTCGGATGCCGGGAACGATCCCAAACGATCGGGTCGGTTTGCCAAAGTGGCACAAACCACTGGCAAAACTAGAATGTGTAAAACCAAATAATTTTCGAGTTATTGTTTGAGGAAATGGTTTGCCTTGTTGTCTTATCCTTTTCATAGATCATTGTGCGTTTTCACGGCTTACTGGTTGGACAAAGGCACATCTGGAAAGGCTGAAGCTACCAGGTCTGCTCCTGCTGTTCCCGTCCCAGATTTGACGTTATGACAAAAACGTTTGCTGGCAGCGGGGCAGGATGGAAAAGATGCCAATGTCAGACTTCTATGCATAGCCTGGAAGAGGAAGGGTTTTGTTTGAGGAGTAGAGTGGTGTAGAACTGATGGCCTCATCATCGTTGTGGTGACCACCCTTCATATACTGATACCTGTGAGTTTCTAGAACTCCGTCCTTGAAGGAGTTAGACGTTTGCTTGCAGAATTGCTTGAATGATGTATCTTTAATATATATATACTACCGTTCACATCTCTTTTATGCACCTCCACTATCCATTCTCGTCACAACAGTCTTTGCATTTGGTTGCAGCACCTCAGTTACCTGCTCTCTTTAGCAGGCGTGGTGGTGATGGGTCGACAGTTGGACTTGATGATCTTAGAGGTCTTTTCCAACCTTAATGATTCCATGATGCTGTGATTCTTCACTCATTCGGCAGGAATACCTGCAGCAGCAGGCTGGAAGCGCGGTGCTGCTGGAGAGCCCGGTGCCGGGCTGGAGGTCCCCAGTGCTGGGCAGCCCCCGGACCGCGGCTGCTGGGGAGCTGTGGAGCAGCCCCGTCCCAGGCGCAGGGTGCAGCACGGGTTCCACTCCCACGCTGCCGTTAATTGCCGTAGCAGTCGGTAGCTAGTTAGAGCATTTGTCACTTCTCTGGTCTGTCAAGGGTAATGTATTACTGAAGAAATCCTATGACAAAATCCTTAATTTGCAACTTTTGCCTTCTTACCGCTTAATTCCCTAGGAGGTTTTTACCTGGGGAGCACTGTGAATTAGCTTGACAGTTTAAATAACTGTGCACATGTGTTTCCTACTGTAAGAAGAATACAGGGTGAGAATATGAAAGTTAAACTTACTCTATATGTGTCATTTGGACAATATATACCCAATTCCTTGGGCCTCTGTTATTGCTGAGGAATGAAAAATGACATGTTGCTTTCCTGGAAGAGACTCTAGCAGCTTAAAATCAGAACATCCGTCAACGTGTCTGAATTGTGTTGTCTGGGTTTTGGCCTTCTTCCGTCTTACTTCCCTGCCTGTCTTCTTCGCCCGTCATCTGCCTTGCACAGCTCTAGCCATTTCTGTTCCGAACAGACCGGCTTGCTCATGCTGGTCTCTTCTGCTGCTGTTATATTGAAAGCATCGTGGCTAGCATACCGTAAATGAAATATTTTGGATTTAATCATCGATATTTTCCATTTATCCATAATTCCAGCGGGGAACTGCGAGCTGACCTCCCACAGGTAGGCGAAAACTCCGTGTCGCAAGAAGGACCTGAAATCTGCCCTCCCAAATTCCCAACTGTTCCTCTTCCCCGCCCTGGCTCCTCTTTTCTTTAGCAAACCCATGGGAATGACGTACTTTCAAGCTGTACATTGCATTAGAGGCTTTTTTCCTCACTATTGAGAGCCTGGCCACAGCTGCCTCTCTGTCCAGAGATGCTCAGTTCAGCTGTCATCATTATCAACTATAATAATAAGATTTCTGGCTTCTCCATCCAGGCAATAGAGATTGCATGACCCACACAATAGGTGTAATTATGGTCAGGATGGGTTGCTCTGCTAGCAGCCTGCCCAGCCATTTCAGCCTTTCTTTCAGGCACATAAATCATATAGGTCATAATTACTTAATATTAAATACTGGGGTTTTTAAGAATACTTTTACAACAACAACATAGCACGTGATCTAGGGTTTTTTTTTTTCTTTTTTTCCCCTGGATAAACAGAATCACAGAATCACAGAATGGCAATGGTTGGCAGGGACCTCTGTGGGTCACCCAGCCCAACCCCCTGCCCAAGCAGGGTCACCCAGAGCAGGGGGCACAGCACCGCGTCCAGGCCGGGCTTGAATATCTCCAGAGAAGGAGACTCCACAGCCTCCCTGGGCAGCCTGGGCCAGGGCTCCGTCACCCTCAGAGGGAAGAAGTTCTTCCTCATGTTCAGCTGGAGCTTCCTCTGCTTCAGTTTGTGCCCGTTGCCCCTTGTCCTGTCGCTGGGCACCACTGGAAAGAGTCTGGCCCCGTCCTCCTGACCCCCACCCTGCAGAGATTTGTAAGTATATATTAGGTCTCCTCACAGCCTTCTCTTCTTCAGGCTGAACAAAACAAAAAAGGAATTCTTTAATGTAGATGGACTTCTTTAATTCTTTCATGTGGATGGACTCGGCTATGGAAATCTTACTGCCAGGTCCGAGAGCCGGTTGCTCCCGCTCCTCTCTGGGTGCCTGGCGGGGTGGTCGTTGCCCTGTGCTGGAGCCGTGGTACCTGGGCATGAGCGCCTGTCCTGGCCACATTCTTCTGTCCTGGTTTAGAAGGTCCTTGCAGCTACTTGCTGGTGCAGTAGTTAGAAATGGGAAGGCGCTGGGGAATGTTGCTCCATGTGCCTGGCTGCTTGTGCCTGTTCTCTGGGGCCGTGTTTCCGCTCCTCTCATCAGAGAGCCTGCTTTTTCCGAATGAAAGCGATGGAGAGCTGTGAGGAACTGCAAAGGATCTTCGCAGCAGCGTCAGATGTGTCGAAGTAATGGCTCCAGCCGGCGTCAGCAAGCCCTGTGGTCTCGACACTGGAAAATACCTCGTCTGCTCTTCTGCTGTGGCAAGGCGGGAGCCTCTGGAAAGGACGCCGTGGAGGGAATAAAGAAATTTTCAAGTGACAAATCTTGGAGCTTTGTGACAGTCGGTGGGTTGGTTCGGGGTTTTTTTCTTATCTCTCAGTGAATTCTCCGAAGTTGCCACATCCTTCTTTAAAAAGAGAAGTTGGAGTCTCCTGAGGGAGATTCAAAGTAGCTTGGCTTGGCGTGGTGGCATGCTAGGGAGGGCACAGGTACTTTCCAGGAGCAGCTAATGACTGCAGATTCTCCTGGGGCGTGATGCCAGGCTGGAGGGGTTTTTCCACGGCAGAGGCATACGGATGGCTTCCCCGCCATTTCCAGGCTCTGCTTGGGAGATGCCCTGGCCCCGCTGCCGAGCCGGAGTCTCGGGCTCAGAGCCGGAGCTGGCTGGGGGGATGTGCTTTCAACCAGCACGTAATCTGTGCCAAGCAGGGCGTTTCAGGAAAGCTGGATGACTCCCCTCATTCATTTGACTTGATTCCCTCTAGTTTTGACTGGGGAAAATGAAAAGAAAGAGCATTTAAGAAATGTTTAAACTTTTTGGACTTGCTAGCAAGGACACTTTCTTTCCTCGTTTGAAAATTAAGTTTATGTTTAAATACCAGTATGGTTTTCTTTAAAGAAAAATGAAGTTGCAATAATTTCAGCTTGTAATAATTGTAAACCAGAAGGAAACATTCTGTGTGAGTCAGAGGAAAACTTGGGGGTTTTAATTCTGGTTTATTCTTTCTCAACCTTTCCTTTTCTCCTATTTATTTCTTCCCACCAAAACCAATCTTTTTTCCCCCCAGAGTGTTTGGGTCAGCCGGTACCCACAGACCTGCCCTGACTTCAGGCAACCTCTGTGGCTCAGCTGCTCTATGTCTAAAATCAGGAGAAATGATCCTGACCTACTTTGTGAAGTGCTCAGAGATCTGCAGAAGAGCCACATTTTGCAATTTTAAAACTGTGCCTTTGGACTTTATGGCTGTTTGGGGGTTCTCCTCCGGGTGTTTGGGGGTCTGCCGTGGCTTAGGGTGGGTGCGTTGTCCTTGGCAGACGGCGGGCAGGCAGCGTCTGCTGATGGTGGCTGAGCCTCCTTCTCCGTTTGCTTTCCCATGGAACACCTTCTCTGTTACTTCATTTAATGGTACTTTTAAATCTGTATTTTAGTGCATATCTGTGAATATCTATCTCCTTTGTCCTGCTGTCTTTTAATTAACTGATCCCCACTGCTGTTTCTTACTATGCATCTCTGATACTTTATTAATTAACACACTATGCAGTATACTGAGGAAGCTGGTATCTAAGATGCAACAAAAGATGAAAGTGTTCATCACCGAGAAACAAATAACGAAGGCAAAAATGTGTTTTCATCTGCCAGCAGTGACAAGCAGAGTGTCACTGGAGATGTGCTCCTTCCCCCACCCCGAGCCGTACAACTCTGCAGTGTGTGAACTGTGCTAAAGCTGAGTATCGCTGCGGTGTGGATGTATTTATCACTGTTACTGTGTTGATACAGTTTTTGCGGTGCTACCTGTGTATTTATGAGAAGTCCAGTTCACAACCATGTACTTTATCTTGAGGCCTCAATTGCTGGGGCTGCTCCGTCCCATTTGGTGATGGACATTTGAATGAGTGAGGATTTTCTTGAGTAATCTTTGCTTTGCCAATATCTCAACTCCTTTGCTGTTCCTCTTCCAGAGAAGTTGTCTCAGTGGAAGCGTTTTCCCTCAATATCCTTCAACCTGCAAAATTAAAAAGAATCTCAGCTCTTCACCGAGACAAAGTTTGTCTAACACATTGTCAACATCACTTGCCTTTCAGCCTGATGTTGTATTTTTTTAAATCAGTTCAAGCTTGTTCAGGCTGTTGTTTGATTGTTGGTGATTTTTTTAAATCCCTCTACTGACTGGTTTATTTGTTTTTTTTTTCCTTTCTGTGATACTGGTTTTGCCCATCTGTTTAATCCATGACCCTACCCAGGCATGCAGACTGTGTGTATCCCAGTGAGAGCTCCATGCAAAAAAATAATTGTATGAATCCTTCAGGAAGCTTGACACGAGGATTAGGGGCTCCAGGAGGGCAGCGATCCGATGGGAGAGTCGCTCTTCCTCCCAGGCTCCCTTTCCAGCCAGGTGTGTTTCTCATTGCCTTTCCTGTGCTCTCCTCTGACAGAGTCCTTTTCTTCTTTCTTGAACAGGTGGGCTCTGCATCGCTCAGTCCCTGAAGATCCCCCAGGATCGCAAGGACAAGACCATCGACTTTGATAAAATTATCAAGCAGCTCCTAGAAACTCCCAATGCCAGGGCCATCGTTATTTTTGCCAATGATGAGGACATCAAGTAAGGATGACTGAGGGAATTGATTCATTTGTGCTTGACAGCTATGCAGAAAAGAGAAAGCAAATAAGAATATGCGTAATGAAGTGGCAATGTCTGTTGGTAAGAGCAGTGTGGGGATGTGGAGTTGGCACTGCAGAGGGCAGCCCTGGGCACGGAGGTGCTGCTGTTGCTGCCCTGGCTAGCGTGGTGCCCCGGATCGTGCATCGCTGTAGTGGGGGGCCGGGAATGTTGAGCAAGGTCTGGAAGCTTTTCCTGGCATGGGGTTACTCAGGCGTTGGAAGGGCAGACCTGACCTTACCTCTGAAAGAGGCGTTAAGAAGATGCCCCTCTCGCCAAGCTCATGGTGCTATGTAGTATTCGTTAATTCAGAGTCAATTTTATGGCAAGTGATGGTTACTAGTGCTAAAATGGCTTGGATGCTCAAGGTTAAACCACATCAGGTGCTCAACATGTCACCTGCTCATAAAATAATATAAGGAATATATATCTCATTTCTCACTTGCCTGTGTTCCATATTCTCTCTCCAGAATTTCAGATTAGTTCACAATTGTGATGGCATTGTCAGTTGCTGAGAGGCTCAGGGAAACACAATAAGACACAAGGAAGTTAGGATAAAGTTTCAGTAAAGTCAATGGCAAAACTTAAAATTTAGTGGAATCAGGATTTCAGTCTTTGGATGCAGTGTGGATGAAGAGAGGTCCAGTCTGCGCTGTGTGGGTCGTGATACGGTGTGTTGTCAGATTCCTGAGCTCTGTTGGGTACAGGAATAGGCTATTTCTGGTCATTCTGCAGGTGCAACACGCCATTTTTCCCAAGCAATTACGAGTTTAAATGAAGTCAATTTGTGAACACAAAGTTCTTTTCCGCAGGCAGATCCTTGCGGCGGCGAAGAGGGCAGACCAAGTCGGCCATTTCCTCTGGGTGGGCTCGGACACGTGGGGCTCCAAGGTGAGCCCACTGCTGCAGCAGGAGGACGTCGCCGAGGGAGCCATCACCATCCTGCCCAAGCGAGCCACCATAGAGGGTAAGAGCTCCCTTCTGCTTGGCTCTCCCGCTTCCTGAAACACTGGTGGCACAAAAAGAATTGCCCATAAATTTTTCTCGTATGTGTTTTGTGAATAAATTTGTACAGACATGGTATGATTTAAAGAGGATAAAGTGCATTGAGTAAGTCTTCATCTCCTGAAATTTTCCTAAATGTCTGTGTTCCTCACCCAAGAACAATATATTATTTCCACAGTTGAGAAGCTCTCAGCAGTTATTTATTAAAGGCACAATTTCAGAGCTTATATTAAGCTGTGGTGATATGACACTGCCGTTATCACTTAAAAGAAAGTAAACCAAAATGATCTTAACATATCATGTGTATGCATAGGAAGAGAAAATCTTTTGCAATTTATGTATCATCCCTGAAGCAGTGGATAAGTTTTCTACTGAAGATGTGAAAATTCATTTTTAAGTCAGCAGTTTCCATTTAAACTTAGCTTCACTTTTATTTCGTTCAGATCAAGCACTATATTTATCTACACATATTGCTTGCGTGCTCCACAAATATATGTACTTGTACATATGCATGTGAATATAAAAATTGTGGGAAGCTTTTTGTACATAATCCCGTCGTTCCTCAACATTTCTTTGTGTTCTGACATCTGACCTTTCCTCAGTTTGTTATCCTTTTTGTCTGTAGAGATGCTTAACTGGCCAAATAGCTTCCTCTGGGCAAACCCAACTTGCCACTTAGAGCCCGTGTTCACTGTAATGTGAAGAGAAAGGTTCTTTACAAGGGAGGTGCTGAGTCAAGAGAACAAACTCCTGGGCTGGCACACAGCTTTGTGTGGGGCAGGGTCTCCAAAGAGTCCTTGAACACCTTGCCCAGATTAGAAGAGGTTCTGGTGTGTTCACTCATGGAAAACCAAATATTTGCATTCATTTTTACTGTGTCTACCACCTCATTAGTTATTCTTCTCAGGTATATAATATGCTTCATCCTTTTACATTTTTTAAACCCTAGAGGCGTTTTTGCATGTTATTTTTCTAGAAATACGTACAGTTGATAGACAATGAAGTGTTTTGTTTCTGAAAACCAGGATATTTTAATAATGTTTTCATACTGTGTTCGTCCCTGAGGGTTTCTGACACAGAAACGAAAAGTCTGCCAACAGTAAACAGAAATAAAAACTCTCCACGTTCGTTTATTTTAAAATATTTTCCTACTGTATTACACATTAAACACATCGGACATAAGAGGAAACATGAGGTTTGCGTTTGGACACGGTAAGAGACGATAGCAGAGCGCAAGGGTTCGGGTATAGAAAGCCGGTTAAATAGCAGGTACAAATATCAGCATATTTAGAGTATCTGCAAAAATATATGTCCACTGAGCCCGAAAATATCTTCTTATGCAGTGAATATATCAGACCATTACCTAAAAGTTGGCTAGTTGCATTTTGCACTTGTAGGCACGTGGATGGCACGGCTGCTGGTCCGTGGTGCTTGAATTGCGTTTTGCCTGTCCGTGTGATTGTGCTCGTTCTTCAGCAGTGGGTGCCCTACAGCAGATACCTGTTTTGAGGGCCGTGAGTTGCGTCTTGCTTTCTGGAAAGGGAAAAATGCTCAGCCACGAGTAGGTACTGTGCTTGGTACAAAAGGAGAGGCAGAGCGAGGTGTCCCAGAACAGCAGCAGCACTGTTCTGGAGAGCTTTTCCCGGCTGCTCTGGGAAGGTGCAGCCTGGTTCGTACCTTTTGCAGTCCCGTTCATCCGTCCCTAATTGCCATCTGCACTTGCCATCTGCTTCATCCTGTTCGGAGGGAGAGTAAAGGGACGGTGAGGAACGCAGAGCAGATTCCCGTTCTCCCAAAGCAGTTTTCCAGAACTCCACATTTCCCCTTTCAGACCCATTCCGCTCCCTTTCAGACCCATTCCGTTTCTGTTTCACCCACGAAGAGAGGCATCCAGTGAAATCTGTTACTTACAGAAATAAGTAATCCTTAGGTATTAGCGTTTCACTGCTTAGAGAGGCTGTTATCCGTACGGATTGCCTGCCTTTCTTGCATTTCGACTGCTGTGTGTTGTTTTGCTTTCCTTTCTGCTGTTGTAGTGATTTCCTTTGGCGATGAATTCAAGGGGACTGGAAAGAGACATTTGAATGTTGTTCTTTTATCATTCCAGCAATGAACATCTGCTTCCTAAAATGTAATAATGCTTTTCTTTTGATGAATACATAAAATAAATGAAATAAGAAGCCGTGATTTTCCCTATAAATGGATGGAACCAAGCCGAATGAACAGAAGGGAGCTCAGCTGGCCCCGCGGGGCCGTGCCGCGAGCCGCGCCGCAGCCCAGCAGTCTCCGCGCTGTGCGGTGGGAGCAGCAGAGCTGCCGCCTGCCCCTGCGGCTCCCGGGCTCCGGGGCAAGGCAACAGCTGAGTGCCCGCTGGGTTTGGGGAGAGCTGCTTTAGCGGGGATGAAGAATTGCTTTACTCCTCAAGACCATCTTCATTTTCTTCTTTCCTTTTAGCACTGTGTTAACTGGTGTTTGTAGTATATTAGAAGACGACTCCTAACAAACTTCAGTGGAAACAGAGAGCACTGCAGCTCCCGTACCGTAACCTGAAGTACGTGATGCTGCTAGCCTCTGCTCACGCTTCGGGGAGGAATGTTAGGCTGATAAGCCAGGAGATGTTAAATTGCACTGAAAACTAACGTGCCTGCAGGTTCAAGTGTATGTGGTGCACTTTGGATTATCAGATTTTTGACATCTGTAACGCTGCTGGTCACAGAACTCGTAATCTGAAACAGTGACTAAACAGAAAAAGACATTTCTCAAGTAACACTTCTCCCCCAGCCATGACTCTTCAATTCAAAATACAAACATGTTGGTGTATTTGCGCCTGGCTACATATCTGCCGTGTGAAGCTCCTGGTTGTGGTAACAGTGGGAAAATCCCGGCAGCCTCCATCTCCCCAGAGTCAGAAGCGCTCGGTTTCTGGTGGAACCTGGCCCCAGGTAGGCAGTTATTTGTCTTGGTACTTGATGTCGCTCTTGGGACAAAATTTTCTTTGCCGTAGTCCCGTGGGGTGATTTAGGAAATCATTACATGAACTGAATTCATTCATCTTGAGTCAGTCTTAATATAGCCCGATTGTGTTTGAGGTAATTATGCTGAAAGGATAAAGCTGCATCTTATTTGCATAATTGCAGTAGACGGTGAGCCAGAGGAAGTGCTCACTTAAATAGTACTAACTCCATGAAAACTGGTGTTTGAAACAAGCTCCATAGCCAACTTCACCAGGTATCAACGAAGCTGACGATGTTTTCAGGGGAAAAGAGCAGAATGTGTTTATTTTTAGAACAAGTATTGCAGCAGAATATTGTATTCTGGTTATTGTTACTTTGAACTCTTCCAAAGGAAGGTTGTGATGGTGTGTCCTCATGCTCACTGAGGATTACTAAAGCTCAGCGTATGCCCAGAGGAACAAGCACCTGTGTTGCTGCAGGTACCCGTGCTTAAGGATGTAAGAGTTTGCAGTCATCTGCCTTGTTCTGAATAGTCTGTTACTCCGAGTATATACTTGTAATTTTTTTGTGGAAAGGTCTAATACAACCACAGAGAGTGTTAGTGGTGGGAGATGAGAAAAATCGAACAGTTTAAACAACAGACAAAAGATGTATTTTGTAATTAAAGTTTTAAAAGGATGTATTATTATTATTACTACTACTACTACTATTATATTCATTTTACAATAATACAGGAATGAGGAGCATCTGTGGCTCTGCATGCATTTGACATTCATTAAAACAGCAACATAAAAGAAAAAAATCCATAGAAAATCATTCTTCTCCAAAATGCATGTGGTTTGTAGGATTTTACCTACTGCTGCTTTGTTCCCCGGCAACCCTTATTCTTCTTCCTTCACCTGAACAGAAAGCTGAACTTTGCACATGGGGAGACTCCTCTGCCAGGCTGGTGCTGAAGAACAGAAACGGTGCCCAGCTAATGACGGGGGGGGTGAAATGCCACGAAGGGGAGCAAGTGTGGGCTACAGGAGGGTTTCAGGCAAGCAAAGCAGACTGTTGCAGAGTAGAGATGCAATCAGGATTGTGGTAAATATGGGAGATGTTGAGGCAAGTATAATAAGTTCCCAAGATGTCAGGTGCCAGGGAGAAAATGGAATCACAGTGGAAAATGAAAAGAAAGCTTGAGAGTTTGAAAAAGAAGTGTTTTGTTCTTGCAGTTCAGCTGAGCTAGTTGCCTTCAGACTAGCAAATTACTGTCCGTGGTTGTCTTTTCAGTAGGCAGTGACAGTCTAAGAGAAAGTTGCTCATTTGTCTCATTTTCCATTGGAAGTCCCAGAAGCTCTGTAGACCATCCAAACCAGCAACAAATAAAATGCGGAAACATGCCCTGAGTTGTTGTGAGTGGACCATCATTCCAGCCGCGGACTTCCCCGAGCGATGGCTGAGATGAACTGCAACCCGATTTCCTTGTAGGTGGAAACGAACTTCTTCCACACTAATCTTTTTAATCACAGGCTGACCTTTAAGTATTCCACTGCCACTTTCCCTCTTCATGTTTCAGCAGATTTAATGAACTCCAGAGCATTTCCTCCTCCTGTTATTACTACTGTACCCAAATCTAATGATACGTTTTAACTGCCGAGGGTAGCTCTCTTTATTAGACCGTATCGATGTATGGAAGAGTTACCTGGATGACCCTCTGATTAAAGGGGATAATACTACTGGTCCAGACATCAATTAAAATTCTCCCCAGCAGGCAGATTCAGAGTCAGGAGTTCCTAAATTCTTTCCCTGAAGGGAAAGCAGAGCTTTCTGCCAGCGATGAGAAGATACCTGTGGCATGGGAGATGGAGAAGCCTGATCTTTTTGCAGAAGGTCTGTGCCGTATTTGCTGAATTCAACATGAAAAGCTGTTGGACAGTGCATGTCCAGAAGATATGCTTGTCCAAGGAATGGAGTTGAGCAGGTGGTCTTGGGTTTCAGAATGTCTTTCCCACTATTTTCTTTTTCTTTCCCATTTTTTTCTTCTAGTCTAAGCACTGTCTCACTTCAGGTTTTAGATTTGTTGATATCAGTCTGTAGCATCAAGTCAGGTTAAAAATGGCTCATCAGCCTCCTTCAGGAGTGCAGCAGTAGAGAGCAGGCGTGGTAGGCAGAACAATGACATTCAGCAGGTGGGCTGGACCTTCAAGAGGTGCCTAGACCTCTCTGCATGGCAGCCCAGCAATAGATTTTTATCATCAAATGCAGTGTCACAGCTGAAATGAGGAAATAAGCAGCTTTATTCCTGCAAAAATATTCCTATTGTGCAACTCCAAGATTTATCTGTTTGCCATGGGTCCCGTGCAGGCCCAGAAGGAGGTGCTCGGAGCTTGCCCGTGGAGGTGGCATCCCTGGGCCTCTCCTCCAACCTCCCACTCAAGGCTTAGCACAGCAAGAACTAATACCTGGTAAGCCCTGTTAATGCCTAGTAGTATCTTGGTAAGCCCCACATGGGCAGTAGTGAAAACTAGTATTTTCAAGAGACGGTAGTAATTTTCGCTGCCTTTGTAATCTACCCATTCTGACACACTGAGGTTCACCAGATCTGTAGAAAATTTTGAACACCTTCTTTTTTTATATATCATTCAAAATACCGAGAGATAGGACTAGAACAGAGAGAAGTAGTTTGTGAAACTCGTAGCCATATTTTTAAGGAGTCTAAATGCCTCCAGTAGCTCTTAGAAAGTTTCAGAAATAAATATATGTAATTTCCATGGATTACAAATGTCTCTCTATTCCGGGATATCTAAGAATTTGTTTTCCTCTTAACCTCAGCTGAAAAGAAGATGAGAAACTGTTCACTTACGTCTTGCTTTCCGTTGTTCCTACACCTCTTTTCTGTGCACAGATTTTCCAATTGGGCTGTTACACTGTGGTTCGTGTCGTTAGCATCCATGCTACTGACTTAGCACTTTCAGAGATCTAGTTCTTCCTCTAAATTTTTTTCTTTAAAAAGTCTTCCATTTCTTACTCTGTGTCATCTGTTTTCATGGACACCAGCTCACAGTGAAAGGAAACCAGGGAGAAGAACAGCTGTAAGAGAAATGCGGAGGCTAATATATATGTATATATAATGTTAATTATTTTGAAAGTCTGGCAAAGTGCATTGCTAATGATGAAAAAATATCCTTTATGGTCTCAGATCAGAAGTTGACGCCACTGGACAGTGGGATTCAGCTACGTTTAGGATTAGTGACGCAGCTCCAGCAAGCTGTGGATGTGGCCGAGGTTTGCAGTCTGGTGAAGCTCTCAGCTGTGAGGTTAAAGCACAGCTCCAATTCAGCGCGAGGATGTACGCAGCTATTTGAAAAAATAGAAGTGGTGCAAGGGCTGTAAACAAACATAACTGTCCTTGAATTTTTCCATTGTTTGTCTTCCAGATAGATGGTGAATCATGTTTTTAATGTTTTGTTTTTATTTCCAAGAAGAGCTGATTTGCTTCTTTTTTATTTGGGCAGTATTACACCCAGAAAGAAACAATGAAAGAATAGCGATTTAAGAAGAAATTAGAATGAAATTAAATCTCACTATTTAGTGGCTCTCAAATATTTTACCTTCACAGCCCAAGTCTAGCAAAGCAGAGGAGCTCAGGGCTCATTTTCCTCCATGTTAGAGACAGTGTTGAATTTTATCCACCATGAATAAATACGGGCATGCTGTGCTGTGTCGAGCGATGGCTGCGTTCACCCCAGGATGTTTCTCTGGGAAAGATGTGCTTTATGCAGCACCTACCCACCTCCTCCCTGAACAGAACAGAGCAGCCTTATATCTCATAATAATATTTGTAAAATAATCAGGTTTGGATTCTCTTTGTTGACAGCCTGGTTCGGAGTCTTTCACAGTGCTCTGTTCTTCTCAGGCGTTTCGCTGTGTCCCTGGGGCACGAGCCTGTGCTTTGAAGAGAAGAAGTGAGATGGAAAGGTCTGGTTTGGGGGTTTGGTTCATGCTGGGCTGCCAAGCTGCCGTGCCGGTCCTGCTGCGAGCACAGCAATGGGATGGCTGGAGCCTCGCCGCGGCAGAGCCCACGGACGCCGAAAGCTGGAGGGGACACCCATCATGAGGGAGAAGATGTGAGAGAAGTAGCACGGACCATCACTCCCCCAATTTACTCACTCTTCCCATTACCTACCCTGAATTTTCCTCCTGTCTCCCTGCCACCGCCCATCCGACCCGGTTTCCTTTCTGCGCTGCTGGCAGGGCTCCGGCGGCGGGGGATTCGTTCTTCCTCGGCACCCCAAGCTGGCTGCTGGGGAGCAGTGGGACCAGCTCCGCCATCTTCCCTTCCCAGCGCCGCCAGCAGCCGGCTCCGGCGCCGGAGGGGGCACAGGAGCGTGTCCGTCGCGTGGTTTCTGGGGGTTAAGACGGTGTAATTACAAGCAACAGCAATCAGGGGATGCGCTTCAAGGCTGGCGGGTGGCAGCAGTTCGACAGAGCAGCTCTGCCTTGGACACTCACAAGCAAAGTTTGCACGAAGGACAACATAGATAAACATTTAGTTGCGTTTTTTCCCCCGTAAGTAAATTGTCTTTAGCAGCTTTGGAATGAAAATGCTCAGGGTCTTGCGTGCTCACGTTATTAAGTTAGTAAATATAGAGAAGTATCATCTGTTGAGAGAGGTTTGGCGTTTCGTCCTTTTGTCAAACGGGTGCTTTCGAATGGCGCCGCGTGTTCCTCGTAGGAAACCCGCGAGCTGGCCAGGCGCGGGGAGCAAAGAGTTTTCCTTTCTGTGCTGCTGCATCAATCACGCAGTGTTTAAAGTCATTCTGCCTGCACACTTGTTGGGAATCTATCTTTCCCAATGCAGATGAAGCCATTAATTGAATTTAAATTAATACCGTGGTTACCTGGGAATCCAAGACACACTCGCAGCCGTGAAAAGTTTATTGCGTATCGATTCCAGCCCGTTGAAAAGTCACCCCGGGAGTTCAGATTAGCTTGGCTTCTTCCTGGCTTCGTGCTGGATCTCCTCGCCCCTTGCCTGCGTACGGACGGACTATGATTTTTATAAGGTTTCAAATTAGTGTGATTTTTGTAGTTTTCTGTTAAATGAAGGCATTGAAGCGTCCGGGATTTTTGCTTTTGCTGAAGATTCCCTGTAAGCGTTTCCCACCGAGATGCAGCCGCAGCTGTAATCTCTGTGCTGCCTCCAACTCCAAGCAAACGCCCCAGGGCGCTCCAAACCGGAGCTCCCACGAGGGGATGCATTCGAAAAAGCCACACACTGTTTCAGCTCAAAACGTAGATTTCTACTCAAAAAATGCATCGTTTATGCAAACACATCATTTCAGCGTAGCAGTTTGCGGGAGTTACGCATCCGGCTGTTTTGCGGTGTTCAGTTATTGGAGTTCTTTTGGGGTTTCTCAGTTTGAAGGTGTCGTCTTTTTAGAGTATTAAAGAGAATTATCTGGCAGTGCTCAGTGCGAGAGACAGCTCAGCACTGCAACAGCATTAACAAGACATTTCCTCTCAAATGGGGTTCGAACCAGTGCCTTTCTGAATGGCGTCGCTGCTTCACGGCAAAGAAATTCGGTAGAAGGCTCCAACTGGGCGATGAAGAACCGTTGTAAAAGAAAGATTTAGGGAGGTTTCTCTTTGGCCCCTCGAAAGGAAATCAACTGCTCGCCCAACCTGGCTTGGTCAGATTCGAGGTGCCGCTCTGCCAGCGGTCGTTCGCTCCGTGGGTATATGTGTGTGTCTCTGCATTTCTGTATTTTCTGTGTTCCTCCCAGGGCTTGTGTTGGCAGCTCCTGTTTGATGTTCAGATTTAACTGTTATTTCAGGACACTGGAGATAGTGTGAGTGGGCGGTTTGAGAGAGAGAGATGTGTACACACACACACAAGCTAGACTGGTTGATGCTGTAAGAAGAGATAATTCACAGAATAATATTTAGCTGTTGATCGCTGTTCAGATATATCATCAGTGGTCTTTGTTTTGGAATACCCTGGATCGCATCTTCCGAAGAACACTTTTCCCCTCGGTGATCTAACACTGAAGCTGTCTGAGCTGTCTGTTGGACACATTTGGGCAGAGTGTTTCCATCCAGAAAGGAAGAAATCCATTTGTAGAAAGCCTGCTGTCTCTGCGTGCCAGCTCCTGAGCCGCACGTGGTCTGCTCGGAAGCTCCGAGCCCTCCTCTGCAGGTGTGCTCGCTGTGGAAGGTGCTGGTGGGTGTCCGTGGCTGGAGTGGCTGGAGCGAGAGCCTTCCTCCACGCAGCAGCCAGCCGTGTGCTGCTTTCCAGCAGTTTGCACAGCAGCAGAGCCAAGGGCAGCTCGGGCTGGCAGCCAGATTTTCCGTCCACACGAGGGGTGTTCAGCAACGCGTGGGCAGCACACAGCAAGCGCAGGAGGAAGGCAAGGAGCTCTTTCCTATACAGCCCCCCCCCAGATCAGGAAATCCTGGGGTTTTCTAGTGCTGTTAGTCCTTGCTCCTGTGCAGAGTTTCAAGCCTCATTTGTTGATGGGAATTTGTTTTCTGTTTGTTAGTAAAATTGGCAGGATTTCTAGGATCTGGGGAGTGATGAAGCTCAGGGGACCTCATCGGACCCCGCAAGAGTGAGCCCCTTCTGGGCAGCCGAAGCAGAGCTGGCTCATGGAAAATTATAAAAAAATAATGTTTTCATTACTCATTCTGTTTAGGCGTAGAAACAGAAGTGAAGAGCAGATTTTACCCCCTTCTCCCCCTCCCTCAGAGCAGTGCTGGCGCAGATATCGCACCAAGCACAGCAGTCGCGATGTCTTTGCCTCCCCAAGCCAGCCCATCCGACGCAGGGAGCGGAGAGGACGCTGCGGTACCCAGCGCAGAGCAGGAGAGGTTGAGCTGCGGAGAGGAAGGTGCAGGAGAAAGGAGCTGGGGGGGTGGGGGTGAGGTGTTCCCGTAGTCCCTCTGAGGCCTCTTACCCAGCGTCTGCCAGCATGGCAGGGTCCAGGTCTGGGGCTGCTTCTGCCGGGGTGGGAAGGGAGAGGGAAGAGCTCCGCTCTCCTCTTTGCTGGAGAGTTGCATCTCTCCTGGTGTTTGTTACACCATCATTTAAGTGGTTAATGCATAATGCGTTTTTCTACTTCACAGGAAGTATATTGGCAGAGTATTTGTTTTGCCATTTATATTTCATGTATTTTTCATGTGAAAAAGAAACGGCAGGAGCTTTCTGAAATAAACTGTTCCTGCTTGGGGTAAAAATAGCCATGGATGTTCCCAGATACCTAATTTCAGAAATGCCATTCTGCAGGAGCGCTGAGAACCACGGGTTGTTCCTAATGGAACAGATAGATTTTCATCTCCGATATGCTGCGCTGGCAAAGCAAAAAGACTTCGATATAGTAGGTAGCATTTCCAGTCCGGTGCCTGGTGCACTGCCCGCAGATGTCGCCAAATGGGCGGTGAGGGGTGATACCTACCTGATGGTCCCTCTTAATGTTTGCTCATGTTTGCAACAGATTTGGGCTCAAGAAAGAGCTCTGAGTAAGGACTTTGGGATTAGGTCCATGGGTACTAGGTGACCACTTATTTTCCTTTATAGTTATTGGAATGTTTTCAGTTAGGAAGCTTCAGACACTGGAACTGGGGGCGGTGAAACACAACAGAAATACAATCTGCTTGTGCCATGGGGTGGTGGAAGAAAGAGAAGGTTCAGTCATCAGTCTTCTCTACGAGGGTGATTTTTTGCAGCAAGAAATTAAAATACCAGTTATATGGTGGCAAAGAGGGGCTGAGGTGCGTCAAAGCGGCGCTGCCGGCCGAACCTCGCGGCACCCAGGAGCCCTGCGTTGGTGGGTGGTGGGTCTCGTTCCGTTCCAGCGGCCCGTGCTGTTGGTGCCCTCGCGCCCGGCTGCCGGGCAGAGGAGGGGCAGGGCCGTGTGCTCAGCGCTCCCCGCCGCGGCACGCGTTTCAGCAGGAATAGCTATTAAATCTCACCTGTGATTAGTTCATGTCTGTCAAATCACAGAGTCGCTAAGGTTGGAAAAGACCACTAAGATCATCAAGTCCATCCGTCAACCCAACACCACCAAAGCCTCTACCAGGATACCTTTGAGTCTAATATGTTTACAGTAACGCATTATTTCCGCTCTGCTTTGCTGAAATTCACTTAAATTTAAATTTGCTTAAATCTCAGCATTTTTTTATCTCACCAGCTTTTCCATTACTCTTTACAAATGGTAATAATTATTAATTTGTTTAATATTTCTCTTCCTCTTTGGGGTCAGGCTTTTTCTGTCTTTGAAAGATGTTGAAAGCAAAAGTTCCTAAATTCTCGTAAGAAATTTTTTTCTTTTGGTATTTTGACTCCTTTTGATATTTTTTCTTTGCTATTTTGATCTCAAAATTGACAGAAAATACCTAAAGAAAACACCAATCTAGAGAAATATTCTTTCTCTAGGCCAGTTGAAATTAGTCTCTGAAATCCTCTATGACTTACTTATTCTTTCTCTGTATTAGCAACCCAGAAAAGAAATACTGCTTCACAGTCTTTCAAGCAAAGCAAAAATTAGATGAAAATGCAAGTATGGCATTCCTGTTTGCAAGTAGGAAATTAATATGCTGACATTATACATTGAAAATGTATTCGCTGTAAGTATTCCAGGTTTATTAGTGTCTGCGTTGTCCCGCGTGGGCAGATATCGCCTACCCCCCTGGTCCTCGCCGTGGGGTTCCGGAGCGTCCCGGGAAAGGTCTCGGCAGGCTCCAGCTTCTCCGCTGCCGGGGCTCCACGCACCGTGGCACGCGTGGATCGCGTGTTTCTGCAGCGGGCTGAGCTCCGCTGGGCCAGACGGGCTCAGCCACGAAAAGAAATAAATAAATGTGCTAGTTTTAGAAAGTGGGCACAGATTTGAAAGGAGTTTTTTGTTTGATTGTTTTTTTTCCTTTTGGTTTGTGTTGTTAAGGCTTGAATGATTATAGGCTTTTGAAAGCAATACTTTAGGAAATAATACACACAATAATAGAAATAATTTCCTTAAAGATGATACAATGAATGTTAAAGTGCCCACTTCACTCCTGCTGGGTTTGCAGATCTGCTTCGGGAACGTGTTTTCATTTTGTTGACTGTCTGCATGACAACACTCTGATGACCAAAGGAAACAGGAGAGAATTCAGAAAAAACATCCTCAGTGTGATCACGTGTGCGGGCTCCTTAGTAAAGAGAAGCAGGAGTCAGCAGCTCAAAGATCTTGGTCTCCTGGTAAGTGCACATGATACAAACCTGTGCCCCATAGCTAGAATGCAGTGGTAGGACGGTGAGGAGCTCGGTGTTGGCACGTCAGGACACCCCTCGGTGCAGTTGGAGGTAAAATGTCTTTCCTCCCTCTTAAATGAGGATAGAATTAATAATGTGATTAATCATGCAAGCTGGCTAATAAAGAAGGGCCGGGAAACTAATTTTTTCTACTAATCCAATATATAAAAATGCAGGAAAAAAAACAAAAAGAAAAAACCTCACTCTCTCCCCCTCCAAACTCGGCTCTGCTGGTGGTTAAGTGAGAGCTCCTTGTGCATGGTCCTGGTGCATGTCAGCTTCCAAAAAGTAATTGTGTGAGAATTTGGAAGAATGAAGTGAGTGGCCTCGGGTCCTTTATTGCTGCTGAAAAGAGAATGGTGTCATTGCTTGTGAATAGTGATTAAGCCTAATTGGAGTCAGTGGTTTGCTGTTAGGCTGATGAGAGCCACCTGCAGAGCCTAGGCCTGCCTATATCCTCCAGGGATGGGTGGGGCACCAGCGTCTTTGCTTCTCCACGCCCAGCAGAGCGGACGGGGCTCCTGGCTTTCCTCCAGCGTGGCGTGTCCATGGGTGCCTGTGAAGCAGGAAGCTCTCGCAGGTGTTTACGAGGTAAAACCAGGTTTTTATTTCTGTTTCTCTCTTTAGTTTCTTTCTTGGGTTACTTGTAGTGGTTGACCTATTCAAAGTAGCCTTCCGTTACCTTTGTAATGAGGAAATACTTTTTATTTTCAAGTTTTTGTGTTTCTGAGTTTAATTACCACTTCACGTAGCATAAATTTCCAAAGTAAAAGCTTTTAGGATCTAATGGAAGGTGCTGTTAATGACATCTGGAAGTTGTTGACATCCCTGCTGTTCTACATAGGTGTGCTGGGGCTGCCAGGGAGGCTTTGCTGCTGAAGAGACTTGCGTGGGAAGAGCCCGTTTGTTCTCTGGCTTCATCCCTTGGTCTGTAAGGTTCATGGCTTTGTGAGGGCTGCAGCCTGCTGCCCGGTGAAGGAGTCCAGGGCAACAGGAGAGTGGTGGGGCTGCTGTGGAAAGAAAGGTGTGGAAGATACCTCTGTGTCTTGGTGTGGGCAGTAACGCGTAGCTGAGGCATTGGGCAAGGTGGGAGATGAAATCTGTGGGGGGGTGGCAGTGGCTGTGGCCCCTTCCCGCCCAGGGGGGTGATGGGTGCTGCTGAACCTGCTCTGCTCGTGGCTGGAAAAGGCTTCAGAGACTTCCCGGGTGCCAGAAGTGATCGCTTAAGTCAGAAATTAAGTCATGAAATAGCTTTTTTTGCAAAGGTCTTTGGGGTTTGGATTTGTTTTTGTTTGGTTTGGGTGTTTTGGGTTTGTTTTTTGGTGTGTGTGCCATCCCCTCTGAGATCTAGTGGGTTTATTGGACAAAAGCTAGGAAGAAGCAAAGGCAGGTCAGTGGGGAGCACGTCGGGTCAGTGGGGAGCGCGTCTCTGTGCCTGGCTGGTGCACTGGGTTTTCTGCCTAGCGAGAGGGCGTCGGGGCCGGCTCTGCTGTGCTGCAGGGACCCCGCTCTGTCCTGCAGTCACCTCCAGTAACACGGTACTGCTGGAGTTATTCATGTTTCTCTTTTTCTGTGAACGTTTGCATTGAGCAGTTCACTTACATGGTGCCAACACAAAGTTTAACAGAATACTGCAGCAACTCCAATTTGTGGAATTAAATTGATCTGCTGTATTTAAAAAAAAAAAAATAAATCACACCTGAACTTCCTGTAACATCCCCTTAGAATTTAAATTATGTTTTTAGCTCTGGCAATTATTTAAAATGCTGATACGTCAATCCCCAAAGAGAGAATACTTGTCTCGAGTATTGCCACTTGAAATTTTGGGAAGCCACACAGATGTTCATCTCCTCGTTATGGAAATAATGTATTTGGTTAATGTGTTGGTGCGAAGAGAGGGGAATACAAATTATCTTCCAACTTGAGAGCCGTGTTAAAGTTTCCTTATGTGTAGACTGTCTTACTCCTCTCTCACACAGGATCTCTGGTGAGAGAGGTCCCCCGACCCGGTGGGGTTTGGGCGTGCTGGCTCTGGCCGGGCCCCGCTGCCCAGTTTGCCACTGCTCAGCACCGTGACACTGGGACGCGTGGGGCTCGGTGCCCCCACAGAAGCCGGGGTTGATCCTCTTGGGGGTTTGTCTGCTCGGAGGGTCCACGTGCTCCTTGCTGGGATGTGGCTCGGGTCCCTCCAAGGGCTGTCCCTGCAGCCTCCAGGCAGTCAGAAATCCTTGAGCACGCATCAGAAATTCGGAAAACCGAGGCGAGGATGTGAGCCAGGCACTGGCTGGGTGGTCCCTAAGGCTGGGCAGGACCCCAAGGGGATGCTGAAACCGGGGGTGGGGTAGCCCTGCGGAGTGGCAAGGAAAAAGTAGAGGTGATGAGAGGATGAGGAATGGGCGCCTGGAGGATATTCTGCTCATGAAGTATTTAAATGAAATTGGAAAGCTTTTTTTCTCTCCCTGGAAGCTGGGAGGTATTTCAATGACGAGCGGTTGGGGCGATGCGGGTGTTGCTGTGCGGGACTCCAGGGCCTGGAGGCCAGTCCGAGGGGTGGCACCGCATCCCCCAGCCCCAGAAACCAGCCCCGATATCTTTAGCTTTGTCTCTCTTATCCAAGTCTGAGCGGTTGCTCTGGACAGGACCTTGTGGTTTGGTGTGGAGTGGAAGCTGAAACTTTGTGTTGGCAGCTTCAGCCGAGAGGGCTGGAGAGAGGGAGGGAGAGAAGGGTAATTAAGTCGTGCTCTCCTGCATCCTAGCACTTTCTGGCTGGCTGGCGTTGTTAAAGCTGCTTTATAATCATGAGGTCGGTTGTCAAAAATCAAGGAAGTAGTCTTTTTTATTTTTTTTCAATGACTGTAAGGAAAAAGGGAAAGGAAAAATGCAGTGGAGTTTTTGGGTAATATTTTCTTAGGGATGCTCTCTCGAGGGGAATTTGAAAATAAGTTTGGCACCCTGTATAGCAGTTCACGCTGCGACCGGACTGTGGGCGCAGCCAGCGCTGTCCAAGCCCCGGTGCCGGGCGCGGGTGGCCTCTCGTGAGCCCGTTTGGGGACCGGCTGCCCGTGACTGCAGCTCCCGGCTCCGGCTCGCGAGCCGGTGCCGTGCGTGCTGTGTAAATGATGGCTCTGCAGAAAAGAGGCGTCGTGTGAACCAGCGCTTCGAGAGCACCTTGCTGCTTCCAGCCAGCCATGTCAACAGCGAAAAAACAAAAAAAAGGCAGCTCTCGCTGTCTGCTGGGGGGGCTGAGTGTGTGAGTACGGGGCTGTGAGCGTGCATATAAATTGTGGGATACCCAAATATGTTTACACATGCTGTAATTATTCCCTTTGACATGGTAACACTTCAGCGAGGCGTGGGCAAATAAATCCGGAGAAAGAAAGCAAATGAACTCCGTGTATTGAAGGAATTGAATGCGGTGTAAGGAAATAAAACTCGAAACGCAGCGAGTTCCGCGGGCTGGGCTCGGGCTTGGCGGGAAGGAGCGGCCCCTCGTGCTCCCTCCCGCGCGGGGGGAACCAGGTACGTCTCGGCCGGTGCGCGGCCCGGCATCCCCTGCCGCTCCCACCGCAGGCTGGAGGAGCACGGGCTTTGATTTCCTTTCCAGTTTTGTTTGCTGGGGAGGTCTAACGACGCGCCTGAGCATCGATTTGGTGTCTGCAAGGCGGTTCTAAGTCCGTGTGCCAGAGCAGCGCGGCCGGCGAGGAGCAGTGACCGTGGCCGCGGCTGTTTAGGACGCCGCGGCTCGGAATTCAGGTCATGGGATGATGGAAAACTACCTTTTGTGTGGCATCGCTGTCACAGAATCACAGAATAATAGGGGTTGGAAGGGACCTCTGTGGGTCACCTAGTCCAACCCTCCTGCCCAAGCAGGGTCACCTACAGCAGGCTGCACAGGACCTTGTCCAGGCGGGGCTGGAATATCTCCAGAGAAGGAGACTCCACAGCCTCCCTGGGCAGCCTGGGCCAGGGCTCCGTCACCCTCAGAGGGAAGAAGTTCTTCCTCATGTTCAGACGGAGCTTCCTCTGCTTCAGTTTGTGCCCATTGCCCCTTGTCCTGTCACTGGGCACCACTGAAAAGAGCTGTCGGTCCTGTTCTTGGCTCATCCGCTGAACGAGAGCGCGTGCGCAGCGGTGGTGGGGGGTACAGGTGGGGAGCTCCGGGGGGGCTGCGGTGCCCGACTTGGCCGTCCTCGGCAGCAGAGCCGGGTAGCGGCCACAGCCTCGCCGCCATGGGCACCTCTGACCTTCCATTCACTTTACTTTGGCATGTTCATGGTGTATGCTGATTTTTATTTATTTATCATTGCTAATTTTAACCTGCTGAACATCCTTAGGGGTTGCTCCAGTTGCTGCATTAGAGTGTAGAGGGATTTGTGTGTTTTTATCCTCACTTTAAATTGTGCAGGCAGATGACTTGGGTTTAAATGCTTTGAAGGATATGCAACGTGCATTTTGTCTGCTGCTGCTATCAAAGGGAAGAAAACCACTCATGTTCTGCATTTAGACCTTCTGTATGTCTCTGATTTTACTGCTCTGCATCACTAAAATGAAACAGGCTATCTGTGGAGCAGCTTCTCCCCTTCAGTCAGAAAGGGTGGGCAGGAAGAGCTCAGAAGACCAACGGGAAGAAGACATCAATGCGTACAAAGGGATGTAGTTAAAGAGTTCGTTGCAGATGAAAAAGTGAAATAACCACTCAGAATTTGGGGGAAAGTATTATGAATAGGAGAGGGTGATCTACATCCTGACCGTGGGCTGCCTTGCCACTGCTTTGCTCTGTGTCCCTGGGTGACACCGTTAAGCTCTGCTCGAGTTTCACTGCTGCTGGGTGGGATTGATGCAGAAGCTGCAACAGGTGATCTCAAGGAGCCTGGCTCTGAAAGTGAAGAGGGAAAGCAAATCATTGACTGAGTTGTATTGCAATATGTATTCTTTTTTTTTTTTTTAAAAAAAAAAAACAGCTTTTCTCTCATCTTCAGGTATGAGGGGGAAAAAAAGAGTTGAAAGAGTGCTTCATGGATAAGGTCCTGGCAAGACAAATAGCCCATTTCCAGTAACAGGGCAGCAGGAAAGGATGAATTACTGGGAGAGACATTCTGCTTCTGGATGTATGTTTAAATCTGTTCAGCTTGGCCTGATTCTGGTGATAATCTTTACAGCAGGTACAGATCCTCACTCGCAAGAGTAGGCTTATGTCAGCAGCGTTTTTGCCATGGCTGGGACTCTGCATATTGCAATTCATAAAAAATTATTCATTCCCGCTGCAGGAGTCGTTTGAATAAGAAGTGGAGTTATTCAGCTGAAAGCAGAGCACCGTAGGCATTAAGCAACCTGGGTGACTTATACTGGTGTCAACCTGGAAAGTCCCTCCGTGGCTGGAAATGCAGAAGTCTCTTATGCATGATGAAGTCTGTAGTTGTTTGGGGGAAGAGGAGCACGAGCCTTCTTCATCTTCTGCCCTGTAGTATCTCTCTCGATGCTCTGAGGCATGGATGGGGTTGTTTTCTTGTTTGTAAAGAAAACGGTGGGTCCCCCTGGGTTAGAACATCAGCCTCCTGCTCGGGTGAGAGGGTGATGCCAGCGTCCTCCAGAAAACCCTGGCAGCAGGAGGAAGCAGGGCTGGAGATGGGCTCCTCGATGTCTGTGTCCAGCGCCCGCTGCAGCAAGGAAATCTCATCCTCAGCTGAGGCCTCTGGCTGGTAGGGTAATAAAAGTAGCAAATAGGAGGAATAAATTTAGGGTTTTCCACTAACTGTTTATATTGATATAAACAGGAGCTCTGCGAAAGTAAGAAGTGCCCGAGGGCAATGAAATGTAGAATAATGAATAATAATATACCTCTATATTAACCTTTCTATATTAACCTTTCTATTGCAGCACTGGCTAGACACCACCTGGGTCACGACCTCATTGCCATGGCAGCGGTGTAATTTTATAAAAGTGATAACGATGGCACTTAGCCAATATATGTCTGTTTCCACAATAGAAGCTTTGTAGCTTAAAATCCCGGATTTGCCCTAAGTACGGCAAGCTGAATTTCCTTTGTCCGTGCTTTGTCACGTATCTAAAAAAGACAAATGTGACATCAGCTAAAATACCCTTTTTCGTTGCTCGTATTGGCATCTGTTAAAAAAGAAAACAACTGCAAAGCATTTTTATGGTGTGAAGTAAGTTGATAAAATCGCTTAATATTATGGCCTTTTTATTGAGTAAGAAGGTCAAGAAAAATCTATAGACTGTCTTAACAGCTCCATAATGCGATGTAGTGTGTGGCTTAGTCTTTTTTCAGATTTTATTCTGTTGCCCAAATGTCTTAAAATTGATCTTATCATTCCATATCAAATGCTTTTATCCCAGATTTATGTCAGCAGATTAAACTATTTTGGCTAGAATGCTAGGAAAATCAGAAAATTATTTCAGTAGCTGTTTTCTAGTAGGTGATGATTTACTAGCTGGGTAAGTAATATTTGTACAACTAGCAATCGTTAGTGTGGAAGTACTTGGGACAAAATAGGGAAAAATAAAAATATCGTAAACTGATAAAATCACTACACTTATTAAATTAGGTCAATATGTTGTATTTACTCACAAGCCACGTGGGCTGAGAATGACAATGCTTTAGACACAGGAGAAATGCAGTAGGTCAACAACTTTGTGTTTTAATTAGGCTTAATTGTTTTCCTCATTAAATAACCCCAGAGCCCTGGAAGTCACTGCTGACACATGAAATAGATGCTTCACAGCGCGAGTGGTTTGGGAAACAAGAAGTGACAGAGGTCTCTCTTAGAGAACTATCTGGTTCCTTCCCGCCAGCAGCCCGTTCCCGTTGCGGATCCTCACGAGCCGCCCGCCCGCTGTTCACCCGCTGGGATACTGGGATGCTCGCTTGGCTGCTGCTGGAGGCACTGCAGCCGGTTCAGTATTGGATCCCCTATTGGAATTTTCTTTTCCCAGGGGACTGCTCTTTTCTGGGCACCTCCCTGCCCTCCCGTGCACCGTCTCTCCTCTGCAGCCCGTCTTTTCCCTGTCGGCGTGTGCCTGATGCCTTCCCCATGATAAATGCCTCCTCTGTGAACCTGCCTTCCTCCCCCTCCCCTCTCCGTGATGCAGCTGACCGCGGCAAACCGCATCGTTAGTCTTGGAGCCTGGTTTATCCTCCAAAGCACGTAGAATTCCCTCGGCCATCTCTGCCGGGGAAGCTGAGCATTATGCTCTCAGGCAGAAAATGGGCAACACGTAACATCAAATGGAAGGAGAGATGCGAGATTAATGTTAAAAAACCCCCCAAATGATTTATTTCTTTGGGTGTAAAAAGCAGCCGCAAGCTGCGTTTTCTGGTGGAGAATGGAGCTGCTCTTCCAGGCGTTCCCGGCTGCGCAGCGCTGTGGCATCCTGCTTCCTTAGGGATGCCGGGTCCGGGAGGACCGGAGAGGGGTTTCCAAGGGCGGAGGGGGCAGGGCTGGGTGCAGCAATGGTGCTCCCTGTCCCGATGAGTGACCCCAAATGGCGCCGAGTGAAACACCCAGGTAAAATCTGAGGTGCAGAGCCGGAGTCCAGCCAGCTGGAGAGGAGATGCTCCCATCTTCCTCCAGTAGTTTCTGCTTTCAGTCACTTCAGCTCTGCTGCTGGCCCCCATCCTGACCAGAGGGTGCTTGGGCTGGCGCTGCGAGCAGCCCATGGAGCTAAGCAAGGACACAACCGAAAGTGCCCAGGTTTTGGTGGCACCACAGCCACGTGACGCTCGTCCCTCCTTCGCGTGGGCTCTACCAGCCCTCTGCAGGGCTTGGGATCGGGTGCCTTTCCCCTGCTTCCCTCCCTCCTTTTTTTTAGGTCTGTTTTGTTGCTATGTAGTTTGATTTATATATTAATCCTGGAGTGGAAAATAAATGAACCCATTAGGCAGGATCATCTCTCTGTGTAAGAATAATGATTTAATCAAATCGCAGTGATTTAAAGTAATAAGAGATTTATTTTAATTTGTAAAATCTCATAAAATAACTATCTATATCTCTTAGAGGTATTTGCTGAAAAAAGTAATTTTCTTAAGTATGATATATGAGGAACACTGGGAAATCGCTCTATCACACAATCGCTCTATCGCTCTCTTGTCACACAAGGGTAGTACTTGGCCACGTACAAGAGTAAGAAGTGCTTATTCCTACTTTATGTTTAAGCATCCAGCTTTTTTGGTTGGGTCATGTTAATTCCCTGAGCCCCTGAACCCCAAACTCTTATTCCTGTGTTTAGTGCTATGCGTGGGAGTTGTCTTAATGTCTTAAGCTTAAAAAGATTAAGCTTAAGCACAGGCTTAAGTCTGTTTATATTACAGAGAGCATGTTTGCCTGTGTCTCAACTTCAATGTTTATGAATTGTATTAATTTAAAAAAAGCATCTGAAATTAGGTATACATTGAAGATGTCCCTCTGGCTCAAGCCCGCTGACATGGGTAGGGCTGCTTGTGTTTGCGGGACAGCGTGGTGTCACATGGAAGCGTAGAACCAGTCCTGGCCGGTAGCAGACTGGAGATGGAGCGGATGGTTTGTGTATTTTTAAGACACTTGCAAGCAGTGTCTTTTTCTAAGGGTTAATGAATTACAGATCGCTCTGAGTCTGCTGAGAAGTTCCCTGATGTTGCTGATGTTGATGCTGCCGTGGGCTCAGGAGCTCCTTCCCTCCACGCCGGCCTGCTGAGGTGACACACTGTGTTTGCAGTGTGTGACCGGGGGTTTCTGTCACCCCTCCCCAGGGGAACGAGGGGTGCTGCCGCAGCTCCCGTTCACCGACCGTCTCCCGTTTGCCCCTGCAGAAAAGGAGCTGCCCATCGCCACACGCCACTGCCCAGGGGCTGGCAAACCTGCCCAGCTCTGTGGGCGTTTGCACCAGCGTCCTCTGAAGCGGGTGCTCGTGCTGGACTCGGTTGTGCGCAGCCCTCGGGAGGAGCTTGGCAGAGTCGAGAACTGCTGTAGTCGTGGCTGTCAACTAAACTCGTGTGCCATCAATCCTTAGCCATTAGCTGACAAGGTTTGCGTGGCGCTGATCTTTGCATAGATCCATCACAGCCTTATGACGAGCTTTCAGAATATTATAGTATAGATGTGTATCTACTTTAGAAACTGTTCCTTGGTAGGAATTTAAATCGTGAAACTCGTCATGGGATCCCAAATGTTTAGTTCAAGTCCACTGGCAAGGCTGGCTGCGCGGTAGCAGTCACACTCATGAAAGGTCAGCATTTGCTGACAATTAAATATTTGGGGTTTGCTTTACTTATTAGCTGAGCATCTGATGTGAAGTTTAAAAATAGTAAGATCGTTACATTGAGCCTGTTTACTCCTAAATGAAAAATGTATTTTTCCTCTAGGTTTCTTTTTTTCGAAGCACACCTAGCACAATTACCCTTCTGAAAGTAATGGTGGGAAAAAGTGAAACGGTAGAGATTTGTTGGCTCAGATCGCAGAGCGACAAGCGTGGTCTGTACTCACCTCAGCCGCTGTGTTTCGGACAGTCGTCATCACTTCTCTGACAGTGTTCTCAGGAATGATATGGGGAAAAAAACAGGAAAAAACCGCAACCCATTCTAGGAGCAGTAGAATTCCACTGAGCATTCTTTACTAACTGTTAAGTCAGATGAAAATCTCATCTGCAGTGAGCTGGCCCAGCTCAGTTGGTGGAGGTGCAGGGGTTTGCACCAGGCAACAAGAAATGCCCGAGGTTTTCTCCTCTGGCTCATCGTACCCGAGCTGTGCACGCGTGCCAGCGCTTTGGGTGAAAGCTGTAAATATTTATTGGATAAAAAATGGTGCCAGTGAGCACACTTTTGTGGAGCGAGGTAGGAATCTTTCTGCTCGGTCCTGGCTGTGGGGATGTTTCTTGGTGCTGGGGTGGAGGGCAGTTTGCAGAGGTGACGCCTTCTAGAGATCTTCTCCAGGACTTGGTGGCGGTGGGAGCGGCAGTGCTGTGACCTGCAGTGCAGCCAGTGGGTGCCCGGTGCCTGGACCTGCTGCTCAGCTCCGTCCCTCGGTCAGTCAGGCACTCACCTGCTTGTTTTGATCAATAAAAAATGATGATTAAAAAAAAATGTACTCTCTTTAATAGGGATCTGTATTCCTTCTTGAGAATGCAGAGGGATCATTAAAAAAAATCAATGAGAATGATATTATTTGTTATTAAATCTGTAAAGGTTTAGAGTAATTGTTATGGAATTCTGTTACAGTTCTATCAAGACTTATTGATTTTATCTTATTAAGTTATAGAGCACTTTTCCCAGAGGTCAGTTGGTTTGGCACATTGGTAAGATACTCTTTCAGAGCCATGTATATATTGTGGGTCTTATGACTGGGTATCCCCTTTGAAAGGGTCTTTTAATTATGAGTAAAACTAATACACACAGGTTTACAGGAAAACAGGTTTAGCTTGTACGTGCCTAAAATCTAAGAGTAGTTTCTAAATTTTCTTCTGACCCATCCACACGAATATTTTCCTTAGGAAATTTCATCCCAGAAGTGGAGAAATGGTGCTATCCCTTACCATGCACAAAAACCTTCCTAAGTCCCTAATTTGTCATTAATGAAGTAGAGCAGCTGTGGTAGGAGCCTTCCACTGAATGAATTCCCTAAAACGTGGGAAACCCAGGTGAAGTCCGTGCCTTAGCAGCGAGACGGCAGGAGGAGATGGGGTCTCTGCCCTCGCAGGTCAGCTCTTTCCCTGCGCCTTCGTGCAGTTTCGTTCTGGGGAGCTTTCATTTCAAGCTGCAAAAAGCTGGAGAAGCTGAGCGGGGTCGATGGCATTGGCTCGGCTGTTTGGTGGTGCTGAGAGACACCACGGAGGTCCTCTCTGTTCGGGTGCTTCGCCCGCGGGTTGGGCGCTGTCCTTCGGGGCTGGCTGCCGGCGAGGTGGCACGGCGCGGAGTTGCTGTTGTCCCGGAGCACCTCATTGCAGGAGAGCCTGCAGGTATTATCTAGTGGGGCTGCAGGTGACATTTTGATCTGCTTTCAGCCCATTTCGGGAAGACCGCAGTACTTATGTGTCTGGTTTGATTTTTGGACATGGTGTATGTTGGGTCTTGTGAGCAGTGTGGGCTTTGGGTGCAAGTTGTGGGCAGTAGGCTCAGGGTGAGGAAAATACACATTATAGTTGGGTCAATAGTACACCAAGCTAGTAGATTGACCCACTCCTAATCTGCTTTCTTATCTGGAAACATCTGTTTACTGATGCTGTCTATTTTTATCCCGTAGTGGATGGATGGCTCTGCTAATTTAACGATGCCATATGTTTTTCCTGTGACTCAATTTCTTTGTGTGGAGTGCCAGATTGAATCAATTTACCACCTATTTCAGTGAGAAAAATTGTTGGCTGAGGTGCAAGGAACTTTTTTCGCTCTTTCAATGGAAAATGTATTTACTGTCATTTCTGACTGAACAATCAAAAGGAACGATGTGATCGTGCAGTGTGGTGCGATGGGTTGGTGTCTGTAAGGGCTGGCTGCTGCTGTGCTCCCACCCTCTTCTGCCATGCTAGTCCGGGCTGGAAAGCCACAGAAAGGGACAAAATAGATATTCTGGGATTTGCATCTTCAATGGATTTGCACTTTTAGGATAGCAGATAATTTACCTCTCATCTTCTCAGTGGGCAGCCAACATTTTCAGGTCCTCTTTATGATTGATCTGCTTTCTCCAGGTTTCAGATTTGCATGGTTTGAATACCTCAACAACCTGCTTAGTAAAAGGAAAAACTTTTTTGTAACCTGAGCTTGAACTCAGGATTGCAGTTCTGGAAAGTTCAATGAAAAATACTGAAGCTGGATGCTCTCCATAAGCAAAAGCTGTGATGTTGCTCACTGCAGGCTGAAGACAGGTAGCTGGAAGGACCTAGGAAAGCTGCTCAGCACTGGTAACTGTGGTGAGCATCCTGCTGCTGCGATATGCTTGTTGTAAGGCTGATGGAACTCTCTGAAGAGAATGGGCACAGCCTCCTTACTTCATAGACTCGTAGCATGAAAGGAATGAAAACATGAAGTCCCTTCCATCGGAGGGACTGTGGGGTTTGGGCCAGCCTGTGAAGCCCAGCGGGGATTACGGCTGCCGGGAGTCTGTGACCCGGCGAGAGGTGGGGACCGACGGCGCCTGTTTCCCTGGCAGCACTGGTGCGGAGGTGAGCAGCCCTCTCCCTGTGGCGTGGCACCAACGCGTGGCCGCGTCGCTCCGTGTGCCCTGCCTTCCGAGCAGGGGGGGAACACAGCTTCCATCGGCTGCAAAAAGAGACGAGAAGAAAAGCCAAAAGACTTCAAGTGCGAGGACGTAGATGTGCACTGACAGGTTTTGCTTGGCAAACCAAAGGTTTGCACAAGGACAAACACAACGGCGTACTGGGATAGTAGTAAAATTAAAGTGTTGCTGTGGGAGGGTGGTGGTCTCCACTCGCCCCTGCTCTCGTGCTCCCAAGGACCCACCGGTGTCCGTGGTGAGCAGTTTTGCCTGGCTTTGGGGGAGCTTCAGGCATGGCGATGACAACGTTGGGTTTCTGCCGTCCTACCAGTCCTGGGACCGGCTGGCCGTTGATCTGCAGTTATTTGTGGGCACGAAGGTTCAGTAGGCTCTAGGGAGTTACCTCAGCTTTGAAGGAGAATAGGGCTTAAATATGGTGAAGTGGAGCAGGGGTGCACGGAGTTGTTGGTAACGTGATGTTCTTCTTGGTCCAGAGTTACCATCGCTTACTGGGAGAGCAAGTATTTGTTTCAGAGTTCTGTGTTGTGTTGTGCGAAAAATCCATTAAAATGAGCATGATCTTTGAAAGGGTATTGTCTGGGCTGTTAAAGGGTATTGGGCTGGTGTTTAAGCTATAGGATTTGAAAACTTGATAGAGAAAGTCCCTATACTATGGTGGGTCTAACTTCTTATCAGAATATAATAAACCCTATAATTTTGTAGTAGTTTTAATTCTTGTTACTGCCCCTCCTGGTTTGTAAGCCTTTAGATACACCTTTCCTCACTTTACATACAAAAATAGGTGTGTGTATATAGACACCCATTTGTGTACATATATAGATGTGCATATATACAGTGGTATACGTTTCTGTAAAAAAATAAATAAAACAAAGCAAAATATGTTTCTTTTCTGGCAAGCTGGTGAGGTGCTGAAGAGAGATAGAATGTGATTAAGAGCTGTGTGAAGGCTTTGCACCAGTTGCTGCCGCACAGCTACTCAATAGCTATTGTGTGGTTTCTTTCAGTGAATAGAGGATGGTGTGTTTTCAAATAAAGACTTTACTGCCCTTCAACTCAGCTGTTTAAAATTATAAATTTTTTAAATTACAAATTTTTTCCCCCGTTATTTTAATCCTGGAGTTGTGTGTCAGTTTTACTCTTGCATCGCTGCAAGCTGTTTGTGGCTCTGGCTGCGGTGACGGTCTGACAGGTCTGGTACATTGAGGTGGCTCGGGTACCTCGTAGTAGTTTTGCTCTCTGAATCTATCTGTACCTTTGGGAAAGGAAATTATGGGGAAAAAAGCATGCCATGGAAACAATAGGGTGCACTGGTAATGGCCAGTTTAGCTGAAGCTGCCTGCTCCGGAGGTCTGGAGAGGTTAGTTACAAAATTAGCGGCATTGAGCTCAGCCTAATAGCAGCCGCGCTGTATCTTTTGTTTTCATTCCTTATTGGTGAATATCTAATCCATCCTTTTTGCTTATAACTCTTATTTCTATAGTAGTCTCTGTGTTACATATACCTTACCCAGCTTTATACCTTGCAGTTAGTAGCAGAGTAATTTACTTGCAGGATGCAGCTGATTAGATAAAACATGCAAGGGGCTTCCTTTCGCTCCACGGTCGTCTCGTGCGGACAGGGACGTGAACGTGTGCTGGATGTTGGAGAAGATATAAACAGAGGGTTTGTTTCTCAGGCTGCTGTACTTCCCGTGCAGTATGAGCTAGACTTCAGCTTTCTGCCTGTCTCCTTCTCCAGGGTTCGATACCTATTTTACCTCCCGCACCCTGGAGAACAACCGAAGGAACGTGTGGTTTGCCGAGTACTGGGAGGAGAACTTCAACTGCAAGCTCACCATCAGTGGGTCGAAGAAGGAGGACACGGACCGTAAATGCACAGGTAACTTCATTCACTTCACGCTCCTCGTGCTGCTGGGCATGGGCTGCGGTGGAATGGCTGCACAGCTGATGGAAGGAAGCTTGGCTGGAGACAGATTGAAAAAATAAATTGAATTTTTGTAGGTTGTACAGAAAATGGAACAGCAGCATCAGCCTTGCAGAACAAGAGAAGTAGATGGAAAGAGTCAAAAAATAGATTCTTCTGCTTCTTCCCTTTTCTGGATGTCCATCCAGCAGGAGAATCAATATTTTTCAAGGTGACCCAGAAGTACATCTGTTTGAGTGCAGGGTGGCTTGAGGGGGTTTTGTTAGTTTGTTTTAGATGGAGAACATTTGCACCACTTGTGCCTTGACAGCCATCTGCAAATCACGCCTTGGCCACCTGCTATGTCAAAGCATCCCCTCAAGCCAGAGGACACAAGTCAGAGGCATGGCCATATACTAACCATAGATGTCTGAATTTAACTTTTGCTTGTTAGGTATTAGCACAGTGTGAAATGTTTTCATTTTAGGTAGCATAAAATTGTTGATCAGAATTTTGTTCGTACCAATGTTGTTTAAAAAGTTGGGGTTAAATATATTTTTGCAGCCTCAACTCAGTAACGTAGAATGGGCGCTGTCTGCATTTCTGACTGAGGTTCATGACCTTTTTTGTCCTCTGTTACTTTCTGGTGGCTGTTTTCACTCCTCTTTTCCTCTTATGAGGTACTGCCCACCATTGCAAGTAGCGTATTTTCCAGGAATTCCTGTTTCTAGTCACATGGAGATTCAAGGAATTACTTTTACTTAGAGAGATGCCCAGGTAATGCTGGGGGTGATTTCGTTTTTAGCTGACTTTAGCACTTCCCAGCACAACCGTCATCCTGGTGACACAGTTTGTTGAACTCCAAGAGTTTATTTTGGAAGGAAACGGTGGGCGAGATGCGTGTTCATGGAGTCACTCGGACATGAGCCCGACCAAGTGCTGCCAGGTGATCCGTAGGGACAGTGGTGGCATCGCCAGCCTGGGGATCTGCTGCTGGGTCGAGGTATGAGATTGAAGGTACTTGTCTAGAAGAAATATTTTAAAAACTCAGAAAATGTAGGGAGTTTGCCAAGAAACTGCTAGGTCCCTGGTGAGCCTGTGTTTTGGCGTGACCCTCAGTAGTGTGGGGCCGGGGTGTTTGCTCAGGGCTGGAAATGCAGAGGAGAAGCAGCAGCCGGAGCGTCTCTGCTGCCACGCGGCTGGCACAGCCGGGGTGGCCGCTGGTGGCTGCCTTGCCCTGGCCCCCCGTTGCCTTGCCCTCCCTCTCCGTGTAGTCTTTCACAGCAGCAGTTTGAATGTGCTGTGTTGAATAATTGCCTTGAATTTTGATCAAAGGAAATTAGTTCATAGGAGGACATGTTTTACTTTGAAAATTGATGGAAACTCTCCATATTTCATATCGTCTGCTTCTGGTTTCGATTCGTGGGTGGCAGTGGGAGCATGGTGCATGGAAACAGCGCAGGTACCACTGGGAATACTGTGCTGTTCAGTCTGGCATTTGGAATCTCCCCTGGAGGCTGGCATTTGACTAAAAATTGCTAGAAGATCTTTGGGATCATTTCTAAGAGCGTCTTATCACCCTTATTGTTTATGGCGTTATGTTATTACAGTTGCTCACAGCCTGCGCTTTCTGATGTGAACATAAAACTGCTGTTCTGCCTTCCCTCGGCAGGCGTTCAGCAGAAACATTTATTTTCGATGGCTAACTTACCCTATCGAACTGAAATACCGCATTATAGCTCGATATTGTACCAAATGACATGCCCTGACATCTTCCTTCCCTCTTCTACAAACTGAAGTAAATTGGGCATCAGAAAAAGCATTAGCTTTGAGTTATACTGCTAGTAGGAGAGTCCTGATGTCCCGCGGATGTAATAACGTTGTGAGCGATCATCATCATTGTTTTAAGATGTGATTGGCAATGTGTAATGCGGCGAGGTACCAGGCTCCAGGGCACCGGTTGCTAGCGGCGTTCGTGCTCCTGAGCTCCGGCGCGAGGTGTGGGAGGCTCCTGCTCCCGGTCAAAGCCCGCGGTCGAAGAGAAAAGCTTCTCCAAGAAGGCACCCTGTGGGCAACTGCCCTTTCCATATCACAACTTGCTGAAGTATTTCTGTATGCAGAACTTCTATATTAATGCTGTTTATGCCTATTTAAGCATGGAACATTTTCCCCATTTAGGATGGAGAAGATGTAGAATGAGCAAATGAGAATAGGTTTAGCCCGCCCCACCTTCCTTCTAGCTCAGATTAAATACAACACACCGCTGTAATTAATAATGCTGTTTCTGGCGGCTGACTTCATCTGGCATGGTCCAGTGCTGCTAAGCTGTGCCGCTGCCAGGGACGCTGTGTGGTTGGGCAGATCGTTTCTGCCAGGATGGAGGCCGTTTCAAAGCAGTCTGCACACATATGGCAGAAAGAGCCGAGTCCCTTGCTTTTCCCCAGAGAAGAGGAGGGTTGGTTCGTTATGCAGAAGTGGTGGAACTTCATTCAGCTGCTGCCTTCTGTGCTTGCCCGGGCCCTGGAGCTGCTGCCTTGCCCCTTGAGGGATGCTGCAGTTTGCTTCGGAGGACACTTGGTCAGAGTGTGCGGGGAGTGTGATGGGATCGCTGCAGCAGCATGGCAGTCGCAGGCGCTGGCTTTGGGCAGGTCGTTGTTTTCCTTCTTGCTGCTTACATTTAAGAATATTAGAGAGATGCACTTCCCAGAATCCCAGCATGGTCGGGGTTGGCAGGGCCCTTTGTGGGTCACCCAGCCCAACCCCCTGCCCAAGCAGGGTCACCCAGAGCAGGCTGCACAGGACCTTGTCCAGGCGGGGCTGGAATATCTCCAGAGAAGGAGACTCCACAGCCTCCCTGGGCAGCCTGGGCCAGTGCTCCGGCACCCTCAGAGGGAAGAAGTTCTTCCTCGGGTTCAGCTGGAGCTTCCTCTGCTTCAGTTTGTGCCCGTTGCCCCTTGTCCTGTCGCTGGGCACCGCTGGAAAGAGTCTGGCCCTGTTCTCCTGACCCCCACCCTGCAGATATTGAGAGGCATTTACATGGTCCCCAGTGCAGTCATAACAGGCCACGTCAGGGTAATGGAGAAATTTTTTGGAAAAAAGGAGTTTGCTGTACTGTGCGTTATGGTAAAAATGTGCTTTTATAGGAAAGGATTAACAGAAGAAAACCACTGCCTTTGTGGAAGAGGGTAGTGCTGTAGCTCATAGCTGTGGTTCTGCGAAGGGAGCCGTGCTGCACGCTCTGCTGGCACCGTGGTACGTGCAGAGGTCAGGTCCGGGCTTCGGTTGTTAGCCCAGCCGAAGAGGTGTCCCTGTACGAAACCACGCTGTGCTAATATTGCATAAATTAGAATTAACAGATGATAAAACAAGTTTTCTGTGTCTGTTGTCATGAACCAGGTTGTTCATGAGTTTCAAAGTGATCCTTGAAATGAAATTCGCAGTGCGGAATGTTTGGCCGGCGCGCAGACAGCGCGGGGGCTGCGGGTCGCTCTGCGCAGGGCGAGCGTCGGCGTGGGTGCAAGGGCTGGGTGCTGGAGAGATGCGGGTCCTGCGGGTGGACGGAGGCATCCGCCGGCCGAGAGCCCCGGCGTTGGTAAGGACCTGCCTCCTCACGCTCCAATCCTGGGGTGCATCAAGAAGAGTGTGGCCAGCAGGACGAGGGAGGTTCTCCTTCCCCTCTACACTGCCCTGGTGAGGCCTCATCTGGAGTCCTGTGTCCAGTTCTGGGCTCCCCAGTTCAAGAAAGATGAAGAGCTACTGGAGAGAGTCCAGCGGAGGGCTACGAGGATGATGAGGGGACTGGAACATCTCCCCTACGAGGAGAGATTGAGGGAACTGGGCTTGTTCAGCCTGGAGAAGAGAAGGCTGAGAGGGGACCTTAGAAATGCTTACAAATATCTGCAGGGTGGGTGTCAGGAGGATGGGGCCAAGCTCTTTTCAGTGGTGCCCAGTGACAGGACAAGGGGCAATGGTCACAAACTGAGGCACAGGAAGTTCCGTCTGAACATGAGGAAGAACTTCTTCCCTCTGAGGGTGCCGGAGCCCTGGCCCAGGCTGCCCAGGGAGGCTGTGGAGTCTCCTTCTCTGGAGATATTCCAGCCCCGCCTGGCCGCAGTGCTGTGCAGCCTGCTCTGGGTGACCCTGCTTGGGCAGGGGGTTGGGCTGGGTGACCCACAGAGGTCCCTTCCAGCCCCTACTATTCTGTGATTCTGTGATTCTGTGACTGTCTTCCCTTATTAAACATAGCTTTTAATTCAGATAGCTTTACACCCATGGAGACTTAACGAAGTGATATAAGGGTGATGTCACCTTGGATGTCATTTATCAGAATGTAGATTACTGGGAGAGCTTTTCTAATTATCTGCAAGTGTAATCAGTCTGAAGGCACAGCCCAGATGATGGCTCAGACAATGACTTGCTCGGAAGAAAATGCCTGGAGAAAGCTCCCTGCTAGCTGAAGTGACAGAAATCCAGCAAAAGGGTTTGTGAAAGAGGGATGGTTGTGCTTAGAATTTAAGTTGGAACAAGAGAAAATACCTCAGAGGGACCCAGTTTCACCTTCCCGGGCGGTGTGGAGGCAGGAGCGGTGTCAGGACTGCCCTGAGTCCCCATCCTGCGGGGACGATGCTGCGGGGGGGTTTGTCCTGTCAGCAGGGTTTCACTGGGCAGAGGGTTGGTGGCTCAGAGGGGCCAAATCCTTTTCAAAATGTAAGGAGCATCCATCGGGAAAGGCTGTTCTAAGGACGGAGTTCCTCTCATCTGAAAATGTTCAAAGGTAGCATTAAAAGTCAGCGAAGGACAGGGGTGTCTTGGGTAAAAAGAATAATTAAAAGGCAGTCGGCGTGTGTGTGCGTACACAGCCTGGCCTCTGAAGCTGGGGAGAGGACGCTTCGTGCTCTGGTGTGCATCAGAGACTTGATACCGGGTTGGTGAAAGTCCTGCCTGGCATCTCAGTGTGCTTTGGGTGCAACCGGTGTTTGGGGAGGGAAGAAAAGGTTGGATTTCCATGGAGTTAGTCAAGGAGAAAGTTAAAGCAGCAAAGGAACAGTTGTAAAATGCAAACATCTAGGAGAATAACGTTGTGCTGCATGTGCTGCACCTCTGTCAGAGTTTCCTGTGACCGCTTCCCTTTGAGGAGGGGATGTGGGCTTGGAAAGGAAAGAAGCGATGCGGGGTGCCGAGAGCTGCGCTTGGTCTGGGCTGTCTCGAAGCAAGCGGAGCTTCTGAGAAATCGCTCCTGAACCCCAGTGCTGGAAGCCGAGTCGGGACAGCCGGGATTCGGCACGGCACCCCAGAGGTGCCACCACACGGGGTTTTGTGACCGTGGAAAAGGAGAGGTGGGAGAAGACAGCCCGGATCATTTTTGCAAACCACTTAACTATCTGTGGTTTGGTTTCAAATGATACTAGTAGCTGGAAGTTTTCTTTTATTTCTTTATGTAGAGGATGAGGAAGCTGATAGCAATATCCCATCTTTTTTTTACCAGCAGTCAAGATGGCTTGTACCATGAAGCCATATGTTAGGGAAAGAAAAATAATGAGAAACAAAAGATGCAGCAAATAGCAGAGCCTGCGGATATCGGAATATTATTTATAATTTGACTACAAAAAGTTATCTAGTGCATTAATAGATTAGCAAAGTGCAATTTAGTATGGAAAGAAAAATAGTTTTAAAAATGCTATCAAAAATCCTCATCTCAGGAAAAAATAGATTGTCTGAGATGTTTCGAGCCACTCGATGGCAGATGGCCAACATCTAAAGCGTTTTTCTAAACAAGTGCCAAGAGCCATGGTGTGCGTGATTCACTTTTTATGAGAACAGCTTTATGGTATTAATTAGGATGAATATCTATGGGACTTGAGGGTGTCAGAAGACCTTTGCTGTTCACAGTGCCGTATGTGTCATGTCAGGAAGAGGGGCTGAGTTTTAACTGACGGGAGGGCTGTGAGTGCAGGAGCTGCTCCATCTCCGGCGCTGCTCACGGTCCGGGGTGGCAGGTTCAGCCGGGCGATGCCAGGGGGACCCGAAGCCCCGGGAAGGCTGCGCGGTGTTCGCACCCTCGGCTGGTCCCAGCCCTGCTCAGCAGCCCCTTCCCATTCATGGTAAGGCTCGTGGATATCCCTGCATCTGGGTCCCACAGCGGATACCAAGAGTTCCTCAGCAAAAGCAGGTTCAGGAGAACCTGAACCGTCCACAACACATCTTTCCTTTGTCCAGGAATCCGCAGCTTGGAAACCTTCCCTCCTTGCAGGGTGCTCAGCAGGAGCGTACTTTGAAATACCTTTCTAAAGCTACACAGGGGCTGCACAGTGCACTTGGCTCCGTTTAGTAGTGAGCCAGTTTTCTGTGCAACAAGATTTTACTTTTTCCCTGCAGCTGTGCTTCCTAAAGCTGGGTTGTTATCTCTGTGCGTAACGCGAAGACGAGTTGACTGGCTTGTAAGCTCTGTGGTTGAGCAGCGAAGACTGTGGAGGTCCAGGCTTTGTTGCTATCCCTCTTGCTAGTTTGTTTTTTTTTCAGAACAATTTTTTTTTAAAAAGTTGGGGTTTTCTAGTTGGTTTTTTTTCCAAATCTTGGCCAATTAGATCTTTCTGCCCAACCAAGTCCCTCTGTTAATGCCCACTCTCATCATCTGTCAGAAGTCCTGCCTAGGCAGTGGTCCTAAACTGTGGTCCTAGGCAGTGATCAGTCACGGTGCTGACGTACCGAAATACTCCACGTGTGGCTGGCTGTCGTGAATCCTGTGTACAAACTGCAGAACAGTTTAGGTGAAATACTCGGCTCGGATGTCCCATCCCAGCTGCCGCTGGGTGCAGCAGGATGGACCTGCCCGTGGCTCGGGGTGGATTTTCACCCAGGATTTTGTGGTGTGTGATTGATGGCCCAGGCAGGAGCAAAAAAGCTTTTGGTTAGCTCTTGTTGCAGAGGTTGCTCTGTGTGTTTTCTCCTCCAGGCTCCAAGGTATGAAATGTGTGTTAATGCATGTGTGTGAAGGTAGATAATACTTCAGTGCAGAAAGGGTAAAGACTAAAACTCATCTTCTTTTGCTTGCCCTGCAAGCTACGAATGAGGTTGAAGGGCAGACCAGGGTGGGAAATTTACCTTCTCAATGACATCCCATGCTCTGATGCAGGCAAAGAAGTGGCCTAGGGAGTTGTTCTCTTGCTTTGCTCGTATGGCCTGCCTCTGCCTCCCTTCCTGGGACACCTACGTAAGGTTTCCCAGCGAGGGCTGGCGAGTGGCTGATCTGTATTTTTGTAACGTGCTTCCATTGACAACTTCACAGAATCACAGAATAGTAGGGGTTGGAAGGGACCTCTGTGGGTCATCTAGTCCAACCCTCCTGCCGAAGCAGGGTCACCTACAGCAAGCTGCACAGGACCTTGTCCAGGCGGGTCTTGAATATCTCCAGAGAAGGAGACTCCACAACCTCTCTGGGCAGCCTGGGCCAGGGCTCCATCACCCTCAGAGGGAAGAAGTTCTTCCTCATCTTGAGACGGAACTTCCTGTGCCTCAGTTTGTGCCCATTGCCCCTCGTCCTGTCACTGGGCACCACTGAAAAGAGCTTGGCCCCATCCTCCTGACACGCACCCTGCAGATATTTGTAAGCATTTCTAAGGTCCCCTCGCAGCCTTCTCTTCTCCAGGCTGAACAAGCCCAGTTCCCTCAACTTCTGCTTTTTCTTTTCTTTTGGATGGCGACTGTCTTTCAGGTTGTCTGTGGTCCTGGCTATAGGCTCCCTCTCAGACTGCAATGTTCAAGGGGGAAAAAAAAAATCCAAGACTTGTCTCATGAATGAAACAATGTGCTCTCCAATAACCTGCTCGTCTCTGGGTGACTCCTCGGACTCCTCTGGGCCGACGCAGCTGTAGCTGTAGCTCAGAGACACCAGACAGGCTGGAGGATGCATGGTTAGCCTACATTTGACTGGAATTTGAAACCCAGGATTTCAGTTCTCGGTTCTTTTGCTTGATTTCATTGCATCTTATTTTGTAAATACTTCAACAATCTTCAGACTGCTTAAACACACCAATGCTAACACCCATGAGAAAGAAAAGTTGACATTTTTTTTCTGAAACATGTGATGTGCACAAGCTCAGGAGCAAATGAACCTCGTTATGCACTGGCTTGCAAGTTGACTGGCTATGTGCAACTCTTTCTAAACAACGTATTTTCCATATTATATCAAATTGCCCAAGTATGCATTGTAGCTTAATGACCTCTGTGCTTTCTTTTTAAAAAGTTAATGTCATTTAGTGTCGTAATATTTCAAAATATATATACCTGAAATTCCTGAAAGAACCCTGCAATGCTTGATTTAACCTACATTAAACCAATCTTGAGGAGTTTATTTTTAAGGTAAACCAGTTTTATGGCTTTCTAAACTCTATTAACTCACAGAAATACATTTCTTAGAATCTCATACATGTGTAGATTGCCAAGGTGATTTGCCAACAAAGCCCCATGATTCAGTGGCTGTCTTCTGGCAGATAGGGCAATACGTATGTAAACGGCAAACTGCATTTTTACCCCAGTGCTCAGATAGAAGGATGGCTCCAATTTAAGTCTTCTAGTTCTTAAAAAGTGCTGCTTCTGTAGGTTGGTTTGATCACTGGCTTCACTGGCTATTACTGCTACAGGAAGCTTTCTTCATTTGCACCTTAGCAGTGTAAAGCTGTCAAGTGTCTGTGATTTACACCAGCCTCGGCTCGCCTGGTGTCGATTTTTGTTATGCCTGTGGTGTTTCAGCATTGGAATATAAACGAGACCTATTACATGTGTTTTAATAGGAGTGTTGAATGCAAAGAAAACATCTCAGGTAAAATTAGGTGAGTTTGCTAATCTAAAAATCTATTCCCTTAGATACACACACTTGAGAACAGAAACTCAGTTACGGTGGGTGGAATCAGTGTAATTGAGGAAAAAAGTCATTGACAGATGGAAGTGGATGTAGCTTCACAAAACTCATTGCATCAAGGCTTTTCCGTAAACTCCTGAATTATTATTATTATTATGATCCTTACTATGTAACATTGTTAGTTGTGGTATTGGAATAGCAAGTTGTAAGTAGGACTTTCTGTTGCACTATGCTGCTTTTGGTTTTTGCTTTAATACTTAGGAGTGAAGACTAGTTACAGCACAGGGATTTTTCTTGCTCTCCTAGACGAGGAACACATTGTAAGGCATTGTGAGAGCCTGATTTCCAAGGTTTGGTTAAAGATTATTAGCCAGTCAGGCATAGTTAAAGCGGAGTTGTTTTCTATGGGCTTTGCTGGCACTACTAGAGTCACTCAGTGCAGCTGTGTCTCTGTATATCTGCAGTTGCAGATGTCTGACTGTGGATCAAGTGTATACCAACGGAAGAAAAACAGCATTTCTAGTTACAAAAGGCTTCCCTGCTTGCTATTGGCATAGAACAGTCAGTCTGATTTCCGAATTCATTGTGCAACATGGAGTTCTCTCTTCACTGGCGTTGCAGGAGCCTGGAGAGCTCTGCAGATGCTGAAGGTTGCAGAGAAGGTGAGGGAGAGGTTTGTTTTGCTGTTGGGAAGCAGGCAGAAATGGTGGGCGCCGGCACTGGGAGGTGGGTGCCCTGCCCTGCCAGCTCCCAGTGGCCTGAGGGAGGTGGTGGTCAGGCTGAAGTTCTGTCCCGACATGGATGGATGGTCTTGTGTGGTTAGCAGTAAAAGCTTGGAAGTTCATCTGCTTTCCCCAAGAAAATCCGTGGGGATTGGACTGATGGTCTTGAGATAAAGGCTTTTGTCTATAATGAGATCTTCTGAATTAGGATGGGCTGGGTAGATGGCTGTAACTACATAGCTGTGTTACTGGAGCTTGTATTGCTTTGTAAAATGACAATACAGGGATTATATTGCAAAGCGGCCTGATTGGCATACTCTGCTTGTTTAAATTACATTATTTACTCTAGCATATTGTTAGTTTTTCTCAAGCTCTAGTACTTATCTACTACCAAATAAAGAACTTCTTTGGAGAAGCCTTCAGACTTTACACCTCCTGTGTGTACCGTAGTGTCCGTACCATGAGTGGATATCCGAGGAGCGATAGCTCTGCTCTGACTTGGAGAGCCCTGCACGGGTGTACTTGTCTAGTAAAGACGGATCCGTTTGGTTCATGCTGTTGTGCAGGTTTCTGGAGTGCCATGAGCACAGCCATTGCAGCTGCACAAGCTGAGCTCTCGGCACGGTGTGTAGCTGAAGGAAGCTTCGGTGTCGTTAAGAAATAGCATATATGGGCACTTACACAGTTATGGACTGGTAATTGTAGCTGCTGCGTCATGGATGTCTCTTTGCTCACTGGCGTCAGGTTGCTAATGATGCTCAATATGCTGGAGATGGATGGAGAGTGTATATTTTTCTGTCAGCACTTAACCAGCTGCTGAATTCTAACTCGTACAAATAATAGCTGCTTGTTCGATACTGTGAGCATTCTGCAATCTTTAAATTAAATCGCTTGTTAATGATGACGATCACCGGGTTCTCAGCAGCACTGTTATGCAAGTTCCTTTGAAAATGTGTTTAATCCTTCAGAAACTGAACCAATGTCTGAATTCATCTGAGGTAAGCACCAATGAAGTGGGATTTTGATGTCTGTCTGAATTATATGCCATGAAAATTGTCCTTCCAGCACTACACATCGTAACATATCCCCTACATTATGTGATGATCAGCGAGTCCAGAAAAATCAACCGAAGGAGAGGAGTTGAGCAAATGTCATGTGAAAAGTGATGGTGTCAGCTCGTTTTCCATACAAGGGGGAGTTGAGCCTCGCCTTTAGGGAGACGCAAAAAGTGTGACCAGGAGTTCTTCAAGTTGTGTTTCATTTCTGTGTCATCTGAAGGAGACTGTGCAAGAGGACTTCTTTCTCTGTATTCTCACTACTCTGGGTTTGGGTCTTTTTCTCCCTCTCTCTGCTGCAGTGTTTTTCTCTTGTGAAGATTTGCCTGCAGCAAGAGACCAAGCTGCTCAGTCTCTTAGGAATCAGGATGATGAGCACTTGAGACTCTAGTAGGAAGTGAGGTTAAATGATTTGTCATCACCTTCAAATAGATCTTTTGGAAGCAAAAAATGCTCATGTCAATAAATTGCTTTTGTGTTTCATCCTCCTCCTGCCATCCCAAGGTACTCCATTTCAAATCCATGGTACAAAAGTTCATTCTCTTGAAATCACTTTGTGTGCATGTCTCGCGTGTCAGCTACTTCACTGCTGAAGAAAATGATGTTGTTGCATGGCTCCTGAAGATCACCAAGTTAAAAAAAAAAAACAAACAACAAACACAAACCTTCAAAGAGCAGGGGCATGTGAGAAGAGCAGAAGACTCTCACATCACAATGCAAACGGGGTTTGTGTTTACCTTCTGTGCTTTTCGGTGTCCTCTGACAGCATGGAGGGTTCTTGCTGCACCCAGCAGCCGAGTTCACTTGTTGGTTCTTTCTCTTGCACCAAGCATGGCTCCCCCAAGACCCCCATGATGCCCAAAGAGGGCTGGGCTGGGGCTTCAGGATGCCTTAGCCAGGAGGTGCTCACAGTGCTGGCATCGCTGCTTTTATCTGTGAGAAGCTGAGGACTTCTGTGGGTTTCCTTCTCTTCCAGGAATAATTAATCATTGAATTTGTATACACCCATATATGGAGGAGCTATTCGTGAAGCATGTGGTGAAACTTTCTGCTTGGCTTCTTCAGCTAAACCTAAGAGGGCACAATATTTGCCACACCAATGCTGAAGCTGGACTTAAAATTGTGCCTATCACTTAGGTTTACCCTGTCTGAAAAAGGACTTTGGGCCTGATTTGCTGCTCACTGGGTTACTACCATAGTAGTATGATGTAAGTTAGAGGGAACGCTCTGTTCAGTCAGGCCCATTAATTTGGATGTATTTTATTATTAGTCTGAAGACTACTTGACATATGTAAAATACGGCAATTCCTTTACAGGTTCTTTGCTAGGTCAAATTTGGGCTAAACCTCTAGTTGTAATAGTGTCTTTAAAAGGTAACTCAAGCTATGTTTATGTGAAGCTTGTTCTAATTTCTAGAACACTCTGGTTCCAATTGTATAAAATCATGCATGTTTTGTGGGTGGCGAGTTGCGTTAGACTTCACACCTAGACTTTACTGCACACAAGTTCTCGATGTTTAATACTCAACTAAATGGCTGTTTTCAGGAGAGGAAAGCATTCTTGCCACTGGAAATTCTATTAAGTTTTTCATATCTTTATTATTTTCGTACTTGGACACTGTCAACATTGCTCTTGGATTTTGAAGTGGATTTTGCTCGGGTTCCTTTCACAGATGTCTTCACTGCTAAAGGTTTTCTTTCCGCTGTGCGTTTGGCCAGCCATGCTTCTGGAACTTAATATGCCTAATCAGTATTGTTTGTGTGCAGCATTTCAATCCCAGATCCGCTTCCCTTGGCACACGTTTCTGTTGCATTGCTAATTTGGTTACGTAGCTGAGCTGAAACCACTTCAAAGCATTTTCCTTGTCAGGGCCTGGAAGCGTGATAAGGTCTGCAATCAATGGGAGGGGAGTGAAACAGCGAAAAGGACAGTACGTGGAGCTTCACGCTCTGGAAGCTCTCTCACCCTGCTGAATTCTTTGCAGGATTTCAATGTTTCCACTGTAGCTGAGATTTAAAATTGAGGGGCTTTTAAAATTGAGGGGCTTTTGCAGACGGTATCTCAAACATGATTCATAGGTTGAGTGGACCCAGTGGTGCAGTTTGGTAATTAGGGAGAGAAACAAAAAAGGGTGAAAAAATGTAGATAATTAAATATGCTCATATAGGGAGCATCTTATCTTCAAGCAAATCACTTTGTGCTTGTAGAGTTTCTGGAAGAAGGTGGTGATCCCTCTGTGCGTACTCGTAATTCGCGTCCACCACCTCTCCGCTCAAAGAAGCCAAAGGGTGGTTTGGGACCGATGGGTATTCGGTGGTGCAGGTCGATTCTCGTTTTGGGTGTCTAATCTTTCCATGAATCAAATATAGAAAATATGCTGCTGTAGTGCAGAAGTCATAGAAAGTGGGATTTGTCCGAGACCTTGTTGACTTGTAACAAGTTAATTGAAGTCACTGGGTGTTAACTACGCCCTCACTGCTGGATTGGGAGCTGTGTTGTTGGACTGTATACAGTGTGTGTGTGTATATACACACGGTGTTTATGTACACAAAAATGTGTATATATTTTATATATGTTTATAAATAAATCCTATATGTATATGAATATATTGACTATAATGTATGTAATAATTATACTTTACCTATACATTTAATATTTAAATATTTCTGTATAATCATAGAATCATGAAGGTTCGGAAAGACCTCTAAAATCATCAAGTCCAGCTGTACCCCAACACCCCCATGCCTGCTAAACCATGTCCTGAACTGCCACATCTACACGTTTTTTGAACCCCTCCAGGGCTGGGGACCCCGCCACCACTCTGGGCAGCCTGTTCTAATGCTTCACAACTCTTTCAGTAAAGAATTTTTCCCAATATCCAATCTAAACCTCCTCTGATGCAACTTGAGGCCATTGCGTCTCGTCCCATCATACAGCTATTGAGAGAGCGTGATGAACACGTATTTATAGAAAGAGCTGCCAGCACCAGCACTGTGCAGACTGTCCAGAGGAAGCCACCTTGAGGGCAGGAGAAGGGACGAGATGTATGAGCAGAATTTATCGCAAACTGTGTGGATCTCTTTGAGTGTGACTTGCAGGAGGGGACTGCAGCTCCACTGTGCCTTTCTTTCACAAGCCGAAAAAAAACTTGGAAAATCTTTGCTCCCCACCTGGCTAGAAGCCGATTCAGCCTTGTGTTCTACGAGCCCGGTGCTGCCGGGTTGGGAGGAGGCTCGGGCTGGCTCAGGACAGCGGGGTCTGGTGCCCGCAAAGCTCCTGTTCGTTAGCGCAGGACGGACGGACCCAGGCACGGGAGGTGAGCAGCAGCAGGAGAATGGGCTTCTTGCCTCCGTTAAAAATCATTAGTTCTCACAGTCATTAGCAACCTGATTTCTTTTCCTTATTGCTATCAACCAGCTAATTTAAATTCCCTCACCCCTATTTCTAATTAAGGTTGTTAACAAAGGAATTTTCCCCACTTGCATCCTCCAACCGAGTGCTTACTTTCATTGAAGGTCTCTAAAATATTTGCAAGAGATGACCCCGAGGGCTGGTTTCCTGGGGCTCCTGGCAGGACCCAGAGCCGCAGGCACTGCGGGAAGGTGGTTGAGGCGGCTGTGAGGGTAGAAGGAAGTGTGATACTGCAGGTGGAAAGAGTGGGATGTGGTGTTGCCACCCCTGGAAGAGAATAGATTGCACTTCTGCTGCTTTCATCAACGCAGCTCGGGACGCTTCACAAGCGGTAATTACGTTTCATGAGAACTTGGTGACATGGGTAAGTATAATCACACATTTTGCAGCTGGACAGATTGAATCGTGTGGGTGTTACTTGGCTAAGGTAAAGCAAGAAGTTAGTGGACAAATTCAGGAAAAAAAAAAGAAAAAACCACAGATTTCTGATTCTTTACCTGTTGTGACTTGCTTTAAGCTCTGAAAATACGGTTTGATTTGCTACTTCGTTGCAGAGGCACGCACAGGGCAGTTCAGGCAGCCATAAAAGCAAGAAGGCCACCTTGTTGCCTGGTTTTAGAGTCACATCGCCAGGTTACTTGTTCATCTCAAGTCAGAGAGGGAGAGAATGGTTAAGGCATGAGCCTACTGTATAAAATATTTAGCTTCACTTTGTCACTATTATTAACTTCTTTTGGCTCTTGGTGGATTAAGTTCTGTGTTACAGTTTGTCTGCGAAGTGCATCCCTTCTCTCAGACCTCCTCGGCCTCTCGGATGAGAGCTCTCCGAGGCTCCATGGTAGTGACTTTCAAAGCGCTGCTTTCCCCCTCTTGCAGCCGGGAGGGCATTAAGCCTTGGGATTCCTGAAGTTCTAGCCTGCTAAAATATTTTAAAGGCAATCAGTGGCTTCTGAAGGACTTTTCAGTCTCTGCAGGTCGGGGAGCAGGGGGGTGCATCGTTAATGCAAGCACAGCGAGCTTCCCGAGGTGGCATTAATAGCAGGCGCGTTCCCTCAATTCGCTGGAGCAACCCTTCGGTTGCGTCTCTGAAGTGATTGTTTCTTCCCTCAGTCTGGCTCTGTCTTTCCATTAGAGACTGGGATTTGCAGCAGAACAAAACATCAGACTTTAAAATGCCAGCTGTGCTTTATTTTAAATGCTTCCTTCTAAGACATCCTTTGGAGCCCGCAGAGTCTGGTGTTTTCTCTCTAAGGTGGTCCCTGTGGGTTAGAGTTTCAGGTTGGTGGTTATGGGAGGATTTGTTTCTCTGGATTATGGTAGAATAACTTGCAAGAAGAAGTGTTGATGATTCTACTATCAAGAAAGAAGGTTTGGTTTAATTAGTAAAACCATAAATTAAAATGTTTTATCGTATTGACCAAAACATGCAGTTCTTTAACTGTGCTGAGAGGACTCGTTTGTGTTTGGTATCAGGAACATGCTTCTCCTTACTGTCCTCCTGTGTGTGTGTGTTTGATGTGCAGGACAGGAGAGGATTGGCAAAGACTCCCACTACGAGCAGGAGGGGAAGGTGCAGTTCGTGATCGATGCTGTGTACGCCATGGCCCACGCGCTCCACCACATGAACAAGGACCTCTGCGCCGACTACCCGGGGGTCTGCCCCGAGATGGAGCACGCGGGGGGCAAAAAGCTGCTCAAGTACATCCGCAGCGTGAACTTCAACGGTGAGCTGAGACGCTTCCTCAGCAGCGTATTGACCCACGCGACTTTTTTCCGTTTAATTTCAGTTTATTATTTTTTTTATTCAATGCAGATGAAGACTTTTTTTATTGTCTCGCTAGAGTTTGTGGCAGAAGACCATGTTTATTTAGCATCTGTTTGAGAACATCGTGTTTTAGCCAAGGCAAATAGGCTACTACTGTCCAAAGACAGAACCGCTGCTGCTGTGTTAGGATAGCTTCCAGAAGACTGATTTCCTATGGGAGAAATAGCTGGGTAAAAGCCTAAGCTCGTCTCTGACTAAATAGGCCTGCTGAAAGCCCAGAGGTCTGTTAGCATAACACATCAGGTTTTGTCTTTATTTTGTTTCCTGTGCTTGGAGAACACTAACTGGATGAAATTCTGGTACCCTGAACCCAGCGCAGCCACATGCTCGCGAGAAGGGAGAGGACACTAAAGGGCCAGGTCCGCTGGCAGAGCCAGAACTACGTGGTTTAGAGCAGTTACTCCAATCTTTATTCCTCTAGCAAGACTTCAGAGGAGACAAAACATCCTGAGAATATGGGAGAATTTTATTTCTTCATCTGCGTGTTGTTTATCCACCTCTGCTTCCCAGGTGTGGCAATGATGGCTGCAATACCAGCCCTCCGTTTCATACAGTACAGTGACCTTTCATGCATTTTTCCCCAGTGTGTGAATATCAGCAGCATTTCCTCGCCTCTGTATTTTTACTGTAATTTTATTAGTTTCGTTAGCAAACATTCACCTGCAAGCAGCCCAGAGGCACCAGAGCAGATTGCTGACAAAGGTAACATTACAACCTGGTGTTGCTTCCCCTGGTGAACCTTGCTGCGGCACTCGCCGGGAGGTCCTGCTGCTCTGCCCTAGCTCTGTGTGAGACAGAGCGGAGATTTAACCGGGAGCCAGGCGTTGGACCTCCAAACCCATTTTTAGAACAGACTTAGGGAAGTACTGAAAAAATATCCTGTGACATGTGTGAGGCAGCCAGGGCGGTCGCTGCCTGGGCAGAGGAGCTTGGTGTTCTCGTTGGGCAGCATGGGGAGGCGTTCCCTGCTGTGAGCTACTAATAAACATTTTTATTAGCAAACTTAACAAAATCCGTAGTCAGTAGGACCTGAGAGATTTAAAGGTAGGAACACAGATGGTATTTCATGGTCAAGCTTGGTCATTTTGCCAAGGATATTTTTCCTTCCTGTATAAATCATCTTACAAACAGCAAGGTGAATATGAGGACGTTTTAATTTCTTTCTTTGGATTAAGTGGTGTTAACTACAGCCAGGAGCACATTCTGAGATGAATGATCTGGGAAGGTCTGGAGAGTTCTACTTTCTTCATTTTGGAAGGTTAATTGCAAAGGACAAAGCTCCTGTAGAAGTAGCACAGCGTTCGTGTACAGTATTGCACCTGGGCCATTTCGGCACCGGAGAGCAGCTCGTATGTTGTCATCTCTAGACATCTTGCGTAGAAAGATGCTGCACGGTAATCTAATCATTATAATAGAGCTGAGAAATAATTTATGAGAAATGGGGTGTCCAGCTAACGTTGTCTGCTGTCCAGCTCTGAGCACTGGTTCGCACCAACCTTGACTTCCTTGGTCAAGCTTTTAAAAGGTGACTTTTTTTCCTTCCGTTTGGTTGATTTACATGACTGTATGGTGTTTTTCTTTGCTTGTGTACATGGAGCTGTGTCCAGCACAGGGACTGAAGCTGTGGGTTGTTTTTTAGCAGGGGAAGGAGGAGGGTGGTGAAATTGAGATAGCTTTAAGCCTTTTTAATTTCACTTGGCTATCTGGGTGTAGGCATTTCTGGTGGGAAAAGAACCAATTCCTTCTAAGGTTCATTATCCAAGGGCAGAGTTTAGCTTTTTCTTGTCATATTCGTAGTGCATAACTGCACGTGTGTCTGTGTGCCTGGGCTCCCAATTCAGCTGCAGCCCTCCTGGGGCTCGTTCCTCGGGCTATGGAGAGATGCTCTGAAGCCAGTTTCCTCTCGGTATTAGATAAAAGTAAATTCCCAGAACTGCTGTGGATTGGCTCAGTCCTCCCTATGGCACAGGATAAACAACCATCATATAACTTGCTGAACAGGCGAGGCCAGCCTGAAAAATGCAGAGGGAAGAGGGAACGGAAGAAGCGAGGAGAGAAGCTTTGGCTGGTCTGGGTGCTGTGTTGCTGTAGATAAAGCCTGGGAGCTCCTGGGCCATGGGTGCTGGTGCCAGCGTGTTCCTTGGCCATCGTGTCATGGCTGGAAGGGCAGGGACAGGAGTGTGCTACTGGCCTTGTGTCGGCTCTCTTGGTCTTAGCGTTGGTCTTAGCCTGCCCTTCTCTGAGTCACCAGTGCAGCCCTGCAGCCCCACCTCGTGAATGTTAGGACTTGAGAAGCAAGATTCAGTCTATGCTTAAAATCCTGCTCGCACAGTCTTCTGCCTAAATTCGTGGTAAAAAGAGACAGTAGAGCAGTGGGAGTGCTTTGTCCTAACTGTATGCTAGGGAGCAAAAATGTAGCCCATTTTCAAGTATCCTGAGCCCATGAGCTTGAGATCCTCTTTGGATGTAATAATCTCCTTGTCACCGTGCAGTTGAAATCATCCTGTCTGTACCTGCCTTTGGAGTCTTTTCTTCCTTGCAAAGGTAACGACGTTCATGCAGAAAGAGCTCAAGCGATGCTTTAATGAAGAGAGGCTGGATTTGTACTGGGAGCTCAGTATGAATTTTGATATCGTCACGCTGCCTTGAGAACAAAAAGGCCCCAAATATGAAAAACTTAAAACCTCGGGTGCTTCTGCAGTGTGATTCTGAAAATCTCAAAGGCAAAGTGGTTGCATTTTTGCCGGTGAAATAGCTAAAGATTCTGTTCACACGAGCCCCTCAGGTCCTCAAACTGCAGGAAACGTGAACTGAATAATAAAGAAACCCCTTAGCTGGTTACACCTGTCTGGCACCCTGTCCTCCTCCTATTAATTCATTTCTTGTCTTGTGGTGATTAAGAGATTGAAATCCTACGGATTCAGTCAGCTGATGGCCCTTTTACTTTTTAATGCATCCTGCAGGTGAGCGGCTGTCGCGTGCTCTGTGTCTGTGTAGGGAGAAGGCAGCTTGTTTGCTGGGAACAGAGGATGAATTAAATTGCCACATCCTCCGAACGAGCAAGAAGCTGCACTCTAGAGGCTGATGCTCAGTTTCTGAAGTGCTTGTTGGGGCTGAGCAAAATTTACCTAAAGCTTAGTAGAAGGAAAATAAATCCTAAATCTTCAAAAAAAACAACTAAACCATAGGTTTTAATAATTAGAAGATCAAGAAGTCAAACAACACATAGGATCATTTTTGAAAATGCATCGTTTCTTTTTTGTAATGAGGTTTTCATACGTTATCTTTTATTATTTTCATAAATGCACAAAGGAACTTGAATTGCAAGTGGAGACTGAAACGCTGTAGCAATTTAGAACAGGACTAACGGGTCCCTACGGACCGATGGTACAAAAAGAGCAGCAAAGCGTGCGCCAGGGCCCCCGCAGAGGTTAAAGAAGGCTGGCGCTTACTAAGCAGATCCTGGGCCGGGAGTCCAATTACTCCAACTTCAAAGTCAGGAAACAGGTCGCTTCTGCTTGACTTATGACCTGAGATTATCAGTTCCTTGCGTTTCTGTAGATATTCGTCTGCCTTACAGATCCCAGACTTCTCACGGCTTTCGTCTGTAGAATTTCAACGCGCAAATGGTGACGTACCTGAAAACAGCAGCAGGTGTCTACTGCTGACTGTCAGGTATCCGTATCCACGTCCCAAGGGGCTGTGCCTTCAGGGGCCTCTCGGTGACCCAGCAGACAATGCCGTATCGTGCCATGTTGCTGTGGAGTCTGTAGTCCTGCAGCATCCGAGTGCATCCACTGATCTAAAGGATTGCTTTAAATGTCAGTGTTTAAAAGCTGTCTGCATGCAGCTACGCAAAGCAACAATTAGCAGCAACCTACAAGAAGTTTTCTTTCTCCTGCAAAACACAGAAGTGGCAATTTGGGAGTGACAGTTCCGGATACGTTCTCACTTTAGGACCTTTTAGGTCCGTAACAGCACCTATCCTTCACGTTGGCCTTCTGCTTGTCAACCATCTTGTCTACTGCCTGCCCCTTGAGTAGGGAACAGGGGTCCTGCCAGCACCATCTGCAGGCAGATGGACAACCTGGGGGATGGAGAGGCTTGGCTCTACCTGAGGCACCATTTTGGCGTGGCCGTGGCTTAGCCAAGAGGGTTCTGAGCGGTGTTCCCAATGGTCCATGAAGGTGACTATAGACATGCGTTTGGCTGCTTCCCCTCAGCCTGTGGAAGGCTTTGAGGCAGCAGAGTTTTTCTCGGCACCGTTGACTTTGGTATGGCCATGACAATGGCATCTGCTTTTGGTCTGTCTCCTGACATACAGACGTGGACGCTTCTTCATGTCCGCTCTGGGGTTTTGTCAGGATGTGAGGAATCCACAAATGTCTGTGTTGCATTTTGGGAGCTTCACTTGAGCTCCTACACTTGAATTGTACTTTTTTGTCAGCTCTTACAAAACTGAGCTTAACTAATAATATACAGGCTTTTAAGAGTCATGATTAGCTAAATCCATTTACCATTTGTGCTGACTTTCCAAAGGAGCCGAGGAATTACAGCCATTTCTTCTTATTCACTTTAAGTGTTTTCACTGTAAATATATTCTGGCTATGTTAATCTGTAACGACAATTAAATATCTGCCTAGTGCTCGTAAGGAATGGGTGAGGGGAGATTTCAGTGAAAGATTTTCTGTACCAGCCTTTGAACTGAAGCTGTAGCTGATCTCGGAGGATTGTAGGATAGACAGGAAACAATTTGCCAGAGCTAGAATGGAAACTATGCTAATTCACTCCTTCAAATCTTTTTTCACTCACTGGAGTTCAGTGAAGAATGGGAATCATGAAGAAAACCATAATCTTAAAGTTCAATGCTACAACAGGAGAGATTTTTCATTGCTTTGGGGAAAAAAAAGTTACACAGGAGGAGGAAGCTTTGAATATAGATATGCTGGAGCATTGTCATAATCTTCAATCTTGACACAATATTACTCTACCCTACTGAAACCTATTTTAATATGTCTTGAAATAAATGTCACCCTTGAAGTTTTCACCTAGAGATCTGAGGAAATGCAACGCTTCTGTGAATTCCCATCTCAGAAAGGGTTCGCATCTAACGCTGTGGTAATTCAAATGCAGATGTTCTGGGGAGATCTCACCTGAGGATCCGGAACCGCCTGGCCCATCGCTCAGCTCCTGGTGCACCTCCAGGCTGCTGGCTGGCTTTGCTCCGCACCAGGCGCAAAGGAGGGGTTGTGGGGTATCCCTGCCTTGTTCCTTACCCCTGTTAGTCACCTTAGTCCGTGGCAAATAAAGTTAATTTGGGGTCCTGATCCTGTGCTGTTCCTGACTGAGATAGTCCTCAGCCTGTGTCAGAATCCCAGAGCCTGAGTAAGGGAGCACACAAGGAACAGCCTGCCTGTAGCCTGGTCTGTTCTTTTCCATCCCCACTGCATGCTGATTACGAGAATAAGAACATATTGTGGAGGAGGAAGCTATTTCTGGATGCTAGTCAAGATTCACTAGACCTGGGCTGACTTCTGACAGCAGTATCTCTCAGAAGCAGATGGAACATTTTCTGGGGGAAAAAAAGTCATTTAGAGGCTCCATTCACAGGAGTGATTTTCACTAAAGAACTCCCCGAGGAAAGAGAGATGGGAGGGAGGCTGGAGGGCAGGAAGAAAAGCCTGCTGATATTTCTTGCTTTGTGCAAAGCTGGAATGAAGTAAGGCTGATCCAGTTTTGCTTTGTTTTATTTGTAGTCAGCAGCTTTGGATGGTGATAATTAATCTCTGGAAAAGGGCTAGGATGATGCCACTGTGTGCTGAGGTGTCCATTTTAGATGGCTGGGGTGATAGATGACCTTTGAAACGCGTTGCCTGTCTGAAGGCTCTCAGCCGTGACTAAATAAAATAGATATTGTAAAGATTTGGCGTTGGTTGGATTTTGTCTTGTTTCCTTCCCCAGGCAGTGCTGGCACTCCAGTGATGTTCAATAAAAACGGTGATGCCCCAGGGCGTTACGACATCTTCCAGTACCACACCACCAACACCAGCACCCCGGGCTACCGTCTGGTTGGCCAGTGGACAGATGACCTCCAGCTCAACGTGAGTCTATATTATTCTTTTCCTGCTTCTTTTTTGTCAGGTAGAGTCATTAAATGTTTTTTTTTTCATCCCACAAAAATTAATCGGTTTCTTTACTATTTCTTTGCGGCTACATAACAGGATTTTTTTGCATCTTATCTTCTTTTACTCTGTCCTGTAACCTTTTCTCTGTACCCTGAGTACCAAGGCTCCTCAGACTAATAGAGGCGTTAGGCGATCATGCAAATTTTATTACTTTGGTGTCTCTGCAGTCCTTAGTTGCAAACTTGTAAAATGAAGCAGTAATGTGTTGTAGTTGAAACCAATGGGCTTTCATTTGCAGATGCTCTTCAGTTTTTCCAGTTTTAGGAAGACTGAAACTAAATATTTTCTACAGTGACTCAGTTTTCCGGTGTTACTTTTAAGCACGTAGCAAAGATATCCATATGAATGAGATGGCATTTTTGTGATGACGCCCAAAGAAAAACAGGCACGTAAGAGCGGGTGATCAAAGACCCCCAGGATACTTTGATGTTTCCCAGATGAAAAAGCCACGACTGGTGGCTGAGAAAGCTTGGAGACTCTTGTGTCAGCTTCAGCCGTACAAGGGTGGTCTGTGACGGGTCTCTGGAGATCAGGGTTCAGGCTTCCTGCTTGACTTTGTGCGAGTTGCTTGAGCCTCAAGTACACGGAGCCGTGGTGCCAGTTTAACCTTAAGTCATTTGACTCCTTGTAGATTGTTATTATAGCACAAAGACAGTGTTTTCAGTGCAGTTTGACTGCTCTTCTGCTACAGAGCCTGGATGAAATCAAGGTATTCCTGAAGTGAAATGCGGGTTGCTACAAAAGGGTTTTCCTCTTTCAGTCAAAGTTCCTGCATGAGGTTGTACCAGCTCCCTCTCCTCGCGTCGCCCATCCTTGCTGTGTTATGGCCCCTTCTCTGCTGGATTTCCATTGAAAGCAGGGTGCAGGGTGCAAGGGAAGGCTGGGTGAGCGTGGTCCCATCCTTGACACACGCTCAAGAGGTGGCCAGGACATGGCTGGCACGCAGCGTATGGTCACAACAAGGGTGCCTTGGGCCTCCGCGTGTGGACCTGGCGTAAGGCTCGCTGCACTCGGGGGACGAGACCCGTTAATTGTGGGGAGACCTGAGCTGCCACCCCAGTGATGCAGGTCGTCAGCGGGGACGCAAACCAGGGGCTACCTTGGTAGATCAAAACACCGTCGTTTGGAGTATAACCCAATGCAGGACCCTTTCTGTTTTTATTTTTAATGTCTTCATGTCTTTTGTTAAATGAAGTAATTAATGTGGGTTGCCAAGGTCCAGTCTTTGAGACTGACCACAATATTTTGCTCTTCTTGAATTTTGGCTCATTTTGATTTGCTGTGTGCTATATCAGAGTTTTTCAACTTTTGATGTTCTATTTAAGGAAAATTATATTAACTTGCAATTGCAGTTCTTTTAGCAAAAATATTAATATTTTATTAAGTCCTTCTTTATATAAACTGCACATCCTGATTCATTAAAATTTAAAGCTAAATTAATGGAGCTTGATTTTTATTCCTGTTGTTGTGTTAAATGTTTCCATATAAAGCACACTTTCCTCACCCTCATATCCTCATGGCTACAGGGTGGTTTCAGTAGTTCAGATTCCTGCAGTAACTTTCCTTCTGCTCGCTCGTGGGCCTTAGGATTAGCATTGCTGTGATAGTTCCCGTTTGTATTTTCTGACAATAATAAAATTGTGGAGTTTAGAGAAATCAAGGATACCCAAAAATAACCAGCCAAAATAATAGCTACTATTAAGTACATCCCAGGAAAAACTGCCAAGGGCTACAATTTGTCTTCAGTAATTATTGTGGAGTTAACACTTCAGGATATATTTTTCCCAGTTCTTTTTTCTTTAATACCAACACAAGAGGGGAAACAGAAGAAAGGGTGTTTGGTGAGAGTGCTAATTTTAATTTAGAAAATGCTGAAGCAATGCTTTGTTTTCCAAGAGACTTGTCATCTTGGGCAGTCTGGTTTAGTTCTCTGCGTCTGCATTTCCTCAGCTACGAAAGAGAAGTTGTTCTGCTGCCCTGTTATGCAGGCCACAATCATAAGGACGCGCCAGGTCTCAAAGGCGGTAGGTAAATAAGTGCCAAAGACCATTATAGGTGAGTAAATATTTTCTTCTGCTATCGTTGTCCCCTTTCGAAGAAGGAGCAAGAACATTTTGCTAGTTTATGTCACTGGAGGTAGTGCTACTGCTCAGTCTGTCGTCCTTCTGATCTTCCCCTTCACAGTATTTTGGAGTGAGAGAGAGAAGTATGGGAGCACAGGGGTCATTAATCCTGATAGCTGTACCATATTTTTTCAATTAAAATTACAGAATAACTTCTTACATTTCTCTTTCTATCATGTAAGACAGTAGATAGACGGAAGATATCTTTAACAACGAGTTTGCAAGTCTTAAAATATGCTGTATCAGGTTTTTGCTTTTTGTTGTCAAGAGTTTATAAACCTGGTTTTACAAAATGTTTGAGACCGTCCATATATTTCTTTCAGTCCTGATTGCTGCTTCATGTCTTTGTTACCGCCTTTGCTTTTTTGTCTGGCAGAGATGTTCAGTGAAGGCCGCTGCCAGCTCCCTCCACGCGTAGGGGCCAGGCGCTGCTCTCCCTTCAGCGGGTTTGCATGGGGAGCGTCTCCTCTGAGGGCAGCTGACTCGCCCTGCATTTGCATTTCCGTACCTGAGGTCAGAATTTGATTGATAACCAAGAAAATATTTTATAACCTTCCACTGCATTAAACTTGGGATGTAATGTTGTTTTTACATAAGGACAGTATAATCGCCAAACTTTCTTTTGCTCGCTTGATGTCAAGCAACCTAGCACAGCTTTGCCTAGTACCCAATGCATGATTTAGTAACGATTTTGGCTGTATTTCACAGATATCTACACAAGGATAAAATGAGCAGATGTCTAATTTTCAATGGCTTGGCCAGTATTCCATGAAAAACTGTTGCAGTGCTTTGTTCTCCCTGCAGTGAAGTTCTGATTACAAGATGCCCACCCACCTCTTATGGGAGGTCATGGAAGACCACCTCCTGCCTGCCTCTCTTTTATGAAGATTATGTCAAGCTCTGTCAACCCCTTTTCGGCCCCCTGCATGCAGATTTAGTATGCAATATTTATAGTTCGTGTCCTCCTGCAGTTTGAAATGCTTTGCCCTGAGTTTTAGGATCAGAAATTTGGCCAGCTGCATCCCTGCTGAAACCCAGCATCGTGACCCTGTTGAATAGCAGAGATACAGCCAATGCAATTAGACCATAAAACTGTTGACCACAGTAATATTAGCATCTGAAGCCAGGATTCTATTTTACTATGCTAGTGTTGAGGATAGACTCATGTATTGCAAGGCAGTTGCATCTTTACGAGAACTATTTTGACTCTATTTAGCTGTAATGATGTGTTTCAAAGCTGAAAAGTGCTAGTGGTGAATGGAGGAAATCTACTGTGGGAGAGAGGAGGAGTGTCACGTACCAGCTGGTTTTGGGTTGTTTTGCTTTTCAGATGGGAACTTCTTTATTGCTTTAGCAGTAACTGGATCTCTAACGCTTATGCTGTTCCAGCAACGAAAAGTGGTGAGGATGACTCGGTGGGTTAAGCACAAAGTGGTCTGGAGACCCGAGTTCTGCTTCCATGCCTGATCTTCCACTTTGAATTCTAGAAGAGTGGTTAACTGTCCATCTCGGCTTTATCCCATGTTGTACCATAGATCCAATAACAACAGATGTCTTCTTGACATGTGAGCCTTTATTGGTCCCTGTAAAGCGCTTTGAGGTTGCTCGATGGGAGGCACTGTAGGAATGGAGGGAACTGGCTGACCAGCTCTGATACCTGGCTGGCTCCTATGAATGCAACTTGTAACGCTTTGACGTGCCTGACAAAAACAGAAAGGCAGCTCTCCTGGGGGGACTGATGTGCCTCAAGGAGGAAGAAATGGATCACTCCTAGAGGAACTGCAGGTTCTCATGGGAAATTTGGGATATTGCTTCTCTTTCTCTATATAGAGAGAGTTAGCTCAGCAGGTCCCAGGCTTATTATGTTTTCACATCCAAACCTCTGCAAGCATCCCTGAACTGTCAAAATCCAAAAATAGAAAAAACAATCCCTGTGAAATTTCTGAGTGTTATTTTTCCAAGGATTTGTCTTCTGCATGCTGTATCGCAGCAGCACTCTCCATCATGCTCCCTCTGACTCCTTGCCGTAGTTACCTCCACAATTTCCCCGCAGTGCCTGATCTCCCTCCCACACCCCTGTATCATTTGCTGTGCAAGCGACAGCTTGTATCATGGCTGCCTTTGAATTGCACGTACGCCAGCCGGTGGGCTGGCTGGCCGAGCTGAAAGGGTGAGCGAGATGCTCGGTGTTGGATCTTTCTTCTAGCTATCCACCGAGTTTTACTAATCCTGCAGAAGTATTCTTCAGAAATCTCTGCTTGTAGCAAATGCACTTCAAACTGGCCAGCAAGTTCGAAAATTATTAGGGAGCAAGTTGGTGTGGACAGATGGATGAGCAGAGCGTGCGTATGTTCCACTTCCTTCAAATTTTCCTCTGGAATGATAGCAAGATCTAGACGTTTCCAACAGTTATGCAGAATGAAAAGTAAAGCAAAGCTAGTCTTGCTATTAATAATGTTAGTTAAAAAGTGTGGTTTACACAAAAGTGTTGCCTGGCAAGTAGACTGCTGTTGGATTTGGGCAAGCAGGCGTACCAGTTCAATCACCTGTATCGCTGAAGCGAGCGGCAGACTTGCATTTGACCCAAAACCCAGAGTTTTGGCCTTTGCTTCCTTCCATCTCTGCCCTATTTTCCTATTTCGTACTGACGAGCTTGTGGGGGTCATTAAAAGGCTGAGCTCGTCTGAAGTTTCCAGTTTGAGTGGCTTAGTCCCAGTTTGGACGTGTCAGCACTGTTGAGGCTGAGCCGTGAGCAGGCTGGAGAGACCTGCCCGGGCTCCTGCGTGTGGACCCGAGCTGCCTTCTGTGGTCCAGCAACAAAGGAGCTGATGGGGTATCGGGAACCAGTGTGGTGGAGCAGAGGTCTCGACTGAATGCCCAGAAGGAAGCTCTCCATGGGGGCAGTGCTCTCGCCTCCGTTGGGTGGTGGAGCACCCAGCTGAGATGTGGTGTTCATCTCGTTCCGTCCTTGCACAGCTCGCAGCGCAGTGGCGGACATGATGCCCCGTTTCACCTTCACCCGCGTCTTTGTGAGTAGTGAAGTGGTTATGGGAGACCTATTTATTTGCCATCGGAGAGCGATATCTTCCTAGAGCAAGCTAATGCGGGCATTTTTTTCAGTTTGGTTGTCTAATTAGTGCTGTACTTCTAGCCTAGTAGTGTCTGCATAGGGTGCATCATGTTGTTTTAATTGCATTGGCATCCCCAGCTTGTCAAGTGCACTTTTCCAGCTTGGTGTTATGGCTCGTAAAGGTGCCACTGGGCACTTGGGTGCTGATCAGATGCGGCAGCACATTTTCAGGATGGCTGGAGAAGGTGTATCCTCGACTGATGAAGAGCAATGGTGGCAAACATGAGGTCCTGTCCGTTATTGCACTGCAGAGATTTCAGGTAGCTCTCACTCAAAACGTGTTTCACTTCCAAAGCATCAGACAGGGTTAACTGTAAGCTCCAGATAAAATTGAAGCATTTCTCTAATTAATTTGTTTGCGAACAGAAACACATACATATGAAAGATGCCTAAAAATACTGTGTGCAGAGATAAACAAAATAATCTGTATTGTTTTATAGATGTGCCCTTGAATTGTAAATGGTTTAGCTGGGTGTAGCAGTCTACAGCGTGGAACACGCCTGCCGGTTGAGTGGAGCCTTTCGGCTGCGGCGTCGGGAAGGCTGGCTGCTGAGCGCTGCCGCACGCTTTTATTCATTTCCTCCAGCAGTAAGTGACGTGGGGCTGCGGTCTTTCTCAACAAGCACTTAGAAGATTAATAGTATTGATAATTATCAATACAGTTCCACAAGCACATATGTTATGTAGCTCTAACTCTGCTTATAAATCCTGGCTCAGGCTCTAAGGTGCGAAGGAAATCGCTGTGCACTCATTAACAACTCCCTCCTCCTTGGGGAAATGGCTGTATTAAGCTGTTTTCTTCACTGTAGGTTCGGGCCGGTATTTTAGAGGGGTATGAAGAATGGAAAGAAGTCTTGCTTAAAAAAGGCAACATTCCTGTGCCTCAGAGTCTCTGGAGTTAGAGCAAAGCGAGCAGGCGTATGGCTCGGGGGTCAGCTTCCACCCCACGGGGATGGGGAGCCTTCGGGGACCCCGACAGCAGGCAGGGACAGTGCCAGAGCAAGTCACTGCTAAAAAGAATCATCCAACTTCCACGCTGCAGTTCGGTTTTGTTTTGGCTTTTTTTTTTTCCTTCCCAACAAATAGAAATACATTAAATAACTTCATAATCGTCCGTGCAATTTATGCAGATCCTGCAGACTTCAACACCTATTGAATCGGTTTGGGCTCCGAGTCAGCTATTGAAATGCCATAAACATCTCTGTTGTAGAATTTGGAAATAAATGTTATGAATAGCAAGCTAATGAAAAGAGTAATTAAATGTCTAACCTTCTGGCAAGAGACCTATGTGTACCTGACTTTCTTTGGTAGAATATCCAGAATGGCAATTACATCCAGGCAACTACTCAGCGAAGTTTGATGCTCAGGAATATTCTACCAACAGATGGTATTTTTCTAAAATAACATGTTCAAATTTATTTCTTCTGGTCATTTTTTTTTTTTGGTTTTGTTGTTGGATTTTTTTTTTTTCTTGGGAGTAGAGCATGTTCAGAAATGATGCATTCCCCCCCTGCCCCACGAGTATTCTGCAGGAAAAGGTAACTCTTGCTGGAGCACAGGGAAATTTCAGCTTCTGGAAAGTCTGGGTTTTCCCCAGCTTCTGCTGGAAGCAGAGCACAGGGCGTGTGTCTCGCCAGTTAGAAGTGTTTGCTTCAGATAGCAAGGTGTGAGAGAATTTCACTGCAATGCCCGTAGGGTTGTTTGGGGGATTTTTAGATGCTTCTAAAAGAACATATTTGACCTAGCATTTGAAAGTATTTCATCTGAAATTTAAAAATAGCAACTTGACATTTCCCAGCCTAGAAAATTTCAGCTTAAACAATTTCACCTTAGTGAAGTTGTGTGTAACTGGAGGTATAGTTACTGGAAACTTTATCAGTTCTAGCTCCTATATGTGTGTAACGCACAATTGCAAAACCCCTACTTTCAAATTTATATGAAAAAATGTGTGTGCTTCCATGCCTTTGTATGTGCAAAGATGGATGGATGGATGGATAGATGTGCACAGACCTTTCCAATACAAAATCCGTAAGATTTCTGTTGGTTTACAACATCTGAGTAAACTCAAAATCATGGCTCAAAGATTACGTCAAGATATATAAAAATTGGTATCAATTTCCTTCCTCATTTCAGTTATTGTCACATAAATTTGCCCTTGTATTGTCATTTCCCATTCCTGTTACAGACTGTAATGAGTAGCTGGGACAAAGATAATACGTCTGTATTGCAACCTGGAGCTGAGATCTTGGGAGCTGGTGGGCTGACAGGAGGTGTGCATTACTCAGGTGTCAGACGGTCTCATTAAATTCAGGAAATGAGGTCAGACTGCTATTTGAAATTAAGATTTTAAGTATTAGGCATGATTAGTATGTTTTGTTTTCATGTGTCAGTGCTGAACCTTGAGCTCTCAGCTGATGCAGCCACTTGTTGAAAATTACCATCATTTCCATTTTCAATGACATTGGCTAAACTGGAGGATTTAATTAGCTGTATGTTACAGCGTATTGGCGTACATGGAGACATACTTGTATCCTGAAGTAACTGGGTTTCCAATAGCTGAAAAAATATGATTATTTTAGCCACTGTTGCTTTATTGACATTTTTGGAAAGTGACTTAGTCTGGGCTGGTCTTTCCCATGGAAACACTGCGGAGCCGGTGCTGCTCCTGGTGAGCTGCGGTTGCTGCTGGCTCTGGTCCTCAGCTGGGGCACGGCCACGTGTGGTGGTGTTCCTTATCTTCTCAAGGTGCTCTTTGGAAATGTTATTCTGCCAAAAAATTACCAGTTTTATGGTGCATAAAAGGGTCTGGGCTGCTTTTTTAGGCATTTACACCCCATGGAGATGAGGTAAACCTACCTGCAGCCTGTCCCCGGTGGCACCGTTACTGGCGTGCTGCTGCTCCCGCTCCCCGTCCTTGGTCCTGTCCCTTTGCCGCTTGCAGTGCCTCGTCGAACCGTCACCAGGTGACACGCGGGGACAGTCGCACCCGTGGGGCCGCGGGCGCCTGGCGCTCTGGGAGTTATCCCACAGCACTGACACCGCTAAACGCAGAGTCCTCCCCGAGAGGTCTGCAGCCCGTTTGCAAAGCTCTTGGCCGTAGCTGGGCATTTCTGCGCTCAGCCTGCATTACGCCGTCAGCCAGACTGGACGCGCTCCAGTTAGAAAGGGAAAGGTGAGCAATTACATCAGTGTTACTAAAACCCATCCAATCACAGAATCACAGAATAGTAGGGGTTGGAAGGGACCTCTGTGGGTCATCTAGTCCAACCCTCCTGCCGAAGCAGGGTCACCTACAGCAGGCTGCACAGGATCTTGTCCAGGCGGGTCTTGAATATCTCCAGAGAAGGGGACTCCGCAGCCTCCCTGGGCAGCCTGGGCCAGGGCTCCGTCACCCTCAGAGGGAAGAAGTTCTTCGTCCTGTTCAGACGGAACTTCCTGTGCCTCAGTTTGTGCCCATTGCCCCTTGTCCTGTCACTGGGCACCACTGAAAAGAGCTTGGCCCCATCCTCCTGACACCCACCCTTCAGATATTTGTAGGCATTTATAAGGTCCCCTCGCAGCCTTCTCTTCATTCCAAAACAATGACATGTTTTGGCTAGCCAGTTGCCATGCCCGACATGTCAATAGCTATAATGTGTACCATCACAATAGACGTTGTTTATTTTGTTCTGTCGTTAGATTCTGTAATGTTTCATTGCTCATGTCGGCCATGACCGGCATGAATACCTTTGATTGCCTCAACTTGCAGAATTAACTTTCAGCCAGCTGGAAGGGAGGTTTTTCAACCCACTGGCCCGCTGAATGACCATATGCTGGTTCCTCAGTCCTTCGTCGGGTCTCCAAAACGCAGGCGACCAGGCAGCAGGGCTGAAATCACAGAGGTCCTGCGCACAAGCTGTGATTACAGCCTGACTTGGTAAGCGCTCTTGGAATAAAACCGATGTGGTTTGTCGTACCGCAGATGGTTTTGACACATTAGGTTTGGAAACGGCTGCTGTAAATGACTTCATTTAGGTAAGGGCACAACCTCAAAATGCATGATAGGAACCGTGTGGATCAAGCGGCGCTTCCGTACCGCAGGAGAGAGCTGAACGAGTCGTTGCAAACCATCGGTAAATGCAGGCAGTTCTGTTTGTACCTGGGCTTTCTTTGGAAAGAGTCTCCGGTGGTGCATATTGTAATCCCGGGAATCTCAGGGTGTATCCTACTGTCCTCCAAAACACTTGTGCCAAATGTTTACACGGAATGCAGAGTGACACCAGCAAATCGTGGGAGCAGCGCGATGGTGGCGGCGTTAACATCTGCGCACGTGCGATAGGAAGCTGAGGGGTGTCAAACATTGGCAGATAGTTTGCAGGCGTTGTCTCGCAGCAAGGCCTCGTCTGCAGTGAATCCGAAATCCCACCAGGGTGACATTCTGTGGTGTGGGGGAATTAGCTTCGAGAATTTGAACGTTGGGAGGCTTTGAAAAGGTTGGGTCTGAGCAGCGTGACAGAACCATCCAGGAGAACAGGTACCCGCAGCATCAGTCCCTGCGTCTGCAGAGTTAGAAAATGACCCACAAAGAGAAGAGCCAGACCAGTGTAGACCCTGTCTGACAGTAACCCTGTCTGTTGCTTGCCACACCTCAAAGTCACAAAAAATATAATTTTTTTTTTTTAAAAAGGGAAGGTTATACAGCGGGTTGAGCTTTCTACATGGATTTTTGCTATCTGAACACAGGAAGGCAATAGTTAAATCATACACCTCGTTCTGAAAACCAGCTCAGACTTGGAATTAAAGACGTGAAATGTCATTTCCTCTTTGCTATTGACCCATTTTGCCCAGGTGGTGATGTATGCCGCGTGAGCTGTGCTGCCTTAGGCACAGCAAAGTGAATGAAGCTACATCGGCTTTTGGCAACCCTGAGCATTGGTATAATTTTTCTCCAGGTCTGAGAATGCCACAAGGTAAAATGTTTGTAGGGAGATAAATGCTGAGAGAAACCAGGCTGAGAGAATATCTAAGATGTATTGCATATCTTTTCAAAGATAGGGAAAAAACAGAAACGTGAGGAGCTCATAAAAGCTGTAATGGAAAAAAATTATGTAGCAGAAGACTTGGCAAGTTCAGAATTTTCTTTGTCTTGTGTTGTTCTCTTAAATGTCCGTGAGCCCGCAGGCAGGCAGACTTCTGCTCTGAGAATGAGTAACATAAGAAATAGAAGGTCAAAGAATAAATCACTGTGTTTTTAAAATAGGCGATGTTTTTGCTCCTACATGTCACTTCTTAAATCCTTTTTTACAAGGCCAATTTATTCTTGTTGGCAAATATATTCAAGAGCAAATGCTTTGCTGGGGTATTTTATGGACAATTAACAGGTTTGGTTGCTTTCAGCAGGAGTAATAGTGTCAGTTTGTGTATTATCAAGGGCATAATATTCTTTTTTTGATACCTGAAAATGGAAAGTTACTTTTCACTGACAGATGTGCTTTGGTGCATTTGGAGAAGTTCACCCGGCTCTGCAGAGAAGAACTCTGCCTATGTGCAACGAAGCTGGCTTGCTGCTCGCCGAGCTCTGGGAGCAGAGAGCAGGGTCCAGCAACTCGTCCAGCAGCACACGAGTGCTCGGCGTTCTGCAAACACCCGCCAGGTGTTCTGGTAGGATGCTGAGCTTTCTGGTTAGATCCACTGTGGCCTTCAGCTGTGGTCTCACCAAACTTCTCCATCCTTCTCCTGCCTTGAGGTGGGCAGGAGCCCCCGTGAGTCCTGCTGTCACTGCAGCATCGGTTGGCTCTGACTGTGGAACCATTGGCTCGTTAAGGCTGGAAAAGACCTCCGAGGCTGTGGAGTCCAAGCATCTCACCACTGCTTGCTGTGGTGGGTAAGCTCCAGCGGCACAGTGGTGCCGTAGCAGCTTTTATGCTGGCATCTCATCCTTGCCCTGGCAGAGGAAGTCTGACGGAAAAGATTCTCTTTGAAGTCCTAGGATTGCAGGCGGAAGGCGCACCAAGACGCGTGACTGGCACGGTGGGCAACGCCTGTGCCTGGAAAAGGAGAAGTATCAGGGAAACAGCGGTTGAATTTCTGCTTCTAGATCAAATGCCTTGAAGTTTTGTTTTTCCCATTGCAAAAGAAGTGTAATCTTTTGTCCTGGAGGTCGTGGACACAGTGTGGAGGTTCATCTCCAGCGAGCTCAGCTGGGCAGCCACCGAGGCGCTTGCCACGTCTCCGAATTTGACATCTCTCTCACCCACTTCATCTTGCAGTTTGTCTGGTGCAGTAGAAGGTTTCTCTTTCATGTCCCTGTCTGTGAGTCGGGAGTGCCCGGCGTTCCCCTTCCGGAGGCCGGGCTGTGGCTGGGGCCCGGCGGGGACCCGCGGGGACAGGCTGCGGGCAGAGCCCGTGCTGTGCCCACCAGGCGCGTGGGGGGCTGGAGCTCGGGCAAGTCCAGCAACATCTTCCAGGCAGGTGCAAATCGACACAAAGAGCAAAAAGCGAGTTTTATTGTTTGCTTGTATGCAGAGGAAGAAGGCAATACGCAGTGGTTTCTGTTGAGGAGGTCATGTTTGGAGAACTGAGGCACGCTTTCGGTGCATGAAGCCTGGAAGTCAAAGTAGTGAGCGGAAATTGGGGGCTTTTGGACTTTTACTGCCTGCGATTTTAGTTCGGCAGATCCTCAGCAGGCGTGGGCTGGCATCCTCCCGTCACGCCAGCAGTCCTGGGACTGCCAACAGCAGCCAAAGGCTTGCACGTTCGTCTCCATTTTTATTCATCGAATCTGCATGTAAAATTTTTTTAGTGTGTTGTATTAACAGATATGGGAACTGTTGGCTTAAAGCTATTTTTGTAGGTCTAAAACATAATCCAGCTGGTTTGTAAAATGAAATTTTGCTACCATACAGATGCAAGTGCTGGGGATAGTGGAGTAGAAAATATGATGATCACATAATACTGCTCTTGTTTGCTTGAGAGGGGAGAAAGGAGTCCTATAAAGGGTATTTAAAAAGCTGTTCACACATCAGGACCATGTGAACAGTCTTTAGAGTTTCCAGCGTTTAAGCAAAGCATAAAGGTTCCTGACTGAGAACATATATTGAATGGGTCAAAAATAATCACTTTTGAAATGTCCCTGATTACTGATTTCTGTAGAAAATTGACGTGGTTTGCAGCAAGACGGTAATATCGGATATATAGCATGCATTTTAATGTGTCTCAAGCTAATCGTTCACATGATAGGCAATAATGGCCTCAAATAAACAGCTGAAAAGGGTCTTTAGCCTGGTCTTAAAACTTCAGGGGAAACCTTTATTTGCTTTGTTTTGCTTTTTTATTGGTTGCTTCTTCCACTAATCTGAAAATGTACATTTTATATGAAAATGCTGGGTTAAATGATTCCCATGAAACAACCTTGTTTACTTGTTAATTGCACCTTCTCATGATGTGGAGGATATGTATCTGACCATTAAAAGTAGCATCTGAGCATCTGGCTCCCAATGGTGTCTATAATTAGGTATTTTATTCCATTTTTTGCAATGCCTGTCCTTTAGACTGGCTGGTGAAGGGTAGGACAGACTTCAACTTCCCTTTGCAAAACCAGAGCTTGGAACCCTTTTCCTCTCAAAAACACAACTGGGAAAGGTGGTACAGGCTTTTCTCCTCGATCACCGTTCTGCGAGGTTTGAGTTCACGTGGGACGCGGGAGCTTTATGCGTGGCCCCCCCTCACCTGGGGGCGAATCCCATCGCCCCGCTGCCGCTGTTCCCTGGGAGAGGGGAGCGCGCTAGGATGCTCTCCACGATTTCAATGAACGTGCTGCCCTATTTATGAGAAGGAAAATTCACTGTACTGGGAGGAAGGTGCACAACTAGGAGTGTGTCTTACACTTAAATATTTAGGGTGCTCAACTGGAGGGAGGAAGGTACCAGTTTCAGCCCTCCTTTTGCTTTTCAAAGAGATGGAAAGGGATAGTTGGGGGGGAAAGGCAAAGTCTTGCAGTGTTACTGCTTTAGTATGTGAAAATGTGATGAGGCACAAAGTTCCTTAGCTTCGAGAGGTTAATTTTAGGAAAAAAAAAAAAAAACATCTCTGAATTTCTTGGCAAAATTTTAGTGGAATTTCAACTAGACCGATACCGTTATCATTCTAGGCAGGGTGTGATTGGAGGGCCAATATTAATTTAGATATTAAATCCATGGAACGATCTTCAATTTCCCCCTGTGCCGCTGGGTTTTTCCATTTTGTCTGTCTGCCTGCTGCGACGTGCCAGTTCTGCGCAGACCAGCCCGGCGCCCCGCGCCGCTTTCGGAGCAGAAGCGGCTGCCAGCATCAGCCCTTGGCCGCCTTCGCCCGCGGCAGCCGCCCGCCCCAGCCGCATCGCTCGCCTCTTCCTCTCCCCGCTCGGTTTCGGCGAGACGTGGCCCCGGCGGGGAGGGAAGAGTGGCCCCAAGCACAGTGGAAGCAGAGTCCCCTCAGCCAGCCCGAATTTTCTGTCTACCGTCTTCAGTTCTTTCAGGGAGCGACTGACCGAGTATAACCTGAGCAAGGTAATTTAATAGAGTTAATAACGCTACAGCAATCCAATTAGGGCCTAAATGAGTTAGGTACTGAGTCTCACTCAGAATTTTGTATTTCTTTCATCTTGCTTCCCCGGCCTGTGTGTCCTGATGCCATGCACGCTAGACATGATGAGAAAATTACTGTACCATTGATACTGATGCTTTAAAAAGGGAAAACTGGGACCAAATAATTTGACTAGCAAATACTGGTTTTTGAATCAGCTTAGAAATTAGTAGGATAAATAAACTAAAGCATTTTGAGTTGGCAGGCACTTCAAGATAAATACTGTCCAAATTACACACATGCCATTTGGTACATCTCTAGTTATTACCCCTTCCATTTTGAAAGTAGTTTATCAGATGTATTCCTTTTTCACAATCATAAATAATAGGGAAAAAAAAGAGAAGTTATTAGCCCGTAAGCAGAGATAAACAAACAGAAAGGGCTAATCCTTTTCTCCAAATTTGGGTAAGGTCAACTCGTGGCTATACTGTGAAAAAGAACTCAGAAAAGGAGTTTTCAGGAGAAAAATCAGAATTCCTGTATTTGCTTCTAGATGTGCCTTTGTCATCCAGGCTTGTTATTTAGGACTTAAACTTGCCAGTGGCTGAGCGTAATGAACGTGTTAGAAACAAGCATTTGAACATTTGATTTCTGCTGCTTCAATGGTAAGCAGTTGCTTTGCCCTAACGTTGAGCTATATTTCAGGTGCTTTGGTACTTTGGATTGCAGGTTTCTTGTCATCCTGCACAACATCTTTCAGGACAGGCGCTGGGCAAGAGCAGAACTCCAGATACATGAGGAGTTCTGGTAGAGTCAGGGGGCACACGCTGAGAGCTGCATGCTGCTGGCTTCAGCCTCACATCTCGCCGTGCTGTGGCTTTACTACACCTGGTAGTCTCCTTCGTCCTGTTTAGTGTGTGCTTCTGCCTTCGTGTACCGCCCTGAGATCTTCAGATGGAAAACAGAGTGGGAGCCAGCTCGGCTTTTTTAGCCTTCTCTGTTAGGAGTCATAGAAAAGGTACCCTTATCTAATTATTTACTGTATACCTCATGACATTTAAGTTTCTTATTTGTATTCTAGCTGCAACATGGGTATATTTGAAATAAGAGGCATGCAAACATGTCCAACTATCCTAAACAGCAGAAGAAACTAAAGATACGAAATACCTTTGATTGAAGGGAACTTTGTTACGGCTCGTTTCACCAGAATAGTGAAGTATTGAGCAGTTTTTCTTACAGAAGTGTGTGACTGGGCCATCTGACTTTGAAATGAAATCTTTCATCTCTTCCCTTTTTGTTCTGCATCGCAGTGTAAATGAAGCCTGTTGCCATCAGACCGCTCCTGCTGAGAGCGCGGTGTTTGATGTGCGCGGGATGGGGGGTCAGAACGCACCCCCGTGCTCCGTCTCTCTCGTAGCAGATGCTGAGCGCTGGGCAGCCCCGGAGGCGGGCGAAGCGGCACTGCCATGGTCGTTTGGGCACGGGGACCTGGTGGTGGTGGGAAGGAGCGTGTTCCTCACTGCAGACTGCTCGTGTTCGCCGGAGGTGCCAGGCTTCGCTTGCAGCTGGGTTCCACTGACGCTCCAGGACAAGCCAGCTGATGCCAAAAGGCATTAGATGTTGGAGAGAGGTGTCCGGGCTACCATTTCTGTAGGTCTGCTTTCCTTGTCCCAGCTAGTAGCCAGACAGGCTGTAAATTGCTCCTTTAATTAAGCACAATTTTATCTCCTTATATATGACAAAAGAAACATCAGGAGCTGGCAGAAGTGCAGGTGATGAGTGGACGTTTTTTCAGACTGAAATTGCGGCTTATGAGTTCCGCCAGCGACACGTCCGCTGAGCTCTGCCAAGGGGCACGACCATCCTCCTCCTGGTCCTGTCTAAGAGCACGCAGCTTTTAAAAGGGCTTCAGATTGTTTGGTGGACTGCTTTACATAATTTCCTGTGAATCACAGAATCACAGCGTGGTCGGGGTTGGCAGGGACCTCTGTGGGTCCCCCTGCCCAAGCAGGGTCACCCAGAGCAGGCTGCACAGCACCGCGGCCAGGCGGGGCTGGAATATCTCCAGAGAAGGAGACTCCACAGCCTCCCTGGGCAGCCTGGGCCAGGGCTCCGTCACCCTCAGAGGGAAGAAGTTCTTCCTCAGGTTCAGCTGGAGCTTCCTCTGCTTCACTTTGTGCCCATTGGCCCTTGTCCTGTTGCTGGGCACCACTGGAAAGAGTCTGGCCTTGTCCTCCTGACACCCACCCTTGATATATTTGCAAGCATAAATTAGGTCCCCTAATATATGAGTATATGTAGGCATGTCTGCTCTAAATACCTCTGAGTCCAAATCCTAATTCCTACTCAGAGTTCGTGCGGCCGTTAGCCTGGAAGAAAAGTACCCACTTTTCCTCAGGAATATAATCTGTGTCAAGACATCACTTTTCTTGACCCACATCCTACAATTAGTTCTTCTAAGAAATCCATAGCTGCCAGATGAATCGTTTTAAAGTATTAAGATGAGCTCTTGCCATTAGCGTGCAGAGGGTGTTGCTCGCATCTCCTTCGTGCTGTAGACCCCGTGTGACATGACCCACTAACGAGGCTGACACAGATGAAGTTCAGTGCTGCTCTGTAAGAAGGCTGATGGCAATGACATTCAGACCAGTTTGGTGAGTGGCTGAGCTTGATTCAGCCACTGGGACTGGATTCACAGCCTGAAATGTGACAGTCTTGGATGTCCCTTTGCAGAAGTTTGAAGAAGTCTGAGCGTTTTGTGGTGTTTTGCTCTTTTCTTTTCGTGATGGATGGAGGTTTCTGGGAGCGTGGCTCACAGCGAGGACAGCGTGCTGGGGTGCAAGCTGGGAAGCGTGCGCCTGCGGCACAGTTCTCCCGGTGTCTTTTCTGAAGATGCAGATGCTGAGGGTTGGAGTGACGCTGCAGCTCGCGCTCAGGGGCATTCTTTGGATAGAATATGGCAGATGAGGGCAATTGCCGGAGTCTTCTCCGCCTCAAGGTTGAAGGTTTTTGTGTTCTCCTGATTAAAGCTCATACCTATCTTGCTCTCTGCTCAACATGGCTTAGTTAATTTTGATTTTGTTCGTGGATTCTCATTTGGCCTGTTAGTTAAATGATGTATTTAAACTAATATAAATATCAAATGATGAAGGAGGGTGATCTTCTAGAATATTTAGCTCTGTAGACTGAATCGAGGAAAGAGTCCTGACTTAGCAGGTTTGCTGGTAAAGGTGAGCTGTAACAGGGTGTGTGGAAGGTGTTTCTGCGTAGCCCTTGTTTGGAGTGCGGCGTGTGCTTACGCCTTACGGCTGCTGAGGTGCAGTGCTTATCGTCTTGCTTGTATAACCAGCTTCCAGACACTGCTGTGAGTGAAGGCTGTTGTGGCGCTGATTAGTAAAAAAAGTCTGATGCTTTCAGTTCTGTCTGTCACTGCCAGTCGTAAATCACTGAAGTGTCCTCTCTACAGATACCTCCAAGAGGAATATTGTTGGAAACATCTGCAAAAAATGTTTTCTAAAATGACTACTTGCTTCTCAGATTCAATCTAGAAAAAAAATGCATTTTTTGAGTAATGTGAGAGCGCTGGTCTGAAGCAAGCATGGGCGCAGACCTTCATGGCAAGGAGCTGCCTTTGGTTGTGGCCACTAAAATCCGTCTTCACTGGGCTGAGCTAGAGGACTTTGAAAAATCCCGTTTTCCATGTATTTGGCAGAGAGTTCCTTCTGGAAAGTGTCACAGAGCATCCTAGTGAGCGTGGTCCTGGCCCAGCGGGATGCCAGAAATGTGGGAATTGAGTCGGGAAGGAGCTGAAGCTTCCTGGGAGTGGGGAGAGGCACCTGCTCAGTGGATTTGCGCGGCTTCCGACGCTGGCAGACTTAAGCACTGGCACATTGCTTGTCTGTGGTCCTCGCAGTGTGAACCAGCAGCTGAACTAAAAAGAAGTTATTACTTTTCCTAATCCCTGCACCACGTTAGTTAGGTCTTCCCCCCAAAGAAAGCTTTAAGAGTGCTAGCACTTTTTCAGGTAAATTCGCCCTCATAGCTGTGTCTCTTCAGTAAGCTGCTGGTGATTGCAGGGTGATCTACAATATAATTAAGCATGGATCTGTTACTCCTTGTTGAAGGAAAGCTCCAGCTGAAGTTGGTGGGAGTGTCGCTTGGGTAAGGCTGGTCAGGTTTGCACGGTGCCAGGTTGTAGCAGGAATTGAAGGAAAGTGCTTGGAGACCACACTTTCCCCTAAAAATAGCAGTTGTTGGCTGGGGAGATGGGAAATGACTGCAGCAGAATGAACAGAGATAGACAAGGGCTGGCTTTATTAATTTTCAAATGAATACATGATATTCTGAAATTAAGCCCAGCGCATAAGAATGGCAGTGTTGCTCCCCATGCGGGAGATGTTATTTTCTACATGTAAAATATAAAGAGCATTGTGAGCTTAACCTATTTCATGAAATTTGAAGGCGACTATGAGACTGGGTTGTCCTTTGACCAGTTTGACAGTGAGACGTGCTGGGGACGAAGCGCTGGGCACAGCGCGGCGGTGCTGACCCCCGGACGCCCTGCCGCTCCGGTCTTGCCTTGGGGCTGCTTACGGATACTCTCATTTAAGCCACTTACTTAAGGATGAAAAATTTGCTTCCAGAAGATGGATTTCCTCTAACCTATCGACTTGAATCGATAAGAATTGTGTATTACAAATGCACATTTGGAAGTACGTGCTCTTTTTGAATTAAAAAAAATTATGCAGAGGATGCAAGATGAATGCTGAAGATGCATGGTCCATCCTCTTCCATTAGTGAGAAGACAACACAAAGCTGCAGTCAGATATAAAAGTATTATAATAATAATTAATTTTTAGTTTTATTGTGTGTCAACAGAAATGTATGATAATAAGCATTTTTTCAAAAATTGTAGATGAAGCATTTTTTTTCCACATCGGTGGTGTGCTAAAAATGTCCTTGGTTTAATGTAGAACAAATAGCCTTTGGATCTCATTAAAGATGTTATTACAAGTGCTCAGTGTCACTTGCTTCTGGTGTCCTCAAAGCAGGTAAGATTGCCAGAAGATGATGACAAATATTAAATGAAAGAAAAAGTAAGATCAGAAAAGGAACAAGAAAAATAAATGAGGCTTATTTGTAGGTTAAGAGCTGCTTATTATGAGATCACCAAAAGGAGCTACAGAGTAGGAACAAAAGTGGTGGTTTTAATTGAATTTTAAATCATAATTAATTTAACGAGCACAAACTGTGGCATCGGGAGGAAGGCAGCGCCGGGCTGGTGCTCCAGCTTGGTGATGAAGTGTTCCTATGGAATGGCACTGAAAGCAGGGGGGAAAAAGAGCTGTTTTGAGGCAGGGGTGAGCTGCAGAGCTCAGGACCAGATTTCGGATGCTCTGTGGGGAGCAGGGCTGCTCGGGCTCTGCCAAGACCGCGGCCCCCCCCATCCCAGCAGAGATGCTCTTGTGGGGGCTTTTTTGTGCTGTCTTAATGCATTGAGCTTGCATCACTCATAATACAGTGATTTCTTTGTCACCAGCAAAAACAATCGGAATTTTTTGCCTCCATCACCTTGCAGGCTCCATGCTCCTCTTCAGATTTCTCTGTCAGTCCCCTGAAGGCAGTGAAATTAAAATGAGTTACAGTAAGAGGTGAAACACCTGATTTGCGATGTCTGGGCAAGTCCTTGGAGCAGCCTCGCGCCCTTCTCTGGTAGTCTGGCTTATCGTCGCTGTGATCTGCTGAAGGGGTTTTAGCTGATATTTTGCAGAAGGCTCTGTTGACTATGTGTTATTGACATATTCTTAGCTTAAAACCATTATCATGTTAAAGCCTTGGATTTGGAAACTAATTACAAGACATCAATAGCTAAGCCCTGAGAGCTAAGTCCTGCAAATATTGCTATCTGTGAAGTTGAATATGCAAAAACTGTTTGAACTGCTGACTTAGTACCTGGAGTCTAAAAGCAATCTGTAAGGTGGCAATAAATCTAAGCACAATCCTCCACAATTGTTTTCTAATGTATCCCTGAAATTAATGACACAGTTGTTATGAAAGTTGTATCAGGCAACGTGGCTATTTTTTTTCCCCAAGTAGGTTAATTATCACTAATGTAATTATTTTTGTACTGATTTTTGTTTTAATCAAACATTGCATGAAACAATTTAGTTCAGAACAAATAGCTTATTACAGAAATGTTTGTGGTGGTGAGAAAAAAAGCAGCAAAGTTTAAATAATACACACATATTGAGTTACTTTCTTCATTAAAATGAACAGTTATGTTAGGCCTTATGAGACAGACTAAGCATTTCTTGTTCATGTTTGTTCTGTAGTGAACATAATGAGAGTTTCTATTGGAAATGGAGCCCATCCCTCTAGCTCGAGGCATTTATGAACTGGGTGATATGTAGGAGTTGGGAGACCCTGGAGAAAGAGTTAACCCCTAACCGAGATGGAAGCTGCATTGCCCTGTGGTTGTGGGAAAGGCCCAGGAGCTGGGAGGGAGCTTTTTCTTTTTTTTTTTTTCCTAGTTTTTTTTTTTCTTTTTTTTGTTGGTGGGTTTTGGGCGTTTTTGTTTTTTTCCCTGTACTGTGGTGGTAGGGCAAAACATAGCGTCCCACTGTAATGCAGTGGCTCTGCTGGCCCCAAGTGCCGTGGAGCAGGGCCAGCTTTGACGTTTGTTCATCAGTCCTTTCGAACGTCGTACAATGAACCAGTTGTGGGTTGGTTTTCTCATTTATCAGGTCAGTTCCTCAGTGGATGAGCTATAACAGCATTAGTCTGTACATTATGCTGTTGAAGATGTGCCACTTAAGATGAGAAGTGGATGCTGGGTAGATGTGTGATTTTTCAAGACGTTAGACCCGTGCCTGCAGCATCTAGTGCAGGCTAGGTTTTGCATCCTTCCCAAATCTGGCAGAACTGAAATGGAGGAGTTCACTGTGTCCCTCAGTACCGACTTGGTCAAGTGCTAGGTGTGAGATGCAAAGCTGTTGGATAGCTGTGAGTATGGTGTGTCTGGCTACATCTGTAAGTGGTACTGGTTTTGAAAAAATAAATTTCCTAATTCCATGTGCTATTTCTATACTGAAATGGAATGTTCTACATGAAAAAGCAACATTTGTATTAATTGCAAGAGTATTTTCTCATGATTTATGAAATTGTTTACTTACTGCTTTCTAGATTATGATTAGCATTTTCAGATAATCACTTTTTGATTATGGGTTAAGAATTTATTATGTTTTCTTCCAGAAACGTAGGATTTGTATGTATATAGCACCCTTCCCTCCATGGATCTCAAAGATTTTGTAGGTCTTTGTTATAAATATAATTGACAGGACCTCCAGCTTATTGATGGGGAAATGGAGGAAGAAAAATACATGAAGTACCTTGCCCAGGTTGATCAAACTGGCCTGGGAGCAGGATCAGCAACAGAGCATGAACCTCCCAAGTCCTGGATCTGCCATTTCTCTCGTTAGTCTTGTCATCTGTGTTTTGAATAGATGTGGTTTAGTTTTGAATCTTGACAGGTAAGGTTAGTTGGGCGTTGAAACAACCGTCTTGGAAATCATCATCCTCAAAACCACTTTTACTTCCATCACATCTCTCCTTTAAAACTAGGATGTATTGTGTGAGAAGCTTCGACTTGCGGCGGCGGCCTGTGGCTCTGTTCGCTGTGGTTTGTGTCTCTGGGCGCTGCTCGGGCGTTCCCGCTGCTGCTTGGCCCTTGGTGGGAGCGTGGGCAGGACCCAGCGGTGGGCTGTGCCGCGGCCACATCCCACAGACCCGTTGGCCGAGAAGAGACCCAACACGCGCTGCGGTTCCTGCCCCCAAATGAAATGCTCTGCTGTTTCGTTTTTGTGGGAGGTCCTCCGACAGTAATTGTGGACAAAGTTATCCCTGCTGATTTATCAGGGTTTTATGATCCTGAAACTCTGAACTGGGCAGAACCTTTAAGTGAGCCGCTTCCACTTCACAGTGACTAGAAGTGTTGGGGAAGAAGTCATTGGACATAAGCAGGTTTAGATTTAAGTAAATGCAAGAAATGGCTGAATATAAAAATTACTTGCCACAAAAGAAGTCTTTTTTAGATCCAGGTTTTCAAAAACGTAATTATTTCAAGGAAGCAGCAGTAAAAGCTGGAAGGAGGAGGGAGGGGAAAAGGGGGACAGAAAAAAAGTGCGTCAGGCACAATTATTAGACCCTGAAGCAGCCAATACGCAGATGAACATTCCATTGCTTTTGTTTGCATTTCTGAAAGGAGTTATGAAACAATAATTAATGACAAAGACAAAAAATGTTTCGAAAATACTCTTTTCTGAGTGAGGAAAGCATCGCTGGCTTGACTCAGATGCTCATCTGCCGACGCCAGGCTCTGGTGCCAGGTGGCTTGCATGCGATTTTCATCATTGTTTTTCTTGTCAGAAGCAGCAGAACGCTGCAAATTTTTTGGAGGCCGGTGATACAGAGTTATCACGGTGTCGTCCCGGGAGACCAGAAAGAGGGCTTTCCATAATTTTGCCTGATCTTCTATTTATCTCTTTATACGCAGTATCTGTGCGGAATAAAGTACCTTTAGGCTGTCCCAAGCATCCAGCAATGCCAAGGAATACATGTGAGAATATGGAAATTCATCCATTGGTAGTCAGGGGATAAGATAAGACATTAATAGTTCTGTGGTTCTGTGAGATATGAGCGTGGAGAAAATTGATGGGAATCCTTTCACCACTGAGTCAAAACCCATGCGGTCAGGATGCCTTCCCCATTTCGTATAGAACCATGCTGTAGAAAGGACATCAAGTAACTTCCATGTTCAGCAGTTACCACAGAAATTGGAGGCTCCAGACTGGATCGATGTGTCTCACTTTCTAGGTGTACAGGTAAGTTATAGTTACCCTGTCTCAGTCTGCTTTCTAAAAGGGCAAGATACAAATCAGTGATGAAGAAGAGTAAAAGAAGATGT